>NC_092817.1:73126126-74466126 GCF_023375885.2 Dermacentor andersoni
CGAGCTGCTTTTCCCTAACTGCGTCACAAAGCCACGTGCGGCGAATATGAAATTAGTTGGGCTTATAGAAAGCTTATAGAATGTTGGGCTTATAGAAAGCGTGGAAAACATCTCCCAGTGCGAGTCTTTAATTCAAATTAACTTAGCCGAGCTGTTAGTTAGCCGAGATTTTTTTCGCTAACTGCGTCAAGTCTCGGTTCCGTGTCGTAAAAGCCGAAATTGCTTGAAGTGCGTCGCAGACTTTCAAACAACATTTCTTACCTTGCCGTAGTCCAATAGTGCGGCGGTGCCATGTCGAAGCGCAGAAGGAACGCAAGAATACGCCGGGAGACCAACAAACGCGCTACATCCAAAAGAGACGGGTCGCCGAAGAGGCGAACTTCACATGCGCCACCGACCTCGCTGGCTAAGGTGGCGTGTCTGGCGCATGACGCACGCATCTGTCGCACCTGGCGTGCCATTAGCTTGTTGCTAGCTAACGCAAGAAATTATACGCAAAACTTTTTAGTTTTAGGGGGAATGAGTAAAAAGAAAGAAACGTTGTCTGTAAGTTCATTTCACATTCTTTTTCCGATGCTCGCGCCAACTAACGGATGGGATTAACAATAGGAGTGACGTGTTTCCTGTTGCCAGTTTTCGCCGAGTACCCCCTATTGTTGAATTTCTTTCTCTATGCTTTTGCTACTGTGTTCTTGACCATCACTACCACGTGACAATATTAACTGCCCCACCACACCATCACGAAGGCTTCACGAACATGAACCCTTCGCATAAAACTAATATATGAGGCATGTCTTTTATAATCTTCGTTGAATATTTCGTGGACCTGGTTTCCCACTCCGTGCGATGCTAGCTTTCTCTACTAGCGGATGCGTCTTTAAAATTCCTTTTAGCGCAAGGAATTTTTTTTTTATGCCCAAAATCTTTTGAAGGTTCTGGCTATAGATTCGACTGAACTGCACAGCATTTTTGTTTTCTTCGTCGCTCTTTCACTGGTTCCCACTAATACTTTTGACATTCATTCGCGTTAGTGGCTCTCAATACGGCGTTGTTAAAATCTTTTCTTTTACGGAGAGGGAGGTGGTGGGGTGAAATCCGACGTCAATATTTCTGTCACTTATTTCTGTTTTTACTCCAGTCCCTGAACTCGCAAGCCGCCAAGGAGCACTCACACGACAAGCAAAAACTAACGCACTGCCCGCTCTCAGTGCACGACTTCACCTCCCGAGTAACCTTACCACCGACGACCAACCGCTGTGGCGTCCATTCGAACACCTCCCACATCCCAAATGGATGTGCACCCATCTCCTTCTGTGCCAGTTGTCGCTGTGACCGAGAATGCAACTCGCGACCTGGCACGCATGCGACAGCTTATTTCTGTGCACGTCATGGAAGTAACGAAGACACACCCTATGTAGCCGCAGCCGTAGTCTAAGTATAGCATCTGGAGCTAAACTAACGCAAACACACCCGGGGTCGTCTGCACGTACACACGTAAACGTACACACTTCTGCGTCCTTGGCTCGTTCGTGCAGCAAATGTGTTCTTTGGCTCGCGTCCCGGGTATGCGTGCCAGTCGCGTACGTGTCAGGATCATTGTTGACAGCCATCAGTAAGCGCGTGTGCACCCTGGGCGCTCGAGTTACGCATGCAGTCGTTACTCACCGCCATTACGCGCTTTCACGGCACGTTATGCACGCGGGCGTGCCAGCGCACCGGCAAATGCGCATAGCGTTTTCGCCCATGAAAGTGGAGTTTCAAACTTCCATGCCTTTTTTTACACCTCGATAAAAACACTCGCTCTGTAGCGGCAAGCCTTCAAATGCGGGAGTGGTTATAGGCAAACTGCAACGAATATTTTATTTTGGAAAAATTGGTTATAACTGAACATCACACGCTGTTGACGCAATCTCGCCAAAGCTGAAGGGCTGGTAACCTTATAGTTTTTATATTAACGACCTTTAAGAAGTACCTAGGCAGATTGTACGTGTGCCTGGTGGTTAACGGGTATGACGGAAATCCCAGCATGTCGCCCCCGAGATTTTCAGCGCACCGTGGTGAGGAAGAGAAGCTACGCTGGCTCTTAACGTTCTGGATCGTCTTCGCTTGTCTTGTCTTCCAAACACTGACGCATACCCACTATGTGGGATTGGCCAAGAAGCAGGCGGTTTCCAATATGTTTAAAATTAAAACAAAACTAAATTTGAATAGTAGAGCGCGGTACTAACTAAATAAATGTGATTTAGAAGTTTAATAGAAATATTATTAGGCATATTGAGAGGAAATAGGTTAAAATAAAGAAATGGAATAATAGAAATAATTGATATTATTAGAAATTCAGCAAGGTACTCTTCTTGTCTCTCAAATAAAATTGTAGACTGTGAGAGAAGCATTCCTGTGGCTGGATCCCAGTGAAGTCGCCCCAAAAGAAAGAATGGTTGGCGTGGTTAGCGATAGCCCTAGTTTGCTAAATGAGTTTTCTAAGAGTTTCCTTTGTCTAGAAAATCGACGGCACGAGAGAAAGTAATGTTCGATAGATTCTGCTGCATTGCAAAAAGAACATAGAGGGGACATAGCGGAGACCAGACCTGGGTAAGTAAAAACTTAGAGGCGGCATACGACATGTCAATTTTGTGAAAGAAACTTCCAATTACCTTGAATGACAGCAATTATTATACCATGGGGAGCCCAGATGCTGGAATTCAGAAGACGGTGTTAGAATGGATTTCGCAGAATTTTACGATATAGAGAAATTTCTGTATCTAGCCGCGGTGAACTCAAACTCAAACGGTTCATTGATAAATACACATTGCGTGCGTATTTCTAAACCTTTATAAATTTTTAAACATGTCTGAACCGTAAGCATGCGGAATCTGCAATCTAGGGTGGGTATATGAGCTTCCTCATATAAAACAGTATTGGCAACGAATCTAGGTAGCCGGAGGCATAATCGTAGAGCTTCCCTTTCTAAAAGCATGAGAAATTAATTTTGTAGGCGAGACTGCCGGAAAATATTACGCAGCCAAATTCTAACATGGGCCTGACATACATCTTATATATCATCAGTAAGGTATCGCTGCGTGGTCCAGAGTGACGGTGGCTGAGCTGGCGGAGCAAAGCTACGGCATGTTCTGCCTTTGTTTTGATATGCTCAATGTGACTACGCCAGGTGAGTTTGCCACCGTAAATAACACCAAGGTACTTGACTTTGTCAACTTCATGGATGATTTCCTGGCGGTATCATAAAGATATGTGTACCTGTGCAGTTAATGGAAAGACTAGTACGCACTTTTGCTAACATTTAACGACATGCATAACCCCTTTGGCCATGTCTCGAGCATTCCTAAGTAATTCTGCTACGACAGGTGTAGTAAGTGTACATTATTTGCGGATGTAAAAAAAAATGCTATATCGTCCGCATAAGCAGACATGTACTGCGCAGCGTAATTGTACTTAGCAAAATGTTAAATAGCATATGAGAAAGAATGGCACCCTGTGGTACACCTCTTGTCTGTTTGTGTTCAGACGTCGAAATACCGTGTTGATTACAATAAAACTCTCGATCGCTCATAAATTCATCAGTCCAAGCAGTTATATACTTCGGGAAATTATTGGACTGTAGATTGTCGAATAGAATACGACATTCTACAGAGTCGTATGCATTTGCTATATCCAGCGTCACCAAAGCTGCGTACTTTTGTTTGCGGCGATCAAGTTTAATGCGGCTCTCTAGATCTATATGGGCGCACCATATAGTGTGCCCGGGACGAACTTCAATCTGAAAAGGACGGAGAAGTTTATCATGCTGCATAAAATTTGTTATACGGCCGTGAACAACCCTTTCTATTAATTTGGCATTAGAAGTAAGAGAAATTGGTCTTATGTTGTCTAAGTCCAGCTGCTTTTTTCTTCAACAGTGGAATAATTTTGGATGCTCTTCACTCTCTTGGAACCCATGAATGTTTGAGAGAAAAATTAAAATATTTAGAAGGTCTTGAGGCACATAACCAAAGACAAATTTTAGCATTCCTGTTGTAATGCCGTCTGAACCTGAGGACGACGCCGGTAATGATTTAATAATGCCCTCAAGCTCTGTCACTGTTACTTCTACAAAGCCGTGTCCCGAGGGAGGTTTCCTTAGTCTTATCGGCAATTTATGCTTGCAATTTATGCAATTTATGCTATCGGCAATTCATGCAATTTATTTAGGTCTTTGAGCAATTTTCTCAAGTGACTCTGATAATTCATTTTGTTGATGGAATAAGAGAGTCGATATTCACGGGCGCCGGTATGAGTTGACGGGATCGAAGAAATTGAAAAGGGGCTCTTTTATATCTAGACTTCGAAAGATATGTGGAGTGCTTGGAATCATGATATTCTTTACTTTTTGAGACTGTTCACCTAAATGTATTAGATATATATATATGTATAATCAGCCCAATTAACAGGGCATTGGTTATAGTTTTCTGCATGCAGCTTTTCGACGTCTAAAATCTCACTCGCAGTCAGCATTTCACCAGAGACGATATGATCCACCCACAACAAATTGAGCTTTTTTGATGATTGTTTTAGAATTGAACACATGCTGATTGCTTTAATATACCTCTCCATGCCCTCCTGAGCGTCTAAAGCCGATTTTAACGCATTCCTAAATTTTGCGTAATTAACAAAAGTGCGCACATGGCTATCTAAACTAGTTAACGGGGTAAGCAGTTCAAAAACTATGGGGAGGTGATCACTGTTAGTTACGGAATTACCAGTGTTCCAGGAAGTGACGGAAATGCTCGAGGTAGCAAACGTAAGATCTAGGGCAGATCGCGACCGACCCCGAACGAAAGTAGGTACTCTCGCATTTAGGCAAGCGGAATTATTTGATAAAACCCAATCCCACAAGCGTTTGCCACAAGTGTCCTTTCGGAAATCTCATGATACATGATGGGAAATAAAATCGCCAACTAGTATGATGTTCTTCTGACTGCATGCAATCCATCGAGATAACGGGTATATTCCACTCCAGCGGGGAAGTATGTGTTAATTTTAGGAAAAGTGTACAACTAAGAACTATTATATCCAGTGCTAATATTTCAGTCTGGTGACATTATGAGGTATGCTATAGTAGCTTTATGGCAGATCTTTGCTGATACAAAAAAAAAAAAAAAACTTAACCATCGCCTCGGGAAAGGCAATCCAATCGAAAACATTGGAAATTTTTTAGATGAGAAGTCTGAGCAGCAGCAAGTAAAGTTTCCCGTAAAATAATAATATTTGGATAATATTTAGAAGTAACATATAAGAAATGTGTTGCAGCGGAAAGTAGAAACGACAGTTCCACTGAATTACTGTTAAACTTCCTATAGTGAATAAATCCGAGCACCAGAGACTGCTTGGTCTAAAACACTTTCTTTCAAGAAGTCCTTCTCAGTAGGAATTTCTCTCACGTACTTTCACTCCGATTTTCCTCTTTTTCTCCTTCCTTCAAAATTCTGGCACGTACCCACGAGGGGGGGATTTTCCATGGTTCTCAGTGGAAACGTAATATGGCCTTTTTGCTTCCTGTTAAATTATTGATCTGTGCTATTCATATTTAATTAATAGTGAAAATAAATTACTTTTCTCCTTTTTTGAATAGTGCTCATGCCAATGTTGACGAAGATGCTAAATTACGAAAGTAAGGCGATTCAGTGTTAATAATGAGGAAAATGTGCTTAACATGAGAGATCGAGAGATAATGAGGAGAAGGAGGAGGAATAAACTTTTATTGTACAACCAGCACTTTCTGATGGCCGGGCCTAAGCCTCCCATGAAGGGATGTCGAGGGCTTGCCTCGCCGCCGCTTCGCGGGCGTGCTGGGTCGCCCAGGTTTGGTCGTCGAGGGCGGAGCTCCGCAGAGCCTCATGCAACCTCGACGAGAGTCGTAGTGTTAGTCTGTGAGTACTGTGCTGGGCACTCCCACAGCATATGCGGAAGCGTAGCCGGGTGAATGCCACAGCACCGGCAGTTGGGGCTGGTGTAGACGTCTGGAAATATAAGGTGGAGGCGGGTGGGTGAAGGGTACGTGTTTGTTTGTAGCAGACGCAGGGTGGTAGCCTGCGCCCGGCTGAACTTGGGATGAGGCGGGGGGAAGGTTCGGCGACTGAGGTAAAAGGCCTAAACGAGATCGTTATAAGTTGTCAGATTGTCCCTGGTGTCCAACTCATCTCCAGTGACTCCGGCGCGGTTGACTAGGCCTCGCGCAATGGAGTGGGTGACCTCGTTGAGATTGGGGAGGGTTGGGTGGACAGGGCCCGCATGGGCCGGGATCCATGTTAGGCAGATTATGCTGTCTTTAGAGTGTGGTGCCTGGCTGAGGATGCGAAGAGCTTGGGGAGAAATACGGCCTTTGCTGAAGTTAGTGACGGCTGAGCGAGAGATAATGATGGCGGTTTCTTTTTCTTCTTCTTTTATGTGCAATTATCAAAATATTTAATATTTGCAAAGTTACTTGGGTTCGTAAAATTTTGAGCGGATGCCGCAATTTACCGGTACACTATATGAAACTACGCTTTTTATGCGGTTTAATATATCGTTGTGGTTGTCCTTTAAGAGGTTGAACGTTCACTGTAATGCTTCACATTGTTTGCGAATGCTTGACGGGAAAGAAATGCGAATTTGCCATCGTCGGCGCACACATCTTGATGTCTATATCCCACTCCCAAGTGATCAGGGACAACTGTACTATAACGCCATGCTTTTCAACACTGCCGACGCCGGAAGCGACAAGTCAAAGCCTCCACGGAGTTACAGACCAACGCCGAACTTTGCATTTCTTTCGCTGACTAACGTGGCGCTTAACTGGGCCAGTTGTTATGGTGGAAAGTAAATGAAGATTAAATTCTGGGATTTCAAGTGCCAGAACCACGATCTGATTATGAGACATGCCGTAGCCCATGGGGGGCTCCGGATTACTTTTGACTACCTGAGTGCGCGCATTTAAATCTAAGTAAACGGGCGTTCTTGCGATTCGTCTCCATCGAAATGCGGCAGCCACAGCTGTAATCAAACCCATCATCTCGAGCTCTAGCAGGACAACACCATAGCCACTAAGCTGCCGCGGTTGGTCTACTAGAAAATCAGGATCATGCAATTATGCAATCTCGCTGCACAATTTTGAGCTAAACCAACGCACAAATAACCACGAAATATTTTTCGAACATTTTTTAAGAATAAAGCGCTGGTCGCTATAGAATTACAGGATTTTGAACGAAGTTGGGAGTAACTGCTGTTCAAAGGAATTCAAAGGAATCGCGGAAATCACCCTCACCGCTGTTACGCTTCCTTCAGCGCGTATAAATGTCGGCAAGTTGCACCACGCGCAGCTGCACAGCTACACCAAACAAATGTGTCGAGCGGAACACGGTAGCGATGTACGCTACAGCTGTGCAAGACGACGCTGCTTAGCGTTTTACGGCTTCATCTTTGCAAACAGCAATGGTCGTTTCGTACGCTAGAAAGTAGAGTGCTTTGGGGAACAAATTCCGACTGGAGATACGTCAGTCTGAGAAGGATCAGTGACCAAGAAACTCTTTGTCGCCAACTTCATCAAATTCGGTACATGGCGACGATTTACTTGCTATACTCCTACTGGCGCCATCTCAGTTTCCAGCATTTGGCAAAGAATAAATCGCACGTCAAAAACTGCTAACTCATAGAGGGGGGTTCAAGCTGTACCAAATCAACTGTAATGTTTAAACTGTTTAGTTCTTTCAGACGAACTCCGGGGCAAAAAATATTCAACGAAAATGGTTCAACGCAATTGAACTTGAACTCGCCAAGGTATCTCAGTGTGTACGGTGTTCTGCTTATGAGCACGAGGTCGTGGGTATACGAGTCCCGGCTGTGGCTGCTGCATTTCCTTGGGGGCTAATTGCAAGAACGCCCGTGTGCTCGGATTTATATCAACGTCGAATAACCCAAGGGGGGTCAAAACTAATCCGGAGTGCTACCACTCGGCATCGATCGTGATGCAGGTTCTGGGCGCTGAACCCCAAAATTGCATTTTAAATCAACTTCAAAGAGTAAATAAAGACTCCACCATATATGCCCTCGCCGAATCCAGTTGACAAGTAAAGAAATCTTCCAAATGCGTACAGTGATTATCGATTCTGGCGAAGCGTTTCTAAGGTATTTGGAATGGAAAAAAGATGTGAATGTTACTACAAAATTTAACAGGTGACCGAAGTTAGAATTAGAAGTGGCTTTAACAATTTACGTCAAAAATATTCTGAGCTATAATGTACGTTGGAACATTCGACAGGAGACTACGTTCGACGACACTTCTTTGTTTGCCTTGTATTCTATATCTGTAAATGAAGAAGCATGCTACAATCCTAGCCCTTACCTCGTGGGACAAGATTTAGGCTACTTAGTATAACGGTGGTTCCGTTCTCGGCACTCTCCCTTAATGCGAGTGCCAGGACAGGCAAAGAGAACGACGAAAAAGAAGGAAGGCAAGGTGGGGAACCAGAACAAAAGTCCCTTTTGCTACCCTGCAGAGGAGATTCACGTTGAAATGTAAAAAAATTAATAGAGAGAGAGAGAGAGAGAGAGAGAGAGAGAGAGAGAGAGAGAGAGAACAGAGCACAGACACACAATCACTGCCGTGCACAGCACAGGATAACAGCTAGCACTTGTCAGTGCCGAAGTCGCTTGTGAAGGCTCAATGTCCCCAATTGAAAAAATTCATTCGCGGACTATTGCGAGGGTTTGTGAGGTCCGTATTACGAAATGCTTAGCTTTGACAACGGCCTGCCGTCACTACGAGCTAGCGCAGTCACGAGTGATTTTTTCTGTATACTGTACTGAGGACATTCGCACGAAACGCCCCAACCCAGCCCAGGCTGTGGTCGCCCCAGCGCGACCACAGCCATTACGAGCTGCATTGTCAGTCAATCTAATACGGAAAACAAAATATTTTCTATATAGGTGCTCCCAGCTACGGCCGACAAAGCAGGGTTGCATCGCGTCCGCGGAGTCCTTGTGTAATGCAAAAAACGGAGTGAATAGTTTACGCGGTACAAGCAATTCTTTTGAACACTTCGTATAGCAGTACTGTCGAATACTTGGAGAGCAAGGGTGGCTTAGCTTTCAGTTACTGTGATATATAATAACAAATGTGTTGCTACTTCCACAACCCGAAAACACGAAGACAGATGGACACGTACGCACAGGGCAAGCACTATCCTTTGTGTGTCTCTTCACAGTGCTCAACTCGCAATATGTGGGGGGCCGCTAGGTGGCGTCGACTACAGCGGTCAGCTCAGTATGGGCTTCCATCTTTTTTCGCCTTTTTAGAGTGATCTTTTGCTGTGAGCTGAATTTCGAGAACTTCACGAGGTTCGGCAACTTGTGGGGACACTGTGGATGCCAAACTTTCGGGTGAGCATCTCGCCAAACCTTTGTGACGGGCCCAAACGTGCGTGAAGGGTGAACGCAAATGCGTCGGCGACGCCGCCGAGACAGATGGTGACGCTTACGCCGACTCTAGCTATGGAAGCGCCGAGAACGCCGACGGCGACGTTTAACGAGGCAGCAGGCCCCGGAAAAATACCCAACGCGCAACCCACCTCCTCGGACTTTGACCGAGATGAAATGGAATACCAAGAAACTGTTAATGAGGATTGCATCGTCTTCCAAAGTACCGAAGAAACTGGCGGACCCCATGGACGCCAAGACGACGACGGAGATTGGCAAACGGTTTTGACCGTGCACGAAAAGAGGGTGCTTGCACGAGCGGGCAAAAAAGGCTATTTCCCACGAAGGTGGCTACGAATCATCGGGACCATCATCCAAGCCCCCGATACAACCAGCGAAGAAAGAAATCCAAGACAATGTGACTTCCACTATTACCTAAGGACAACTTTAAAGTGATCGTGCGCCCTCACCAAGGTCTCCCTAACAGGGAACTCACGGCGCCTCAGATCGCAGAAGCAGTAATAAACGCCTGCCAAGGAGAAGTGAATGAAAACCAGTTGCTATTGAGATAGAAACAAGGATAAAATATTTTTAATATTTCAACCCCTACCGAAGAGGTGGCGGATATTGCAAGAAGAATTCCAGGCCTGACCTTAAACGCTTGCCTGCACGCAGTGAGTGCGTGCGCAGCCGTAGGCGACGACACAAAGAAAGGAGTGATACATGGCATCGCTCCTCACACAAGCCCTGAAACCCTGCTAGCCAACCTACGTGTTCGTACGCAAGGCGTCGATATACTAAGAGCTAGCATGTTGGCTGAAACGAAAACAGCGCTAATTACCTTCTTTGTTCCCATCATGCCGCGATACGTCTATTACATGGGAGGGGAGCTTCCCTGCTTCATTAATCCAAGGAATGTAAACGTCGTTTCAAACTGCCACCACAGCGACAGCAGCCAAAATCACCAAACCGGATGGCAGGCAAAACGCTGGGCAAGACGATCAAGTCATCGTCACCAAAACCGAGGTGGTCTGACACAGGATACGGACGACGACGACTGGCCTCCACTGCGGGCTCAAGAGGACATTACAGCGTCGCAACCCCAAATTCGAAAATCAAGGTCACAAGAAAGACAGAAGAATAGAGAGCAAATGCTATCTGACCACTCCGCCGCCAGACACCACCGAATGTCCTCCCGATCCCCTACACCATCCAGGACTTCAGTGGTAGCAGGAGACTCGACCCAACACAAGGTGAGCTGGGCGGGGATGGCACGGAAAGGGGCTCCAATAACCGCCAACCCTGAGTACCAAAGAATCCTTTCTGAAACTCCTTAAATGAACAGTAGAAGAACTTAAAATCGAGATGGCAACGCTGAAGGCACAGTTTCAGAATACCCAAATTGGGCAAGCTAAACAAGCACAAGGGCATAAACCTGCCGCCCATCAAACAATTAGCAGCATTGAAAGAATGATGAATCAAGTAGTAGAACAAATTCAGGCTCTGCAAACGTTTCAACAGCAATTATTTGAAGAGGTGCAGAACCACAAGGTTTATATCGACGAACAAGTGTCTAAACTGCAGCAAACACCACGTAAAAGAGCCAGCGGTAACCCCCGTACACCGACGGCGAGAAAGGTAAAAAATGGGGCTGTTTTCAACTCGACGGATACCGAAATCGTACACGGACACCGCTGAGATATGGCAATGGAACTAGTTCGCCGCTCTTTTCAGAAAATAGCGGCAGTGCTACAAGCATATTTAGACGCCACCATTACTCAACCGGACGTCATTTGTCTTCAGGAAGTTGGGAAGGGAGTGGTTAAGCTAAGAGAATACTACAGCTTTCAAAATCCCCTGTATCCTAGAGTGGCGACGCTGGTGCAGAAGAATATCGCGGCCAGTGACCACTCCTATCCCCAATGTTCGACGGAGAACCAATTTATCGAATTGCACACTACAAAAAGGAGTAAAACAAAAACGTTCATTGGCAACGTGTACAGCCCACCGAAAGAACGGCAGACTGCGGTTCCCGAGATGCTTGACTGGGCACTTGGACATCTGGGAAAAAAAAAATTAGTCGGAGATTTTAACGCTCCCCACACCAATTGGGGTTTAGGACAAATACAAAAAAGGGTGAAAGCCTAGTAGAAGCAGTAGAGAAATATAGCATGCAACTAGAGACCTTACCCCTCGCCCCCACGAGACTTAGAAATAGCGTCTGCGGAGACACGTACCCAGACCTCATTGTTACATTTAAGGTAAAAGAGAGACAGTGGAGGAACCTGGATGAAAATCTGGGAAGTGACCATTATATTATTATGGTATAAAGTTTGTAAACAGGGATAAGGTGCCTCAGAAAGGCTGGTCAACGTTTCGATAGGAGGACCTATCTTCGTTAAAGGCAGCCTCGTCATCCTCGGCATCTTAGTTTTAAAGGGTTAGTGCAGTGACGTCACGTGCAGTTTTAACCCTTTAAAACTAGCATTCCAAGGATGACGAGACCACCTTTGACGAAGATAAGTCCTCCTATCGAAACGTTGGCCAGCCTTTCTGAGGCACCTCATCCCTGTTTACAAACTTTATACCGCAGTGTGCTATTCCCCATGTCAGCCCCCTTCTTGATTTTGGACTTCCATTATATTATTAGTTAGTCCACTTCGACTCCCGAATTAAAAAAAAGCCTTTCAGAAACGTGAAACTTACTATGTCGCTGTCACAATAAAAGCCAGCTGTTGTGTGTCCCTTCTTCGTTCGACGTCCTGTCTTTGTGCGCGCAAAAGTTTGATAAGAACCATGAAACTTACAGACTGGACTGCATATACACATTATCCGACCCCTCAGCATCCGATAGATACAATAGAAGAATGAGTAGACGAAATGATGCAATCATACCAAACTAATACAAAGCACGTCGCGCTAAGCGAAAAAACACCACTAGTGGATCCCCACCTCGTCGATCTGTGGGAAGACAGGCGAAGCCTTACTCAACGATGGAAGAGACAGCGCTTAAACAGGAAGCTCAGAGATAGAATAGAACAACTGACAAAACAAGCAAATGAGTATGCTAGGGAACTACAAGCAAACAACTGGATGGAATATTGTGGCTTGTTACGAGGAACGCTCTCAACAACCAAGACATGGACAATCTTTCGGAGAATTCTTGACCCATACTATACGAAAACAGTCACTACTAGAGCATTACGCACATTGGTAGGAGAATTTAAGGGGGATGATGCATCATTTATCCAAACCCTGGCAACCCGCCATGGTTGCTCAGTGGCTATGGTGTTGGGCTTCTGAGCGCGAGATCGCGGGATCGAATCCCGGCCACGGCGGCCGCATTTTGATGGGGGCGAAATGCGAAAACACCCGTGTACTTAGATGTAGGTGCACGTTAAGGAACCCCAGGTGGCCGAAATTTCCGGAGTCCTCCACTACGGCGTGCCTCATAATCAGAAAGTGGTTTTGGCACGTAAAACCCCATTAAAAAAAAGAAAAACCTGGCAGACAGATGCATCGGAACAGGAGGAGATAGCATCGATAAGAGAGAGTACAAAGGGATGGACAACCCCAAGCTTGATGCACCCATAACGAAACAAGAAGTATATGCCGCCGCTCTAGCATTAAAATGTAACTTAGCCCCAGGCGAGGACGGCATCACGAATGCTATGTTAAGAAATATGGGTGATCCGCAACTAGACCGACTAACCTGATACTTCAATGAGAAATCTAAGAAGCTGGAGAACTTCCTAATCAATGGAAAGAAGCGACCATCATCTTAATACCTAAACCGGGGAACGCAAGAACATTGCAGAATCTCAGGCCAGTATCTCTAACCTCCTACTTAGACAAACTTTTCGAAAAGGTCCTTTATATCAGGCTTACTAACTATATCGAAGGGCACGAACTTCTCTCGCACAACATGTACGGCTTCAGACAACATCTTTCTACACAAGACATATTCGTAAGGCTACGAGATGACGTGCTGCAAGATATCTCTACAGTGGGAGAGAACATCATAGCAGCACTTGACTTAAAAAGCGCTTTTGAAACGATCTCCCATACCCTCATAATTGAAGAGCTCGAAAGAATGGGCTGGTGGAATTAAGATCCATAATTACATCAGCTCATTCCTTGCTGAACGTAATGCCACAATAGGTATGGAAAATGGTCGATCTTCCAAACCCCCAATGCCTAACAGAGGCACATCACAGGGTGCTACCCTCTCGCCACTTCTATTCAGTGTCGCAATCAATCAATCAATCAATCAATCAATCAATCAATCAATCAATCAATCAATCAATCAATCAATCAATCAATCAATCAATCAATCAATATTTATTTTTGACGAAATCAAATTCAAGATGGGTATAAGTACACATTCGGAGGTCCCGAAGTGACAACTGTCTGGGGGACCTCCTAACAAGACATGAAAAGGGGATAGTAGGATCGTGGCAAACAGTGAGTCATGTCATATATTATACAATTTTTACATCATCATCGGAAATAGGCGGTAAGAGAGAAAAGAAAATCTATTAAAAACATCACAAGTATATTCACACAGTTAAAAAGAAGAAAAATAATTGAAGAAATCTTGAAAATAACTTGCAAAAATTCAAACGAGGATAAAGGGCACGTAAAGCTAACAACGAGGAGAAGTATCAATTATGGGCGAAATTCAGTAACTCGGTAATTGAACAGTACATTGCGTAATGGTAAAGCGAACAAACTCTAATTAATTTTAGGTTCGTTAAATTATACTATGCGTCAGATAAAGTGTTCATGAAATGCTCCTTCGTTCTACGCTTGAATGAGAATAATGTAGCTGTCTTCATATCAGATGGTATTGAATTAACTCGGTAATTGAACAGTACATTGCGTAAGGGTAAAGCGAACAAACTGTAATTAATTTTAGGTTCGTTAAATTATACTATGCATCAAATAAAGTGTTCATGAAATGCTCCTTCGTTCTACGCTTGAATGAGAATAATATAGATGTCTTCATATACGATGGTATTGAATTTCAAACAGAAATGCCTGAAAACGCGACGGTAAATTTCCCATAATTATTTCTTGCTTTTGGAAGGAGAAGATTGAGTTGTGCTGAAAATCTTGTGTTGTTATAATTGATGAGGCTAGAGCGAGTAAAACCTGGAATATTAAACTCGGTATTTATAAGACGAAACATAAGTAGTGACAGCTCATGATTGAATAGCATGCGCAATGGTAAAACATTTCGGGAACGGAATATGGGAGCAGAGGAAGATGTATGCGATTGGAATGCAATTAATCGTAATGCCTGCTTTTGCAAAACTTCTAGCCGATGAAGATGTGTGGCATATGTATTACCCCAAGATGACCGCTTGGCACGACAACTAGAGAAAATTAACGACCTGAACTTCGCGTTTTATGCAGACGACATCTCCTTATGGGCCTGCCAAAGGCTCGTCAGGGCAAAAAGAACAAGCTATCCAAGAGGCTATCGACTCGGTGAAGGACTTCGCAAAACAAAACGGTATGCAATGCGCTCCGGGAAAATCTGAGTTTATCCGGATCCACGTGCGTAACTACAGAAACAAACCGAGCAACCACATAACAATGGGTGACCAGGCGTTACCAGTAAGAAATATGATCAGAATACTAGGACTATGGTTACAAAGCAACAAAAGGGCCACTCACACCATTGCGACTCTCAAGTCAAGCACGAGGAGCATGGCAAGACTAATAAGCAGAATTACAAAGAAAGGTAAAGGGCTCCACGAAAACGAAACCACAACACTAGTCCAGGCTTTTATTCTTAGCAAAATAACATACGTGCTACCATATCAAGAGCTAACCCCGTCGGAAACTAAAGAAATCGACCTACTAATACGTGGCGCCTATAAGGCAGCACTTGGGCTTCCTACGAATGCGGCAATGCGGAATGCGGAATGAGAGGGTGCAAGCTCTAGGCATATACAACACATTTGAAGAGTTAATAGCAGCCGTTGTTATGACACAAAGAGAACGACTATGCCTCACAAGCACAGGCAGACACGTTGTGTCGTGTTTAGGCTACCCATTGCGACCGCAGTACTCCCATGAACAAACGACCACGATGCCGGATCCAATACGCGAGCGCATAATGCTCTCCCCAACCCCACGTAACATGAACAAAAATTATCACACAGTGAGAAGACAAGCGAGAGCTAAACAGCTTCAGAAAACCTTCGGCAGTAATCAATACGTAATGTATACTGATGCAGCTAGATTTAACAAAGGACATGTAGTAGTGGCAGTGAAGTTAGGAGGCCAAAAGAAGCATATACAGTGCTAAAAAGCGGGCACGTCCTGTGCTACCGGGGCTTAGCGGAGAGACGAGAACTAGGAATCGGATTCCTGATTAATAAGAATATAGCTGGTAACATACGGGAATTCTATAGCATTAACGGGAGGGTGGCAGGCCTTGTTGTGAAACATAATAAGAGGTACAAAATGAAGGTTGTACAGTTCTACGCCCCTACATCCAGTCATGATTACCAGGAAGTCGAAAGCTTCTATGAAGACGTAGAATCGGCGATGGGTAGACTGCAAACAAAATACAATATACTGATGGGCGACTTCAATGCCAAGGTAGGCAAGAAGCAGGCTGGAGACAAGGCAGTGGGGGAATATGGCATAGGCACTAGGAATAGCAGGGGAGAGTTATTAGTAGAGTTTGCGGAACAGAATAATATGCGGATAAATAATACCTTCTTCCGCAAGCGGGATAGCCGAAAGTGGACGTGGAGGAGCCCGAACGGCGAGACTAGAAATGAAATAGACCTCATACTCTGCGCTAACCCTGGCGTCATACAACCTGTGGACGTGCTCAGCAAGGTGCGCTGCAGTGACCATAGGATGGTAAGAACTCGAATTAGCCTAGACTTGAGGAGGGAACGGAAGAAACTGGTACATAAGAAGCCGGTCAATGAGTTAGCGGTAAGAGGGAAAATAGAGGAATTCCAGATCAAGCTACAGAACAGGTCAGAACAGAACAGAACTCAGGAAGAGGACCATAGTGTTGAAGCAATGAACGACAATCTTATGGGCATCATTAAGGAGTGTGCAATAGAAGTCGGTGGTAACTCCGTTAGACAGGATACCAGTAAGCTATCGCAGGAGACGAAAGATCTGATCAAGAAACGCCAATGTATGAAAGCCTCTAACCCTACAGCTAGAATAGAACTGGCAGAACTTTCTAAGTTAATCAACAAGCGTAAGACAGCTGACATAAGGAAATATAATATGGATAGAATTGAACATGCTCTCAGGAACGGAGGAAGCCTAAAAGCAGTGAAGAAGAAACTAGGAATTGGCAAGAATCAGATGTATGCGTTAAGAGACAAAGCCGGCAATATCATTACTAATATTGATGAGATAGTTCAAGTGGCTGAGTGGTTCCATAAAGATTTATACAGTACTAGTGGCACCCACGACGATAATGGAAGAGAGAATAGTCTAGAGGAATTCGAAATCCCACAGGTAACGCCGGAAGAAGTAAGGAAAGCGTTGGGAGTTATGCAAAGGGGGAAGGCAGCTGGGGAGGATCAGGTAACAGCAGATTTGTTGAAGGATAGTGGGCAGATTGTTTTAGAGAAACTGGCCACCCTGTATACGCAATGCCTCATGACCTCGAGCGTACCCGAATCTTGGAAGAACGCTAACATAATCCCAATCCATAAGAAAGGGGACGCCAAAGACTTGAAAAATTATAGACCGATCAGCTTACTGTCAGTTGCCTACAAACTATTTACTAAGGTAATCGCAAATAGGATCAGGAACACCTTAGACTTCTGTCAAGCAAAGGACCAGGCAGGATTCCGTAAAGGCTACTCAACAATAGACCATATTCACACTATCAATGAGGTGAGAGAGAAATGTGCGGAATATAACCAACCCTTATATATAGCTTTCATTGATTACGAGAAAGCGTTTGATTCTGTCGAAACCTCAGCAGTCATGGAGGCATTACGGAATCAGGGTGTAGACGAGCCATATGTAAGAATAGTGAAAGATATCTATAGCGGCTCCACAGCCACCGTAGTCCTCCATAAATAAAGCAACAAAATCCCAATAAAGAAAGGTGTCAGGCAGGGAGGTACGATCTCTCCAATGCCATTCACAGCGTGTTTACAGGAGGTATTCAGAGACCTGGATTGGGAAGAATTGGGGATGAAAGTTAATGGAGAATACCTTAGTAACTTGCGATTCGCTGATGATATTGCCTTGCTTAGTAACTCAGGAGACCACTTGCAATGCATGCTCACTGACCTGGAGAGGCAAAGCAGGAGAGTGGGTCTAAAAATTAATCTGCAGGAAACTAAAGTTATGTTTAACAGTCTCGGAAGAGAACAGCAATTTACAATAGGTAGCGAGGCACTGGAAGTGGTAAGGGAATACATCTACTTAGGGCAGGTAGTGACGGCGGATACGGATCATGAGACGGAAATAATCAGAAGAATAAGAATGGGCTGCGGTGCGTTTGGCAGGCATTCTAAGATCATGAACAGCAGGTTGCCATTATCCCTCAAGAGAAAAGTGTATAATAGCTGTGTCTTACCAGTACTCACCTAGGGGGCAGAAACCTGGAGGCTTACGAAAAGGGTTCTACTTAAATTGAGGACGACGCAACGAGCTACGGAAAGAAGAGCGATGGGTGTAACGTTAAGGGATAAGAAAAGAGCAGATTGGGTGAGGGAACAAACGCGGGTAAATGACATCTTAGTTGAAATCAAGAAAAAGAAATGGGCATGGGCAGGACATTTAATGAGGAGGGAAGATAACCGATGGTCATTAAGGGTTACGGACTGGATTCCAAGGGAAGGGAAGCGTAGTAGGGGCGGCAGAAAGTTAGGTGGGCGGATGAGATTAAGAAGTTTGCAGGGACGACATGGCCACAATTAGTACATGACCGGGGTTGTTGGAGAAGTATGGGAGAGGCATTTGCCCTGCAGTGGGAGTAACCAGGCTAATGATGATGATGTGATGATGATGATGATGTGATGATGATGATGATGTGATGATGAGTAGTGGTAGTTCAACCCACGCGCCACGGAACACTTCACATATCTCGATACGTACTAGGTGCACTGCTACAGCGGAAGCAGCGGCGATAATGTCCGACTCACAAGTGGCCTGCAGAATGTATCTACAAGGCAACATACCACAAGTCGCCCTTAATATCAAAGGCGACACATTGAAAGAAGATCACGCAATTTTATGGTGTCCTGGCCACGAGGGTATCTCGGGAAACGAACAGGCACACACTCTAGCTCGAGGCTTTACTAACCGAGCTGAGATACGCACAACGATGGAAAAGACCATCGCCTACTGGTCCGCGATATACTGAAGCAGCAGCGAAGAACCCGACAACCGTACGCCCCACCATACAATTTACTCAATGTAGAGGAGGCGCAGAAATGTAGAATACAGACGCATACCTGCCCACCTTTAGGTAAATACCATAAAATAAACCCAGCCTTGTACTCTAACTCTTGCTCGTGGTGCGCGTCGTGGCCTTCATTGCCTCACGTAACATGGAAGTGCGCCAAAACACCTCATACCATTAATTCACCTTTGTTACTCACCTTACTGAGGGAGCCCTGGAAGGCTATCCTCGCTCTTGCTGACCTCGTGGCCCAGGAGGGCCTCCTGGATCAAGCTGGGCGGGTCGCGATGGCCACTGCAGTCTTGGAATGGGGACCCACCCTGCACCGCTCCCTCCCGCCATTTTTTTTCCCTCATCAATAAAATGTTTATTTCTCCTCCTCCTCGCAATATGTCGCACCAACTTGCTCAAACAGAAGCACTCCTCAGCTAAAAAATGCGCGCCCATTTTATGTATCATACTAAACCGAACGATTAAAAATAGTATAAGTATCTATACTCTTAGAAAGCTAGTAAACATTTGTCAATGTTAATATAAGTCATTGATCAAATGATAACGAACGAATTGTACATCGCCAAGTAAGTCATATAAGAAGGCCAAACAGCACGCACTGGTAAAAGCCGATGCGTGTGGTTTTATACCTTCGAGCAAAGGCAGAAAAAATCGTGGCCAGCTAGAACTGTTACCTTTAGCGCTGTTGGTTAAGCTCACAGAAGAGGGGTGCTTATACTTCTCGGTCTTTACAATTAAAGACCCAACTGAAACACACTATGTGTACTTTTAAACTATTTGTTTTTTTCACGTGCGAAAGGTCGCCCAATCGCAGAATGAAGTGTGACATGCGTGAACAGACGAACATTGCAATATCGCGTAGCCAACAGTTACGGTCTCATTGAGCGTATACGACCACTTCGTGTAACAGGTTGTTGGCCGGTGACGTGCTGGGAAGAGCCCTATGTGTGTTAGTTCATTCAGGGTCTTCGGGAAAACCAGCTTTACACTGGCCCTTTCCCACACTGTTCGTAGCCTAATGCTCAGAATTCACGAAAAATGAGTAAAACCTTTCCAGCCGATTTATTGAAACTGGGGGCCCATCCGGGTACGTTTGTCTCTTTCTTGTTTATGTTCACGGGGCGGGAAATGCGCTGAGTACTCTCCAGCTGCGCACGGCCAGCTTTAAGCCGGTTCGAAAGCAAACCGTGCGTCACGACCGGTAAAACAGCTTCACACGGCTGCAACGCCAACTTTCGGCAGAAGCCTCTGAGGAGTAAACGGAAAGAGGTCGCGAGATAATGGAGCTGCTATATATATATATAGTCATATCATGAGAAGCCAACAAACACTGACACCAAGGACAACATGGGGGAAATTACTTGTGTTTAATAAATGAAATAAACAAACGATAAATTAATGGAAATTAATGGGACCCTCGGTTAACCCCCTCTCTTCTCGTTCATATATATATATATATATATATATATATATATATATATATATATATATATATATATATATATATATATATATATATATATATATATATATATATACATATATGGCTACTTGGATTTTTGAATCACAATAAGTGAATGCGGAAACTCTGCCCGATCGGGTATAATAAGGCTCCTCGAGATAGCCCAATCGGTAGCCTAAATAATATCCGCAAACTTCGTGAAAGAAAGTGTTAACGGAACGCTACATATAGAAGAGAATAACTAAACGCATTCATGCGCGTGGATTACCCGCCGTGGTTGCTTAGTGGCTTTGGTGTTGCGCTGCTAAGCACGAGGTCACGGGATTGAATTCTGGCCACGACATCCACATTTTGATCGGGGCGAAATGTACAAGACACCTCTTTACTTAGGTTTACGTGTACGTTGAAGAACCCCAGGTGGTCAAAATTCATCCGGAGTCCCCCACTTCGGCGTGCCTCATGATCAGATCGTGGTTTTGGCACGTAAAACCCAATATTTTAATTCTAATTTGAGCATGGATTGTCGTTCTTGGGCGAAAAACGCTGATTATTAGAGATAGCTGAGGATACACTTTTGTTCCTAATTTCGTGCGCGAACTCACACTTGAACCAATGACGTTGGTCGACGTCGCCGATCTCGCAAAAATTTCGTGAACCTAGGCCCCCTATTTTTCACGAAGGCTTTAAGTATTTATACTCAGTCTTTGTGGCATCATGACCCGCCGCGGTTGCTCAGTGGCTATGGTGTTGGGCTGCTGAGCACGAGGTCGCGGGCTCGAATCCCGGCCATGGCGGCCGCATTTCGATGGGGGCGAAATGCGAAAACACCCGTGTGTTTAGATTTAGGTTCACGTTAAAGAACCCCAGGCGGTCTAAATTTTCGGAGTCCTCCACTACGGCGTGCCTCATAATCTGAAAGTGGTTTTGGCACGTAAAACCCCATAATTTTTTTTATGGCACCATGGTAAACTGACATGGCAATAGGAAAGTGGCTTCGCTACCTGTGGTTTGTTCCCTCGAAGTTATATTGTTTTGCTTGGCCAAGCGCTTGAAAACAAGCGCTTGCGTTTGTAAAAACCATGGGCGCGTGCGTAAGCTTTTTGGCACGACTTTGATGTATTCACGAAGCATTCGTGATCGTCTACTCGGCTACGTGTCTCACTAAAGCTGGTTTTATATCTTTAAAGCGGAGCGCTAAACAGCACAAATGAGAGGTCAGAGCATAGTATGTGTATATATATATATTCGAGGTGCCCTACAACCTTGTACTTGATATATTTGCGATTCAAGCATTAATTAAAAAGGTCACTAATTAAAAGTAATTAATTAAGGAATACTTCGTGATTAAAAAAATAATGGCCGTAAGTGCATAAGACTACGGCTATTATACAGTCGGTACGATTTCTCTAGAGTTCTTGGGTATTCTTCAAATCTTGGTCCAAGTTAGCTGGGACACCCTGTATATAACATGTAGAAAATACGTAGGTGCATTTATACACAGCAAATGAAGCTGTAGTAGAAACACTAATGCGGATCCTTTTCTTCGTTTTCTATGCTTTCCTTTTATTTCATTGACACTCTTTACAATAGCAGGATCTTGAGGAGTGGGGTTTTAGCAGGCACGCCTCAAGTGTCCAATGAGGCTCTGACGCGTACAGAGTTTGTCCGATCCGTGTACTGAAAGTTTAGGCTTGCGATTTATTGACTCCGCTGCAGTGAGCCCATTACGAAGTAAGGGAAATGAGGCGACAAAGGATGGCAGCGTGGCCGTCGTAGGCGGCTAATAAAAAAATTCGGCAGAGACACTGCTTACACGTAGGAATGCGGAAGCATTATGCCGTTTGTAGAGCTCGGAACATCACGAACGCGCCAATTTTATGGACTCATCACGTGGTGCCACCTCCTCCCCAGTGGCTGCGCCATCACGTGCCCCATAACGCACGCACTGGGCCGCACCTTTAGTCAGCGATCGCGGTGGAGCCACTGCAGCGTCAGGGGCGCGTGTTCATCCGCTCCCCGGAGGCCTGGGTTCGATTCCTCCCAGACCGAAATGTACCGCATTTTACATACGTAAACACGTTATACGTGAATGTGTGTGCGTTACTACATAGCACGAAATACGCTGGGGCACGCTTACAAAGATATAGTTTACAAAGGTACCAACACAAGGTTGTTCTTACGTGCATTTGCTAAATTCTTTTTCTTTTTCAACCTCGCACTCAAGTGGGATGTAACATCATCCACCGCCTGGGTTCTTTTTCATTGTTTTCCCGTTAAGCAGCTTTTTCTTTTTTAGTAATTTTAATCACCCATAGCGCCTTAGCCCATGCACATACAGGATGTTTCACGTAATTTGATCCAGGGATTTCAAAAAAAGTGGTTAACCACAGTTGGGTGAAACCAATGACATATGGCTTGCCGTCAAATGGGGTTCCTCAAAATATTTCTTACAGCGAGGTGTAAAATATATTACAGCGAAAGCTGTAGAAGAAAGCGGCGTCCGGCAACAAAAACGGACTTAGCGATTTCTAACAAACCCATAGGGGTGCAGTGCGGCAGCGCAGATGTCAAAATGCGGAGCAGATTAGAAGGCTCGCCGTGAACAATAGTGCCACGCCAAGGTTATCGCAGTATATAAGCAGGAAAGGTATCGACGTTAATAACAGCTGCGTTATCGATGGGGTGGATACGTATAGTTCGTACACCCGAAGAACAACATGCGTATGCACCAGAACACCGTAAATTCTAAGCGCGCCGCCATATTGATGAGCGCCGGTCGCGCCATCTATCCCAAGCGTCGCGAAGTAGCAGGCCTGGGATGCCACGCTGGGAGATGCGACCCGGCGCGAAAGCGAAACTTGGGCTTTTTAGCTCGGCGGAAGGCGTGTTTCGCGTTTTTTGTAACCTGTCATTTTCGCTGTCTCGATTCAATCAAACTTCAAGACCTGATCCAAGTCCGCAATGGCCACACTGAGTGCTGTGCAGACTGCAGAAGCGAATATATCGGGTAAGTACGCTATTACGTTTGTACAAACCGCGCGCTGTGCTAGAACACGTGTGAGCTTTTTGGCACGTAACCTGTGAAGGATTTTACAGCACTGTGTTGGTGCCATATTTTATTAAAGCACGCAGAACATTGTCCTCTGCACTTTCAGTTTGGTCTTGTTTGTCATGGTCACTATTGGGTTGGCCGCGTTTGGCAACCAACTGGCGAGGTCGTTTGACTGCCTGATTAGCAGACGCCTGCCCTTCACCACCTGCACATTGAAAACAAAATAGATGTTATAGTAAGAAGGGCTGTAGTTCTTTCCCATGCCATCACTGTTGCGAAGATATAAAGTCCTCTCAAAATGAAATAGAAAATACACCAGGCCAATTGTATCGTGCAACCACTTAAGAGTACAACATTCAGAACACAAGCCTACAGCGCTCGAACAAGCAGCATATGATGCTAAACCTGCACTCATTGGAAAATGAGGAACTACAGTAGTTATAATGTTCAACTGCATGTTCAGTCAAAGCCCGTTTAACAGGGCGAGCATGACAGATGCAGGTGTTGTACAGTTGCACAAACCATGACAGGGCACAAAAAATTACCATCCCTACTTAAAGCTGCATCATCAGGGACCCTTTTGGTACAAGACAACAACCGCACCTGCATTCCAAAAAATTAGCTCCACCAACTGCAGCTACCTGGTATCAGACCTGTTTCGCTTGTGCGAGGCCATATCGGATTGTTGCCGCTCCCTTAGAAAAAACAGCAAAAAAAAAAAAACTGGTGAGAACGAGCAAAATTTTGTTACAAAAAACAATAATTATGCACCTTATTTTCTACGCCATATGAACGGAAAATTTTTGCGCTTTGCCCCGCATAACAGCCCGCACGCAGTTTAGAGCTCAGGAGGTTCAAATGAATTCGTTACGAATGACACCTGCAACACCAGCTCGTAAAGACAGGCGCGCTGCAAGAACACCTTCGGCGACGAGCAGTCGTCGTTTACGTTTTTGTGGACGCATGCTACGTGACGAGCAGACTTCGGTTTACTTTCATTAGCAATAACGCCCACCAGCAGGGCAACATACTATTGCCTACAACTTGTCGTTTACGCTTAATGGTCACGCCGTGCACCAGCTGCAAGTATCGCTAACCGCAAGCTCAACTGTTCCGCTTAACGGTCGGGAGCTCTGCCTGAATGAAAACACGAAAAGGCTTGCCTTCTTGTTATAGCCAAGGCGAAGCACCGGCGCGGGATTCTGCTCTGTAGGCTTGTTGGCCAGAAAGTGCTCGGAGCAAACCTGCGTGTTACACATATTACGTTCGTAGGGCGCAAAGTTGAACGTGGCACCAAAATATACACAGATCGAATACTCACTCGTGCATTTTCACTGGGTTGGTAGTTCTTCCTATTCACTGCAGCTATCCACCGATTGCACAGCTTGTCATTCTTCGTTGCGGATGGAAATCGGTGCCGGCTGAAAGCACCGCACCGGCACGATTCCCTACGTGTATTGTGCTCTTCGCAAACAGCGCTGAGCAACCTGCTCCTTTTCCGCTGGTTATTTTGGCATCCAAACACGACGCAATGATGCCCAGATGACTTCTTGTACTTTGGATCCGCGTGAACGGGCACATTTCCGCACTTTGGACTCCTAGAGCTGGCGCTTGCCATGTCTACTGGTCGCCGGCGAACACACTTTGGCAGCCCAGTACAATATGGCGCTGGTCGACCGGGCAATCCGGGTGCGAGAGTATGCATTCGGTTAGTCTGGGTGCGAGGCTAGCGTATTCTGGTCTATACGAAGAGCGCCGGAGGGAACAGCACCAACAATGTAAAGGGCGCCGGCGCGAAACGACCACCGACGAAGAACGACAATTGCGAGCCCAGGCATCTCCGAACGAGCAGCAACGCCAGACTCGCAACGCAAAAAAATGACGACCATTCCACTCTGTGCAGATGGAATGGCAGCGAAAGCATTTTGCTTTTCGTTTGTGAGCTTCGGCTGTCGTCAGGTTTCGCAGCCATTCCATCTTCACGGAGTACATGATTGTCAGTTTTTATATTGCGCTTAATTAATGCATTAACTAAGATCAATTCAATTTGTTTTTTATATTTGGTTTAGGGCCAAGTGCGTTTCGTTACACTCTACAGGGGATTCAGAAACGACCGATCCAAATTTCCGTGGCAACTTACATGCTGCATGGTGACTTTTTTTTTTTTGCGTTTAAAGAAAGTGCACCAAATATGAAATGAAGCCACGTGACGGCGCTCTTGCGCTATCGTGCTGCAGTGATCTCAACCATGCTTCGAGAAAAAAAGTCAGCTTATCGCTTATCAGAGACGACGACGCTTTCTTTCCATGTACCAACATCAACGATGATGACGCACTGTGAAGCCGATGCCTAGAGCTGCGGCCGCTCACTTCGATACGATCCGCGTGCGCGGTTCTTTCGTTAAAGTTTTATTCACCTGGCTCGCGCCTGCATCCTTTGCTGCGAAATGAAAATAACGTACTGAATGTCACATACATTATTGCGCACACGGTAGTGCCAGATACACATATCACTGTCGGTTCAACCGCTCGCGCTTTCGCTCTCAAACGTGGCACGGAGAAAACATTTCGTCGTGCATGCATCTTAATGTGACATTTGGGTCATTACTTGGCACTCTCGTTCAGAATGAGTCAGAGTACGCGCCGCATAGTCGTTGCCTAGCAGAAAACGTGGGAACTGCGAGAATTGAGCCATGGTTGTCATGGCGCCGATTTTCACTGCAACGGTGAAACAAGACGCGCGCAATGTCTCGCCCTTTGCTCGTAGCTTCACCTTAACAATGACAGACGTGAGCACGCTTCCGTTCCAGGAGAGAGAGAGAGAGAGAACAAGGGTAGGAAAGGCAGGGAGGTCAACCAGAACACCATCCGGTTTGCTACCCTACACTAGGGGTGGGGGAAAGGGGAATAGAAAGAGGAAGAAAGGAAGAGAGGAAGCACTGAGTACGTGTGGGAGTGACACCATACACAAGGACACTATAAACGGTCTGTTAAGCCCGTGCACTTCAAGTACCGCACTAGTGCACGAATCGCTTTTCGAGCTAGTGACGGGTGTGGCCACGGTCCGAGTATCTTTGAGTTTCCAGGAAATTCTGCACCTTCTACTAGGCATAGAGTTTCTTGGCTACTAGGCACCGCCGTCAGAGACACGCGCATGTGCGTCTCAGACCCAAAGTAACAGTAACAGAACAGACAAGTAACAGACCCAAACACGTTGCTAAAACGCATAATATACGAAATTTGAGTGCGAACGAGCCAGGGATTTAGCCGGAAGCCATGGATACCTGGCATTCCGTTGTATACGCAATAGTCTGTACTGTGTTTGAGATACCGCACCACTGATCTACGAAGTTGACATCGAGCTGGGAACAGCTATGCGAAGTTGGAATCTCCCTGTGCCTTCAGCATATGTATAGGCATTTAACAACGCGGTATTAAAATCGTGATTATTTTCGTTTTTAAGCATTCGTGCAAATCGCCCTAGAGAGAGTGAGGAAAGGCAGATAGGTTAACTAGAGGCGAGTTTCCACTTTGCTACTCTGCTCTGGGGCGGGGAATATAGAGGTTGGAAAGAGGACAGAGCAATCCGCCAATGGTTTCTAAGACGCTTATATTGGTGACATCGGCGATTTTGTGAGAAAAAGCGATTGTGGTCCCACGAGATGAAAGCTGATACCCGTTGCTGAAATTAGTGATGGGAACGGTCCAGCATTTAATTTCGCAGGAAATCCTCTGGCTATGATAATGTGAGAATATTTGCCTCTGCAGTGTCTTCAGTGTCGCTGTATAGCATCGCATAGGGCGACAGTCAACAAGTTGCTAATGGGAGACAGAGTAATCTGATCGTCGGCAATACGAAGAATGGTGTCACGGCTGTTGCATTACTATTGTCTTTAGCTGGCGTATTGAGAACGTCGCGCTTGAAGGTCACTGATGGCGCCGTTCGCCTAAAGGCGCAGCCCATAGCGAGTTACACGACCCTGGAGCATTGGGTAAGAATAAGAAAGTCGCCGATGAGGTGCAGTTCCACAGAACGGAGCTCAGTCTAACCCATTGTGTCGAAACATTGTTTTTGTTTTCCAATACAGGCGCGAGCTTACTACCCCTAATGAACGTCTCAGCACTCATGTCGATTAACGCCGTGAACGCGAGGTCATCTATGGCTATCGGCGCCGACCGGTACTATGGTAACGTAGCAAGATATTGGCACCATAGTGTGGTTTCTGTCCATGCTCTGAACGCCGTTATGTCATTAACGTCATAATAGAGGATTTAGTGTTCTGAACGTGAACGACCTAATCTCCGCAGGTCGCTGAACTCAATTTTCTAAGGTGGCAGGGCTGGGTGAGCGATGTTCGTTGCCAAGAGCGGACTGGGCAACCTGTTTTGGAAGATACAACGTTTCGGTGTTCGCGGAAACCTAAAGTAAAACAGGTCTCGACATGCGCGAGATAGGTCTTAGTCTCCGGCGGACGTTCGTCACTGCGTGGGCCGTACGCATCAGTGCGAAAAACCACGGAGTCCCCGCTCGACGATGAGGATGTGCCCTCTGAAGGTGGTCGGTTTTACTACAATACATAAAGAAGGACCTTCGATCTGGCGTGCGCCAAGTGTCACTCTCACGGGGTCGTGTGCCTGCCACGATTGGCCTGCCGAGAAGCCCTAAATTCACAGTCGATCGGTCAACGGCACTCGCAGAGTGCGACTACGGGCACGAAGAATGATGCCCGGCTTACGCGTGCGTCAAGACAGGTGATGGCGGCACACCTCGTGCTGCACCTGCCATGGTGGCTCGTAGTTCTGCTGCTGAGCACGGTGTCGCGTATTCAATTCCAGGAAGCGGCGGCCATATTTCGATCATGAGGAAATGCAAAAAAAAAAAACGCTCGTGGGCATTGATTAAGGTGCACGTTATAAAGAACCGCACGTGGTCATAATTAATACCGAGCACTACACTACGGCATCCCTCATAAGCTAATCCGCAGCTTTGGGACGTAAATCTCAGAACGCTTTAGCGCCACTCGTGCTATGCCGTTCCAATACGTTCGAGATCCAGCCCTATTTCACCACGAACTCAGTCACAGAAGGTCGCGGTCGCGGTATCGCGGCAAGAGTAATGGTAGAAGGCAGATATGCCGCGGTTATACTGTCTGGCGCTGCCGTAGTGCCTTTTCCATCGAGCGGGCTTCTGCGAGGAGCTCTGCAAGTGTATTGGGTGGGTAGCGTATTGGGCCAACAAAAGGTTCTTGGTTGACTTCATGCATGAACTGCCTTAACTTTTCTAAGGCGAAGCTTTCTTTGCCTCTTCCTTCGACTTTCCCACTGCTGTTGCTACTCTCTTGCACGCCGCGCCGGGGGGGGGGGGGGGTGCAGAGCGTGTATATACATGGAAAGAGCGTGAAAGAGCGGTAATAAGACTCAAGAAACATTTTTGGGCTTTTCCATCGCTTCGAATGTGCACAATGCCCTCTGGAGCTCTCCAGGCGTCGCCACATTAGCCTCTTGATAGCTGTAATTGTCTGTGACACATCGCAAAAGCACTGTAGAAATTGCGGCGCTTACCTTTCTACTAAGTGCAAGTCCAGACGGAAGCTAGACAGAATGGTAGAGAGGAGGAGGCAGAGAATGGGTAGAACCGACGCAGTTGTGAAAGGAGTGAATAGCAGCCTTGCCTCTCTTTGCTCGCAGTTGCCATACAGGGGGTCGGGGGAGGGGGGGGGGGGGGGTGTCGTTAGGATAGGGACAAATCGACATGAGAGGGCAAGGAAACGCTACTACTATAGACACGACAGCGGTTGCGGGGAAACTGGATAAACTTTAGTTGAAGGTACGGTACGGCACGTTTCCGCTATTTCTGAAAAATAAATACCATGCAAATGTGTCAAGCGGACAACTTGCGCAGGGCGCGCAGGAAAAGAGTCGCAATAATTAAAGCACACCACAGGGTCTAGGCTACACCACGCAAACGCCGGCACGCCAAATCAACTCTTTGTGCCTGCCGTAGTAGCTTTGGCATTGCTCGAGGTCGCGAATTTGATCCCGACCGCGGCAGCCGCGTTTCCACGGGGGTGAAAGAAGACAACGCTCGTGCACTTTGATATAGGGCGCGTTAAAGAACATCACAGTGCCAAATTTAATCCGGAGTCTGTTACTACGGCGTTCCTCATAATCTGATTGTGGTTTTGGCACGTGCAACCCCATAATCCAACTCAAGTTTAATACTTCTGGCATGATGCGACGTGCCAAGTTAGGCAAAGACAATGCTCGACTTCTCAGAGGTTATGAAAAATAGCGCACAACAACGCCTCAAGCAACCACCTCTCTCTGTGTTCTGTGTACTGCGCAGACAAACAGCGATAGTGAAAGCAAGGTAAAGTTTGACATCAACTTACCACTCTCGTGTTGGTCTAAACGTTTAAGTAATGAAACATTCGCCGTCAACATCACCGCTAGTTGCCGTCAATGAAAGCAAACGGCACAGAAAGCTTCGATTACACCCACTGTGCGTGTGATATGCATAATTTTTCTTCCTATAAACGCTTGGAGGATCTGAGATTAGAAAAAGCCACGACATGTATTTCATAAACATTGTTACACTTTCATTTTCGCGCTGGCATATTCTCCAGTACTGCAGACTCCCCTCTTTCCATGCAGGTTAAGCTTGCATAGGTGGTGATCAACTGCCGCAACTGACCGCCTGAGAGTGCAAGCAACATATGCGAGACGCGTTTTCTGCAGTTAGGTCTCGCCGATTATCAGCAGTGCTCATGCGGTCAAGTCGACGAAGATGTGCGACATGGCATTGCAATGTTGCAACATGTCATTGCTTGTCATTGCAGTGTTCATATTACTGGTAAAACAGGTGAAGTTGTCTGACGTATGATTCCCGAGTGGCCCCGGCATGATTCTGTGAGGCGGCGAAATCGCGTTTATTTGTGTATTTGTGGATTAGGCTAGGATGCCTCGATGCCAGCGCCGCCGTTCAGGGTGGAGACAATCCCGCTGGCGTCGCCATATTGAATCACACGAGCTCAGATTCACCTACGCTTGCGTTCATAAATAGTGTTACTCGGGGCGCGCTTCCAAGTGCTTTGCCTTGATGAGAATTTTTTTAACGGTATTGCATCTGCACATCTTTATAACCAATAGCCGTTAACTATTCGAGGCTCGAAGACGTGAATATGTGGCGCCGGGAACATGTCACAAGTTGCCTAATTCAATCACATTTAATATGCCGCGTGTATGTTTGAAAGACGCAATATTTTTTTTCTTTTGCGCTTCGTTGCTTGGTATCAAAGGTTTGCGACCCCCTGTCTGTGGAAGTTGTTTTTCTGTTTCACTGTTGTATTTTGCTTTACACGCCACGCCTCCTTTACCGTAGCCAGCCACTCGCGCACGGCAGTTAGTTTCACTTGCGTTGCGCGTGCTCTGCGTTCGTTGCAATTATTTGACGATGTCTATGCGCAATTTTCTATTTTTTTTTGCCCACAAAACTGTGTGCAGACAGAATTAAGCTGGTGTAAAAATAACTGCGATGTGAACGTAAGGTTTAATTAGTGCTGCAGAGAAACATGTAACGTAACTTGTTAGTGTCGATCTTGCGTAGTTCACGCAAGAAACCAAATGATGCACAATATACATTTACTTAGTAATGTCTAGTACAGTCAATCATGAAAGAGATATGTACATGCAAAATTATATGAACTGCGTGGCGCCTGAAGGTTATGTTGAAAGACGAGATAAAAAAATCTGCAAGGTAGGCTCGACACACATAATGCGGGATAGGGAAAGTCTTGTTTTATTCAATACATGGGGGGGGGGGATTTCAAGTGAGTACATCAATCTTATTACAAACAATTTAAATCGAAAACAAGAATACCAACAAGAAAACGCAACCACGGGTAATATTAATATATCCAGCCATAATACATCAGCCAAACACATCGATGGCGAGTACAGCACATTTTCGTAGAGCCTTTCGTAGCTCACATGCCGAAAGCGATATGTCTTCATTGCACTCACGCTCAACTGCAGTTTCTTCCAAAGAGGAGATACTATTTCGACTGACTTCTGCGGTGTCGTCAAGGTCAACTTCTGGAGCAATACTTGAGGAAGGGTTGTTGTTTTCCGTAACAGCAAGTACACATGCGGCATGCCGCCTCGCGGGAGGCCTTCTTCGCTTAGGCCGAGCTGAAATGAAAAGAAAAAAAAAAAAAAAAAAAAAACATTCGTTGTATTGCGTCCACTAAAGATTCCGGATATAATATGCCACAGTACAATTATTACTCACGTCGAAATTGAAAAAGCGTGGGCAGGGCTGTTGAAACAGACGGCGCCCATCCTGTCAATTTCCCTCGTACTGGTCCTCTTCAATGTGTTTCTAAGTACAAGTAACACAACAAGAGTGATTATTGACCTTCAAATTGATATGAAAAGATGCCTTGTAAATAAAGAGAACCCATTAGAGTGCTTAAAATTAAAATTTCGCAGTAGTAATGCTGTAATGCTGTATTACCTCACTTTACACGTTTCGAAGAAATGCACTGGCTACAACAGACACCATGCCAGAAAGCGCCGAAACATTTTGGTCCCATGATACCTCTTAACTCTATCACGCCTGGCCATACCGTGCACAGGCATTTAAAGACCGTCACAGTACCCACTACGATCGGGAATGAGCACGAATGACCATCGGCTTATGAGCTCCACGCTACAAATATGTACAAGTCTAAAGAATCAGCTGTGTAATGTAACACCCTGAGATCCGCAATATATCTGCTGAAGAATCAGAGAAAAGCACAACGCTTCGCTTACCGCGTACACAACAGCCGCTCTCCCAAGACGAGGCATTGCGTTCTTTAGTCCCGAATAACCAGTACCGAAAAAAGAAAAGAAAAAAATACGAGAGACACACACGATGTGTGCTTCCCGTGGAAAAGTAAAATAGGTGGTCTACGCGACGATTCGTAGTTGATGTAAGACTATTTCGCGGCTAAGCATCTTCGTCAGTCCTTAAAATCAGGGTACTACTCGCATAGACTGCGCCGATGAAAACGAAAAAAAGCCTATGCGACGCGCGCTCGCTAACCACACGCTACTCAGACAGCATCGGTGCAGTGCTTAGTTCGTGAGCGAACGTAGGCATGTGAGCGAGGGTCAGAGAATACTTTCTTATTTAAATGAAAAACACGGTGCGGTAGGCTAAACTTTCTTGGCACTTACCTCGCAAATGTAAGAGCTATCCATTGCCTTCCAGTGATCCCGCTTTACTTGGGCTTCCCATCTCCTCCTTCGCACTGGGTCCCGGGGGAAGCGAAAACGACGAAGCCCTTTACGCGTTGATCCGGCGCACTTGGGAACACAACTGCCCGTCATGTCGACTCGATGCACTTGACAAGCTTGTCAGTCATGCGGCTGAACACAGTGTAGCAAGTAGAAGCGTCAGCGAAGCATCCGCGCGCACTGTGCCTCGAACTAAGCACTGGCACCAAGCAATCGCAACCGCTCGTTGCGATTCAAGATGGCGTCGCAGCGAGAGAGCGGCGGCGCGGGGTCGGCCAACAGATGGCACCACCCTGAACGGCGGCGCTGGCATCGAGGCACCCTATATTATAGGCCTGAGGGTAGCGCTAAGCACATAACGAACAGACGTCAGGGGAACTTGCGATTCATAGAAACTAGCTACGTCATAAGAAGCTATCAGAATCATTTGTTTAAAAACTCTTTAGAAACTGGAAGGTAGGCTAATAAAGTCGTGCTTTCTCGGTTACAACTTTAAGGTAAGGGTTATTATGTGCATTTTGTGACTTATGTATTTCTTTCATTTCGTCTCCTTTCCTCTGTCTTTGTGTTCCCAAACTGTCTCCTATGCGTCCCCTAATGTACTCCAGCATCTACGCTTATCCAATATCTGAAAATTTATACCTTATATTATCCAATGAAAATGGCCCCCCAAGAAGGGCTCACGTACGCTGAAGACTATTGCCACACTACTACCAAAATGCGGGACCGAATTAATGTCACTGCCGTCCTATTTCAAACCCATAACGGTCAATAACATGACACTCTGAAATAACGCCACCTGTTAGGTGCCCATGCTCTGCTTTCATCGACATAGGTTTCGGATACAGATATATCCGGAAACGTTTCTCTCAGTTCTCATCTGCTTATAAAATGTGCTTATGTTAGCTCGTGAACACTCCACTATAGTTCCCTGTCGGCACGGAATGCGCCGCACGCGGATAGCGGCAACGTCAATACGTACGCTACCTACGTAGACTTAAAGGTTGACACTTTATGTTTATGTCACAAGGCTGCGTGAACGTGGAAGACGCTGATGTCTTGTCTGAGTACTAACAGCCCTATCGATTCTACGAGTACGTTAACGCTTACTGTAAATAGACTCCGATGTATTCTTCCTTTTACCGCATTCCGAACACATTGATTTTCCTGAAGCTGATGCCCATTTAATGTCCCTGCCATCGAAGGAGCAAGCCAATTACGCCACGTGCGCCCGTTATGATGCGCCAGCGTACTTTGGCCTGCTGTACTCCTCAGTCTTTATCATCTCCTGCACGTACGCGTCGTCAGCGCGGGATGAGGTCGTCGCATTTCAATCAGCGACGGATCAGTTGCTCGCTTTCTTTGACGGCCAAACTTGCGTAGTCCATGAGGAAGGGCCTTGTTCAAGGAAAGTGAAAACAACAAGAGAACTGAGGGAAAGGGACGACATAGTGGAAGCGCATGCGTTTTGGATGACCGATTATTGTTTCGAGCGTCACACGTTTTCCTTCCTCAAAGTTTCGAGCACCCGTCCTGTGGCTTCTTCAGTATCTTTTAATCTGTCTTTCCTTTTGTCTGCGTGTATTGCTTCCTTTCCCTGGTCGTGCCAATTTTCCATTTGGGTTGTTCTGCGTTTGGTCTCCAGTACAATTGAAGGATGGCGGCATTTTTCGCCTTTGTTCTTGCATGGCTGCTTGCCTGCAAGGTGGCGTGAGGCGGCATAGGTGACGCACATTCCTCGGCATAACAGTGGTATACTGGATTGACGCCCGTCGTAACATAGAACGCACGCAACTTTTTTAGATTTTGGCTTTTTGAATATTGCGAATTGTACGCCAAGAAAGACCAGCGATTTGTAGCACCAGAAAAATAGAAAGGGTCGCGAGGACGTCTAACATTTGCGAGTTGGGCTCCAATCCACGCTATGAAGGAGTTGACCAAGGAAGCAGTGTTATCACCTGATCCGACAAACCAATGTGACGTAGCCTTGAACAATTAAACATTGCACTAAATTAAATGGTTTACAGCAAGGCAACTAGCCTATATAGCATGAGCACGACGCCGTTGTGCATATTGACGTTGCTGTTCCCGTCGCCGCTCATTGTGTTCACGCCGAGCACCCGTGAATTTTATTATTTATTTATTTATTTCAGAATACTGCAGGCCATTGCTTGGCCCAAGCAGGAAATTATGTGCACGTTAAACAAAACCAGGTGGTCCAAATTTCCGGAGTCCCTCACTACTGCGTGCCGCATAATCAGATCGTGATTTTGGCTCGTAAAACCCCATAATTTATTATTTTTTTTGCACTTCGGGAGTCCTAACTATGCGTTACCTTCCCGTAGCGCTATCACAACACAAATGAAATCACTTGCTAGGAGCGTTATTCTTTTTTATATAATTGTATAATTCGAGTGAATGTGTGAGTAGATGACGACAATACTGCTATCCGCAGAAACCTACAGAAACCCAGGATAGTTCGCTAAATTGCTTCTTAACATGATACGCTGACCAGCGGCTTGCTGAGGCAACACCTTTCGGTGCGCTATTCGAATCACACTGTTGCGTCCAAGCGGCGGGGTAAGGTACATTGAGAAATAAAGCTATATTTGGAGCGTCTTATATATACGCTATATACGCTGCGCTTAGATGCAGTATCACTCTAGACGAAACTTTAGAAACACGGGAGAAGCTACTGGTTACGGCAGCTGGCACGCGCTCCCATTTGGTGCAGACGTGACTGCTTAGCACCGATTACACGTACGCAGTGCAATGTCCATCAGCTATAGGCACAACTTGCTGAAACCAACGTTTTACCGGAGACACTATGTAAGTGTACCCGCCAAGGTATACGTGATACCCGGCTTTGTATAGAACAGTGGAGTCCTAAGCTTGCTCAGGCTTCCACGGTCACGACTTGTTCACACTGCGACATGCGGCATCTGGAGTGGCGCGGAATCTGCTGCCGCCAAAAGGCCACGTCGTTCACATTGCTCGTCCTTCGCGGCGCCGAAGCTGCTGCCAGCTTTCGAAATGCCGGGAAAACGAAGAGGGCGCGCGACATTTAACTATTAGCGCCACCTGTCGAGTGTGCATGCCGCAACTTACACGTCCGCGCAAAGCTTTCTTTCCCAAGTGCATTTATTATGAATATTTATAAAAAAAGCTTTTTCGCTTGCGTCGAGCTTGCACGCTTTTCGTATAGCTTCGTCCCTCAGGGCGCTATAGTTGTTCTTCACGTGGCGCTTCTCGTACAGAACCTGGTAACTTTTCACGGCTTCTCTTACGTCTCCGCTTTCGCGCGGCAGTAGTCTGCGAGATGCCGCGCTCGAACGCCGCCGGCGCCATTTTCAGAGCGCCTCGATGGATGGCTCACTTGCTGGTTCACACTCTGATTGGTCCGCTGTGAGGAATCATGTTGGCAGCGACGGCACAAATCGGCCTGGAACAGATCGCTGCGGAGAAGGCCTATTCGGCGGAATTCAGCGCCGCCGAGTTGCGCAGCATAATTCCGCAGCGCTTTTGATGCCGGCTGTATCAGGGCAGTGTGAACGAGCCTTTAGACCTTGTTCCCGGCGGTAATCCGTGAGGTCATGTCACTATCGCGTTCAACAAACGTGTGGGAGCCGCGATGGAATACGGTTCGAACAAATGACGACATGTCGCGCCGTCTGGAGCACATTTTGGTACAGCGTTGAGTGACCGGCTTTACGTTCTTCCAAAGCTAGGTTATGATCTAACATTTGTGGTATAATCGCATAATGTCAAATAGCATTCTGTTAATATAGCCTTAGCATAAGGTGAAAATAAGTAATGAATTATAGAGGTACGACTGTGCCATTGGCGCAGCTACTGCCCTGGCCGCGGTGTTCGCCAGACTCTTCTTCGAAGAACCGATGAATTTAGCGACCGCTTTTCATGTTCTGTTTCGTATGGTGCTGCGTTTCATCGCCGCACCGACCCGACAGAAGTAAAGCATCGGCTAACATCGCCGGTGTCCCGCTTTAAGGAATGAACCGGTCAGAAAACGCTCTCTTCTGACGGGACTGCATAGATGACGGCTATGTGAATTAGGGCTAAGTGTTCCACCGTGTTACTGTCTGTATCGTGCCGTCGGGTGACAGAAATACTTTGTGGAAACAAACATTTCAGTGAGAATGCGAACGTTTGTGCAACGAGCTATCCAATTCCACACTGTTGGAGACTCCTGCAGTTCTTATACTTGAAACTGGATGGAGACTCTATAGAACGATTTTAATTAGCTTATGACAGCAACGGCAGGAAGTCCATTGCGAGACTTGCCTCATTCTGTAAGTTTACTCAAAAGATTCGTCATTTGTGTTCTTTATCGCCCCATTCATACAGCGCCTCACTATCCGCTCGCATTGACCAGGCTCAGAAGTTCTACTCACTATCTGCTAGTACTAATGAATACTGTGGCGCAAGTAATACTCTGCTAAACCACATATTTTGTGCAGTGGGCCCTTTCCAGTATTAGTTTTTAGACACCCAAGCTCCTGATTATGTTCGTCTCATCGCCTTTATATTTAGTATCATGCAAGGTTGGCATTCTTTCTGTATCTTGCTTCTTCCGCGGGTTTTTTACATTGCGCCACAGCACGTCAGGTTAAAATTTATCTTTCGTCACTCACAAAATGTTTCCTATTTTAACGAGATGTAAATACCGTACCTTGCATAGTTGACCGAGGAGACCGGCGATAAACAACCACATACCTTGTATAAAGCATGAAAATCGGGAGAATATGAGAATTTGGTAATTATCTTCAAAAGACATAACTGGCCTAGAAACCTCAAAGCTTCGGTACACGTCACTCAAGGAATGGTCGCCATTTGTTTTAAATATGAGTACTCGGCCGTTTTTGGTCTTCACGGAAAAGCGGGGAGTGTTTTTAGGCGTATCATATCAACATCTCTAAACTGGCCGAAAACGAAGCTTTAGTAAACTTCAGTATAGCCCATAATTGATCCACGAATTTCAAGTTTGGTAGCATATTGCCCCTAGTGTACCCCACAATTTTGCAAATGATATTGACACGTGTACTTATATTTATCGGCCGACCACGTTTCGCCGCCTAACAAATCTTATCGCACAGCGCGGGACGCGCTTGCATGTATCTGAAGTTTCTGGAAAGTTATCGATGCTTCTATCCGCAGTCTGTTGTCGCCGAACCTTGTGTTATCTGATTTATTCGCCTGACGCGAATGCTGTAGAACTTTGTGGAAGGCACGATTAGTCTGGAACATTGGACGATTCTGTATAAAAGCCGACGCGCTTGACCCGCTGATCAGATTTCCGACGATCGCCGACTGTGTTCGCCGCTTTCGTTGTGCTATAAGTGTAGCCTGTTTTGTGGGCACAAGTTCGCCCAATAAAAGTTAGTTTTCTCGTTCACAGTATTGCTACTGTGTTCTTCTACGTCACCACCACGTGACAATATTTTTTCTTTTATTTCTTTCTTTTTCTCTCTGTCACCTATCGCATCCATTTACCCCTCACCCGGTACAGGGCAGCCAACCGGAGATGATCTCTGGTTAACCTGCCTGTCTTTCCTTTGCCTTTCTCTCTCTCCTCAAATGATAAACTTGGTGAGTGACATAAATTTTTCAGGAAACCTTCAAAAATAGCACTTGACTCTCCTGAGCGCTTTTAGTCGCATTATAGAAGCTTCGCTGCAGGAAACAAAAAACAACAATGGCGGTTGCATTGTGCTGTATAGTGGAAAAAGAACAGGGGAATCGCTGAACCTCGTTCAACCTCGCTGAACCTCACATATGAATGAGGCTATACAGAGAAAGCTAACACGTTGAGGTCATGATACATATGCATACCTGCCAACTCTCTCGAGTTTTTCCTGTAGTGTACGAATGCGTGCTCATTCTGAATTTCTACTAATGTTTTGTCAAGTTCTACGAAAAAATATACTCCATTGGAGAGAAAAGCTATTACAGATGTGCCGAAATAATTTTGTGGCGCATGTAACCTGCATGTGCCACTCTCGTGCCCTCCAAGACCGGGTGGTTGTGGCTCGAGCAAGTTCATTCAGACATGTCTCTAGAAGTGGCACAATCGGCAACAGCAATTACGTTGAAATAGTCACGGCTATCTACATACAACGTGTTGCCTTTTCCGACTCTGCTCTTTCAAGCTTACCACTAAACAAAGTGCGTATCTACCCCATAAAAGATGCGGGCTTAGGGTAAACTTCTGGAAAACGCGTGCTGATTATCTTGCACTTCATCTTTCCCCGCCACGTGAATAGTAAAGCACGCTAATATCGCCGGACTAATATCGCCGGACTTAATCATCTTTAGGAGAGTCCATATAATGACGGCACCGATTTTTAGGTATCAGAAGACTTCGATGGCGGCCTCGTTGAGAGGCTCGGAATTTAAATTTTACCGAACGGCTCCACATGAATGAAGCGCCGAGCGCTTCGAAAAGACCATAATGAAAAAAAAAAAATTAAAAGCGAACTTTCTCATGCTACATGCAAGCCAACCCGAGACTTCTCGTGTAGCGGCTCACTCCAATTCTTCAATGCGCCGCAACCAACCCTGCCCGAGGCGGTACAACCGAAGGCGGAAGCAGACCGGCTACGAAGAACGCAGCAGTCAGCGGTCTCCTTGCGCTCTCTGCAGGGCAGCTGTGCTTGTGGTGTAGTGGTTATCACATCCGCCTAACACGCGGAAGGTCCCAGGTTCGATCCCTGGCAGGCACATGGTGTCCTTTTTGGCCACCTAGCTCAGCCATTTTATTTAGACGTACTTTTATTTTAGTTTCACCTCATTTGTAAGCAGGTTGTCACGTTTTCATAAATTACTTCTCGCTTAAAGCCGCTTCATAGCCGCTGCGGCTGGACGTTTCAAAACGTCCGATTCATTACTCAATAGTCTATCGAAACCATAGCTCAGTTTCTGAAGGTTCATCTGTTTCAATAAGCCTGGCAGAGGTAATCATTTATGTGCGCTAAATAATTTTTATGCTCCAATCCATGTGTACATACACATCGTGCGAGAGATGCCAGCGTCGACGGCGCAATTCACTGCGGAGGCCGCGAACAGCTGTGCTTGTGGTGTAGTGGTTATCACATCCGCCTAACACGCGGAAGGCCCCAGGTTCGATCCCTGGCAGGCACATGATGCCCCTTTTTGCGAACCATTTCATTTAGACGTACTTAGCGGGTCTTCTCACACACTTGACAGATTTTACATAACAAGGCATGGTGTTGCTTTTTTGTCTTTCCATGTAATGTCCAAGAATTAAGGAAGTTCGCGGTAGATATAGCAGTGCGCTAGCCTCAAGAGCACATAGCTGCGTGGTTAGATCGTGTTATATGTTAATGTTAACAGAATTAAAATCGCAGTCATAAAGATCACCTGTGGCATGTAGCCCAAATATGCTTACTGGGCTGGAATACAAGAGGTATGGATTATTCACCGTAAAATTCAATACGCATAATTGAGTGATTAACAAAACTTATTGATAATCTTTTGTACTGGTTACTTTAGCGTTCCTATTGCAATACACGAATTGAAGTCAGCGATTTCACAACGCACATAAACTTAGAACGAATTTCGAGAATACGAAGGCCAAGTGCTTCTCCTGTGGAACACATCTCGCCCGTCTGTGTGCTTTTCTGGACTTCTCACTGCACTTGTGTGGTATACCGCCCGCTACATCACGGTGATGGATGTACAACACCCCGAGGCCCCTCCCGGGTCCCTTCACCCGTGGACATCGCTTCCAGGAAGCGAGGAAATACTTCGAGTGATTGCGTGGACACAGAGCATCAAGGGACGAGTACTCTACCTGTCCTTTACTGCAAGGCCAAACGAAGAGTTATCAACACATCTTCGGGGTCAAGTTCAACCACCGTGAAAACTCCGCCTCAGCGATGGCCTCGCTCCATCCTGTTTTTGCCACAGAACGCTACTAAAAACCTGCGCGTCTTCAACAGGCAAGCACTCTCCGTGTATCTAGAAAACACCGTGCCGAACGATATCAAGGATGTCAGGAAAAACACTAGGAGAAACATCATGGAAATCGAGGTGATGAACCCGAGCGCGCTGACCATACTACAACATGTAACGCAGCTGGGCAGCCTCAAGGTTCGATCCATGCATCGTGCCAGCGAATGATGCCACAATAACAGGACTCATCTATCACATTGACAATGATATACCTAGCGCAGACCTCCCAGTTCTCATGAAACCAGTAAGTGAACACAACGTAATTGTGCACGTTGGGATCCTCGGTAACGCACTTTAGGTGACGACAATGTTCAAAGGTGACTGTCTTCCCTCCTACGTGAAGGCTGGCCACTTTTGCCACCAGGTTCGACCATTTATTTCAAGATCAATGCAGTGCTTCAACTGTCAGAAGATTTACCATGTGGATGGTATGTGTTTGCAGAATTTCTGTAGCGTGCCCTCGATGCGCCGAGCCCCACTCAGAAGACACTTTCAGTGCAACCACGTTGAAGTGTCCTAACTGTCAAGGGGATCACTGCGCCCCTTCCAAAGACTGTCCCCAAATCAAGAAAGAGATCTTCATTCTCAAACAAATAGTGAGAGACAGCTCTACCCACAAAGAGGCCGCTGAGAAAGTCCGGCAAAGACGACATCACCATCGAAGGTCCTCACGATGGAAAACACCAACTTTTCAAAAATAGTTGACTCGTCAAGCAGCAGCGTTAGCGGAAGTTTCCAGCACCTCAAACACCGACTTTGGAAGGGAGAAAACTGCCAGATCTCTCTCTACAAAGGAATGGCCGCCACTTACGCATACACTACCGACAGAAGAGGCACACCAGAAGCCGCCACCAGTACAGCAAGGTGCTGCAACCGAGGAAGCGCGCAAAATAGATGGGCAAGTGATATCTCTTCTTAGGTCTTTGATTAATGCCATTCGCGTGTTGCTAAACATGAACACACTGTCTGCCAGAAGTGCGCTTCAAGTACTGGACGCTCTGAGTCCAGTGCTGGCAACCCGTGAGTAGATCATGTCTCCTCAGCCACTGTCTTTCAGGAATGATCTCCGAAAAGCAGCTATCTTTCAATTGAATGCCCACGGACTCAGAGCGCATATTGCGGATTTCGGTCACTTCCTGTATGCCAATATGTTTCCCATTATCGTCATTTGCGAGCCGAACTTGCGCTCTAGGCACTTCGCGTCCCTAGAGCGGCCAGTCGCGCGGCAATTTTGCGGGCATTCGCGGACTTCTTTCACGCTCGGGAAAGTACTTTCATGTCACACGTATTGAGCAACAGAAAGCTGTATCGGGAGTTTTCATCTCGCTCTACAATTTTCTCCTTGGCACTTTTCATCTAATTATAATATTTGAGAAGTTAATTAATTAATCACCACTAATTACGCAATTAGATCGAATGAAAAGATCTGAGCATCTCCAAGCGATGGAAAACAGCCTTGGTACTCTCCAGCCACGTGGGATTCGCATATTTTTAAACTCTGGCTAAAGTGAGCTGGGACATCCTGTACATATATGAATGGCTTACAACGACTGCTGCAATTATGCTTTCTAATTTGTTATGATGAATCTATTGCTTTCACTCAACAGAGCGCTTGCACATATACTGTATCCAACATCATCTCTCTTGCTCTTTACCGCACAAACCTAGTTAATGGCGCACACCGAACCCGTCCCTGCCTATACCATCCCGAACGTCTCAAGTCATTCAAAAAGGACGAGGATATATTTTTTTAATAACAACTCGTTCTAACGATAGTTACTCTTCACAGTTTTGATAACGCGTTCAGATAAACTTGTTGGCACTGCTCGGAATTTTAGTGTGACTATTTCTTATTTAGAATTCGAGAAAAATATTTGAAGCAAACGGATTTTAAACGTCATGTTGAAGAAATTTCTGAAGCAGCGCAGCAGCTAATGGACCGTGGTTCGCAATGTATTTCACAGGATCGCAGAATTTTTGGTGAACTTGAAAGGTGCATTCCATAGCAGACACGCCGAACCCTGAGACTTCTGGTCACTCTACGCTATTAGCTTTTTTTTTCCTGAGTGACAAACTTCCTTTAGCATTGTGTAAACACGCATTTTGTGCGGTGGTAGCTCATTTTTCGCAAACTAGCGTAACACAGGCATTACCGATGATTTAAAGCAATTTGGAAATTTCAGGTTAGCGACCCTTCGTTTGTTCTCTTTATTGTAAGTTCTTTTGCGTTTACTTCATCGCCCAACATGACCAAGTTGAAATGAGAGCGACTGTCGCGACGACGCATAGTGCGTAAGGCAAAAAAACGTGAAAAACTTCTATGTGTCATTTTCATACACACGAATAAATGGCTCTCGGAAACGCGAACAATCCCTGGTGGTAAAGAGAAAATTGCTTGAGCGTTATTAGCAAATTACCCTTCTACTCATAACGAAACAAACAAAAAAGCACACTCTAATACCATTAGAGGAGGCTTGGTAAGTCAGGAAATACGCAAAAAGGAAATACGGATGGCGGCTACACCATGAATTTCCTGCACAAGCTTGCTCTAACATCGCGTATTTTCATGACGCCTGCTACAGCCTAGTTGTTCGTTTTTCTGTAGAGATGGACTACATTGTATACTAAAAAAATTAAGGAACTTAAGTTTGCATATTTAAAAAGCTTTTACTGAGCCGAAGAGGCCCAAATACGCCAATGATTTCTCGAAATCCGCGACCCATTTCTGATCCATATGTGATCCATTTCCTCACAAATACACAATTAACAACATTCCCGTATGTAATTCGCAGTCCTAAAGGTACCTAGGTGCTCCTATATCTAACAACACATTCTGGCACGCACACGTCACGAACATCATTTCACCTTTTAACAAATGACTCGGTCTTCTGAAGCACGTCATCTAAAATGCACCGACAGGCTGGTTAATCTGCTAGCCTACGAGTCAACAGTCCGACCGAAACTGGCATATGCATCCGCCGTATGGAGTCCACACCAAACATATCTCATCAACGCACTCGAAGCCGTTCAAAAGCTCTCCACGAGGTTCATTCATTCTAATTATTCATATGATGTAAGCACTTAGAGTAGTTTGGGCACGAGCTAGTTGGTACGGATCATTCATTTGAAACAGCGTCAACAAACACACGGACGAGGAAGAGCTCAGGACCAGCGCTGGTCCTGTGCTGTTCCTTGTTTGTGTGTTTTTTGGCGCTCTTTAAAATCAATGACGTGAGCACATCCGACTTAAAAAAAGACAGCATCGCATTTACTTTTCCTTTGTACGCGCCGACGCATTGCGACCCTTTCACTTTCCACAAGTTTTATCACACGTCGCTTGATCAATCACCATATATCCTCCCCCGCAATCCTAACATCTCATTGTACACGGCACACTTCTTCAAGTGGGCCGCCCTCGCATACGCACCGTTGCCTTTCCAGCTTCATTCTTTTGACATGCCGCTACAGAGTGGAACAACCTGCCCCAGCAAATTGCCGCCATTGTTTGTCCTTGTGCGTTTATAGAGAGTTCGCAATGTAACTGGGCCATATGTCAGTGCACTTATATGCTCGCGCACTTTATGAGTTTGCATTATGTGGGACAATGTGTTTGTACTTACGTATTTGACAATTTAACTCATGCACAAGGGCGAATCAGAAAGTCTTTGTCCCTAGTTGTTATTAGCCAAAATAAGGCACATACAGATAATTAAATATATACGTACTGTTTTACGTACCTTACACTATTTTTCCATATAGTCGCCACAGCGGTTCAGACATTTTTCCCATCGCAGCACGTAAATTGAGATGCCCCTGTCGCAGAATTTGTCCTCGAACAGCTTCCCCGAAGGCTAATTGTAATGCAAGTCTTCAGGGCCTCTTGCGAACTCGCAACAGCACCGTCTCACACTTCTCAAAGCAAGACACATTTCCCCATACCACAGGTGCATTTCCCTGGGAATTCTGACGCGCGTTCGTCCTTTGCTGCATAGAAAACGAATCACATTTCGTTGCTCGTAGACCGTGAACGTCTGAAGCACAACCATCTTCAACAACTGACAGCAGCGCCGTGCCGCAGAGCTGCCGACAGATAACGACGTGCCGGTCCAAGAAAGGTCCACCACTGGGAATGTAGATGTTGACTTCGCATTTACAGCTGTAATTTGGCTCTAAAAAAAGTGGGGGGGGGGGGGGGGGGTACAAATACTTCCTGATTCGCTGTCGTAGTTTCTTTTTCTTTTTTTCTGTTGTTGTTGTTTGCATCTTCAAATACGTATTATGCAAATTAGGTACTGGTGTATTCCCACCTCTTATCTAATACAGCTATCAAGCAGTCTTTAAGGTAATAAAGTGAAATTGAAGTCAGGTTACACTGGCGTACCGGCGCGGGAGCTTCGGTGCATAGTTGGAGAAACGGAACATTGGCCTTCATTTTCTTTATTAAATAATGAACTCACTGCAGGAAAGTTGAAATATATACAGTTTTAAATAACAATTCCTCAGTGAATAGACTGATATATACTGTCTCTCTTTTTTGTTACCTTAAAGTCACTGCAGGTGTAAACAGGGCCATTGGTGGAAATCTATTATCTCCAAAATGAATACACAGGGTGCTAACAGTCACAATCTTCAAGAGGTAAGCATAGGTGAATTCGATGTGTCTGTATTTAGGAAACGATTAATGCAGCGCCCATTCAACAACTACTCGCCATTCCTTTTATCACTATCTCTCCTATCTTAGCAACTGAATACTGGTAAGCGTAATTCCAAGGCGGGACAGAAGATAGATGCAGAAGCACAGGACAAGCACTATGTATCTGTGTCTATCTTCTGTGCGGTCTTGTAATTGCGCTTACCAGTATTCAGTTGTTAAGCATGCACCAACTAGCCCAGCAACAAATTTTGTTAACGTACATTTCTCTCCTATTATGTTTCCCTCAGAAGCATAAAGCTGCTTCGCATTAGTTACGAAGTATTAATGATGCGCGAAAGAACATAGATGTACCCGAAGAACGACAAGGACAAGCTTTCGTTGAAAATAAATAAATAAATAAATAAATAAATAAATAAATAAATAAATAAATAAATAAATAAATAAAATGTATACTTCCAACAAAAGGTGGGGCTCCCCCTGGGGAAAAGCAACGACAAACCACTTGAGTATTCCTGGGGTCCCCGTAGGGCTCATGTACCCGCCGTGGTTGCTAGCGGCTATGATGTTGGGCTGCTAAGCACGAGGTCACAGGATCAAATCCCGGCCACGACGGACGCATTTCAATTGGGCCACAATTCGAAACACCCGTGTACTTAAAATTAGGCGCACGTTAAAGAATCCCAGGTGGTCAAAATTATTCTTGAGCCTCACACTACGGGGTGCCTCATAATCAGATTGTGGTTCTGGCATGTAAAAACCCCAAAATTTAATTTTTGTGCTCTCTCTGCTTTCTTCGCCTAAAGTGACAGTTATCTTCTTCGGTAGTATACCAGCCGTGGTGACTCAAATGCGGTTGCAATGCCGAACACGAGGTCGTAGGTTCGATACCCGTTCATAGCGGCAGCATTCCGATGAACTCTAACAAAAAAAGAGATCGTGCACCATGCTTTGGGTGCACGTTGGAGAACCACAGGCGGTTGTTAAAGTTTATCCGGAGTACTCTAGAACGGCGTCCTGCATCACCCAAAGTTAAGTTACCAGAGGGTAAGCCTCACAATTTCTTTAACCTCATACCAAGGTTAAATGAATTGTGGGGTTTACCTAACTCGCAATCTAAACCTAAAGCTGAGGAACAACAGATTGTCCCAAATTTTTCCTGCTTCTTTTTGGGTTTTTATCAAAAACTGCGCTGTGGTCGCGGTGACCAAACGCTGTAATTTAAAAAGAACTTTAGATTACTTTCCCTGTACGGGCAGTACACAACGCGCGTCTACGATGAGCTCATTGTCTTTCATCATGGCGATGCCCTGCCTGAATCATTCTGTGCAAAACCCGGGCGGCTTTATGCTATACGTGGGAAGGCGCGTGCCTCGTATAATTATTGAACCTTTTCAGTTGTGACCGGAGAGCAGAGGGGAGGACACGTTCACCGATCGATAATATCCTTTAATTTCCTAGCTATTTTTTATGACAATCATGAGACGCTGCTGTTAAGACACACCAGAAAATGAAACACTGAAGTATCCGGCTCTAACTGTAGTGGATATTTCTTTTATTCGGGGCATTTACCGCAAGACATGTATAGTAAAAAAGAAATGAACAAAAACGGACACCAAGTAAATACATGCCGCTCTGTGTGTTGCAGGTACTGTTACAGTGAGTTTGTGCAATCGTTGTCCGTCATCCAATGGGTATACTCACCTGAAATTTCATGATTGGCCTTTCTGGTCACCTTGTACCTAATATTCAGAGTACCGGGGCAAAACCATGGCACTTTGTGTGTGTCCACCGTATACACGTGAGCTTGACACTTAGGTCACGTTCTGGGTTGCCAGTTATAAACATTCGGGCCCAAGGGACAGCAGGCGTCGGGGCCAGCCCTGCCCGAAGCCTCCAAGGACAAACTTCATCCATCCAGGAAAAGTTGATTCGTGCCACCTTCCTTTCTCTAATGATACAGATCTCGTATTTTCCTTGCTTACTAAGCGGTGTTATCCAGTTATAGAGAAATGAAAATAATAATAGTAATAATTGTGGACTCAACGCAGGCACTTAAATCTACGTACCTGAAGCGAAGCTTTCGTGCAGTCGTCAAGTAAATGCCGCATACAACTAAATCCAATGCGCACAATTATCTTTATTGTAATCCTAAGAAAAGTGTAATATCATGCAATGTTTTATGTTTATTCACCACTTAATTCACAATTTTATAGTCACATAAGGCTTATGTTTTTGCACTCCATTGTTCGGAAACTATGCGAGCTTGATTGATTGATTGATTGAAAACTTTATTGTTCCACCGAGCTGGGGTGCCCGCCTCTTAACCTACACGTAGGTAGGGGGGGAGGACGAAGCAGTCCCCGCGCGTTGAGGACGGTGAGTCTTCACGGCCTCAACGGCAAGGCGGATTGCTCGACGCTGGTCGTCTTCAGCCTCGCTCTGGAGCAAGGCCTCCCAGGCTTCTCTACTCTTAATGTTTTCCTTGGCCCCTGGGGAGCCAGCACACTCCCATATTATATGGTCTAGCGTACCTTTTTGCTTACAAATTTTGTAGAGGGCGTCGTTATAGTCCCTCGTCTGTGTTAAACAATTCAGGGGGATGCACGCGGTGATACGTTAACACAGCGATGCCACGAAGATGAAGGCGATGTTTGATTCTTCTGTGATGTTTTTCATCTTCCCTTTATTAATTTCCTCCTCTTCTTCTTCTTCGTTGTGGAGGAGAGGTTTACGCAGAGAAAGACGAAAAAGGAAGGGAGGGATGTTAACCACACAAGAGTGCGGTTGGCTACACTATGCTAGGGGCAGGGAAAAGGGGAATAGAAAAAAAAGGGAAATGGGGGGGGGGGAAGAGGCATGTATAGACAGCACTGCGGAGTCAAGGGCACTCGCGCAAGCCAGATGTTCTCAGCAAGCAGAAAAGTGCCTTCGCACCCGCCGTGGTAGCTCAGTGGCTATGGTGTTGGGCAGCTGAGCACGGGGTCGCGGGATCGAATCCCGGCCATGGCGGCCGCATTTCAATGGGGGCTAAATGCGAAAAAACCCGTTTACTTAGATGTAAGTGTGCGTTAAAGAAACCCAGGGGCTCAAAATTTCCGGAATCCTCCACTACGGCTTGCCTCATAATCAGAAAGTGGTTTTGGCACGTAAAATCGCCTAATTTTTTAAAAAGTGCCTTCTGAATCTATAATCGGTGTGGACGGTGTTTTAGTATTGCCTGTTCACTCAGAAGACGATTGTGCAGTTTCCTGAATGGGTTGGACACAGATTGCCTTTGTGTTTCCCATTGAGGACTGTGCCACAATAGGTGGTCAATGTTCTCATCGCAGCCGCAGACAGCACATGCAGGACTGTCAGCCCTTCTAATTATTTCCGAATAAGCTTTTGTGATGGCAGCTCTCACCTACAACTGACACAGAAGAGACGCTTCACGTCGGTAATGTCCGGCCGGAGGTCTGAGTTGCAGCGAAGGGTTTAGTCTGTGCAATCTGCTACACCTTGTATGTGCGCTATTCGACTCAGCTAACTAGACTGTGCATGCTAGAATGAGAAGCTGTTTCGCAGCGTCTGTCCTTGAGGGAGAAATGAAAACACAGCGTTCTTCTTGGTTTCACATCCGAGCTGCCTTATCTGCGTCATCGTTTCTAGTGATACCGCATGGACTTGTATCCACTGAAGAGAGTACATGATGGTATTTTTATCTGATGGAAGTGATGGATAAGTTTCACCATTTCGTGCGTCAGTTGATTGTAAGTTCCATATAGGAGAAACGACTGCATACATTGTAAGGCCAGCCGTGAATCGCCGAAAGCTGCCCATTTCCCAGGACTCTGTATTAAATACATGAAGTGCTGCAGCTGTAGACGTAGTGATATGGGAAGTCTTGAACCGCTGGGTTGTTCCCCTTGTTGGTTATAACTACGGCGCCATCAGAACTTGTTCATGTAGTTGAGCCATCAGTATAGACGTGTGTGAACTCACTGTATTTCTCGTGCAAGAGTAAACTAAGCTGCTTGTGCGCATGTGACGGTAAGTCCCACTTTTTCTGAAGTCCTGGGATCGTGAGGCTTATTTGAGAACGGCTCACATATCATGGAAAAATCTAAGGTCTTGCCGCAGGTATGTACCCTTACGTAAGAGAGGCAGGGGGCGCGAAGACAGTTACACTGAATGGCCTGTGGGGCCTTTCTGCTGGGAGACTTGCGAGCTGGTGGGTAAGGGCCCCGACGAAGTGTGATAGTACACACACATTGTTTCAATAATAGCGTGCGTTCTGATAGTGTAAACTTGAGCGATTGGAATAACTTCTGTGGTTGACGCGCACCACGGTAGACTAAGGCATATCCTCAGGGCTTGGGCTGAGATATTTTGGATTGAATTCAGATTAGTTCTGCAGGTGTTAGAGATGACGGGTAGGTTGTACCGCAGGAATCCAATGAGGTGGCCCCTGTACAATTGCAGCATAGAGTGCATTGATACTCCCCGGTTCTTTCATGCTAGGAACATATACATATGCCAGATTCCCATCAGACTTTTCTTCACATAATTCATATGAGAGGTCCAAGAGAGATTTCCGTCAATAGTACACCCCCAAAATCTGTGACTTGGGCTGTAAAAGATCAGCTGCCTGTTGACAGATAGCACGCATGGAGACATTTGTTTCCTGGTAAATTCCACCACTGCACACTTTTCACATGATATTTGAAGTCCTTGTTCCCGAAGGTAGGATGATGTTAAAGTGGCTGCCTTCTGAAGCTGCGCGAGAAGCCGATGTCGCGTCACACTCGACGTCCAGATACAAATGACAGCGGCATAGATGGAAAGCCGAACGGTGCATGCAAGCATGTCGGCGAGTCCAATGAATGTTAGATTAAAGAGCGCTGGGCTCAATACTCCGTCCTTAGGGATCCCAAGGTTACTGGAATCCTGAGAGGTTGGGCCATTCTCGGTAAGCACGAAAAAAGATTGTCGTTTGCAGGTAGCTACTAATCCCGAAGTAGATCTTGCCGCCAAGTCCTAACTGCCTCTAACATGCTGACCATCGCTTCACGTGTTACGTTATCACGTGTCCCCTTAACATCAAGAAACAGGGCAGTATATAACCGTTTGCAAGGCTTCTGGTGCTCGGCGTACGTATGTCGCCAAGTCAACAACGTTGTCTGTGGAAGAATAGCAACGACTGAAACCAGCCATTGCGTCTGGATATACCTCGTAATGTTCGAGGTACCATTTTATTTGTGCTAAAACCATCCTCTCTATTATTTTCCCGATGCAGCTGGAAAGCGCGACCGGTCGGTATGAAGTCGCCAGGCTTTAGCAGTGGAATCAGGCGACTGATATTTCATTCCTGGGGAACCGTGCCCGTCTGCCAGGAGCTGTTGGACAAGAGCGGGAGCACTTTCCGATCCTCTTCGCTGTGTCCGCACCGCGGCTGGGAATGAACCCGCGACTTAAACAACGCGACGCCATACGGGTTACAAGCTTTCCATAAAACTTGCCTATCTACTTATGAGCTTCGCGCTTGGTTTGCTCACAAAGTTAGGGTATCGAAGCATTTGATGCCAATTGCGCAGATACCGTCGCGTTCGCGTCAGCATTTGCGGCGACCGTCAAGCCAGGCGGTCGTTATTCCTGTGTCGCGTCTCTCTTCTTTTTACGACGTGAATGTTAGCAGGAAGCGGGGGAAAGTGGTGTGACTTCAGGTACAGCGAAGAAAAAGGCGTGAACAAATGTTAAAGGAGACAGGACCGTGTTCGAAGGGGTGAAACATTTGGCAACTCTTCAAGAGAAAGCGCGTCATTCGTATACGCGCGCGTCTGACTGAACCTCTTCCATTATCCTTCACTTGCAAATGTTTGATAAATCTGTTTATCTGTTCGTTTAGCAGAACCACGCTCTTGAGAGACACCGCATCGAGGTGACTGTGGTGCCGCAAATGACGCGAGGTTCGAGGTACTAGTACATGTTCGAGGATGAGATCGGTCTGAAGTTGAATGCGGCTTAAATGCAACGCGCAGGGTAAATAACCGGTGTACATTTAGGGTTACAGTATGGGTGCCAAGAGAAGGGAAGCGCAGTCGAGGACCACAGAAGACTAGGCGGGTTGATGAAATTAAGAAATTCACAGGCGCAAGTTGGGATCAGTTGGCACAGGACAGAGGTGGTTATAGACCGCAGGGAGAGGCCTTCGTCCTGCAGTGGACATAAAATAGGCTGATGATGATGATGACGGAATGCAACTCGTGAGCATAAAAAGGGTGATCATATTTAAGATTTACGGAATTTTTAAAAATTGCCTGTGGCAGATAGCGTAATTCTTGTCCTTGTACTTGATTATTGACAGATGCGGACATAACTAGTATGAGAAATCGAAACATGTATTCAAATATAAACTAAAATTCAATAGTTAGCTTCCCAATTAATTACTATACGGCACATATTGTAGTTCACGAATTGTAGCCGGTGAGCTTGCAAGTCGCATCCATTTGAAATTAATTTCCAGGGTGACACCAATTTCGAGATATTATTTCCCAAAGTGTGGAACGAAATACGTGAGCGTGCCAGTTACTTTTCTCGTTCAATGAATAAAAGAGCGTGTTCTTAAAAAGCAAGTGGAACAATAGTCATCTTTAGAGCAAGTTTGACGGCGCATATCTCCAAATTGGCGTCATTCTGGAAATTAATTACAAGTGAATACGCCTTGCAAGCTCACCGGTTACAATTCGTAAGTTTGCGCCGTTAAGTAAATAATTCGAAAGTTAATTAGTGGATGTTTGTTAATTAGTTCAATATGTGTTTCGATTTCATGCGTAAGTAACGTCCGCCTCTCAGAATAACCCAGCTCGAGGACTCGAATTGCGTTACCTGCAACAGGCTATTTAAAAAAAAATTCATTGAACTTAAAGATGATCACCCTGTATAAACAGATATGACGATGGATGGCGAGTCGACACAACCCCAAAATTTTGTGTCGCCTGCTTTGTTTCCTTTCTTTTTTTCTTGTGTCTTATGTCACTCTATGCAGCTTACGAAATAACGCAGTGATACGATTCTCAGTTCTGTGCTTGAAGCATATATGCTAGGAAGCGTTCTAGACTTAAGGGGCTTATTCAAGTTGTTTATGACAACAGGATCAAGTATGCTTCCATAGTTCTCAAGCAGTACGTGGCGGAGGGGATACTACCAGTGCCACAAGGGAAGATTTGAGGCACTTCATACCCTTGAAAACAATGTCTTCATCGATAGCGTACACATCGTACCAGACTGAGAAAGAAGCTTACTTGAGGTAGAATTTTTTTTTCCACCATACACAGAGAAAAAATGTTCTGCAAAGGCATCAGCAGTTTCCGAGACAATATCGCCATTTTAATAAACAAAACATACATCTTCGGCACTCTCTTTAGAAGAGTGAGAGCGCACGTAGTTCCAAGATTATTTGGAATTACCTGTTATAAGGAGCTATCCAGAGCAGGAATTTGCAGGGTGCAAAACACGCACGCACGCACGCACACACACACACACACACGCACGCACACACACACGCCACACGCACACACGCACACACGCACGCACGCACACGCACGCACACACACACACACACACACACACACACACACACACACGCACACACGCACGCACGCACACACTCGCACACACGCACGCACGCACGCACGCACACACACACACACACACACACACACACACACACACACACACACACACACACACACACACACACACACACACACACACACACACACACACACACACACACGCTCCCAGAGCATTTGGCACACACAGACAGGACAAGAACCGGGGAGTGGTCGTCCGCCCAACGCACAGATTTAGTGTTCCAAGTGGCGTGAAATGGCGCGCGCTAGGAGCGCCAATGACCTCTGGCATTGAGGAAGGGGAGTCCGAACGGCCAGATGGGCAGAGAGAAAGATCTGTATGCTAGCGATAAGCATGTAGTTGCGGCGTCGGCCCATGCGGGTGTGACGGGGCTCAGGCTGTCCTAACTGCTTGTTCAGACGGACTGAAGATCAGTGCTATCCTGAGAGCGATAAGGCACCCTGCAGAGTAGACGGTCTCATGCAGTATCGCTGTGATGTTGCAGGATGTACCATTTGAGGCCTCTGAGGTGGTCTTCGTAGGCTGGCATGAGCTTGCAACGACCGAAAAGACGTGAGTAGAGGATACATTTTGCCCTGAGCAGAATGCATTGAGTTTGTCAGTGAGGTGAGTTTACTATGGCGACTCCACTGAGGAGCAGTACTCAAGCTGTGGCAAAACGAGAGATCTGTAGAGTGCTCTGAAAACCTCAGGTCCACAGGGAAAAGAGACACGGGACACAAACCCCAGAATGCGACGAGCCTTAGATACAGTTCTGGTGACATGAATGAGAAGGGCTTGAATAGTCTTCACAGAGGTATCTCCGAGGAAGTACGCTGGGCGCGCAGCAGTTTTATTGTGGCTGATATGCATGACAGCACTTTTGTAATGCTAATACGACGTTTATTATTGCCAGCCCAGTCTTTCAACGTCAAAAGGTGGTCTTAAAGGCGAGCAGAGGAGGCTGAAGAAGGAGAGAGAGAGAGAGAGAGGAAAGGGGAAAGGCAGGGAGGTTCGGTTGGCTACCCTACGCTGGGGAGAGAGGGGAGGGGGAGGTAAAGTGGTGACAAAGTAGAGATAAGGAAAGGAAGGAGAATAGACACACAATCACAATCGGTCACTGTCACTGAATACTGTCATCGCACAGCACAGTGACACTTGAAGCACTGTCAACATCTGTTCAGGCTACAGCCGCCTGTCCAATTCGGTCGCCCTCAAAAACCGCAACAGTGCACTCGTCGCCCTCTGCTGCGAAGGCTTATGATGGCGGTATTTTAAAATAAGTTCCTCTGTGAGAGTTCTTTGGTCAAAGCGCGCTATCGCGGTTGCGAGTGATTGTCTCTGTAAATTATATCGAGGACAGTCACAAAGAAGGTGTTGAAAAGTCTCCTCGTCACCACAGTCCTCACACGAGGCGTCGTCGGCCTATCCAATTCGGTAAGCGAAAGACTTGGTGAAAGCCACCCCTAGCCATAGTCGACAAAGCAGGGTAGCTTCGCGACGGCAGAGTCCAGGTGGAATACAAAGGCGTAGAGAGGAGTCAAGATTGTGGAGTCGGTAGTCGTGAAAACTTCCAGCGTTCCACAAGGAGAACGTGATGTCACGGCTAATCAATCGAAGTTTTCGAGCGGCATCTGTCCTTGATAACGGTATCGGCTCCTCTTCGTCCCCTTGAAGAGCCGACCGAGCGGCGTTATCAGCGTGTTCGTTCCCTATGACTCCGCAGTGACTTGGAAGCCACTGAAATGTCACGTGGTGTCCTTTATCAGTTAAGGTATGAATGAGTTCTCTAATCTCAAATACCAGTTGTTCGTGTGGTCCGCGCCGCAGGGCCGATAGCAGAGATTGCAGTGCAGCCTTCGAGTCACTGAATATTGACCATCTTCGAGGTTGTTCTTGGCTGACAAGACGAAGTGCAGCGCGAAGGGCTGCAAGTTCCGCGGCCATCGGTGTCGTCGGGTGACATGTCTTGAAACTGATGGTGGTGGCTTTCGCTGGGAAGACCACGGCTCCAGAGGAACACTGGAGAGTTGCCGATCCATCAGTATAAATATGTACGTGTTCGGCGTACCTCTCGTGCAAAAGGAGCAGAGTTAGTTGTTTAAGAGCAGGTGATGACAGCTCCGATTTTTTCCTGATTCCTGGTACGCTGAGGTGTACTGCGGGTCGAGCCAAACACCATGGAGGAATCGATGGCTTAGTTGCGGGGGTGAAGCCTGATGGGAGGCAGGTATAATACTTCGAAATCGTAGTACAAAATGCTGCCTGCGGCCTTTCTGACGGTAGTGCTGCCAGATGGTGGGAACAGGCACGGGCAACGTGCCTAATGTGCACTCTCAACACCTCTACCGCAATGTGTGTTTGTATAGGTTGGTCCCGAGCAATCGTAATTGTCGATGCTGTCGATGTGCATTTTGGCAAACCAAGACAAACCCTGACAGCCCGAGCTTGAATAGCCTGTAGAGCACGAAGATTTGTCTGGCAGGTGTTGGTCAGTAAGGGCAAACTGTATCTCAAGAAGCCCAGAAAAAGAGCCCTGTACAATTCCAACATTGCATGCACTGACATTCCCCAAGTCTTTCCTCCCAGAAACTTGAAAAGTTGGGAGATTGCTGTCAGACGCTTTTTCAAGTAGGTCACGTGCGGGCTCCATGACAGATCTCTATCAATGATTATGCCAAGAAATTTGTGAGTCTTCTCATAAGAAATTATCTGGCCATTTATTGATATGGCGTAGGGTGTCATTGGTTTGCGAGTGAACGCCAGCAGTGCACATTTGTCTGACAAGATTTCAAGACCTTGGTTGCGGAGGTATATAGCTGTTAGAGTAGCAGCTTTTTGAAGTCTTGCACGTATCTGAGGACGTGTCACACCTGAGGTCCATATACATATGTCGTCGGCGTACATTGATATCTTGATCGCTGCTGGCAGATGATCAACGAGACCAATGAGTGTGAGGTTGAATAGGGTAGGGCTGAAGAAGGAATTGCAGTTGCAGCCATAGTGCCGTCGGCGTTCCGTATGAGCAGGCTGCCAGCGTGGATCGGCATAGCATTCACATAAAGAAGAAAAAGTGTGGGTCCGAGGACAGCGCTTTGTGGCACCCCTGAGGGCACTGGAAGTTCTCGAAATGCACTTCCATGGGGCAAAACAAGGCACGAGTGACCTATGATGAAATGACCCAGCCGAAAGAAAATGAAACCTTGAACACCTGATTACGAGACCTTCCGGAGGAGGATCGTGTGAGCCAGGAAGTCGAAAATGATCCATGGAGTCGAAAGCGTTAGAGAGATCAATGGGCATAATATCAGTAGGAGTGCGTTTGACGAGGCTGAAGCTGGCATTGTGAACGACAGTAGCCAAGGGACTGTTATAAGAAAAACCATTTGACAAAATTGAAAAGTAGTATTTTTCTCCCTTTTATGAACCTCTCTCGACCTTGTGGGCTTCAGCAGAAATAATTTCCCATCAAAACACTTTTGATACGACTCATTACCCAGGGGTCATATTTTCGCACGCTCCCTTCCGGGAAGATCACTTTCAGTCCACATTGATTGGCTGGTTGAGCATAATTGCTCCAATCATCCAGCACGCCTTGTACTACGTCAGGCAAAAGTGAAAGCATTGCCAATAGTGATCGTTCGACAATACCATTGGAGGACTGAAAGACAAAAATACATCACGACTACATGCACAGTGCACGAACTGCAAGACTAAACCAGGAAAGTTAATGAAAGAGCATAGAAGAATTGGAAATGAACAGAGAAGCACATACACCCGACACAAATGCACCAAATTCGACAAGAAGCATAAACTGCAGGAGACACAGAGCGCTGTCATTTGGCGTAGCCTTCTGCGTAGCTGGGCATGCACTCAGTCATACAAATTTCTGTGAACTCCCCTGTGTTTGCTTAGTATCATGCAAAACACGCGGACTGCTGGGCAGGTACGTTGTGTTTACATCAAGAGAAGAAAACGAATTCTCTCTGAATTAATATTTCAACTGTAAGAAATAGAACCAGACAAGAAGCTGTACAAATTCCTACTTTACTTCTGCCTTGTCTGCCTGTCTTCTCGTCCTTCTCACTGGCCACACTGACTTGTGCACTTTAGCCTTTACACTTGCCACGTAGCAAGTTTTGGGCACGGCTTGGAACCTGGCACACAACAACTTGGCAACAACTTCAATAAAACATATGTGAATAGATACCGTTTTCGAGTAGTTCAGGGAAGTAAGGTCGTCGGCGGTGAGGCGCATAACGCACAAGCAGCTTCTCTGGTAGGCGGCATTGATCGTTGCACTCTAGTCGCAGTTTGGAAAGCATTGCGGGAGCTCCTGGGCACTGAACACAAGCTGGCCGCACTGACACACCGTGCAAAAGCGAGGCTGTCTCCCCAGTGGTTGCGTGCGTCTTCGCAGCATTGCCGCCACCTGGCAACTGCTAGTCGACACGCTCAAGTCACCAGAACGCGACAGAATGCAGCATGCTGTTAAGCCGTCAATGCCCAAAGGTGGGGCAGAGGGCACCATCTGGTCAGAATCTAGGACGTTAATCAAAGACCTCGTGCTCACAGATCTGTAAGGCGATGGTCTGAGCTTTTCCTTGCTCGAAGCATGGGACAGCTGCGTCTGCACCGAAGCCTGTAGTCCCTTGCCCGTATTATAGAAAAACTTGGGCTGCGTGGGCAGGTCCTTGATAATGGCCTCAGGCGTGTTGCTCGCATTGACTTCATTCCGTAAAACATCGCTCAGCAAGAGGCACTCGGCGCACTCGGCCAACGACTGCACTGAACTCAGAGGATGTGGCCCTGATGGAGCAGGACATCTCCCTGTGTATCCTGTCAACTTCCCCATCGAAAGAGAGAGAAACAGACAAGACTAGTGGTCATTCCACTGAACGCCTGCTTTACTTCTGCCTCGCCGTCTTCTCTTCTTTTGTCGTTGACCGCGCTGCCTTGCGCACTTCATCTGTTACATAATGTATTTATTTCAGGCGCGTATGCTGCATATCAGCCTAATGTTGCAGTGGAAATGTTAACCCACTAGTTAAAGACAGGTATTCTGCGGCGATCCATTAAAAACGTGGTTTTGAGTTAATATTTTCCGTGACAATAGTTCGTAGTATCACAGCAAGAAGCGTTTTATTGGAAGCTGACGAGATTTGTACAGCTTAAGTATACTGACTACACATCTAAAGCATTGATCACACCTTTTCCCTTTTCCTGCACATGCACTCACACCATCCGCTCTTTGAATAAACGAAAAAAAGAGATGAAAGGCCAATTACAGTTTTATTGACTGAGTATGTGCTGCTGCTCCCGCAGACATAAGAGCGATTCTGGTGTACGCAGCTGCGTGCATAGGTCTTGTGTGATACAGACCCCTCTATACATTTCACACGGTGCACATATTGCGAACAAAACATTTCTTTTTTAAATTTGCTGTGCTCAAGTAGAAAGACACACGGAAGCAAACACGACAGTGCTTCATCACGTTCCTTTTATCGCGTCAGTGTTATTGAGTGCTGCACGAGCGATTTATCATCAACTAGACCATAAGACGCCGGCACTTGAAAGAAGTGAACAAAGGAGTACTGTGAATTTTTACTGAACTGGAATTCACGCGTTGAATCGAAGAGCGCATTGACAGCTGAAACCGACAGCATGGCTAAAGATCTACTTCCCGTTGTTCGGCTACTAGTGTCGTTTGTTTTAGAAAATTATTTTTGCAGCTGAAAACAGCACAGAGGTAGTCCATTATATTTGAGTCACCAGAGACCAAGTTAATCACAGAAGAAACCCGCCATGGCTCACCACAAGAAGTTCCACATGGTTCACCACAACACACACTACACGAAATCAAGACCGCCCTGTTTCAAATCGCTATGGCGCAATCAGAACTGAAAATTAATTTCCTTCAACAGAGCTAGTCAGCTGGGCCCGTTCGCTCGCTGGTTACGAACTCTACGGACGTGCTAGGCATAAATACTGGATGTAAACAGCATCGGCGGTAGGGGAGTGCTGGTTATCAGATTTCGGACTTCGACAGAATATTTCCGTTCCTTTCGAGCACAACAAAATATACATACGACGAGCAGAGGCGTTACGGCAGTCATGATTCGGTGCGATTTTTAGCAGACGATCGTATTGAGACCGGCGCGAGGACAGTCGGAAGGTTGGATGTGTCGGCCCCGTTCGAACTCGGCACAAACTCTCGTCGCACTGCCGCCACCCACGGTCGTCACCTGTGTCGTTGTTGGCCTAGTATCACAACACTGTTTTTCAGAAACACAGTCGTGCACGTCGTGCGTCCGTTGGCGGCCATCTAGGCATGATAGCCGGAGGTACACCGTGGCCTTATAATCCGTTTCATACATCAGGTGCAACACTGTGGAAGCTACTCACGTAGCGCAGCCCCCAAAGTTGATCAGTCCGCGCGTTCCGTATATGCTTCGCTAGGCGCCAGCGCCGTTCGCTCGCGCGAGCATGCACGTGAGGCTACCGCGACGGAATGCAAATAAAAAACATCGAAAAGCAAACTGACGCAGAACAACTTGTTAGCGGCCAAATGAGCGTACGGTTTGTCTGCTTCTAAAGGTAAATTCTTATTTTCATTCAGAACTGACTTTATATAAAGAACATTTTCACAAAAATCGGTCAAAAGACACCGAACTATACAAGCGCGAACGCGGTCACTGCAAAAACAAACAAACAAAAAAAGATTGGCAGTGGCTTAGCTCGGCTATGCCAGGATATAGGTAGCGAAAGCTAAGGCATAGCATGGTTAGCTTTATTTAGTCTTGATTGCAAGTCCAGGTTAGTCTGGTTGTCTAGCTATGTTGCGGCGTTTAGCCAGTCATTCGGCGCGCTGTTCGTCTGTTTCCTGGGCGATTCGTTTCCTCTTCATCTCGTTCCGATGTCGATTCCAGGCCTCCTCCTGCTTATCAGAATTATCGCCGTCCGTAGTGCCGCTTCAACTGTGGTTGCGGCGCACGCGAGCTCTCCTTTTCAATCCTCCGACATGTTATCAGGCATGCGACGCAACTGGCGAAGCGAGCGGAGGCGAACGCAACGACGAGGAACGCGGTGTGACGTCATGTGCCTCCTCGGAGCACGGCCACGGCGAAATCGCAAGTTCGCGGCCAGTAAAGCGTTCGCATTAAATGTAGTGGGCGGTGAAGCTCCCGATCGGCGAGCATGTGACGTCGCCAATTAAGATTTGTATCGTGCACTTTGTAGGGGCCAAACATTTCTTCTGAAGCGGCATATATATATAAGATCACAAAAGCCTAACCGTTAAGCTTTTACCACGTTGCAACTGCAGCCTAAGTGAAGGGGGACGCTCAAGGCCGCACGAAAATACAAGCTAACGAGTCTGCGCCTAAGCCCTACGCTGTCGGAACGCCACTGTAACAGCTGATTATTTGTAGACCCGTTAGCCACCTGTGCCTGGTTTTTCGGTGCCAGCAGAAGATTAACCCGCGTTAATCTGAGAGGTGGTCGGTAATTTTAGAAGGTCATATGCGACGCTACGTACATTTGCGGTACTATATTTTGAAGTTTGCTTCCCGTCTTACTTTCCAGCACGGTAGTATTGTGATGGTTATTTACATTCTAAGCTACTGCGCTTGAAGAAATATGAAGTACCACTCCTTCTTAGAGGAGAAGAAGCAAATAATCAATTTTTTTTCATGCCGGCCACAACAGCCGCATTTTGATTGGAGTGACATGCATATATATATATATATATATATATATATATATATATATATATATATATATATATATATATATATATATATATATATATATATATATATTGTTATATTGAAGAGTGCCATTTATTTATTTATTTATTTATTTATCGCTGTACCCGCAGCGCCAGTTTGGCATTACAGGGGGGGGAAGAAGTACATATATCATTGACAAATAAAAGCAGTTAATAAAGAACACATGAAGAGAAAAATTACAGTTCAGAGCAAATCGCTGACGCAAGAAAAAAAGATAAGCAGAGCATAATCGTACGTGTGGGAAGCGAAACAAAGCGGTTCTGGTGACGCAAGCACAAGGTACAGAAAGGCAATGCAAATCACGCCGCTGAAGCCGTGCGATTACATCGCGCAAGGCGTGGCAAGGCGTGCGAACAGCGCGACTGAAAAATACAACAAAGATCTCGTGTAGATTCATTCGACTGCCTTCGTCAAAGATAAATTCGAACTCGTATGCGCTGGCCTTGAACGTGCAACGTCTGCAGATACAAGATACAGCCCTTCAGTAGCAATAGCTTCAGCGCTGCATGCTTTGACGGACGTCGCGACAAGTGCGATAGCCGGGGTTCAGAAATTCCTTGTCTTATTTTAGTCACAGGCTCTTTTCTATTAATACGAAAGCATTATATGCCCCATGAAGGGGAAAATCCGGTGTCCGGCATTAACATCCAATGGTGCAAAAAGACACGTGACCAAATGATGACGTCACGTTCCCGGCGCTGGCCCTGTTGCGTCTCGCACTATATACGCATGGTGAACAGCCACGGCGACCGTTCGACGCCGTGGCCCACACCCAAAAAATTGATTTTGCCCAATTCGAAAATTGAGTTGACCCACGTTCAAAACTGACGTGGCCCATTCCCGAAATTGACTTATCCGACAACCGAAAATTGGCGGCCCACCCCCAGAATTGACTTTGCCCAATTGGAAAATTGCGTTGACCCATGTTCAAAACCGACATGGCCTAACCCCAAATTTTGGGTGGCACACGCTCAAAACCGACTTAGCCCAATTCGAGCACAGGACCATGTAGTGAAAAGTACCGCGCGGAAAAGTCATACTGCTTTCACACTCGGTGAACGTAAGGAGGCTTAAATGCCTCTGTATCTTCTTTTTACTGGTTTGAAGGTGATCCGTCATGTCTGCTAAAGACACCTACTTTGCAAGAAGGCAACGTCATCACTGCTTTTTTACACAGTTGACGGGAATACGCTCGGCGTGCTACGACACGGACGGCCAGTCTGCGATCCTGATAATATCCGTGTCGGCCGTAATGGATCACCTCGCGCGAATAAATAATCATTGCGAATAAATTGAGCTTTGTGTGTTTGCAAGGCTGGACTCTTGAGGAAGACTGAATCCCGGCGTTTGCATTCCTACGTGCGCCTGCACTTTGTTCAATATATATATATATCATAAGAAGCCAACAAACATTGACACCAAGGACAACATAGGGGAAATTACTTGGGCTTAATCTATTAAATAAACAAATAATAAATAAATGGAAATGAAAGCGGATGAAAACACACTTGCCGCAAGGTGGGGAACGATCCCACGTCTTCGCATTACGCTTGCGATGCTCTATCGATTGAGCTACCGCGGCGCCGTTTCCCCATCTACTTTCTTGGATGTGTTTGTTTTCTAGTAGAACCCTGGGAGTGTTCCATTTCCATTTATTAATTTCCATTTATTTATCACTTCTTTATTTCATTTATTAAGCACAAGTAATTTCCCCTATGTTGTCCTTGGTGTCAGTGTTTGTTGGCTTCTTATAACGTGATTAATAAAAATCGGACCCCTCATTTAACGCCTTTTCTTCTCGCTTATATATATATCGGGTGTTTCAGCACACACTTTCAACCATCTTTAAAGGTTGCCCGTGGCACATATCACAATTCTAGTCCATGAGCTGGTCTACTCGAAGCGGCGGACAATACCTGCACAAAAAATTGAAATGCAAAATTGACTAAACAATGAAAATTTACTAATTAAGTTTCTAAATAATTACAATATGGCCCATATTGCAATTTACAAATTCTAGCCGTGGAGTTCGCAAGGCGGATCCACTTGGAACGAATTTTCAAGATGACACCAGTTTCGAGATATAAATTCCCGAACTTCTCGGAGAAATGCATTGGCGTTCCATTTAATTTGTTAAAAAAACGTCGTTTCATGCATTGAAGTGCACAAGTAACTGGAACGCCAATGCATTTCTCCGCAAAGTACGGGAATTTATTCTCGAAACTGGTGTCGTCCTGGGAATTCGTTCCAAGTGTATTCGCCTTGCGAAGTCCACTGCTTGAATTTGTAAATTGCAATATGGGTCATAATATAATTAGCTAAAAAGCCCCACAGCCCATCTCAGTGTGCCAGGAATCGGGAAAAAGTCTGAACTGTCGTCGCCTGTGCTGAAACAACTGTCTCTGCTTCTTCTGCACGAGAGGTACGCGGACAGTGAACGCATTTATACTGATGGTTCCAGAAACATCCAGTGTTCGTCCAGTACTGTTGTTGTCCCAGCAAAAACTATTACCATCAGCCTTAGGGCTGACCACCCAACAACATCGACATCTGCTGAACTAGCTGCTCTTCGCGCTGCACTTTGTTTCGTCAATCGGGAGCCACCTCGACAATGGTCAATCTTCAGCGACTCAAAGGCAGCACTACATTCTGTGCTATCAGCTCTGCGTCGCGGGCTATTCGAACAGCTCGTATTCGATATTAGATACCTACTCCATACATCACAGGAGAAAGGACACCACGTGAAGTTTCAGTGGCTGACAAGTCACTGCGGCGTCACTGGAAACGAAGACGCCGATAATGCCGCTTGGGCAGCTCTTGAAGACGCACAAGAAGAGGCCATACCACTTTCACGATCCGACGCAGCTAGCAGACTTCGAGTGCTTGCGCAGGAGATCACGCTCTCTCTATGGTGCACACCAAACAGCCAGACCAACCGGAGCAACCGTCAATACCACCTGCCCTCCTTGATGCATCTCTGTATGCCAACTGGACTCCGCCGAAGAGAGGCGACTCTGCTTTGTCGCTTATGGCTAGGGGTGGCTTTCACGAAATCTTACTCATTTCGCATTGGAATGGCCGACAACGCTCTCTGCAATGCCTGTCTTTGCGAGGAGACGCTGGAACACATTCTGTGTGACTGTCCTGAATATAATGTTCAGCGACAGTCCCTGGCATCCGTTCTAGCGCACCTTGACACTAGACCATTGACCCTCGACACGATTTTCACATGCCGCCGATAGAAGACATCGCAGGTGAAGTCAACGAAGGGACTACTTCGGTTTTTGAAAGAGACGGGATTGGACAAGCGGCTGTGACAGTGATATCACGTACCATGCCAGATTGATGAACTCTAACGGACGATGTGTGTGTGCTGTGCTATGTGCTCTCTCTCTCCCTTCCCCATCTTTCATCACCCCCATCCCTCTCCCATGTGTAGGGTAGCAAACCGGTCAAGCTAAACTGGTTAACCGCCCTGCCTTTCCTTCTCCACTTTTTCCTTCCTTCCTTCAGGCTGCCTCCTGCCTCCTCCGAAATAAACTCTTTTTCTTCAATGATGAAGCTGTGTGCTCGTGAACCCCGTCTGAGTTACTGTTACTTTTTTTTTTGTGGTATACACTCTGTAATTGCTAACTTGCTCTGGCATGGGTCATCCTCCATCTTGTGAATTTATGCGCTGTTCGTTTGGTTAACCAACGTTTTCGAATGAATATCAGCACGAAACAGAAAGCAATAAGACATATCCGCTGATGACACCATTTGCCTTGTCACTCTGTTTCATGCTGTCATTCATACAAAAATGCAGTACAAGACTCAAGACTCGAGACAACAAGACTCCAGCGTTTCTTTAGCTGTCGCTTCAAAATGCCACCCTGATGTAATTTATATTTTGCTTCTTCTTGCTTTGTATTGTGCCTTTAAATGTGTATATGCACCCCTTCGTCAGTTCTAGGCTGCGGCAGCACCGCTGTCTTGTTTCGTTTGTCTTGCAACCGCCCTGTAACGACCTTTGGTCAACAGTATTGCTAAATGAAAATAAACAAAATAGTATAATTAGTTGTAATAGTGGTTATTCGGAAGAGAAGCCGGACGTACGCACTTAGCTGCATCTGGAAAAAATCGGATGACCCGCACAAAATGGCTAGGAGATATGATGCGATCTAACTTGGTTTCTGGCGTAAGGAGGTGTCAACAAAACTGAAGTAAAAGCCAAAAGAAAGCAACTAAATTGGTCTGTTACCAGTACAAAAAGAATTGTTGAGATCCTAGGCACTGTGGGAATCCATATTATACGAAGCGTTTGGCAGGTACTCGGCAATCCAGCATTGTTTGGGGTTCCGCAAAACAATGTCAGCTGGGCGGACTAACGGGCTTATGTAAATTGAGTAATGTGAGAGTCGCGGGCGTACGTTTACGTGACGACAGCAGCACGACTATGACCACGTTGAAGACGGTTGTAAGACCGCAAGGGCACGATTTCTGTGCCGGCTGTTCGACGCGAGCCTAAGATATCGCGATTGTTGGGTTCTACATAGGCAGGGGACAAGCGTGAACGAAAGAAACACGGATTGCGAAATCGCCAGCGACTACATGTTATACAATCGTATGCGCCTACACTTGAAACTCGATTTAACAAAGTGAGGACCACGCTCTAATTATTTCTTTAAATCGGGAAATTCGTAAAATCGAGAAAGGAATTTTTTGCTCTTTCGTAATCTAGAATTGTAACATAGCCACACGCTAAAGCTATCGCAGAATTGTATTTACCGCTAAACTAGCCATCGGTCGTACAACCACCGCCGCCCCTACCGAGGCGGTGTTGAGTACGCTGTTCCGTGAATGGGCGCGGCGTGCAGCCTCGTCGAAATAAAGCTAGGGCCTTGACTAGGGTGCCTACATGGTTTAACACTTTAGCTTTAGAGCGCACGCTCGAATAAAAGCTAGTCTGTGTCAAAATTACAAAGAAATCGCCGCATTTTTACTCATTTATTTCAGGAGAAACTTCGTTAAATTGAGTTCGGCCAAGTTAGTTTCGTTAATTCGGGTTGAGGACAACATTTAACCCTACGGGTACCTGCTGGCGAATAGAAAGTTCTTCGTTAGATCGGGAACTTCGTAAAATCGGGTTTCGTTAGACCGAGTTTTGACTGCATGGCTATGTCAACGTGGGGTATCTTAAATCGACGATGGTATTTGTACTGCGGCGAAGAAATCTTAAAACATGATTAACTTGGACGATCATAGAATTGGTACAACGTGTGACAGTTTCCGTGTAGCGTAAGCTGCTACGGCGAAAGTACTATGGAAAGTTGGCGAGTCCCTAAAATAGTACAGCTTAATGGGCACCTCAAAGCGCGAGCTGTCACAAGGAAAGAAGACGAGAGGGTGGCACGAGGCATTCGCGTGCCACCCGTGCGGCGCGTGCCGAGGGTGGCACGCGCCGAGTCTTTCGGAGAGCTGGCTGGCTTTGGAACGAGCAAAGTATGAATCCGATTGTCGTCTAATAGCAAAAATTGCAAGAAAAAGAAATGATCGTGGTCAAATGGTTTGGGCATCCGGCTGCTGTGCTCGGCAACAGATGTTGGATTCTGCCATTGGTCACACATTGTTTTTTTCTTTATTAAAGCGAGAAATTAAATAATGGCGTTTTACGTGCCAAAACCACTTTCTGATTATGAGGCCTCTTATTATGAGGCCACTTTCTCAGGCCACTATTATGAGGCCACTTTCTGATTATGCGGACTCCGGAAATTTGGACCACCTGAGGATCTTTAACGTGCACCTAAATCTAAGTACACGGGTGTTTTCGCATTTCGCCTCCATGAAACTGCGGCCGCCATGGCCGAGATTCGATCCCGCGACCTCGTGCTCAGCAGCCTAACACCATAGCCACTGAGCAACCACGGAGGGTTTATTAAAGCGAGGCGAGACAGGAACCCGCCCAAGAAGCTACCTACCTACGTACCATAATGTGCAAAGAATGAGACAGGGTATGCTGCTCATTAAAAACTGTTTCCAACGAAAAGCGTGGATGCACAATAATGCAATGCGTAGTGAAATTCAAAGTGAGATTCTAGCTGCAGGAACCAAGTCATTGATCTGCTTAAGTTGTCAATATGCTCGCAGTCTTGTGAAATCGATGAACGCGTAGTAAATAAGAGGATGACAACATCATTATAAGCAGCCGCAGGGACGCAAACAACGAAAAAGAAAGAATGGAATGGCATGCTGTTGTTTCTTTTCGCTATCGGCGTCCTTACCGCTGTTTTAATTCCAACTCGCCCGGCAGTGCCTACTTTTGGATGACAATTACTGGAGGACGGAATCTCCATGGGCAGCAGTCCTCGGGCATGACCGTCGTGCCTCCAACTCGCTCTTTAGTTGTGTGAAAAAAGATAAGTGAGACGGAATGGAGAAGCAGAAGCTCTTTTCACTTTCCTGTTTTTTCTTTCTTTTCTTCTCGCTTTCCCGCGCCACAGTGTAGGGCAGCAAACGAGCTGCAACCTGATTTACCTCCCCGTTTTCCCTTGTCTTTCTCTATCTTTGTCTTGGATGCATGAAGAGGTTTGCAATGTGGACTTGTTGGTAATGCATCTTGAAGGGGTGTACGCTTGCGCTACCGGTCGCGCTACCGTACACCCCTTCAAGGCTGCATCAAGTCAGGGTTAATGGCCGTGGAGCGTGAGGACGCACCGACAGTACACAACCAGCGCGGAACGCCCAGGCCAGGGACGGCTCGCCTGTTTCAGTGCACTCGTGGGTCTACGCTAGCGTTGGTAGTGCTTACTGCACTGGGCCCGCTGTCACCTCAACATAATTGTCGGGGGTGTTAAGACACTATGCCGCTGTAGAAGAAAACCGAAGAAATTACAAAAGCGATCGTGGAATCGGTGATTTAAAGGGCCACTAAAGAGGTTGGGAGAGTTAAGAAAGAGGTGAAGAAAGTTAAGCTAGTTTCCTATGTTACTCGTCTGGAACGCCAAAAACGTCAGTATCGCACGCGAAGCGTTGGAAAGCCGGAAAAGGCTCAAAAACAAAAGGCGGGTGGCGATGCCAGTGATGTGTTCTCGATGTAACTTATCATGGGTACGGACAGCCTTTGCTCGCGTATGACATTTTGGCTGATAAAAAGGGTTATTTGACATTTTAATAGAAGTATAAAATCAACCTAGTGACTTTTGGGAACTTCATTCGCACATGAACGGCTCAAACGCGTGATTTTCTCATTTCTCTAGGTGTTCGTGTAAGCAAACTCACAATCGGAAGAGCAGGCCAGTAGCGTTGAGTCTGGGTTCATGTAGTCCGGCAATAAATATATTAACGTTGACATTTATTGTTCAGCGCGGAAATTATGGGAGAAGTATATGCAATGTTTGAAAATCGCTTATCACAGCTGATGAAACCTTTGAATATTGTAAAATAAAGCGCTTTTATGTCTTTCGCAATGTAATCGAGCAATATAACTCCCGGCCCAGTCAACATTTTTCACTGTGAGATGTCACAAACAGAAACCAATTATAGACGATTATACTGCACTGTAGTGGAATTTGAAGTGCATATTCTGCCAGGGCAACATTGTTGCACATGGACGCAAAGTCGAGCTGTATACCTTACGTATTACTCTCCACGGCAATATTAAGCCATGGTCGAAATGGCAGACACGACTGACGATCCGAATATGATTGTATCAGGTCAGCGACTCTAATTCAATATCGAACGCTTCTATCGAGACGAGCAGCTGCGTTTGTGATCGCGTTGGTGAAACAATGCGCCTTTTTATTTAAATTCCGTGGAGTCATGTAGTTCAATATGTGAGACAAGGACGTTCCCTACATGTGATCAGCGCTTATTAACACATGAGAACATCAATTGCAAAAACGAAAGCTTTTTTTCTTTTCTGCGAAGCGTTTGTTATGCAGGAAAGCAAGAAAAGTATAAGAAACGTTTCAAAATTTATATAGGAAGTGAATGCTCGCTTAACATCACTGATTTTTCCTTCTTTGCCAGCCAAGTGGGCAGATAACAGCTCCGACATTCGTCTCTATTTGGTTTCTGTTTGTGACATCTCACAGAGAGAAATGTTGACTGGGCCGGGAGTTATATTGCTCGAGTACATTGCGAAAGACAAAAAAGCACTTTATTTTACAATATCCGAAGGTTTAATCTGTTGTAATAAGCGATTTTCAAATATGGTATCTACTTCTCCCATGATTTTCCCGCTGAACAATAAATGTCAACCTTAATGTATATATTGCTGGACTACAGCAAAATATGGTTTTCACCAATTTCACGAATCAGTGACGTAACATTCCCATCTGCTAGACAGATGTTCATTCTATGCCAGGCAACACTTTTTCATTAATTAGCCTGTTAAATATCGTGCCACCTTCTTGTGTGTGACGTTATTAGTGACACCATTACTTCCGCTTTCTACTTCCGAGTTTACAGAAACTTCGGCAAAGTCGTGCTCACGTGGCGGTTCTTTGCTTTGCTGTGTGGAAATCAGTGATTTCTAATTAATTGTGATTATTCCACATACTCAAGTAATTCAATTTTTAACTAAAATTATGCTCTGCTATTATATACATAATGAAACTCATGAATTTTCTACTGTAATATCTTTTTCTATTTTTTTCTGATTTATTTCGAATTTCGTCCCCGGTCGTCTCAGGAGGTGAACCGGAAGTGACGCGCAAGAAACGAAAATGTGATTCGACGCTCGTGCCACCGAAGATAGTTGATTTTACATGCATATGTTTCATAGTGACATTTAAATGACGCTGCGAGATTTGCAAGCTTTTTAATAAAATTGGGTATTTCATTTCAAATTTTCGTACTGACATATGATATACATCATTATCAAAGGATCAATGTGCGAGGAGTAGGTGAAACCCATCATTCGATACAGTACGTTAAATGTCAATAAAAGTGCACACGTAAGTAAGACGTAATGTTTTAGGGTGGAAATTATTTGCGCACATTAATAAATACGGTATAACAACCAAAAACTAAATTTCTAGTTATTTGTTCAATATGTGGTGCCTAGAGTAGTGACGAGCCGAGAGTTACTTCTATATAATTATGGCTGCTTTTTTGTTGAATTTATGCGTCTTCAAGATACAAGTTACCTGTGCTTTTCGGCAAGAAGCGAATACTATGGTATTTACTTGGTATTCATGGAATTTAAAGCAAATGTTCGTTAGTTTCAAAAGTTTCAAACCCTGTAAAACTCTTGCTTGGGCTAGTTGGTTCATGCTTTAAATAGTAAAGGTAAGGCGCAGAAGACCAGGACTCGAGATGAAACACAAGCGACAAACTTTCAAACCATGCTTGACGTATTTTGCAGCTCACATTGAGCAATGTCTTCTGCTTCCTGTCTTGAAGTTAATAGAGCTGCCTTATCTGCTGCATCATCTGGTAGCCCGATAGGGCTGCAGATATATTCCAGCATCTTGCACAGAGTGACTGGTCCTTGTTTTCTAATTCCCTCCCCGGATCACAGCTGGAAGCTCCCAGTTAGTCAAAAGGACGATTCGTCATTGTGGGAAAAGTGTTTGTCTGCAACAAATAAACAAGTTACTGGCCGCTCAGACATCACCTCCCTACGCGCTCTGCCACAGATAACATAATTCTCGTAACAGGCGCTGTAGCTCCAAACAAGGTGTTTCCCAATGAGGTGAGAATCCCGCAACAAGCTTCACCAGAATAAAGGAACATATGATGCCCGCGATTGCTGTAAAATTATCCCGGCAAGATAAAAGCAGCAACAGCGACACTCGTATGCCAGCAACCCAGGCGCCTATGAAATTCCCCCTCTTCGCGTTCGCGAGCGTGCGTAATGTAGGCTGTTCGGCGAACGCCGTGGTCTTTTCCTCTTGTGCAACCGCTGACCGAAGGGCGCGCACGCGACGACACCGTCTAGGCACGCGCGTGGCCGCGTGTGAGGCGTGCGAGAGGCCAGGGTAAACAAACACCGACCGACGCAACAGCAGCGACCTCCTCGCGCAATCCCCACAACGCTGGCGAACGGTGTTTCCCCAACGCTGACTCGTTTGCCGTCTGACGCGCCGGCGACGGACGCCGAAAAGAACCCGCTCTTCCCAACCTCCTCTTACCGTCGTGTCAATCCGGTTTTGTGACATCACTACGTCTTGCCCGCCAATCGGGAGCGTCCCAGCGCGACTGCCGCGACGTTCGATAGCGGAAAGGTACGCGTGCCTGGCCACATCCTCGCCACGCCGCACGCCACAGCGCACGCACGCCCAACCTCTTGTGACCGCGCCGGGCGGCGGTGTGAAGGGACGCGCGCGGGGTGCTCGAGCATGCACTTCGGAACACCCCGTGCTTTACGGGCGATAATGATGACGTCAATGACGTCACCAACCAATCAGCGGGCTCGCTGGTGTCCGACGCCGCGCCCCATTGGCCCCAGAGAACGCACGATACTACGCCGTGTACGCGAGCACGTGCCACGGCTCGAATTTGTGTGACGTCAGCGAGCCGGCCGCGACCGACCGTCTAAATGGCGTCGATCTCGTTCGGAAATTGTCAGTGTTGGCTCCGCGCTCTACCTAGACGGGCACACGCAGGGCTGTGCGACGACGCACCGTGCCGCTATACACACGTCGATCGACCAAACCGGGAACCGCTACAACCGGCAACGTGCTGCAGCCATGGCCCTGTTGGAAGACGGATTCCGATACCTGTCCTCCCTCGCCGACCCCCGCGTCCAGGGTTGGCCCATGGTCGACAGCCCGATCACCGTGATCAGCATCGTGGCCGTGTACGTCTCGTTCGTGACTACGGTGGGGCCACACTGGATGCGCGACCGCAAGCCCTACAACCTCAAGCCTGTGATCATGGCGTACAACCTGGCCAACGTCATCGCAAGCGCCTACTTCGCCGTCCAGTTCTTCCGGTACACGTACTTCGGGGGTGGCTACAGCTGGGCCTGCCAACCGGTGGACTACTCTGACAACCCGAAAGCTGTGGCGCTGACCAACCTCGTCTGGTGGTACATGTTGCTCAAGATCGGTGACTTGCTGGACACCGTCTTCTTCGTGCTCACGAAAAAGCAAAGCCACGTCACTGTGCTGCACGTCGCCCACCACGCCATGGTTGTGTGCACCGTGTGGCTCGTGCTGAAATACGCCTGTGGCGGCAACAACATGCTGACGGCGGCCGTCAACAGTTGTGTGCACGTCATCATGTACGGCTACTACTTCCTCTCCCTGCTAGGCCCCTCGGTGCAGAAGTACCTCTGGTGGAAGCGCTACATCACCCAGATACAGCTCATCCAGTTCGTCGGTCTCGTAGCGCACGCCATCTCGCCTCTATTCGTGCGATGCGGTTTCCCCCTCTTCTTCAGCTGGCTATGTATCAGCGAGTGCATTTTCTTCTTCCTCATGTTCTACCGGTTCTACCGCAACAGCTACAAAAAGCTAGTCAAGGATTGTTAGTGCCCAGTCAAGCTATGCTCGCATCACTTCAGCAGGGACCATTGCCGGCAACCGACTGTCTTTCCTGGGATATTCAAGTGACCGTGCAATCTGTGAGCATCGCAGCAACAACTCGCAACACTTGCCCATCTGTTGGACATAATCGTGAGCGTTTTCTCGGACAGGTCAGGGTGCAGCATGCGTTAACGCATGTACCGGACGTTCGGTGGTGTCAGAAGCAGCATGCTTGCGACATTCACGCAAGCACACAACTCCGCCGATCGAGGACAGAGACTGCGAAAAGACGAAAGATCCGCACTCGCCGGCAATTATACAGGCGCGTCTACATCGATGGGATCGTCTGTCTTCACATCGAAGGTTGTCACGTGCATGCATTCATCCATACTCCAAAACTCTTATGTACTACGACAACAATTCGCTAGATAAAGCGACAGGCGGCAGAAGCAAGAGGCGGCGGCTGAAGCGCTTGTATTGCACATACGACGTGCCAGGCACAAGGGTTAACGAGGCTTTTTTGTTTTTTCTATTTCCGTTTGCCTAATTTTCTTCCTCTCCTTTTCATTTAGGCGAGCGCGATCTGCGTTCCCATTTCGGTCTCGCTTCGAAGACGGCCTCCCGTAGTTTGCTTTCATGGTCACTATCGTCGCTTCGTCGGCCCAGACACGCAGGATGGTACTATCGTGCTCCCCGTACTCCTCCCTCCCCTTCCTCGACGACGCCTTTTACCAATACTTCCTCTTGCCATAGTCGCCCTTTGCGTAAAAGTCACGCCAACTGTTCTTATGCCCCGTGTAACAGTTATTTGACTCATGATTCCCAGAAAAAAAAAAAAGGATAATACAGACGGCTCCGGAAGACATGGTCTCGACGACAGCGGTGAACGCGCAGGGCCCCATTGAATGCGGTCGTGAGTGCGACCCTGCCGACGGTGGGGAGATTGGTATCGGCGCTTGCAGGAGAAAGGTCGAGCGGTCACAGACCATCCTCTTCGCCTCGCAAGTCAATCTTCCGCTCTCGAAAACAATGCGAGGTCGTGCAGCAGCAAAACGCCGCATATCCGTCCTACGGGGAAACGGTGAGGCGCCATATCAAGGAACGGCTTTACCTTGTGTTTCCAATGGGCGAATCAAATTACTATCCCTGTCCCCCGTCTTCGTGCTAATACTAGTCCTAAGGGCAAGAATGACGATGCAGTGGCGATGGATTTTAGATCGAGCGAGTTAAAGTAATGAAAGCGTGTAAGTTTTCCTCGTTATGTTCGTGTTACATCAACGATGAAAGCCCGGTAAAACAATGTTGAAAGCAGCCACGAGGACCGGAAATGTCTTTCAATGTGAATCGCTGATGAGGGTGCACGCGTAGTTTCTTAGGGCGCGTGGGGACCACCACCTCCAGCGGCCTTATGATGATAAAAGCTTGTAAAATATAACATATTTTGTCGGAGAGCCATCGGTAGTATAACGCGAGACGGCTTTCGTACTGAACAGGTCCTCCTCGCGCATTGAGCCGTGCCCTGATAATGCCACCCACGCTCCATGTGATATTTTGTCCACGGTCGTCGACCGCAACGTGTATGGACATACCTCGAATGCTCAATTTGAGCTGCTTTGTATGTGAATGTTTGTATTTCGATTGCCATTTTTATTCTAAAGCGCAGTGGAGTCTCTCGCGAGGCCTGTTTCGAGGCTGTGAATGACGCAGACTCGCAAGAGAAGCGCGTTGCATCACTGATCGAAAGTTTACGGGTCTCGAGGTCCTAGCCATACGTGCTGAGAAACTGTGGCGGTAGCGAGCTGTTATTACTCCACAAGCGAGTTCGTCTTCCTATGCGTATTCGCTCTCATCATACGCTTTTATCCCTACCTATTTATTTTCGTTGTTGCCTTACACCTTTTACATCTGTACATAAGTCGTGTTTGCCTTTTTGTTTCGCTCTGTCTTGTATTGAACCATGAGAGAATGAATTTCGCTTATTTTTTTCATCTTGAATCATATCATCCTTCCGAATTAAAGAAATATTGAAGATACAAAAACTGGTGGTTTTGATTCTTTTGTTGCGCCTTGTGGAACAAATATTTTATGGATGCCCGTGACAGTTCACGCGCGCATTTCTTCGTACAGTGATTTCAATGGATGCACTTTACTACAACTGCCATGTAGGCCACGGAAAATACAATGAGGAATACTCTCGACTAGTCTCAACCACTTTCACGTCTTTAACGCGCACGTAAATAAAAAAAATATACAGTCAGGTTTTTTTTTTTCATTCTGCTTTCAAATGGAAAGGAACCTGCAAACAAACCCACGTACTTCTACTCCTAATGCCATTAGGCTGCCTTTCGGCGAAGAGTGTGACGAGGTTCTTTATGTACAGTGCACTTTCAGAGTGTCATTGCCTCTGTCTCGTTCGTTCAATGTTTCACATTACTCAAACTTTCTTGGTTAAGTGCCTTATCATGTCTAAAACAAAACCCCTCTGGTATGACTGCGGACTTCATGTTGACGTCTGTCCGCGAGACTCTCAGTCATACAGACTCCAAAATAACACATTTTCTTTTTTCAAGTACTTTTTGTCTTCACTGCATGAGAAAGTCTGCTCGATTATGTCCGAATTAACTTACGGAAATTTGAAGCTTTGATCTCAGAGGCGCAGAAGATATTCTTCATATAAATACTGCTCAGCCTATGCCAGCCGAGACACGTACACATTCTTTCAAGTCACTCCTTTGAAGAGCTTGGACAACGGGGACGACCAACCTACATTGCCAGTCTAAAGTATAGATTCACTATATGTCGCGAAAAGAGTGCTGTCCCTCGCAACTTTAGGCGGCGGAGCAGAAAACGTCCCTTTATACTGGAAATAAACTACAAGTTGTTTGTGCCCCTGATATGGGGAAAAATTAAGTATCTGTCGCGCTAGATGATAATGAGCGCATGGTCCCCCGTCGCGCATTTAACTTCACCTCTGACAGTTCTGAGCTGAGCGACGGGCAATTTTTTCATCAATTTCTTTGTCATTTCTCTCGGTGTCCGTTACTTCCCACTTGGAAATAAATAAATAAGAAGAACCCAGCAATTTTAAAGAGGAATGACCCAACAAATAATAAATCAGTAAATGCGCTGTTCTTTAGGTCGAGGGAAACACTATACTAGCTCATCCTGCGACATTAATGTATGTTCGCAATCTTTCCCACTCGGCAAAGTAAGAGCTACCTTCGCATAAGATAGCAGGAGGCAGTGGCGTAAGCTGTTGCCTCGAAAAAGAAGCTTTAAATTTGTGAAGCTTGTGAGTGAGATTCAGTCACAGTCGAATCAGTCAAATCACCATGAAAATTTACCGACCCGCCCAACCTGCCGCACTTGCTGGAATCAGAGTTTGGATAAAGCATTGTATTTTATACGATGCATTAGCATTCTCGCACCGGCATGTCAAGCTGCGTTCTGGTTTAGCTCAGTACTCATTGCGAGTGGAACGGCCTGGTTAGGACTTTAGAATTGTTCCCACCAGAAAGCGAATTCATTGTTCGCGACGTTTTGTAACCAGTGAGTGAATGCGAACTTTATTTAGGTCCCGAGGAGAAAGAATTAAATCAATCCTGCGGCTCCACCCAGGTCAGGGCCGCTAGACAGAGTCCTTCGGCAACGGCCCAGCCCCTCTGGACAGGTTTGAGCTGAGCGATGAGCTTTGTGCTTCTGAACGCCGAGTCCCAGGAGGACTGGTCAGGAAAGTCCATGGCCGCGTTGGCATGGGCACAGCCAGAGCATATGTTCGAAGTTGTATTCGTGGCCGCAGTGGGGGCATTCAGTAGAACGGTCTGGATTGATCCTTCTTAATGTTGTTGGTGTGATGTATGTTCTAGTCTGCAACTGTTTGTAAGTGACGGCCTGTGCCTTTTTGAATTTTGGGTGAGGAGGAGGAAAAATTCGTCGTCCTAACCTATGATCTGAAATGATTTCGTGGTATGACACGAGCGGGTCTTTGTTGCCTAGGTCCCTCTAGGCTGGGTCGAAGCGAGTGGGCGGACTGCGAGTTCTCGCTCCAGTTGGTGTGCCCGCTCTTTCGGATTACAGTCAGGACGTCAGGAAATGTTGCCCATGTGGGCCGGGAACCATGTGGTGTGTGGGGACATAAGGTTCTAATCTCCCGTTTCTTGGAAGAGTTTGTTTACAACCGCAGCTGCTTTCCAAGAGGCGAGGGCCACCGAGAAGGTTCGAATGGCTGTTCTTGAGTCCGAGTAAATGACGGAGGGTCCTTTGCAGCTTCGAAGGGCCACCGCGATGGCCATTTCTTCTGCTTCATGAGTGAAGTTGGTAACTACCGTGGTTGCATTGACGAGCGAGCCATGGGCTTCCACCACGGAGACCGCGTAGGCGCCTCGATTCCAATATCTGGCCAAGTCAACGAAAAGGACTTGCGTTTCATTACATTTGATGTTGTCGAGGACTGCCTTGGCTCTCGCTTTTCTCCGCCCTCCGTTGTGGGTCGGATGTATGTTTCTTGGGATTGGATCAACTGTTATTGCCCTCTTGGCGTTTGTGCATAGTTACGACTTCTCTGGTGACATGAAGAGGGGCTGTATGTGTGCTTCTAGTAAGATCTCGGGGCCCGCCTTTGTGAGTGTGAGCCGACTAATTTGGGCTTTCGCTGTGCTTCAAAGAGTTCGGTTGCCGTGTTGTGTAGCCCCAGTTGGAGAAGTCGTTCCGTGCTAGTGTTTCTAGGGAGGCTTAGGACCTTTTTTAAATCCTGTTCTGATTAGTGTGTCGATTTTGTTCAGCTCGGCCTTCTTCCAGTTGAGGAAGGGGGCGGCGTAAATTACGTGGCTGATGAGGAAGGCGTGAAATGCTTTCATAAGGTTGTCCTCTTTCAGTCCGTCCCTTGCGCTGGCGACCCGTGATATGACCCTGGTGAAGTTGAGGGTGCTCTTTTCGATGCGTTTTAGTGCCTCCGCGTTGTCATTGCTGTAAGAGGGTTCCTTCTTCAGGGATAAGTGACAACAGAGGTGGCGGGATGCGCCTTTTAAATGCCCTTCGTGATAGTAAAGTTGTTAGTTGGTCCAGTTGGTAAATATTAACGGTTGGAAATCCAGCTGCAAAGCACGGAGAACAAGACGAAAAAGACGGCGGGACGAGGCTGGTTGATAGCGGTGAGGATGTTGAGCTTCATGGTGGAGGTTTGACTTCCCTTCCGTCCGTGACTAATGAAGTGAATCGAAAGTGGCAGACTTCAGGAAGGGTCGGAGACTGTGTTTCTTGCCGTGCGTAAACCGTTAATGTACACCGAATGGACGCTTCGTTTAGAATAATTTAAGTCGTTCTTGGTGGCTTGATTGTATCATGACCCCAATAACAGTCGTTTTTGTTGGTTAGTCTCTGTCGTTAGAATTTCGGTTTCTTGGAGCACCATTGTGTGATCTGCAACTTCTGAATGTTCGGCAAGGGGCGTCGTCTAGAGAAGGTTCTGACATCGTTTTTGTTTTGCACGATTCTTTCGTTGAGGTATTTTCGCTTCGCCAATGTACGCTGCCTGACACCTGGAACAGCTAATTTTGTATAGGACCCCTTAAGCTGAAGGGTCATGCACCAAGAGAGAGCTCAAGGAGTCGGCTACAATATCAACTGTTCCTTAAGGGGTCGTATACAAAATTAAATGTTCCGGCTGTCAGGTAGCGTACATTGGCGAAGCAAAAATACATAAATGTTGGCGAAGCAAAGAAGCTAAACGATAGATTTCACGCCGAAAGGTCACGCCTGCTGTTACGTTCTAGCAGCTGAGTGAGGTACCCTGCTAATGACCTCCGCATACCTGCAAAATTTCATTGCAGATTTGTGAAGTCAGAGCGCATTATCGAGCAGTCCTATAGGGCCGTCGTATAGTCGGAAGGTTATGCATGATGGTAAAACGGCAAATGATAAGTTGCGGTTGAACGCTGACTTCGACGACACAACGAAAAACGGCGAGTTGTGCGGCTATGCCGAACAGCCACTAAAAAGAGGAGGAGGGGGCTGGTCGCCCCCCCCCCCCCCCCCTTTTGGACATGAGAACTATTCTCCTGTGCATTGGAGTAGCATATCCAAATGCGTGCTCCCTTATTATTCGAATGGCCAATACCCCACTTCTTGAATTATTCGGGTGCAGCGAGAAGATTGCGCGCCTTCTTTGCCAGTGCCCTCGTTTCAAGAACGGAAGAGCAGCGCTCTCATCGGCACTATACCAGCTGGACAAGCGCCCGCTCACAGAAAGCAAAATTCTTGGACACAATTCATGGACATCAGCGCGAGCTGCTATATAGGGTGTCCCAGTTAACCTTAGCCAAAGGGTTCAACGAAAGAAAACATATGAAAAGACACAGTGCGAGATGCAATCATAATACCTATGGTGTACGGTCGTACCGGTGAAAACCGAACACCGGCTTTACAATTGTATCTTGCACCATGTTTTTTAGACAGTTCTTTTTTTCCTTGAGCAGCTTTGCTAACGTTGGCTGGGACACACTGTATAAAGGCACTGCTGTATTATTTAGGATATAACGGACTGTGCGATAAATTGTGACGCTGTGTGAAGTGGTATGTTGCAGTGGGACATTGACATTAACGCGTGTATTGCTATGCGGCGCCTTCACAGGCTGTGTGACTGCGCCTATACAGACGGCTATGTATTTCTTCATTTCTTTTTCTCATCTTTCGGAGTCCGCTCTGGGAGAGATATCCTTTGGTTAACCTCCCTGTGTTTCATTTGCTTATATATATATATATATATATATATATATATATATATATATATATATATATATAACCGGGGCCGAACTGCCATTTTTTTGTAAACCCTGATGAAGATCGGTCCACCGATCGAAACTGTCGAAATTAAATACTTGTTCTGTTTACCTTGTAGCACCACTCAAGTTCTTTACGTTTGAAAGGTAGCCTGAAGAATCCCTCTTTGCCTACATATATATATATATATATATATATATATATATATATATATATATATGCGAGGCCTGACAATGGACTCTTATTTCGACCGTCCCAACCGCTCACTTATACATGCGAACGGGTTCTCATCCTTCCCAAGCCGTCGTCCAAATACAAAACAGACACCCTTCCCTTCATCCTGCCTTCTGATGGAGGCCCGTTAGGCGGCCCGGCATTCCTTTTCTCTATCATACCATCGCTCGCGCCACACAGCGCAAACACGCACTGGTTTCATAACATGGCATCGAGATCGACGCGGTGCCAACAAACTTCTGATTCCCGTAACCGCAGCTCTTCAAGGGAACTTGGCTCGTCCATTCACGATCGACGTGGTTTCTGGCAGCAGGAGGTAGCGCCAGACATCTCACAATCGCTATTTGGGATCTCTGTTCGTGTCTCTGTTTTCTTGGCTGTCTTGAAATTGATATTGCGATCCAGTGATGTCTATCAGAGCGAGGTTGATCTCGTCGTGAACGAACTTGATGCCGTGCCAGGCCAGAACCGCGCCGTGTCGGTTTTTTTTGTTGACCGCGTTTCTCTCAGCTGTAATATGGTTTGCGTTACGCAGCGTAAAGCGCAGCCATAAAACGGGGGTTGGAAAGGCAAAGTGGCCCAGCAGTTCGTGTTCGCGAAGAGATGATATGTGTACCTGTGTCTGCGTGCCTTGCCCACAAGGTCGACCTCGCTAAGCTTGCACGGAGTAAAAAAAAATTAAAAGATAGATTCGAGAATAGAGGGAGGGGGGGGGGGGGCATAGATGTGGTAACAGCGCGGCGCCCTGCCAAAAGGCGCAGAAACGCTGAGAGCACACATATACACATTCAAAAGAAGAAAAAAATCCGTCTCCATTCCACCTTGTGAAAGTGGATGTACAGCGAAGCTGATGCGGACGTTAGACAAGTACTGCCACCTCAACTGACATTATACGACGTTACACAAGCACCGCCACCACAAGTGACGTACGTCACGCACGCACGCACGTGTGCGGAAGTGCAGCATACAACCTCATTCTTCTAGACCGTCCGCCAAGCGTAAGTGCCTTATTGCACTAAACTGATGCTTAAAAGTAAACTGCGTCAGGAAATGCGTAATGTGTGACTTCCACACAAGCTGAAGGTATAATAGCTTCGGATTGCTATTCGAATATACGAGAAAACATGAATCCGTTACGCGGAAAAGGAAAGACAAAGCCCTTTCCCAGCAGCCGTTTGAGGTCCGTCTGAGCGGCCGCCGCCGCTAGGCGGCGGTACCGTTTGTACAGCATATATCCTCAATGTTGTAGGTCATCCGCCTAGCGCAAGTGCATTATTGAAATAAATGAATTTATCAAAGTAAGATACGTCAGAGAAATCGTAAAGTACGACTTACAAGCAACCTGCAGGCACAATAGCACCGGATTTTCGAATATACGAGAGAACACAATTCTCTTACGTGGGAACTCAAACACAAACCCCTTTTTCAGCTGCCGTATTTTGGGTGAGCATGGCACGAAGAACCCCGACCAACTGGAGGCTAACAACTTGGCTGTAAAAAGGATTACGCAGGTCCCACGCACTGTGGGAATCAATGTTATCTAAGCTTTCTGTGCGGTTTGTTGTCATTGATGCCAGCTGGCCATACGGGCTTCCGTCGCGCAGCACGACCTCCCGGTGTTTCATGGTAAGGACATTGTGGACTGAGGGTTGATCATGGTGAACCACCACTTGCATATTGTCCTTCTGACACCACGATGCTTCAATGCGGCTTTGCGTCTGCACGCCCTGCGTCAGTTGCTGGCAAAGACAAACTTGCATGGTCCTTATTTTTCATAAATAGCAGGAACGTGCCGTACCGTACCTTGAGTTATTATTATTATTATTATTATTATTATTATTATTATTATTATTATTATTATTATTATTATTATTATTATTCAGTGTGCTTGCAACTGTCGCCATGTCTTATAGTGGGAGCGTTTCTTTTATTGAAGAGACCCAAATGAAGCCTAAGCCGCTGCAGAAGCCACGGGGGTTCCAAACTAGGAACCCATTCCCCCCCTAGACTTTGTAAGCGCTGGGCCCGTAGGGCTTAGCTCACACCTCTCCTGCAAATAGCAGAAATAAAGTTTATCACCCCCACCACCACCACGTTCATTGTTGCCGTGAGCGAAGAGTCATTATTCACCCGTTTCGTCACGACGTTGGCTTTACGCCATTCTCTGTCTCCTCTGTCTACCTTTCTATCTCCCCTCTGGGCTTTTGCGCGTGAATACAATGGTAAGCTCTGCAGCTTACCTCTGCAATGGTAAGCTCTGCAGGATGACAGCCTTCCAGAGGACTTGTGGCAACGTCCAGGACATTCCAGATGGCATTCTGGCAACGGCCAGGGGGCTCAAAAAGGCATTGTTGTGATGCCCTCGAAGTTCGTTTGAAAGGCCTCATAAACACCTCTCCCGGGACCTTGCCATGTACATTGCAGATGTTCTCTGATGATGAATGTCGTGCTCTGTGGCGCAAGTGCCAAATGTGGCCAAAGAGCGCCAGGCCGGTGTTAAAGAGCGCCAAACGGTGTTAATGAGTTCGCAGTAGAGCTACGAATGACGAAGGGTACATACAGATGTTCTCAACGACTGCCGTCGCGGCGTGCAGCAATTGCAGCAGGCTATTGGCCGCAGCCACCTCAACAGGAAACATACAGAGCCACATGCCGGTGTCGGGGAAACTCGAGGTGGGCCCCGAAACAGTTCGTGTGACCACTCTCGTCGTTCACTGTGCTACTATGTTAGCTTCCCTATGTGAGGTTCTCGCGATAAGTGACGTGATTCAACCTAGGCAAACGGTGTTTGAGTAAGGTATGCGTCTATTGCGCGAGTTTCTGCATGTTCATCTTAACTCACAGCACTCTTTACTTCCCTGTTCTTTCTCTATTTCTCTTGCTTTCTCCTTGAGCGCACTTCCACTGATATCTTTGTAACTGCTGTAGTGATGTTCTCTCATACTGCGCGCTGTTGTACTGATGGCGCAAACATAAACAATTGACGCCGCCAGGCGCTGTGGCTTGCAGATTTCCTCAGGTGTGTATTTCGCTCTGCTCGAACTGTAACGAAACTGCCACAATACCTCTATTAATCAAGTTTCCTAGCAATATATAACAGGCATCGGGTATACCATATCATATGAGCCCGCTTTCATGGGTTGCCGAAAACGCAAATGCCAGTACACAGGCCCTGATGAGGATGCTCAGTCTGTACGAGAAAACTTCGTTTAAGTAGCCGTGCCCGCCTGGAGAGGTGCTTAGGAGTGAAATAAAATTCAATTAAATAAGAAGCGTCGGGGTTTTGCGTGCCAAAACCAAAATTTCATTATGAGACATGCCGTAGCGGGGGGGGGGGGGGGGGGGGGGGGAGGGTGCCGGATTCATTTTTGGCCAACTCAGGTTCTTGAACGCGCACCCGTTGCATGGTACGCGAGCGTTTTGGCACTCCGCTCCTTCGGAATGCCAAAACGCTCGTGTACTATGCAACGGCAGCGCGTTCAAGAACCTGAACAAAAATGCGTTTTGTTTCTTTTTGGAGGTCATCCTATGCGGCGTGTCGACGTGGCATATATTTAGAGTCCTTAGTTATCGAGGTTATATATATCTATATATATATATATATATATATATATATATATATATATATATATATAGTAGAATTCGACGGGTAATAAATCGGATCTTCTTTCTTTAATGAGTTAAGCTGGGCAGCAAATGGGGGCTATTTTGTTTGGTAGCTCATAGTTCCGAATCCTTCTCGCAATGTTTATAACCAATTAGCACAACTAATAGTCTCCCTGTGGACACAAGCTTTCTGTTTAAACAAATGAACTTCCACACACGAGCATTTATTGGGAAATAGAAGTGCCCCAAAAGTCATGTCCCGAACTCATCTCTACAAATCTTTGGTCGGCAGGCACTCATAATAATACATTCAAGAGAAAAAGGAAATTAACAAAAACAACAAATAGAGGCGGGCCTGGCGATCCCTCCTTCGTCTTGTTCTGTGAATTTATTTATTTTTTAACAAGGAAAGTAAGTACTACAAGTACTGCACGCGAGCATGCTTAGCTTGAGTCGTGGCGCCTGCCAATGTATCACGAGCCCTTGTAACTACTGACGAGCATTACGATGTGCATTGGCGAGATTGGAAACAGCGGTGGTCGCACGTCTGTATCAGAAACGTGAACGACTTGCTACCCCTCCGGCTAAAGGACCTTGCGCAAGGTGTAGGCTATAGACTGCGACGTCGCTGGCGGTCACTTCCTTTCAAAGCATGCAAAGCGGGCTCATGCTTGCGAAGCACTTCGCCATCGCCGACACCTTGGCAGCGGCCGGTTTCATCCTAGCCCATTCGCGGTGACGTGTGACGCAGATTCTTCTGAATTACGCCGTGTGTATGGAGCGCAATCATTTCTGAAGCTAAACGTACCTTAGACGAATAGAATAAAAATAGGGAAGGAGAGAGAAACCTGCGGCTTATCGCAATCACCTTGACGGTTCCCGCGGCGCGGACGCGGGCACTGCCAACAGTGGGTTAAACTGATGCCAGGAAGGCGATGATCCTTATCAATCCGGGGCGAACGCGCCGGCCAATCTGGCGCGGGTACTATAAGCAGTATCGGGTCCTGAGATCGCTTCAAAACACCCGCCCCGTGCGGCAGCTTGGCAATAGAGCTGCCGCAATGCCTGTGAGTTTGAAGGCTGCGGCATGGCGCATTACGGCATAGACCTCAGAGGCGCGGAAGTGCAGGGGTGTCAGAGCACCCAGTGCAAGGTCCCTGATACCCTTCCCGCTTCTGATGCTTCCGCAGACGGGCTGAGGATAAACAGATGGCTTTGTCCGTGCCATTATCTTCGGCCACTGGTGAGCCCTCCAATGCCGGTAACCTTAAGTGTGACCTGGATAACCGCCAGATAGAGACCACAGTTGTCCCAAGCCTTAGCGTATCACTTTTGCGCCTGCAGCCCTCTTCTTTTTCTGCATGGGCAAGCGGCGTCCCTTATACTGCCGTACGGGGTCGCTGTTCCAATCTTGGTCTTACAGTTCATCTTTCTCAAAACTACTTTCTTAATGTCTTAGTGTTTAAACCTTACATGATAATTTCCCCGACACCTTCAACAAACTGCCTTTGCATTCGTTACCCCAACAGGGTCACTTCATCTAGTGTTCTCGCGCCATGCCTTATAGCTCCCGTCTCTGTTAATTACGTGCCCAAACTATGTCATTTCGTAGAACGCGAGAGACGAAACAGCAACGATCAATCGCAGACATAGAACAATGGACTAAGGAGCTCAGTGATGACGTCAAAGCTGCCACAAAAATAGCACCACCTGAATCTAACTTGGATAAATGCGACAGCAGACTTCTCCACATGTGGGAAGCTAAGCACTCGCTTCAGAATAGACTTAGCGGTCAGAAGCATAACAGAAAGTTAAGAAAGCGCATAGCACTCCTCAACAAAAAAATAGAAGAACATGCTAAGCAATTGACCAAACAACAATGGATGGGACGAGATATGTAATTCCATGGACGGACAATTAAGCACCGGCAAAACCTGGCACCTGCTCAGGTTCCTGCTTGACCATGACAATAACAAGAAAAATCACATGCAAGCCATTAATAAGTTAATACACGCATATGAGGGTACAGAAGAGGAATTTCTCAATGAATTACAGCAGAAATACTTAAACCAGGCACCCCCTTGCATCTATCCTAGCTACAACGGGAATACAAACGCAAAATTAGACGAGGAACTCACGGAGGCAGAAATCCGCGCGGCCCTACAAAAGTTAAACACCAAATCCGCCCCAGGCCCGGACGGTATAACCAACAAGACTCTCAGGAACCTCGATGATGAATCGATAGCCAAACTAACAGAATACATAAACGAGTGTTGGGTAAAGGGAGAAGTGCCAGCTCAATGGAAGAAAGCGACGATAACGCTTATTCCAAAACCTGGTAAGAAGCTTGAGATCGACAACCTCAGACCAATCTCCTTAACATCCTGCGTCGGAAAATTAATGGAACATGTAATTTTAAACAGAGTAGACAACTTCTTAGAGGATAATAACATATACCCAGATACAATGATAGGATTTCGCAAAAATCTTTCGACACAAGATGCTATGCTCCAACTTAAGCATCAGATAATCGATTATAAAACGCGCTCGACAAGGGCCATCTTGGGCCTTGATCTTAAAAAAGCTTTCGATAATGCCAACCACGCAACCATATTGGAAAACATCGAACGAATAGGACTAGGGCAACGGACGTATAACTACATCAAGAGCTTCCTATCAGATAGGAAAGCAGTCATCTCCGTCGGAGGGCTCAAGTCGCCCGAGATCGACATAGGGGGGGCCGGCACGCCGCAAGGCGCTGTTATCTCGCCGATGCTGTTTAATCTCGTCTTGATGGGACTCCCCGAAAAATTAAATCACATAGAGTCCCTGAATCACACAATCTGCGCGGACGATATTACTATCTGGACCTGTGATGGCAGCGACGGATCAATAGAACAACGACTCCAGACTGCAATTAACACAGTAGAGGAACACCTCATAGGAACAGGCCTCACATGCTCTGCAGAGAAATCTGAACTTCTATTGTACCGCCCCACACTTAGAGGCAGGCCTCCCAAAGGATACGACAGAAACAAGGCTCATGAGGAAATCAAGCTACACACCAAGAACGGGCGGCATATCCCAATAGTCAACCAGCTCAAAGTGCTGGGTCTGGTAATCGAGAACAAAGGCACAAATAGGGAAACCGTAAAGAAGTTAGACACAAAGGTAACAAACACCATGAGATTAATCAAACGAATTACTAACAAGCACCAAGGTATGAAGGAAGAAAGTATCATACGGCTGATACAATCATTCGTAATCAGTCAGATCACATACATAGCAGCCTTCCACAATTGGTTTGCAGCTGAAAAGCGTAAAATTAACAACATGATAAAAAAAGCATACAAACTAGCACTAGGTATTCCCATCAGTACGAGCACGGATCTCTTGCTAAGGTTAGGACTCCACAACACACTGGACGAACTCATAGAAGCACAACAAACATCGCAAGCAGAGTGACTAACCAAAACCAAAACGGGACGGCATATACTAAGCAAACTAGGAATGAATTACCACAATTTATACGGGGAAAAGAGGACGATAACGAGAGAAATTCGTGACAAACTCCTAGTACCAAATATACCCAAGAACATGCATCCAGGTTACAACGACGGCAGACGCAAGAGTAGAGCAGAGAAAATTATCCGAAGCTTTGGGTCAGACGACAGAGCAACCTTCGTAGACGCTGCTGAATACCCAGACAGAAATAGCTATGTAGCAGTAATCGTAGATCACACCCAAAAACTCCTTACAAGCGTATCAGTTAATACCAAACATTCCGAGACCGCAGAGGAGGTAGCCATTGCACTAGCATTGGTCTCCACGAATGCTCAGTACATCATTAGTGATTCTCAAGCGGCCATTAGAAATTATGCAAAAGGTAGGATCTCTCCTGAGGCATGGCACATCATCAGAGTCAATGAAGCAAAGTTCTCCAATGCAGAGAAGAACGGCAGGCAATTGCTCTGGTTCCCAGCGCATACGACTTTAGACATTCCCGCAATCAACCTCAACGAGGTAGCACACCGCGAAGCTCGAGGTCTCACTCGCCGAGCTGAGCAAAGAGTGACTTCCATCGGTCAGGAGAACGCGGAGGAGGAAATCTGGAGAGAAAAAGATATATTACCAAATTCTATCAAAATCGGAGGCGAGTATTACCACCGCCTCACACTAAACTGAACAGAGCTGAGTCCGTTACTTGGAGGCGACTACAAACAGAAACTTATACGAGTCCCGTGCAACTAAAAACTTTCTACCCCGATATATACGAGAGCGATATGTGCAAGCTCTGCAAGTCTGTTAGAGCCACCCTTCAACACATGTTGTGGGGTTGTGAAATATACCAAAATAAAATGGCAGTCTCCCCAGAAAATCTACGGGCGCGGTGGTCGGCCGTGCTGCTCAGCTCAGAACTCCAAGACCAACTTTGGGCCGTCCAGCGAGCCAAGGAAGCCACACGGGAGCAGCAGCTCCCAGTGGCCATCTAGGCGGCCCCAGGCCCGGGCCTCCCAATCGCCGGATTCCAAATAAAGTTATCACATCACATCAACTATGTCATTCTTCTATATTGAAATTTTGCCGCGAAATTTGTTACTTTGACCTGTATGTAGTTGTAGATGGACACATGGTTGCTTCAACAGTGACGACGCGTGCGTAAACATTTGCACGTCGTTATATAAATATAAATCAAAACTTAAATCAATGTTCCGCAGCATTTATGGGTGCCGTAAGTTTTTCGTTTTTGGAACTCAAGATCAGCTTGCATAGTCAAGCTTGGTTGCCGGCATTAAAGGTTAAAAATAAGCCAAGTGTGGTTTATTGATATACGCAAACAACACTGGCACTTCACACTTGGCTTAACGACATGGTACAATCAGCCCAACAGGTAAAGTGCAAGGAAAAGTAGACCGGACAATGCAGCTTTCGACAAAGAGAATCATAACCCCTTAATAAAGATTTATACAAATCAAACACATCCATTTGTTAAGCAAGGCGAAATTACAACAACGCGATACAAGGGGTAAACGTCAGAAGAAAAAAATACGAGAGATACCTTCTTGTTATTGAGCAAGACAAATTCTCTGATTTGAGATAGCAGGGAAGGAAATACTTTGTAGATACTCTACTCCTTTGCAGGGATAGCTGTGTGGCTTTCTGTATGTATTTTTTTTCAAGCTCGTAGTGCTTCCAGAGAACAAGCTTTGTTAATGCGAAAACGTTGGAAAAGCAGCTTCAAGCAGATTTCGAAATTTCTAAAAAAAAATATGTAGTTAGCACGTGATCGCCGAACTTCTCGCCCTTTTCTAGTCCCCTTTTCCCCTTCATCAGTGCAAGGTAACCAGCGGATATCAGCCTAGTCGAAGCCTACTGGTTATCACTTCTCTCTTTCGGCTAAATTACCAGTGATTAAGTTCATCTTTAAAAATAAAAACATGTGCCTGCCAGGGATCGAACCTGGGACCTTCCGCGTGTTAGGCGGATGTGATAACCACTACACCACAAGCACTTTTTTTTTTTTCTTTATTGCATGGAAATAATGGTAGTGTCAAATCAATGCAGTTACATTACATATGAACATACACGCACACAAAACAAATTCACACACAGTATGCAGTCCAATGACAGTTCAAAATTCTGGCAAACAAACACAAGCGTCCAGACGCGAAATCCATTCAGGTACGGGATCATATGTAGCAACCACACTACGGACTTGAGCAGTCTCTTCACGGAAGATAGACCTTGTCGAGCGAGGTGGCTCGGCATGTCTGTCGATCATTCGACTTCTCCATAATGAATGAAGTCCTAATAACATAAACAAATCGTATGGTGTATTACACCACAAGCACTTTCTTTCTTTCTTTCATGGTATTTATTACAGTAGCAAGAGCCCGATATTCACCAGTTGTGCATAGTCAGAGAATAAAGAGCACACTGACAGTCACTCAGAGAAAAGGCATCGTGCATACTGTGGGTAGAAATGTGGTTCCACTTTAGAAGGGTAGTAAGGATTTTGGTGAGGTGCCTATCCTTACTACACCACAAGCACAGCTGTCTTTCCGTATGTGGTGGAAACAATCACTGACGGCGCTCCGAAGTGGTGACCTCGTTTTCCAACCGGTTGTGCCCTCTCAGACCATGTTCCTTGCAGCACGGCAGCGGTTTACAGCGGATCATTTGGAAAGCTAGCGTCCTCTACCCACAGAAGTTCACACCAGCGCAAAATGGACACGCTAGGCAGTCATGGAAACGGCCTCTTGGGGATCCCCTTGGCCTTTTTGCTCTTTTCTGAGGCGTTTTCTTGTTTTTTTGCTTGTGAAAATTGCTGCCGCAACTTGACGCTTGCGGGATGTAAGCGAATGGCGCGCTGAGCTCATGCAGCACAGCCGTGTCATTACCGCATCTCACGCAGTACACGCGGCCGGAAAATAAATTGTGAGTGCAATATGACTCTGATTTGTGCATATCATCATCACACGTAAATTTTCTCAACTGCACAAATTATGCAAATACCCAACAAAATCAGAGAGACCATTACGGTGGCAACCATCCCAATAAACGTGCACCCCGATTACAACCGAGGTAGAAGAAAGGCAAGAGCCGAGGCTCTGCTTCGTTCATTCGGCAGGGAGAGAAACGCGCGCTTTGTCGACGCAACCGAATATGTGAACGGCCAAAAATACACCGCCGTAGTCATAGACGCAGAGTCAAAAATCAGAACCACGTGCAGTGTATACACCTAACACTAGGAAATAGCGGAGGAAGTAGCGATTGCGCTGGCCCTCACAGAACAGGAATGCGAAGTCGTACTAAGTGACTCGCAAACGGCAGTAAAGAATTACGCCAAAGGTCGAATTTCTAAGGAAGCCCTGTCCATTCTGGCCAAAGCGGGCAGATCCAAAACCGCGAGCTCGAGGATCATATGGTTCCCCGCGCACGTCACCACGGAAGGCGACACGCTCCCGAACCTAAACGAGACGGCGCACCGGACGGCGCGAGACATGACCCGTCGCGCCGAACAGGGCAACGCCTCTCGCATGATAGCGAACGCTTCTCGAGCAGAACGGGACAGGCTCACCAGATACAACGACATAACCAGTGCATATTTGAACGCCAGAAGGATATACCCACCGCCGAGTCCCAAATTGAACAGGAGGCAGGCCGTCGCCTGGCGACAACTCCAGACGAACACCTTCCCTAATCCATTCCGTCTGAAGCGTATCTTCCCAGATAAGCATCAGGACGACACGTGCAAATTGTGCTAGGAAGGACCAGCAACACTCAAACACATGCTGTGGGAGTGCAATGTAGTTATAGGAGGGATGGCAGTTACTCCGGAGACCCTGTCGTCGAGGTGGGCCGCCGCTATGCGCAGCTCGGACCTCGGAATCCATATGTGGGCAGTCCAGCAAGCCCGTGAGGTGGCGTTGAGGCAGGGCCTTGACGTTCCCCCGTGGAAGACCTGAGCCCGGGTCGCGTTAAACCTTGCCGGACGTACAAGAAAGTTGTATCCATCCATCCATCCATCCATCCATCCACAAATTATGCTGGTACAAATTATCAGCGCGCACCACGCCGTCTTCGTCTTCATAACTTGAGCTCGGCCAGACTACCGCGGTCCCTTAACGAACTAACGAACGTGCTAAAGCACGAACCAACCTATAAACAAAAGAACAAAAATATTCTTTAGCCATTTTCAACTTGCCTTCAGTTTGTCTCTGTACGCGCTGTAGTCAAGTTTGCAATGAAATATCAACTAGCCTCTACGCAAACCCTGCTTCAACTTGCCGTTCATCGTAGCCGCAAATGCTATCTTTAATCTTTTACAGCAAATGCTCAGAGGTACGTCAAATATTACCGGTGCACAGTAAGAATCACTCCCTTCCTATGCAAGGGACTCACTTAGGCGGCTTGAGTTTGCTTCCTACAGTATATCACACTGCATTTTGATGTGACCATGCGCATGACATGGTCAGCAAGATGGAGGCTCGAGTTCTTTTTTCTTCAGAAATAAATTTTATCCTCGGTAGTCTGCCTTACAGAAAACGCATCGCTCAATATATAAGAAGCACGTGGGCTTTCAACCGCGCATTCGGTCAGCTTTTTCAGCTAGGGATCTTGTATTAGTATTTCTGGCCAAGGAAGCTTTTGCGTAAGCCCGGCCAACTGCGGTCATTGGTTTGACGCAGTTCTTGCCTTTTTGTCTGAAGGCAAGTACATCATGGCCGCCTCTATCCAATCACGAATTGATAGACTGTGTTTTCGAAGCGAAGTTTTCTTTGCATCCTCCCCGAATAAATATATATATATATATATATATATATATATATATATACACACACATTTCTATATCAATGCTGAACACATAAAGTTGGATCAAAGGCATCTCTGTGTAAAAGTATTACTGACGTAATACTTTCGAGTATTCAGTTTTCCTTTTCGTGTTAAGTGAAGGTCTTAGGCCCCTATACTGTGGAATAAATAGTCAGAAGCCTTTGAGCGCCCTTAAATAATTTAATATATTTGCGTTTCTGCAGCCAGTACCGGTTACGTTTCGCCGGAGACACTATGTTGTGGCGTCAGGACACAGTATGTGGTCACGTGAAAGCAGTACGTTGCGACATTTTGACATTCGATCCGGCTTTCTCGCTCACATCGTATGATGGTACGATGGTACTCGTTGTGAGGGCCGATGTAACAGCACAGCACATAACTGAGTGAGCTGGAGCGAAAGTCAAACGTCACATTGTACTGCTTTCACGTGACCACATAGTGCATCATGACGTCACAACATAGCAGAAACGAAAACGAAACTCTCTGTAGAAAAGATGTTATATTTTTACGCTTAGAAAGCTATTTACAGGATGTATTTACAAAAAGAGAATGTTTGCCGAGACGGAAGAGAGCAGCCAGGCTGTGTCGACCTTTAGAACCGTCGTCGTTCTTTTCTTCGCCTTACTGTAACACGACCCCCAGCGGAAAAAGCACCGTCCCGGTGCGTCAAACGGGACTGTAAGGAAGATGGTGAAGATTTAGTTGTGCGACGTAGGTGACATCGACGTAGGTTATCTGATAGGTGAGATCGGTCACTTGACGTAGGACGCGCTAAGGCCCCTGTAGCATGGAAGGAATTATTCCGGGAGCCCCACTTGACGAGAAGGGGGCCAAAGTAGCACAATGGAACCTGGTGAAAAGCGGACGTCATGGTATCGTTTATTATAAACGCGCTTTTGATTTTCTTGTGATTGCAACAGACGATTACGGGCAAGCTGTCTTGCGTGTTCAGCATGGTCAATGGCGCCGAGAGCATAGTCGCTGCTCGATGCACTATCAGAGGGAGGTGAAACGTTCAAGGACAATGCAGCGTCGCCACCGAACAACAGGTAAAACGGTGAATAACCGGCTAATAACGTAGTATAGGGCAATGTCCCAGTCACGGTGGTCTGGCGAAACGTACTTAGACAGCATGTCGGTGATGGTACGGTTCAAGTGCTCAGTCAGGCCATTGGTCTGAGGATGGTACCAAGTAGTGAGCTTGTGCTTGGTAGAGCAAGATTACAAGATGTTGGCGATGACTTTGGATATGAAAGTACGACCATGGTCCATGAGGCGTTGTCGTGGGGAATGATGTCGCGGATGAAGAAATCCGTGACGCCAGTTGCACAGCTGGTCGGAAGCACTCGGGTAATGGTGTTGCGTGAGGCGTAATCAGTACCCACAGCAATCCGCCTGATGCCGGGCCTGAACTCGGAGGAAGGACCGAGAAGCTCTAAACCAACTCGAAAGAATGGCTCAGTTGGGGTGTCAAGGCGTTGAAGACACCCGTCAGGAAGTGTCGCTGGTTTTTTTCTGATGCTGACAGGGCTCTGATGCTGACAGGGCTCGCACGCAGAAACGTATGGCCCTACAGAGCGAGCAAGGCGAGGCCAGTAGAAGCGACGGGAGACACGGTCGTATACGTACGAGTGACACCAAGATGTCCTGCAATTGGTGCGTCATAGTGCTCATGGAGAACGGCTGAGTGAAGGTGGCGAGGGACGATACAGAGAAGGGAAGGACCGGAGACGTGAAAATTACAGCGGCCCAAAACGCCGTCCTGGAGGACGAACCACGATATGGGTGGGTCAATGAGGGCCCGCTCAATGAATATCCGCAAGATGGCGCCACGGCGTTGCTCATTGGCCATGTGAAAAAGTTGGGGGATGGAGAGAACGCAGGCGGAAGATTTGTAGACCGCCAAATATATGAATACTCCTGCAGCCGCAAAGTTTATCATCCCCTTGTGGGGTCATTCTAGGACGAAAACCAACAAAGAGCACGATGGTCGGCGACAATACAAATATACCGGCCATATAGGTAGCGACGGAATTTCGCAACCGCTCAGACAAGAGCCGGACACTCTCTCTCAGTAATGGAATGGTTTCGCTCCGAAGGTGACAAAAGGCGGCTGGCGTACGCAATAACATGGTCATGACCACGCTGCATTTGCCCAAGACAGCACCGATTCCGTGGCCACTTGCATCGGTGTGCCCTTGTGTAGGGGCTGAAGCATCCAAGTGGCCGAGGATAGGTAGGGTGGTGGTTAAGGTCGGGAGACGAGAGAAGGTGGCAGTTTGGGAGGAGCCCCATGAAAAAGGTACATCTCTTTTGAGTAGGTCTGTGAGAGGCCGTGCTCTGGTAGAAAAATCTTCAACCAAGCGGCAGAAGTGAGAGGAAAGTCCTACGAAGCAGCGGACTTCTTTTTCTGAGAGCGGCACGGAAAAGCCTTTGATGACCCGAATTTTTTTATCAGGGTCAGACACCAGGTCAGGTCAGGATTTCTTCTTGCCGACCGAAGCGATGAGCCACTATCAGCGTCGGCACGCCCCATATAGTGGCATGCAGCACGCTGACAACTGCACAAATGGCAATCTACGTTGCGGGGCTTAGAAACGCTCAGGTTGAGAAACGGTGTCTACGTCTGCTACTTCTCGAACTAGACTTCAGCCAATTTTGACTCTGCTATACAGCATGATTTACAGAATTATTTGGAAGCACTACACCTGTGACAACTTTGCCACACACGCGGGCTTAATGGAATGCTAATGGGGAATAACTAAGTGTATAAGGCGTTTTACGTTGCTGAGTGCGAATGGCACTCACGAGAGTCACTCATTCTGATTCGATGAGTGTTTTCTGTGCAGTCAAGCATTCCGGACCTGTGACAGTGCGTCTTGCCGTACAGAATTTCTTTATGATAGTTAAATTTATCTGAAAAGCAGCATTTCTCAGCACCCGGAGATAACAAGATCCCTCTCTTTTATTTTCGCTTCAGTATAATAACGGAAAACCTCAGCTGGCTACCCACAACGTCACATCGCACCTCCAATAGGTCACTCAGAAGAGGCCTTCCTGTTCAATTTTGTCTCGTCGGCGTTCTCCCGTCCCATTCCCCTCCCACTTCTGTCCGACATGGGACCACGATTTCCCCAGCATTCAATAGGTGCCTATGTCACAGCTTATGGAAAACAGTAGAAAAACAACGTAAATCAACATAGAATAACAGGCCGGATTAGCCAGCATGAAACAACATTCCCGTAAGGTCACTTTATCGGTGGCAATGTTATTGTGAAGAACAAAACTGATCACGCAAGCGGCTGACTTTCACTACAAAAACAAAAAAAGAAGAACCATACGCAATAGTTACTAGAAGCTTTCGTTTCAACTGGGAATCGCCAAGTTGCCTGTGTGCACCACTTTAGCCCAGCCTGCTGCTCTAGAGCGCATCCATCTTCACGGAATGCGAGCGCTACAGACAATCCGCCCTGCTCTGCCGCGTGGGCAGTAATAAACGCGGCTGCAGCTACACGACCGGTCCGAAAAGTAGGTCGACGTAGGCAGCGCGTGGGTAGCATAGCGGTCTCTATATGTACAGCCACTGGGCAGTTGTGCTTGTGGTGTAGTGGTTATCACATCCGCCTAACACGCGGAAGGTCCCAGGTTCGATCCCTGGCAGGCACAGTTACTTTTTTTTTCTTTAAAAAATTAATATTTTTTCTCTGAAAAAAATAGAACGATTGTCAGGTTCTCTCCCAAGTCGATGCAGTAACAAGGCCACCCGTTAATCTGCAGCAGCAATAACCTACGAGCATGCAGTTCGCTTTTGTAGTTGTAACAGCAATTCGATAGATGATTAATTATTAAACTACTATGTTTGTGTACTTTATATAAGACCATATAACCTGACAGCAAATATTGACTGGTGCCGCACGGTTCAGCGAAAATGGTTCGCTTAAAATATATGTGCTCGTACAGCTGTGCTTGTGGGGCAGTGAGAAGGAGAGACATTCGGGGATCGGCCTCCAGAAACTGGCTTTGCACGTTGCCGTTAATATTCGCCATCACTGCTCCTATCGCCATCATGAACCGCCGCGAGAGAAGCACATCGCTGGCGTTAATCGCACAGCGAACGCCTTCGTCACTGCCCTGTCTCCTTTTAACCGGCAGCAGGCCCTGCTAAATGATATGTTCGTTTGTACGCGGAGAGTTTGGAAGCGCTGCTATGGGGGACGGCGCGCAAGCGGGTATGTCACGTGGTACTTTTTGTATTTAGCGGGCATCCGCAGTAAGCTGAAAAACACTAATACTTAATAGATAGAAAGTTAGAAACTGTCTAATCGGATGTTTTGCAAAGCGCTCTGCAACTGCTTAAATGGAATTTTTTGCCTAACTTTGTTGCTTCAGAAGTTGGTTAATTAATCTTGACTAATTATCGAATTAAGCAAAATACAATAAAATAGCGTGACACACTGCTTACAAAAGTGAGTAACATGCATTTGGTCGCGTCACCTTAGAGTGCATCGGCACATTTTTAAACTCTGGCTAAAGTTAGCTGAAACACCCTGCATACAGGGTGTCCCCCCTAACTTTATCCATAGTATTAAAATATGCGAATGACACGTAACTGGACAGAACCAAGGTAATGTTGTTTGTCGTTGTTATGGACATGCTCAACTTATTTTTTTCATTCCACCTCATTAGATAATGAGCATTAATTCATTAATCACCTTTTGAATTTTTCTAAATTGGTGAAAAGTGTCAATGAGAAAATCGTAGAGCAACATGAGAAACTCCCAATACAGCTTACTGTTGCTGAATACGCGCCACATAAAAGTTTTTTCGAGCGTGAAAGAAGCTCGAGAAGGCACGCAAAGTGCCTCGAGCGGCCAGTCGCGCGGCAATTTACGTTATCCCTCAGCGTGGGGCGCCCCCACATTTATCGGGAGTTTCTCGAATGTTATCGATGGTTCTGTATGCTGTGCGTTGTCACCGAAGCTTGGGTAATTTGATTGCATGTGCGACGCAAATTGTGAAGTACTTTCTGGAAGACACGCGGTCACCAGCGATTACTCTGGAACCTTCGATGACTCGTGTATAAAAGTCGACGCACTTGACCGACAGATCTGATTTTCGCCGATCATCGACTGTGTTCGCCGCTATCGTTGTTCTTTGAGTGTAGTGTTCGCTGACTGTTTTTGAGAGCACAGGTTCGCCCAAAAAAAACTCTACTTTCGTCATTCATAGTTTTTTCTGCTTTGCTCACCGTCACTACTACGCGACAATATGTTACCGCAGCGTTTAGAGAAGGTAAAGCATGTACAGGTATCTATAGCCGGATCAACCACTTTTTTTTTCTTCCTTTTGGTATGGTCCTCTCTGCATGCCATCCGGAGCTCAGAATATGCACGTCAAACTTGGGCTGTCCAGAGAGCCCACGATGCGGCGGTTAGGCTCGGCCTACCAGTCCCCACGTGGGAGCGGCCCGCAGCTCTGCCCTAGGGCAAAGCTTCTCAGGACGTTGTCATTAAAGTTCTTTGTCTGTCTGTCTGTCACCGCGGCATTCAATTTTAGCTCTACAAGCCAGCGAAGCGTGCACTAGGAGGCACCACGTTGGAGTGACGCGAAACAGAGGAGTCCCGTGAGCGGAGCAAAATAGCCCTGCCGAAGCTAAGCTCTCGTCAAGACGTTTGGGCAGCGCGCCAAACCCATTGCGCGGTGACAGAGCACGAGCGCTCATGCCTCCATTCTTTAGTAAAAAAATTATGGGGTTTTGCGTGCCAAAACCACTTTCTGATTATGAGGCACGCCGTAATGGGGGACTCCGGAAATTTTGACTACCTGGGGTTCTTTAACGTGCACCTAAATCTAAGTACACGGGTGTTTTCGCGTTTCGCCCCCATCGAAATGCGGCCGCCGTGGCCGGGATTCGATCCCGCGACCTCGTGCTCAGCAGCCTAACACCATAGCCACTGAGCAACCACGACGGGTTCCCTTCTTTAGTAGTCGTGACGCTGAGGGCTGTGTCCAGGTCGAAGAGCAGGTAAGGTGCACTCTTCACATCTTGAGGGCTCGAGATGGTGAAAACCGCAAATAAAGAAATAAAGAAAAATATGCAGATCAAACGCGCATGTTGGAGTCTACCTGAAGAGAAGCTCAAGTGAAGCGGATAAATAGCTGCTATGCAACTAACGGTAATGCTTACAATTGTGTTTACTTTCGTCCTATGCAACGTGTAATTTCATGCAATAGCTATGTTTATGCAGCGCAAAGGTCAGAACTTTTATATCTCCTGTGTCGTGTCGGCACTCATACATGTAAGGCTTCTACACCTCTTGTGTCACAGTAGCAGTTGAACATCCTTGAGCGGCACATACCTATATTGGAGGATTAGCCAATTACAGGCACACACCTGATGGCGCATACCACGCGTACGTACCCAGCGAATGGCTATATCATAGAAAGTTAAGTAAATCAAAGGAGTCGCAGATTATAATGCGCCATTCCTAAGATGTCGGCATGCTTTAAGTGGTACTGACGCAACATTTTCGAGTCATTTTTTTTACCTTTACAGGGGTGGAGACATGAGAATTGTCGTTCATACGTTCTTTGATTCAAGCGTTGCGTATTGCTTCAAGAAGCACGATACACACAATGGATTCATATGTACCCGATAAATAATTTAATCATAGCATTATTATACCGAGCAATTCCAGTTTCGGTTTCTGGGCTCCGGGTGATGCTATGACTTCATAGGAGAAGAAACGCAACTCGGCTTGGTCACATGTGTAACAAGAATTGTGATGTAAAACTATGCTGCGTCGTCTGCTATAGTGCATACGCGGGCTCTGCCAGCAGGGGTAAACAAGTGACGACTCGAAATGCATGTCTTGATTATTGTAATTATTGTGAAGAGCGACAACAATGGTAAGGAAATATTGCGGCGTGTGAGCGTCGGTGATTCATCAGCGGCGGTGAGGCTGCCGTCGGTGCCTGAGTGACCACTCCTCGGTCGCTGATTGGCGACTTCACCGTTAGGCTGCCGCACAAATGCGTCCCGGTCCATCCTCTCTACGGAAAGAAAATAGCGCCGTTCGCGAGCAAAATCGCCATCGCACGGCGGCCTGCGAACGGCAAACGGCGTGCGGCGAGTTGCCGCGCCGGTAATGTGGACGGGCCTTTACACGTTGGGAAACGCCAAGCGAACGAGAGACTGCTCGAAGCTGCCGAACTATGCGACTGGCAGATGCTACGTCAACTGCTCTCCGCTACAGTGCTGTGCATGTCTCGGTTAGCCGGGGGCCAGGGTTAGCTCGGTTACAGTGTTCTAGAAGCCTGTAGCATAGAGAAAGGATTTCTATATGCCTGCAGCTCGGTAATAGCGGAGGCTATGCTCGGTCACTCGGTTCAGCAGACTCCGTAATCCGCATTTCATCGCTACTCATCATACGCCACGTTTTTGTGCTAGTGTGGTATGACGTCAATATTTTCGTTCCTCCGTTGTCACGTCATAGCAGCCGCGCTAGCGATGGGTCTCGACCACGAGAAGGAGCTTTTAATGAATTTTTGCAGTTGAATTAAAAATGTTTTCAAATGTTTGCAGCGTCCAATACCTCATTGTGGGTGTCCTCGCATAAAGAAGCATTCTACAGTATGCTTTTTAAAGCCTCACAATTTGGTATCTCAACCCCTTTAAATGAAGGTCCAGTACCTCTATACACCAAAGAAAATACTGTCAGATCTCACAATGCCTTAAATAAATTAATATCTCTTTGACTGAAGGGTTTAAATGGTCGAGCTGTCTTTGCTACCTGGATGACATTCGGTGCACACGTTAAGCGACCCTCAACCATTCTTGGTATTTTTCGCGTAGCTGACCTGTAGTTGAATTCGAAAAAATGCCATTTTGGCCACAGTCAGATCATTCGGCTTGGACATCTAGTTAACGCTTCTGTAATCCGACCCGGAACCTTACCCGGTATCTGACCTTGAAAAAAAATTCGGGCCATCAAAGGCTTTTCCAAAACCATACCAAAAGGAAGAAAAAAAAGTGGTTGATCCGGCTATAGATACCTGTACATGCTTTACCTTTTCTAAACGCTGCGGAAACATATTGTCGCGTAGTAGTGACGGTGACCAAAGCAGCAAAAACTGTGAATGACGGAAGTAGCGTTTTTTTGTTGGGCGAATCTGTGCCCTCAAAAACAGTCAAAGAAGACTACACTCAAAGAACAACGATAGCGGCGAACACAGTCGGTGATCGGCGAAAATCAGATCCGTCGGTCAAGAGCGTCGACTTTTATACACGAGTCATCGAAGGTTCGAGAGTAATCGCTGGTGACCGCGTGTCTTCCAGAAAGTACTTCACAATTTGCGTCGCACATGCAATCAAATTACCCAAGCTTCGGTGACAACACACAGCATACAGAACCATCGATAACATTCGAGAAACTCCCGATAAATGCGGGGGCGCCCCTCGCTGAGGGATAACGTAAATTGCCGCGCGACTGGCCGCTCGACTGGCCGCTCGAGGCACTTTGCGTGCCTTCTCGAGCTTCTTTCACGCTCGAAAAAACACTTTTATGTGGCGCGTATTGAGCAGCAGTAAGCTGTGTCGGGAGTTTCTCATGTTGCTCTACAATTTTCTCATTGACACTTTTCACCTAATTAGAAGATTTCAAAAGGCGATTAATGAATTAATGCTAATTATCTAATGAGGTGGAATAAAAAAAAATAAGTTGAGTATGTCCATAACAACGGAAAACAACATTACCTTGGTTCTGTCCAGTTACGTGTCATTCGCATATTTTAATACTCTGGATAAAGTTAGGGGGCACACCCTGTATGCAGGGTGTTTCAGCTAACTTTAGCCAGAGTTTAAAAATGTGGCGATGCACTCTAAGGTGACACGACCAAATGCATGTCACTCACTTTTGTAAGCAGTGTGTCACGCTATTTTATTGTATTTTGTTTAATTAGATAATTAGTCAAGATTATTTAACCAACTTCTGAAGCAACAAAGTTAGGGAAAAAATTCCGATTAAGCAGTTGTAGAGCACAGTCTAATCGGACGTTTTGTCCGATTAGACAGTTTCTAGCTTTCTATCTATTAAGTATTAGTGTTTTTCAGCTTACTGCGGATGCCCGCTAAATACAAAAAGTACCACGTGACATACCCGCTTGCGCGCCGTCATAGCAGCGCTTCCAAACTCTCCGCGTACAAAGCCACATAGAACATACATGTGTCTCCTCATTTGTTCGTATTTATACTTGCGTGGAGGAAGTCACTCTCCGGAGACTACGGGCTGGAGCGGCGCTTACACCATGCGCCACCTGGGCCTGATTTCCGACAGCTGAAGACCCAGTGAGTTGTCGAAAGTGTGCTGCTCCAGCCTTCACAGCGGACTTTCACCACATCTGGTGGCTCTGGCAAGGAAAGATGGGCACCCGCAATATCATTCTAAATGTGGCCAAGGCTGCAGATAGACGAAACAGTTTTACGCATTAACTCATGGACAACAAATAAAATAAGGCACTCCAATTCCTACAGGACGAGGCCCTCCACGGTCTTACACCGATATACATGGGTGTGGTACGGCAAGATGCTAAAAAAAAATAAGACTTACATATTACCATCGCAGACAAAAGTATGTGCCTGCCAGGGATCGAGCCTGAGACCTTCCGCGTGTAAAGCGGATGTGATAACCACTACACCACAAGCACAACTGTGCCACAGCTATTTCAATATAACAATGAAGCTTCGCAATATCTGCGAACATTTGTGACGTAACATGCTCTCTGACTATGATTGGTAGACGTCCCAAACTTATTGTTGCATTCCATCGCCTGTTCGGGGTGTGTTATAAAACAAAATTTTGAGATAGTTGTCTCAAAACTGCAAAGGATAGATCTTGAATTATTTGGTTGGGAAGAAGATTAGGCCAGTCTAAAACAGGGAGAAAAATCATGGAATGGGTAGGAATTCAATGTGACAGGGGTGCCCCGACTGACAAGAAGGACATTCCGTTGGACGTGCGTAAGCGCTTCAGAATCGCCCCCCTACCTAAAAATATGCATCCTATCTACAACAAAGAGAGGAGAGCTCACAGGGCTAAGGCTCTACTAAATAAACTTAAAGACACACCGGCGCATAATGTAGCGTACGTGGACGCCGCTTGCGGCAGAGACGGGGCTGCGGTTTCGACGGTGGTTGATGGCGACGGGTGCGTTAAGATAGCGAGCTCCACGTGCACGAGGGACGCCTGTACAGCCGAGGAGGTTGCAGTAGCGCTCGCTTGTGCGGGCACAAAAGCGGGAGTAATATTATGCGATAACAAATTAGCTATCCGAAATTTTAACAAAGGGAGAATCTCGGAAGAAGCCCTCCACATTCTACTCAAAAACCCTCCCAGGAGGGACATAACTTTTATTTGGGTACCGGCCCATGAAGAAGTCCCAGGCAACGAAGCCGCTCACGAGCTCGCCCGAGCACTCTACCACCGGGCAACTCTAGAGCAGCCAGTTCCAGGGATAAAAGATAGCATGATCACGTACAGGGAAATTGTCGATCACTACAAAGCCGAAAGAAGAATCTTTTCGCCTCCGCATCGGTCTCTCTCTCTGGAGGACGCTCGCATCTGGCGACGCCTCCAGGGAAACAATTATACATCACCACATTGGATCTACCTAACACAGACGAGGGACTATAACGACGCCCTCTGCAAAATTTGTAAGCAAAAAGGTACGCTAGACCATATAATATGGGAGTGTGCTGGCTCCCCAGGGGCCAATGAAAACATTAACAGTAGAGAAGCCTGGGAGGCCTTGCTCCAGAGCGAGGCTGAAGACGACCAGCGTCGAGCAATTCGCCTGGCCGTTGAGGCCGTGAACACTCACCGTCCTCAACGCGCGGGGACTGCTTCGTCCTCCCCCCCTACCTACGTGTAGGTTAAGAGGCGGGCACCCCAGCTCGGTGGAACAATAAAGTTTTCAATCAATCAATCAATGGGAAGAATCACCAATATTTCTACCTGAAAAAACAACAACGTTAGGTAGTGAAAATATAGATTTATTTATTTATTTATTTATTTATTTATTTATTTATTTATCTCTTTATTTATTTATTCGTCAAACTTATTCACTGCAAAAATCACGTTGTCTCATACAAACGCGTAGCGGAGGGCTGGGATATAACTTCCACCACCAATGATTCTTTAATGTGGGCACGCAAACCGAGGTACTCGAGCGTTTTTGGCATTCCGAAAAATAATAAGGACACTTTGCGTGATGCTGCCTGTAAAAAAAGGAGAGGGGGAAAGCTGCATCAGCAAAACAAATACATGCCTGTCAGTGATCGAGCCTGATACCTTCCGCGTGTTGGGTGGATGTGACAACCACTGCAGAACAAGCACTTCTTTTTTGTTACTGCCGCATTGAACATTACAAGAGCGCTGACATAGACGTGAAGCCGATATGGCTACATTCAAGGAAAACATCAGTAGAGCTATAGCTGTGTACTAGTTTCAAATCCCAAAGCCTTCTCCAACAATTTAATAATTGGTTAAATAATTCCAATTGTTAAACATACGCGAATATTAACGGCAACGTGCAAAGCCAGTTCCTGCTTGCCGATCCCCGAATGTGTCTCCTTCTCACTGCCCCACAAGCACAGCTGTACGAACACATATATTTTAACCGGACCATTTTCGCTGAACCATGCGGCACCAGTCAATATTTGCTGTCAGGTTATAGGGTCTCATATAAAGTACACAAACACATTAGTTTAATAATTAACCATCTATCGAATTGCTGTTACAACTACAAAAGCGAACTGCATGCTCGTAGGTTATTGCTGCTGTAGATTAACGGGTGGCCTTGCTACAGCATGGACTTGAGAGAGAACCTGACCATCGTTTTTTTTTTTCAGATAAAAAATATTAATTTTTAAAGAAAAAGAAAATAACTGTGCCTGCCAGGGATCGAACCTGGGACCTTCCGCGTGTTAGGCGGATGTGATAACCGCTACACCACAAGCACAACTGCCCAGTGACTGTACATATAGAGACCGCTACGCTACCCACGCGCTGCCGACGTCGACCTACTTTTCGGACCGGTCGTGTCGCTGCAGCCGCGTTTATTACTGCCCACGCGGCAGAGCAGGACGGATTGTCTGTAGCGCTCGCATTCAGTGAAGATGGATGCGCTCTAGAGCAGCAGGCTGGGCTAAAGCGGTGTACACAGGCAACTTGGCGATTCCCAGTTGAAACGAAAGCTTCTAGTAACTATTGTGTATGGTTTCTTTTTTTTTTTTTGTAGTGAAAGTCAGCCGCTGGCGTGATCAGTTTTGTTCTTCACAATAACATTGCCACCGATAAAGTGACCTTACGGGAATGTTGTTTCATGCTGGCTAATCCGGCCTGTTATTCTATGTTGATTTACGTTGTTTTTCTACTGTTTTCCATAAGCTATGACATAGGCACCTATTGAATGCTGGGGAAATCGTGGTCCATTGTCGGACAGAAGTGGGAGGGGGATGGGACGGGTGAACACCGACGAGACGAAATTGAACGGGAAGGCCTCTTCTGAGTGACCTATTGGAGGTGCGATGTGGCGTTGTGGGTAGCCAGCTGAGTTTTTTTTTGTTATTATACTGAAGCGGAAATAAAAGAGAGGGATCTTGTTATCCCCCGGTGCTGATAAATGCTGCTTTTTAGATAAATTTAACTATCATAAGAAAATTCTGTACGGCAAGACGCACCGTCACAGGTCCGGAATGCTTGACTGCACAGAAAACACTCATCGTATCAGAATGAGTGACTCTCGTGAGTGCCATGTGCACTCAGCAACGTAAAACGGCTTATACACTTAGTTATTCCCCATTAGCATTCCACTAAGCCCGCGTGGTGGCAAAGTTGTCACAGGTATAGTGCTTTCAAAGAATTCTGTAAAACATGCTGTAGAGCAGAGTCAAAATTGGCTGAAGTCTAGTTCGAGAAGTAGCAAACGCAGGCACCGTTTCTCAATCTAAGCCCCCCGACGTAGATTGCCATTTGTGCAGTTGTCAGCGTGCTGCATGCCGCTGTATGGGACGTGCCGGCGCTGATAGTGGCTTATCGCTTCGGCCGGCAAGAAGAAGAAAACAAAATGATAAAATGAGCGGTTCCGCCCATGCTATATAAGCAAAAAGGCCGGAGTCTGGATCAGCGAACGAAGGGTGCGCGTAACGTGCACTTTGAAAGCTGGTGTGAAAATGTGCCGAATACATCACTCTTATTTAAGTATCACCAACAGTAGCGCAATGTTAGCCAATGTATGAACTTCCCGCTTACATTGTAAATGCAAGGCGAATCAAAGGCCCTAAATTTTAAAATCATATTCGGCTGTAATTTGACAAGTTATGGCGTATGTGACGTTTACGCTGTTAAGATTGTTTCCAGGTTGTTGTCGCTTTCCTTGCAAGTTTCTTTTTGGAATTATGTTAAAATATGGGGTTTGACGTCCCGAATCTTCACAACGGGTTATTATTGAGACCGTAGAGGAGGGCTCTGAAGGAATTTTGATCGCATGATGTTCTTTGACTTACACCCAAAGCGCGGTACGCGACCGTTTTTGCAATCAGCCCAAGTCGGAATTGAACCCGCGGCCTGGTGTTCAGCAGAGAAACGCCGTTGTCTGTTTGAGTCGTTGCATCAAAAAAGAAAAGAAAGAAATCTGTTTCGTTTTTGTGCCGAAACGACGATTTGACTATGAGTCACGGCGTATAGTGAGGAACTCGGACTCCAATATTTAATATTGTGTGAGGTTACTGGCGTGAGGTATTGCCCTAAGTCAATTAGCGTCAGCTGAAAATGTACCAACATAAATGATTGAGCCAGCCCCAGAAGCATTGCTTTGTGATACTTTATCACCAGTCCTTTGTGTGCTACCTGCTTACCCTGTAATATGTCATGTTTAAGTATGAAACGAAGCATCAGCTAGGCAGCAAAATGCCCATCTTGCTTTTGGGTTAACAATATAACGCGAGATTCAACTTTTTATTCAATATAGCACATCATTTACCTGCAGAAAGCTCAACTGTCTTAAACTGATTATATTTTTCAGTGAAATTCTCAGACTTGTTTGACAAGTTCATAAGTGCCTTTGTAGCTGCAACATACCAAATATTAACTTGAAGGCTGACTCTGCTCTGCATATTAATAAATATACACCAATATATATACTGTAATTTTAAGCTTCGTCAAATAAATAGCTTAAGACTAAGTGCCCAGTACCTTAAGAGAAGTGAGCGCTTAAATTTATTTTTAATGTGAGCCAAACTTCTTGCTTGACACATATTGCTAATTGAAGCTCCGGTTTCACATTCTCATTTCCTGTGTTGCTTTTTTCCTCTTCGGTGCAGCTTTTGCTTTACTTGTCTACAAGAACCTTCACAGGCGACCTGCTACAGCGAGATTTTGTGGGCGGCCAGTGCACTCCTGCGAAGGCTGGCCTGCTCTGCCTGCGGCAGCAATCGTCTTCAAGAGCCATGCATGACTGCCTTTACTGCTATTTGTCACTCTTGTTAATTACACTTTCTGCATCTTTTCTTATTTATTAGTAATCAAGTTTCACTACGTCACGTGATATGAAGTAGATGTTGCATTTTAGTTTGCAGAGATGTTTTACCTACTGCAGTACACGAAGAGCTCATCTGCAGAATGTGTGTAAAAAATAACAGCATATTCTGATTTATGTTTCAGTTCCATAAAATATTCAAGGAATTCACTAATGTGTGGTGCGCCGGAGAACAGGCCATCATTTATGCATGATGCTATGCAAGCATGTGGCGATGCTTTAACCCACAAAGTAAGTGACAATTTACTTTTAAATAAAGCATGGGCATCGAAGCAAACATTCTTTAGATTGGCGGGTAGAGCAGTGTAGAGACTGCTCTTACAGATGTGAAGCATTCTTTCTTTTTATTAATTCATTGTAGCACTGCATTCTGCTTTGTATACTGGTGTCATGTTATCCGGTCGCGCCTGTAACTAAAACCAGGATGTCATTTCTGCCTGAACCTCAGCATTATCAAAATATTTCCCATGCTAGAAACTATTTCATTTGCAGGAAACCCAGCAGGGTAAGTTTTTGTCGACAATTATGTGTTTTATGCAGAAGTGATATCCTTCTTTCAGTCAATTCGAGCACATTGGCATGATAGCGCCATACACTACAGATATTCTTTTATTTACAAAATTATTGTAGAGGCTGCATTAAATCGATTGGCTTGAGCAAAATGCTCTAGTCTACCAGACACACTGGGCTTCACAAGTGACCTGGTTTACTTCTTAAAAACTACCTGTGTACCCCTATACTTGACAATATATACTTTTCCAATGTCCATTCCTCACTGAAGATAAATTGTAACTATGGACACACTTGGTGTTACTGTAACCGCTGTCACAATAATTTGAGGGAATGTCTAATAAAAGACTTTATCTGTTCTTATCAAGATGGCCCATAGCCAACTTTTAGCATAACGTTAGCAGGCTTTGCTGGAGTGCTTCAAGACGCCCAAGGCTACAATATGCCTTGCTCAAGACAGCTACTAAACTTCGGTAAATAAGTCATCCGTTGAAGACTTACTTTAGACATAAAAGAGCAGCTTGCGTGTTTCATGGCATAGATGCAGGAGCCGGGCACTCAGAAAATTTTTCAGGGTTGTCAGTTATAGCATAACTGCGAGTCGGCCTAGTTTAGTTGGAACAGATTCATTTAAAAAAAACTTACGTTGCGCAAAACAAACAGGGACAAAGATAGGGAGCAACACAAGGATAAGCGCTTTCCTTGTGTTGCTTATTTTCTTTGTCCCTGTTTGTCTTGCGCAAAAACAGTTTGTCAGTTGTAGATTCCCAAGTTCAAGTGACACGCACTCGCACAACTCTCGCTTTCATTCTTGCTATGGCGCGTGCTTTAGAACGTAAAAAAGAAAATGCGAAGGAGAGACAGCCAAGTGCACCATTTTCTATTCTTCACGTTTTGAAACACGTGCAAAAAAAATAAGAATACACAGGAAGCGTAATAACCAATTTACCCAAGAAGTTCTTTTCGATTATCTCTGTCACTTCTGCTCTTAAGTAATTTGCTACTTTGATGTGTTTTCATGAACATGGAAAAAAAAGGACGTGTGCCTGCCAGGGATCGAACCTGGGACCTTCCGCGTGTTAGGCGGATGTGATAACCACTACACCACAAGCACAGCTGCGAGATGTGGCGCTTCGAAAGAGATCACAATAGAGCCCGCTGTGCCGCACGCGGCCTACTTTCCGTGACTGGTTGCACCGTGCTCCTGCCAGTGCGCCGCGGATTACTATGGATCGATGGAATTGCTGGCGCCCTCTGAAAGTCGATGTGGAGACTAGGGGCACTTACCAGGAAGGCGCGGGTTACTTGGAGGCACTTTCTCGGGGAGCCACGATTCCCTTGAAGATTGCGCTAACGTTGTCAGTTTGTCTTCATTTATGCTGCGGTCGCGACAAGAGGGCACATCGCGTATTTACGATTTATTGCTTTCTACTTGTTTCACCACCCCAGGTTGCTGTTAGGTGTCGCAAAGCAATAACATCCATGAAAAGTGGAAATGTAGCCTCAAGTATACCCAGGCTGGCTAGTATAGTGAGTTCCTAAAATCAGTTTAACACAATTTGCGAGGCATACCATAATTAGAACAATGCATACCATATGAACTGTCAAATTTTAGGCTTGCTAGGATTTTGTGTTCGGCTATGCTCTCGGTCGGCAGGCAGGCGCAGGAGCACCAACCATCTACGAATGCGGCGGGCTCGAGTGGCACAGGGAAGCCTCGGCTGCCACTAGTATGGCGGGAAGGGGGGGGGGGGGGGCGAGCTCATGTTTTACCCTATTGGCCAAAGACCTTTTGCAATACAAATGGTCCCACTATACGAATAGGGCGTGGGCACGACCGAAAAATTAGACTGTAAGACGCCCCCTTTAACATAAATTTGGCGTGTAAGCTTTCTAATCCGTGAAAAAATGTAAGCTGTGCATTTGGGAGTGTCATTTAATGCAATTACCCTATGACGTCAGTCATAACTACCTGTACTGTGCCATTTTGTTTTTCTACAAATACTACTTGTTGTTGTACACTCTAGAGTTAGTAAGGAATCAAGAGGAACAAGATCCGCCTCTGCGCGGAAATCGGTACAAATATTTGCAGCATAAAAAAGCGGGCACAAGAAGCTGGTGTTCTGTTTTATGAAATTGGAAGCAATGATAATAAAATGTATTTATTACCATGGAAAAGGCTGTCAAGCATATAGTTCGATTCATTCTTCCAATCATCGATATACCAATAAACAACTTATATATTAAGAACATGTTATTCTTTGAAGCGTGGCCGTCACTTAGGGACCCTGTAGACCAATTACGGGAGCGTGTGACCATCTCAGGTCCCCTCAACAGGTTTGGTCATTTCAAAGAGTTAAGCGTGGCGCTTTGATCACGAGCTGACGATTGTGTATTTCAGGTTATCGAACATCTGCCGTGTGCAAAAACAGCTGGAAAGTCAAAGGAAAGCCCTTGAGCCCGTCTTCTCTAAAGGGCTGCGCTTCCTGCCGAAGAATCAAGGCGACACGCATCTGCCCTCGATGTCAGACGCGTTGTATCCACCGTCACTGGTTACGGCACGTAGCTGCGGTAAATCGTACAATGTACAATTAACCTCCTTGATTTTCTTGTTGTCTCCTTCTCTCTCCAATGCGGAACGCGCAAAACCGGTACTGGAAATGCGCCGTGCATCAAAAGCAAGAGAAACAGAAATGAAAGAAAAGGGAGGTGGATGTCGTGACGTAAACGGGACGTGAACCCTCGGCTCTGCTATGGAAAGGTGCGCGGAAGGGATGTCGCTTGAGGACACTAGTCGAGGGAAGGTAAAGGAGTGTCAGTGTGCATGGCGACACATTTTCGATTTCTTTTATCTCCTGAAATAACGAACCAACGTGAAAGAGTGATTGCGTGAAATGATCCCTCGACGGCGCTTCACAACATACTGTGTTTTCACGTTTTACGTTAAGGGCGTAGAAAGACGACTGGAAGAAGACAAACAGTGAAGGAGGGTTTGGTTTATCCTACATTGGGACGGGCAAAGGGTGCAGCAGAGGGTCCCCGGGCTGATGTATCCGGACGACGTAGTGCTACTAGCGGACAATGCAAGAGATTTACAGAGGCTTGCGAATATGTGTGGCAACACAGCAACAAATCTAGGCCTTAAGTTTAGCACAGACGAAACGGGAATTATGATCTTCAGTGAAGAGACGAATACAGACGTGGTATCAATTCAACAGCAAATCATATCACAGTAAAGCAATACAAGTACTTGTGTATACAGATAAACGAAGGAAAGACTTGCTGAATCACCTACCAAGATGAACTAAAGGTGAAGAGGAAGCGAAATACAGTGGAATGAAGCATCGGATATCTTGTCTAGGTTGGAATCCAACCAAAGATTGGTAGGCCGGTTGGCTTTGGTGGCCTGCGGAAAAACCACGAATGAGACAGTGCAGGGATACAGGGGTTGGCCCTCATTTGAAGTAAGAGAAGCGCAGAGAAAGATTAGTTTTTAGGAAAGACTCAGGAACATTAATAGAAATAAATGGATTAGTAGAGTGCGCAAACATGTGCACTTCAGAAACGTGGACACAGTATGGAGCATGTGGTCAAGAAAGTTGGCGACCAAGTTCAGGGTAAGTGAACGCGTAAACAGACAACCAGGAGCAGCCGGAAAGGAAGCGAGAAAAACAGAGGCAGTAAAGTGGATGCAAAGGCTGGAAACAAGAAGGTCATAGAGATTTACCACAAGGGCAAGAGGGAAATCACCAAGGGACATCTTTACAATAACACTAAGGCCAGTGCCTAGCTGTTTGAGGTTCGAGCGGGTTACCTATAAAGACAAAGCAATACCGTAACAAATATTCGCAAGAAGATGACGCATATGTCGGCTTCAGAAAAATTCAGAGCCAACTTAGCACGTCCTAATGGAGACTCAAAGGTAACGTACATCTACCGAAAGCGCTTGGATTTAAAGTGGATGGAACCATTAACCAATCAGTAGTCGAGATAAGGAAGGAAGTGTGAAAAGAAGTACGGAAGATGTTGATAGTACCGGATCCTTTACGGGCATAGATAACGGTACAAGGTAGATATAGACGTTTTAAAGAAGGAAAAAAAAATTAATGAGATGTACGCGAAAGGCTAGATTGAAAAGTATGTATAGTATACATGATTAGCTCAAGCGGGCTAGATGAATATTTTTCACCGCCCCATTTGCAAACGGGATGCTAATAGATTATAATCATTATCATGTATAACCAAAATTTCCGATGGGGCCTGTGGAGGGGCTCTTTAAAAGCATGTGAACCCCAGTGCAAAGTGTGTGTTTTTATCGAAACTGTCGGAACAGAAACATCAATACCACGGACCCCATAGCAGAAGTAGCCACTGAACTCACGTCGCTGTGTTTGGTTAAGTGTGCAAGCTTAAGTAGGTGCTCCCCGTCAGCCACACACACATTGCTAGGGCAGCAGCCGGCTTCACATTTAAGATATGACCTTCGTATTTGCTTTATTAGTGTTATTGCGTATTTTCTAAGTATGCGAGGCGCACGCGTAGAAATCAGGCAGAAGAAAGAATAGCATCGAAAAATGTTAGATGACGCAGGCTCAAGGAAACGCGTGCAATGATGGCTTAGGCACAGGACATAAGAAACTTGTGTTCATTGCCAGTCACGATTCGAATATGAGACCTTCTGCGTGCTAGGCGCACCTGACCACAGCTGCACCATAAGCACATATAATTTCTCCAATTTTAGGAGCGAACGTCATTTATTAAGCTATATATGAAACAAGCTCTTGCTCTTTCGGTGATGTAACCGCGGTCAGCTGAAAGCTTTTCTTCACAGTGTGGTACTCCGCCTGCCGTGCAAGTGCTCATCATTAACCAGCGCCCGTAATTACGAAAAGGTGTTGCGGTCCAAGTGTTCGTGGGGTCAACGCCAGCCAATCCTGATGCTAGACACATGGTTAACGAAGGGCGCCTACCAATGGCAAAGAGCACTTTCGAACTAAAACATTTGCGAACTCGTGCCCTGGACCGTAGAAGCATAGAAAAAGCAAACACAGCTACCCGTGTCATCGTTTATCTTTGTTGCTACGTATTCGACCCTCCAATGGTTAATATGTCCTCTAGCAAATACAGAGTTTCGGTCAGATTTTAAACGGAGACGCACGCTACACATGTTTGTCGGTTTGCTGCATTGTACGAAGAATAACCCGAATGCTTCAGTATAATAAATTTGAAGCAAAAACTTAATAATAAGGACAGCAACCTTGTGTAACATTGCACAATGACAACCCAATTTCTGGCGGAGCTGTTTTTGTCGAGTAATTAAACTGAAAAGTTCAGTTGCCTGTAATTATGACAGGCATCTTAAAACGTTATGACACCCGTTTGACAGGTTACTCACACGTCTTTCTCCAGCAGTTGCTGAACGATCTTTTAGCAAAAGCCACATAAAGTGTACTTTTACTTTTGAACGGACATCATACATCATGCCTATAACGTAAAACGCATAAAAATAGGGAGGGGAGAAAAGACCACTACACACACACACACACACACACACACACACATATATATATATATATATATATATATATATATATATATATATATATATATATATATATATATATATATATATATACGCATAAATGTAGGGAGGGACACAAAGGCCACAACAAAAGCCAGTGCAGGGTAGCCCACCAAGCTCAGCCTCGTTAACTTTTCTGCCTTTCTCTTATGACTTCTCTCTCTCTCTCTTGTCGTTACTTAGAAGGTCCGCGACCATGCACATGGCAAAAGAAATGGGCAAAATCGAAAAGGCTTTGGGCCAATCGAAAAGATGTTAACCACCTGCGATTCCTTAGCGTTCACCTAAATCTTGCACGAACGTTTTGGACTTCGCCTTCATGGAAATGCTGCTGCCCCGGCGGGGTTCGAGCCCGCGACTTCGGCAGCGCAACGCCGTAGCCTACCGCGACAAGTCCTATTACGTTGTTCAATAGATCAGTATATATAGGTAGGGCTGAGAGTCTCCTTTCGAGCTGCACCGAGCTGTTTTCATGAAATAAAAAAAATGTATATTAGTAAGCAAGAAAAAAAGGACGTGTGCCTGCCAGGGATCGAACCTGGGACCTTCCGCGTGTTAGGCGGATGTGATAACCACTACACCACAAGCACAGCCGATTCCGTGGCCTATCGAACGCGGACCACAACGTACTTCCCTCGCTGTAGGTGACCTACTTCAGCAGCCGGTTGCTCCGTGCGAGGTCGACACGCGCGTACATTGCGCAACACGCGACATCATAAAATACGTTGCCACTCGCAACGGGTGACGTCACTTAAAGATCAGTGTTGATACCACCCCACATTGTTCAGTGAACGGCTTCTAAGAACAACCCCCTCTATTGTTCTTTTCTTTTTTGAAGCCTATCCGAAGCTGGCAGGTGAAGATGTTACACAGAAACCAACCGGTCTAACTGAAATACTGTTCCATCCGTGTTATCAATAATGGGGGACCACTACAAGCTAGGTATCGTAGTAGCTCCTATACAAAAACGAAATAAGCATGATAAGAATTCTGCTAATATGTTTCCTTGGGAGAGTCGGTGCGACATTGCAAGTGCGTGTACAGCGCAACAGGACGAAGACAGTGCAGGGAACGCGCTGTTTATGTCTCGCTGCCTTGCGTTCGTTTGCACACTCTCAATGTATGCACTTGCATTGGCATATTTTACTTTTTGCGTGGGACTCCCTTTTCCGGATTGCTGCTGTTATCAGGCTATCACTATCGAGCAAGGTACGCATGGTGTATAGCAAACTTCGCGAATGTTGTTGTCGAATTGAAAGCCATGACAAGCGTCTGTAATCTAATCAGACTGCACACATGGCGCGAACAGTGTTACGAGTGTATATGGGAGCAGCAGCGACTGCTCAAGAATGTATGGAGCCACACGTATATATAGCGACAGGACTTGACACGTTAGGATCATTGACTGACGACTGCGCTCGCCACTGGCGTTGGGATTTGAGGGTTTATTGCCCTTCCGGGCACAAGTTCTCCCCCAGAAAAACATAGTTTGCTTCTTTACTCACACTTCTGGCTACGCTTCTGATTCTGACGGTACAGCAAAATTGGGGACTTTTCATTTGGGAATAAATAATGAAAGGTCAATATTAAAGTTAACTCGCATTGAAGCTGATTGCACTTTATCCGAAGTTCACAAACAGCATAGACGCGGGCAAGTACAGCCCGAACTATAGGGAACCAACACTGGCCACGAGGTGCTGCAGCAGTTTGAATGTCCTGCTAAAATATAATGACGTCGTCTGATAGGGACGCCACAAAAGTGATACGACGTTTGATCGATGACGAGCGCGCGCCCATATCAACGCCTGATAACGTCCGGCGCGTCCGGCCAAGCTCTGTCCGTAGGCAATCATGCACTGTGAACCAGAAAGCCTGCGCAGTTTGGTACTAATAAATATTAGTAGGTGGAAGAAAACAGCGTGTGACTTCATATTTTCTTATTTTAATTACCTTGCCCGTCCTTTTCCAAATGTTTCCATTGGTGACGTATTGGAAGCATATTTTCATCAACTAGTGTTTGGCCCCGCGAGATGTAGTCGCGCTTCAACTGCACCACCAAAATTGATGTCGCTCCTCTTTGGTTTGGAACCAGACTTCAGCCTCGACTTCGCGATCATGTAAATTGACCTTGCAGAGAGCCAAGTGCACTCTTATGCCTTAGCACGGCGGTGGCCAGTCATGTCAAACGTTGGACACGAGTACCTGAAGATTAGCGGGAATTTGCTGACGTAAAACATGTCCTACTAGAAACTAAAAAGTGCCTCAAGCGGCCAGTCGCACGGCAATTTTGCGTGTCATCGTGGGCTTCTTTGACGCTCGAAAAAACACTTTTATGCAGCATGCATTGAGCAGTAGAAAGCTGTGTCGGGGATTCCCCATGTTGCTCTGCAATTTTCTCGTTGACACTTTTCATCTAACTAAAGTAATTGAGAAGTTGAATTATTATCTAAGACTGATCAACTAACTAGGCGGAATGCAAAAAATAATCTGAGTATCTCTAAGCGACGACAAACGACATTACTTTGGTTCTGTCCAGCTAGGTAGCATTTGCAGATTTTAAAGTTTGGCTCAAGTTAAGCGAAACATTCTGTATGGCAACGTATGTATAAAATACTGTTTAATTTGTCTAATTGCGTACTTTAAATAAGTTATTTGCCTAAGCAGAAGGTTTGTACTTGTTTCTTGTAACTGCTATCATATGGATATTGACTGGGGCCTTCCACTAACCTCTAGTTTCTGGCCTTGTACAAATCCGCGTATAAATGAAATGAAGCCATGCACGCTCAGCTCTGCTTTATCTACCGGCCTTGCATACACCTTTGTTTCTCTCTCTTCGTGTCAAAATGAAGTACGGCATACGACCGCGTGTACTATGTGCGCGGGCCCACTCTTCTGGCGCGTTGCAGAGAGCGTGAAAAAACATTTGTGCTGAATGCTCGACCATAATAGCGGGAGCGCCTTCGAGCGAGGTGTAATGATGTCATCGCCGTATCTCGCGCCAAGCACGGGCAGCTCAGAACTCCGCGCTCGGCCTGTGCGTGACGTTTCCACTCCACGTCGGCGGCGTTTCGGAAAAGCCGAGATCCCCGATCTTTTCCGTGGAAGCCGGACGACTTTCTCTGCGAGTTAAACGACGCTCGGCCCGCTCATATTACTGCTTCTAAGAGTCAGTTAGGTTATTTTTCTTTTTTGCTTCCTTCGAGATGTCGGGTTTCTCGTATTTTGCTTCCCGGCATGGCAACTCAGCCGCCATTGTGCTGTCACTAAACATTAGCAGCAACATTGTGCGCTACAGAGCACAGGGTTTTCCCGTTAGGTTAATTATTCCTTGTAGCGCAGCGTTACGCTGTTCTTATCTGCTTGTGTGAGCTTTCGAGCTAGCAAACAAGTGGTTTGGGATAAATAGCGTGCACAAAGGTCCTCGTTCCGAGAGCACGATGTTAAAATAAACTACGCTCTGCTTTTCTTCTCATTTTTTATTTAGAACCTATATATCTTTTTAACAATCGCTTAGAGCAAACAGGGAAATTTGGCCTGCTCAAGTGAACTACCTCAAGAGGCGTTCGTATGCGACAGAGGTAGTTTTAGAAGACTCGCTAATTAACTTTTTAATTGTTAGCTCGAAAGTAAATGTTGAAATCGCGAAACCGAAGCCGAATAGTATGGTGAAGTCTTGTCGGCTTAGCAGAGCCTCGCTTCGAGATATTCGAACAATTAAAATGCGCTAAGCGAGAAACTATTTTCTTCCGTGCATAAAGTGGAAGATAAGTTTCTCTAACTTACTCCAGTTGAACTTCTACAGTTGGCCAAAAGAGAGGAGTGATCGAAAGACCCCGCAATAACTAGCATTCCAGGGTAAGTTTATATAGATGGACTATGGGGCGCTTCACGGGGTTTTAGTTGCAAGTTCAGTGTCATCGGCAGATAAAACGAACTTTTACGAATAAGTTCCTGCCTTGGAGTTACGCATACTTATGCCTAATGTTGCCAGACAGGATTTGCTTTCTTGCTGATGATAACAGCGCGTCGAAAATTAAGCTGAGCAGGCTTGTAAGGAAAAAAAAATATATAAGCTCATGCCCCGCCGCCGTGGCTAAGCGGCTATTGTTGCTTAATGGTGTTGAGCTGCTAAGCGCGAGGTCGCAGTATCGAACCCCGGCCGCGCCGGCCGCATATTGATGGCGCGATGTGCAAGAACGCGCATGTAGAGTATATTGAGTGCACTTTAAAGAAGCAGCAGATGGTTAACATTATTCCAGAGTTCGTCACCACGCCGTGCCTTAAAATAAGATCGTGGTTTTGGCACGTAAAATGTGAGAAAATGTTTAAATTGAAATCAAACAAGAATATATGTACACCCAATACACGCCTTGGATCTATGTGAACCGAAGCTTACGCGGGGCGGTAATTCAATGCTATAAAGTTCGCCTGCGTCGTAAAGAAAACTGGCGTACTCGCGTGTGCTCTCGCGCGCCCATGCCAAGATATGTGCCACAGGGAGCGATCGTCTTAAACAGCTAGCTTACCTTTGCACGGTAGAAATATACGCGCACTTGCATGTTGAATCGGAATGCAGAACAAATTCTATCAACGCCAGTCACCTTTCACTGAACTGATCTCACAGTCGAGATGCATATATGATCATGAAGATTTCCCCCCGGACTGGTATCCATTGTTGATGTTGTGTATCTGAATGCCTCCCTTTTAGAAAATTATTTACTCCAATATTTGTCGTGCGAAGTGTTTGTTTTCTGCTTGTAGACACAATTATTAATGTCTTGGCTGCTATACATAAAATTTAAGCACGAACAGTTTTTTATATTTGTAATAGATACCACGGAAGAAAACAGGTGATTGTTGCTTCATCCGATTGGCTGTCGAGGTAGCACCTCAGACAGCATGTAGTTCATGTAGGACTGAAGGCTTTGGTGTATTTCATTATTAACTGTCTTGTATTTGTGCTTTGTAAGTTGGGTGCTCAGCACATTGTCGAAGGCCAGCAATAAATTAAAAAAAAAAGAAAACAAAGCGATTGTGGCTTAATGTCTAGAGCATTAAGCTGCAGTGCTGGGATGACCGAGGTTCGATCCCACCATCGGGCACGTAATTCAAATTTTTTTTTAAACTACTGGCTATTCGTCGAGAGAGTAGCAGCAACCAGCCGCCACGATCGCAAAAGTCCAGGAGATTGGCAAACCATGCATACAGCTAGGTTGTTGATATCAGCAGCAAAGGCTGACTGTCTCCTTGATAGAAATCGCGCCCTTTCGGTTGGCACTCATAGAAGGAAACGTGAGAAAGAGCCACCGATTACTGCACGCATGCCAGTCCACTTACCTTTATCCGAAACACTTAAACAAACAACTGCATTTGTTACAAGGGAACCCCCCCCCCCACCTTTTCTTTCCCCAACAACAATGTGACGCTTCAGCACTTGCGTATTTGTTTTCTCTTTTCGTATTTTTCAGGTTATTTCTACAGAAAGTACGAGTGGTCAGATTACAAAGTAAACAGTTGAGTTACGCGTTGTGACCGAACAAGCTATTCAGAACCGCATCAGAACTGCCTGAATTTCTTCGTCGATGCTCCAGAGCCTCTGTTCACAATGAAACTAATAGTCTGCAGTTTCGATAGTGTTGTGTTTCCGTGAGAATGTAATTATAATGAGCAGACCGAACCTTATGTCTGCGATTTGCAATACGGAACGAAGGTTTCACTTCTTCTATTGAACGTCAGCTGCGCATAGCCTCGTTGCAGCATTAAAAAAAAGGTTTATCTGTTTCAATAAGCCTGGCAGACGTAATCATTTATGCGTGCTAAATAATTTTTATGCTCCAATCCATGTGTACATAACCATCGTGCGAGAGATGCAAGCGTCGACGGCGCAATTCACTGCGGAGAAAGGAACCGCTGTGCTTGTGGTGTAGTGGTTATCACATCCGCCTAACACGCGGAAGGTCCCAGGTTCGATCCCTGGTAGGCACATGGTGTCCTTTTTTGCCACCTAGCTCAGCCATTTTATTTAGACGTACTTTTTTCACTTTCATCTCATTTGTAAGCAGGTTGTCACGTTTTCATAAAGTACTTCTCGCTTAAAGCCGCCTATTACCCGCTGCGGCTGGACGCTTTAAAGCGTCCGATTCATTACTCAATAGTCTATCGAAACTAGAGCTCAGTTTCTGAAGGTTCATCTGTTTCAATAAGCCTGGCAGACGTAATCATTTATGTGAGCTAAATAATTTTTATGCTCCAATCCATGTGTACATAGACATCGTGCGAGAGATGCAAGCGTCGACGGCGCAATTCACTGTAGCAGGGTATCAGATTATTTTGCCTCCACTGCCAAAGGGACGCGTCGTGCTAAACACCGTGTTTTTGCGCGGCAACGTACGAGCTAGACCCTAAAGAGTAGAGGATTTCCGGGACGCTCTTGGCCCAACAGGATAGCTGCTGGAGGTGGTGGCCCTGGGGGTCTACCAGATTAACCACGTCTGGGCTGTGACCATGAACACCGCGGACGCCACGAAACGGATGCTGGAGGTCAAGGAGTTGAAGATGAAGGGCGGCGCTGCATTGTGATCGACCCTCAAAACCAGCAGGTGCGGCTGCGTCTTCACTGGTTAATACATGGTGTGGCCGATGATTATGTAAGAACGGCGTCGGCGGCTTTCGGTAAAGCCGTACAGGTCACCCGAGAGCGATGGCGCGTTCAGGGTATCAACGACAAGAGGACGACTACCCGGCCCGTCTTGCTCAAGCTCAACAGCGGCGTGAAGGTGGATGATCTCCCGCACCAAATTAGGGTTGCCGGTGAGCTGGCCCTAGTCGTCGTTCCTGGCAGGCCAATGCAGTGCTTGCGCAGTCAAGGCACTGGTCATGTACATGTACGACGAGACTGCAATGTTCCCCGGTGCACGCAATGCCTGTCGGTTTGGACACGCTGTGCTGGAAGTTATTTCTCTGCGGCTGAAAGCACGCTCCCGCAGTGCGCGACGAGTCATTGCGCCTGACGCATGTATGGAACCACGTGTCACTGACGTCACGCGGGTTCTACCTAAACGGCTGTGGAAATAAAGACGGGGCTCTTTCCCCTTGCTGGCGTTTTGGACTACAGTCGTCTCCTGTCTTTCGTCGATCGCGCACTGATAGCGGCGGCGCCGATACGACATGGTGTCAGAAGTGATGCGATCCACCCACTTTTAAAAGCAATTGAAAAGGGCGTCGAGACGTCGTCAGAAAGGGAGGCTGCAATGGCCACTGCATCGCCGCCGGGTCTTCAGCAGCCGCCACCGCTGGACTTCGACACTACCTCAGAGTGGCCGGAGTGGATACTGCACTTCGACGACTATCGCTATGCGTTGGGCCTGAATGAACGCCCGGAAGAGGCACAAGTACGCACTCTGCGTTATACCATGGGTCGACAAGCAAGGGACATCTTCGCCACCTTCAATCTTTCTGCAGAAGATTCAAAGAAATTTGAGTTGGTCAAAAAGAAGTTCGACGATTACTTCATCAAGGAGAGCAACGTTGTCTACGAGAGCGCTTGCTTTCACAAGCGGCACCAGATGCCTGGCGAGTCAATTGACCAGTTTATGACTGCTCTACACGTCTTGGCGGACAAATGTGACTTCGGAGAATTCAAGCAGTGCCTCATCAGGGACCGGTTCGTCGTGGGCCTGTGGGATGAAAAACGTTCCGAGTCGCTCCAAATGGATCCCAAGCTGTCTCTCCCAACAGCTCTGGCGAGGGCCCGCCTAAAAGAGACCGTTCAGCAACAGCAAGAAGAACTTCGAAACTGCAACGAAGTCCACGAATACACACCGTGCAAGCCATGTGAGGACGTCAATGTCGACGCAGTGGGCGACCGCAGGAAACCGCAACGCAGCAAGGAAACCCGGCCGACATCAGCTCGTTCCGAGGGACCGTGCGTCTTCTGCGGAGGTAACTCGCACCCAAGGACAGCCTGCCCAGCGAGAGGCCAGAGGTGCTTCAACTGCGGCTTAAAGGGACACTTCGGCAAGGCGTGCCTCAAAGGGACTTCTCCAGGCTACCAGCGAAAGGTACAAGTGTCGTCTGTACAAAAGGACAGTGGGGAGGTTTTTTTGGGCGCGGTCGAGGTGCCTCGCGCCAAAGCGCGTTACGTTCAGGTATTACTCAACTCCGTGCCTGTTTTTGCAAAGGTCGACTCAGGCGCAGAAGTGTCCGTAATTCCAGCATCATTTCCAGGACTTCCCACGAGCTTGGAAAAGGCCGACGAGGTCTTGACTGGCGCTAGCAGTGACCGCTTAAATGTTCTGGGCAAGTTTCAGGCGGATATATTTTGGAGGGGACAAACTTCGCGCCAAACGTGTTATGTGGTCAGTCCTTTGCGCCATGTACTGCTGAGTTTGCCGGCTCTCGAAGCGTTGGGAGTCATCAAGTTCGTTGACTCTGTGGCTCACAAGGAACCCAACTACGAAGTTTTGTGCCCTCAGGTTTTCAACAACTTGGGCACTATGCCCGGGGAGTATACAATAAGGCTTAAACCAAATGCTGTTCCATTTGCAATAAGCGCACCGCGCAGGATTCCTATACCGCTTCAGGAGCCTGTAAAACGAGAACTCGAGAAGATGGAACAAATGGGCGTCATTCGTAAAGTCGAAGAGCCAACAGAGTGGTGTGCCGGCATTGTACCTGTACAAGAGCACTCGGGAGATGTAAGGATCTGCGTAGACCTTACGCAATTGAACAAGTTTGTCTTAAGAGAAAGATGCACATTGCCTACTGTCGACCAAGCACTGCGCGCTCTTGCCGGTGCAAAATGGTTTTCCAATTTAGACGCGAATTCCGGCTTCCATCAGGTGCGACTCAGCAAGGCCTCGGAAGTGCTGACCACGTTCATTACACCGTTTGGGCGGTACTGTTTCACTAGGTTGCCATTCGGGATTACATCAGCTCCAGAGTATTTTCAAAGAAGAATGTCTGAAAACCTGGCAGGCCTTCCTGGCGTCGTTAACCTTATGAACGATATTCTCATTTTTGGCGACAGCAAAGCGCAACATGACTCTAGACTATCGAACGTCTTAGCTAAGCTGGCCCAGTCTAACGTTACCTTAAACAAAGCAAAGTGTGTGTTCCGTGTTCGAAGCATAAGCTTTCTGGGCCATTTACTCAGCGAGGAAGGCGTACAGCCGGATCCGGCCAAACTCGGAGCCATTAAAGAGCTGAAAGCACCCTCTGATATATCGCAATTACGCAGTGTTCTGGGCATGGCCAACCACCTAGGCCGTTTTTTGCCGAACTTGGCGCAAACCACTGCTCCGCTACGGGAGGTTTTGCAGAAAGAGACCGACTGGGCTTGGGGCCTTGCTCAGAACACGGCTTTTGAAAGCTTGAAATCTCTTATCTGCTCAGCAAAGTGCATGGCTATGTACGATCCACGCCTTCCCACGATTATTTCGGCGGACGCCTCGTCTTACGGTCTCGGTGCCGTCCTTTTCCAGAAACAACGCAATGGCGAACGCCGGCAGATAGCGTTTGCTTCAAGGTCACTGACGAAAACTGAGCAGCGCTATGCGCAAGTGGAAAAGGAGGCACTAGCGTTAACATGGGCTGCCGATAGATTCGACGAATACATAAGAGGTATTGAGGTGATGCTTGAAACAGACCACAAACCTCTCGTTTCGTTGCTTGGTAAAATGCCTATTGATGTGTTGCCGCCAAGGGTTCAGCGCTTCAGAATGCGGCTGATGCGGTATCACTTTAATATTGTGTATGTTCCCGGTAAAAGCTTGATAACGGCGGACGCTCTTTCAAGAGCACCGACGAAAGAAGATAAACTAGCCGGTGAACTGACCGTCTCAGAAGTGTCGTCTTTCGTCAAAGCATGTGTGCAAGGGCTTCAAATGGGTGACAATTTTGTTAACAGAATACGCGATGTGCAAAAGACTGACGTCGTTTGTCAAGCCTTGCTTAAGTTGTGTCGCCAAGGCTGGCCAAAAAAACCAAAGCTTCCTTGCTACTTAGTTCCGTACTGGCAGGAAAGAGCACTAATTGCCGAATGCAATGGCATGCTCCTAAAAGGGACCAGACTGGTGGTACCTCAGTGCCTAAGAAAGGAAGTACTAAAAAAACTACATGATGGACATCACGGAATCGCGAGAACTAGAGCTTTGGCAAAGGAATTGGTCTGGTGGCCAGGCATCGGCGAACAAATTGCGCGGCAAGTGAAAGAATGTGTTACTTGTGCGCGCTTTGTCAACCAGAACTCGGAGCCATTGATTTCAACCCCAACGCCAAGTTTTGCGTGGGAACGAGTTGGGGTCGACTTGTGCTTTATTAACAACTGTCATTATCTTGTCGTGGTCGACTACCTGTCACGTTATCCGGAAGTAGCCCTCCTTCCCTCAACAAAAGCTAGGGCGGTGATAGAAAGGCTAAAAAGCATTTTTGCACGCCATGGCATCCCGGAGACCGTAGTGACAGACAATGGACCACAATTTTCTTCTACAGAGTTTGATAAGTTTGCACACGATTATGGCTTTGGTCACGTCACTACTAGCCCTAGGTACCCTCAGGCTAATGGGGAAATTGAACGTATGGTGCAAACAGTTAAGCGCCTGATCCTTAAATCTAAGGACCCGTACCTGGCTCTGCTTGCATACAGGGCAACCCCAGGCATTCTTGGCCCTAGTCCGGCTGAAATCCTCATGGGCCGGCGTCTTAGGACACGAGTTCCAATGGCGCCGCAGCTGCGTGGTCCAGTGCAGCCACCGCTGCGTAATCTTGCGGCCAAAGACAGTGCCAACAAGAAGCTACAAGCGCGGTACTACAACAGGCGCCACAGAACCCGAGAATTGAACAAACTAAAAGCTGGTGATTCCGTTTGGGTAACGGACATGAAGACTAGAGCAACGGTGCTAGCCACAGCCGCTACACCGCGGTCCTACATAATACGCACCCAGGATGGGAGTACGCTGCGGCGTAACCGACGAATGCTCAACCACTTGCCAGAACAGAGGAAGGCGGAAGGCAGCTACGAGTTTCCAAACGAAAGTGATTCATCCGAATTGGTTTTTACGAACAGAGAGTCACCCGTTACCTTAACAGATTCGTTACCTTTAGCATCGGGGGCTATGACTTCAACTTTAGTACCTTCTGCTTCAGTGACTGTGACCAAGTCTGGTAGAGTGGTTAAGCGACCAGTTCGATGCGGGATTAATGAATAAGGTTTTGTTCGTGGTAGATTACCACTGAGGGTTCTTGCTTTTTGTTCATGTGCGGGTGTGCTAAATGTCATGCGCGAAAACCACTTTCATTTAGCAAAAGGGGGGATGTGCTGGAATGTATTTCTCTGCGGCTGAACGCACGCTCCCGCAGGGCGCGCAGAGTCATTGCGCCTGACGCATGTATGGAGCCACGTGTCACTGACGTCACGCGGGTTCTACTTAAACGACTGTGGAAATAAAGACGGGGATCTTTCCCCTTGCTGGCGTTCTGGACTACAGTCGTCTCCTGTCTTTCGTCGATCGCGCACTGATAGCGGCGGCGCCGATACGACACACGCCGAGGACCAGTGCGCACGTACATACGCCTTTATGACCGGGCCAGCCGAAGGCGATGACACGGCAAGGTTGGTGATGGATGCAGCCAAGGCCGAAGACGCGGCGAAAGGGGCAGGAGAGCAGGCAACCCCCTGTGCTGTAGGTGGTGTGTTTGCACCTGATGCGGGCCCAGCAATACCACCGGACAAGGAAAACGCTACTGAAGGTGCGGCAAAAGTGCCAGCAGAAGAGACCAAGGAAGAAAGCAAGAGCAGCCTAACGGAAGCTTGCGAGCTTAGGACCAGTCGGCTAAGAACGACCCTATGAGCAGCAATGCCGGAGCCTCGGTCAAACGACCTCTTGAGAAGCCTGCAGACAGCAATGCAGCGAACCAAGGAAGTGCGGAAGATGGGCCGCCTTCGAACACGCCAATGGGCAGGCGCAGCTGCTACAAGCCACGACCGAACACAGCTACCGTAGATAAGAAGACCGCGAAGAAGCCACCACCGCTCTCCAGTGGTACCGGTCCACCGGGCGGCTCCGGGGCGTCTAGCTGTGTGCTAGGCGCTAAAGGTAAACACCATGCTCCGGGCCAAATCTTTTCACTAGACCATCATGGCTCCCAACCCGACGTTTAGATTGGCCACGCTAAATGTTCGAGCTCTGGCTGCCAAGCGAAAGCAGAGCCAAGTGTGTAGGCTGCTGGTGGACTATGACCTTGACGTGTTAGCCGTGCAAGAGACAAAAGCGGATGGTGACGAAGAGACCCGCAGCATGGTGCAGCGGTTTATGCCACGGTAGTACGCGGTAGTAAGCCACGCCATAGGGGCGTCGGCGTGCTGCGTGCTGTTTGGAGAAGCGTAATATATATCCAGACGCAATGACAGGTTTCCGAAAGGGTAGGTCGTCAATCGACAGCGTCATTGACCTAGTAACAACTGTTGAACATCAGAAACGTCGCCGTCGATTAACGGCTGCTGTCTTTCTAGATATCAAGGGTGCTTTTGACAACGTTCTCCATGATGCAATTTTAAATGCCCTAGAAGAATGTGGCGTCGGGGGTCGTATGCTTCAATGGATAGCCAGCTATCTTCAAGAGAGAACGATATTCATGACAACTCCAGACGGGGAAACAAAGAACCACCCCGTCTATCGTGGAGTGCCTCAAGGAGGTGTATTGAGCCCAACCTTATTTAATATCGTTCTCATCGGACTGGTCAAAGAACACTCAGGCGCAGTCTCGGTCTCTGTGTATGCAGACGACATCTGTATATGGACCACGAGCTTAACGCGCTTACAAGTGCAAACAAAGCTGCAGCGCGCGGTGTCAATAACGTCGACATACCTAAACAGTCGCGGACTGCAGCTCTCACCGGAAAAAAGTGCAACCATGGCATTTACACGACAGTCAATGGCCTGCTACCCCGTTATGATTGATGGGAAGATTATACCTTCAGTAACCCACTACAAGTTTCTCGGAGTCATCATCGACCGTGACTTATCTTGGTCGAAGCACCTCTCAGGATTAAGAAAAAAGCTAGACAGCTTTACTCAGATCATTCGACATATGTCTGGAAAATCATGGGGGCCATCCAAGTCATCTCTTCTGCAGCTCTACCAGGCACTTTTTGTTGGCTACTTCCGCTACAGTGCGCCTGTACTTTCTCGGGTTAGAACAACTGCTGTACGCACACTTGAAAGTGCTCAGGCTCGCGCACTGAGAATTTGCCTAGGACTACCACGATGTGCACCTACTTGGGGCACTATTGCAGAGGCGCGTGCGTGCCCAGCTCGAGTTTATCTGCAACATGAGCCATTGCGAGTGCATCTAAGGGTACTGACTAGACACAGAAACCATCCACTCACGAACGTCACAAGCGTACGGCCTGTGTCCGCCTACTCAGAAGCCGTGTTGTTGCAGCAAGACTTATTGCCGTCGGACTTCGAACCGTATGACATACCCGAGGTTCCACTCTGGACGATGGCAAAGCCAACGGTGAGGCTCTCAATCCCTGGAATAACGAAGAAGTCGAAGATGCCGCTTGCTGGCCTCAAGCATTTCGCGCTATCATACATTGCTTACATGTATGGATATTACGAACATATTTTTACAGATGGTTCTGTGACACAGACCTCTTCCGCGGCGGCCTACACTGTGCCAGGAATGGGGATCGCACTACGGTTCAAGATAGGACACAGGACGTCGTCTACAGCAGCTGAGTTGACCGGAGTTCGAGAAGCAGTTCGAGAAGCAGTTCGAGAAGCAGTTCGAGAAGCAGTTCGAGAAGCAGTTCGAGAAGCAGTTCGAGAAGCAGTTCGAGAAGCAGTTCAAGAAGCAGTTCGAGAAGCAGTTCGAGAAGTGTAGCTGAGGGGATTGGACAGGTGGCAATGGTACAGCTAGATCTGGCTAAGGCGTTCGACAGGGTGAATCACTCATTCCTGTTTACTTTACTAGAGCATATATCGAATCTCTGCTCCTTAGAGGTGTCAGGATATGTTATGCTAATGGCTCAACGCGGCTTATAGGGAATGGCTCTCTCTCCGATCCGATTAGGCTTTTATCATCAGTACGACAAGGATGCCCCTTGTCACCGCTTCTGTTCTGCTTGTATTTAGAGCCACTTTGTATGGGCATCCTTAAAGAACAAAATTTCCAAGGGTTTAAATTACTGACTAATGAGGTTCGGGTTCTTGCGTATGCAGACGACGTGGCCTTTTTCTGTACCGATAAAAAGAGCGTAAAGACTGATCTTGCAATTACAGAAGAATTTTGTGCTGCTTCTGGTGCAAGCGTTAACGTTGAAAAAAGTTCAGGTTTTTGGTTTGGATTATGGGCCACAATGCCATCACATTACGCAGGAATTCAATGGAAAGAAGATCTGCGTTATTTAGGTGTGCCTCTCTCACAGTATAGAAATAGCAACGCTAATTGGTCGGGGGAAGTTGGCAAAATTCAACGTAAAGTGAATTCATGGCGAGGGCGGAATTTGTCAGTGTTCTTTCGTGCTGAAGTGTGTAACGTTTTCTTAGCTTCCCGTCTTATGTATGTGCTCCAAGTACTGCACTGCTCAAGACTTCGCCTTCAGGCACTGCATCGCGTATTTGCAACATTCATTTGGAGTTCGAGCTGTGAATGGATGCGGCGCGACAATCTGTTTCTCCCCCTTGAACGTGGTGGTCTAGGATTAGTACACCTCTTCGTCAGGCAAATTGTTTCTCGCCTGTTTTTCTTTCGAGACAGTGACCATCCGTTCTTGCGTGAAATGTTGCAACTGCGTTTAGTTCATTATGTTCCTAACATAGTAGTGTCATCAAATGTCAAAGATGTCCCACAGGCTCCTTGGGGCTTTCTCAAGGAGGTTGTTGACACATTTCTTTTCTTGAAAGTTAGATTCAGCCTTGAGTACGTGTTCACAGCGAGTCGAAAAGCAATTTCTGCGGCACTGGTTGACTCTATTTTCCCAGATCCTTTGTATCATGCACCTTATTTAAACCGACCTTATCAGGATGTGCTTAAACGCGTCCGAAAAATGTGTGTGCCTCCTGGAGTAAAAACATTTTTCTTTAAATTACATTCGGAAACACTCCCTGTTAAAACTTGGTTGAATTCGAGGGGTTGCTTTGTGCCGTGGTCAACAAACTGTCGGCTCTGTCCACGTGCTGAAACCATAGATCACTGTTTCATAGGCTGTAGGGACGCTGTATTATTTTGGGACATTCTCCAACGGACGCTTAAAAAGGACATTGACATGACTCCATACTCAATTAGGTTTCTACCGTTTAAGGTTACAGGTGGTCCTCCCTATGACATGTTCATTGTACTTGGTTTATACAGCCTGTGGAGAAGTAGACTCTGTGATCGCCATGCCGAAAGCCCGCGAACTACAAAATCCTTCTTTCGCGAAAGTGCTGCGTATGTAAGAAGTGTGTACGGTGTGCAGGAACCTCCGCCAGACTGGATGCACTTGTTGGATGCATGTGTGTGTTTGCCTGAGTTTTAAGTGTGTAGTTGTGTCCGCTTCGTTATACACCTTCAGTTTTCTTTTCCATGTTATAAAGAAAAAAAAAGCTGTGCTTGTGGTGTAGTGGTTATCACATCCGCCTAACACGCGGAAGGTCCCAGGTTCGATCCCTGGCACGCACATGGTGTCATTTTTTGCCACCTGGCTCAGCCGTTTAATTTAGACGTACTTTTTTTAGTTTCGTCTCATTTGTAAGCAGCTTGTCACGTTTTCATAAAGTACTTCTCGCTTAAAGCCGCCTCATACCCGCTGCGGCTGGACGTTTCAAAGCGTCCGATTCATTATTCAACAGTCTATCGAAGCTAGAGCTCAGTTTCTGAAGGCTTATCTGTTTCAATAAGCCTTGCAGACGTAATCATTTATGTGCGCTAAATTTTTATGCTCCAATCCATGTGTACATAGACATCGTGCGAGAGATGCAAGCGCCGACGGCGCAATTCACTGCGGAGGCCGCGAACAGCTGTGCTTGTGGTGTAGTGGTTATCACATCCGCCTAACACGCGGAAGGTCCCAGGTTCGATCCCTGGCAGGCACATAATGTACTTTTTTGCCACCTAGCTCAGACATTTTATTTAGCCGTACGTTTTTTGGTTTCATGTCATTTGTGAGCAGGTTGTCACGTTTTCATAAAGTACTTCTCACTTAAAAGCGCCTCATAGCCGCGGCGGCTGGACGTTTCAAAGCGTCCGATTCATTATTCAACAGTCTATCGAAGCTAGAGCTCAGTTTCTGAAAGCTTATCTGTTTCAATAAGTATGGCAGACGTAATCATTTATGTGCGCTAAATAATTTTTATGTTCCAATTCATGTGTACATAAACATCGTGCGATAGATGCAAGCGTCGACGGCGCAATTCACTGCGGAGGCCGCGAGCAGCTGTGCTTGTGGTGTAGTCTAAGAAAACATGTTCGATAGTTTCCGGCTTCCGGCATATGAGACAATGATTTCCCCAAGGCACAAAGAAACCCTTCGCTTCCAAATACGTCTTGACTTCAAGAGTGTTCGTATGGAGCTTAAAGAAGAAACTTTTAACTCCGCCTGGTACAGTCATTCTTTTCACACGTTTTAGAACTGACTGCCATGGACCTGCACAGTACAACGACCTGTACAACGGTACCGGAAGAAAGACCTCACACAGGTCCTTATAAAGTTTCTTTCGCGACACCACTGACAAATATTCAAACGAAAATCGCCCTTTTCTTTTGGGACATTCTCCAACGCACGATTAAAAAAGACTTACCGGTTGATGCTTTCGGAATTAGATTTCTACCCGTCGAGAGTGAAGACGGGGTTCCTTTTGACATGATTATGATATTGGGCCTGCACAGTATTTGGCGATCCAGGATGGCGGTCAGCCACGCAGACATTGATGCCAGGCCGATAAGACAGTATTTTTGTGAATCTGTTAGCAGAGCTATTGAAGGATACAAGATACAAGACCCAGTGCCTGAGTGGCTTCCAAGAATGGAAGCTTTGCTACACATGCGTGAATTTTAATCTCATCACGTAACCCCAAGTGAGGGTGACGTATTTTTAGCATACGTGTTGTGTTCTTCGCGCGGACTGATTTTGTAAACTGACGTGTTGAAGTCGGCAATAAAGAAAAAAAAAAAAAAAGTGCTTGTGGTGTAGTGGTTATCACATCCGCCTAACACGCGGAAGGTCCCAGGTTCGATCCCTGGCAGGCACATGGTGTCATTTTTTGCCACCTGGCTCAGCCGTTTAATTTAGACGTACTTTTTTTAGTTTCGTCTCATTTGTAAGCAGCTTGTCACGTTTTCATAAAGTACTTCTCGCTTAAAGCCGCCTCATACCCGCTGCGGCTGGACGTTTCAAAGCGTCCGATTCATTATTCAACAGTCTATCGAAGCTAGAGCTCAGTTTCTGAAAGCTTATCTGTTTCAATAAGCCTTGCAGACGTAATCATTTATGTGCGCTAAATTTTTATGCTCCAATCCATGTGTACATAAACATCGTGCGAGAGATGCAAGCGCCGACGGCGCAATTCACTGCGGAGGCCGCGAGCAGCTGTGCTTGTGGTGTAGTGGTTATCACATCCGCCTAACACGCGGAAGGTCCCAGGTTCGATCCCTGGCAGGCACATAATGTACTTTTTTGCCACCTGGCTCAGCCGTTTAATTTAGACGTACTTTTTTTAGTTTCATCTCATTTGTAAGCAGCTTGTCACGTTTTCATAAAGTACTTCTCGCTTAAAGCCGCCTCATACCCGCTGCGGCTGGACGTTTCAAAGCGACCGATTCATTACTCAATATTCTATCTAAACTAGAGCTCAGTTTCTGAAAGCTTATCTGTTTCAATAAGCCTTGCAGACGTAATCATTTATGTGCGCTAAATAATTTTTATGCTGCAATCCATGTGTACAAAGACACCGCGCGATAGATGCAAGCGTCCACGGCGCAATTCACTGCGGAGGTCGCGAGCAGCTGTGCTTGTGGTGTACGCACCAAACAAGGAACATGACCGGCGAGTGTTCTTTGAGGAAATGGAAAAACACCTGCTATGCGATAAGCTGGTCATATTACTGGGTGATTTCAACTGTGCTTGTGAACCAGAAGATAGTGAACAAACGACCTATTCGAGATAAAAGTGCAATATTTTTAAGCGCAATAGTGGATGAACACAATTTAGATGACGTGGGATCTTTGTTTTCATGTAACTCCCCCCAGTTCACTCATTTTCAAGGAAATAGCCACGCTAGACTAGATAGAGCTTATATATCGACAGCTCTTGTACCTTTGTGCAGTAATTACACAGTCAATCATGTTTCTTTCAGTGACCACAGCTTAGTGTCTTTCTCGCTTGGAGCAGAAAAAAGAAAAAGTACATTTAATTGGCAGCTCTGGAAACTTAATGACAATCTATTGGATGACAAACCTTTCGTAGATTACGCAATGGAAAACCTTAATGACTTACTTGAAGATCACCAGAACATAATTGGCAGATGGGAGCTTTTCAAAGAAAAAATAAAGGTTAAGGCGATAAAACGGGCTTCTGCACTTAAGCACAGTAAAATAAAACGCGAAAAAGAACTGCAAGCCCAGTTAGACTTCTTGATCAGCCAAGAAAGTGTTACCCCCGGCCTGCGCAGTAAAGAAATTCGAGACGTCAAGCGACAACTTGAGCTTATCGATGTCGAAAATTATAGAGGAGCAGTGATACGGGCTCGTGCAGAGCATTTGTGGATGGGCGAAACGCCCACCAAACGCGCCCTTAGTGACGAAAAAAGATACGCGACCAAAAAAGAAATCAAAGAAATAAGGTACCGAGGTGCAGTCACAGATACGAAAAGTGATATAGAAGACGCTTTCGTAGAGCACTTTCGGAAATTGTTTGGTGAAAGGAAAGAAGTAAACAAGGGATTCGTAAACGCTTTTCTTCCACTTATGCCGCAACTAGATGACAATGCAAAATCAGTCCTAGAAGCCTCAATTACATTAAAGGAAATTGAAAAATCAATCGATGATTTGAACCCCGGAAAGTCGCCCGGTCCCGATGGACTGGGTTCAGCGTTTTATAAGAAATTTAAAACTCCTATAGCTAAGGCATTGCATGCGGTAATACAAGAGGCATATGAAGTAGAAGAGCTTCCCCTTTCCTTCCGTCAATCACATATCATTCTCATTCCTAAAACGGACGACCGACTTAAGCAATTATTGGTAGGTTCTTACCGGCCAATTACCCTCTCTAACGTAGATTACAAGATATTCATGAAGGTCTTGGCAAGAAGATTACAAGGTTTTATTAAAGATATAGTCGGACCACACCAGACGTGCGGAATTAAAGGTAGGAGCATAACGACGAACATTCATGTAGCAAGAAATATTTTAGAGTGTTGTGATGTTTTTTCCAACCACGTGGCAATGCTCCAAATAGATCTGGAAAAAGCTTTTGACCTTGTCACGCACGAAATATTGTTTGCCATTATGGAATATGTAAATGTAGGGAAAATAATACTGGAAGGTGTAAAAATGTCGTACACTGGATGCTCTGCCTCAATTATAATTAACAAACAAGTCAGCAAAAGCATCCATGTCGTCTCTTCGGTGAAACAAGGGTGTCCTCTGTCGTCACTACTTTTTAGCCTTTATTTAGAGCCATTTTGTTTAAAGATGATTCAAAATGAGGAAATAAGAGGCTTTCGTATTATGGCTTGTGAAGTCAAAATATTATCTTACGCCGACGACATAGCTGTTTTCTGTACCGATAGAGAAAGTATAACAAATACGATAAAAGATGCCACAGCTTTCTGTCAATACACAGGGAGCAGAATAAACTGGAATAAATGTCAGGGTTTCTGGCATGGTGAATGGGATAGTGTGCCAGTCACGTACGCCAACATTCAGTGGACGACTACTCCAAGTAAATACCTAGGCGTTCCACTACAACATTACAAGGATACAAAAGAATACTGGAAAGAACAGACAGAAAAGGCTCGAGAGAAAACACAAAAATGGGGAGGACGAGACCTATCCATTTTTTCCCGTGCCACAGTGTGTAACATTTTTATTATTGCTCGAGTATGGTATGTTTTGCAAGCGCTGCACATGTCGCGCATGAGTATTCAACGACTGCATAGAGTGTTGGCTGTTTTTGTATGGAACTCATCATGGGAAAGGGTGAGCCGCACAAATTTGTTCCTTCCAGTGCGATTGGGAGGACTGGGTTTGATTCATTTGTTCGTGAGACAAATTGTCTCTAGGTTCGTATATTATCGCAATCAAAGAAATCCTTTTTTAAGAAGTGTTATGCAAGTGAGATTGGCGAACGCATTGCCAGATGTCACTGTGTCATCATGCGCCCATATGCAACGCAATGTGCGCGGATACATGCATGAAATTGTTGCGGCTGTCCAGTTTCTAAAAGTAAGATTTTCAATGGAATACCTCAGCGAGGTCAAGAGAAAACGCCTCTACAAAGACCTAATTGATGTGATGATGCCTGTTCCCTTGTATCGAAGGATGTACAATCCTGGGCCAGGCAGCAATGTTTTAAAAAGGGTTAAAAGTATGACTATCCGATCGTCAGTCAAAACTTTCTTTTTCATGCTCCATAGTGGCACACTTTCTACAATACCGTGGCTAAAGGAAAAAGGGTTGTTAGTACCATGGTCGGTAGACTGTGTAATATGCAAAAGGCCTGAAACAATCGAGCACATGTTTCTCGATTGTTACGATGCCGTATTCTTATGGGACATCTTGCAAAGAACCCTGAAAAAGGAACTGCCGCTTACACCCTACGGCATTCGATTTCTTCCCGTCGAAAGCGAAGGTGTGCCGTACGATATGCTAATGATTCTAGTAATGCACAGTGTTTGGAAAACCAGAATGTCAGTGCGTAATGCGGACGTCAACGCGAGGTCAGCCCGGGACAACTTCAACGAAAGCATTGCATATTTACGAGATGTGTACAAATAGAAGGAAGAAAAGCCAGATTGGCGTGTTTATCTGGACGAACTCCTGACCGTGAAGCGTTTTTTTTACCCACTTATGCTAGCCAGACACAAGCTAGCATTTTTAATGTGATGTTGTGATGCTGTTTTTCACTGTATTGTGCCAAGTTGGCAATAAAGAGAAAAAAAGTGCTTGTGGTGTAGTGGTTATCACATCCGCCTAACACGCGGAAGGTCCCAGGTTCGATCCCTGCAGGCACATGGTGTCCTTTTTTGCCACCTGGCTCAGCCATTTAATTTAGACGTACTTTTTTTAGTTTCGTCTCATTTGTAAGCAGCTTGTCACGTTTTCATAAAGTACTTCTCGCTTAAAGCCGCCTCATACCCGCTGCGGCTGGACGTTTCAAAGCGTCCGATTCATTACTCAATATTCTATCGCAACTAGAGCTCAGTTTCTGAAAGCTTATCTGTTTCAATAAGCCTTGCAGACGTAATCATTTATGTGCGCTAAATAATTTTTATGCTCCAATCCATGTGTACATAAACATCGTGCGATAGATGCAAGCGTCGACGGCGCAATTCACTGCGGAGGCCGCGAGCAGCTGTGCTTGTGGTGTAGTGGTTATCACATCCGCCTAACACGCGGAAGGTCCCAGGTTCGATCCCTGGCAGGCACATGGTGTCCTTTTTTGCCACCTGGCTCAGCCATTTAGTTTACACGCACTTTTTTTAGTTTCAGCTCATTTGTAAGCAGGTTGTCACGTTTTCATAAAGTACTTCTCGCTTAAAGCCGCCTCATACCCGCTGCGGCTGGACGTTTCAAAGCGTCCGATTCATTACTCAATATTCTATCGAAACTAGAGCTCAGTTTCTGAAAGCATATCTGTTTCAATAAGCCTTGCAGACGTAATAATTTATGTGCGCTAAATAATTTTTATGCTCCAATCCATGTGTACATAAACATCGTGCGATAGATGCAAGCGTCGACGGCGCAATTCACTGCGGAGGCCGCGAGCAGCTGTGCTTGTGGTGTAGTGGTTATCACATCCGCCTAACACGCGGAAGGTCCCAGGTTCGATCCCTGGCAGGCACATGGTGTCCTTTTTTGCCACCTGGCTCAGCCATTTAATTTAGACGTACTTTTTTTAGTTTCATCTCATTTGTAAGCAGGTTGTCACGTTTTCATAAAGTACTTCTCGCTTTAAGCCGCCTCATACCTGCTGCGGCTGGACGTTTCAAAGCGTCCGATTCATTACTCAATATTCTATCGAAGCTAGAGTTCAGTTTCTGAAAGCTTATCTGTTTCAATAAGCCTGGCGGATGTAATGATTTATGCGCGCTAAATTTTTATGCCCCAAGCCTTGTGTTCATAAACATCGTGCGAGAGATGCAAGCGTCCACTGCGCAATTCACTGCGGAGGGCGGGAACAGCTGTGCTTGTGGTGTAGTGGTTATCACATCCGCCTAACACGCGGAAGGTCCCAGGTTCGATCCCTGGCAGGCACATAATGTACTTTTTTACCACCTAGCTCAGCCATTTTATTTAGCCGTACGTTTTTTGGTTTCATGTCATTTGTGAGCAGGTTGTCACGTTTTCATAAAGTACTTCTCACTTAAAAGCGCCTCATAGCCGCGGCGGCTGGACGTTTCAATGTGTCCGATTCATTATTCAACAGTCTATTGAAGCTAGAGCTCAGTTTCTGAAAGCTTATCTGTTTCAATAAGACTGGCAGACGTAATCATTTATGTGCGCTAAATAATTTTTATGTTCCAATTCATGTGTGTACATAAACATCGTGCGAGAGATGCCAGCGACGACGGCGCGATTCACTGCGGACACCGCGAACAGCTGTGCTTGTGGTGAAGTGGTTATGGCAAGATGTATTAAAGAGAGTCAGAAGAATGACTGTTAGAGGAGCTGTTAAAACTTTCTTTTTCAAATTACACACAAAAGACACGTTCCCTGTAAAAACATGGCTCGATGAAAAGGGATTATTTGTACCGTGGACAATAAACTGCCTCTTGTGCAAGAAGCCAGAAACAATCGAACACACTTTTATTGATTGTTAGGATCCAGTCTTTTTTTGGGGGGATGTTTTGCAACGAACCCTGAAGAAAGAGTTACCGATAACACCACACGGAATTCGATATCTCTCAGAACAGAATGAGAACAGCTTGCCCTATGACATGATCATGATACTGGGGCTACATAGCCTTTGGATCACAAGAATGGCAGTCAGGCACGCAGACCCCAAAGCAAAGTCAGCCAGAGAAAACTTTATAGAGAGCATAACCTACATGAGCGAGGTATTTCGTACTTTAACCGAGCCACCAGATTAGAGTTTGGTACTTGATGAGTTGTTTCGAATGAAACCTTTTTAATCAACCAAACTGGCCAAGCACACCAAGGTGGGTTTTATGTATGTACATGCCTTTTCTGAGTGAAAGTTAAAAAGAAATGTGGTGTAGTGGTTATCACATCCGCGTAACATGCGGAAGATCCCAGGTTCGATCCCTTGCAGGCATATGATGCCACTCTTTGCCACCTAGCTCAGTTATTTTATTTAGACGTACTTTTTGGTTTCATCTCATTTGTATTTAGGTTGTCACGTTTTCATAAAGTATACTTAACGCGTGAAACCGTGCCATAGGCGCTGCGGTTGGACGTTTGCAAGTGCCCAATTGATAATTCAGTGAGTGAGACTGCAGGTCAGACTGTGCGGTTCTCTCTACGTCAGGATGTATGCCTGGCAGACATAGTCGCGTATTTGTGCTATGCTGTATGGTGAAATGAGTTTCCGCACACCGTATACGAGCGATGTCACCGTTGACGAGGCGACTTAGTTAGGAGGGATTATTTAGCTTGGTTATTTAGTTTTGTATCAGATTGAATCATTTTTCACAATAAAATAATTGTCTGTCTGTCATGCAGACGGAGCAGTGTTCATGACAAGCTTGTTTGCAGAACGAGAAGCTGGGAAATAGTTAAGCTTCAGGCCCTTCAGGGATTAAACCGTCTCCTCTGCCGCGATGTCGGTCACCGTTGGTTGCTGATACGAAAAATTGGTTTGCCATAGCCGTCGAGCGTAGATGTCAGTTTTAATGCTTCCGTAAAGGGCTCCGCTATCATCGAAATTTCTTCTGTCACCCGAACCAGTGGTGGCATCTGGTCTTTGAGCGAGGAAATAGACAAGGACGGCCACTACACGCGTAGATGCTCTTTCGCTCTCTCTGATCACCTTGACACCCTCCCAAAACGAGTTTCTGCGCCTGACGTGCGACGTCCGAGCGTTCCAATTTTCTGCCTTGCGGAGCTTCGCAAACCTCGTAAGCGACTCTGTGAATTCATGCCACGTCAAAGTTACCGGGAAATATGCTAGGAAGAGCACAACCGATGCTCACGTGAATCTATAAACGAGCTATCAACCCCCCCCCCCCCATTTTTGTTTCTACCTAGCAGGTAATCGGAAAGCCACCGGAAAGAATTTGCGAAAAACTTTGAACAGGCGGATAGTCCTCAACCATGCCGACCAGCCCCCTCTCTATATACAAAAGCAGATTTGGGCTTGTTTTTCCACAGTCCCTAGTAGAAAGAGAGAGAGAGAAAGGCAATGGAAAGACAGGGAGGTTAACCAGAGATTATCACCGGTTGGCTACAGTCGCTTGTCGTGTTTCCTGTCTGGGTTTTGCTCCTATATTTATGCACTTTAAAGGGACTACCACATACTATATAGCCTTGCTATGAGCTACAATGGACGAAAACATATTTTCCGCCGGTTGTGTGTGTAAACGTAGTGAAGCGCACCGCCCGTTTTTATCATTGTTGAAGGATACCCATCGAGACTCACGTTTATAGACTCCACATTCTGTTCTCTCACGTGGTCGAATTCTGTGCTAATTCATGGACTACTTGCCGGGCGTTAGGGACCGACGAACGAGTTTGTGACGCAGATGTATGTTTTATTTGTATCTATAACTTATTGTTAATTTGTTATCATTATTTTTTTCGGGGGGGTCCTCTCTTTGACTCACACTCCTTCCCTCTTCTCGGCTGTTCTCCGCTCACTATCATTTTTCTACGGACCAGTTCCTTTGTAGAGCGGGCAGGTGTTGTGCCCTTACTGGCAACCATTGCCAGCTTACCTCTCTTTCTATCTTCTGGCTGTGATAGTTTTTATACTACTACTACTTCTATTGCTGCTACTACTACGACTACTACTCCATAATAATAATAATAATAATAATAATAATAAATAATAGTAATAATAATAATAAGAAGCTAATAAGTAAAATAATACGAGCTGTATTCGTTCCTTCTTAAATATCTTTGCTTGATAGATCACTGTAAGCGCTATACAGTGCTGGCTGCTAAAGTTACGATGACGGGTTTGTCTTTTTAAATATTGCTGACCATTGTCTTGAATGGACAGCGAAGCCCTCCAATGCATGTTTACTCACGTTATTTACAGAATACGTAATTAATGGGAGATAACTGTATGTCTGTCACGAAGGACCCAAGTTTGCTGAGTGCGTCTGCAACAATTTATGTATATATGCTTAACGAAGGCATCTAGTAGGTCTTCATATATATATATATATATATATATATATATATATATATATATATATATATATATATATATATATATATATATATATATATATATATATATATATATATATATATATATATATATATATATCATTAATCAGATCGAAGAAGCCAACAAACAATGACACCAAGAAAAACATAGGGGAAACCACTTGTTACTTGTTGGAAATTACTGCTACTGTTACCTCTTGTCTCGTATCCGAAAGGGGATTAACCACACTTTGCTTGCAGTGCTTAGTTTCTTATATAGGTGCGTTTTTTTCTTCTTCCAGGGACCGTGAATGCCAGTATCCGGTCCAGACCAGGGCTCGCTCTGGTCGACTAGTCGTGCCACTGAGTCGGTGCCCCTGGACTGTTTCCTTCCGAACAGAGTGAGCAGCTTGCCCGTGGCGATCGTTCCCACAGATGTTGGATCCATTCGGTTGACCGCATCAAAAATTTTCAGGAGGAGCTGCGCGGTATAACCGAACAATTCATTGTCATCTCGGAGGGGAGGCGTTTTGGCAAGAAGGGCATTCTGTCTATGTCATCTAACGTTCAGTGCCTCAATGATTTGCTTAACTGCACGAGATTCGCTAGCATTGTGGTTCGTGCTTTCGTGCCTCCACATCTCGCATGCGTGAAGGGCGTTGTTCGTGGGGTACCCACCGATGCCAGTCCTGAGGCCTTCTTGAAGATTCTCTCTTCGTCTGGTGTTGTTTCTGTTTACAGATGAAATAGGTCAGTGAGTGATAACCGAATTCCAACTAAGAGCGTTATCGTCTCCTTCGCCAGTTTAACGCACCCGTCTGAAGTGAAGGCTCGGCCGTATTTGTTCCGCGTGGAGGCCTTGACTCCTAAACTGCTGCAGTGCCGGCACTGCTGGAGATTTGGGCCCAGTGCTAATGCTTGCAGATCTTCAGTGAGATGCTGTAATTGTGGCGGCTCTCAGTCCACATCATCCTGCGACTTAGATGTCCCGAGGTGTTGCTTACGCGATGGTTCTCATAGTGATACGGATGCTACCTGCTCCGCGCGAGGCCATGGAATGCAGGCGCTTGAGATCGCGGAGAAACGTTATTGTTCCAGCGCGGAAGCGATAGCGCGAAGTCGGTTATGCAGCCGCTGCTTCCTGTAAGTCCACATCTCTAGAAAACACAGTTTCGGCCAGAGTAACAGCAGCTATTGACAAAGCAATCCCAACACTTATGGAGCGACTTTAATTACTTTGCCGAAGGTATAACCGAGATCCTGACTGGCAAATTCAACTGCCTCCTACAGTCGCCTTTGCTGCTGCTGCTTCCACTTCAACTAGTATTTCTACACAACCTTCAAACGAAACAAACTTTGACACTCAGGCAGAAGTTGTCTCTGATACCTCCGTGTGTTCTCCACTATCAGTAACAGCGTGACCTAGCCACTCATTTGGGCACATAAGGCTTGGGACCATCAGCAATAAACGTAAGAGTTCCCCCACTTTCTCCCACTGATTCTTATAAATATAGGCCGGAAAAAGGACAAAAAAAAAAAAACAGTGATTACCACGAGCAGGATGCGTTATGTTCTGCTGTGGAGTCATCCATTTTAGGATCGCCATAGCATCATTAAAAGTTCAATGAAATTGCCGCTCTATAACTTCCAGTTACGCTGACCTTTTTTATTTAGTACACAAATTCCAGGTATGATTTTACTTCAACAATCATGGCTTCCGTCACATCAAATATTTAGTATTATTAATTTTCAAAGCCCACCACCCCAGGTAGAGGTGGTGGGCTGCTAGCATTAGTCTCGTCAAAAATGTACCATAAAATAACTGTCACTTTTGAACATGTGTGTTGAGACTGTGAAATTTTAAGATTAGATTTTTTACTGCCTGGTTGTACTGTGTTTACAGTGGCTAACGCGTATTTACCGAACGGAGTCAAGTGCACTGGTCATCTGGACTCGCTGTGCCGAAACTGTTTTAACGCAATGCTCCTGGCAGGAGACTTTAATTCTCATAATACTTCCTTGGGACTTAAAACAGATGTATGGGAAAAGAGGTCTCGAAATTGGATGCATGACAACAATTTTCAATGTTATAATTGAAATCTAATTACTTTTCTACGTGGGCAATTCTTTTCAGCATTAGGCGTGACTTTCTCGTCTGCTCATGTCTATTTCATCTAGGGACACCTTTGACAATGGAACAAGTAGCGATCACTTACCGATTACTTTTGAAATTTCACTTTCACGTCAGGCTCCTATTGTATGGCAAAGACGGCTCATTAATTATAAAACTTATAAATCTGCTATAAATGCAGGTTTATCAGCATTGACCACTTGTGATGAGCAACGGAGAGCTGACTCTGTGGCATCGCTTTTAAATTCTACTATACAGCCCGCTGAGGTTGCAGTTATGTCTGGCAGCTCGCCGTCAATATTATGTTGGTGGAATGAAGCTTGCACACAAGATTATAGGCGAGTGAGTGAGTGAGTGAGTGAAAACTTTTGAGTCTTTCAAGAGTTTCGCGGTTACGAGGTCTCCATCGTCTTCATCTTCTTGGCGCTGGCGACTTGAGACTTCTCTTCAGCAAGGGTGGGCCCCTATTCCAAGGCTCCACTGAGTCGTGCTGCATCGCTGGCGTGCTGCACTAGGGCCCTTTGGGCCGTGAGCTCGCTGCTAGTGAGCCGGCTCTCCCATTGCTCCGCACTCGGGTGTTCGTGTTTATGGAATGCTTTGTTGCGTTCGCACTCCCAGGTGATGTGGTAGAGTGTAGGTTTGGCACCGCACCAAGGGCAGGTGGCCCTGCATTGTGTCGGAAACATCTTATTGAACACGTGTAAGTTGGGGAAGGAGTTTGTTTGTAGTCTGCGCCAGCTGGTCGCTTCCTCCTTTGTGAGGTCTTTGTGTGGTGGCGGATATCTAATTCTAGTTCCTCTATGTAAGTTCAGGGTCTCTGCGTATCCCCCCTCGCAAGCCTCTAGGTGGGTCTCCGGGGCATTCGACCGCCCAGCTCGGAACGCTTCGCCTCGAGCTAGGCTGTCTGCCCTTTCGTTCCCCCCTATGCCTACGTGACCCGGGATCCAGATTATAGGCAAACAAAAGTAGCGTGGAAAAGTCTCCAATCATTCACCGAAAATTTGGACGGACTTTAAATTCTATGCAGCTGCGTTTAAAAGACCTTTGGCGTAAGCTAAACACGAACAAAAATTGTGCCACATTCAACTTTGTTGAAGCCAGAGAGAAGATTGGCACTTTTTAGGTTTTTGCGAGACGGAAAACCTGTTCGACAGTCCGTATGGTCCCATTATGCTGTTCTATCCCCCAAATGAGCACCGCATTCACTAAATGAGATCGCGAAATGGCTAGAAGCACGCTTTTCTTCACAGTGTCCCAGACCTAGGAGGTTTAAAAGTTCGGTATCTGAGTTTGTAAAAGTTTCCATGTGAGAATTATCCGATGTCATCTTAACTACACCGCAATCGCTCCTGGACTAGACCGTATCACAACTGCTAGGATTAAATTATTTTTTAATTCTTTCCCAAATGAGCTCTTGAATATAGTTAGCTGTTCCCTACAATATACATGGATCCAACCCTCTTCGAGAATTTGCAAAAATTGCGCGTTCACATAAAAATCAAGAGCTCGGATATATCTTGGACAAGGTTCGTCCGATTTCCCTTACATCGATTCGAGTCAAAATTGTAGAAAAAGTCATCCATGTCCGGCTCGATGACTTTACTTCTTCTCAGGGTATTCTGAGCTCGAGACAAATATGATTCAGGCCTCAATGTTCCATATGGTCAGCTCACGTCGATTTAGTAAGCCGCATTCGACTCGCAGAACTATCAGGAGATGTATCAGCATTGGTAACTTTAGATATTGCAAAAGCATATGACAGTTTCAAACATGAAATTTTAATTTCTAGATTAGTAATTGTGCTGTTGCAGACTATTTAGTGGCCTGGATACAAGGGTTCTTTTGTGTCAAGGATGGGGTGACATGGGGTACATATAAACAGAGAGGTGTACCACAGGGATCCATGTGTTCTATGAGATAGTCACGGTTATCCTGCCTCAGGATGTTACATGAATTGAGAACCGAAGGGTTGGAAGGAGGGTGAGGAGAATGGCTGCGTGGCTGACTTGCTCCCGAAAGCGATTGCGATCGTGTTACCAAGGGTTCCTTACTTGGTGCACCGCGTGAGCGAGAGCGGGACTTCGATCTGGAGCAGGCCTGCGATTTGTAGCGGGCTCTCGATATGAAGTAGTTCCTGCTTGTGCTGCGGGATCTCGGAGCAGTGACGCGAATTGCCTTGTAGTTGGAAGAAGCGGTGGCAGAGGAAGTAGGGTCAGTGCTCGATGACTGACGAGCGGTTGCGAAGAGGGAGATGACGAACATGCTTCGCACGATGTAGTGCACGATCTGCCGCAACCGGAATTTTGCAGTTGGGATCTTCAGCGTCGTGACCTCCGCCGCAGTGCGGGCAAGTAAGGCGGCAGATGTAATACTGTTTCAGGGTGGCAAGCGTGGTGCCGCAGACGCGACACCGAGTTGTTCCGGCTTGGGGACAGACGTCCGCGCGGTGGCCCGTGCACAAACAGTTGGTGCAAAATTGTGCATGGGGCATGTACGGCGAGCAGTGGAGCACAATTCCGCGATTGTATGTAACATTGGATGTAAGACTGTGTGTAAGATTGTGAGGCAAGTGATGAGAGCAGCTGTCGTACCTCCCATCGTGCGAGCGGTGAGAATACCGCTGTCAGGGTACCGGAAGCTTGCCGTCAAAGCTTGAGACGATGTGCGCTGCACGATTTTACGCATCACACTACGACACGTGGTTTGTGATATGGCTTCGTATACGTAAGCTGAGGGACGACCAGCTTTAGCGACGAAAGTATCCAGTCGGAGGAGCTTGGGGATAACCGAGGAGGCGTTGCAAGCAATGTAGACGACGTTGCTTTTCGTACAGATATTTATACGAATGGTAAGCAATACGGCTGGAGTCTGGACGCTCGTAAGGCCCAGTTCAGCATGGAGCCGTTCTGGTGGTATGTCGACGAGGCGAAGTCCTGCTGGGCGCGGTAAACAAGGTTTCTGACTTCAGTGGACGAAGTTCTTTTGGTACGGTGGCCGCGGGCTGTACGTGATGTCCAGCCCTCTTCAACGATAGTCTATTTCGGAGTCATGACTAAGCGGCCGCGTAGAACCGTTCGCACACGTGGCTTTGCAAATAAGCCTAGGCGTGGTTAGGCTTATTTAGGTCACATATAGTTAGGTCACAAGAAGTGGCACCTGGGGAGCCACAAAATGAACGGTGATCGCAAAAACACGCTCGTATCAAGTTCAAATGGCGAGGAGGCGACAAGTAAACCAAATGTGGAGTCGAACGTCTTATAAACGGGCATCAGACGGAGTCCTGAGCAGAATGACCCGAAAGTGCGACCGATATTGTCGGAGACAGAGAGGGGACTCAGGTGAAGGGTAGGGAAAACCTACAACACCGTTCACTTCTACTGAATCGGGCAAACGGGTAAGAAATGGCTAGCAGCTTCGCCTGAAGTAATCAGGCTGAGTGCCACCAGATATGTAAGCATAAACCACTTCTGCGGTTATATGCAGAATCAGCGCAGTTCCTTGCAGCGCCATACCCCTGTATTATAGAACGTTCCTCTACTCTACCTTCTACCTCGACTCAAGAAAGCAGATGGAAGCGCCACCCCTCCGCAGAAGTGGTCACTCAGCTTCATCGACACTCCACGGCTATTATCAAGAAGCTTAATGTCTTCTTTAGTCGAGGGGCGGTGCTGCGCTCTACTCAACAGAGTAGAGGAACAACTTCGTGTCGAGGCTCCTTTGATAATACAAGATTTAGTGTATAAAATGTGAGTAGACGCTCTGCTAAAATCGTCTATTAATTATGTCCAGGAGAATTATATATGTAACAGCTTATTTGGCTGCCCCCAATACGCGCGTACAAGCTGGAACTTCCTGCTGTAGCTTACACGGACTTTTTTATTGCATAACTGATCGCAGTTATGCCGTGACACGCGCCACCTAAATGGCTGCATCGGCGGCGCAGCTCCCTCCAATTATAAGATTTGCATAATATGCATCGCGCCTGCTTGGACAAAAAAAAAACCTCTCAAAATAAATTTGCTGCAGCCAAGTCTTAAATACTCCAGTATCAGCTTTGGACGACAAACCCGTATTAGATGTCACTTGCTTTGGCAGTAATTCATGAGGAAAAGGACACTTACAGTTGAGCAATTATTAGGAAGAGCACTACGGCCAAACAACTCGCCTATATTGGTTTGCCGATAAGCTGTTACACTTCGAATTCGCTTTACTATCCCAACTAACCTTCTCCATGCGTGAGATCGAAGGTGGCTACAAGCGCTCTCGCGATTATAACAAAACAAAGAATAAAAAAGAAACGCTTCCATAGATGGAGGAACTTGTTGACGCGAAAGACACCGCCTTCTTAGCTCAATTTTCCGTGAGCATGAAGGTCTTGTTTGTTTCCTTGTGTTACGTGTTCTAGGAACGCATGGGAAATTGTGTCTTTACCAAGACGGCATCTATTATTGGACCCGCCCTTGAGCTAGGAGTCCTTCCTACTTTCTTTCTGAACAGCATCTGGGTTACTCCATTTTTTTGTCAGCTCAAGGAGGGCCACTTGTCGGAGCTACATTTGTATACTTAACATACTCGGCGAGTCTGATAAAATAGCAACAATGAAAACAGTCGACGTAATTCAAATAGCGGGAGCAGGCAGCCAACAAAAAGGAAGATCTAACACACATGACCTCACGTTGCATGCGCTACTAACAACAACTTTATTTTAGATCCAGTAAGACATGCGTATAGCAGGTATATTAAGATAATTAGTAATTATACAATTGTTTCGAAACCCACTGCAATAGACAGCACAAGCTTACATCTGAAGCTTGATTACGCGAAGAGGGGACATAGCCAAAAATTGAAACGCTTAATTTACTTATGCAGAAAATTTTATTTATAATCTTTTTAGCTACTTATATTTGTAATTAGAAATTGAAGCCACTTAGTTATTAAGGCAGGTTTCCTTCGAACGCATAATATAACTGTCACCAGTTTTGAGGTAAGTGCAATCAAAATTCTTTTTCTTTTTTGCACAATATACAGCGCTGCTAATAGCAAAGCATCCACTTAAACAGTGCAAGGCCCACCTAACTGGTACACCAACGCATTTTGTGGTACAACTTGGAAACGCCTACCCCGCAGGGGCGTCTGCGTCAGCAGGCGTTTGGTGTGTTGCGACACCACGTACCCGAGCACACGAGGGTTGGACCCTCCCGCGTCTAAACGTGCGTGGCTTAGCCGTGTCCGGAGAAAAGGGGATCCTGGGGGTTGAGCTGATGCTGAGTGTCTGGACCTTTAAGGCCCCTCGGCGGAGGCAACAGATCCCTTTGGCCTCGGCTTCACGTAGACGGCACCTCCGGAGTGGCCCAGTAGTTGCCTTTTCCTATCCTCCTCTCTAGTCATCATCTTTCTCTCTCACTTTTAATCTTTCCGGTCTTCTCCTCTCTTCTGCATTACTTCAGGTTTTCTAGGCAGCGAGGATTAATCCTGTGTGAGTAGCCTACCTAGGTTATGTCACATTTGGTTATAAAGTGGTAATGTACAGCTGGCGTTTGCAGGACCTGTTTCAAAGGTCTTGCAGCGTCCCCTTGTAGAGCTCCCCGGTGGGTGGCGGGCGTTGCTGCCGAAATCTCTCATATCCTTATGGCTAGTCCCTTCTCTCCGCTCCCTGATTGCCCTCAAAAAAGAGGGCGCACCGAAAATGTGTTCCAATTCTTTGAACGCCAAAGACAGAACTTCTCACAGTTCCACATCATTCACTCAGAAAAACTGGATAAACAAGTACACAAATCATTTCCCCTTTTCTAGTTTCTAAGTCTCTAACTGAGGGGCTTGGACCAGGCTACAAGACATCAAGGATGTCATGTGGTGATTTCCTCTTGGAACTCCATGATCGGGAACAGTATGAAAAGCTGCCCAGTCTAGAGTCATTTGAAGACGCTCAAGAGACAGTAACCCTTCACCACACTATGAACACCACCCACGGCATTGTCTCGGATGATGATTTGCTCGAGCTGACTGAGGCTGAACTCCTGGAGGGCTTCGCTGAGCAGAATGTTATCAATGTTTAAAGAATTAAGATGAGGCGGGATTTCAAAGAAATCCAGACCAAGCCCCTGATATTCACATTCGGCTCAAGTGTCCTGCCCGGGTCCATCGAGGTTGGGTTCATCAAGGAAGCAAGGAAGGAAAAAGTGGAGAAGGAAGGTAGGGAGGTTAACCAGTTTAGCTTAACCGGTTTGCTACCCTCCACATGGGAGCGGGATGGGGAGGATGAAAGACGGGGAGAAGAGATAGAGAGCACATAACACGGCATACACATCGTTGGTTACAGTCTGTCACTCCTGCGTGGTACGTGACATCACTGTCACAGCCGCTTGTCCAAGCCCGTCTCCTTCATAAACCGAAGTAGACCCTTCGTCGTCTTCACCTGCGATGTCTTCTGTCGGCGGCATGTGAAAATCGTGTCGAGGGACAATGGTCTAGTGTCAAGTTGCGCTAGAACGGATTCGAGGGACTGTCGCTGAACATTATATTCAGGATAGTCGCACAGAATGTGTTCCAGCGTCTCCTCGCAAAGACAGGCATTGCAGAGAGCGTTTTCGGCCATTCCAATGCGAAACGAGTAAGATTTTGTGAAGGCCACCCTTAGCCATAAGCGATAAAGCAGGGTGGCCTCACTTCGGCGGAGTCCAGTTGGCATACAAAGATGCATCAATAGGGCAGGTCGTGTTGACGATTGCTCCGGTTGGTCTGGCTGCTTGGTGTGCACCATAGAGAGAGCTTGATCTCCCGTGCAAGCACTCGAAATCTGCTGGCTGCGTCGGACCGTAAAAGTGGTATGGCCTCTTCCTGTGTGTCTTCAAGAGCTGTCCGAGCTGCTTTATCGGCGTCTTCATTTCCTATGACGCCGCAGTGACTTGGCAGCCACTGAAACGTCACGTGATGTCCTTTCTCATGTGGTGTATGGAGTAGGCATTTAATATCGTCGAGCACGAGCTGTTAGAATGGCCCGCGGCGCAGAGCTGATAGCAGAGATTGTAGGGCTGCCTTTGAGTCACTGAAAATTGACCATCGTCGAGGTGGTTCCCGGTTGACGAAACAAAGTGCAGCGCGAAGAGCAGCTAGTTCCGCAGACGTAGATGTCGTTGGGTGGTCAGTCCTAAAGCTGATGGTAATACCTCTTGCTGGGACGACCACAGCACCGGACGAACACTGGATGCTTGTGGAACCATCAGTATAAATATGTTCACTGTCCGCGTACCTCTCGTGCAGAAGGAGCAGAGACAGTTGTTTCTGCACAGGTGACGACAGCTCAGACTTTTTCCCGATTCCTGGTACGCTGAGATGGACTGTGGGGCTGACAAGGCACCAAGGGGGTATCGATGGTTTAGATGCAGCGGTGAAGCCCGAAGGAAGTTTGTCTTTGTACTTGACGATAGGTTTAGAGAATGATGCTTGGTGCCTGTCTGAAGGTAGTGTTGCAAGGTGGTGATAGGGGGCACGTGCAAAATGTCTGATATGCGTTCTCAGGGCTTCCACCGTGATGTGAGTTTGCATTGGATGGTCCCGAGCAATCGCAATAGTTGCCTCAGTTGACGGGCATCTGGGCAAACCAAGACAAACTCTGAGTGCTTGAGCTTGTGCTGCCTGCAGAACACGAATATTTGTCTTGCAGGTTTTCTTCAGTACAGGTAGACTATATCTTAAAAAACCGAGAAAGAGAGCTCTGTAGAGTCTCAGCATTGCGCCTACTGACATCCCCCACGTCTTTCCTGTCAAGTATTTGAACAACTGGGAGGTTGCTGTCAGGCGCCGTTTCATGTTCATCAAGCTTCGTGTTAGGCCAAACGTGCCAAATCGCCTCCGATGATTCAAATGCCAGCGTTTTGGCCACAGTTCACAGAGCTGCCGAGGCCGCCAAATTTGTGCAAAATGCTGGGATCATGAGTACACCGTTCACTCTCGTAAAAACTCTCCACTTTGTAAACTGTGGTGGGGAGTACGCCGTATACTCGCGGTCATGCCCATCCTGGAAAAAGGAAACGGGAATTGTAACAATTAAAGTAAAGGAAAATATAAGTTTCAAGGTGGCACGTAGGCTGGTATCCTAACTGCCTAATTTTGCCGATGTGACGCGTCAGCGGGCAGCGACACAAAGGCTTCCGGCGGCTATCCGTTCCAACGCAGTGAGCGTGTGGAACGGACAGCGGATGCAGCAGGTGCTGTTCCACCACCTTAGCAGGAGGGGCGAGCGTGTGGAATGGACAGCGGATACAGCAGGTGCTGTTCCACCACCTTAGCAGGAGGGGCCATCGACCTCCGGGCCGATGGCCTCAAAGGTCTCGTCCAACGGGTCGAGGCCTTCACGTGAAACACAGCTCATGTGTCCAGCGCTTCACAAGAGGTGATGGACAACGACCAAGCCATACGACGCTGTCAGAGCCGAAAGAGCGGCGAGATTCTTGCAGTCGCTCCAGAAAAGACAAACCTCGCATCACGGTACCTCTAAAAGGCCCCGTGAGCTAATCTTCGTCTCTTAAACACACAGCACGAAACGCATTTATCATAATGGAGACACAAATACAACAACGAAATGTTAGAGGACTTCATGATAACCTCGATGATGTTAGAGAACTCCTATACAAACATAATCCAAAGTTACTGTGTGTTCAAGAGAGGCATCTGAAACCTACAAACACTAACTTTCTTCGCAATCACACCATCTTCCGAAAAGACCGTGACGAGGCTAACGTCTCCGGCATTGCAGCCATAGTTAACGACAAGCCCGTAGCTTATCAACAGGTCACCCTTCGGACGCTATTGAGGTAATGTCAGTTCGGGCAATCCTTTTTAATAAACTGGTCAATGCGTGTTCTATATAGATACCCCCTAACTATCATCTCAGAAAAAGCGATTTCTATAACCTCATTGATCAGCTTCCGGGCCCCTACATACTCGTGAGTGATTTTAACGCCCGCAACACTATGTGGGGAGACTCGCGATGCGACACGAGAGGTTGATTCATTGAAAATTTTCTTCTGGCCTCCAGTGCCTGCCTGTTTAATAAGGCAGGTCTGACTTATTACAGTGTCCAACACAACTCGTATTCATCGATAAATCTAGCAATTGGCTCTGCGTCTCTTCTGCCTCACCTGGAACGTCATCAATCAACTTTTTGAAAGGGACTGCTTTGCTGTAACTTTAAACCTGATAACTCTGTCCCCATATACCTCGATGGAAATTAGCATTGGCTGAGTGGGGGTATTTTACAGAATCAACTTATCTACCACGAGGTTTTATAAACAATTTTAGCATAGATGATGCTGTTGCACAGTTTACCGCTTCGATTATTGATGCAACCGAAAAATTTATCCCGAAAACGAATGGTAGTTCACTTACAACACGTGACCCTAGTAGAACGAAGACAGTAGAGAGGCGCGAAAGAGCCAGAATAAGGCCGTATTGCGCAGACCGCCAAATGCAGAACATCTCATTCAATTTAATGACATTAAATCACAACGAAGGCGGACACGGGGTCACGCAAAGAAAGCTGGATCAGGTTCCTCTCGGGTATAAATTCATACACACAGGAGGCGAAAGTGTGGAATGGCTTAAGAAAGCTTAAAGGGCAACAAATCCACCCGTTGCTTCTGGTGAACGACCATGGGAATACCTTGCAAGACCAGGCAGACTCTCTTGGGGAGCCATTTGACCATGTGTCAAGCTCAATCCATTATTGAAAATCCTTCCTTAAATACAAGCAAACTAAAGAATGTAAGCCGGTCGTACGTAAACGCCGGCCGAACCAACCATATAACCGGCCTTTCAGTACTAACGAGTTGAGAGCGGCCTTGATGGCTTGTAGGAGCTCTGCACCTCGGCCTGATAGTGTCATGTATTACATGATCGAAAACTTACACACTGAAACACAAGTTGCACTACTCGCACTTTTCAACAGTATTTGAGCTGCCGGGTACCTTCCATCCGCGTGAAAAAGATGCAATTGTGGTCTTTGTTTTGAAGCAGGGTAAAGACACTTCCTCGGTGGCAAGATACCGCCCGATAGCTCTCGCAAGATGCCTTTGTAAGCTATTTGAAAAAGTGATTAATCGGGTACTCATATATTTCCTTGAACTAAACAAAATGCTTGATCCCTATCAGTGTGGCTTTAGAGAAGGGCGGTCCACAACCGAACGTCTTGTGCGCATTGAAGTAAATATCCGTGACGCGTTTATATATTAAAAATTTTTCTTATTTATATTCCTCAATATCGAGATTATCATGAGAAGCCAGCAAACGAAGACACCAAGAAAAACATAGGGGAAATTACTTGTCCTTACTGATTGAATTAAAGAAATGATAAATTAATAGCAATGAAAGTGGACCAAAAAACAACTTGCCGCAGCTGGGGTACGATCCCACGTCTTCGCATTACGCGTGCTATGGCAAGTTGTTTTTTGATCCTCTTTCATTGCTATTAATGTATCGTTTATTTAATTCAATCAATAAGTACATGTAATTTCTCCTTGTTTTCCTTGGTGTTGTTGTTTGTTGACACATCCAGCACATCGCTTTTCATCCTGTAATGTTTCTCGGTCCAGAACCGTTTTTGATAGCAATACAGTCCTAGGGTTCCTGAAGATGTTGTCTTGTATGTTATTAGCCCCATAAATTCGTAGCGCATCCTCGCTTCAGAGGATTCCTCTGTGATAGTAGTTTTGTATAGCACACGCCTCCACGCCCCTGCGTTTTAATGGCTATGATGAGGCAGCAGTGCTCTAGCCAATTTTTTCATCTGATATATTTTGTATATCATATAGTTTTTTCGCGATGAATTTTAATGCTCCTAGTACACGTCATCAGTCATTGCCACAATCTTACTACACGTAGGTTTTACGCAATTTGTAGCGACTATGTTTAAGGGCCCTTTACCGCCACGTCACATCAACTTCTTAGAACTCGCCACTCCTCTGCGAAGTCACTAGCACGGGCATGGCGTTCTTTGGCCATACCTGGCCCTTGCGACACTAAACAACACACATTCATCGGGAACGCATATTTCGAAACTGGTGGGAGCCTCATAGTGCATCTTAAGTGGATGTGTCTTGCAAACTGACCGGCTTCAACACGTAAATTGAAATGAGTGTCTTGGAAGGATTAGTTGGGAAGGTAAATATAGAAATTTGCAAATTAGTCAATTATGAATTTTAAATTACGGGGCAAGTATTACCACCTCTTCGAGTAGTACAACTCAAGGAGGAGAACTAGGCTGTCTAACACAAGCTATTTAAAAAGAAATTCTGTTCAGCATACACACAACACCCTACATAATCCTTCAGAATGCGCAGTCTCCGCAACTTCATCAAATAGAGTGCGCAAGACGTTTTTGAAAACTAGAAAACCTGTGCGCTGTAAATTCGGCACCTTCCGGCCAAGATTCTGCGATGTGACGATTCTGGTAAAAGATGAAACGACACGTGAACTATTGGAAGCATTTGGAAGATGCTACATATACGTGCGGAGTAAGGTTTCTATATTTTGTTTTATATAACGCAGGACTTAGCTCCTTAAAGTCTTCCAAATCATTCGATTGAATCGGTTTGAATTACTTGAATAAAATAAAGTCCTACGGCACTCCTAATTCGTCTGGCTCGCCAGAAATGGGCTAATTTTGGTATTTCAATCGGCTCTGTTGACCAGCAAGACTGCAGAAGCTACGTTTTGTGGCAAGGAGTATCCGAATAACATTTATAATTGGGATTGGACAAGTTCTCGTTGAGAAAAAAGGGCACAGAATCTCATTTTTTGAAATCTAACAAAGCTGTTCGAAGGCGAAGGGATCATGTTCACCCGAAATTATAGACATACTGATTATCATTTCCTTGCTCCCTTAGCAACATAAACCTCGTATAGACCAGCAGCGCCTGATCTTTCTATGCTATGGAAGTATGAAACACTGTGGTTGTCACCCTCGAGTCCTCGATAGAAAACTAGGGCGGTTCAGAAGAAAATCTTAACGCAAGGCAAGCAGGTGCGTACGGGGCCAGCCGGCCTTGCTTTCCGGATGAAAAAAAAAAGAAGGAAAGAACGTTGTCTCCTGTATAAGGAGACAGCTGAAACGGCGCGACTTCTACGTTTGCTTTCCCTAAAGCGCGTAGTTTTCCTAGTATTCGAAAGCCAACTCAAAAACAAGAGGTTGCGTACAAAGAAAAGAAAACCGTGTCACTGCTGTGTAACCCTTTGTCTCATTTCCGCGATGGTTTGTCCGTTGACAGGTACAGCTGGCAGCGCCACAGCGTCGCAATAGTTTTCAGGCCACCGTTTTGCCGTTGCTGGATACGTATGGCAAACGTTACTCAAAACTCCAAAGCAGTACCAAAATACAAGGAAAGAGACCTTCACAATATCTAGTCAACAAATTCTGAGTAATTCAACAAGTGTCCGAAACCAGGAAAAAGAAAACATAGACAAGGCAACGCGGGTGAGAAAGCAAATAAGCAAATACGCGCCCTTTGCACGAGTCGGCATGTGATTCGCAAATAACCTGCATGGATTCATGTACAGAATGGTCATATAGCAACGTCCACAACGTGTCGCGCGCCGAATTACAGAGGGCTGACTTGCTAAAACATTAAAAGAATGGCAATAAATCAGGACAGATCTTAAGCCATGCTATCTTCAGACACCTTTATTGAGCTTTTTTTTCTCTACAAGAGTGCACCAAAGGGATAAAACGGAATATAAAGGAAAAACGCATGCGCAGGTTAGCCAGGACTGAGAAGGGGTTGTCCACTTTAAACTTGGGAAAAGGGAAAAGAAAGGTGGGAACACGTGAAGAGAAGGGGATCGAATCGCTGGAAAGTTGCTCAAAAAGCACGCTTGTCTTTCTCGGGATCGAGTATTGAAGCACATTTACAAAGCGCAGAAATGTGCGCAGAAATGTGCGCAGAAATGTGCACCGCTCTTTCTATAGTTTATATCACTGAGGAGCCTGCGCCACCTTCGCCAGCTAATATGCTATGCCCAGCCTCAGAGGTCGGAACCGAAGAAAGCGATGGGCTCTATGTGGTGGAACATAGCAAGGAGTAGATCTATTGCAATGAATCCGGGGGTCGGCAAAGGCGAACCTCGAACACCTGCTTCGACGACTGTGTAAAGCAGCAAGCATGGCGCCAAAGGCACCTCCACTTCCCCAAGTCATAGGTATGATCGACTAAGAAGTGTGAATACTAGGCGTTGGCGAATATTCGAAGTTTCGAATATCGATTAAGACTTCGTATACTGTCGGTGTTCGTATTCGAAAAGTAAGTGTTCGGTATTTTTGTATACCAAAACTTACCAAATATTTCTCAGGAACCGACTATGAAAGTGCTGTTACCATTCTCCATCTGCTATACAAAGTGCAGCAAATTATCACAACAAACGAGAACACGAAATTTAGAAATGAAAATTCACTGATGATTTGGTGGTAAATGCGAGAGAAATGTGTTAGCATTATATCGCACGGCTCTGAGATCCCAGACCTATGCTTTAAACCTCGTCCACCACTTTGCAAAGTGTTGTTTACTGTTTGTGGTGAATATATATATATATATATATATATATGAACCTGCCACGGTTGCTTAGTGGCTATGGTGTTGGGCTGTTAGGCACGAGGACGCGGGGTCGACTCCGGGCCACGGCAGCTGCATTTCGATGGGGGCGAAGTGCGAAAGCACCCGTGTACTTCGATTTAGGAGCCCATTAAAGAACCCCAGTAGGTCCAAATTATTCCGGATTCCGCCACTATGGCGTGGCTCATAATCAGAACATGTTCTGACGCGTAAAGCTCGATAAATATTACAAACAAACATTACTTTGGTTCTGTCCAGCTACATTACATTTGCATATCTTGAAACCCTGGCTTAAGTTAGCTAAGGCACCCTGAATATATATATATATATATATATATATATATATATATATATATATATATATATATATATATATATATATATATATATATATCGCACACATGAGCTTTTTCCACTTTGACACTCCCCTAATGCTAATGCATTAAAATGGAAGTTTTGTCCTTGGTTTCACGGCGAAAGCCTACGTGGCAACCTGTGAATGCTGCTTGCAGTCTATCATATAGTCTTACTGGCAGTTTGGTCTGTAGAATTAGCACCTTTTGCGCTCCTATCAGTGACGTTTTTCTTGCGACACACCCTTTTACTTCTGTTTACTGCCGAAAAGTCCTTCAGCAGCTCTTCTTCTTCTACAGCTTATCTTTTTTCGGCAACCATTAGCGCTTTTGGAAAGCTCCATTCCATATAGCAGCTATTCATTCTTGAAAGCTTGTTTCCAACTAGGCTCTAAAGGCTGTACGCGTGTTTAGAGTTTTTGAAAATTATCAAGGCCGGCCGCAACGCTTAAGAGCAGAGTCCCTTTTAATTAAATATGAACGAGTTGAAGCCTCCCAGATCTAGTAATATAATTAGGTCATAATGATACTGATGTTAAACTCAGTAACATTTCGATGTCTACAGGTCACAACCAGTAATTCAGTATCCATGACGCAGGCAAGTTAGTCGAGTCCCACGAACAATAACCAGCTATTGTAAACAACACCGAACTTACCAACTAGTAGTATTGTTAAATTGTTTAGCACCTACTGACTGCAATACAATAATTAAGAATTATTTAAAGTTTTTGTTAATTGAAAGTAAAACTGAATATGGCTGATTGCCTTCAGTTTCCCTTGGGCTACGTATTAAAGTTTGCAGTAATTTATTGTCGCTAATTCTCGTTATTACTGCTTCTTTTTTTTGAGTCATTTCCAAAGCTGCGTAAAGACATTAAACTTGCAGAATTTATCACACCAGGTTGTTTCTGTGATTCGTTATTATACGGGTATTTTGTCTGCCATGTTGTATTGGTACATGTCTTTTATGAGCACGTATAATATTGTACGTGCGTCCTACACGTAATGAGTGTTTGTTTTATTTATATTCTAGTATTTGTGTATTAATGTGACATTGTATGTTGAAAATGCTGGATATTGCTGTAGTCGTTGCTGAGCCAAATTCCAAACAGAGTAGGCGCCTCTGTCAATCTTCGGTGTTTTTTGCTCTTGCTGCTGTTTCTGTAACAGATGCAGAAACATATATTGCTTTTGTCGTCTCTGTAAGAAAGAAAAAAGAAAAATAACAAAGAAAAAAATCACAGACATTCAGAGACTAGTGTTGTATTTTTTTATGACTATTAGTTATGTTAAAAGTGGTCCAGTAAAACTCTTGCTCTTGCTTGGGCTAAACTCTTGCTTGGGTTAGTTGGCTCATGCTATTACTTAAAAGTGGTCGTTTGTCTCTGATAGCTTCCTTCCTTGCACTAGTCGGTTTAGCTGGGCGACGTGTTTATATATAAAGTGATGAATATTCCTACTGTGAATACGTATATGTATCTGCGTTTCAGTATTCAATATTCGATTCGATATTCGGCACCCACTATTCGTACTTGATTCGCACAGGAAAAAGTTTATGTTCACCCCTAGCTGTAGCGAATACCAATTTCCAAAGAACTGCTTGAAGCCTTCCGGCAACAGCGCGACTTTTTTTTTTTCATCTACGTCAGTGCGATGGTCAGTTCCTTTTGGCTGCACGATATAATGTGACCAGACGAGCGAAATGTCAGAGTTTAAGGAGCCGAAATTGGTGTGTGTGTGTGTGTGTGTGTGTGTGTGTGTGTGTGTGTGTGTGTGTGTGTGTGTGTGTGTGTGTGTGTGTGTGTGTGTGTGTGTGTGTGTGTGTGTGTGTGTGTGTGTGTGTGTGTGTGTGTGTGTGTGTGTGTGTGTGTGTGTGTGTGTGTGTGAAAACTTTTATTGTAATGAGGTCCGGAGGCTCGACTTCTCAAGCCAAGGCGGGCCGCTCCCACGTTGGCACTGTCAGGCCAAGCCTTTCAGCGACACCATGGGCCCTCTGGACTGCCCTTAGTTGGTCCTGAAATTGGTGTCTGTTTTCTTATTCTTAATGTGCGATGCCGCCGCCTTGAATTGCTTTCGTTCGCGTTCTCCAATTTCATTATGTCTTCTTCCACTTGCGTCAGTCAGAATGACGCACTCAGTGAAAATATGAGTTGCTGTAATGAAGTAAATTTATCCCGTTGAGGTCATGTAATCGGCACAATATCTGCCACCGCATTACAGCGCACACGTCCTGAAGAGGATGTGTCGAGAGCTAAGTTCGGAACGTTCCGATACTGCATACTTAACTACACCCAGCAGAAAGAAAGCTGAAATAATGAACTGATTGATTAATGAAGGTGTTGTTTAAAAAACAATATCTTATTCCATTGACCGCACAACTTTTACACAAAGAGGAACTTCGCGCGTTCAGGATTTCTACCCTGTGCTCTAAGGTCTGCAATGGCATCTGTACCACAACTCCCGTCCCTCTCCGGAGAAGAAAAGATTGTCACGCCAGCACCGCAGCTCCAAGTCAATGTGGGTGATAATCGGCTGCAATGCCAACCCCCAGTTATGTGACCGAAGTAAGGTTCAGATAAGCAATGCTCAAAAGATTGGTAATCGCCTGAACACCGCTGTACTTTGCTCAGTAAGCATTGTCACTCGTTCCACTGCAAGTGGGCGAATTCATCCGCCAAGTGGCGATTTGAGTTACCAGTGAGATGGTAAAAAAAAAAATAATAAGCAGGAGCTATGGCATAATGGTTTCACGAAGCCAAACCAAATACAACGACTAAGATGGGGGACATTACTGAGGTGTCGTTTTGGTCGTGGCATATGCAGCTGTCATTAACTTCTGTAGATGTTAGGGGAAAAATAGCTGCACGACTTCCAACTTCTCCTTAGACATAAAGGTTAATCAAAAGTAACACAAATCACCAGTTGAAGAGCATCACAACGCCGTCTGATACTGTACAAAAAGGAACATTAAACTTTGTGTTCATGCATGTCTGAATATATTCATGTATTTCCACGCCTTTTGTGATAACATCTTTTTTTTTTTTTGCCAGAGCAGCAAGGAGCAGCCGGTGCCCCATAAATACAAATTTTTCCTATAACATCCATGTCAATAAAAAACAAAATTCTGAATTCCTGAAAAGAACGTTCTATATATTCGGTGTATCAAGTACTCGCGAAAAAAAAAACAATTTACGAAACAAGGTCAGTTGTCAGGTGGCAACTTAGGATATATGTTGGGGAGAAGCATATGAGGATCGAATTTCTTCCAGCGAAGCTACCCAGTTCCAAAAGCCTTTGTGCGGAAGGCTCGTCTCGCGTAGCTCGTCGCCGAGCAGCATGCGCGGCTGATGCAGACTACCGCGGAAAGACGTTGCTGAGAAAACAAGGAAGAAGTCGTACCCTTCAAAGGTGCGCGTCTGTACATAAAGAAGCCAGGCAAGCCGCTGCCGCCCCGGAAAGCCGCATGGCACGCAAAGCGTGTCTGTCGGTGACGCACGTTCTCCTCCGAACGAGGCCTCTTTGCGTTAGGCAAACAGGAGAGAGGCGAGCAGTGGCTTGACCTTGACGCCCGCGCCTACAGTTCAAGCGCACGTCCAAGTATGTGTCTGTCACGTGCATCAGGCGCCCCCCCCTCCCCCCCATCAAAAGCTTTTTTGGCCACGCTACGAACTTCAAGGAATAAGGAGCCGAAAAGCGTCGAAAGCTTTCCGAAACGTGACTGCAGGTCGTGCGGACGATTATCGCGTCGCTTTTGCACCGTGCAGCTATATGACCTAACGGGTGGCCCGATGAATTCACGTAGCGATCCCCAAACACGCCGACGTTGGCAGCAGTGGCCAGCGGCCTCGGTATACGCTCAAGCCAGAAAGAAAGGTCGCCCGTCACTCTACCGAAGGCGAAGCGACTGCGGACCCACCCTGTGACTCTGGCCACTGGCACGAGGATTCAACATTTAGGGCATATTGTCCAAATACATCAGTTGACCACGATGAAGATCAATAACTCTGCCCCATTTTTACATTCTTTTTTCTTCTCATGCTTCTTTCCGAAACTGATTCACCGCCACTATTTCTTTGGGAAAAAGAGTGAATAAAGATTTCAAAGCACCAACAACGAGATACCCAGCCTCCCAGCTTTTCCAAGCTTGCGAGTCGATTTTAGCTACCGGCGACTTTTCTTTGAGGAACACTTCGCTGCGGTGTACAAGAACTTAAATAAATTGCACTGCTGTTTCGTCTTCAATTTGATAAACAAACCATGTTCAAGGAGGTTTGGTTGATGTGCTTTAACATTCATGAGCTCAAAATATGGCCTGTGACGTGTTCATGGTTTAACACAATGCGATCGACGTTGATGGGATATGACTGATTAGGGCACCGTGGTTCGCCAGTGTCAAACCATGTCTTGGAACTTGTTTGCGAGTCACGTGAAGCTACAAAAAGCACTTTCATCCTGAGTAAGCTCCCAATAATGTCTTGAAAAAAGAAATTAATTGAATATAATCTATGTGAGGGGGGGGGGGGGCACTAATACATGACGAAAAGACAAAGTGACACACAGAAGCGCGAACATACAACAGAATTTTATATTATATTATATTATTATATTTATTATTATTATTATATTACAGATGTCATATGACGTGTTTCTTGTTCAATTGCTATATAGTGAAGAGTGTGAAATGTATAATGACGTCGACGCTTGTGTCTGTCACTACGTATGTTTCTGCTTTTGATTTGTGCGCACGAGAAAAAAAAAAACTGCCGATATGGATTACACTTACCAAATCGCCCAAACCAGTACCTTATACTCAGGAATTTATTGTAATATAGCATCTGGCTCTGCCATCACTAGAAGTCGATAAGAAATAATTACTAAATGAGCATTGTGCACATGCCCGCACAATAAAATGAGAATAACGTTTGTTGCCGACGTAGAGGAACGCAACGAAACACGACGGTGTGTGTGCTCGATTTCATGCTTGCAATTAATCTGTAACACATCCAGAAGTTCTGGTCATATACTATGCATGCTTAATTAATGTCTTCCATTGGTACTATTATCTTGTTTTGGCTTTGTTATTATGCGCTTCTCTGTAGGACAAGCCGAGATGAAATACGGTCATTTGAGCGTAGTTTGCTTCAGTACTTTGGTCTTGGCAATAGATTACGCGGCTCAACAAAGTATGATCAGGGGAATGAGTGCACAGACTGATAGCGGAGCGTCATGTGTACTTTAGGAAAACGTATCCTAAGACGGGCAGTGAGCCCTACTTTAGTATCAACGGTTGTTGCTTGTGCACAGAACGACGCGCATAACCAACGTGACTACGCAAACACATAGCCGATATAATAGCTTACTTACCTTCTATGCCACACCTATGGGGAGTTAAAATTAAACTATGGGGCTTTACGTGCCAAAACAACTTTCTGAATATGAGGCACGCCGTAGTGGAGGACTCCGGAAATTTTGACCACCTGGGGTTCTTTAACGTGCACCTAAATCTAAGTACCACGGGTGTTTTCGCATTTCGCCCCCATCGAAATGCGCCCGCCGTGGCCGGGATTCGATCCCTCGACCTCGTGCTCAGCAGCCCAACACCATAGCCACTGGGCAACCACGGCGGGTACCTGTGGGGTGTTGACAAGCTGCTTCGTCATACAAACGTCATACATTCTTGTTGAGCTGTGGGCGGCGTCGCAAGGAGACGGAAAGTTTCACCGTAATGTGAGCGTGTTTTGCCGCCGAATGAAGCTCAGTGCTTCGAAATGTCCCATATTAAGTTGGGCGTTGGCGAACCTACTTTTGCTTCGAATAACGTTGATAATGACCCCTGGCTTTTTTGCCAGCTCACGCCATGATGTCGACAGTTGCAAGCGGTAGCATGATAATGTCCGGGCTTCTATAGCCGGTGACGACGTAAGAGAGAGGGAGAAAGTATGCATAGAAAGGCAGAGAGGTTAACGAGAGGTAGTTACTTTTGGCTACCATGCACGGGGTAGCCTGCACGGGGGGAGAGGGATGTAAGTAGGACGATAAAAAGAGAAAGAGAGCGGAAGGAAGAAAGAGAGAGAAAGAGAGACAGACTTAAGAATTAAATTACAAACAACGTCCTCCCAGAAAAGCACAATGCAGCTGCCCTTACCTCTGAAAAACAGCTCACCGCCTAATGGCCTTGCTCTGCTAATGTAAGTGCTGGGGTAATTGGAAGCTCGTTGGTTCAAGTTAAAATAATATATTTGACTGAGAAGCGATGTCAGGACTACCCATAAAATTTGCCCTAGACGTTCAGGTTTCATACTGAAACCAGCTACAACGATCTGCACAGAGTAAATATGCGCTTTAAACACGTGAAACCACTTGATGCCTCGCAAATAAGCTAATCTAATTGGCCGGCGCATCAATGCAAATTGTGTTTGAGTTGGACAGCGTACATATAGCCTTTCTGTTCCTAGGTTGTCGCCGACTACATGTCAGTCGAAGTATCAGTACTTGATAATATTTGCCTTCCTGCTGACAAACGCATAAATGAACTCCTTTGTGCGAATCATAAGGTTGTTTTTATTTCTTTGAAGGAATCTGTCACTGTGCGAGGAGATGATTTTCGGAGAAATGGCAAAGGTGCGCCTTCACGATAAATTTCTGTGGCTACATAAGAACGCTAGACGTGCCATCTTTTCCTTCCAATTGAGTTAAAGCTCTCCGACACAAAGATATCTGCATTTTTACCAGGCAGCCTCGGTAAATTTTCGCAATAAGAACATACGTTCCTGAAATATCCAGAATGGTATGCAGAGTGACACTGACTAACGACATCGGCCCGAAGACCCAGCTATCGCTTTTGGCACACTGCCAACTAATATGGACGGCGCTATTTTCCGGAAAGCTCTTCTGTGGTCGCCAGAAGCGATGGCAAATGGAAGATTATTATTTGAGACAAAAAAGTAATCATTGCGGCAGGATACTTTTTCCGGGAGTGTGGCATGTCGGCGTCATTATTGATAGGATAGCTGCTTTACTTGAATGCAACTGCACATTTGTAAACTGTGACAGCCTGTTGTGTGTAAATAGTGCTGGTTTCTCGGAATAAGTTTTATTAGAACTGGTGCCTTGTATGTTTACTTCTCTTACGTGTGTCGTTGTCTACGCGCTTTTCGCCTCAGAATTATATGGTCGGTTTTAAAAGAGCCTGCATGCCAGAGAGTTCGAGAACTATGGTGAACAGGATAATCAGCTGGGTCTCGTAGAAATGCTTGTCGACACAGTTAAGAAACACGTAGACGTTCAATGACCTATTATTTTTCTTGTGAATGGCAAGAAGGCAAACGACGTCTTTCTGCTAATATGACTCTCGTCGTACGGTCATTGCTAGATAAACATCGCGAGAAGTTTACAGCAAGATATTTAGAGCGCTGCCACAAGAATGACGCTGTTGTGTTCAATGTGTAAAAAAACAACAACAACAACGCGCTGGAATCAAAGGCGAGTTTGGAAGCTAGTGCCCAAAAATCACTTCGATGATGATGATGATAATTTATTGGCATCCCCTTTGAAACGGGGATGCCAACTTCAGTTAATCAAGCTTTTAATTGGAGGATTTTTATTTACATCTTTAACCTTTTCTCTTTCTCAAAACTCAATTTATTTTGTGCCGCTACACGTCTGTAACGAATGCTGTCATGTCCATCTATTCCCTGCTCTTTCTCCACCGATACCCCGAATGTCTCTTGCCTATATCGACTGCTGACCGATCGAAGCTTCCGTCCACTTTGCCCAAGCGCTTGTGGAAGGTATACGTTACCTTACGGGTCTCACTGGATGAATACCTTCGCATTGTATTAAGACGTGCTGAATGGTCTTCGTATTTCCGCTGCAGCAGCACATCCCTCACCTTAAGGCAAATATTTGCTCATGTATATTTTTGTCCTTAGGCTACCAGTTCGAGCCTCAAATAGCAAGGCGCTACCCACTGTGTTATCCTACACATTTTCCTTTCTAATTTCTCTCTTCCCATTCTTGTAAATCTCCATGGTCCTTTTTGTTCCCATTCTTTGCGTCCAATTCACTATCTCTGTTTCTTGAACTGCGGTCAAAGCGCCAGCTTGCGACCGAAGCGCAAAGCACTTACACAGTGTAGCGAAAGTAATTCATAGGGCTAGGCTGCGAAACGATGGTGGGACATGAGTTTCTGGAGGAATTCTGCAATCAGGAAAGCAGCCTCCAAGCAGGATACATTGTGAGAAAAGCTTTCAAGTGTCATGGGGTAGCGGAACAGTATAACTAATGCCGATGTCCCCAATTCTTGGGTATGCTTGTAAGAAAATTCGTTCTTATGTGGATACCCTAATTCAGTTCTTGAAGTGCACCAGCTTCAGAGAACAGTTTATATTCCTCCTGTCTGTCCTCCGGCGTTCTCGTATTGGTCACTGTCTCACACTTGTCATCTTTCTATTGCCTCTTTCCTTTACCCCCAGCGTAGGGTAGCAAACGGAAGGCTAGTCTGGTTGACTTCCCTGCATTTCCTATCCCTAATTTCTATATATCTATATATTTCTATATGTCCCTCCATAGATGCTTCCAGTTCCGTTTAACAATTGTTCGCGCTCCTCATGCAACTCACTGTCGTGATCTGTGGACTTGCAGAAAGAAAAAGAAACAATAAATTTGTCAAAGAGGGGATGCTAACTTGGCATGCGTGGGGAGGGAGGAGGTAATGAGGCTAAATACGACTAGGTTTCGCTTGAGACAACGATCTTTCTTGCCCTTTTCTGGCTAAATCCAGCCTTCGCATGCGGCCACTTCCTGTAAGCAGTGCTTTCTTCCGGCCTCTTCCTGTCTGTCATATTCCTATATACTATGTCTTAAACGAGGAACTTGTTTCTCGAGGTATTAGTGACAGTACAGTGACGAGGTATACAGTGACAGTCGAGGTATAAAGATACTTGAACAAAAGACGGCTGTATTGGAATGATTTTGGCCAATAACAATGGCGTTTATTCTTACCTCGCCGCAGTCACTTTCCGGTTAACTCCGAAGGGCTGAAGTTGAGCCGGCTCACACGTACTAGCAGCAAGGATCGCCGATGATGTTATGTTACTCGTACAAGGAAAAGGTTGTAACACGTTTCCCGTAACCGCAAATGAAGTGAAAGCACGCATCGCCTAGTAGTTAAGCAACGGTTGCGCTAGGCCTTGAGGGCTCTAGAACGGAGGTAGCAAAAATGGCGCCGAAGGATACTCGTAGTGAACCATACCTAGTAGCAAGCACACAGCAGCAAAAGACCCTTGCGAACGAAAAGCTTCGGTGAATTCGTTCTCGGTGTTCAAACGTCGGGAAAGAAACAACAGGCGCGCGCGAAGCAGGAAAGATACCTAACATGGGCTATTAGCTCAGAGAAGACTGACATGAAGGCGTGAAGCAGTGCTGCGTAATTATGCAACAACCCGCCGCGGCGGCTCAGTGGCTGTGGAGCTCCGCTGCCTTGCACGGGGTTGCGGGTTCGATCCCCTGCCACGGTGATCGCATTCCAGTGGATCGTAATGCTAAAACTCTCGTGTACCCTGCTTTTGGTGCACGTTAAGGAACCCCAGGTGGACAGCGCTACCATGGAACTGTCTACTCGTGTATCGCTCGTGATCAACTGAAGTATCGGTACATTAAGCTTCATAATTTCATTATAAGAGTGTATGTGTGGCACAACAAAGCTAAGCGAGTAAGCCCTTGCAACAACTGAGTTGACCCACGGACTATAGCGCACACAGTGTGTCTCGCGCAACTAAGGCATTTTCACTATTCCTCAGCGACACTAGTCTAAAAAATGGAAGAGATGAAGAAAGAACGAAAAGAGAAAAAAAAAGAAAGTATGACAGATCTCAAAGAATAAAGCAGTGCACTGAGAAAAAAACAAACAGAATACGGCCCTTTACTAAGGGTCACGCTAATAAGGCTATGTCAAAAATAGAAGAAAGAATGTCCGAGGTCAAATCATTCGAACACACACACACACAAAAAGAAACATAAGCAACAGCGGGAGCCTAGGTTAATTCCTGTTATAAAAATAAGGAGCGCGCAATAAGCTTGACCGATTCGAGACACACAATCACTGGGGTACAAAGATTCGTCGAGTGTCATACGTCGCACGCCAAAAGAAATTATAGTCCCTCACTAGCAACAGGCGCTGTGCAATAAAAGCGGAAGACTTCAATGGTAACTAGGCGAAAAATATACGGAGGCAATATACGGAAACACGCCTCATACAAAAGTTTAAAAGCCTACACTCGGCGGGAATCAAATTGGCATATGTCAACTTAGAACCGCTAAAAGCTGTAGCTTCCCCTGAAATTCTCATATCATTAACAAAGGCACGAAAACATGTTATGACACTAGCTAATCTCCATTTGCAACCTCACCTATTCCTCTGTTTCCAGCCCTTCCTTCCCTCTCCTCTACCACTCAAATTAATATATTCTTTCGCGTTTTTACGCACGTATCAACCACAGGAATCCTTTTCTCATCTACACAGGCTGCCTCCCGTTTCTCTGCTGTCACCCTTTTCTTTGTTCTTCATTTCTGTTTTGTTTTTCTTTCCTTATTTTTTTCTTCTGTATATATTTTGACTTCCCCTTTACTTTTTTCAATACCAACACTGACACATTCCAACGTTCCAGACGTCCGAATATATTTTTCAATGCCTCCACCACACAGGGTCACTCAACTTCTGTATACCGCCGTGACGACGCTTACGCCGAGCTATTGAGGGTATATCCCTTGAAAGACCAAACCGCTCTCTTACATCTATCCCCATCCATTGACCCCATACTCGGCGTCGCCGTTTTAACACCTTCGAAATTACCCGACACATTGCTGCTACACTACTGAAGTCATACTTTCAACTCATGTCCTTTGGTTATCCGCGCACTGACCAGCTGATTAGTTCTTCTAAAACCACAAACGCACCCCGCCTACGACAGCCACGCTTTCTGTCCAGTTCTCTGAAGTATTTCTAGCCTCTCGCTCTCGCCACACCCTCTTATGCCCTTCTTTTTCTCTTCTTTTTTCCCTTCTTTATTTCTGCCGCCTTCTCACTTCCCCGCTCTTGTCCCCTCGTTTTAGAAACCATGCCCAGAGCCCTCAAGCGACAGTGCTTATTTTCTCTTTAGACTCTCCCTTTACAGCCAGCCGCTACCGACAGTGACCGCACGTGACGGCACTCTACTAGCGTGTTAAAGCTAACCTGCCAAGGATGACGAAGCCGGCTTTGACGAAGATAGGTCCTCCTATCAAAACTTCGACTAGCGTTTCTGATGCTCCTTATCTCTGTAACTATTATACCACATGTGCTACTCTGTCTATCGGCCTCCTCCTTGAGTTTGGATTTGCATGTAGCATTAGTTGCCCTAGTCGCTGCGCTTCTCGTTTTATTGAAGAACGCGACTTGATATTCAAAATATATTCAGTTTTTCTACGTGTTTCTCGGTTGTCAATGCGAAATTTCATGGAGAACGAGCTGCTGTGGTGGGTTGCGTGTAGGTGACTCTTTCGCTGATGTTTACCAAGGTTCCTTGATGTTGTTGTTTTTTTTTTTTTGTCAAGGAGAGCTACCTTACGGCATGAAAAAAAAATGAAATGATGATTCAATCCTGCATCGCGCAGGAATTCCAGCAAAGCTCTGCAATTCCAGCCATTTACTCCACTCGCTGAATTCAGCATGCCATTCACTGCGGAGGCTCGACCGTCTGAGCAAAGACTCCCGGATGTGTAGTGTGGCTGGGTGAGTTAAAAGCAGGTGGAACATATGCCAGCGTCTTGTGCCAGGATCGTGCAGACGGGTCAGGTGGCGTCGTGCTTGACGAAGCCATTCTTGCAGGGTTGACGGTTTCCCTGGCCCGTATCTTCATCAGGGAAACTTCCTGCACCCATGTGAGGTTGCGAGAGAGGGAGCGGGCACACGGTGGGATAAGAGGACGTGTGTCGTGTCTGAGGGAATTTTCGAGAGCTAGAATAGTCGTAAATAAACCTGGAACAAAATGGTGTCGATGGAGACGCGTATACTTCTTGTCGTGTGTTTTGCTACCTGCCATTGAATTAAACGGATCATAACTATGCCCTTATGTTGACTTTACGTGAACATGGAAATGTGAGTTATTGTGAAGTCTGTGCGTCTTCTGACAAACTAATGTAGCTTTGCTGACTCGCTTCAGCTGTTTCATGGCGCTGAAGGAATCGGTGCATATGTGTACTTTTGTGGATGTCTGATAATAATGAGGCCAAGATTTACCCGCGTATTTGTTCACGTCGTTGTTCCGAAACACGCCAAAAGCATACGCGAAGTGGGTGATGATCAAAATGCTGCATCATGTACTGTTCCCAGTGCATTTGGCATCAAACCACGTGCATTCTAAGGGACCGCTGTCACCTATTCTGATAAGTAGCGGACTGACAAAACAAACAGGGTTTTGCTCCTCTTTGGAGAACAAAGAATGAAGTAGCAAAAAAAAAAAACGTTTATATGATGACAGGGAAGCGAAAAATCACGTGCGAACAGCTGGAGCCCTTTTAACAGTTCTGGTAGACGACCAAACATAAAACTGAGTTTTTCTCAAAACGTCCTTATTTATTTTTTTTTTCATTTCCACACTGTCGAAGCGTTTTTCTTTCAAGAAAATACTCGCCAGTATATAATGGATCTGTTGCGGCTTATGTTGCATTGTATTGATGACAGTATGAACATGTAATGTTAAAACAATATTTATATCATGTTGACGACAAAAATGTTTCAATCCCGAAGTTCTCCTAATAGGTCACGAATTGTGAAAATTTTTCTCTTAAAGGATTATAATACAAGTCAATAAATTTAGGTCCCATTTGGAGATAGTAATATAAAGAACGTACCTGACAGCCAAACTGTCATCGCGTCACTTGTTTTTGAGAAAAGATATGTTAAAATCTGGAACACTTTGTTAAATTGTGTACAGATTTACAGAAACAATTTGAAGTGCCATGGCGAGAGAGCTACTGAAAGTTATGTTAACCGGCGCCCCCAATTCAACACTCAAAAGTCACGGTTAACTTGTCCCGTAGTTTTAACAACATAAAGCAGAAACCAAGGTGACCTATTTACCCTACCCCGTTTAAGCGCCTTACCTGCACCGTTCAGCAAAGGACTTTGGCTCGGAGCTTATGCGAATGTGCTACACTGGACAGCATCAAAACTCGGCCTTGGTAGGCGCATACGTATTCCCTCATATGTAAACGTCAGTGCCCCGAAAGCTCTGAGGACCTCTACTGCAGGATGTGTATATAGTGCACACAGTGTACAGCGTTCCGCCTACTAACGTCGAAGCAGGAAGAAAGTTCGAAGGACGTTTACTGCAGGACGTCGTCGCGTACGTTCGTCGTATGCGGGACAGGCTTTAATGTACACAAGAAGGTAACACACAGCATTTGAACGACGCATGGACAAATACTGTGGCTAGGGCGTTCAAATCGCAGACGGTGCGACAAAACTAAATAGTCTTTTTTTTTTCCTTTGCACATATTGCAACACACAAACGGCGCATAGAGAAACTGGGCACTGGGCTCTGGTAACGAGCAAATCAGTGCATATTTTTTTAATGCGCTCGTAACAACGTGGACATGAATGTGGACAATGTGTACGAAGTAGGCTGCGCCAAGTTTCCGTGGCCTTTAAAGAACAAAGCCACACCTGGTACCGCGAATGTGAAACATACACAATAGCTTCAAGCCTGACCACGTCAGTGAAACTTATGGGATATACGCGCGTATTAAAGCGAAAATTTCTATACGAGCGCTTTCAGACCTAGCTAATCGCAGCTGCTGGGTGCGGTTGTCATATGTCGTGCCGAAAAGCTCCCACACGGGGCAGCATGGGTGTAAGGATTCGGGTCGTACGCGGTGTTTCCTCTTTTTAGGTCATACAGAACTCCTAAAAATTGCCTGTGGCAGATAGCGTAGTGATAGTCCTTGACCTGGACTACTCAAAGTGGTGGACATTACCCGATCGAGAAATCAAACTGTATAATTGACTATAATTGACAAAAATTTGTTAACTTCATCAATTGTTTGGCGGCACATATTGCAATTAACGAATCGTAGCAAGCTAGTCTGCTAGGCGTATCCACTTGAACCGAACTCTAGGGATCGCGCAGGTTTTAAAACATAGGGCGTGAGACATGCAGTAAAGAACGCGCTGTTGTTGCACTTACTTTTTTAACAAACTGCCATTTTATTTATCGAAACGCAAGATTAACAGGAATCTCCGCGTATTTTGTCGCACACTTTGGGAACAAATGTCTCCAAACCCGCATGATGCTCAGAGTTATTTGCAAGTTAGTATTCCTAACAAACTCAACGGCTGCAGTATTTATTGACGTAAAGTCAATAATTAGACAGTTAATTAGTGAAATGTTGCTACCGAGCAGATTATGCAATTTGATTTCTCGTGCAAGTTTTGTCCTGCTTCTTGAGTAATCCGTTTCATTGACTGAAATTATTCCCTCTGCCGAAGGCAATTTTTTAAAATTCTGCATGGGTCTCAAAAAAGATAGAAAGAAACTCATATGTAGCCGTCTGCGGTGCCTCCAAAGATGTGCCAGTGACCGACAACGTACCCTTTGGAATCGCGCATAGAAACTACAAACGGTACCTAAATGTCCCTGAAGATACACGTCATTAAGTCCCTACTTTCTTTATTTAAGCGAAGTTTTCTGTGCCTCCTTCCCCGGAATTTAGCGCGTTGCTTTTTTTGGCAAGTAAAGTGGGCCGATACTGGACACGGCTACAATAGCCAAGTGGTCGTTCCCGCGTAGATGATGTAATGAAAGTGAACTGATCCCAGAGACGGTGTTTTGAGATCTCGTGGGTAGACGGGGTTAGATCTCCGCGTTTTGCCATATTACAGGCCGGCACGTAATTGTAGTGCTGCGAAACGCGTCGCAGAAGGTGAACAGTCATATAGCACTTATCTAACCACTTCCTGAATGCTTTCCTTGACATAGATTCCAACCTGTGTGCAGTATTTGCATAAATATTTTGACATTGTCAAAAGCCGCCGGTATGATGGAGTTACCGCGTAGTGGAAAACCATCGCTGTGAGAGACACGCGAGATGGCTGTCGCCGTGTATCGTTGAGGTCACGCGGCACATAAGTATTTGCGACATTGCGGGACCCGGTGATAAACCCGCCACGTCGTTCTGCGTGTAAACCACGCCGTAAGACTGGCGACAATGCATCAAAGCTTTCAAATAAGTTCAGAGGTTAACGTGAGAAAGCCATGATATGATTATCATGCGTGCTTTAGCGGAGAACTGTGGATTAATTTTTGACTGCCTGGTGTTCATTAGCTTGCAGTAAATCTGAGCACACAAGCGTTTCTTCTTCTTTCTTTCTTTTTTTTTGTAATTCGCAGCATTATGTACCGTAGAGTATTTGCTTTGATCGGTGACAATAGTGGACTAATTTCGGACAAGATTGCAGTGTGTTCATCACTGATTGCTAAAAAGACGCAAAAGTGTCGGAAATAAGTTCTATATCTATAATGTATCAACATAACTCATAACTCATAAGTCGGTGAAATAGTATTTCAGTTGCAGGCAATCACTTGCTAAAGGCATGAGTTCCTAAATATTGCTAGATATCTTACTTTAGGAGCTCAGCGTAACACTTTTTTAATTACAGGCAATCGCCTGCCAAAGCATTTTTGCCCATGTCACGGCAGGAGTGTCCCCACCCCCGCTAGTAGAAAACTGTTTTCGCTCTCTCTCTCTCTCTTTCTCTCTCTCTCTCTCTCTTTAACCTTAGTGGATTTGTTTCTAGCGAGGACAAAGAGAACACAAAGTCAATTATCCAAACAATGGCTTTGACGTACACCACTTTTGAAGATGTGATAACGGGGGAACGACGATGATCATTCTAATACGATCAGTGTGTATATACAGTGACACATCTGTTAAATGCCTGTTAAAGACCATCTTGTTTTTCTACACACGCAAAATACGCTGTGGTCCCTTAGACAATGGGCATGCGGCCATTGCGCGTTGAAGCAGATGCTGCGATTCACAAAGGCGAAGGACGAATGAAGCATTGTAACAGCAGTGGACAATAAATGTTTAAATTAAACACCTGTTACGCGTATGTTGAAGCGGTCAAAAATTCCACAGGGTTATCACTCTACCCGCAGTGGTCACTTTGGCTGCGCTCGAGGACACGAGATCGAATCCCGGCCGCGGCGACCGTATTTCTATGCAAGAAAAGACCGTGTACGGTGCACGGAGTGCACGTTGAAAAACCCCAAGGGGTCCAAATTAATCCGGTGTCCGCCACTACAGCGTACATCATAAACATATTGTGGTTTTGGCACGTAAAACCCCAGAATTTATTTTTTATCACTCTACAAGTAAATGCAATGTGAGAAGTAATTTCTGAGGCAGCTGGCTTCCCGCTATTTCTTACGCACATCGTATTTTCACGTAACAAATCGCGTATATATTCAACGACCAGACAGCGAAAACATTTGACAGATGCATCGAAACAACTAGCTACCAGCATGCAGACTACTGCCACTTTTGTTGGGGGAGGCTAGCACCACCACACATATAGGCAGCCAATTGTGTCGATCAACGCAAACGAAGTAGTGAAGATAACCGTTTCAACAGTGCGATGCAAGAAGGCTGTGTTGCGGCTTCTCTTTAAAAGAAAACACTAAGGTGGTTCATATTAGAAGTGCCTCAGTAAAGAAACTTTGAAAATTGATACAGCGCGGCCTTCAGGCAACGAACGCTTCCTTAAAATGTGAGGAGCTTTTCTTTGCATGTTTCACTGAGCCGTCCTCGTTGACTTGGGTAGGTAAAATAAATAGTAATTTCGTGTCAAGGTCATGGGGTAATATATTCTTCTGCGATTCCGTTTGAAATCTTTAGGCGTGCGATTCGTATAAGCTAATGACACTGATTCGTTAATAAATAAATTATTAGTGCGCTGTCATTTATAGAGCAGTTAGTCAGAAGATTAGCGGCTTAGATCAGCGTAAACTTGCAATTCGATTATTTGAATAAGATACGGTACACTAGCTTATGTTTACTGGCGTCTTGATTAATAGTTCGCCCAGCAAGCGACCTTCGAAGTTACCGTCGGTACAAAAACGTCCGCAAAAATTATAGCACCAATACTGCGCTAAAATGAAAGCTCAACTCGTTGTCCTCAAACGTCGCGCGTCAACGGGCGTCCTGTATTGCACTGAAGCCTAACGCTTTTATTTTCTACGTGGCTTGCACAAAGTGCATTATCCAATCCAGTCGCCCGCTAGCTGCCCATTGCAGCTGCGATGCAGCCTTCAGCAAAAACAGAAAGCTGTTCGGGCACATCGCGAACAATGCTGGCAAACCGGGTAATTCCGAAGGTTAATCCTGCAGTTAATAAATGTGACTACACGTAAGTGCTCCTAATTCACGTAAATGTGGCTACACGTAAGTACGTAACTGGTCCGCGTAATGCAGCGCGGCTTATTGGTTTACGCGTGCGTCACAAATCTGACCGCATGACGTCTCGTGGTTCCTGACGGCAGAACAAGGATGTTGCGCCGACGCCCTCACGAAAGCTATCGTTGGCCAGGTCCCACCTGAGAGCCCTGCCAGACACGATGGCTCCGCTGTCCCAAAGAGAGCGCGGAGGAAATAAAGTATCCCCCCCACAATTAGAAGGCAACATTACCTGGCGGCTTAGGCAGCAGGGCGTGACTGTCTCCTTAGGAGCAGCGAATGCATTTCTTCTTCCTAATTTTCTCCCTGCCGTCGCTTCCGTCAGCCTTCACTCTCCTCTCAGCGAGACCGCCGAAAAGCTCCTGACTTTTTGTGGCGGAGTTTCTAATGGAGTGTTATGCCTCGACGGAGAGGCCATAAAAGCGCCGACTCGCGCGGCACTCGCTGAGAGACCGCCAAGTGGCTGCGAGCAAACTACGGCGTTCGTTTCTGCGCAGCCTTAGAACCACGATGGCGACGGCATCGATCACAGCCGACGACGGCGCGCCGTTCTTTCTGCGCAGGGACCCGCGCACCGCTGAGTGGTCCTTTCCGGGCAACAAGCAGGTGATCACGCTCCTGCTGGTCGGCTACGTCTACGTCGTTAAGGTGGCCGGCCCGCGGTTCATGAAGAACCGCAAACCGTACGACGGCATCAAGCCGCTCATCGCGTTCCACAATCTCTTCATGGTGGTGTGCAGTGCTTACTTCGTCGCCGCTTTCGTGTCGACCGCGTATATCCGCAACGGTTACAGCCTGCTGTGCCAGGGTATCGACTTCGACGCCAGGGACGACGGCACCATGCATCTGCTGAACCTCTATTGGTGGTACACGATGCTCAGGATACTCGACTTTCTCGACACCCTGTTCTTCGTGCTCCGCAAGAAGGAGTCGCACATCTCCTTCCTGCACGTCGTGCACCACACCATTGTGGTCTTCAACGGCTGGTTCGGACTCACCTACGGTCCGGATGGCCAAGCGGCGATTGTTGTGGTCATCAACGGCTCGGTGCACGTAGTGATGTACACGTACTACTTCCTCAGTCTCCTGGGGCCGGAAGTACAGAAACACTTGTGGTGGAAGCGCTACATTACGCAGCTGCAGCTTGCGCAGTTCGTCGTTCTCTTCACGCACGCCTTGCTGCCGCTCTTCCTCAACTGCGGATACCCCAGGTCTCACACATTCATCACGCTGTCACAAGCTGCCTTCTTCTTCGGCCTGTTTACGCACTTTTACTTTAAAAGCTACCAGACGAAGAAGATACATCTAGCGGCGAAACATAGAGCTAACGGCAAGATACAGTGAGGCATGAGGTTTTTTTTTTTAATGTATAATTGCATTTTATTGAACTTTTGGCGGAACGTTCGATGGTTTTTTGCTGGCAAAAAACTGACGTGTTGCTTCGTTTGCCGTGCATTTGCAGCTGATACGATGGCACAGACTACCAGCGAAAATGTCTCGTGAAATATAATGACTAATTACGAGTATTGGGTAGTAGTAGACCTTTTGCGTAGTTTTATATGATGGTCAGGTATGTCTTTCACTGTCATATACCAAAACAGAAGATTAGGTTATAAATATCAACACTATAAATATATATGTTCGAAAATATCTGCGATAAGCTGTCTTAGCTAGTAAGATTGTTTAATTTTAATATCAGGTGTAAAATACACTCAGGAAATGAACGTGTATATATTTCGGTTATTCACTCAAAGTGTACGCCTAAATGCCTAGTCTAGAACAAAGAGATCGGCAATATAGAAAGGAAAGGCGCCCTGCGTGGTCAAACAAACTGCCGTATATCAAAATGACGGATTTTGAAACATTGTGAGAGCAATGACTGCGCCAAGTGCTTACCTGTTATGTTCAAATTTGCCTTGTTACAAACATGCATAATAAAATTGGTTTCTATCTTTGTGTATGTTTCAATGGTTGTTTTCATACATTTGGACAAACAGCCAGATGAAAGGCGAAGGCGAAGAGGTTAACTAGAACGTAAAAAGCGGTTTCCTACGTTGCACTATTCAAGGGGAGAAGAGGGAGGTGGTAAAAAAATAAGAAAGTACATAGAGAGAAAGAAAAAAAGAAGGTGCTCAGACCCAAAATCACAGCCGGTCGCTATCACCGCACAGGAGCACTTGTTGCACTACAAACGCCAGCTCAGGCTACATCCGATTGTGCAGATCTGTTGACCTCAAAAACTACTGCAGTGTCTTCGTCGCCCTCAGCTGCGATGGCTTGTGAGGTCAGCATTTTAATATGGTTTCTCCTGTTAGCGGTGTTTGATCCAAGCGCGCTATCGTGACTGCGAGAGTGTGCTGGAACGGGAGGGCACTCGAAAAACTGCAACTTACGTGGGGAGATTTGCTGCTGGACGTAATGAACAAAAAAAGACAAATAAAAGAAAGATGATATGAAAGCGTGCCGCTCTACATGACGAAAGGTATGTTGGCGCTTCAGGGCACAACCAAGCCAGATGTCGTTCACCTGCCGTTGCCACAGAGTGGGGCCCTTGGGACACGTTCCCTGGTACAACATTTTCGGTTCTCAGACACAGGTGTGTGGTCCGCTTCAGCTCGAAGACTCCGAAAAGATATTTCCTGTATCCGGTTGAGGTTACGACCCAGGGCATTAGGGCGCTAGTGTCTCATAAGAGGGAGGCTGTGGATCCAGCTGTCTGCAAGGGGGTTAAATCGATCCCGACTGCGTCATTGTACCCAACGTGCCTCAACACAGAGGTGTGAGTATCTTTTTGATACTGTGGAGTCACTTGCAAATCCCCAGCGTTAGATATTTATGGAACGCACCAAGCTTGAAGCACACACGTCTGTACCGACTGGATCCGTCCCTTCGACTTCGGCCTCCATCTGGACTCTCTCGACTCGAGACAGCAGTACTTTGCCGACTGTGGCTTGGTGTCGCTTTCACAAAATCTTTCGCCTTCCGAGTCGGTATGGACGAGAGCGCGGCTTGCACTCACTGCGGCGGCGAGAAGGCTGTAGAACACGTACTTTACCACTTTCCCCGATACAGCGCGCAGCGGCTGTCGCTAGCGGCCGTGTTGGCACACCTTGACGACAGGCCACTTTCAGGACAGACAGTCTCGGAATGCCGACATAAACTGTCGTCGCACCGAAAGTCGGTCAAGGCTTTGTTGACCTTTTTAAGGGGCAGTGGCCTATTAGAAAGACTATAATGATCCCGTCCTTTCTTTCACGCCTTTCTCTTCTTTCCATCTTTACTTCCCCTCTTCCTTCCCCTAGTGCAAGGCAGCAAACTGGAGGCTTTAACTCTGGTTAACCTCCCTGCCTTTCTCCCATTTGTATCTCCCTCTCTCTCCAGCGTTTTTGTTATTTGGGTCAGGTGCTTCCCTGCGTTAAGTGAACCATTATTAATTTCCACTACTGGGATGTTTCACAAAGTGCTGGTGCAGTTGATGGCGTGGTATATGGTTAGCAATTCAAGTAGCAACGGTTCGAGCGTTCCTGTTGTTTCATTGGCACATGGAACTGCAGTGCTCACACTGGGGCACTCACGAATGAGACCCGTCCCCCCATCACTCGTCCCAAAAGAGCCACGGCATTCGTATACACGGCAGAGGTGACCACTTAAGACTTACTGGTAGAAGCTTACGGGTGACGTCGACTAATCATGTTTCAAGGCTGCTTCATATATTATAGACACATCAGGTTCTCCTTCCTTTCATAACCTTAAGCAGAAGCACGGAAGAAAAGCACTGCGGGACACACAGTAAGACCTGCAATAAACTTCGCCTTAATTCCATTCTTCAATGCACATGTTGACGTCGCTCTGACAGCAGCGCGTGCCTACAAAGCTGTCTCCTATCGGTATTGTAGGCTTGAGGCTTTCACAACTGAAGTAAAATTTTCCCAAGTCTGAAGAGGGAACACACTCTACCAATACGTGAAATACGCTCCACTTACTGAACTAACCTACAACTGAGTTAACGCCTACTCAATCGCGTTTCCTTAAAGGGCTATCATCAAACGGGCAACACACTCTTATCGCTTCTTTATTTTAGGAATCTTGTTAATGCTGAACAAAGCCACGCAGAAGTTCACCAAGAACAACACGTAATAAAATGGGCCTTGTTTGTCCATCTTGATGATGGCGGAAATCTTTTTTTTTAATTTATTATAAACTGCACACGCTTGTGTCCAAGCAGGTGGACAGTTTCAAAATTACAGCCAGGATACAAAACGCGACAATGGAAACTTTTTTGAGGTTAGTGTAATAACATAGATGATAAAACGCAAAATGGCAACAATGCAATCTGTTTCAAGATTAGTTTAATAAGATGTAATACAATAGAAATGAATACAAAAGAGCTACGGAATATGTTTCTAGATTAGTGCAACAATGGCGCTACAATAACAAAGACAGAGACAAAGAAGATGCCTGGATAAATTTGTTCCAATCTAAGACTGTGCGTGGAAAGTAGGAATACTTATAGGTGTCAGTTCTAGCAAAATAAGGTGTGAGAGAGCTAGCCTGATGGTGCCTTGTGCGTCTGATAAATAAGGTTTAGAGATACGGTTATCGATCTATCACAAGTTCGTGGTTTAAAATTAAGCAGCGACAGGAAGTCAATTCTGAACTTCTTCCGACGCGCTTTAAGAAGGGTAATGTCATTGGCTATCATTATTTCCGACGGAGAGCCAGCTTTATTTTTTTATTTATTTTCACAATACTGCGGACATCTGTCCAAGCGGGAGGGGGCTACGTGAGCAAATACAAAAAATAAAGCGAACATACAAATAAATACAAGGGATACAGTCAACAAGATACATCAAGTGGGTGGTTGTAACCAGTGGGAATTTCCAGGTACGGCATTCCAATCATTGATTGTTTTCGGAAGAAATGAGTATTTAAATATGTTTGTTCGTGCAAAGATCGGTTTTAAATACTGGCTGTGTTTGTCGCGGGAAATACGAGATGTGTCCTTGATAATATAGTCGCGCGATTGTATTCCTAGTTTCCCGTAATAAAGTTGGCGAAAGAAATTTAATCTGGCAGTTTTTCTTCGATCAGTTAGTGGTTCCAAAAGTTTGCGGTTTCCAGCATAATCATTGGGGAGTCACGTCGTTTGAAGGGCTTATAAATGAAGCGCACGGCTAACCTTTGAATTCTTTCTAGTTTTTCAATACCTACCACTGTGTGAGGATCCCAAACAATACTCGAATATTCTATGAGGTCTAACGTACGTTTTATAGGCTTTTAATATTTATGAAGATGTGGAGTCACTTAATTTAATGTTTAGAAATTCTAGTCTTTTTCGGGCTGCACAGGTTATACTGTCTATATGAGGCACCCAGGATAGACGTGAAGTTAAAGTTATCCCCAGGTATTTGCAGCTTTCTACTTTCCTAATGTTATTATCCTTCATTTTATCCAAGTATTCTAGCTTTCGTAACTTATCTGCAATACACATATCCACTGTTTTGTCATAATTAATAACCATATGCCATTAATTGCACCATTCTGCAAACCTGTACAAAGCTTATTCCAGAAAAAGCTGATCCGAGACAATTCGAATGCTGCTAAATATGATACAATCATCTGCAAACAATTTGACACGAACAGGTGATTCCACAATTTTAACTAGGACATTATATAAATATTAAATACTACTGGACCCAGCACCGGTTCCTGAGGTACGCCTGAATTTAACCCCAAGAACCGGGAGCATGATCCATTTATTTCGCCATACTGCTTACGACCAGACAGCTATGAATTTAGCCAGCTTACGAACTGTAGGGGTATTCCGAGAAGTTTCATTTTATATACTAGTTTCGAATGAGGGACTCTGTCGAATGCCTTGGAATAATCTAAGAAAATAGTGTCAACTTTATCTCCTCTATCAAGCACGGAAGCGAGCTCATGGACAGTGACTACTAACTGTGTGGTTGTGGAGTATCCTAGTCTAAAACCATGCTGGTGAGCTGTGAGCATATTGTTTCTCTCCAAAAAGTTATTCAGGTAAGTGACTATGATGTGTTCTAAAGTTTTGCTGCAGCAGCAGGTGAGTGATATTGGTCTGTAATTACTTACAGAAGATTGGAGACCGTTCTTAAGAACTGCTATTACTCGTGCCAAACGCCACTCATCGGGAACAGCACCACCGGCTAAAGATTTAGTAAAATTAATAACCAAAAATTGAGCTAATACTTCCGAATATCTTTTAAGAAAAGCAGGAGGACTGTTATCTGACCCTGTAGCTTTCTTTGCGTCTAACGGTAAAAGAAGCTCAGTCACACCTTCAAGAGTTACGCTGATCACGTCTGGGCTGTCAAATATCTGTCTCTCGGCAACACTAGTGCTTAAACTGGAATAAACAGTTTGAAAGAAACGTATTAAACGCTTCAGCTATTTTCTTTGCATCTGTAATTGTTACTTCACCATGGAATATTTCCCACGAAAGTTAGGAATCTTTGTTCGATATGAATTGCCAAATTTTGGGGGAGTTCTGAGAGGCAAATTGACCAAGTGTTTGCGTGAAATAATGTTCCCTTGCCTCTCTCAGCTTTAGAGCCAAGTCATTTGCCATCGTGCTAACAATTGTCCTGTCATAATCTTTAGATTTTCGCTATCGTTTTATTTTACGTTTGAGATGAATGGCGTCTCTGTTTACCCAAGGATTCTGTCTGCCGATCTTTTTTGTTTTATATAGAATGAATTTTCTAATACAAAAGTGGCAGGTGGACTTAAACTTGTTTCACAAAGAATTCACGTCATCGTCAGTATTAAGCTGTACAAGTGCTTCTTCCAAACAATGCACAATTTGTAGGTCGTTAGCGGAATCCTAACTTTAACAGTGATATACTTGGCAGTACGTAACTGTGATCGAGTCGGAAGCGCGCATGTGAAGTACACTATTTTGTGGTCAGAGATCCCTGAGTTGAGTTGAGTTGAGTTGTTGTAGGCTACTGGTGGGATTAGCCTTGCAGTTGCTGCCGGCAATTGCTCCACCGTAGCGACACCTAAAATAAATAAATCACACAATCAGACACAGACCTCACAATTAAAAATGTTCACTCTTCAGTTCACCATGTGGAGGCCAAATCCGTGTCCTGTAGGTAATTTAAGAGAAGGCGAGAGACCTCCTTCCTACACAACTGGTTCCCGCGCGGGAAAGCAATGTCCTGAAGAGAACTGTGAGGAACTCCTTCTTCTTCTTGAGGGGCCCGAATAACACCCTCCTTTCCGCGTTATACACAGTACAGCACATTAGGTAATGTTCTATGTCACCGCACGCACCACACGTTGAACATAATGGTGATAACGCCAGGCCAGTCTTATACATCCACGCAGGGGTACGAGCGGAGCCCGTGCAAATGCGGAACAGTAAGGTGGCTTGGTTTCTTTTGAGACCCTTGATCACACATGGCTTGTGAGGTGAGCTCCACAAAGAACTGAAGTGGCACAACACCGCTTCTCTGAAGAGTCTGTTGTCCTCTTGAGGCACTCTTCTCAATGGATTCCCGGACGGCACTCTATGGGCGAGGCTGTCCGCCATCTCGTTGCCTATGATACCTATGTGCGAGGGCACCCATTGGAAACGTATGGATAAGCCTTTGATATGGAGATTGTGCACCGAGCGTAGGGAGCTAAGACATAAGGCATCAGTAGGGAACCCGTGCTCTAACCTTTTAAGGGCAGATTTTGAATCTGTGAGAATGACAACAGGTTGAGGCGTACAAAACCGTAGTTTCTTTAGAGCTGCCTCAATTGCAACGCTTTCAGCCGTTGTGGAGGGCACGACTGCAGCGAAGCGAACAGACCAATCATACCTCAAAGAGGGAATGTGAAAAGCAGCTGCACTAGATTCTTTGACCTTCTCCATAAAGCCATCAGTAAAGATTTGAAGATGACGTGCATATTCAGTCTCAATATGTTCCAGTACCAGCGAACGCGTTGCCGCCAGAGGAGAACTCCGCTTAGCGCGTACGTGAGGAATTGTCAATGAACAATCGAGGCTCGCGAATGACCAAGGTGGTTTAAGCCTCTTAGTTCGACCTCTAGCGTCAAGACCCAGGTAACCAAGAGTATTTAGTGCCAAGTACGCTCGGGACTCAGGTCTCTTTCGAAGGTGCTGTAGAAGGGCTCGGCCGGCTGCCGTCTGTTTGAGGCGGCCAATTTGCATCAATAACCTTTGTGAAGCGACTAGGCTAAGAGGTCTCGATAGAGATTCATAAAGTACTGCATGCAGTGTTAGGAGCAGTCTGCGGAACGCTAAGAGCCCTTCTTAGGCCCTTTCTGTGCAGAACCTCAAGTCGTTCCAGCTGTGATATCGAGGGGGAAATTAAAGGGAGCTGATACATTATTCGACTCGTCACTAGTGCATCGTGCAACCTGATCATTGAAGAAGGGTGATTTCCCCATTGCTCACTTGCAACTCTACAGATCACATTGAGACGCGAAGATATCGATGTCACAACCGAGTCCACAGCTCATCGCCACTGTAGGCGGTAGTCAATAATGACGCCCAAAAAGCGCTTGTGTTTCAATTGTCGAAGGCAAGATTTATCAAGGTCTATCTTCAGCCACGCATACCTTCTTCCTCTGCCTGGAAACATGATGAAGCCAGATTTTTCCACCGAGAGAGTCAACCCAACACCTTGAAGGTAATTTTGAACTGAAAGTAATGCCTGTCGAGCTATCAGAGTTAAACGCTTGTGTTGATATCCGGTTAACCAAAGACAAATGTCGTCCGCGTATATCGACATATGGACATGCCTGCAATGTTTTTGCACTTCAGCGGGAAGACCAGCCATTACAACATTAAACAGCGTCGGGGAAAGAACACTTCCCTGAGGTACAGCTCGCGATACCGCCCTTTCGGTGCTTATGGTACTTCCTAACCACACTTGAATTTTACGATCACTGATAAGTGAGTGGATGAATCGCAGAAGGTAGCCCTGTACGCCCATGGCCGGCAAACTATTTAGTATTGAGCTCTGAAGGGCGCTATCATAAGCCTTTGATACGTCTAGGAAAATAACTAGTGTTGAAAGGCCGAAAGCTCTATGTTCAACATGGCTTGTCAAGTCCAAGACGCTATCTTGCGCGCTTAAACCTGTTCGGAATCCAGTCATGCATGTTGGCAGAGCCCTTCTATCTTCGAGCCACCAAGATAAACGCTTACTTGCCAGCTTCTCCATGACCATAGTCACGCACAACATCAGTGATACAGGACGATACGAGGCTAAGTCTGTCATTTCTTTGCCGGGCTTCAGCACTGGGACAACACAAGCCACCTTCTATGAAGGAGGAACATCGCCAGTCTCCTACACTCGACTGAGATAGCTTAGGAGCATCTTCCGGTGTTCCAGAGGTAGGTTCTGCATCATCTGGTTGGTGATGCCGTCAGGACCTGGTGCACATCGACGCCGCAGGCTGCTGAGTGCTGTCTGTAGCTCTCGAAGTGTAAACGGGGAGTCCATCACAGACATAGATGTTGCAGACAGAGCGCAGGGATGAACTCCTGAACTTGCACTTACAAATGCATCTGCAAATTCCTCTGCCAAGCACACGAGAGGTTTCTGCTTGCGCAGTGCAAGCGCTTCGAAAGGTTTAGTAGGACGAGAATCACCAGCAACACTGCCAATGACTCGCCAAATTCTCGTCATCGGTGAGAAAACCGTCAAGCTAGCGCAGAAGGACGCCCACTACGACCTACAGAGCTTGTTCGTATGGCGTCGAATGGCAGAGTTAAGCCTATTGAAGGTCGTCTTAAATGATCTGTCGTCCTTCTTCCGCATCAGTTGTCGCTCCGCCCTTTTGCGTGCTGCGCAAAGGTTCCTGAGTTTTAAATCCGGAGTCGGAAAATTATTAGGCAACTTGACCGCTGTGGTAGCAGCCATCTTACCAGAAATCATTTTGTCTATCACATCACCAGAAACACATGCAAGTTGCTCCCTGTATTTGTCCCAATTAACAACATGGCTAATTTTAGAGCCGCGCATATGGAAGTCGGCAGTAAACACTAAAATTGGATAGTGATCACTCCCCATGCGGTCAGGTGCAGTTAACCACTTCACGCGGACGTCAGATGAATGCAAGGTTAGGTCTATAGATCTGGCTGAGGCTGGTGGCCGGAAGAAAGTGGGACTTCTGTCATTGGCCACGCACAGGTCCAAACTGCCGATAACTTCTACAAGTTTCAGTCCGCGGGAATCTGTGTTCCTGTCACCCCAGACAGAGTGGTGGGCGTTGAAGTCCCCGCAGATAATTCGGGGCGCTGGGCAACGGTCACAAAGCTGCTGGAGAAACAAGTCCATTGCTACCTTCTTCCGCGGAGACACGTATACGGATGCAACAAAAAGAGTTCGGAAGCCAAGCCGTATCCTTACAACCGCTACCTCAATACTCTCGGTGCAAAGATCGGTGACGTTCAAAGCCACATGAGGAATCTCTCTTCGTATGTAAAGGGCGGCACTTCCCGCGGGAAATGACTTTATGCTGCAATTCTTATGGGCGACATAACCGGTCAGAGATCTCCCGCTTGGTAGGCCAGCCTCCGAGAGGGCCAATACTGGAACACATGTATCTTTCAGAAATATTTTAAGTTCTGCTAATCGACTTATAATCCGAGCGCATTTCCATTGCATAATAAACGGCACTTTCCGGTGATTTTTAGTTGCACGAGGTTGAAGAAGACTAGCAATATTATAAGGTAAAGGTCGCTGCGAAGGTGGTGATCATGGACTCAAAGGAAAGAACGAGCTGTAGAAAGTTCTTCAGGGTGCCAGTCTGCATCGCTTGAACATATGAACGCAGGACTTCAAACAAAACTCGCAGAAGGTCGGACAGGTGCTGATTTTCGAGCTCCTTATTTTGCTGTATGCACTGCCTCCCAACTTCAACAAAAGTTGCGGACTGGGACCCACTCTTGGCACCTGCAGCTGGCTTCTTCATCTCTTTTGAGGCGAGGGAATCTCCTCCATGTTGTCGAGTCTGGCTGTGATCTGGTCGTTGATAATCTTGGACACTTTTTGCTGCAGCAGATCGAACAACCAACTCACCCACAGAGGACTTTGCCGTCTTGCTAGGCTCAGGTCGCTCACTGACGTTGCTTGTTACCACGCTACGAACTTCCGACTCTAACGCAGGGAACTCAACTTCCGAATCTAACGCCGGGAACTCGTCACTTCCAGGTATCCGCTTCTCAGTAGGTTGTGGTTTGGGACCACTAATGAAGGACAATCGGTGGTGTAAAGCGCTTACACGGAAGGGACAGCCACCGAAACTCGCTGGATGGCCACCACCACAATTAGCGCAAGCAAAATCTGCCTTGCAGGCTTTGTAATCGTGGGCGCCACCGCATCGTTTGCAACGTTGGTCTTTGATGCAAACTTTTGCCACATGCCCAAAGCGTTGGCACCTAAAGCATCGGGGAGGAGGTTCAACGAACTCTTTGACTGCATACTTGGTATTTATGTCAGCATTACGTCGTGCATCTTGAGGTCCCAGATATGTGCTTTAAATCGCGTTCACCAACTCAGTGCAGAATGTTCTTCGGAAGCTTGCCCGACACAAGTCCTGCCTCATCGAGGAGCGAAGTGCAACTCACGGACGGTGGTCTGAAGCTGATCCCCATTAGTTGCAGTGCAAAATACATACATACATACATACATACATACATACATACATACATACATACATACATACATACATACATACATACATACATACATACATACATACATACATACATACATACATACATACATACATACATACATACATACATACATACTCTTCTAAGCCCTCCCATCCCCTCTCTACCTCTACCATGTGACCGGTTTCCTAGGCATCGCTTTCTTCAATTTCTTCAATTTTAACACTCCAGCGCTGACGCATTAAAAATAAATAAGGTCTCTTGTCAGCTATAATAACTCTGTCACTGTCAGTTTCGCGACTGTATGTACGCAGAATTGCTAGCCAAAAATCGCCACGAAAACATTGGTAGAAACAAGAGCCGAACGCCCGCACACTCCGGTGTCTTCTTCTTCCTCCCCGGTCAAATTGTACTGCAGCTGAAATACCTACTATCAGAGTGAATTCTGATCAGACCATTATTATTTGATGATGATGAGTTTGTGCTTAGTGCATTTACGTTTTTTTGTTGGCTTTCTATGCTCCTGCGCCTTCAGTCGAAGTAATGTTTGCATCCTTCATGCCTTGCAAAGTGTTGGTGTGGCACTTGCAGACACCACTCCCACTCTTCTAGCCGCTGTGTAGATGCACAAAGGAAAACAACAAAACAAGATGTCGAAGCCCACCCACCCCCCTAAAGTGTCATTACCAGAGTTCTCCAAAGTGTCATTACCAGACTCCAGCAGAAATCCACCGGCAGGGCTCTCCTTAAAAGATTAGGCTATAAAAACATAGAAGGAACGAAGGATAGGATGGCTAACATACCACTCTTTTCGCCAGACACTGAAAGCTAGCCCCCTACCGAGGAATATGGACCCGAATCTGCATACGGCCAGAAGACAGGCGCGAGCAGATTACGTAGAAAAACACCTGGCCACTAAAAACAATGTGGTATACACGGATGCAGCCCTATACCTGTGGGACCACAACAGCAAAGAACATAGAGTTGCGGCAGTGACCGTGGATCACATGGGAGAGCTGATAAGCAGCGCAACCTTAAGGAGCTGCACGGTAACAGAGGGGGAAGAAGCATCTGTGGCTCTAGCAGCGGCGGAGGGTTACCGTAGAAACAGATCCTTGATAATACTCACAGACTCCAAAGAAGCATGCAGAAATTACACGGCAGGTAGAATCAACAAAGGGACGCTGCGAATCCTCCTCGAGGCAAGGCTTCCGAACGAAAAGATACTGCACACGATTTTCTGGGTGCCGGGTCACACCGGAATAGAGGGTAACCAGAGGGCTGACAGTCTAGCTCGCGAGCTCACATACCGAGTGGGACAGTCAATGGACCCGGATACCACTATGACGGTGGAACCAACGTACGCGGAAATACTAAGCCACGACCGAGGCAAAAGGATAATATATCCACCACCCCATCCATCTTTAACACAACACGAAGCAGTCGGCTGGCGAAGGCTGCAGATAGGAACATTCTCCAATCTACACATCCTACATAAAATGATTCCCAGTCAATACAGGGACACATGCCCATGGTGTGGGGCCATCCCAACACTATATCACATCACGTAGGAGTGCAGAAATAACTTCTCTTTCCACAAGGAAAAAAAACCCAGTACGGAACAGTGGGAGGGCCTGCTCACCAGCGGCGTGCTCACAGTCCAAAAAGGATTGGTGCAACACGCTCGCAAAGTGGCCAGGCTCAGCGGTGCTCTGGAATAGGGGCGCCGACCGCTCAAGACGGCGGAGACTTCAGTAAAACATGAAGACCTCTGTTAGCCGCTGAAAGCTGTAAATAGAGCATTAAAGTTTTTTCTTCCTTCCTTCTGTTACCGATATCATTTGAGGTTTCGAGTTGCCTCTACCATTTCAGTTAAAATTTTATTGCGGCTATAAGCTTACTGCATCATTGTCGGTGCGGACGTGCATGGCGTTTAATTCATACTTTCGCTCTATGTCTGCAAATCTTGACAATAGAACAAGTGCGTTAGAAGCATAAGCGGCGGCTACCTCATCCGTATTTTCTCACTTCATTATTTTTAGTTTCCACTGGGACCGCCATGCAGACACAATATATATAAATATATACACATGATAAAGTTTATTATATTTTAAAGAGATGGAGGTAGCTAAGAAACAATTGCTTCTAATGGTATGAATAGCCTATGCATAGAGAATAAATATGTTGCTGTATGTTGACCTTGCTTTGCGCGCCTTTTTTGCCCTGAACAAAATCTGCGGACTTCAGTGACCCCCTCGGTAGCCTCTTTTATCAACGGCGTGTGAAATCCACGTGAATAAGTGTCAGTATTGCTTCTCTTGCCTGTAGACAATGCTAACGACTAAAAAAAAATTCTTATAATTTAGAACATTAGGGGTGGAAACATCGCCCCTTACAGCGAGGTCATAAATACGCGCGCGCGTGCCCCCGCCCGTGCGTGCGTGCGTGTGTGTGTGTGTGCATGTGCGTGTATGTTCCTCAGTAAAACTGGGCAAACCACTCTGGGGGATTGGCCATGAATCGGACGGTGAAAAAACTTTTTTTTTTCATGAAAGTAAGGTGAAATGAAATAAGTATCTTTTAAATGAAAATTAAAGTGCCTACTTTTACAGACAGGAATGATCGAATATCAAAGTATTACCGCAAGAATTATGCCAGCATAATAAGCATAAAGAATCTTAACATGCAATTATTTTTGTCGGGAGGAACCACCACACTTCGTCGTCGACATCGTCACTGTAATCACATCGTCTGTTTACTTGCATTCAGCTGTTGTTGTTGTTGTTGTTGTTGTTGTTGTTGTTGTTGTTGTTGTTGTAGCCTGTGATGCGTGTGGCTCCTACCCACGATGGGGGATTGGCCAAGAAATGGGTGGATTATTCGAAATTATGGAGCATAAAGTAAGCTGCATAATAAATGCAGCTTACTTTCATGCATGAACGCTCCCTTTAACTAGAGCTTCTTTTTGCGAGCACAGAATTGCGTCACGCCACAGTGGTCATAGCGCCGACCCTGGGTGATTTAATGAAGGTGATTCTCTGCGTCAAAAAAGAAAAAGAAAGCTCAAAGGGCCTTTGAAATCGGCCGTATGGCTTTTTAATGGCAAGCGTCATTTCTGTCCAGAATGACTGCCGGCGAGACATCAAAGGACGCATATGTCGACATCCTTTTTATGAATTCACGGGTAAATGATGAGCATAGAGTTAACACAAATGCGTACGTTTCGCAGCATCTAAATCACAAGGCAGATGGAGAGCACGGGGATGGCGTTCATTTTAGCCTCGTCAAAGCGATCCCGTGAACGAACGGTTGATGCATTGTTTATTCACTTTTGTACTCGAATGATCTATCTTCCTCAATAGCCTTGCCATGATCGTTTTACTTGACTTTATGACAGCGTTACGGTGTCGCCATTTCTGTACAAGCACCAATAAATGAGATGGAACGTTCTTAATGAAACGGAGAGAACTTTGCCGGCGTGCGTGTAGCCACCTACGTGCTATTCTGCATAGAAAAGGGGTATAGAATCGGAAAGGACTAAATGAAAGAGATAGAGAGAAAGATGGAGAGAGGAAAGGACTAGGAGAGAGAGAGGGAGAAATAAAGAAAGCGGACGAAAACGTGCGGACTAGTTTGGTTATTATATTGTGCATAAAGAATTGCACCATGTGAGACGCATAAGAACAATCGTTTCCTTTCCGTGTCTATCATAATTCCCCCCCCCCCCCTTTCTTTTTCTGGAGCTGTCTCCAAGGGAGAGTGCTCGAGAGCGCGCAAGCAGAGACCAGCTCTGCGCTGGCTCGTCGTGTGCCCTACAAATGTATCCGGACACGCGAGGCCACGCCGACCGTCATGCCGCGTCACTTCTTCGCGAGCGCTTCGTGGCTAGCCGCAGCACCGCCTTGATCGGCGTTGTCGGCCGTCTTCGCGGCCTCGGTCGTCTTGTGGTCTTCGGCCCCGGCGGCGTCCCCGCCTGCGGACTCGTTGGAGCCGCCCGCCACCAACTCGGCTGCCGTGGCGGCCCCCGTGGCGGTTCTACGCCTTCTCGTGTGCATGACGACGAGGCAGATGACGACCGCTACGCAGATAATCACTCCGGCGCCGATGCCTATGATGGACACCAAGGAGGGACTCCCGTCGATTCTGGACTGGCCGGAAGTCGAGGGCTTGGCTTTTTCTACCTGCACGGTTCGTGGTAGAGAGCAAGTTTAACGGTATCTGGTGAGGTTAGGCTAGCGACGGGCTTGGCGAGCTGCTCTAGGCGAGATGGTTCGGGATGAAATAAGTGGAGGGAAATATAAGTAAAGCACACACACCCGCTAACTCACACATGCGCGCATAATGTGCTTGCACAAAAGTTGTACAGAGTCTCACTGTGGCCTGTACCCCGCAAGAATGCTATAGGCGCTTCAGTGGGGCACAGTTCAGATCCCCTAGATTGGCACTGTCCAAGAACATCTCGTAGCTGAGGCTACGTACGTACCGTGCCGCATGTTTACGCGTTCCTCAAGGCAGATTTTGAGGTCGTGAAGCGTCCACAATACAAAATCAAATGGTCTAAGCCCTCATCAACACCGCAGGAGGGGCACCATTGGCGTGCTAGACAAGCGAATTCATCGCGCCTATCAAGATGATGCGTGATATAAAATTTACATTTATGCGGTCGAAACGATTGTGTGGTTTCTGGTAAAATTTTGAGTCCGCGTCAGTATAAAAATGCAAGGCCTGTCTGAAAAGCATACGGCCATGCTTCCGAAGTGATGTAGTGCCGCCAGGTGTTTTCGTCGTCCTAACTTCCTTCAAAGTAGTGCCCTCCCGCTTACAAACAACGAGTCCTCAGCACTTTCCACATCTCGAAACAGTCATGCTCGGTAAGTGCTGCTAGAGCAGCCGTCGCGTTGCACTTTGTCCTCTCAGGTTCGAAAGTACGTTCCCTTCAAGGTGCCTTTTAATTTGTGTGAACAGCCAAAAGTCGTGCGAGCTTATTTTCAGACTAGGTAGTTTGACGAACTAATCAAATACTGTGCCATGCCAAAAAAGACAATCATTTAAGCAGCATGCAAGGGGGGGATATCCTGGTGCAGTTGCCGTGACTTTGAATTCCTCTGTGAAAATCTTTGGCAAACTCTTGCTCACACCCGATGCGCGCCCAAATCAGCTTTAAAGATTATTTGTAGCACCTTGTTGCTATTAGTCTCTCAGCAATTCCTCTGACAGCAAGCCGAAGAGCTGTCCTTATCGTGGCTCACACTTCATAAAGAATCGCATCATTATGGCGTATTGAGGGCTCCCCATACCACGGCTCACTCGCCGCAGATGTATGACATTTCTCGAAGCGGTTGTACCCTATTGTAGTCTACAAAAGCTGTTAGGGTCTTGTGCATTGCTTCTGCTTGGCTATCACCAAGGTTTGCACATGAATTCATACGGTATCATTGTTCGTTCATTTTCGCTCATTTCATTTTTCAATTTTCGTTCATTTCAAAAATTGAGATCCACCCGATTCCTTCCGATTAATCCATGTGCATTTCCTTTGAAGCTTCGTTCTACAAGACGCGTGGATTTTAATTTAACTGTTTAGCTAGCGCAATCGGCGAATGTGTGTTCGAAGTTGCGAGGGAAGCGGATGAGGATGGCGCCTCGAGGGGAAGAGAATCACGCGCCGGGGAAAGTACGAAGGAGTGCACTAAGCGCGCGGCAAAGCAACGCCACCTAGAGGAAAGTCTAGGTGACGTTGAACGAAGCGGGGAATCTATAAGGAGGAAGGCAGGCGGAGGCGCGCTGGGTTGACTTCCTGTGGCCGTTGCTACAGGTTGCAGGCTTTGTTTGCCATGCCGATGTACCGGTTTCGTCTTGTGATAACATCGTCGTTACCTGCCGTACGCTGTGTGCGAGTGAATGCGTGGGACGGTGAGCCGGCGATAGCGGCTCTCGCGTGCGCAAGAGAGGAAAGGAGGGAGGAAGCGCGCCATCTTCTGTCGCACGCATGGCACCGGGGGAAGGGAGGGAGTGGGGCGTTGTATAGCCGCGCGCAGTCGTGCGAGCTTTGAAAGCGATCTGCTTTGGGGGCACAGTCTAGGCGAGCCGATGGCTCGTAGTTTTGCGTGCGCTGTGTTCTCGCCGCTTAGTTTGCGTTGAAGCGATAGACAGCACGAAGCTCACTTGGCTCGCTGCTGCTGCCGCGATTTTTCGCGCCAGCGTTTTACATCGAGCGTCCGCGTTCATTGAGTGTGATGTATCAATGTTTGCCTGTGCGCGCTGACACCATGCTCGTTAACTTAGTAAGCGAATCTTTACAAGGGGGCGTTCTACTCCGGCTGCTGCTGTGTATGGCGCGACCGCGCTAATACTAGCTGCGATGCGGACCGTTAAGCGTCTAGGCCCATCGAGTTCGCTAAGCACCCACACACATGCGCGTCACCCGCGTAACTTTTTTTCCTCTCTTGAACTTTACTCCAGCTCGCGGTCTTCCGCAGAACTGATTTGCCATATTGAGTGTTCAGTGCTTGGAGTTGTCAATTGATTCGCCCTTTCTCTGCAATCGGCTAACCTGCTGGTTAGCTGAGGTGGTAGAGTGGCCGCCCCGGAAAGACCTTGATCCCGAGTTTGAACGCCGAAATAAAACCTTTTTTCTACAACTGAAAAGCTTTCTTTCTTCAAAATTCGTATGGGTTTAATTCCTTTGTAGCTTCGTGCTACAAGACGAATGGATGTCATATTTTTTTTCTTGAATCTAAGAACCTACTCGCGAAACTCGATGCACGGCGTTCAAACGCTCACTCTTGAAACAGTGTAAGGCATGAACGAAAAGCTATCATCGCGGTGCCCCATTTAATACAAAACCCTGTTATCTCAGTGGCGTAGGATGCTCAACGCCATCAAAATATACGAAGTTCCATTTGTTCAGCGTTTTCCAAATGAATGTATTCAGAAAACAATATTATGCAAAATGCTGGTTTCTCGACCTATCTATCTCTCGGCACGGAAGGTTCTTTGGTGAGCTTCATGCGCAATAAAAAGTTCGGCAGCATAGTACATTCCTGTGACACGTGAAGGCGAAAGCCTGCTGCACATTTGGTAATGCTTAAGTTATACACGATTGGAGGGACCAGACTTCTTGCAAGACACAACAAGCCGCCGTCTGGAGTAAACGTGGAGCAAGCCGTTGTCTGTAAGATTCGGCCTCCTCTCTACGTTGTCGTCTCGCATCGTCGCGTTGCTGTTTTCGCACTTCGGCTTCTTCGTCTCGTTTTTGACGCTTGGCTGCGGCTTCGCGCGCTCTCGTACAGCGGGGTCACACTCGCGCCAACGACGTCTCTCCTTGACTTTACGTCGCGTCCTCTCAGCAGGGGAAAGCAGCCCTCGGGGTCGAACGCCTTGCTCCCGTCGCACCTCGTTTCTCGCTTGGCGAGCATCCTTAGCCGTAGCATGCTTCCGAGGGGGGTTTGAAAAAAGGTTTGCATCACTGACCAAGTCAAACGAAAAAAAAAGGACGTTTCGGAAACCGTACGGGTTGCTTTTTCACAAAGAGGCGGTCAAGACGAGTAGTCTTTTCAATCTTCATTGCCTGACCAGATGAATTTTCGTCGAAACCTTGACTGCGTGTACAACAGGAGTGCTTACGGACACGACGTAGTTACTAAAATACGGAGAACTACTCGTCTTATCCGCTTCATTGTGAACAAGGAACCCGTACGGGTTCCGAAACGTCTTTCTTTTCGTTTCAGTTGCTCAGTGACTGCAAACCTTTTTTTCAAACTTCAATGCCTGACGAGACGGATTTTCGTCGAAACCTTGACTACTTCCGAGGGGGGTATGCAATGCTTCATTGATGGTTCGGATGCTTGTTTTGAGCTTGTTCTTTATTGAAACGTGTGCTGTTCTGCGTGTTGTATGGATGATTTCAATGAATGTATGCACTGTTGGCTTCACTTCCCTGAGCGCTTGTAGCCTCTTCCTTAAAGAGGTATGAGCCATTGCATTTTTTGCATGCTTACGGGGGTATGAGCTATTGATAATGATGATATTTTTTGTAACACTCGACTAGACGCCCCGTTTTTTGAATATGAGCCATTGCAACGAGCCACTCGACGCTTTCGCCTTAAAATGGTCTTTTGTTTTGTTTTTTGTCCGAGCTTGCAAGGCATACTGAACTTTCTTAATTTTGTTGAGATACCAATTAAATGAATATTCCAGGCAAATTTTCGCCGTCGCTCTGATGTTACTTGCACAATCCAAGTGCAATAAAAATGAGTGGCTCGCGCGCCTGTATGCTGCGGGTGCGAAGGCAAGCGTGATAAGGTGAGCCGCGAAGTATGGTGGTTTGATGCATGCTGTCTTACTGTGCGGCCAGTGTTATGAGGTCACGTGATTGAGAGTGCGCGTCTTTTCCTATAGCTAAGCAGTGGTTGCTCATGGCGGTCCCCTCGGCTTCGCGCGACGTATGCTGGAGGTTATCTGCGGTGGGTGCCCGAGATAAGGGAGGACCAGGATGCCTGGTGGCTTCGTGCGCGTGGACTTCGCGGCGTCCTCCCCTGCGCGCCTATAATGCTGGAAGTCGCGTAATCTAAGTTTCTGAGATGCGATGAAACAAGCGGCAGCATCAAGCATTCGCTCCCAACTGCCTGTGCCCGTCATCATCCCAGCGTTGTGACATCTAATGGTCGCAGTAATCGAGTGAAATCTATTCATGTTTGTCGATGAGCTTGATAACACGCTTGTTTAGTAAGGAAATGTTTGCTACTATTTATACTGCCGATAAAACTACGAACCTTACTTTGCGTAATTGTTTAACACTTCTCTGTCGCTATCAATGCTTCGCCTTTCGCGCGACACTGCGATTTCTTTTTCCTTGGACAGTATCACGTAACGATTACTTTAGCTCGATTCAATTCTGTTTGTATATTCACTATTCATGACAGGCCGATACTGACGATAAAATAATCGAAAGACGTAGTGCCATGATACTATGGCCTCTGACATCGCGAAAAGGAAGTTAATTGCTATAAAACAGCTATATTATGCCGATACTGGTTAAGCTATACTGGACGAATAAAGGTTTGAACGATCTGCACTTTTCCATATATTTTTTGCAGTACCTTCAAATTATAACTGATATGCTTTTTCGACACGATTAAGGTAAAAATAAAAAATGGAAGAAAGTTATTTGCACACTAATTATCTTGCCACCTAAATTGTTGAACAAAGAACAGTAACTTACGCATAATTTTGTGACGTCACATTCGAAATCACTGCCACAATCGCTGCAAGGCTCCCCTTGCTTGTACACCGGTGCTCCTGTTTTCAATCTGCGAAAAGCAGACGTCACTTTTCACTTCGCCACCATGCACGCACGTATGTATAGAAAATAACTGCTGCCTACAAAATGCCAACGACGGGGAACAGCTCGTGGATAACACACAGAGCATGAAGCTTTATACCTAAGAGCCAACCGCGATTTCCGTATTCAAATACGCGGAAGGCGCCAGAAATACTCACTTTAGACAACAGCTGAACCGGTACGAATGAAATTTGCAGCGTATAGGGAAAATAAAGCGAGTTCTACTGTCACGAGAAGGCAGGGCACGAATTTCCAGAAAAGTTCTTAGGCTAGAATTGCTCGTTTGAAATCAATTCCAGCCAGTCCTGAAGCCAGAGATATTACTAGCAACAGTGGCCGGCCTATAGCAATAAGCACTCGCGAACAAAAGCTTTGTTAACTCGGCTCAGGAACGTTTATTGAAGCCTAACATTTTTTTTTTTTTCAGAAACTGCCGGAAATCAATAAGTTTAAAAAGAAATCAAACCACAATGTTTTTAAATTAAAAATTAAATTATGGGGTTTTACGTGCCAAAACCACTTTCTGATGATGAGGCACGCCGTAGTGGAGGACTCCGGAAATTTCGACCACCTGGGGTTCTTTAACGTGCACCTAAATTTAAGTACACGGGTGTTTTCGCATTTCGCCCCCATCGAAATGCGGCCGCCGTGGCCGGGATTCGATCCCGCGACCTCGTACTCAGCAGCCTAACACCATAGCCACTGAGCAACCACGGCGGGTACAATGTTTTTAAATGCGTAACTCTGCATTTCGATAGATATAGCAATTCCGTAAACAGCATCTGTTATAACATCTGAAAAGGACAAATTTTATTTATTCGTGTGCACCTGTAGGTCACAACTAAGAAGGGGTCCGACAGACGGACTTGGACACTGTGGTATCAAAGTTATATAAGCAGTGATAAAGTGCCTCAGAAACGCTGGCCGACGTTTGGATAGGTGAACCTTTCTATCTTTGTCAAAGGCGGCCCTGACAAGGCCGCCTTTTACATTTTACATTTCAGCGCGGTGTAGAATACGTGAGTTTTGTCTGCTCTAGATAACCTACTAGGCGCAGCCTGCATAATTATGTTAATATCCTTCCTTTCTGTTGTAAACAGGAGAAATAAATTCATTCATTCATTCATTCAATATTTTTTATTACTGAGTTTGAGAGTTGTAAACTCGGCGCTATAAATTTTTCAGTTCCGCAACTTATAATAATTCTTGTGAAAACAAATTTGTTGGCTGAAATAAAAAAATCGGCTTCCATACGGTCCGTATTTCTTTTATATTTCTTTTTATTTTTAATGCAACAAACCTCATTAACTTTGATGGAGTGAATGCAATGCAAAGGTATTTCTTCGTTCCCAAACATTTTGGCCTGCTGCTCCTTCAGTTTTATAGCATTACTCTTTATTACGCATAGCTTACTTGTATGTTTGTCTGCGCGCCCAGCGAGAAGCATGCTTGGTTGCGGATACAGGTCGTTGTATTGCGAAGTCACAAGTTCGCTTGCATTTACCTACGCGTCGCATGCAAAAAAAAAAGGGGGGGGGGGGCAAGCGCCCCCCCCCCTTTTCTTTTTCTGTGTTCATATTCTTGTAACTTATGATTTCTACGCTTCAAGAAAATACACAGGGAGACTTCACGTGTACCTAACCCAGGAGAGAAAAAGAAAACAGAAAATACCATGGTACCTCCCCCGTAGTCTTAAGTAAAACATGTTTCGTTAAAGCAGCACATCAGGAATTATACCGCCCGTTTTTCTTTAATTATACAACTGTCTAAGCAGATTGCCACTGAATTCATTTATATCGTGGCCTGTATAGCCGTGAACTTAACGGATGGAACGAGCGTTTATTGTGTGGCGACTCTAAAGGGCCTACACTATTTACCCAATTAATGTTCGCGCCGACAACCCGCCCTCTCCCCCTTCCCTCAAAAATCTACAGTTTTTCGAGTAATCGTCCCTCTCTCGAAAATTGTGGCAGTGACTGTTGTCTGCTTGGTGTGGCCAATGATTACGATAGGATAACAGGATGGATGGATGTGATACGTGCGTCCTCTTTCTAATAAGGCGGCGACGAATACCGCCAGGCTCGTAACCTTCAAGTTTCTTTCGCGCCTATTTTAGGCCTCTAGGAAACGCATGACCGTCGAGCGTCATCTGCTAAGCGTCATTCTATAGAAAAAACGTTCTCTCGGAAAATTTTCCCCGCGTAATTATCGCACATCCAAGTTCCCATCAATTTTATACGCAAAAAAAAAGATATACGTTATGCGAGCATTATGTGAGTAAATACGGTATATCCCAAACAAGCTGGAACTTTCAAGTGCTCAATAGTGCTCATACTTGAGGTGTCCGTGGAGCCTGTTTCCACGTTTTTGTGTTCCTCAGGGCCACAACTGCTTTCCTTCGCAATGTTCACACACGGGTATAGCTCACTCTCTCCTGCCCAATCCTAGGGCCATCTTTTCTAAGAGCTCTGTTAATCCCTATAGTGTGTGTAGATGCGTTTAGATGATGCTATAATCACAAAGAGACTACTTAACCGCGCAAATAATGTGTCTAAAAGCTCGCGAAATGAATAAGGGGAGGGGTGAGGTAATGGTCACGTTCGCCAAAGTTTCGTTCAGGCACGATGCGACACGACAATCGTGAGCGCGGTCTCCAAAGCTCCGCATTTATCACTGAAGAACTCGAAATCGAGTTATGTAGGGGTAGAAGGACCTTGTGCATGATATGCCGTCAAAATCCTGAGAATCTTTTTTTATTGCTAAGTCCTCAGAAATTATCGTTAAGAATGTTTTTTCAACATAAGCTTTTAAGAGAATCGGAGGTTTGGTTTCATATTCTTGTTTTTTTTTAAAGGTGCATAAGACTATACTCACCCAGGGTGATAGTCGCATACTAGGATTTCCTTGGTTGGGTCGTTTGGCCTTGATTTTAACTTGAACTGTTTGTAGCCGCAACCTATGGAGCGAGTTTCAGCCCAGATAAGCTGAAACACACACAAAAAATATCTATACATCTGACATTGCGACGAAACGAGGACAGTGCAAAACACACACACACACACACACACGCACGCACGCGCACGCGCACACACACACACACACACACACACACACACACACACACACACACACACACACACACACACACACACACACACACACACACACACACACACACACACACACACACGCACGCACACACACGCACACACACGCACGCACACACACACGCACACACACACACACACACACACACAGACACACACACACACACAGACACACACACACACACATGCACGCACACACACACACGCATGCACACACACACACACACACACATTCCGAGAGATATCCACCCCCATTTTGAATATGCGCAAAGTGCTTTAGTAAAACGGATGGGAAGTTAAATGACGTTGTGTTTTCTCTCGGTGCAGAATGTCGTCATATAGCGGATTCACTTCTTTCATTACTTCTCCCAATGTTCTACATCAGGCATAGCATATTGCAAGCACCTGGATGGATGCTTCCCGAGTAATCTAAATAAAATATCTTATAGTCTTATATCCTATGTTCCCGTCGAGACTTCTCACATGGCGTGCTCATTACGAAGGATAGCTCAACTCGCTGAAGAATTGGAAGTCCTTAATTCGTTTTCCAGATGTACGCTTTTCATGCTTCTGAAGATGCGAGAAATGTGGCAAAACTAACGTTTCAATGGCGAGAAATATCCGGCACTTGAGGAAGATAGTCTTCGCGAGCCCATTAGCCTGAGTAATAATGGGACACGACATGAAAACGCAATAACAAAAAAAAATGCTGATAAAGAAGATTCACTCTCACAAGTGTCCAACGGCTGTTCGCAGCATTTGGCCATTGCAGTAACATCGTTGAGATGACTGCGCAAATTGTTTCTAAGCATTCCAGCGTGAGTACTGCACTTTTGTTATCTACAATAGTAGAATATGTTAATCTCGCACACCCGTTTAGAGCAAGCGCAGTTAATCTCGCCTTCAGTCGCAGCCCACGCTGAGCCACTCGCCGTGGTGACTTAGCGGCTATGTCGTTGCGCTGCTAAGCACGAGGTCGCGGGATCGAATGACGGCCGCGGCGACCAAATTTCGATGGGGCGAAATGCAAAAAAAAAAAAAAATGTCCCGTGCATTGGGGGCACGTTATATAAAGACCCCTGGTGGTCGAAATCATTCCGGAGTCCCCCACTACGGCGTGCCTCATAATCAAATTGTGGCTTTGGCACGTAAAACCGCAGAATTCATTTCAATTTCACTCTGGGCAGCCAGTTCATTGACGGCGGCAGCTGACGACAACTTGGCGAGCGAACACGGCTGGCAAGCATGCCATGAGAACAGGCGCAACGTTGTATCGTGGGTGTTCCCTTTTTTTTTTTTTTCATTCTGCCGATTCGTGCCCTCCCCGGCGAAAAAAAAAAAGAATGGCTGCCCCAGAAGCGCTGCCCATTATGGTCTATATACATGTATCATTTTGCGCAATTCAAAAAAAAGAAAGAAAAAGGATAACAGACAGAACGCATAGGATTTCGCTGCGCATACCTGTGCGAATCTCTCCGCCTCCGCGTCCGTTTGATCCGCGTACTTGTTCAAGTCCGCAGGTTTCAACTTCACGCTCCCGTCGAACCACGTCTGGAGCACGTGGGCGCCCTTGAACGGCGCGGCTTTCGGCTGCGTTGCGGGGACGGCGGCGGAGTCCTGGATTTGGTGGACTCCGGTGAAAGACCCTGCGCAGTGCGCAGCGAGTGTCTGTATAGCTGAAAACTGTCCGCAAAGCCCGGCTACAACATAATCCGGAGAGCCCGATAGTATACGATGTGCAGTTCTGCCAACTGTTAAAGCGGGAGCATAGAGTACGTTCAAGTATTCCTGTCTGGCAGTTCTACGATCACACGGCTTTGCCGCAGGAGACTTGCGGTTGGTGGCGCTGGCACCTTTATATACACATGCACCCGTGCAGTGATTGACACTGCTTCAGCTGGCGCTTGAAACTGTAGCGCCAGCAAAGGGAGCGCCGCAAGTTAAAGTGTTTCCTCTGACAGCTGACCTCACTGTGCATGATACTTATGCACTCAACTAAAAATCCCGAGGAATCCTTTTGTTTTTTTTTTCAAACAGGAGCAGCCGTGACGTGAGAAGGCAAGCGAGAAAGGTGACGTAAGAAGGCAAGCAAACGCTGGATAAACTTAAGTTCAAAGTACGGTATGGTGCGTTCCTGCTGTTTCTGAAAAATAAAAAATAAAATAAAAATAAGAATAAAATTTCGCGAAGGTTTCATTCGTCCCGGTGGCGCCACGTCACCGGCACAAACCCTCGCGAGAGCCAGTGTTCAAATAACGATAAATATGTGTTCAAATAGTGATATTTCCAAATAGCATCGAATAAGATTAGTAGAGAAAATAAAGGCGGTCTTGAATACTCGAGAATACTTACTAATTTAACCTAACTGAAATATGAATATATTGTGGAGTCCGTCTGGGAAACATTAAAGAAAACGAAAGGTCTGTCTACACTATATGATACATGTGCCGTTCACAACTAGACGTCCGGTCAAGCGAGGAGCTTGTAAATGAGACGCAGTTTAAATGTGATCGCCGTTGGTGCATCGTGGCGATGACAGAAACAAAATACAGTTGAAGCTCGATTTAACGAAGGGATGACCACGCTAGAATTATTTCCTTAAATCGGGAAGTTCGGAAATTCGAAGGGATTTTTCGGTCCTTCGAACTCTAAATTTATGACGTAGCGACACCCAACAGGTACCACACCATCGTACTTGCCGCTAACCCACGCCTGCGCGTGTAGAAAGTACCCGAGGACGACCAACTACCGCCGCTCCTAGCATCATCTGGTGTGTAAGAACGCAAATATGTCCAACGGACAACTTACGCAGGGCGTGCATAAGCAGAGCCGCATTAATTAAAGCGCACCGCAGGGTCTAGATGGCACAACGGTAGCGGTCGCACATGAAATCAACATTTCTGTGCCCGCCACGATAGCTTTGCGGCTATGGCATAGCTCGAGGTCGCGGATTTAACCGAGGCGGCCGCATTTCGACGGCGGAGAAATAAAAAGAAAACAAAAAAAAAAAAGACCGCTCGCGTACGCTGATTCAGGGACACGTTAAAGAACACGGTGTCAAAATTAATCCGGAGTCCACCACTAGGTCTTGCCTCATAATCCGATTGCGGTTTTGGCACGTGCAGCCCGATAATCCAATTCAAGTTTATTGCTTCTGATACGATGCGACGTGCTATGTGAGGCAATGACAATGCTTAACCATCTCGGTGGTTATGAAATATGGCGCACAAGAGCGCCTCAAGCAAACACCTCTCCCTTTGTGTATTGCGTACTACGCAGACAAACAGCAGTGGTGCACGCTAGGTAACATTTACCATCAAGTCACCACTCTCGTGTTGGACAAAACGTTGAAAAAGTTAACATTCGCCGTCAATACCCCGGCTAATTATCGTCATTCAAAGCAAACAGCACGGAAAGCTTCGCTTACATCGATTCCCACAGTGCGTGGGATCTGCATAATTTTTTTTCATCCACTTTCATTTTCATTCATTTATCATTTCTTTACTTCAATTAAGAACATGCAACTATCCTTATGATGTCCTCCGTGTCATTGTTTGTTGGCTTCTTATGATTTTACTGATAAATATCGGCCCTCTCGGTTTCCTGTCCTCTCGTTCATGTTACATATACAGTGTCCCAACTATCATGCACCAACATTTTAAAATATGCAAATGCCACATAGCTGGATAGAAACAAGGTAATGTTCTTTGCCTTCGCTTAGAGATACTCAGATTATTTTTTTTTGCATTCAGCCAAATTACATAATTCGTTTTAGTTAATTAATGAGCCTCTCAAATGTCATAATTAGATGAAACGTTTCAATGTGAAAATAGTAGAGCAACATGAAAAGCTCCCGATACAGCTTTCTGTTGGTCAATACGTGTGACCTAAAAGTGTTTTTCGAACGCAAAAGAAGTCTGCGAGCACACGCAAAATTGCAGCGCGACTGGCCTCTAGAGGCACTTTGCGTGTGTTTGCGGCCTTCTTTCACGCTCAGAAAAATACTTTTATGTCGCACGTATTGACCAACAGAAACCTGTATCGGGAGCGTTTCATGTTGCTCTACTATTTTCACATTGAAACGTTTCATCTAATTATGACATTTGAGAAGGTGATTAATTAATTAAGACTAATTATCGAATTAGGCGGAATCCAGAAAAGTAAACTGAGTATCTCCTAGTGGCGGCAAACAACATTATTTTAGTTCTCTCCAGGTATCTGGCATTTGCATATCTTTAGATCTTGGTGCAGGATAGTTGAGACACTCTGTATATATATATATATATATATATATATATATATATATATATATATATATATATATATTTATTTATTTACAATACTGCTACTCTCATTTGAGAGCGTGGCAGTTGGGCGTTACAGTAGACATGTATATGAATACGCATTTAGGCAGTACAGTTAAAAAAAAATGGAAGAAAAAAGAAAACAATTGCCCGAGGATGGTAATATAAGAAAGAAGCTGAGTTTAGAAACAAAAATGCAAGTTTTCACATGACAGTTCATTAACATGATACTGGCAGTTAAGAACACGTAATTAACCAGTTTATACATAAAATAGGAGCGAACTGAAAGATAACACTTAAAGCGTGAAGAAATTTTAAAGTTGTGTGAAGGGATACGCTTTAAAGCATACACTTTGAGAGCGAGAAGACACGAATGGAAAAAGAAAGAACAATCAAGGCAAGCAATCAGCAGGAAATGACAGTTACAACAATTATCTTAGGACTAGCAGTAGTACAGTAATGAAAATTTATTTTGGGAACATAGTGTACCATATGTCCACATAACGACAATCAAACAAAAATGGAAAAAGAAAAGTGGGAAGTCGAAAGCAACACAATGCGAAATTTGTGACGATGACACGTGCGATGATAAATTGTTTTATTTACGCACTGCAGCTTCCAGTTGTGAAGTAAATTCGGACAACGATTCGATGGAGGTATATATATATATATATATATATATATATATATATATATATATATATATATATATATATATATATATATATATAGACCTTGTTAGAAAGTCCTGCAAGCCACGTGGACAATCAATCATCATCAAATATTTTTTCGCGCGTTCAAGTTCTACACGTTGCTACGCAGTATGACCTATCCCGTCTTACACGTACCACCAGAGAACATTGTAATTAATTTACTGGTGAGTCCCTTAAAGTCTGTATCAACTTCAGCAAAAACTGACACGTTAACGCGTTCATCTTCCCTCGCAATAAAATGATTACCCAACGAAACTTATGCATCGGGTGGACAGCTGCGCGAAAGCATATGCGTAATTCAATGGCAATCCCTGAACATACCGTTATTACAGTACGTTAAACGTATACATTAGAAAGGCTGTATATAATAAATTTGTTCATGTACTATCTGCATTTGTAGCAATGCGAAAAGCAGTGTGGGCGGTTTTCTTGCGCGATTTAGCGAATACCAAAGGGCACGAACATGCACGGCGTACAGTGATGTCTTACGAGCTGTCTTTGCGACGAACCAGTGCTCGTCATACAGCTTGGCGCTCTTCGCGTCTTGCTAGCTTGCGCAAAAACTACGCAGCTCTCGGAATTTGCAGATAGTACGCCCCTTTTTTTGTGCCTGCTTGTGTCAGTCAAGTTAATCGCTATCGAGCAAAACATGGTTAAATACTATTTGTGAACAGTTAACACATGAATGCACGTGCATTATTACCTAGACTTCGCGTCTTATTAACTCAACTGTATACGATCATGAACAGCAGGTTGCCATTATCCCTCAAAAGAAAAGTGTATAACAGCTGTGTCTTACCTGTACTCACCTAAGGGGCAGAAACCTGGAAGCTTTCAAAAAGGGTTCTACTGAAATTGAGGACGACGCAACGAGCTATGGAAAGAAGAATGATGGGTGTAACGTTAAGGGATAAGAAAAGAGCAGATTGGGTGAGGGAACAAACGCGAGTTAATGACATCTTAGTTGAAATCACGAAAAGGAAATGGGCATGGGCAGGACATGTAATGAGGAGGGAAGATAACCGATGGTCATTAAGCGTTACGGGCTTGATTCCAAGAGAAGGGAAGCGTAGAAGGTGGCGGCAGAAAGTTAGGTGGGCGGATGAGATTAAGAAATTTTCAGGGACAACGTGGCCACAAGTAGAACATGACCGGGGTAGTTGAAAAGTATGGGAGAGGCCTTTGCCCTGCAGTGGCGTAGCCAGGCTGATGATGATGATATGTGCACGATTACTTTGGACCTTCGTCGAAGTACCCCAATGTTTTAGCACGAAGCCGTATCCCGTCTCTGCGTAAGGTTTCTGTGCATCTCGTGCTAATGGCAGCCACGTATATTTCTAAATCCTCATGACAATAGACTCTCGTGTTCGTCACAAATATGACCAAATCGTCTTTAACTGCAACCCTTCAGAGCCTGTTTCATTTTTCTTCAATTAACGTGCCCCACGAGTTACGAGCCATTTCGGTAACATGCAAAGCAATTGCGGACTTCAACCTTCCTAAAAGCAAGCGCGGAGAGCAGCTTCGTATTGCGACGGTGATGGTAACCTGTGTCAAGAGCGGTTCCCTTTGCTCGCGCAGTGGGGTCGCACTTGTCCGCAGTGGCCTGGGCATGGGCTGCCAGTTCGTTGTTCCAGTCCTTTAAATTACAATTTGTGAAAGAGACAGAGTTAGTCAACGATGATCAAACTCCTATAAAAAAAAGATGTGTCAGTGCTTGACTCAACAGAACAGTGTTGAGGTGCCTCGTATAGACAAGTGCACCGTTTTGACGTTATGAAGCATATTACCCTCGGACGCCTAGAACCCTTCTAGCACGTATACCTACGCCCTAATGCTGGTGCCAAGTCTCAAAACGAAAAAGGGAAAGAGAGAGAGAGAAAATTTCACTCTATTCGCCGAGACGATTTTACAGCTAAAGAAACGATTAGGGATTCCTGTCACGAAGACAGTCTGAGTGGTAAGCCTGCACTGGCACTCACAAACATACGAAAACCATTTTTACCTAAATTTATTTGCCCCACAATACTTTCTTGTACACAGTCCCGACATTAAAATTATCTTGATGCGTATGTTCAGCGTTTGTACGGGCGACCTTATTGCACCTTATTGTGCATGCTTTTCTGGAATTGCTAGCCTAATTCAATTTGTAGTGTGAAGGCTTGCTTGGTTTTAATGCATCAAGTTTACGTACTTTGTGTGTATTTCTACTATCCTGTGTATGCCCATCCTGTTTGGACCCCTGTGATTCGCCGCCTTTAATAACTAAATATAGCAAATAAAGTCTGAAGTCGGGATTGTGCGTTATCAGGTGGGCGTTCGTACACAAGAACCGTTCATAAGAACGCTCATCGGTCAATCACGAAAGACGACGCGCATTTGGTACTTATTTCTCTAATTACTTATTTAAGGGCCCCAAGTCGGTATTCCTGAATTGAAGCCGCGCAGTTCTCTACGGGTATTCTCGCACCAGACTCGTACTTAAAAAATTACATGTAAATAATTCCTTGTAATCAGTTAAATTTTCTGGTAATGTTGTAATTTACGATTACTTTGTTTACTCGGTAAAGCTCACTGTCTGTATTTGTTTCTTTTTCAGTACTCAAATACACGTAATCAGTTACATTATTGATGAGACAAGCTGAGACAGGCGACGCAACTTTGAGAACCTGAATTTGCCTAAAACTATGCAGTTGAACACCCGTGGTCGGGCAACGCCGCATGCCACGCGAATGACTCCAATGCCTGGAAGTCACATACGGACGATTTCTTTTTTTTTTTTCAGCTTTTCGTTAGCTCAACCAGGAGCGTCTTCTCCAAGTCCCGGCAACAATGAAGCGTTACGCTTCATAGAGGACCCAGCTGCTTAGTATAGTTAACAACAGTCAGCGCTTGTCTGTAGTATCTGTTTCCTTGTGTCTTTGTTTTATTCACGCTGTTCAACCTCAGTTCTATATATGAAGCAACTAGTCCTCATGAATATCTTACTAATGCAAAATCCGTATACGTTACAACAATGCTCGACATCCCACCCCCGAGCATGTACATCGAGCAAACTGGCTAACCTCTCTCTCCTTCCCTCAATTTTCCTCCTCAAGCGAGTTCTCAGTGTCACTGTTGGTGGCCTCATAACAAAGCGAGAAACGATGGCCAAATAATATTTTTTAAAGCAGTCGTTAGGGCAGATAAGCAACGTATGAGGTGCTGCAGGGTTCACTGAAAGCGCTAAGCCAGCTCCTTGTCTTTACTGTAACTATATAATGTTAATAAAAGCACGAAGGAAAGTAATGTAGAAGTAATCAATTACTTTTGAGTTATTTCTCAATTACTTTCGTGGAACAGTAACTGGTAACTGTAACCAATTACATTTTAATGCAGTATTTGTAATTGTAATCGGCAACTTCCTTTTCTGTAACTTGTACAACTATTGTCTGCATAATACATTCCGTAAGGTTGTTAAATGTACTGAGAAGACATTTCTGGTTTTTATTTCACCTTGCGTTAAATAAAGTACCGAGATTGCGACACCCTAGAAGATATACTGGGAAACCTCAGAGTACCCTAGACAAATTTCTCTAATAGCTTTTCTAGGTCTAGCTTTAGCTTCGCTTCTCAGGAGCTGTGTGTCACGTGACTTTACGATGCATACGGTATTCACGTGAAAGCATACCGTCTTCACCGCTACTTCCAACTCACTCGGTCGTCTACTCTGCTGCTACTCGCTGCGCGACCTCATATAGCGCAGCACTGCAGATGCACGAACGAGTGCCAAGATGTCCCGATTTTCTGCTCCCACGTTACCACTTTCTACGTCATGACGTCGAGACACTTGCACATCCTGGTAAACGAAACTGACAATCGTTCTTAGAAAAGCTGACGGAAAAAAATTTATTTAGGGCGCGTTTAGACTTCCGATGTCTTCATTTATCCGGGTTCTCGAAATCTAGGCGCTTTGCTTACGCAAAAAGAAGGAATAAGAAAAAAACGAAGGACAATTATGTCGAAAAACGTGTCAGCACGCCATTAATTAGAGGTCTAAATGGATGAACAATTTGTAAATCTAGCCAGAAAAGGGGGTGGCCGCACTCACCAATTTCATCATGTTGGTCGCCTTCGGGAAATTGACTAGGCCGCCGCCAGCCACCCGCGCCCGGTATTCGTTGTGCTTCTTGACTAGCTCGACCTTGTCCTCATCGCCGAGGTTTCTGCCGTCCGGAGTGGGCTCGCAGTCCTGGGCGGCCTGCTTCGCGAACGCAGCCAGCATGCTCCTGAGTACGGACTGGTCCTCGGCACCCACGCCGCTAGCAAAGGTCGCCAAGAAAACGCCCAGGGCCACCTTGGCGAATGTCATGACCGATGCTACTTTTTTCTTCTTCTTCTAGCACGCGACTTCTGCACGCGCTGGTGAGTTGTTTGTCAAATGGGGCAACTTACTCTCAGAGGTATAGGTTATGAATTGGGCGATTCAAAAGTTCAAGAAAGAAATTGGCAGCACATCCATCTTTAAAGATGATTGGTCACCCTAATGCGATTAGCCATATATTTTGTGACGCATGTATAATTGGGGGTGACATTATTTATTTGTTACGATACTTACAGCGAAGAGTGGCACATTGGCTTGACCAACGCGCCCAATGCGTCGCATTAATCTAAAAGGTTTATCGAAGAGCGGTACACACTCAGTGGCACGTATCAGGTGACCCACGTTGGCGTGAAAGAGGTTAACTCAAGGGTGGCACTTGCCCTGCGTCACACACCCAGTTGAGTTGTTCCGATGGTTGGTTTCGAAACCGGTTCCATGAGCACAGCAGCTTGATGCTGCACCCAATGCATCACCCAGTGACCCAAGTTGTCTTGAAGAACATTGGCGAGGACAGACATACATGCCACAAACTGAAAGAAGTTCCCGAAGAATGCTAATCACATTAAAATTTGAAAAGAAAAAGAGTTCATTCATTCATTCATTCATTCATTCAAAGAACTTTATTGAGTGCCCTGCGATTTGGTGGGGTGGGCTTGAACCCGGTTAGGTTTCGGCCAAGGGTTGTTGGCCCTTGGCGGCTTCCTCGGCTCGCTGGACGGCCCGGAGTTGGTGCTGCAGGTCCGAGCTGTGCAATGCAGACTAGCAAAGCGCGCGGAGTCTGTCGCTGTTTGAGGCTGCATCACCGTTATTGTGTATTATACTCGTACATTCCCACAGGATGTGCTCTATTGTGGCTCTAGAGTTGCAATGCCTGCACTTGTCAGTTATGTATATGGGTGTATTGTGTCAAAGAAAGTTATTAACTACAAATTTTGAAAGCGATAACTAACTCATAGAGATATGACGTGAATAATAACTAAATTTTACAGACAATACAATGAGAATACGAAAAAAATAAATAAAAGGTAAGCCGTAGTTCTTGTATCTCAGAAAACTGAAGATGGTATAAATGTTTCCTTCGCTATAACGTATGCCGATAACACGAGGGCAAACGACCACCGGAAGAGTCAAGTTCACTCCAAGTTTCTTTCGAAACGCTTCTTTGAAAACACCCTTCTTTAAAAAGTAAACCCGCAGCATGCTAACAAGATGAGCTTTCATTGCAGAACCACAAAGGTGGTGAAGCCGAAACAGACTTTTGCAGGCAAAAGTTGAGTGGGGGAACTCAGCAACGTAGTGTCATAAGCGAGACTTCGAACTTTCTAGCGTTACATTATCCAAGTTTAGAAGCGCGAAAAAAGAGGAAATTAGTCGTCGTCGTCTTCTTAGAAAGTGCTTCCTTAATTAACGGATGTACTTTGTTCAGGCGGGTGTGGTACAAAGTCGGTCTAACAAATAAATGATTCTTGCGCAGAATATATGGTTACCCTTCCGGCATGTTCAAAAGCCCGTACGTGCATTTAAATTGGTCGCAAGTGTTTACGGGACGTCGCGTCGCCGATAAATCCGCCTGTTTCTGAAGCCTGGAATAAGCGAGGCGTGTTCACGAAGCCCTTCATAGAGTATAATATGTCTTTACTTACAAGCCAAGCCTTTGGCGATCGGCTGATGGTTCCTTGCTAGGTCTAATGTAAAATAAATATTAGTGCCGAAGCAATAAAAATTCTAGCCAATCCTGCCGCGGATGGGCGTTCACCATACTAATTTTCTGCAGAGTATGCTATCTTTTATCGGCACTCTATGCAGCGTAATGATGACGCTCTTCCTCGATGCGTGAACGTTCTTCAAATTTTTCTTCAGTGGGCGGTCACTGATGTCAAAGTACTTATCGGCATTATTCGTCCGGTGTTCCCGGGGGCAGGCTCATCGACGGGCGTTCGACCACACTCATTTGCTGTAGACGATGTTCTCGTTCTTCACAACACTGCACTGCAACAAACGCACTCTCTCAGTCGGCTACACACCACGTGACATCGCGTAAGGAGTGAGGCCTTAGCGTCCGCTATAGTAATGAAATGTAATGAAAATGCCACCAAAGTGTGACTTCATCCAAGAAGACGTGGAGGAACGCCATATCGTTCGCGAAGTGCGTTTCCGCGTCGAGAAGGCACGCAAACGCTTCGCTGCCTGGACAGAGCTGTACACCGCGTGCGCGGTCACACAATAGTTCCCATCATCATCATCATCATAATCCTAATCATCATCATCCTCCTCATCATCATCATCATCATCTCCTTATGACCGCTGCAGGCCGAAAGCCCCTCCCAGCGATCATCACTCTCCCAGCATCCCCTTTCACTCTACACTAGATGACGCGACCTCGCACGCGCAGCAATTGAAGCAACGTTGACTGGAGAGAGAGCACGCAACGCTCACAAAAGGTCACAAAACCCCAGTCACAAAACGTGACGTCGCGGAACCGAAAGGGTAATCCCCCTGTGATGCCATTGGGTTAGTTTTTCGAAAACTGCCAAAGTAACCAAATAAAGCTACTCGTTTTAAAAACCTACACATTCAGAAATTCGCAGGTGTGCGCCAATGCGAGCAACTCGTACATCAAAGACGGCGAAGCTAGGTGCATAATGGAGTTGTCAGAACCCTCGGAAGTCCTGGGGGTCTCTTTTGCCTGCGCCCGAAATCTACCCAGGACATTCCAAGTGTTTCAGCATACAGCCTTTGCAATTCCTTCATTATGGGAATCAATATGGGAATCGTTTATCTTCCAATTTCAAGCTTCCTACTCGAGCTTTCTTCAAGGGGTTCCCTATTTCCATGCTTGATACTTCTATACTCTTTATATCAGACATGTTGCTGCATGCTGCGCCGGCTCCGCCGACCACGGCATCTCGATGCATGCATGGTAGTGCTATTGGTGTAGGGCTCCATTGATTGCACTTCTTAAATAACAGCCCATGAGAGATGAAAGTGTACCGCTGCGCGTTCTCGGAGATCTCCTGGTCCCACTGCCTCTTCGGCTATCTGACGCAGGCTTTCTTGCTGGCTGTTCTTTGACAGTTGATGCCGACCATGGCTTCCGCACGCCGCCGCACTAAAAACATTGTGGGACCCCCCTTAACAGCTTCGCCGTAAAATGCAGCCACGACTTGCATAATCTCTACTCCACGCATCATTGCTCACTCGGCTCTAGCGCAACAGTAGCATAGGCAAAGTATAACACTTCGCGTGCGGGCGCCGTAGGTATCAGTCCGAGAGCCTTGCGCGCCTCGCAAAATCCGGAACGAGAGTTGGCAGCCCCACTTATGGCAAAAGTCTGTTGCGTGTCTATTGCACTTGATCGCCTGAATCTATCACGAAAAATATACATTCTCTAGGGATAGTGAGTTGTGCATCCGTACATTATAACCCCATGATGAGAGTAAAACCGGACACCAAAGCTCCATCACTCGCCGTCTGTTTATAGTTGACACAATGCCGCCCCTCTAATCGTCGGGGCAAATTGTCGTCGCGTCAAGACCTCGCATATGCGCTATGTCGAGCTGCGCTATATGCGTGGACACCAATGGACCGTTGCAATACCCTCCGCTTAATTCCAATTTTATCGACCACCCTTTCAACTGGCTCATTTTGAATATCATACACTTTGAGCCAGAGACTAGAGAAATTGAAATGAATGCACGTTAATCGCGCCTTTGCAATTGACTCACCCTTTGACAACGTTATATACTTACATTCAGCTTCGGCATATATGCTTTCCCAACTAAAGGGCAATGTAAGCGCGAATCGGTTTGGAAATAAATTGCAATAAAATTACCTTATCACTTCGACATTTCTCGCTTGACGTCAAGGAAAGAAGCCTTAGGAAGGTACTTAACGAATACGCCTAGATAGTCGCGAGTGACATCACAAGAGGATTTTTCTTGCTGATGCCCCCTTTTTCTTTTTGAACTTTTGTAACAGGTGTCCGTCGTCCAGACATCTACGAAAGAGGCGGCGGATCCAGTGCGCATCTCTTCGCTTGCGTGTCCTGCGACATGCGAGGCGCCCCGAAGAGGTCGTCGCCGGACTCGAGGCGGCCCTTCAATGTTTGGTGAGCGCATCCTGGCTCGCTGCAGGAGCGTCGGGAGCCTCGGCCGCCTTCTCGCCCTCGGCGCCTGCCTCAGCCTTGAGCTCGTCGGGACCGGCGGCGTCCCCGACGGCGTCCCCGCCTGCGGCCTCGCGGGAGCCGCCCATTCCCTCCTCGGCACCGCCGGGGAGGGCGGCCGCAGCGGAGGCAGCCGCCGCGTGCGACTTGCGCATGACGATGACGCCAGCGACGATGGCCCCGACAGCCGCCAGAGCGCCGAGGATGCCGACGATGGCCAGGAAGGAGAAGCCACCTTCTTCCGCTTTCGGTTGGCTCGTGGCCGAGCTGTCACCGCTTGGCTTTGCCTGCATGATACGTGATCAGAGACAGGGGTAACATCTGTGGCCGTTTAAAAAAAAAAATAAAATACCAGACATTCGCGGATGTTTGACAAATCGAACGACTAGTGCATCAAAGACAGCAAAGCTGAATGGGGAATGTGTATGGGAAGTTCTCCCGCCTTTTGCGAGTCCTACAGGGGGACTGCAGCTACACTGCCAGAAGTGTACTCGACTTTGTGAACGATTCCCTATATCCGCTTCAATTCCTTCACTATTTATAAATGAGCATTTTCAAGTGCTTCTTTGTTTTATTGCGATAGCAGGCGTATGGATGCTCCAGGTAAATTATTACCGTCACGTTGATGTTCTGGGTATATGTACATATAGTAGACTGCGAGGCACATTCCCTTGACAAGAATTGTGTGGATGACACCATTTCCGTAATATGCGTTGTAAAACTTTCAGTAAAAAAATGCACTGTCATTCCACTCGCTCTCTTAAGAAAACGTCGTTTTCGAAAAAGCAACTGGAACGACAATGGATTTCTCCGCAAAGTTCGGGAATTAATATCTCGAAACTGGTGTCAGCGTAAAAAAATTCGTTGAAAGCGCGGCGAACTTCCCGGCTCGAATTTAATATTGCTATATGTGCCATAACGTAATTAGTTAACAACTTAATTTGTACATATTTGTTACTGTACTATGCATTTCAGTTTTTAGTGCAAGTAATGTCCGCCTCTTCGAGGCGACCAGCTCATGGACTAGAATTGTGCCATCTACCACAGGCAATCTTTAAACATTTCTGAGAGTGTTTGCTGAAACACCCGATAAAGAACTGCGTTTATCGCGGCTGCGGCCTTTTCGGGCCTCCGACGCAAGGCGTTTTGCTTGCTATTGCTTTATTTGAAAGAACGGTTTACTGAAAGTTTAGTTTGCTGTATATGCTGTCCGTGTGTTCTTTTTTTTTTTTTTGTGACAATGGAAAATCACGTTCTTCTCCAACCATTGCACAAGCTGCAGCCACAGAACAGCAAAGCATTTCCGAAATGTAGTGAAAGCAACACATAGGCGGCTAACTGCGAGCTAACGCGGCCAGTTGAGCTTATAGGTGAATTGGGGAATGAAAGAAAAAAAAAAGAAAAGGACTGCATAGGCAACTTTTAAGGGATACTGCAACTCGTACCGAGGCAAATAAAACACATTCGAATGAAGCATGGTGGCGCTACAGGCGAAATAAACCCAACGTTAGCCATTCCAAGGCATGAGGCTACTCACGCTCGCAGGCGTCACGTGTTTCGAACTGAATAAGCGCGACTCTCTGAAGCCCGTAAACGTGCTTGTGTCTGGAAGCAGGTCGCAAACCGACAAATTCCGTCGTTACATTCGGGCCTCATTGTGAACGGAATTCGTTAATACGAGGGAAGTTATGAAAGCAAGTTTCGTCATGTTTTTTTTTTTTTTTTTTGGAATAGAAGATGGTACACCAGGTGAAAAAAAAAAAAAAAAACATTCGCCGTAAGTATCCACGCCCGTTGCTGGTTCAACAACGGAAGGAGCGTCAGCGGAGGAGGAATGATGCATGCGCAGAGCGCCGAAGAAGAGAGAGTAGCAGGAGACCGGCGTGCCAGAGGTTATTCGAGTACAAATCACGATGGCAGACAGACGTGTGCTGACAACGTGGCCGCCAATGGAAGTGCGTGCTGTTATCCGGTACGAATGGGCATGTGGGACTAGTGTGTCCGTCATCCATGAACGCCTCGAGATCGTGTAGTATGGTGAAAATCTCATCTCTCAGGCCTGGCATCGCAGGGCACCGAGTTTTACTAGTGTGATTTCTTCAAACTAATTGCACGCTACGATAAATGTCTCAGCCTCGATGGCGACTATGTGGAAAAATAGTGCGACGTGTATAGTTCATGGTGCATTCTTTTGGCAATAAGGTTTCCATATGAAAATAAATGACGAAACTTACTTTCGCAACGCCCCTCGATCGTACTACGGGGATCCTTTTCCTTTTATTTGCAGAAAAAGCATTAGCAAAATAGTCTGGGTTAAAAACAAAAAACGAAAAAGAAAAGTAAGTTTCAGTTGCAAACAACGTTGTGAGACCAATGTAAAACAATTTTGCAAGTCGGGCGGCGTTGCATGTAAACTGCATGATGTAAGCATGGGTTATTCGAGCGAAAACACCTGATACAAAATGCTCGTCTTCCTGTCTTTTCTACCGTAGTGTGCATTTGCTAATTAAGGTTTTATTACTGTATATGTATCTTTCTATCACGTAATTTAGTGCGCACACGGATTTCTTTCTGCATTAATTTGTGTTGGCTGGTGAACAAATATATATAGATCAAAATTTCGCATTTTTTTCGCATATATCTCAGAAGTACTATCTAATCCCGATCGATGTCGATATGAGAGAATCAAGGCACGAGAGAAGCCGACGACGAAAACCTAGTTACGCAATCGTTCTTGTATTGGCAGTTCAGCGCCTAACAGAGAACAATGGTGAACTTACGCATAATTCCATGTCGTCGCATGCTAAACCACCGCCGCAGTCGCTACAAGGGTTGCCTTTCTTGTAGATCGCCGCCCCCGGCTTTAACCTGCGAGAAGTTGACGTCATCGTCAGTTCTATACCCCGGACCACGTGCGCGCACATGTAGAAAAACAGCAGGATACTAAAAGCCAGCATCGAGAGCACCACACGGCTGGTACACACGCACCAATTTCAGTGGGTAGCGAGGCCCTTTAGTTGTGTCTACTATAGTCCATAATGTTTACAGAGCTAACCAGTCACTATGTCCCTTTTCGTGCATAGCGTGAAACGCTACAATGCTAGAGCATTTTTCTGATTGCTCGCATTTGCAGCCAAGATATAGTGTGGCGAGTTGTGAAAGAAACCTATACCGGATGCGGTTTAGCTTTTTGCGTTCTTAGCTTATAGAGGGTTTTCAAACATTGCTACTCACAGATAACATAATTCTAGTCTAAGAGCAGGATTACTCGATGCAGCGGACATTCCTTGCAGGAGAAATTCAAATGCTTAAATAAAAAGCCGCTGTTTCACCCGAATGGTGACGCATCTATTGCAATAGCAAACTTGTGCACAGCCATACGAAGTAAGGATAGCAGTTTTATCGGCCGTATAAACTTGCAAACATAAGCAGACTCACAAATTAACAAGCACGGTGTCACGCACGCACAACCAAACGTGAACACACCTGACTCGACTACCGCGGAAACTCGCTCTCAAAACGCTTGCGTGAGGAAACGCGGCAGCAGCAGCGTTAAAAAAGATATGCAAGAAGAGTTTCGAGGGTGTGGGTTAACTGGACAGGCGTAGTAAATTATCGAATTCGTGTCAATTATAGAGCCCCGCGCAGATAATAGGCTAACTTATAGGCTCACAATGTGCGCACGATAAACGCAGTATGAGGAGTTCAGAGATATATCGGACATGTCAAAGCATATATGGCGGAAATTTTCAAGTACGTGGCGCAGTAAGGGGAACTGGAGTAATGTGGGCTCCGCCGAAACGCTTGGCAAGAAAGGAAAGCTAAGTTTGAACATCTGCCTATAATAAGGAGAATAAAGGTTTAGAGTGGATAACTTCAACAGCAATTTTCGACTCCCTCTATGTCTCGTTGTTCGGATTAAGAAATGCCTAAAAATCGGAAATGCTAGTGATATTGAGGGTAACGCAGTCTTCGAAGACGATGGCAGAAAAATCACGTGTGAGCAGCGCGCAAAGACAAAATAAGCATCTAAGGGGCACTGCACGTTACTTTTATCTTTAGCAGGAAAGTGTGACAACTTCGTTGGTCTACTGATGAGCAATACTGTGATATCGCATATCACTGAGTGCTTTCATGAACACTATTCTAAGTAATAATGTGAAAGTAATCAAAGTGAGAGCAGCTAGGAGCCTTATGTGAGTCGTTAAAAATGTATTTGGTGTAATAAACCAACATAGAATTAACTTTTATTCTGAATTCCTCTCGAGTTTCTGGAAACTAGCTTTTCCGAAAGGGCCGAAACTCTGATACAGATGCTACAAGAACGAGGTCGCCAACACTGAAGTCCACAACACGGTGACGGGTGTCATAAAAGGCCCTTCTGACATATGTATGACGCTGAGAGGCAAAGGGGGGCAATCTGGCGTCCTTTGTAGCTATGGCAATGGCGACACGGCCGTACGCAGTCTGTGATTCGAGAGGGCTTGGAAGGCACGTGTCGAAAGAGAGTCGGTTCGCGTACAAAAAAAAAAAAAGACGTAGAAAAGGGAATAGTAAGCGGTGTGGCGCGAAGATTTGTACGCAAATGTCTCAAAAGGCTCAAGAAGGATCTGTGGCGCAAGGTTAAAATCAACAGAGGAAATAAGAGGAGACAAAGTAAAAAAGGAAGGCTTAGGCACAAGAAACATAAGGCATAACAGTGTCCCAGTTGCGTTCATCTTAGGAAGCATGCATGAAAAGTATATAAGCGATTGTTCGATTCATGCGTTCTGTAAGGGCGTATGTTTGGGGGGTGGGGCGCTGTGGTAACACTTCAAACATTTTACACCTTTTTGGGTGTTGTTGCGAAGGTCCGTGTGGCTACGAAGGTTCCACGGATAGTGCCGTGCCAGGAGACGGGAGAAAGAGAAGTTTCGAGCGACAGTTAGGAAAAGAGAAAAGGGGACTATATTCAAAGAAAGGTACATCACTCAGCTTTAAAAACACCGCTCCAACTATCGGAGCATACATACTCCATGCTAGTGCAGTAATGTGGAAAGTTGGGCTAGTTGGTGATTAATAATCATACCTTGCTGATGAAGCAGCGCACTGACACGGACACGGCGAAGACGCACAAGAATACACGACACTCGCTGCACTCGCAACTATTTTAATTCAGAACACATACTTCATATTTACATACCTGCGCACCCTCAGGAGTCAAAGATAAACAAGGCAGGTATATAAATATGAAGTATGTGTTCTGAAATAAAATAGTTGCGAGTGCAGCGAGTGTCGTCTTTTCTTGTGTCTTCACTGTGTCCGTGTCAGTGCGCTGTGTCACCAGCAAGGTATGACGATCCATGCTGGTGTCTTTGCCTGTCCGAGCGTCTCTCACAGCCGTCCGGATTCGCTTTTTATGCCGTTTATTTCCCTCTTTCCCTCGTCCAGAGATTTCACTGACCAATCGCAAACGTCGAATCGTTCACCACCTCCCGTTCCCCAACGTCCCATATGTCTCCAACGTTGCACAATACGAGGCATCGATGTTTTCCCCGGGAGTTCTCGACAATGACCCTCTCTTCGATCAGTGGCCTCTTCGTGACGGTCAGGAGGGGCGACGTTGTTGTCTTGAAGCAATCTGTCGTTTCTGGACGTTGGAAAAGTCGAAGATATGGAACCTTACTGCATGTCCGTAAGACTCAGGTGACGCTGACTGAGCTGCCTTGAATTGACGATGAGGTTTGTCAGCAGCACCCGTGACAGCCGCATCTCTGCCTGTGGCGCATCCTCTGTTCTGAGGGATCGTCGCGACCACAATAGTGCATAAAGGGTGTTTGATTGCCCCATGGATATCACCCTCCCCTTTAAGGGATAAGATGGAGTCTATGGTGAGTACCAATGCAGTTATTCTCTTTGACGACCTTTTTGTGGCACGTAAAAAAAATTTAATGTCTATGACAGACGACATGAAGAGTGCATTAAACAAACTTTCGAACCTTCGGCTGTCAGATGTTCTAGTCAGATATTTCTTTGAGCTTAAGGTGGTCATAATTATTACACAGTTTCCAACTACGCTATTTCTCATCGCACGCGTAGATATAACTTGTCATCTTGTGCAATAATTTTTTGAGGCAATGAGACAAGGCAACGTCCTTGAGTGTTTAAATTGCTTTAAAGCGTAAGGTTGTGTTGTGTGACACAAGAGCTGAGCAAGTCGCCGGTAACTCTAAACACGAAGTTGCGGCAACGGTCTGTGAGAATCTAGCGAGGCGCTCCATCGTGTAAGTTTACCTTGCAGCGTGCAATCAGCGACGTCTGCAGCGGAACTGGTCGGATCGAATAGCTCGCGTGATGGCGTTATAGGTGGAATTCTCGGTAACCGTGACCATCTAACCATTGCCATCACTCGAGATAGGCATAGGGCCGAGGAGGTCGAGATCAAAACGATGTCTATTGGCTAAAAACGTCCAGGAGGAAATAGAACCGACTTTTACCGCGTCAGCACGACTCGGAGACAGCGGCATAAGGCCACACAGGACGTCCAGGCCAGCAATAAAAAAAAATTGTCGAACGTGCTCTAACGTCCTGGAAACACCAAGGTAGCCAGCCGTGGGGACATCATGAAGTTGCGCGAGCACAATCGCCCAGAGACGACAGGGGACGAGGATAAGCAGTTTTTACCTCTCCGAGTGCGTGTTCGGTCGATATAAGGTGCCGTCGAGGACGACAATTATGTGAATTGAAGGGCCTGTAGTGACTACAACGCTGATGGTTAGAGAAATCTCGTAGGGATGCACGCGCTGTTGCTCGCCACTGACATGGCGAAAAGCGGATAGCAAGTAAACGCTGGAAGTTGCGTCATCGTTGTCTGGGGCGCTGATGCCGTGCCGAGACAAGCTGTCCTGGTGTAATGGGGAAAAGGAGGTGGCTAGCGAAAGGTATTGATGCCCAGCACACGCCTACACCAAAGTATCACATGTTGAGGGATAAACAAATATGTATTTTCAGACCACTTCCAAATTATTACGAATAACAGGATGGCCCATAGTCTGGCTTGGCAGCTCCGCGTCGTCGTCTTCGACACATTGACGATCGTCATCGCACTGCTCACAGCATCATGACCATATCTTTTGGAATACGATGATCCTTGTATTCTTGCTTTTGCGAAACTTGACTACATTATCTTGCATGCGTACACACATTAATACACGGACATACACGCGAAACTGCCAATATATTTGACCAAGTGGTATAAGCTCTGCCGGCAGAGCTAAGAGATAAACTATATCTGCCTGGCCGGGCAGTTATAATTTATCTCTGCCGATTTCAGCTATAGTACAGATGCCTTCCGGGAAATGGCGCAAAATCTGAGTGGCTACCAACCCAGTGGCAGTATTGCTCATTCACTGTCGTCAGTGACCCCCACCCGCTCTGTTGGCTGACTAATCTAAATGACCCCTCTGGTCGATTGGCGCGCTGGAGCCTCAGGATTCAGGAGTTCGACATGACCGTCGTTTACATATTGACGCCGACTGCCTACTGACGCATACTGACGCATACTGATAAACATACTGATAAGCATACTGAGTAGCATACCGACGCCGGCTGCCCCTCTCGATCACCAATACAGCCTTTTGTCACCGAGGGTAAGGACACGTCAGAGTCGTCGGACATTTACCATTTGCCGGCTGCAATGCGACGACCTACAACTGCTTCCGCATATTCATTTCTTGGTACGCCGAGGCAAAGACGTTAAAAATTAAATTATGGGGTTTTACGTGCCAAAACCACTTTCTGATTATGAGGCACGCCGTAGTGGAGGACTCCGGAAATTTCGACCACCTGGGGTTCTTTAGCGTGCGCTTAAATCTAAGCACACGGGTGTTTTCGCATTTCGCCCCCATCGAAATGCGGCCGCCGTGGCCGGGATTCGATCCCGCGACCTCGTGCTCAGCAGCCCAACACCATAGCCACTGAGCAACCACGGCGGGTGAGGCAAAGACGTGCCGCGACTGTTTGGAAGAAGTCTGGCATCACTTTGTTTAAAGGACAATGTTCTCTATAAGAAGAAGAACTTTTCTCCGACGGGCAGCACCTACTTACTGGTCGTGCCTCCTTCGCTTCGCAATGAAATTCTCACAGCATGTCATGATGAGGCCACCTCAGGTCATCTGGGCTACACCTGACTGCGGCTCAAGTGTTACTGGCCGAAGCTCCCAGCCGATGTTACACATCATACGCGCACTTGTTGTCCGGACTGCAAAAGGCGCAAAGCGCCACCCGACAAACCAACTGATCTCCTACATACTGAAGAGGTGCGGGGAACGAAATTGACCAAACGTGGCATGGATCTTCTCGGACCATTTTCAACTTCTACTACCGGGAACAGGGGGCTTATTGTCGCCACGAGCTACCTTACCCGTTATGCGGAGACAAAAGCTACCCAGCGGGGCACAGCAGGTGAAGCAGCTTGATTTTTATGTCGAAACGTCGTCCTTAGACGCGCTGCCCCAGCAGTAGCAATTACTGACAGAGGAACCGCGTTCATGGCCGAGCTTCTATAGATGCAGTTCTCAAGCTAAGCCCACCGGAAAACGACAGCCTATCATCCCCACATGAATGGACTACTGGAGCGTTTGAACTGCAGACATGCTTTGTATGTACGTCGAGGTGGAAAAAAAGAACTGGGACGAAATTTTGTCTTGCGTATACCTTCTCATATAACGCCGCTCAACAGGGAACGACCCGTATGACACCATTGAGCTTGGTGCACGGTCGCAAAGCTAGGACAGCATTGGCTGCAATGCTGCCGCACGAGTGTGACGACATCCACGCAGATTCTGAAGAATTTGCTCAACGTGCCGAAGAAGCCAGACAGCTTGCACGTGTGCGCATCTGCCACCAGCAAGACAAGGACGCAATGCAGTAGAATCTTCAGCACAAATTCGTCCCCTACAAACCGGGTGAGATAGTGTGGGTTTGTATACCCACTCGGCGTCGGGGTCTTTCTGCAGAACTGCTAAGGTGATATTTTGGGCTACACACAGTTATCTGACGCCTGAACGACGTGAACTACGTGAACTACTACGGGCAAAACTTGTTCGCGGCGCCGCAAGCACCTACCCGAAGTGGTGCATGTGGTGCGAGTAAAGCCGTACTTTCCCAAGTGACTCACGTTCCAGTCTTTCATGCATGCGCACACGCTTAATTTATGCATAGGGACGGTGCTTCCCTTGGAAGGGAGGCGAATGCCGCATCTGTAGTGCAGCAAAGACAACGATGATAAGAAAACATATTGGCACTTGTAAAAAACAAGAACGTAGTAAGAAGAAGAAGCAGAAGGAGAAGAAGCAGTGGCTAGCGTGTGGCTAGCGTATTAAAGCAGTCCGTTCTTGCTACAGTCCCTGTTTACATGTTCGTTTGTCACTCGAGTTTTGGGATCTCACCATAATACGTTTAGTCAGCGGAAATAACTGCCAAGACCTTCATTTACTGGTTAAACAATCACAAGCAAGTGTCGCATAATACTGAGGGTGCCCGGAACCACTTTTTATCGAAGTGGAGAAAGGCATTAGAAGTGCAAATTGGCTATTTCATAAATGCTTTGGCGCAAAAAGTGCTTCAATGCGTTCAGCAGAAGCGAAGTTATTAGCAATCAAACATGGCCTCCGCTGTGCTCCCGTTGATTCTTCAATGCCTTGCACTGCGAAGGCTACGGCGCAGTGCCAACAACGCTCCGCCTTCTAAATGTCACCATGGCGCGCAGTTCAAATTTCATTGTGGATGTTAACGTAGACGCCACGACTTCCGCCTTTGGTGCCTACGATGTGCTAAACATAAGCCAAACGCGGTTGTCCTCAGTGAGCCGCACTGTGCTTAGCCAGTGTAGTGTCCCTGTATATACTCCAGCCTGTTGGAGCATGTACAGGAACACTAAGCCAGTGGTCTCGTGGTGGCACCCCATGGCGGCCGCGGCATCTACGCCATGTACCCGACCGCAGTTTGATGTCAGCCAGATGTCAGCTATCGGCCAATAGCAGCCGTTTAAGGAAATGACGAAATAGAGCGTCCGATAAGGAAAGCGTGCCTCTAGAAGAGAATGAGGACAGGGCCTTCTGTCGAAAAGAGAGAGTTTGAGAGAAAGGTAACTTCGCGATCCGCTTGCGAGCTCCACGCACTGCGTACGGCAGCAAAACGATGTTCACAGCAGTGTATGCTACCCGAAGGCTATGTTATTTCGCCAAACGCGCGGAGTGGTTCAGCGCCCCTTTAAGAGAAGCAAGAGCACTACATGGATAAGGTATATTAAGTTTGTTTATTACGTCTGGCTACCATCTGTTTATAACAGGCGTAATCAAAAACACTCTAAAGCCACACATCACCAATTACGACAATCAACAATAACTCACGCCCTCCGTTTACTAAAACACTTCGCGACTGAAGAATAAGAACTCATGCATAGACAGGCGGGTCGCCCCCTCTTTACTAAGAATTCAGCAGTTCTATACTCACCCAGGGTGGTAATTGCACACTAAGATCGCCTTCGATACTGTTGTCACCTTGTAATGCTTGAATCCACAGCCAACCAATTCGGTCTCAGCCCAGGCAAGCTATAAAAACAAAAACAAAAAAGGCGGCTTGAAGAGCTGCAACATCCAAGCATATATAAATTTCAGCGCAAAGGTTTATGACCATAAAAAAAATGTAAAAGAAAGGAAACATGTACTGGCCCAGCAGTGCAATCCCGATATAAAATTAATCCGGGGGTCATCAACCGGATGAGTTGAAATCAGATGTATATTCAAGTTGATGTATACTCTTTCCATAGACACCATGGGGAAAATAGGGCCAGTATTTTATACCGATGCCTTTTCCGATTCTATGCTTTTTCAGACTTTTCGCGCTTGGCCAGTGGTCAGAGCGACGGTCTGCCCACATTATCAACGGGATCAGGCGGCCGTGTGTGGTGGATGATAATAGCATATATTAAGGCATAAGGCATCGCTACAAAATAGCAGCCCTGGTCTTTTTTGCAGGTTACGGCTTAGTTCTTTTTCTGAAGAAACTACTGTACTAGTTATTTTGTGCAATACATAAACAAATTGCAGTATGAATGTACTATTCTCGCATAATTTTACTAACGAGATGTATGTCATAAAAAAGACGTAAATCGCCAGCATCAAGATTGGGGGATAAAATTGCAAAACATTCGTAAAGACACGCTTGTATCGACTCAAAAAAATCTAACAACAATTATGAGATATACAAAATGTATTACCGTCTAATAGGCACTATCTCCGAAAAAAGATCAAAATTTTTATTTGAACAGGTATTCCACTACAAAAATTTAAGTGCAAGCACTCCATTTAGGCGTGCCGGGGTGCGGCCCCCCGATGTTCCGGGTGGCTTGCATCATCGTCGCTCTCAGATTCAAAGTCCGACGAAAAGGCAGCATACTTTAGACGCGCTGCTGCTCGACCCATCAATAAAATCAGCCGCAGACGCAACGGAATCATGAGATCGGCGATCTGTCGAAGCGCGCGCGCCGCTCCCGGAGGCGGCCATTCTTGCTTTCTACTTTGACAATCGCGACACATCGGGGCGCGTTAAAAAATTAACGCCTGGCGGAAAAAAAAAAGGAGAACTGCCGAGAAAATAAAGAAATAGTTCTCCTCCTTCCCGTCCTATGGTGTAGTGTGTCCGTTAGCGGTGCGCAATATAACGAACGGGACGTTTCAAAACATCGAAAGCGGGCGGCCATTTTTGCTGTCTATACTTAGGCGATCGCGAAAACTTCGGAGCGCGTTCAAAAATCACTGCGTGAGGGGAAAAAGCAAACTGCTCAGCAAACAAAAATATAGTCCTCCTCGTTCACGTCTGATAGCGCAATGAGTCCGTGAGCGGCGCGTAAGGTCTCGAAAGCGGCCTTTCAAACCATCGTTAGCGGGCTAGCAATGCCCAATGGGCACGGTAACGGAAAGAGTTACAGTTTACCAACTTAAGAGGAGGGGGAGAGGCAACAATGCCTGACCATAGGTCCTCTCTCCCTCCAAAAACTATGTACATAAAGAAAATTCTTCGAGTGCGTTGGATTTCCGGGGTTCGAAGCTTCCTCCGGGACGCCCAGTAGTTCCCTCTACCCAGGTTGGTGTTCGGTAACCTCCAACCCTCTCCGGCCTGAGATGATGCAAGCTGAAAATTGTTGACGCTTGGCGAAGGAACAATTGGTTTAGTTCGCATTTGCGCAGTCATCAGGCTAAAAAGAAAAATAAATATAAAAGAAACATGACACGGCAGCAAAAACGCGCTGGCTTCAAAAGTCTCAGGAATTACTTTTTTTACACATCCGCGCTGCGGCTTTTGATACAGTTCCTGTTCTCTCTTTCGCTCGACGAGGGAATTCAATGTCCATTTCTCGACCAATCCGACTTGCAACACAGTTCGCAATATCCCACCCATGATGTCGCACCACCTCGCCGGACTCCGCCTCTCGTTTTCTACCTTCGACTCACCCTCGATGCAAGCCAGCGGCAATTTCAAGTGAAACCGCTTTCGACGCTGTTCCACATAATTGTCAGCTTCGGCTCTTTGTAGGCTGAGTCTGTCGCCACTATTTCCAAAGAATGCGGCGGTTGTGGTCATCTTGAACGGAGGTTCTTTGTGTGCCTGTCAATAGTCTGTGCCAGGCCCCGTCGCGGTATATACAGGCGGGCGCTGGTGCCTCCAGCGAACAAGGACGGGCGCTGCCATTTAGAGGCGCATATGGCCGATGAACCAGTGTAGTTTGGGGTCGAAGAACTTGTCTCGTTCGTCAGCTCCGGGTCGTCGAACAGATGAAGACGCGACTCACAATCGCCTGCAAATTATCTTGAGATGACTCTTGTTTCGTCGCCAGCTCTTCGGTGTCGAAAACACGATAAAGCGTGGATAGCCGGTGAAGCACCTTTCCTTCAGAAGGACGGCCAAGCACAACAGCACCAAGCAGAGGTTGCAGGCACTCGGTGGGCCGTATGTAACAAACCACAGCTTTGTTGGCTATTTTTCATATTTAAATAGTGGCTGTTGTTCGCAATGGTCGCAGTCGAAAACAGTTCCAGGCTCAAGTTCATCACTACTGTAGCGGCATAGACGAGTCATAAGGCGAACCTAATACACACACGCACCAAACGCTATTGTTAAGTTCGTCTTGTGCCTCATGACGGCATGATGATAATGGGGTGATGACACTAAAATTACGACGACGGAATGACAATGGCGGAACGACTACTATGGCATGACGGCGGCTGCGTGACGACGACACAATTACGACAGTGGCATGACAAAGATGGAATGACAACGACGGCCGTGGTATGACAATGAGGCGACCACACTGAAGTGACGACGAAAGAATGACGACGCTGGAACCATGAAGGCATGTTGATAGCCCAATTGCAATGCCATGGCGACCGCGGAATAACGATAACGACGTGCTGTGCGCGCGACCGCATGGTTACGATGGCGTGACGGAGACTACGATGACGATGGAATGACGACGGCGAAATAACGACAACAGAATGACGAACACGGAATGATGAGTTGACGACGTCGACGTCAAGAAGACGAAGTGAGAACGTAGTGACAACGTAATGAGGACACACAGTGAAGAGGGCGGAACGATGACGACGGCCTGACAACGACGAAGTATTTTGTTCGAGCTCACGTCCGCGGGCTTAAGTGCACCACCTGCCGCCCCAGGAAGCCTAAGTTCGCAATATGTCTGGTGCTTGTTCCCACCATGTCCGATACGAACCAATTGTGCCAGCCAGTAGCCGAAAAGTGGGGCAAGAGGGGAAGCAAGCTTCGCTTGTTATTTACTTCATTAAGCGCTCGACAATACGTTTTTAGTCCCGTCTTCAAACGGCGCACCCGAGCTTTTTTAAACGGTGGTTAAAGTGAACTGGGTCGATACGTCCGCGCCACTGTATATATTATGTCTTCTGAGAACTGACTACACTGAAGCAGTATACCTGCGCATTCGCCTCAGTCGTCACAACAATAAATTCTATAGCCATTAAAGCACATGTTGAATTGTTGTAGGCTATGCATGACTAAAGTCAGCGAATATGATTTACTGCGCGTGCGCGAAATAACCGCAATGCGTCTGTTGAGACGCAAGCCTGTCTGCGTGAAAATATGTGTACGCATCGCACAACCTCCATAGTTGTCCAGTGCCTTGAGTAGCAATGTTAGCTGTCACACAGTATGCGTATAGTCTGAATGCTTTGCCGTGAAGTGACAGCACGGAAACAGATGAGAAAACTGCCGAGTGCGGGCGTGCGCGTGCGCGCGTGTGTGTGCGCGTGTGATTGCTGTTTCCTAGAGTATCCGGTGCTCTGTCCTCACTTTTGTTCCCGAGAGTGTATACTGTGCAGTAAAATATATGCAGACCCCGTGCACTGGGGGAATCGATGCAAGCGAAAAATTGTCTCCTGTTTGCGTTCACTGACGTTATTTGGCGGCGATATATTGATGGCATTCGACAGTCGTGACGTGAAATGCTACCTTGCCTGCTCCACTTGTGTTTGTTGTTCTTGCTCCGCGCCTCCGTCTCCTCGATACTAAATGCACGCTTGGGCGCAATTTTGCGTTGTAGCGTTGTTACTCACAAAACTGCCTTCTCTCTCTCAATTTGCTCAAACATTTTCCCCACCTCCACCCTCTACTGCCGCTGCTGTTGCGGTCGAGCACTGAAACAAGCGCAGCAGCTCCTGCACTGCTTTTGTGGAGTGCGCCACGCCTAATTAAAGCCTCCAGAGGGCATCGTATACATGCGACGCGGCGTAAATCTTGACGCGAGCTTCTCGGGTCGTCTTTCCTTGGCGCCACACACCTGTCAAGTATTAACGCGATTGCGGTAAGAGACCCGCGTTGCAGCAAATCCGGCGTCGGCGCCGTGCGTCGCTTGGCGAATAATTCTGAACCACAACCACGCGGGCCCTTCACGTGGCTCACACCTTGTCTTCATTCTTTACAAAGTTATTCCTCGGAATTTTGAGATCGACAGCTCATAAACAAGTATAACGAAACAAAACACCGACTGCGCATGCCTTTTATGTTTTTTTTTCGACATGGGGCGCTATAACGTAACACTATTCCAAACTTTTCTATTCCAATTTTGCAATCAGCCCACAGCGATTGGTCATAAACGTTTTTGGACCGCCCCCACTTCACCTGTCTGTCACGCGACGTCACGAAAACCGCGATAGCTCCCCATCTGATATGACGTGTACATACTTATGCATAATTTGACCGAACAAAACAAAAATAGTTACTTCTGATTAGACGCCTTTTTATCATTAGCCCTCGGCTATTGGTCAAAAGGTTACGGGCTGCACCCACTTCACTTGCCTCTCACGCGACGTCACAAAGCCGCAAAAACGTCCCGCATCAAAGTGACGCGCACGCGTTAAAGATGCATTAATATGCCGAACAAAACTGAATTTTCATCTGAAAGCCGCAGGCTGTCCCGTTCCGAAAGGAATAAAAAGATGGCTTACGCCGATCGCTCCGGCACTGGCTATTCGATCCTGCCGGAGAGCATGGGTTTATTTGCGTGTAATAAAACTTTCTGCGTGGCCGTGTAACGTTTTCGACAACTTTCGGCACGTTTACGACCTCGTTCTGCCAACTCTTCTTTGCTGAGGATCTGTTTTAGTGTCATTCTTATGCTTCCCTTGCATGCCGCCGCGATTGTCGACGAGCCACCGCAAGCTAAGTAAAGGAAAGCGGACCAATCGCAGACGCCGGCACCACCCTCTTCATCCGGTTATCGATATTCAGTGCAGTAGCTTGGCCCTATTGAATCCCTCTCCACTTGAGCGTGCTGCTCGGGTCTTGTCAGCCAATTAGATAAGATAAGCTGCTCAGTGCAGGTAATGTTATTCCTTTTTCAAGCAAACAAGAGTGACCTCCTATGAACGAGAGAAGCATTTGATTGGTTTGTTCAGATACCCCTGCGGGTGACCACCTGATGCTTGCGTCGGCGGTTACGACAATTTGACGTCAGGAGATTGGAATAAAAACATGCTGGAATAGTTTTACGTCATACGGCCCATCGCCACGTCTCAACCACGTCGTGGCCGGCGTTAGTTAGTTAGTTAGTTAGTTAGTTAGTTAGTTAGTTAGTTAGTTAGTTAGTTAGTTAGTTAGTTAGTTAGTTAGTTAGTTAGTTAGTTAGCTAAGTAACCAACGCCGGCCACGACGGGACGTGGTTGAGACGCTAGCTAGCTAACTAGATAGCGGTTGAGCCAGCCAGCCAGCCAGCCAGCCAGCCAACCAGCTAGCCAGCAGCAGCAGCGGGAAAGTCGAAGGAAGAGACAAAGAAAGCTTCGCTTTAAAAATAAAGTAAGCGTGCTGAATTACGGCACCATTTTAGGTGCATACCTGTGCAAAGCTCTCCATTTGGCGGTCTGTTTGAGCCACGTAATTGTCCACAGCAGTCGCTTTGATTGTCGTATGCGCTTCGAACCACTTGTCTAGAATGCCTTCGGCAAATTGCATGATGTCCGCGTTATCTTCAGCGAGGTCGCCGGAGCCCACATTCTGATGCACCCCGGTTAACGACCCTGCACAATGCGCAACGAAGCAGATGGAACAAATTGCATGTTTCAGTACATCAGCTTGTTCTCCGTTTTGGCACGTTGAAAAACAAGCATAAAAATAATGGGCGACATCCAGGAAAACACACGGGACCTAACGTTTTGGCTCATTAAAGGTATAACAGCGCGACTACTGGAACGAGAACACAAAAAAGCGCTCTTCCTTGTCTGTGTTCCTTTTTTCTCGTCTTACAGCGACGCTGTTTATGACTACGGTTCCGTGAAATTTTCATGCGTGCGAGCAAAAACTGTCATCAGCAGCAATTGCTTGTACCAGTGCTCGCGTGTTCGTCGTCGTCTTCTGCCACAGCTGACTTGTTGGCGCCCGTCGGCGTAACCGCGTGAACGCGCTCGTACCACTGCTCCGGCGTTCGTCGTTGCTTCTTCCACGGCTGGCTCCGATAGCGCTTATCAGGCCAGCGTTCCTATACTGCCACTCCCTCTGCGAAGCTGCTGACGGCACTGGCCCACTGCCAGTCGGTGCGATGATTTCTGTCTCAAATTCGTTGCCTCAATATATCGCGAAATGAAAACATTAATGTATATAACGAATGTGTATAACCGATGCATAAGACCAATGAATGCGAATGTATAAAGATATTTGTGCGCGTACCTTTCGTCGCGATGACCACCGATTAAGACAATAAATGTGTTCGTACCTTTGTTCAAAATTCTGTGTCACCTCTTTATCGTGCACTACACAGCTTCACTAGTCAGCCACCTTCACAGGGTGGAAAGGCTTATCAATTTATTTTGTCTTTGTTCAAGGAAATCATGCTGTTTTACCTTTAGTCATGCACGAGCAACTAGCCCAATGATTGCCGTTACTAAGTTTCTGCTGAATTTGAGTCTTCATCCCAGTGACAAGTTTTCGTGAATCCAGAGACTTCATTTCATTTATTTCTGGTGAAGTTTCTGCTGCATTTCCCAGCCACAAGTTTTCTTTAATCCAGTAACTTAATTTCATTTCATTTATTTCTGAACGTGCCCAAGAACAGCTCTACGCCTTAGTATTGGTTACTTGAGTTACGCATTCTTGAAAATTTAAATAGAATAGACTAAACGAATGGTTTTTATTGATCCCACGTTTGGGATTCATTCTTCAAACAATGCAGGTGACATAAATGCGCGTTTTCTAAGTACTACACACGTGGGATAAGGCATGTGTGCTGAACTACTGTCTCTTGACATGCCACCATAAACATTTCACCAAACAAGGCCACGAATCATGGTCCGCTTCTAGCACCGTAAACAAGAATAAACAACAAAGTTAGCTAACAATTCCATAGCATTGTCACACATAACAGGAAGTTTTAAAAAAAGACAGGTTCCAGCAAAAGTGAATAACAAAAACGGGATATCAATAGTTTATGAAACAAACATATATCAGCAATACATACACAAGATTAACAGAAGGATGTAAGTAACTAAAGGACGTAACCGAAAAGCGCGGACAAAACAGTTGTGTAAACACATCAGACAAGCAAGGTCACAGCCGTACCTCATATTACATTAAGGTAGTATGCTTAAAACCATCATCAGCGCAGAAAAGGCGTTATTCGAAAGGTGTGACCGCAGTAAATTAAGAAGAATAGACAACTTAGAGGCGTAAAAAAGCGGAACAAAAAGGTTTTTAAAGAGATGTGTGCAAAACATTCGGTAGCATCTACCTCAATATCACTGTCGACGTTAATGCGATTAGCATTTCTGCAATGTATGCATTCATGCAATGATACGAGGATGCCTTATGCGAGGTATCCCCGGTATGATTACGAAGTGTTACTGTCGATGTCTGACCAAGATGAGGCCAAGCAAAAGCGAAAGCGTCGCAGTAAGACGTTAACAAGAGCCGAAGGTCGTCAGATTAAGAAGGGAAATGGTAAGGGATCAGCCATACCGTGAAAAGAGTTAAGCGTTTGCGTGTTTTGGGGCTTCCAGGAGACGACTGTGGAGCATCGCCTGTCAGGGCTAGAGACTCCTGTGAGTCTAGAGGCGCTATACTGGTCAGTGTGATGCCTTCGGGTAGGAATTCGGGAGTCCGTCCAAAGCTCAGAATAGGAAGGCATGCCCGGTTCACAGCAACAGTACAACGGAGTGAGGGAGACCCACACGCCGCACCAGAAAGTGTCTAGGGAAGGACAGACCACGTGGTTGCCGTGCCAAACAGGGGGCTCTAAGTTCAACGCGACATAGATCGCGGTCCCACATCGACGTACGCATACTTAAACACGGTACCAAGTAGAAGAACCATGCGCAAAAACATTGTTCCAGATAGAATTTACAAATATGTGGAACACTGCTCGGAGTACAAGTGGTTATTACACTGGAACACAGTTCCAAATATCTATTATGTCATGGACATAACTTCATTACATATTTTTGCAATCGTATGTGCGGCACCCCGTTCCATTCAGCCAAGTCGAAAATATTCGCACAAATGTTCTACTTCTGTAGGTGAGGCCTAATTATGGGGTTTTACGTGCCAAAACCACTTTCTGATTATGAGGCTCACCGTAGTGGAGGACTCCGGAAATTTCGACCACCTGGGGTTCTTTAACGTGCACCTAAATCTAAGTACCTGGCTGTTTTCGCATTTCGCATCCATCGAAATGCGGCCGCCATGGCCGGGATTTGATCCCGTGACCTCGGGCTCAGCAGCTCAACACCATAGTCACTGAGCAACCACGGCGGCTTAGGTGAGGCCTACGTGGAACGTCATTAGGAGCGTGTGTACGTATCTCTCGAAACAGTCAGCTGCTCAAGCGTATAGGGCCACGAAAACACATCGGACGAAATTCTGCCAGTGCCTTTACGCATAAGGGCGAGAAATAGCGGCGCACAGCACTAACGGTAATATGCAGGTTTGAGGCAGCTCCATAATTAAGACGGCTACATTAGTAAGGAAATGAGTTAAGGAAACCTTCGCATTTCGACCGAAAACTCACCTGTGTTCAGCGTGTCTCCGGTTTCTTGTTTCGTAGGGTCGCACTTATCCGCGCTCTCCTGGGCCCTCTTTGCCAGTGCGTCGTCCCACTTCTGTAACATGTAAAGGGATAGACAGAGGTGTAAACTAGCGATTGGCGACTTTGTATGAAAAAAAAATACAGTGTTGACTTAACGGCAACAGCGAGAGAAATGCGTAATCATTACATTGCAGCTCATTTATATCCCGGATGCAGGATCTGGGGCCCTATAACGTAAAGCTATTCCAATATGTTTCTATTCCAATCTCCTGACGTCAAATTTGCGTAACCACCGACGTAAGCACTGGGTGGTCACCCACAGGGTTGTCTGTACAGACCAATCAAACACTCTCCTCGTCCATAGGAGGTAACTTTTGTTTGCTTGAAAAACGAATAACATTGCCTACACTGAGTGGTTTGTCGTATCTAATTGGCTGACAAGAGGCGAGGAGAACGATCTAGTGGTTAGTGGAGTGGGAGCGCACCAGGTGTTGTGTAAGGCAAGAGCAAGCACATCGCTGCTACGTTACGTCGCCCTCACTCTCGCTTCCTAGACAACGCAAGCTCTCGCCTGTTTTCTAACTGTGCCTTGGTAAGGCCAAATCAGAACGCGACAAGCGTATCAAAGCGCTCCCGTGCCCTCGAAGAGAATAACTCGATGGACCGCTCAGCGGCGTTCAACGGGACAATAATGTTTTAGCGTTCACAACTTATAGGAATTGCTTAGGTGTCCTCGGATTCTTACAGAATCAATTGTTTAACAGTATCGGTTAAAATTTAATCAGTATAATGCATAATTACTTGTCTAATTCCAACCTCCAGTCATTCTCAATATGTATGCTTCTTTGGCAAAAGGTGTCCAGGCAAAGTACCTTAATTATCGCGCCTTTTCTATGTTTTAAAGGAATTTCAAACGCCCGTTTTTTTTCTCCTTAATTCCTTATCACCTTGAAGGGCAGCAAACAGGACGTCCACCTGGTCAACCTACTGGCCTTTCCTTGTTTCCTTCCCTCTCTCACGAACGTATTTTCTCACATGCCCAGTGTATTCAACACAGGTGTTAATAGACTACACGAGAGAATCCATTCGGGACCCAGCCGCAAAAGGGGTAGCCGGACTCACCAGTTTCCTCATGTTGGCTGCCTTCGGTAAAGTTCCCGCGCCCTTGGCCACCTTCGACCGGAGTTCGTTGTGCTTCTTGACCAGCCCGTCCCGGTCAGTTTGGGCGATAATGGCCGGAAGCACAGTGCCGCAGGCCTGGGCACCTTGCTTCATGAACGCAGCCAGCATGCTCCTTAGAACGGACGGCCCATCGTCTTCGGCGCCGACGCCGCTCCCCAACGTCGCCAGGAAAACGAGAAACAGCGACGAGGCCAGTCGGGCGAACGCCATGGCTGATGCTTCTTCTTCTTCCTGCAGATGCACGCGGCTTCAGCACGGGATGGTTGCTCCTTGGTATGGTATGGTATGGTATTCCTTATGCGATGGCGCACACCCACTGTGGGGGATTGGCCAAGATTTGGGTGAAATTAGGCTATCTTTATTAAAAACTAAGACTGGTAAAGCTAACTGGAGGAAATGAACAAAAATAAAATGTTTAAGAATGCAAGACAATCTCTTTGTAGCACTTATAAAATCCACCACGGTTGAGCAAATATCCCTGTGGCACTTTCCAAGAAAGGAGGCTCCTAGAGAAATGATATTTATAATTGAAAAGCTTAAACCAAGCTGTGTAAATATTGATTCTAGATTTTTTCTTAAAGAAGTGAAACGGCGGCAGATTATGAAAAAATGATCTATTGTTTCATCTTCTCCACAGACTGGGCACAGAGGGGAGGGCACCAGACCAGCCCTGTGACGATAGAAGTTTAATTTTGGTATTCGACAACGTAATCGGGTAAAGATGACTTCAGTTTTTCTGGTGTGAAAGGAATTTTTGGGCCAAGGGAATAGGAGGTGTCGATATTCTGAAAAATTAGCTACAGCTGGGTTCAAAAAGTCTTGAGTAATTGTATATCTCCTGAATCTAGTAGTCGTCAGGTAAGCTATTGTAGGAAGTAATGGTAATACAGGGCCACTGAGGGCCTCTCTTGCGAGACTGTCAGCCATTTCGTTCGTGACTAATCCTTTATGTCCAGGCACCCAAAGTAATCTGATTAAATTTATGTGGGCAGGCACTAGAAAATGAAATGTACTTCCTCGTGCTTACATCGTCGTCACCTCCTCCTTCAAAAGATCTCGACGAATGAGGAGTAGAATTTAAATCATACCAACGCCCAACGCACCAAGACGAAATCAAAAGTGACGCGCGACACAAAGAAAGATTTCTCTCAGCGTGTGGCAGACGGCGGTGAGGAGACGGGGGCCGTCTCTTTTTCTTTCAACTTCTTTTTTTTTTGGGGGGGGGGGGGGGGGCATTTCCGCTCCTGACACAGTGCGGTGGCAGCATAGTACAAAATCAGAGCGACGATCGTCATCATAAACCGACTGAAAAATGGGCTTTGAGACAAAGCTGAGCGGTGAGCCCCAATCAGCAATCAGCAACTCAGCAATGGGAAATGGAGATGAGGGTGGTGAAAAGAAAAAGAGAGAAAGTGCTCATAAGGACGAAAATGGTGGCAAACGAACTTGAACACAGAAGGCCCTTCAAAGACTCAAACTCAGAACACTCTCCTGAAAGAATTTCATAAGTGGTCTTATAACAACACGGTGACGACAAGGCTTGGCCAAGCCCCAGTAGCAGCTTATCGTGGGTAGATGCTGTTAAGCCCCCGCTGTTACCAGTTGTTAGGTGGACAGGGTTTCGGCGACCTTCGTAAGCGCGTGCTTGAAGCTTGAAGCAGATTGACCATAATTTATTTCATTTATTATTTCATTTATTATACCCTCAAGACCCCAAGGTGTTACAGAGGGAGGGTGGGGTAAAGAAAGTTATAAAACAAACAAAACAAAGAAGGCAGCAAATGACGTAGTGATAGACATGTGAAGCCCGAAGCGATGGTGTCGATTATGGCCGTGCGAAATTGTGCGTGGTGTTCAATAGCAATCAACCTGCCGGGAAGTGGTTCCGTTCTTGGCACGCCCTCATGACAAGCTCTAGTCAGACACTGCAAAAATCCAACTTTGTGATGATGATCAATGCGAGGAGATATGTAGGTTGATGATGAAATAAAATTATCGCGCAGATGTGAATTATGGAAGTATATTTTATGAAACAGAGCTAGGCAATAGCATTTGCGACGAGCAGAAAGCGGTGGAAGTTGCAGGATGTTTTTCATAGAAGTTACGCTTGCCGTACGGTTATAATTGCGTAAGATGAAACGCGAGGCATTATTTTGAACACGTTCGAGAAACTGGGTTAGTGTCTCAGCATATGGGTCCCAAAGTGATGAAGCGTATTCCATTTTACTTTTAATTAGCGTCTTGTACAAAATTAACTTTAATGATGACGGAGCGGAAGAGAAGTTTCGACGGATATAAGCTAACATGTGATTACTATTATTGATAACGGTGTCGATGTGTAAAGACCAGGAAAAAGTAGAGGGTAAATGGACACCTAGGTATCAGCAAGATGTAACCGCTTCCATGGCAGTATTATTAAGGTAATAGGTCGGAAGAAGTTCACGGCGGGTTACACGCATGGTTTTGCACTTAGATGGGTTTAGTTTCATTAACCACAAGTCACACCAGTTACAGACAGCGTTAATGTTGTTTTGCAGAATGTTAGTACCAGCGGTGTCAGAAATTTCACGAAGAATAACGTAATCGTTGGCAAAGAGATAAATGTTAGAAGAAATTTCATTGGGTAAGTCGTTAAAGTTAATTAAAAAGAAGCAGAGGGCCTAACACTGATCCTTGAGGAACGCTAGATTCAACAGGGCTAAATGAAGAGAAGTGGTTATTAAATGCAACGAACTGTGATCGATTAAGAAGAAAGTGCTCTAACCATGCAAACAGATTAGGATCAAGGTTTGGTTCACTAAGCTTAAAAATGAGTAGTTTGTGACATACCTTGTCGAAAGTCTTTGCAAAGTCGAAGAAAACACAGTCTGCGCATGAACCTTTATCAAGAATAAGATGAAGATCGTGAGTGAACAAACGCAGTTGTGCTTCACAGGACAAACTATTGCGGAAACCGTGCTGTGCACGTGTGAAGAATGCGTTATCGTCTAAGTGCTTAATTAAATGAGAGAACAAGATATGTTCGAGTACCTTACAAGGAATTCTAGTGAGGGAAATGGGGCGGTAGTTATGAGGGGAGCATTTGTTGCCGGACTTGTGAAGTGGAACTACCCTCCCATTTTTCCAGTCTGCTCCGCAAGAGCTCATAGGTGTCCAAACATTGCTGGAATATTTTTGAAAGTATTAAAGATGAGTAAACAGAAGTGTTTTTCAAAAACATTGCGGTAACCAGGCCTGGGCCAGGGCTTGACGACACCTTTAGATGTTTAATTACATTTTCTACCCCAAGTGGCTCGGAGAGGGTTCGGAAGGGAAGACGAGATGACGTAAAAACAAATAGCAGAAGTTTAATACATCGTTACCGGTGAGCGGTGCGCTCCAAGCCGATAAGTACACAAACGTTCAGCGTGTGCGTTCCTGCACGCATGGGCAGCGAAGATCTGTCTGTGTCCTCTCGCTAGCCTTCTTATACCCTCCACCATCCAGACAACCTCATTCTCTCTTGTTCTTTGTCAGCACACTGGTCAGCCCACACAGAGAAATACGGAGGAAAACCACTCCCTGACGTAAAGGTGTTGAACGTAGGTCACGTCATGTAAACACACAGCTCAGCCCACACAGAGGAATTCGGAGAGAAACAACTGCCTGCCGTAGAGGTGGCGGACGTAGGAGAGAGTAGGGTTTGCACTGGTGTATAATCCCGTTGCACACACCAGACGGACAAGTCTTTTCATGTTGACGAGCGTGGCGATTATGCACGGCATGTCTCAGGCACTTGGCATCCGTTTCATTCATCGCCGCACACAGCGAACCGCAACAGACTTCCCCGCCGCCGAAAGAGATACCGATGGGCAGGGGACGACATCCGCTGGCCAGAGAGATGACACATGTGGGTGCTTGTGGTCGTCGTCGGTTGTCGCACAGCTCTCTGGGGCACGAAACACTGTGGGCGTTTTGCCACGTCGCTCAACGTCTCAGCCCGAGCCTAGACACCTCAGAAGGGTCTGCAACACTTTCTAGTTCATAGTACGCGTCGGCAGAACTACACTAAGACTCAGCCACTCAGCCAACAAGCGCGAGACAAAATCTCTCTAAGCTCCACCAGGCTTATTTCCCACTCAAAAGTGACAGTTTTACGGAACTTCCGCAGCACTAAATACATACATGAACTTGTTATGCGCTTCATAAGAAATGACTAAATCGAACTGCTTTAACGAGAATTAGATCTTTCCGATCCTACGTCAGGCAAAATAACACGAGTTTTGGGAGTCGTTTGAAACTGACTCTTGATCTAGGGGATTCGACTTAAGCCATCGACATTACCACTGACAGTCCCCTTTTTATAGCGCATTTCAAAGGAATATTCCTGCAAAGCGAGACTCCAGCGCACTAGGAGACGCCCATTTTCGGAAGACGTTGTCCTCAACCATTTCAGAGGACAATGACCCGTTTCGATGACGAAGCCAATTTTTGACCAGCCCATACGAGACATATGTGCACTCTTTCTCAGTAGCGCCGTATGCCTGTTCTCGATTAGTGAGGTTCCGACTTGCGTAAAGGACGGAGTGTTCCTCGTCGCTCTCTCCCTTTTGGCATAGTACGACGTCCATGCCTCGCTCGCTCGCATCGCACTGAACCACAAATCCCCTCGTGTATTCCGGCGATAGCACGGGCTAGCTCGTCAGCAAGATGACATGACATGACAAGAACTTTATTTGAGTCCTGAGGGACTGAGATCTTGGGGAGCCAAAACCGAAGGCTCCCGAAGATCAAGTCGGTGGCTCCTCCCACGATGGGACCGGCAGATCAAGTCCCGCCGCAATGTCGTGGACCCCCTGCACAGCCTGGAGTTGAATGTGGAGGTTGCGGCTCTTGAGAGATTCCTGCCATTGTTATTTCGTGATGGGTGGAGAGGCGTTAAGGGCTGTGCACAGCCGGAGCAAGTGTTCAAAAGAGCATGAGTCATGAGCACATTTGAGGCACGACTGTGAGTGTTCAGGATCTATCTTGTTAAGGGACCAAGGAGTGAAATACGAACGGGTTTGCAGGAGTCTGAGCATGGTAGCCTGAGGTTTGTTCAATTTGGGGTGAGGGGTTGGAAATGTCTTCCTGCCTAGTCGATAATGGGAAACAATTTCGTTTAAAGTATATAATGGATCTTTGTGGATGTTGACCTCGTTCCAAGCCTGGCTACCCGCGTCAGCGTGGTGCCTGATATCACGCGCTCTCCGGAGGGCCTGCTCGTTAGGATTACATCCAAGCGGGTTAACTGAGCTATCTCGATGAGCTGGGAGCCACGACATTTGGTATCGTCACTCGCTGCTCCCCCTAGTCCTTTGAAGTGCTTTAATCACAATACTGTTCGCCAGTTCAGATATGAGGGCAGACGAGAAGGATCTAACCGCCGTGCGCGAGTCCGTGAAGGCGATAGCGAGAACTTTTGAGCTGTGAAAAGCCAGAGCGATCGCCGCTTCCTCCACCACATGGGCAAACTTCGTATAAACAGAGGCTGCATTGACCAGGTTGCCCCCCGCGTCTACCACCGAGACAGTGAACTTATCCCCACTGTCATATCTGGCAGCATCGACAAAGAGGGCTTCTAGTTTCTGCTTATTGATCTTTTTAAGGATGGATTTGGCTCTCGTGAATCTTCTACCCTCGTTATGGACTGGGTGGATGTTTCGCGGGACGGGGTCAACCATGATGCGAGTTCTGGTTTCCCGGGTCAAGCTAACTTTGGTCACCGGTTCATGTCTGGGTTGGATTCTCGCTTCTTCTAAAATCTTAATCTCTGGCTTACTGGATGAAAGTCTCATTGTCTGAGCCGCTGTGTGAGTTTCTATTAGGTCATCGATGGTGTTATGGAGTCCTAGCTCCAGCAGCTTCTCAGTGCTTGTGGACTGCGGAAGGCCGAGCACGCACTTGAGGCCGGTTCTGATTAGGGAGTCGAGCTTGGCCTTTTTCGCTTTACCCCAATTAAGGTACGGCGCGATGTAGATGACATGACTCAGGAAGAATGCCTGATAAGCTCTGCGCAAATTGTCCTCTTTGAGACCGCCTCTTCGATTTGAGACGCGGGCTACAAGTCTTAGGATATTAGTAGCCTGTCTAGTGAGCCTGTTGAGGGCCGTCGGGTTACAGCCCTTGGCATCAATGAGGAGACCTAGAATCTTGACCGAGTCCATCCTCGGTGTGGGATGCACATTTTTAGCTCGAATTTCTATCGGCAGAATTTCCGGAGGCGCAAGATTTCTGACCCCCCTGTCTGGACTGGCAGTATAACAGTAGCTCTGATTTAGCGGAGGAGAGTTCAAGGCCCGTGTTTGAAAGAAAATCTTCGGAAGCCTCCAACGCACTTTGTAACGAGTGTTCGAGCATGGCTAGCGATCCGCCCGGCACCCAGATCGTGATATCGTCCGCAAAAATGGCGTGACCCACGTCCGGGATTGCAGCGAGGCGAGTGGAGAGTTTGTGCATGGCTATATTAAATAAGAGTGGGGAGAGGACCGAGCCCTGCGGGGTGCCGCAGGTGCCTAGTTCGTAGGGTCCTCCCGGGACCATGCCTAGACGGAGGTGTGCCTTGCGATCCGCGAGGAAAGATCTGGTGTAATCATGAAACCACTGGCCCAGGTTGAGAGACGAAATTTCTCTCAGGATGTGTTTATGCGCGACCCTGTCGAAGGCCTTGGAGAGGTCCAGTGCGAGGATCCCTCTCACGTCGCGAGTAGGGTTATCAAAGATTGCTTTCTTAAGCAAAAGCATAGCGTCCTGTGTGGACAACGCCTGTCTAAAGCCGATTAGGTTTTGTCTAAAGAGGTCCTTGTTTTCAATATGTTCAGTGATCCTGTTATGTATCGCGTGCTCCGCAACCTTGGCGATGCATGATGCAAGGGAAATAGGCCGCAGATTATTTATATGTGGGATAAGCAAGATGATTTCTTTATTTCGTCCCAGAGGTTGCTCTATGACTCAGTTTTTTGAAGAGCATCAGTTAGAGCGCTAGCTAGTTGAGGATATGTAGGGTGTAACGCTGATAGCACCCGGAGACCCCTAAGAATGATCGGATATCGGTTTTTGTGCGAAGCTATAGAAAATCTCGTATCGCAGCCACCATTAGTTCAAAGGGACAGCGACTGCCCTGTCCGATTACGTGACTGAGGTAGATCCCTTCCGCTTGCACCATCTGGCATTTTGGTGCTATGGCGATTAAGCCTGTTTCACGCAATCCGGCCAACACTGTCCTGAGATGTTGCATATGCTCCAACCAGGATGCAGAATATATCGCGACATCATCTAAGCAGGGCAAGGCGAACTCTTCCTATCCTCGCAACACTTTGTCCATAAAGCTTGAAAAACAGTACGGTGCGTTTTTCAAACCGAAGCTTAGGACCTTAGAGCGGAACGTTCCCAACGGAGATATGAAGGCTGAATATCTGCTAGCCCGCTCTGTGAGCGGCACCTACCTCGAACTCGAGCTCTGTGAGCGGCACCTACTGGCCTCGAACTAGATCAGGGGTAGAAATGAATGAGGCGCTACTAGCTTTCTCGATGTGCACTTCGATGATTGGTATAGGATAAATCTGATCGCTAATGATCGCGTTTAGCCTGCGGTAATCTGCGCAAGGACGCGGATCCTTGCCCGGCACCTCAATAAGATCAAAGGCGAGGTGGGATCGTTCTTGCGACGCTTGATCACACCTATAGCTAATTTTTTTTTTCACCGCCGCGTCCATGATCTCACTTTGGCGCAGTGACACTCGAAAAGCCTTCGAACGTACTGGCTCCGAAGAAAGCTCGATTTCGTGTGTAAGAACCGGTCTCCTTTCTGGCCTATTTACAAATAAGTCCTGAAATTCTTGCGGGATTTCCTACAACTCTGTCATTTGTTCAGGCTCCAGCTGCGCTTTAGAGACTAGTTCCCTAATTAGTTCTTTCCTAGCCTGTCCGTTAGTTATTGCCACGAGCCCCGAAAGCTATACCGGAATCTCTTCGGGAACGTTTACACCACGCGTACAACTGCTTCCCGTTATACCTGTAAAGCTTGAGCAGATTACAGTGATAAACCTGCTGTATCTTCCACTTTCCAGGCAGGCCTATAACGTAGTTCCTGTCAGACGGTTTCTGAACCACGTTTGCGGGACCATCCCCTTGCACCTCGAGCTTATTTTATTGCGATGATCGCAACATCATTACTTTAGTGCTGACTTCAAGTAGACAAGTCCTTGCTGTCCGGTCATTATACACCTTGGACCTATGCTAGGGTTTAGACATGGCCTCTTCTGACAACTTCTGCGCCTTCCTTAAGCGTTCTAGTAGCTTAAGTACGTACTCGACCACAACTGAGTGTTCCCCGCGTCCTTCCCATGATTCGTTGAGCATGCTCAGCGGCGATCGCAGCGGGCGGCCCTATACGAGCTCTGCTGGCGAAAAAGCGATTGCTTCACGTGGCGCAGCCCACAGCGCAAACATGGCAACAGGCAAGCACTGCTCCCAGTTCGTTTTCTTTTCGAAGCATAACGCCCTTAACGTGCACTTCATAATCGCGTGTAACTTCTTTACGGAATTAGTCTGCGGATGGTACACTGATCTATGAATGAGCCTTAATATGAGCCTAAAAATGAGATTAAAATGAGCCTTAGAATGAGCCCAGAAAGGTTGTGGTTAGGGCACTGGTAAACACGGTGCCTTAGTCTGACTGTACTTCGGCGGCAAAACCAACTCGTGCGAATATCGACACGAGCGCATTAACTATTTCTACCCAACTAAGTTCTTTAGCCGGGACCGCTTTGGTGAACTTAGTAGCGGGGCAAATCGCTGTCAAAATATGACGGTATCCCGAGGTTGTTACTGCAAGTGGGCCTACTGTGTCGACTGCAAGCCGCCGAAAGGGCTCAGTAATAATCGGCACTATCCTCATCGACAATTTTGCTTTCCACCTGGCTTCCCCGCGCGCTGGCATATGTCGCAAGTCCTTACAAATTGCTCGGCGTCACGGAAACAACCTGGCCACTAATACTGCTGTAATAGTCGATCCTTGGTTTTTTTGACACCTAAGCGACCAGCCCAAGATCTTCCGTGTGACAAGCGCAAAAGATCCTTTCGATAAGCCTGGTGCACGACCAGCTGGTCAAATGTGACACCGCTGCGACCTACATACTTGCGGAACGGTACGTCGCCTCTCTCATAGAAAATTCACGTTTCCTTCATCTCATCGGCCTGGCGGACAGTCTCAATTGTGAGGAATGCGGTATCCCTGAGACCACAGAACACCTGTTGTGCATCTGCCCGCGATTTGGTGTACAAAGAAAATCCCTGACAGACATCTCGTTAAAATTTTTCGTTGGACCATTAACTGAAGAGGTTCTATTGGGACTTACGCCTGATCCTCATCATCAGCCTGATAAGTTGAAGGCGCTCAAGAAACTTTGTATGAGAGCGGACTGGACAAGAGACTTTGAAGAGTTTTGGGCGTGTAAGATTTTGACCACCAAGTTCATCCTCATAATCAGCGTCTTCGCTATTCTTTCTTTCTACACCCTTTCCCCTTCCCCCACCACCGAGTAGCAGGTAGCACCACCGAGTAGCAGGAACATTGATTCAGGCCGACCTCTCACCTTTTCTCTCATAATAAATACCTGTCTCTTTCACTTTACGTTGCTTCGGATGTTCCGCAGGCTGAGGTCCTTGCTTTGCTTGGACTTCAATGCTGAACTGCCTACCTCTAACAGACGCTGTAGGTCTTCCGACGTAGGCGCTACAAACAAATCTGGCGACTGCTCTTCCAATAACTCGGCTGCTGCCACTACCTGGACTTTTGTCTGCGTAGATCCAAGCTCCTGCACTTCCAACGCGGAGTCATTCTCGATCTCTGCTTCCCGCGGTTCTGAACAGCCATCCACCTAAGTTAGCGCCGTTTCCGCGACTTCTTTTGCAGTAAATGACAAGCTTTCGATCTCGTTAGTGTGATCACGCTAGCCTCCCCAAACATTAGCCCTCTCTCACGCAGAATCTGATCCGACCTATTTGAGAACAGGTAAGGGTTCTGCGGCGAAAACGTAGGCAATAAGGCAGCTTTAGAACCTTTATTAGATACCTTTGCCACCGGAAGACATGCACTGTTAGATTCTACAGCTTGTTTAATCCAGGCTCATACACCCGCGAACATCTCAGGTTCCATATAAGAGCTGTGAACCACGTCCACATAGCCGCGCAGTCGCGCAGTACGCGACATGGCTTCCCGTTTACGTCAAGGTCGCGCATGTACGCTTCGATTAGTTTCATGTTCTCGTCATTGCAACCGACCGATAAAAACACCACCTTTGCCTTGTTACATTGCCGAGCAATGTATTCTGGTTTGTGACAGTTATATCAAAGAAAGGGTTTCCTCACTTCCAATTTCTTTACTTCAGGGTTCCCTTCCGTCCCTGAAGTATTCTGTTTTGAGGTACCCTCAATCGAAGGCTTGTCCTTTCTTTTTTCGTGCCCTTGCTTCGGTCTGCCGTGGCTGAAATTGGGATCGCCATTTCGACCGTTGCTGATTTTGTGAAATCGGCGCGTCACATATTCCTTGGCTAGTTCAGCGGCTCTGGCGATCGTGCTAACTTCTTCGTGCTAAGCCCACGTTCTCAAGTAACTGGATATCAAATTGTGCAAGTGCAAAGCACTAAACAACCTTCGCGTGATCACCATAAGTTTTTAGTTCCTTGAGCCCCATTCTTCCACGTTTGACATAAGCTTATGTAGTATGTATAGGACTCATTCCTATACCCTTTTCCATTTCGCGGAACGTCCGCTTGAACGCTTCTGCTGACAGCATATGCTTCCTCAGCAAACTGGACTTTACCTTATCATTATCCTCAGCTTCCTCTCTGGTTAAGCGAGCAATTACGTCTGTTGCCTCGCCCGGTAACAGTGTGAGCAGACGCTGCGGCCACGATTCGCGGGAGAACTCTTGCTTCTCGCACGTCCTCTCGAAGGTCACCAAAAGCGAACCAATGTCCTCCCAGAGCTCAAAGGGCCGCATTAGCTCTGTCATGTTTAATGATACGCGCTCTCCGGCACTGTTTCCTTCACTCTTGTGCCCTGCTGCTCAAGGGCGTTAGATTTCAAGCTCGAGTCGCTCAATTCAAGCACGTCTTTACGCTCCCGTTCTTCACGTTCTTTTTGTTCTTTCCGTCTCCGTTTTTCACGCTCTTCTGCCTGACTTTTTGCAGTCTCACTCACTCTAATTATCTCCAGGCATCACGTAAGCACATCATCCTCAATTTATAGAGCAAGAACAGCATCACTCAACTGTGGTTTTCGGAGTGCGTTAGTGACATCTAGTTGCAACTCCTTCACGACCTCCAACAACTCCGGTTTACGCAATAACTTCAAATTCATGGTGGTTTTCAGTGCTTCTCTCTCTACTGTGCCAACTATCTTGCCGCAACCTAGCTATGCGACAACAATAGCTCTAATTACCCGTTCTGTTCTAACCCTTCAATAAAACTTGTAAAATTCAGCAGAGAAAGACCCACACTCACCACCTTGCAGCCAAGAATCTGGCGTAGACCATCGCAAACGCTGCATTCAGTTGCGACTTGGTAGACGAGGCTCGTAGATAACCGCCGTGGTCGCTTAGTGGCTATGGTGCTGGGCTGCTGAGAACGAGGTCGCGGGATCGAATCCCGGCCACGGCGGCCGCGTATCGACGGGGGCGAAATGCGAAAACACCCGTGTGGTTAGATTTACGTGCACGTTAAAGGCCCCAAAACGGTTCCGGAGTCCCCCACTACGATGTTCCTTATAATCAGATTGTGGTTTTGGAACGTAAAACTCCATAATTTCTTTCTTTAGGCTCGTAGGTCCATATCCCACCGCTGCCCCCAGTTGTTACGGAGACGGGGTTTTAGCGACCTTGAACAGCGTCTGCATGGAGCTCAAAGCACATTGATCATCGAAGAGGGTTTGGCAGGAAAGACGACATGACGTAAGAACAAATAACAGAAGTTTAATACATTGTTACGGGTGAGCGGTGTGCTCCAAGCATATAACTACAAAAACATTCAGCATGCGTGCTACTGCACGCATGGGACAACCTCATTTTCTCTTGTTCCCTGGTAGAAGGCCTTGTCTGCATAATGGTCCGCCCGCACAGGATATACGGAGAAAAGCCACTTCCTGGCGTAAAGGGGATGAATATAAGTCACGCGGAATCAACACACAGGTCAGCCCACACAGAGGAATTCGTAGAGAAACCACTCCCTGGCGTAGAGGGGGTGAACGTAGGACAAAGGAGAGTAGAATTTGCACTGGTGCATATTCCCGTAGCACATACCCGACGGAGAGGTCTTTTCATGTTGGTGAGCGTGACGATTAGGCACGTCGTGTCTCAGGCACTTGGCATCCGTTCCATTCATCGCTGCACACAGCGAACCGTAACAATACACAAGACCTATTTCGTAGTCTTGGGTATATCTCGGTCTTCGCAAGCAAAGTGAGCTGTCTGCACGGCGAATCGAGCCCGTGATGACAAGCCGTGTCGACGGCTTGTCAGGGAGGATTGTGTCGAGGGGCCGTGCTGGTTCTTGGCCGAAAAGAAGGAAAAATGGGGAATGACCGGCTGTGTCGTGGCGCGAGGAATTATAAGCAAATGTGACAAACGGTAGAGCGAGGTCTCAGTAGTGTGGTCTGAAGAGACATATTTTGCGAGCATGTCTGTGAAAGTGCGATTGAGACGCTCCGTGAGGCCATTTGTTTGCGGATGGTATGGTCGCTCTAGTGTAAGGCGGGCCGAGGAGGAGGGGTAAGGACGGAAGGAAAGATAGGGAGATCAACTAGAATCACGTCCGGTTTGCTACCCTACGTCGGGCAGAGGGTTGAGGGATCAAAAGACAGAAAGGATAGGGAGGAAGCAAGGTAATGTCAATTCAAAGACGTGCCGTTGTCTATCACATCACGCCTACAATCGGTCACTGAGGCCAGTCAATTTTACGAGCCGTAACAATGCCCGTTATAACACCTGACGCAAAGTGCTTCAGAGAGGGTTAAACAGATTAAACAATAGACAATTTCACGGGACAAAGGAACTTGGAACGTGGCCGCACGCGTCCCAGCTGGGGTCGACGTTTCCAAATGCCCTCCTGATACAATGGGCATTGCTACAATTCATCATCGTCAGCAGCAGCAGCAGCAGCATCTACCTAATTGACGCCATGGGAGTTAGTGTAGCGCAACCGATTTTCCGAGGACGCGAAGTGCAGGAGTCACGAGCGGGGAGCGCCCCACCGAACGCCATTTGCTCGCAGAAAATCGCACTGGCGTGCACCGGTGCTGTCCTGAAGCTCACGGTGGAGCTGGGAAAGTTTTTGCATGCGACAAATGGTGCTCCGGACAGGCAACCGTTCAGAAAATAAGGACCATCCAATGACAAACGGAACAAAGAAATTATAGGCGCATAGTTAAGGAGGCATGAAGACAGCGGCGTGGGATTAGTTGGCGAATTGAGCTAACCGATCTTCTATGAGACCAAGAGTACGAAATGCAGTTGGGAATGCCGCCTATTACGTAAGGCTGTTAACCAGTGTCCTATTAAAGTTGCAGAATGTGTGCCAAGAAAATGAAAGCACTGTTGAAGGCGGGACAAATCTAAGCGGTACAGTGAAATTAGGAAAATTGCAGGCATGGGATAATGTCAGCTGGCACAAGACAGCGCGGTAATTGATAGCTAGATGACTCCTTCATTCGCAATGAACATAAGATAGGCCGTCGAGGATGACACTATCGCATTGAAATTATAGAGCTAATTTTGTTTCATTATTTTACTCTCGTCTCGTTTTTTTCTCCAACAATCACACTATCCTTGGCCTGTTCCTCATATTCAGCGCAATTTTCTAATTTCATCATCACCATCACAGCCACCATGCGAAAAACGAGGGCACATTAAGCTGCAGTTGTTTTCAGATTGTGCTACCCATAAGTGTCCCTGTCATGCTATCCTTTGCAGCTTCGGAGTTGTACCATGAGCCACGGGCATGCTATATATATATATAAATATATACATATACATATATATATATATATATATATATATATATATATATATATATATATATATATATATATATATATATATATATATATATATATAGCATAAAGTCATGAAGGCTATTTATGGACAACCGATAATTTCGTTTGTTTCACAGCTCAACAACATACTATTCTTGCTTTCAGGCATTTTCAGGTAACTTCTTTTTCTCTCAGAATAAATTATTTGGTTGCGTTCCCTCTAGCGCCATACATAGTAATCCCCATTATCATCTCGCGCTTTTGCCCTGGTGTCGTAAGATCAGTCGAAGAAGAAAACGAGCGCATGCCTGGGCAAGACTGACTTTCCAGCCAGCAACTGCAGGTAATTCCAGATAAGTCGTCTCAAGGCACAGGCACAGATGCAAAGACAAGGGGTTAAATTATCAATGGCGAAAATTGGGCGGTGGAGGTCTGTCAGCGTTTGATTATTTGTATGCACAATCCGCGTGGCTTCATCTGCACCTTCTGTTAACTCGGGTAAAATCGTCGAGCGATTTAACGGATCGTCAGGGTTGTTTATCAGTGACAGTAATGCGTGAGATGTCATGTTTTTGGCACGTGTGAATGTAATAAAATTGGGACTTTCTTAAAAACATCTGTTTAGCTATAGCCTACCATGCTTTGTCTTGGCAACTAAATTTGGCAACGAATCTCGCGCATACACTGTGATGCGTTAATTTGCTGCTATGAGCGAGAAGAATATGCCGATCCAAGGAACTTGAATATTTCCATATCTACAACCGTATGAGGTGAACGGTCAATAAAACCGGATAACGCTTCGGGGAATGTAAGTGTTATGTTTTAATGCTAAACTAAACTAGACCAGAAAACTTTCCACAGAAGGGAACCGAAGACCCAACCTATGTGGTGGATGACCTCGATGATAGAAACAAACAAAAAATTAAGTCCCTCCGACGCTAACTTACACTCTCAGCGCTAATACTGTACGCATACATAAATATCCAAGAACGTATACACGGCAGCACAGTCACCACCGTAGCAACGCTCTCGGGCAATGCACAAGGGATGCGGCTAAGTGCCTCCTCGTCCACTAACTGAATCCTTATTTGTTATTTCCATCCGTATTCCTTATTTATTCACGTTTCAATACAAGCATAAAAATTATTTCCCACTGTGCATTCTCCGGCTTCGTTGTCTGTTTCCGTCCCGCACTAATTTATTGCGCACTTTTCCAGCAAGGACAGAACTCGCATTTGACGGACGGCGCCCTCACCGTCTCGTTCGTTGTCAAAGCTCAACGTCTGCGCTCTGTCAGCAGGTTCGTCATCAGATTCGCAAGGTCTGTCGTTCTGATTGATAACACCAAGCTTTGCGTAACTCGCCCGTCTAAACCCAGATTCTCCATGACCAGCCGCTCGCAATACAAGCCTCCGTTCGAGGAGGACCCATCGAGAGCCGCTCCGCACCCACCGGCGCCCTCCAAGAAGGCTGCCTCCGTGAGCAATGCGCCGTGCGGCGGGCACACTGATACTGCTGCAGTGGCAGGGGCTGCCGCCGGGATCAAGGGGCGTCAGCGATCGTTGAGAGGCGTCGGAGGCGAGCGACGAGACCTGGCCGTTGGAACGACTATCGCCGAACTGCCGGTAAAGCGATACTGCGCTTGAACGGAACGTGGAGAGACTATGACCGCGCAGTTCAGCTGCGCGCGGAGCCGGGTTCACTTCCCCGCCTTCGGATGACCACAGTAGCGTCAATACGCGCGGAAGGCACACGCTCGCAGATTGTGATGCGAATGTGTAACTGCGTGAGTTGGCACGGGGCGCGCTCCTTCTTTCGCCCTAATTACAGCGAGGCTGTTCAAGAGAGTCCCGCAGCCGATTTCGTGGTGCCAGAGACGCAACCTGCGTCGCAGCCCCGAATTCGCATTAAAACGTGATTGAGAGTCATACAATGAACGTAACCTTGCCCTCAATAGGCAACTGTATTGCTTAGCTGGGTTTAACTTAGCCAGTAGCCCGTACTTTGCTAAAATTACTTTTTTTTCTCACGTCGCGTTTCCTCATATCCAAGTTGCAAGTTAACTGGACGAAGTCAGTGTCCTGCACTGTCCGGCATTAAGCGTCAATGCGAAACTATGATGCAGCTTAGTACATAGTATTTTCTCCTTTACACTTGAAAGCAATTGCTTGTGTTTGACCTTTAATGGCGCTGGTCGGGGCTTCAACGTGGGATGCACTGTTGGATTTTTACTGTTTTTCTTTGAATTTGAGTCCCAAAGGCGCGGACAATCGCTGGACTGTACGTTTCGACTCTTTAGCCATGCTCACACAATGACGCGAAGAACTTCATGTCTAAAACAGCACTGTGGGGTGCGAACTTTTATGCTGTGCGTCTTAGGTTTATTAAAGAAATTTGCCTTCGCACTAAGCAGTAGATAAGACAGGCTAGTGTAGAGTTACGTTATACTCTTCAACCGGTAGACTTATCAGCGAACTGAGAGATCGCTATTGTTCCGCGCATTCCATCTTCCAGAGTATCTGTACCGGCGGAGCCAGGCAGAGCATGGTCGGCGACGAATTGCAGAGACACGACGCTACCACGTCTCTGCAGCGACTCGCCCAGCGCAGTCCCGGCAGGACCTGCCTGGTCTTCACGTCGGGCCTGATTTTCCTCGGCGTCGTGCTGGCCGCACTGTCTCTGGCAATGTTCACTAGGAACGCGTCCAGGAGCAGGGACGACAGCGCTCGCCGTTTGGAAGTCCGGGACTCCTCCTCGATACAAGTGGCGCCTTGCGGCAGAGAGGCCTGCCGCCGCATGGGGTCGCTGCTCAAAGACGCCCTCGACGTGAGAAACGATCCGTGCGACGATTTCCACGCGTACGTGTGCGGCTCGTGGCCAACAAAGCACCCGGGTCAGAGCGTTGCGCAGGCCCTCACCTCTGCTTTCCTGAGCAACGTCTCCAGACGAGCCAAAGCCGTGCGCATTCCGTACGCGCTGGAAACTAGAAAACAGACCGCCGTGCAGAAAGCCGCGAGGCATCTTGTCGCGTGCGACGACATTGTCGCGGAGTGGGACGACCAGTCGGCGTACGTGGCAGAAGTCCTGGCAGAAGGCGGCGTCGCATGGCCGGACGAAGTTGCCGATGCGAACGCTTCCACCGAGTCGGACGTCCTGGAGAGCATGCTCTACATGTCTCGGGTCGTCAACATACCGGTGCTCTTAGAAGTGACCGTGGAGAGTGGTCCCAAGCAACGGGTCGTCATTAGAAGACCGGAGAACGTGGCCTCGCTTCTGGCGGCAAGCACAAGGCGCATTAAAGACATGACGTTTGAGAACTACGAAGAGTATTTTCGAGCTGTGTACGAGGGTTTCTCACGGCGCAAGAATACTTCGGACTTTCGAGAAAAAGCAAGCAAAATGTCACGCTTGGAAACCACGCTGATGTTTTTCGTCAAAGCTTTGCTCCCTGCTCATCGCTCGAGAACTGAAGATGGCACAATGTTCACCGACCTAGCGGGTATTCAGAGCCTGGCGCCAGCCATTTCGAAAGAGCGCTGGCTGAAAGCGTTTCGTGCTATTCTGAATGGCTCCTACAATGACCATTTCCCGGTCGTCGTTCACGATCACCGTTATTCTCGGGCCGTGTTCGCCCTGCACAAGGAGCTCGGTGAGAGCGATTTTGCGGAACTCTACGGCTGGCTATGCATCCAAGTGCTCGTGCCATTCACCAGCAGGCGCATCATAGCCGCATCGGTAAGTCCTGGTTCTCGAGACGCCGTTCTGGATACTCACCGGACACGCTGCTTTGCCAACAGCGACCGCATCTTTCACTACGCGCTCGAGTACCCGTATGTGGGCGACGTCGTTACCGTCGAAGTTAGGGAGGATGTTGGCAAGCTGATGCAACGAATCGGCCGATCTTTCGTCCACGTTCTCTCGCGCGCGAGATCTCCCATCCTTGCAAACAACTGCACGAGTGACGCCCTCGAGAGGTCAGCAGCAGCCTACACAGGCCTTTTCAGGCGAACGAGGCCTGAGTATTTTGAAGACTCCTACGAGAGCTATCCTGACATGACGCTCAGCGCTGTAACGAACTGGATAAGAACGGCGCCATACCTGTCCGCACTTGATGAACGGTACGAATACGACAGCTTCGGAGACGACAGTGGCGAGAGTCTCGATAGTGCTTGGAGACTGGACGTGGAAGCCAGTTACCTGGACTCACCATGGTACGCAGTGGATGCCCCCAGTGCAATCAAGATTGCTGGGATTGGCTCCAGAATTGTCGGAAGACTGCTATCAGAACTCGTTCTGAACAAACGAGCATGTGAGAGGGCGGTTCTCACCGAAACTGAAGTTATGTGGCGTTGTATGTCAGACACCTTGAAGGAGCAGTCCTTCGATGCTGGCGACATCAAGATGGATGTTGTGTCGGCAATGCTGACACGTTCTATTCTCTGGGAGACTTTCAGAAGACAGACTGGACACGGGATGAACGAGACCATACTAGAGGATTATCCCGACATGTCTGAATCGGCGCTGTTCTTCGTCTTCGGCTGCATATGGTCGTGCGGAGAAGACCGCGATGCGGCGAAGACACGCTGCAACCTGCCTCTTAGGCATGACGTTAACTTTGCCGAGACATTTTCGTGTGCTACAGGCTCGCCCATGAGGCCTGAAGTTCAATGCCCTCATGCCTTCTCGGCGACCGCGTTAGACTAATTAAAATCCCGTATTATATATGCTTTAATGATAGAAGACTGTGATCCCATAGCCCCCAACTTTGCTTCTTCATTGTGTTTATATGGGGTGGCATAAAAATGTTTCGATACTGGCTCTGTTTTAAAGAGAGTAATTTTCTGCGTTCATTAAAAATATAATATAACAGAATATATATACTAGTCTCTGTGCACAGCAATGCAGCGCTCGTAGCGTTTCTGCCATTTTGCGAATATGTCTCTCTCTTCCGTAACGAGCAGAGCACGTTCTGTGATTTGGGCTTAATTTTTATTGATCATGTCAAAGCGGCGACCTCGGATCTGGGTTTTTAATTACATGAAGAGGGCTAAATAAGCTGAAGCCAGCCAAATCTGCCGAGTAGAGTGAATATGGAAGAGAAACCATGTTGTTTGAATAGAAAAACTTGCATGTTCTGAGCGCTGAATGACAAGTTGTATTGTCGTTGCGCAATTTCCATGGAGCGAGCGGCCGAATGCACATAATTTTCTTTAAAGCAGAATCGTTCCCGACGTGTAGCAATCTGCGTAGCCCCGATCTAGAAAAGCAAATCCTGGCTGTCCGGTGTGCCCGCGACCGGGCCGGTGGACTAGACCTGCCGGTCCCGACGTGGGATTAGCCGGGTGCGCGACGAGTTCGCGACTTCGTCGGACCTGCAATACAGTTTACTCACTCACTCACTTACTCACTCATGTGCCTCACATGTGCAGCAGTCAAATGCCTACTAGCGTTTCTTCTTTCTTTCTTTTTAAGATTCTCAGAGCTTAAATTGCAAGGATGTATCCGGCATTAAATATCGCGCTGAAAATGACAGATAGGAATGTTCTAAGGCTCAAAATAACAACGTTGCCATCGGAAGTCGTGCCCTTAATTAAAAGATGGCGAAAACACAGCAGCTCCTGTTCCTGCAATTTAATGCAGTTTTATCTTTCTTTCTTTCCTTTTTTTCATTATGGGAAATGTAAGAATTAACAATGAAAATGTCCTTACCTAATGAGAACGGCATTACTATAACGAGCTCCTGCTGTAGACCGTGAGGTCGACGGTGAGTCGGTTGAAAACCCGTTGTTGCGCGGCTAAGCGCGAGGTTGCAGGGTCAAAGCCCGGGCCAGGCGGCCGCATTTCGATGGGGGCTAAATGCCAGAAAGCGCCCTTGTGCCGCGCGTTGGATGCACGTTGAGAAACCCCAGGAGGTAAATATTAAGTTGGAGGCACCACAACGGTGTATCTCATAGTCAGATCTTGGTTTTCATTGGCAAGTAATACAGCGGGAAAAAAATTATGCAGATTCCACGCAATGTGGGAATCGATGTAAGCGAAGCTTTCTGTGTTGGTTGCTTTGATTCACGATAATTAGCGGTGATGTTGACGGCGAAAGCTTACTTTCTTCAACGTTTAGTCTAACACTAGAGAGGCGAGTAGATGCTAAGCGCTACGTTGCGTGTACCGTGCACTGCTGTTTGTCTGCGTAGTACACAGAACACACAGGGAGAGGTGTTTGCTTGAGGCGTTGTTGCGCTCCATATTTCGCAACCTCCGAGAGGGTTGAGCATTGTCATTGCCGCACATGGCACATCGCATTGTGGCAGAAATAATAAACTTGAATAGGATTACGGGGGTTGTATGTGCCAAAACCGCTATCGGATCATGAGTCAAGCCGTAGTGACGGACTCCGGGTTAATTTTGACACTGTGGAGTTCTTTAACGTGCCCCAAAATCTAAGTGCACGTGTGTCTTTTAGTTCACCCGCGTCGAAATGCGGCTGCCGCGGTTGTGATCAAATCCACGGCCTCTAGCGGTGCTATAGCCGCCAAGCTAACGCGGCGGGCCGGGAAGTGTTGATTTGACGGTCGACCGCTTCCGTAGTGTCGCCTGGACCCTGCGGTGCACTTTAATCAATGCAGCTCTGCTTCTGCACGCCCTGCGCAAGTTGTCCGCTTGACATATTTGCATGGCGTTTATTTTTCAGAAATAGCAGAAACGTGCTGTACCGTGCCTTGAACTTAAATTTATCCAGTTTCCCCGCAACCACTGTTCCTTACCTTCCCACGTCACCTCTTCTCTCTCCCCATGCACCCCCCCCCTTGTATGGGAACTGCATCTTCTCTCCCCTCCTCTCTACAATTCTATCTACGTCCCTTCTGGACTCGCACTTTTGTAGAAAGGTAAGCGCTGCAGTTTCTGCAATGCTTTTAAGGGGAGTTACGGATAACTACGGCTGTCAAGAGGTTAATGTGTCGACGCCCAGGGAGAACCAGAAGGCATTGTGCACATTCAACGCGGTGGGGTCCAAGCGAGTTTCTTGCGGCGCCTTGCTCCTGTCTTGTACGTGGTGTGCCAAATAGCAGCAGCAGCAACAGCAGCAACAACAGCAGAAGTGGGAAAGTAGAAGAAAGCGGCAAAGGGAGCTTCACATTAAGTGAAGTCGAAGACATGTGTACGTGTTTCCTTACGCTGTTAACCCACCATGCATTCACATCGACTATCTCAACTTTCATTGCTTCTGTTGTTTCCTTCAACACAGGGCACGTGCCCACAAGGGTGATTGGCCAAGGTTCGCAATGGAAACACAACAGAATTCTTTCCATCCTGCAAACTTAAAAGCCGCTGAACGGTCCTTTGAGTTACAACTCGCGGCCAAGCGAGCGCATTGAGACGGTTGGCATGCTTTGATTTGGCCTTCCGGAGTCGCAGTTACAACGAAGGCGAGAGCTTGCGCGGACAAGGAACGCGCGGATAACACAGGCTTACGAGAGCGAGGGTGACGCGGCGTCGCGGCGATGTCCTCTCCCCTCACAACACCTGGTGCGCTGGTATTCAGTTTCGCCTGAATCCCCTGAATGATGAAGATGATAGTGATCTAAAGAAAGCAAAGACGCTTGATTCTGCAACCCGTGAGGGAGCACGGCGAAACGTCGGTAAATGAAATAAAAAACTGGCAGTGGCTTCGCTCGGCTATGCCAGAATATACGTAGCAAAAGCTAAGGCATAGCATGATTAGCCTTGGTTAATCTTGATTGCAAGTCCAGTTTAGTCTGGTTGCCTAGCTATGTTGCGGCGTTTAGCCAGTCGTTCGGCGCGCTGTTCATCTGTTTCCTGGGCGATTCGTTTCCTCTTCCTCTTGTTCCGATGTCGATTCCAGGCCTCCTCCTGCTTATCAGAATTGTCGCCGTCCATACTGCCACCTCAACTGTGGTTGCGGCGCACGAGAGCTCTCCTTTTCAATCCTCCGACATGTTATCAGGCATGCGACGCAGCTGGTGAAGCGAGCGGAGGCGAGCGCAACGACGAGAAACGCGGTGTGACGTCATGTGCCTCCTCGGAACACGGTTATGGCGAATCGCAAGTTCGCGGCCAGTAAAGCTTTCGCTTTAAAAATTGGCAGTGGCTTAGCTCGGCTTTGCCAGGATGTACTTAGCGAAAGCTAAGGCATATCATGATTAGCCTTGGTTAATCTTGATTGCAAGTCCAGTTTAGTCTGGTTGCCTAGCTATGTTGCGGCGTTTCGCCAGTCATTCGGTGCGCTGTTCGTCTGTTTCCTGGGCGATTCCTTTCCTCTTCATCTCGTTCAGATGTCGATTCCAGGCCTCCTCCTGCTTATCAGAATTATCGCGCCGTCTATACTGCCGCCTCAACAGTGGTTGCGGCGCACGCGAGCACTCCTTTTCAATCCTCCGACATGTTATCAGACATGCGATGCAGCTGGCGAAGCGAGCGGAGACGAGCGCAACGACGAGGAACGCGGTGTGGCGTCATACCAAACGGCGGCGGCGGAAAGGCGCGGCGCTGCGCATCGGCGGAACACCTGTGGCTCGATGCTACTAGTGGCGCATGCACAGTAGTGACTTGGGAATGAGAGAGGGAGAGAGAGAAATATCCGCAGTGAGGCGTGCGTTGTGACGTCATGTGCCTCCTCCGAGCACCGGCACGGCGAAATCGCACGTTCGCCTCCAGTAAAGCTTTTGCATTAAAAGTAGCGCTACCTCCTCCCTTCTCCTCCTGCGCTGTCGCTGGCTCCACCTACGCGGTGCTGTACTATAATCAGACGCTCTCCAAAGACGCTCTTTGCTTTCTCCATGCGTCTCTCTTCAACGCCAAGTAAGCGGCGAGGACACAAAGCGCGAAGCTATATCAGCAGTCGGCACTCTTTGTCAGCTTCGCAGATCACTTTCAAGGCACGGTCCGCGCGGCGATGCCGTCGCCCGAGTACGTTTGTTCATGGTTCATAACGGTTCGACGCAGATGGATAATGCGCTAAAGAGCGATAACGGCTTATGATGATCAAAACGTCATAAGCGAACCTGTTTGCCTACGTACCGTCACCTCTTCATAACTTACGGCGATACACTCAAAAAGAGCTGTTCGTATACATTCAGGCCAAAGACAACGCTATGGAATGTATGACTGAGTCGAGAAAAAGCACGTGCGTTTGAAAACGACTTCATTGAAGTCGGGCACAAAAGTTGCAACACGCAGCGCGAACGTACGGCAGTTAGGACAGCGAAAAACTAACCAAGCCGCATACAACAAGTGACAGCATATGAGATTAGCTATGAGCGAAGAATCGCTTGCTTACCTCACAGAGTCGGAACCATTGCGTTGGGTTGAAATCGGCCCGGCTGATTCTTTGAAGCCAGGCCTTCCTCCATGTCGCGTCTCGCTTGGCAGATGGAATACGGAATAGTCGCTTGCCGTCCCTTTCAGTTGTGCTGCACTCGAAGGCACAGCAACGCGGCATCACGAACACGCAAACTACGCTACAAAAGCAAAAAGGACGCGCGAAACATGGTGCCTTCGCACGCCGCTCGCAATGTTTGGCGCCGCGATGGCGGCGGAAGCAAAGAACAAGCAAGAAAAAAGCGCGCGAGAATACGCGATGACGTTCGGCCAATGGGAGGCACGAGCGTCGAGGGAAAGCGCAGGGGAGGAGGACGGCGGCGATCTTCAAAGGATGACGCTATTTTTGATTTTTATTGAGGATCAGTCTTTCACTTCCCACACCTTCTCCCCTGACGACGATTCGCCGTGCTCCCTCACGGGTTGCAGAATCAAGCGTCTTTCCTTTCTTTAGATCACTATCATTTTTATTGAGGGGTTTTAGTTTTGCCCGCTCACCACCGTCGAGGCGCTTTCGTACCGTGGTGTCGCTGTCAATGGGAACTCCGTCGAGGCACGCTCGTGACGTGGTGTCGAAGCCAATGGGAATTTAGGTACCTGTTTGCTGCTACAGGCTCCGGCTTTCTCGAGAGCCCAATGAGCCATCTGACGCTTTTGCTTGGAAAATTACATGTGCTTATGCCACTTTCTGATAAAGCTGTCATGGTAATGAAGAATTCAACACAGATGTTAAAACTAATAATCATATAGGCATGCAGAATGTGACATTATACCCTTAAGCCACGAACAAGGGAGCTCGCGCCAGAACATTAAGCACTGAAAGAGGAAGGTCTATAAGCGATGTTGGTTGTTCTACATATATCTTGCTTGTTTCTACAACCAACGTGTTCTGCCTTCACTTTCGTCAAACTTTGTCTTCTTCCTCGCTCACTTCCTTTTGATTAACTTATTTATTTATTTATTTATTTATTTATTTATTTATTTATTTATTTATTTATTTGAACTCCTGGGCGAGATAGCCGTTGTAGCCGCATGACATTTTTAGAAGGCGAAGAAAATTAAGGTTTGTTTTTCATTGCCGTTTATGACTCTCTCTATGACACAAGATTTTAAAACGAAGCTTGTATTAGCTCACAAGTTTCGGTGGCGGTGTGCTCACGCAAAAGCCCAGTTGTTTCCAGGGCAGAGCAGCTGAGGAAAAGGGCGGTTTGATGACAGCTATGTCATTAGCAAGGATTCCGCAACCAATCAGAGCCTTTTCGCTTCCTCCGCGGAAGGAAAGTTTAGGAAGTGGTTTCGCGCACGCTGCGCCGGCCTCGTCGCTTCGTTTCCGTTCAGTTGATTCTCGGAAAACGAGTGGGATGGCCATGCGTTGTGTGTTCCCCCTAGGAACTGGCAGCGCTCGACGAGTGGCGGCGAGAACTCGCCCTTGAAAGGGCTCGCCGTCGGCGCGCCGATCCAGCCGTTAAGGCCTAAATATAGTCCGACGTAGCGTGAACGCGCACACGCTACATTACGTTGGCGAGAACAACAGCGTCTATAGTTCGAGCGATGGTTCGACACACTGGCGCCGCCAACGTAACCGGACGCTGCCAACGCGTTCCGACGCGCCCGCCGTCTAACAACACTCGCCCGCGCGCCGATAGCGTCGGACTATAAATGCGACTTTAGAGCTGCCCCAGCCCAGGCAATCCGACAGCAACGAGAAGAAGAGCCCGAGCTGAGGAAGCGGGAGGCCGAAGCAATCCTGCACCTTTACCTGTGGGTTACTTAACCGTGACGAAGGTGCACGCAGGACAAGCTTCGCTTACCCCAATTTTGTGGTAGTGGAAGGATTCGTAATTTTTTTTCTGTTAGCCTCCTAAATTTTTGCATTAGCTAAAATTTAACGACATTTTTATTGATATTGTCAGCATAATCTTATCTGTAGATTTTTCTTTCAAACTAACAAATTTTTATTCTGCAGAATATAATCTTTTATTGGCGAAACGCTTTGAACGCCTGCAATCTTTCTTGGTAAAGCCAACCCTTCTACGTACATCGACATGAACAAGTTCAATCCTTCGTTTTCATTGCCGTTCTTTAGACCTCTCACTTTTTCTTTTCCTTCTCTCCGATGTCGTTCTCTTCTTTTTTACCACTCGTAGTGGGTAAGTGTGATTAACTGAGCGCGAGCAAGCTATGTGCACGCAGAAAGCGCAAGCCAGCTCATCGTTCGTCGTCCCAGCTTCGCACTGGGTAATGTACAAGGCAATTTTCTATTTCTCGATAATTGGTTTCCCTCCGTTTTCTTGTTTGTTTATTTTTCAGAGCGATGGCTCTACTACTACAGGTGCAAACACAGAAAACGCGTGGTCCCTTAAATCTAACCAAGTTCAGCCAAGGTCAAACTAACGCGCAGAGAGTGCCGACGGCGCCGAGCAGCGTCTGTGTGTTTTCCGTACATGGAGGAAGGAAAAATATAGGAAGGAGCCTTACGTCACTCAGCCAGCCTTGGCAAGCGAACGCTCCGTGATGCCAGCCCTTTGCACAGTGGTGGCCCAACACGTGACCTCCTGCGTCGAGATCAGGGAGCAAGAATCGAGATTTCCTGAGGCCTTCGGTTTCCGGCAGCTGTGCCAGTAGTTTTTTTATTCGGTGCGCGCTTGTTCACCTGCCCTCTCGTGGGATACCTGCAGAAAGGGAATACTTAAAACCAACTGCGCACTTTGACGTCCGATCACGTGTTGGGCCACCAGGTTTGGCTTCAGTCGCGTTGCGGTATGCTCGCTCCTATCCTCCATCTTTCCCCCATGTTTCCGTTCATCCCATCTCGCACGCCATCGAGGGGTGACACCTGCAACGCTACTGGCACGCTCATCACCTCAGCCTCCTGAGACGCCTTCAGTGCAACGCTAAGCCATGCTATCGCTTTCGATGCTTCGCCTTCGAGTAAAACTTGCAACTTTTTAGCCTTTTCCTTATCTAAGTACGTCTCTCAAGCAGGCACATTAGCCTGGCCTCTTTCATTCATTCGCAGCGGGGGCATCGTCTGCATTCTTTAATATAGAATTGTGGGACGAGCACTTCTTCGCGCAGTATAGGATCGGCTGTAGCATTGTGGCTGCATGGGTGTTATCGAATAATTGAGAATTATCCCGAGAAACAACTCAACGGTGATTAAGTCATAGATTCCGCATTCCCATGTCGTTCCTCGGATCATTGAGGTCTTTTGTATGAAGTGGTATTCGGTTCTGTACACCATATAGAAGGCATGCTTTCAAGAACTCCCTGTCGCATAAATGAGTTAATTGATGCACTATGTGGTAAATGGATGGATATTGCGTTTCGAGAACCTGCTAGTTCTAAAATGGATACGCGACCAGCTATCGCCGCAGAGCATAGGTGGGCGTTACCCAGCTCCTCAGTTGACCATAGTGATAGCGACCTGCGTGTTGTGGTGTCGTAGCTTGACACATTTGGCTTCATTATGCTGCAAGTAGGGCGCCCCTGGTGGCGATCTATAGAAGGGCGGGCCTGACGTCATTGAGCGCCGCATACATCCGACTGTACCACGAAGCTACAAAGCAAAATATCGAACCAGGACGCAATTTTTCTTCAACTGCGAAGCTTTCCGAGAAGCCAGGGCAGGTTTCCTGTTGCAGCTCCATGCTACATTCGGGTGGATGGCAAATTTCCCTTTGATGAATATGCCTCTACCTTGCGGGCTTGGGAAGAAAGGATTTGCAGTATCCAGTGGCCCTATGTTTCGAGCTGTCAATTAGTTCGACCTCGCTCTGTGATCTGCTAGGTCCCTAGTTAGCTCGGATGGAAGAGCGACCACCGCAGAAAAGCGTTGGTGTTCGGCTTGACTCCCGAACGAAGGCATTTTTTTTCTTTAACCGCGACGCTTTCTTTCGGAAAATACCATACGGGTTTGCTTTGTAGCTTTGTGCCACAGTAGGGTGGTTGATAATTTTCGAGCGAGAAAACGCTCTGCTACTCTAGGTACAAACACAGAAAAAGCCTGGTTTCATAAATTTGAACTTCAAGCTCAGCCAAGGTCAAACTCGGACTTAGCCTGCCGCTTTATACCGGCTGCTGCTGCGTGCGCCGCGTGGGTGCCCATACCTTGAAAGCGTTCTGCGATGCGTACAAAGTGGGCAGAGCGCTGGGAGCTTCGCACGTGCTGTGCTTTCAACGCTTAGTTCGCGTCGAAGCGAGACGCAGCATGAAGATCCGTTCGCTCATTATTGCTGCCGCACCGAGCAGCGTCTGTGTGTTGTCTTGTGGTGCAATTATGGATGTGGCAGTTGCTGACGGTGCCGAGCAGCGTGTGTGCCCTTTCCCAAATCAAGCAAAACCGTGCTATCACTCGACAAACTTGTTCAACCACGGCAATTCTTTTCCTTTCCCAAAAAAGAGGCTATTCGTTACGAGCCTGATTTCTCTCATTCCACAGGAAAGCGGAACATGGACAAGCGCCTACCTGTAGCGTCCATTCTCTTTGGCTCCCGGTCAACGTGACCGCACCGGAAATCGAAGCGTCGGACGGTGGCTACGAGGGCCTGTTGACCTCCACTCACCACGACATCTAGCCATGTGATGTCTTCGAGCAGAACGTCAAGGCATGCACGATAACCCAGTTTCCATTGAGCATTTATGTTCTAATGGGCACGCGCGTTAATCACACGTGCACGACAGCCGGTGCATACTAATGGGCTAAACTGACTATAGCATTCTGTTGCCATCTGGATCACTGACATATGCACTGTGCCGCGACTACTATAGGACAGGCCTTTTATACACGTACGCCAAGCTCCGATGGTCGGTTGTGCACCAACTTTCTATAAGCTTAAACGGCGCTGAACCTACGGGACCACAACTGAATGACGGGTAACTTGGGCGCTGGCTTTCAACAGCTGTTTTATTCACTAGGAGAAAACACGTGTATATGCGAACAAGGTGACAAAGTGTGATTGATAACAATCATATTCTCAAGCTGGGTTTCATCGAGCAACAAAATAAAAAAGGAACAAAACACTGGCCATAAACAGGCGTATATTATAAGGCAACCTATCGGCCGTGGCTATTTCCACGAAATGACGCTGTTGTAATTCTATTATTCGGTGAGCCACAAGCACATGGCGTACTTGTCCTACAGACGTAATCAAATAAGTATGTTCTAACAATATACAATGCAAAGCTTGCGCCTGTGCAAACTAGTCGGAAAAGTGTATGTATAAAGTTCTTGTAGAAAGCGCAACTACATTGCAGTAATTGAACCAACATATACGCGCGGTACATGGTACTGTGTTCTGCGTCACATCCTGTAAGTTCTCCTCGGGATGTTTTTGCATATGCCGTGAATTCATGAGGGCCCGTTAAACATGAGCTTAAAGCCGTAACGACCGATCTACGGAGAGGCCGCAATCATAGATTGCCACAGATCACACTATGTTATTCCATGGCTAAATTAGATTCTTTTTTTTTTTTTTTTTTGAGGAACAGGCGGCAAGGGAGCGAGAATGATTGCGTGGTGGGGGTACGTGTGGCGTTTTTTCCCGAAGAGACAAGAAGCCACTCGTCATGACATGCAGGCGCTACTGCAGTCGTCGTCCCTCTTTCTTCACCGGGTCACAAACAGCAGGGTGTACTTCAGGAACGTAGCCATCGACTTCCCTAAAACGTGGCCACTGAGGATCGCAGCCCCACGCCAACAGTCGATCTACTTTTCCAATAGCGACGTTCCGCAGAGACAGCCACGGATCATTTGTCAAAGAGTCATGGAGAATTGAAGAAGGGCGTGGTCAGCTATACTACTGACCTCAGCTGCTCGACCTCGCAGTACCCGTCAAAACGCAGGTACGCAACCTTTATGTTTTCATTTTTTCTTTGTAGAACAGCTGTCCCCGATTCAGAGGTTCACCGGTTCACCATAAATCCTACGCAGTTACAAGTTAAACTATAGAAATCATATAACGAGCAACGAAAGATAACCGGGAAAGGAGAGGGGACCTCACAAAACCACTAACACCAGAGTTTTCCAATGGAAGTATATGTACAGAACGAAAGCCAGAACACCACTTCCACCTGAGTTCTAGCATCGTGCCAGAATAGAAACTGCGATTCTCGATCCTCGCAACACAAAAGTTGTGCCATGTTTTTTTTTTATTATTGAGCATCATGTACAGCATATTACACACAATAGCACTCGACCCATAGCCGAGACTAGTACCGGGTCCATCTCAAAATTATCTTTCAATTGCAGCAAGAGGAAAGAGACACAACTCACCTCAATAAAATCATTAACAGATCACAAGAATTTTAGAGAACAATTTGAATATGTGTGCATATACTTCATTTGTATACTGTAACTTGCCCTATTTACAAATTAACTTCTCACACCCCCGAGATAAATAAATAATCACAACATACATTTCACATAACAGTTTCAATATGTGCGCATATACATCATCTGTAGACAGCAACTTATTTCTACAAATTCACATCGACACAACATTACATGTTCAGTAATAATGCTTTCAAGGCATTATTTGGAAGGCAATTCCAAATCATATTTGTAATCCCGATATTTGTAATCACGATTTATACTAATTACGTTTTGATGTCCCCCTCCTGCTTGGGCCTGTCATGGCCTGCAATATTGTACAATGAATAAATAAATAAATAAATAAATAAATAAATAATGTATATATATGGTGGTCATTCAGAGTTCGTGACCGATGGCCGGGCCAGTAGGCGGCCAAATTAGAGACTCACTTTTAAAGCCTTGTATAGAATATGGCAGCAATTCATTTTAACTATTTAGTAGGTTTCCAATAATTTTTGTTCGCGCTTATGTTTCTGTTTCTACAGGACCTAAGCACATCGTGAAGGGCATACTTCTATATCGACCGTGCTCTTTTGCCTACTGGTCAGCGTGTTCACTCTGGAAAGCGACGGTGGCTACGAGGACCTGTTGATCTCCGTCCAGTGCTACATTGAGCCAAGTGATGTCTCCGTACATAACCTCAAGGTATGCGATGAAACCGAGTTCCCGTTTACTATGTTCTAACGCTCACGCGTGTTGAACCTGAACGCACGACCGCCAACGCATCGTATTTGGGCTCAATCAACCGTGGTGTTTTACTGCTGTCTTGTTTATTAGGACAGCCTCTGTGCAACGTGTAATAGGGCATGTATTATATATAAGAATGCCAAGTTGCGCTATTAGTTCGCTGAGCATAGACTTTCAGAAAGCAAATGAAATAAAAATAGAGAACTGCATGTGCGCTAGCTCTCAGCCGAAAATACACAATACACGAAAAAAGGGCAGTAACATGTGAATAATAGCCGACCCCCATATGTATATGCTCGGTACTATCAGACAACAAAATAAAAGACAGAACACCCACCAGAAGCGGTCTTATAATAAAGTGCAACCTATCACGCGCGGATAACTGGACAACATTGCGAACTTTTCCAATCTCTGTTGGATATCTCTGTTAGGTTCATCTTTAGTAGGCCTATTGGGCTGTGGTCGGGTACAAGGGGGAAACACACGAGCACGAAACCGGCTTGTAAACAATCTATGCATAAGTATTGCGTGTATGTAACTTTACAGAATGAAGCGCGCTTTTGTGAAGGCACTTTTCAACTAAGTATAATATTTTAGAAGTTGATCAATTCACTAAGACTAATTATGTATTTGGGCACAATGAAAAAAATAATCTGAGTACCTCCGTCTAGCTACGTGGCATTTCCATATTTTTAAAGTTTGGCTAAAGTTACCTAGGACGCCCTGTATAACTGGTCGGTAAAGAACTATCTTCAGTTGAATTGCCCCAAAACAAAGGCGGTCATGTTTAGAACAAACTTCCCCGCCTTTCGACCTCCCTCAATGCCTCACACTCATGACACGAAAATAGAACTTTCCGCTACACCTAAACCCTTACTATGGGACCCCCACACCGATTACTTTCAAAATAAGCTCAGTAAAGCTTTAGGTATGTTGCGCAAATTCCGGAGATTACTATATATACCAACACCGCAGCAACTTATGATTTATAACGCACTATTTGCTTCTCACCTGCGCTATGGTCAACTCGTTCGGTCAAATAGTACTGAGGGATCGTTAGCTAACCTAGTTTCACTCCAAAAGAATGCCTTGTGGGCTATTTCGGATCTGCCTTACAATGCACATACGCGTGATGTAGCCCTGAATTTTAAAATTTTATGGGCAGACCAATTTATACCGGGTGTCTCAGCGAACACTTTCAAATTGAAAAGAAATTGCCTGTGGCAGAGAGCACAGTTCTAGTCCATGGGCTGGTCTACTTAAAGAAGCGGACATTACTTGCACAAATAATGAAGTGCATAATGAACTATTTAACAGAAACATCTCTAAATAAGCTTTCAACTAATTACCTTATGGCACTTTTGCATATTACAAATTCTAGCCGGGGAGTTCGTAAGGCGGATCCACTTCAAACGAATTCTCAGGATGACACCAGCTTCGAGATATAAATTCCAGAACTTTGTGGAGAAATACATTGGCGTTCCAGTCACTTTTCTGCTTCAAAGCATGAAAGGACGTTTTCTTAAGAAAATAAGTGGAACGAGAGTGCATCTTTACCACAAGTTTCACGGCGCATAACTCGTAAATGGTGTCAGCCACACAATTCTTTTCAAGTCGATATGCCTTGCATGCAGTCCCACCCGCTTGAATGTATAAATTGCAATATGTTAAATAAGGTACTTAGTGAAAAACATTAGTGAATTTTCGTTCACTAGTGGAGTATGTACTTCAACTTTTGTGAAACTCTTGTCCGCCTCTTCGAGTAGACCAACTCGTGGACTAGAATCGTGCTATCTGCCACCAACAATTTAAAAATTTTTTTTTTTGAAAGTGTTCTCTGGAACATCCCATATATTCTTTTAAATGTTAGACTATGAGGGTAATTGCAAGAAAATCCAGCTTTTCGCCTAAATAGGTGCACTGAACACTAGGCTGTTCTGCGCCCACGCACTAATTACGGCCTTCAATTACTTTTCTACTGTCTTCCCTCAACACTCAATAAATACAAATTAAGTGATGAAAACATACATCATGTATCTAAAAACACGCTACTGCAAATACTTTGATGAATGTTAACTTTCTTTGGTGCCACTTGAAAAGCATTTCTTTCCTGTTTCAAAGTTGTGACATTTCTGCTCTTCGTATATGTATTTCGTTTTACCTTGCCACAAGTGTGTATAACCCGCCAAAGACCGGTGCAGAGTTTCTCGCGGAAGCCGTATCAATGGAAAAGACACTGCAGCAGCAAGCAAGGCCGTACAACCGCGACGTGTCGACCCTATCGCGTGACTCTCTCGCTATACCCCTGGACAATACCGATGCCTTGCAGGAGCTCATTAGGCTTATCGTTCGAGAAAAGCTCCAAAAGCTTCAGGGGGCTCCAGCATCGCTACAGCGACTCGCTCTGGCTGAGGTCGTCCGGGAGGAAATCGGGCAGGCAGCCCAAGTCCCAGAGCGAAGCTAGATACCACAGCACTAGGTACAGCAGCCACAAACTCGCATATCGTATGCGGAAGCTGCGCGAAGTTCGTTGTCCCCGATTTCTCGCGATGTGAGCGACGTCCCGGACTTTCATGGTGTGCGCGCCGTTGAACAAGCAACTGGCGACTTCAGGCCTCCCCGCACGCCATTCATGGCTGAAACACGACCACCCCGCAAAAGTGACGTAGGGCGCACCGTAGACCGGAGGCCCTTGTGTTTTCATTGCGGTGAAGCCGATCACCTCTACAGGGCATGTCCTTACCGCCGAGCTGGGTTCCGTGGATTTTCACTGAATGTGCTGTGCCCGCGCAATTGAAGCATACCTCGCGGACGCCAGGACCTCGTTTGTCCCACAATTCCGTGAACCCCGGTCACCGTCACCCGCCCGAAACAGGTCTTCCAGCCCCCTATTCACGCCGAGAGCAACGAGGCGTCGCTCACCCAGCCCAGCCTCCCGGGAAAACTGAGTCCAGCGACCTGCGGAGGTGAGGTGGCTGACGTTGCGAACGCTGAAGATCCTACACTACGACGACCGCGATATGACGTAATTGAGACGCAGAGAAAGCAGTGTAGTTCCGTGTCAGTATCCTGCGACGTACCAGTTACCATAGATGACCACGAAGTCACGGCGTTAATCGACACGGGTGCGGACACGTCTGTTATGAGCCAGAATCTCGCACATAAACTGAACAAAGTTTTCACGCAATGGACGGGAACTCAGATTCGTATTGCAGCAGGACATCTCATAACTCCAATGGACCGGTGCACGGCACGAGTCAACATTCGGGGCTTCCCGTACATTGGCGACTTCGTCATTCTTCCTGAATGTTCAAAGGACCTTATACTCGGCATGGATTTCCTTCAGGTGAACGGTGCCATCATTGACCTGCAAGTGTCTAGAGTCAGCTTCCCTACTACACAAGCCATAGCGAACAGTAATGACAGTGACCGTGACATCGCGCTTCGCGGAGCTGACGATCACGTCACGTTGCCACCCAAGAGCAGCGTGCTTACCCTTGTCCGATGCGACATGGAGGACGACGCCGAAGTAATTACTGAGGCAAACATGCCTCTGCTTCTTGAGCGCCACATCTGTATAGCCAGAGGGCTTCTTCAGGTGCGAAACAAATGTTCAGTCGTTTTGCTAACAAACTTTAGCAACGAGTATCGGCATGTACCGCGAGGAACGACAATCGCATTTCTTCGCGAAATCACTGATGTTGCTGGCATTGCCACATTGGAAACCGCAAAGTCTCAGCAATCTGAGTTACCCAGCCTACAAGAACGGATTCACGTTAACGCCGCTCTTCCAGGCCATCAGAAAGACCGCCTACTGAGTCTCGTGAATGAATTTGCGGACTGTTTTTCAACGTCATCCAAAGTGCGGCGCACGTACATCACAAAGCACCGCATTATTACGGACGAGTCCGCACGTCCTGTTCGTCAGCATCCTTACAGAGTCTCCAATGGAAAGGGAAGCGATCAAGCATCAGGTGAAAGAGATGCTCTAAGACAACGTGATCCAGCCCGTGGGCCTCCCCTGCAGTGCTAGTCAGAAAGAAAGACAACACACTACGCTTCTGTGTAGATTACGGAAAGTTGAACCGTGTCACCAAGCGTTATGTTTATCCATTGCCACGCATCGACGACGCATTGGATCGTCTACAACATGCCAAGTTTTTTTTCTTCGTTGGATCTTAAATCAGGGTATTGGCAAATCGAAGTTGATGAAGAGAATCGTGAAAGAACAGCGGTTGTGACAGCTGACGGGCTTTATGAGTTAAAAGTTCTCCCCTTCAGTCTCTGTTCCGCACCTGCCACCTTTCAGCGGATGATGGATACCGTGCTTGCTGAACTCAAATGGCAAACCTGCCTTGTATACTTGGACGACGTCGTCGTGTTCTCGAGCGCATTTGACAAACATCTCGCACGACTCGAGACTGTCCTCGCTGCGATCCATACTGCCGGCCTCACCATCAAGCCTGAAAAATGCTACTTCGGGTTCCAAGAGCTCAAATTTCTTGGCCATGTCGTTGGTCCTCAAGGCGTCCGACCAGACCCCGACAAGTTAGCTGCCGTCGCCGAGTTTTCACCACCCACAGACAAGAAGGCTGTCCAACGCTTCCTTGGTTTGTGCGCATATTATAGGTGCTTCGTCGAGGGATTCTCGAGAATTGCTGAGCCTCTGACACGGCTTACACGCGACGATGCGCCTTTCATTTGAGCGGACAAGCAGCAGCAGTCGTTCAATGAATTGCGCAAACGTTTGCAAGAGCCCCAATACTTGCTCATTTCTACGAAGACGCTGACACTGAAATTTATACTGACGCCAGCCATGCGTGTCTTGGCGCATTTCTTCTGCAGTGGCAAGCTGCATGGTGCGGAACGCAGCATTGCTTATGCAAGCCGCAGTACCACCAAGGCTGAGAACAACTACTCAACCACTGAAAAAGAATGCTTAGCGGTTGTGTGGGCAATTGGAAAATTCCGACCCTACTTGTGCGGTAGACCCTTTAAGGCTGTCAGCGATCACCACGCCCTGTGCTGGCTTGCCAACCTCAAGGATCCTTCAGGCAGACTAGCCCGTTGGAGCCTGCGCTTACAAGAATACGATATTACAGTTGTCTACCGATCTGGAAGGAAGCACAGTGACGCTGACTGTTTGTCACGCACACCACTCCCTACGACGTCATCGGACCCTGGCCATGGCTTGCCATTTGTCGGCGTTATCGACGCCATCAAGATGGCTGAGCACCAGCGCGCTGCCGCTGAGCTGCTGCCGCTGAGCTGCTGCCGCTGATCGAGCACCTCCAAGGAGCTGAAGGTATTTTACCCTGCTCGCTCGTGCGCGGCTTATCATCATACTACTTGCACAACAACGTCCTTTACTGGAAGAAATGCGGAAGCGATCCAATACGTACCTCCTTGTCGTGCCGTCGGCGCTACGCCATGACGTTTTGCAAGCCTGTCATGATGAGCCATGCGCGGGACACCTGGGATTCGCTAAGACATTGGCAAGGACACGACAGAAGTATTACTGGCCCTGGCTTTATTCTTCTGTGCAACGGTACGTGAAGACCTGCCGCGATTGTCAGCGCCGCAAGAAACCACCAGTTAAACCGGCTGGCTTTCTCCATCCTGTGGACCCTCCTCAAGCACCGTTCCCAGTGACCTCTTCGCGCAACAAATGGATAGTCGTCGCTACCGACTACTTTACCCGGTACGCCGAAACCGAAGCTATTCCGCAAGCAAATTCGTATGAAGTAGCCAAGTTCTTTGTACGCCACATCGTCCTACGACATGGTGCACCGTCTGTTCTCATCACCGACCGCGGTACAGCATTTACAGCGGAACTTATGCAGGACGTTCTCCTGCTGACGCATAGCTCTCTCCGCAAGAGCACTCTTTATCACCCTCAAACCAACGGATTAACGGAACGTCTGAACAGAACGCTGGCTGATATGCTCTCCATGTATGTCGACGTAGAGCACAAGACGTGGGACGAGATCTTACCCTATATGAATTTCGCGTATAACACAGCTGTGCAGGATACTGCACAGTTTACGCCGTTCGAACTTGTATAAGGCGCCACGTCACGTCAACACTTGACGCCATGCTACCTCTGGCTGATAATAGCCCGACCAGCGAACACGTGGAAGAGTTCGTACAAAGAGTCGAAGAGGCACGCCAGCTTGCTCGGCATCGTATCCGGAGCCAACAGCATACAGACAGCCTTCGATACAACCAGGGTCGATGCAACGTCCATTACAATACCGGCGCCTGCGTGTGGGTCTGGACGCCCGTCCGTCGCCGTGGACTCTCGAAAAAGTTGATCCGCCGGTATTTTGGTCCCTACAAGGTTACACGCCGCCTCAGTGACGTGACCTATGAAGTCGTCCCCTGCAGTTCTGACCCCGGTTCACTCCGTCGTCGTCCTCGCACTGAAATTGTTCATGTAGTGCGCATGAAACCATACTAGGCGCGTACGTGAACGCCGAGATGCACCTGAGGAGCTCCATTTCTTATGTCGCTGAAAGGACTTTTTCACGTGACCGAGACGGTCGCTTTTCGCATGGGAGCCAATTGACACAAAGATGTGGGGCTCCCGCACCACAGGACGGCGCGCGCAAATGTCGGCGCCACGTAAGACGATGAATTGCGTAAGCTGAACGCTCTGGTTCTGGCCCGCCATCAAAGAGAAGCGGCTATTTTGCAAGACTCCGTCTCCAATCTACGCTACAATATGTCGCCGTGTTGCTGCATGTTGTTGAAGGGGAAGATGGTATAAGTCAAGCTGCCATTATGGAGCTTTCATCCTGCGTTCCCCACCGCTTATGTACACCAGTGTGCACGTATGCGTTAAATAACCTTCTATATTCTCCTTCTTCGTCTATCTTCTCCTCTGTCTGTAAAGTTTGATTCTAGTTACACTGGGTAACATCAGAAAACGATACATAAAGGAAACACTGGCCGGAAACATCCCCATATTGCGGTATTGTTAAAGTATGCATAAGGTATGGTAAACCATCAGGCGCGGATAAGTGGACAAAATGACGATCCCTGCCGTTCTCATTTATTTATGTAACTACAGTCGAGCACAAAAGTCCAGAGACCACATCATCAGAAAAATAAAAATTAATTTCTTCTAGCACAGCCGTGCAACGCGAATTTCTCTTCCTGTATGACGCTGCTCGAACAGGTGCACAGAGACAGTACCACTTCATTTCAGCTTTTATGCCTGGGCTGCGAAGAAACGTAAACATTTAGCAGGACCTGTGGTCCCAGACGATTCTCCTCGAATGTATGTATGTATGTATGTATGTATGTATGTATGTATGTATGTATGTATGTATGTATGTATGTATGTATGTATGTATGTATGTATGTATGTATGTATGTATGTGTGTATGTGTGTATGTATTTATGTATGTATGTATGTATGTATGTAGTTCCCCATTTTTCCCCTTCTGTGTAGTTACACATGTGAACCAGACTGATGATATCTTGCACAAGACCACAGTATTTATCGATGAATAAATATATAATCATGTTGGTGTACCGGTCTTAGAGACAGAATTGGATAAATATAATGCAACATTTAATGGAAACCTTGCATCTATATAAATAATAGTCGGAAAATAGCCTGCGACAGACTTCTCGACGGTATTGAATTATTTAAACGAATTAGATGTTCGCGATGTATGGCACTCTGATTTGCCTATACCTTAATGTAGCTTCTTCTTGAGACATGTTTGCATATGTCATAAATTTGCAAGCATCCGTTGGTGTGGTAATGACCAAACCACGTAGAGTCCGCGGTCATGGAACGCTACTTGACGCACCGTATTCATTAGACAGTAGACACAAAATTAGAGATTCGTATTTTCATATGCAAAACAGTCGGCAGTGAGCGGAAATTACCGCGTGGTGCCAGGCACGTTGGCCGCTTCTTTTTTTCCCCTGAGTCACAACACACGATTTCTAACGACACGCAGGCGCTACTACAGTCATCGTCGCAGCTCCTTCACCTGGAAACAAAAGGCAGTGTGTACTTCAAGCACGTGACCATCGACTTCCCTAAGACGACGTGCGCGGCCAGTGAGAAGCAGCGGCTGACGTTTCAGATCGCAATACTGGACCACTTCTCCAAAGGCCATTGAACATTCAAGAACTCGAACGGCCGCAGTCATCGTGGAGACTTCATTCGTGTGTCGCCGCTACTGGACGGTCACGTAGAATTTGCCTAAGCACAAGTGCGCCAATGTTATAGAACAGCGTGTCCAAATTATGAAATTTGCTGTTTCACCTGAGATGCCATCGCGTTCTAAACGACGTTTCTGTTTGGCTAATGCATTGCAAGTTACAGGTAACGCATTGAAGCACGTGTAGTACGTTGTGCCTGTCACAGTTTAAATTGCCCCTGATAGTCTATACTTGAAAGCCAGCGGATGGAGCTGGTGGCGATTTGCGTAGTTGCCATGTGCGCACTGCGATTTCCCTCAAGGAAAGTATATATATATATATATATATATATATATATATATATATATATATATATATATATATATAGTATGTATATATATATAATGACGAAAAAGAGTACGACATACGTTCAATAAGCAAAGTATATTTGACTAACGTTTAGTAACATGTACATGCATTTGGGCTCCCTTATAAGCCCGCGATACATCTTGATCAAGTTGTGCTCAATAATAACAACAAGAAAAATATTAATATAGTGATACCACTGGCGATAGCGATACCACACACGTGGCTCACAGTGCAGAAATGTATCGTTCGTTTACTCAATATTACAATGTAAACCACTTGAAATGAAGTACACCCTGAATGTACTATGCTGACGGGGCTGACGAAGCGATGGAGGAGGCAGCGTCTCAATCGCAAGCTGCAACTACGGGTTGCCCGTATCACGCGAGAAGCGCAGCAGTAGGCCCAGACTATTACCAGTAACAACTGGAGAGGATTCTGTGATCGTCTGTACGGCACACTAGGCACGGCTAAGACGTGGGCCGTTCTCCGAGCACTGATAGATCCACCGGGCAACAAAATGCAGACACGCAAGCGCTTAGACGTTCTTACTCACTAGCTCCAGGACAATCCCGACCGCCTCCTCCAGGAGCTCGAAACGTGCTTTATCACATCAGGCTCTAGCCCTCGATGCAATCCGTACCCATACATCAAGAAGCCGTCCACCATGCTAGACGCAGAAATCATAATTCAGGAGGTCTGTGCCGTGTTGCAGGACGTCCGCAAGAACTCGGCACCGGGAGCAGACCACACCCGGTACGCGACTATTCGGAAACCCGGGGGAAACGTATTACATAATCCCCGACTGGTAAGTGACATATAGGGCTTTCTTGACAGGTCGTGGTATTCCAAAAACTGCGCACTGCATTCTTTCACGTGCGTCAGAATTAACAGCACACATCACCCACAACATTCATCACCTTCCTCGCATATCGCGAGGTTACACAGCATTACACACGCCAGCGTCAGCTGTACCGGCCTCCACCGACGTCCTTCCCACGGGAGGAGGCGGTCGCACTTCGCCAATGGAGACCCATACATTTCCCAATCTCCACTTCCTGCCCATCCTATACCCCACTCGCTGTTCCGACGCTTGTCCAGGATGTGATTTTTCCGCCACCTCCTTGCACATTACTGTACAATACACCGCTCCTTGCTTTCCACCCCTTCCCGCACCCTTCTTGCCTCCTGCACTACAGAGCAGTGGGAAGGCGTCGTTCGCGGCGGTACATTCGAGGTATGCCCGGCACTGATCCGACGGGCACGGGTCATCGACGAACACGTCATAGGAGCCCCGGACTAGGGGCCCCATCCGAATTTCCTAATACCTGTAAATGAAAAATGTTTTATCGCGCGGAGCGCATTCTCTAGCGGTGGCGGTGCTGGCGAAATAACACATGCGTAGTGAGTTCGAAGCCCTGACCAGCGCTTTGTATCGGTGAACGCGCTCGGCGCATGACAGTAATGACGTTATCGGCGTTCCGTGCGGGATTCCGCTCTCTTCTTCGCCCTTTCGTCATGCTCTTATCCGCTTTACTCCTCGAGCTTTCTTCGTTATCACCGTGTTTCATCATCCGCTATCACCGTCTTTCATCCTCGACTGTGCTCTGCGCTCGCTCTCTTTTACGCGCAAGCGTAACTATCTGCCCAGCTAGCGCAATCGCCGAATGTTTGTTCGAAGCCGCGAAGGAAGCGGGGGAGGAAGTGCGCGTAGAGGAGAATCGCGCGCCGGGGAAAGTACGAAGGAGCGCGCAGAGCACGCAGCAAATAAACACCTAGTGGAAAGTCAAGGTGAGGTTGAGCGAAGTGGGCAAGTAGAAACGAGGCGACGCGTCGAGGAGAAAGAAGGTATAGGCGGAGGTTGCGGAAGGCGCGCCGTCTTCCGTCGCGCGCATGGCACCGGGGTAGGGAGGGAAGGGGTCATTGTAATTCGGCCGCCCGGGCTTTATATTGAAAGCGATCTGCTTTGGGGGAACAGTCTAGATGGGCCGATGGCTTGTAGCTTTACGTGCGATGTATTCTCACCGCTCAGTTGGCATTGAAGCGATAGAGAGCACGTAGGTCACTTCGCGCGCTGATGCTGCCGCAATTCCTGCGAGCGTCCATCGTCATCGAGTGTTATGTGCTCCTGTTTCCCTGTGCGCGCTGACGCCATGCTTGTTAATTTGGTTAGTAAGTGAATGTTCACAAGGGGGCGTTCTACTCCGGTGGCTGCTGCGTATAACGCAGCCGCGCGAGCCCTGTCTTGAATACAATCTGCGATGCGGGTAGTGTAAGCGTCGAGGCGCACCGAGGGCCAATAGCTTCACCCGAGTTCACGAAATGAAACGACACTCGCATTTTTTTTCATCCTTTGATGAGCGCGTTGGTTCTCCCAGTTACGCCTACCCCGACGCAAAACGCAGGAACGGGTGCCTAGGAGCTGCGCTCTAAAGCGAAGCTTCTCGACAGAAGGATTATGCATCGTTCGGTATGGCTGCATCTAGCTTCTATAACTCGTCTACATCTAATATGTGATGCTAGTTGGCGAACTTATTTCAAAAAATATTCTGTGGCATCATGCAGTTCACGACGCGCCACAAAGAGGCAAGGAAAGCCTTTATAAACCATGAATGCGACCTGTGTCATAAGAAACCAGAACGCATTGCTGGCCTATGCTTGATTAACCGCTGAAAAAAAAAAGACAGCCGCTGTAAAAAGCTGCATTTTCTGAACCAGTTTTTCCTAATCGGACACTTCTAATATACGTGTGAAAGCGCGTTGGAAAAGCGAGCGCGTCCAGTCTTACCAGTTTATCAAATGCATGTATGCAGATGCAAAACGGAGATAGACTACAAGATTAATTCGCATTGTCATTGCGCTATTTTAGAGCTACCGACGTTGTAAAGTTCGCAGGTGTGGTTGGGGTGGTAAGACACGTAGACAGACCTTCATGGGCTGCTTAAAGATCGGATGGGTTTCTGCTTACCAACCTTTTTCTTTTTCGCACATTGCGCAGATTGCAGTGTCGTCTGCATGTAGCCCAGGTCTAGCTTTTCCGCGCTTGACCCTTTGATGGACCTCAGGAGTGACGTCCCGCTAATGGATACAGTACTAGAGTCCTCTGGAAGGTGCTGAAACGCTATGGCTGATGCGAAAGCTAAAGCGGCCATAATGACTAGTTCGACGTCCTCCAGGCCGACGTCATGGAGGGCCGACAGTAAAGATGTCGTCACAGCGCTTACTCGGCCGCACGCGAAGATCCAGCACACCGCCGCGCTGCGCAATGGTGTCGGGAATAGTTCCGCAGCGTAGCACAAGTTCACCGCGATCGCCACGAAAGCGCAACCTCTGGCGGCAGCGTAGCATAACTGGCTAAGTAGTGACGGTGCAAAATCCACGCTTACACTGGCACTCATGAAGAGACCGATACCGCCCAGAGCCAAAAAGTAGGCAGTGATGACCTGCCGCCGAGTGAACCGCTTGATCGTCCACGTCATAAGATAGTAGGATAGAGCTTGGAAGACCAAAGCATTCCAGCGTACCCAAGCGTCGCCCTTTAGCGCCGATGATTTCAGCACGGTGTAGAAAGCGAATGTGACAGACATGTGGCAGATGGTCATGATGAACAAGCTGCGGTGGACGTTGAAAACGGGATCCAATGGTGTTCGTGCCTGCAACGCTTCCTGGTTCCTGACTATCTCGTCCGTGATCTTCACCATCATGGCCGCCGTGGTGGGGAGGGAGAAACCATTGGTCTTCGCTGCCGCTAACATCACGGCTTCGGCAGCTTTGAGCTTGCGCTTGAAGACTAGCCATCGTGGAGACTCCTCGACCAGAAACAAGGCGCTTGTCAGGAACACAGTCGGCACCAACATGGAAGCTTGCAGCAGACGCCAGCTCGTGTGCACTTGCTTTAGCGTGTCGAACCAAAAATCGGCAAGCGTCAGTCCCATGCCCACAGAAACACTGGAATACAGTATTCTGCGGTCGTCCGGCGACACTTCGATCAGGAGGGTGATTGAGGTAACGGCGACGGTGGTCACGGCTGCCGAGTTGACGAACCGCGTCGTCACATACATTACGTAAGTTTCTGCGAAAGTAATCCCTACGGTTCCGATTAGCAAGGCGGTGGTGGACGACAGGACGACGAGCTTGCGCCCAATATGTGCAGCCATGTAGGCCGCCCCAAACATGCCGACCAAGGCACCTGCGCTGTAGACAGCGTTGGCAACGCCGACTAGGGGGCGCCTGTGGCACACCAAGTTCCAGCGGCTCACTAGGGTCTCGTCCGCTCTTTCCGGGTCGTAGTCCCACTCGAAACACTGGACCTGCACATGTGAGTATAGATTTCACGTCATGGCATTATTAAGTCTAACCAGAGCCTATTTGCTGCACACTGCATTGCTCAACATGAATCAGTTTGTTCCGTGGAAACAAAAGTCGAAGAGTTGGTTAAATGGTTCTATTGCTAAATCATTCCTCTTTGCCTGCAGCGGTACCTACGACATTTCGCAGATTCTGCAGCATCGAAGGTCATGTATACGGTAGATTACAAATGCTTTACTGATTATTATTTATAAGCTTTACCGCTTGCATGCCTTATTCAGACCAGTTGGCCCTGAATACCATTGCTCAGCTACTTTCAAGACTAGTACGCGTGAGAGGTATACCAAACTTGTAAACATTCGTTTACTATAACTAAATTAACAATGATATAATATGCAAGCGTGACTTAACGAGAACGCAGAAAAAAACAGACACACAGAGGCATTGCTGTCTTTGTGTGTCTGCATCTTTCTATGTCTTTGTTCAGTCGCGCTTACACATTATATCATGGATTCAAGTCAACTAGCCCGCCAACGTGTTTTAACTAAACCAGTACGGTGTCATGCGCGCACAGGCAAACATGAACTCATCTCTCTCGATGAGCGCGGGAACTCGCTGACGAAATTCTGGCGTGAAGAATCGCGGCAGCAACAAGCGAATTGACCGTCATGCATCCCTCGCTTCAACACGAACGAAACGCCGAAAGCACAGCGCATACGAAGCTAACGGCACTACGCGCACTCTGCAAACATCGCAGACCGCTTTGGAGATGAGGCGCGCGCGGGCGCGCCATTTAGCCATTTTTTTCTTTCTCTATGATTTAGCCACGTCGCAGATCGCCACACGAACGCCGGCAACGCGTCCCTACGGCGTCCGCCAAAGGCGTCCACTACGACGTCCACGATTCGCCTGGCCAACGCCGTAGTAGACGCCGCGGTTGTCTGCACTCCGTACGGAGCGGCGCGCGAGGACATCGAGGCACCCTAGCAGCCGCCGGAGTAGAACGCCCCTCCTCCCTCGCCTGACCCCCTGTCTCGAACGCGACAGGAGAGGGTACGCATCCGGCCGTTCCTCGCTCGCGCACGTGCGATTGAACCGCGTTCGCCAGCTCACCCTCACGTGCTTTCACTCATACAGAACCTCACGGCGACGGCGACGCCAACGGCAGAAATGCGTTTAGAGTGCCCAAAAAAATTCCGCGCCGATTAGCGCAGCCGGCGCAATGCGTACTAGCTAGCGTTCAAAACGCGCGCGCCCAAAACCGGGACCGGAAGACATTAATCCCGTCCGCTGGATGCCCTGCTGTCAATTCGGCCGCTGGGCTCTAGGGAGTGTCCGTTCTTGTTGAATGTCTTTCTCTATGGTGCGAGCTTGGCCATGGACGAGAGCGATGGCGGGGCGTCTGCTCTGAGCGTTGCGCGGGAGCGGGAGGCTTTGAGCCGTCGTCGCCAAGTGGCGTCTGACGAAGCCGCGGATGTCGCCCGGCGATCTGCTTCACTGGAGAGCGCCCGGAATGCAACATGCTTCGCACCTTCGAGTTCAATGTAGCGACCGCGTTCGCGCCCTGTCCGTTTGTGCTTCTACGCTGCGCATGTTCGCGGCATCTCAGCATGTCTAGCACTTGCGCTTTCCCTGTGGCACAACAGGCACCGCATGACACTATACGCAAGCCTAATCATGTCTAGCCATGTCTGTCATGTCTAACCACCCGCCTAGGCCCAGTGGTGACATCTGGCTTAACGATGATTGTATACCAAAGTATAATACTTACAGCTAAACCAAAGGTTAACGAAGTGAAAGGCTAAACCAAGCTTTCGCTTTGCATATCCAGGTATTTTTCTTGTTTGTGCACCCCTGCGGCCGCGAGGTTCCGTACAGTCTGGGTTATGTTTCGTGGGTTCCCTACAAAACCAGCTTGATGTATTGTTTAAGTAGAAGCTTTAGCTCGGGCCTAATCCCTGATGCCAGCTTCTCAAATACATGTAAAACGCATAAATGATTATATTAGAGAACTGCTCAACAGATCTGGATGAGAATTGTTACATTTAAGAGAGATCGTGTTGCACCTAAGAGAGAACGTTAAATCATAGTGATTGCTGCAATAAGAATTTTCGTTAGACCATGGCATTATTGACACGAATTGTCGGAAATGCGTAAATCTGAAAAAAAGAAGAATAGAAGTACGAAGTTTACAAATGCATTAGTTAGCATCGAAAACTGATATCGCATCTCTATAAACTGCATCCCATGGAGCAGCTCAATCGGTCAAATCTTATGTATGAATTTACGACTTACGTGAAGTTGTGGCAATGCTTGTACAGGTTTTGCGAATGCCATATTTAGGAGTTAGAGGTATATTTCAGGGTGGCATATGATATACCATTCTTCTCCGCAATAAATGCAATATTAGGTGCAGCTAACAGAATTCCGATATCGTTTTTAGTTGCTGAGGTACAGAGTTGTATACTTCGGGTATTGTTTCTTGGAATTTCAGATTTTATCAGAATTTATGTAAAAGGATGGAAGCTAAATAAAAATTCGCGTTCTGAAATCGCTGTTTAACTCATTAATTTCGGTGCAGTGCTTGTCAGAAGAAAGGATTGCTCATTTCCCATGTAGGAGCTAAAGCTTCCTGTTAGGTTCAATTTAGAATAATTTAGAATAGTGATGCTGAGGGAAGAAGCAAGACGGGTAACTTATTTACAGTATGGCGTCCGCATTTCAATGGGGGGAAATTCGATAACACCCGTGTACTACCCCGTCCTCTCTGGGGTCCCTCAAGATTCTGTGCTAGCTCCGACTCTTTTTTTTTTTTTTCCTCTATGTGAACGACATGCCGGTGTCGAAAGAAGTTCTACTGGTGCAGTAGGCGCACGACAAATCTATTTTGACCCGTGTCTCGTTATATGATAACTCCTGTGCCCACCGGGAAGACTACCTCACCCGTGTTTCCCGATGGACGTCATTCCACCATCTTTCCATCAGCAAAACTAAGAGTGTTGTTCTTCGTTTTCACAACCGCAACAGTGCTACCTCGATGGTTAAGCGATCGATGGCTCTTTCCTGCGCAATGTTCCGTAAGCTGCAATCCTGGGTGTCACGGTCAACCCAACTCTTCATTTTTCACTGCACGTCCCCAAAACAGTGGCCAAAAGCGCGTCGCACGCTTGGTTTCGTGGTGCGCACATCGAGATCCTCCGGCCCGGAGGCTTTCCGCGCACTCTGCACTGCACCTTTGTGCTGCCAAGACTAGAATACTGTTCTTCCGTGTTCTCCCGTGTTCCGTGTTCGCGTTCTTCCGTGTCAAATCCCTCTCAGATTGACCTGACCAATATACTGGAGAGCGTCCAGCAGCGCGCCACCCGGGCACTGTTCACCCACCTCGGTTGCTGCCACGACGTATTTCCACGGTATGAGGAGCCATTACAACGCCTTAGACGACTGACACTCCAGCACTGGCGTACTGTTGCCCGTGTAGGCCTTCTCTGCCGCTGCTTGGATGAATCTCTTGGAGACTCCTACATCAGCACACTCGTCCGCTATAGCAAACGAAGAGGTCAGCTCGAACCCTTGTACGCGAGGACAGTACACCAGCAGAATTCGATAATTCCGGCTGCAGTGCGGGATTTCTTTCCACCCCCCGAAGTGTGCGAACATCCCTATACCTTCGAACCGTGCGCCATCTAGGGAACTGTGCGGAGCCCTGGCAAGAAGCCTCCGGGATCGTGCTTGGTCTGTGAGTTCGTTCATTAGTTAATAAATTAATTGCATTGTGTCTACCCGTCCTTCGCGGTGTTTTCCTCCTATTTTTTTTCTCGATCCGTGCAGCAACGTTGCTGTTTAGGACTGAATTGTTTAAATCTATCTGTAGCTTTAGCACTACTTTATGAACGCTTATGCAACAAACTCGTTCAGCATGCATGAAGACAAACACAAGTTTATTGTGGTGAAGCAGCTTTCGGTTTGCATTAGCAAGGCTCTCGGCATTATTGTTGAACACCTTTTCATGGAATCATATTGCATCTGCTTATATTGCACGCCTTCCCTCAGGCTATGTTTGGTCTCTCGTCCTAGTCATCCGCTAGTGATCTGAAGCTTCAATGGTAGACGAAAGGTCTACACGTCACGTGCCTGAGCAACGCATAATCAACCTTGAAAACATTCAACTTCTAAAGGATTAAATGTGCTGGTATCATTGTGTGAAAATTCGGCTCATCTCTCGAATAGTCACGAAGACGCATAACTGGCTACATCTGCATCACCGCAAGTGTCAAAACGAAATCACGCGCAACAATCGTGTTCACGAATCCTCTGGATAGCAACCCGCGACTACAGCCCGATTCGATGGCTCAAGGCGCAGAAGGTGGCTCGCGTTCGGTGAAGCTGTAGTCTCAAGTAACATCGATAACCATCCATCGATAACTGCACGGCAGGAGAGGAAATAGGCTGAGGAGAAAAGCTTGCCTCAGGCCTTCGCAAGCAGATTATAGTCTTGGTGTGGCGGAAAGCCTTTCCCGTATATCTCCAATCGTCGTACGTCGCATCGATCAACGCCATTGCCTAGGTCTTAAATATTTATAGTTCACCACACCACGTAATTCTGTCTGTCCTATAGACCTACCTTCAGCAACTGTGGCGCCCAGTTGTATCACTCTGATGCATCACCAGCTACCCCCTCTGAGCGTCACATGACCTGTCATACACGACTTCTTCATCCTAATCTCAACAAGAATATCAGCTACATTCGTTTTCTTTCGTAATCACACTTCCGTCTTCGTGTCATAACTTTATACATACCACTTCCGATTCTATCGTTTACTGCGCCGTCCTTAGTTTCTCCTAAATTTTCTTTCTTATCCTCCGAATTTCGTCCCTGTGCGCTAGCACTGACATAGTCCACCGATTCTATACTTCTATTAAGCATGAAGTGCTTTTGCTTACCTTCAAATCATCTTGAGCCAAAAGCCAGAGCCGCTATTCGAGCACTCAAACGAGATCAGCCGGGTAACCAGAGAGAACTTCAGAAAATGCGGTCTCTGGCTCCCAACCTTTTGTACAGGACCGAATTACATACGCTAGTTACTGCCCAAACAAGTTATAAAAAATATTGCTTCCGAATTCTTCGTGATGTTTGTACACAATATCACTCAAGCTATAAGTTCTAGTACGCTGAAGTTTTATTTGTCATTTTCAATAACGACATTCAAAAGGCAGATACAGCGTTCCGGACGCTTCATTGTCCTCTTTTGGCGTTGAGACACGGTTGCCTATGTTATTTTGAATGCCAGCGGTCCGTGAGTTCCGCGGAGTGGGTTTTGCGTCGCCTGGAGAGATGGCGCCACGCTGCGTGGCGCCTCCTTCAGGCGCTTTTCTTCTTCTAGCTGGACACAGTATGGCGTGGTGCAGTGTGGTGGGGTGGGGTGTGCCGTTGTGAACATGCATTACACTCATTTTAAGATTGTGACTGGTTTCCTCTCCAACCAATCTGCTTTGCCGGTTGCCATTTCATGCTTGCATCTACTCTCGATTACGGGGGAGCCAGCAATTGTTTTTAAGGATAGCGATAACCTCCTGTTCAGAACTTCACAATAAAATTAAAATTAAATGATGGGGTTTTACGTGTCAAAACCACTTTCTGATTATGAGGCACGCCGTAGTGGAGGACTCCGGAAATTTCAACCACCTAGGGTTCTTTAACGTGCACCTAAATCTAAGTAACCGGGTGTTTTCGCATTTCGCCCCCATCGAATTGCGGCCGCCGTGGCCGGGATTCGATCCCGCGACCTCGTGCTCAGCAGCCCAGCACCATAGCCACTGAGCAACCATGGCGGGTGACTTCACAATACCTGCCGCTTATGCGATATATAACCCGTTTTTACTCGTCAAGAGATTTACTACGCACGTCTTCAATGCTGTCTGACTACTATTAGTTTATAAATTTATTCCTTCCATGCTTAAAGAGGCATTTTCCTCGTTTTTTTTTTCTACTATGCCTGTACCTGGGCCTACGAACGAAGAGAACAGCACGTTGCTGAGCTATCCTCTAGTGATGTTTATCCTTAGTCCTTCCATATTTATCATCTTAAATACTTCTTGCAAGATTGTATTGAATAACACTGAAGATATTAGGTCTGCCTGTGTGATACCCTTGATGACCGGTATAAATGAAATACGAACCGTTTGGGTGCTGTTGGGATCGCCGTGCCTGTCGTAGACGCTGCAGCGGCTAAACCGCCCATCTGGTTCCAAGGGCACGGTGGCGTTCTTCCAGGCGTCCATAGACATGTTGACATCGGCGGGCTTCCGACACCAGTGGTCCACGTCCCCAGCGACGAGCGTGAACGTCTGCGTATGACAGTGGACGGCTAGCACGCTGACCACGGTGACGAAGGCGATGCCCTTCTGGAACAGGCCGTTGCCGAAGAGGTCTTTACAGTCAAAACACTCGCTACTCTTCAGGTCGATGTGTGCTAGCCGTTTTGCAGAGAACAGACAAATAAACAATTCCATGGCCAAGGCAAGATCTTCCTCGTCTTCTTCTCCTGCTCGTGAAACGACCAAATATTCTTCATTCTTGTTGTCGTTGTCTTTAAATTATGACAGATATGTTATTTTCACCTTCAACATATGGCACGTAGCTAAGATGGGAGATTGGCCGAAATTCATAGCCAAAAAACATAATATATACGTCCTTACTCCCAGTGGTCGGTACTATGTATCTTTAAATAATATCGATTATAATTTTTTTTAAGTTATTGTGCCAATTTTCGATGAAGCCGCTAGATAACGAAAAGAAAATGTTATCTAATGTTAATAATGACGAAGAGTTGTTTAACACGACCGTCTCCTTGTAGCAATAACGTATTCGTGCACAATCTGACACAGGGAAACACGGGAAGCGCACGATGAACGACAAAAAGTAACACTGAACATAGGCAGGCAAAAAAAAGAGCGCAGTTTCCCACAGGATGAAGTCGACAAAAAAAAATATTCCGGTAGATAAGATAAGATCTATTGTTCAAATGCTGATTCAAGCAAAGATTAAAGTTGAAAATGAGCGTTGGTTGTCAGAAATACGTAATAAAAAGAAGGTCGCGCCTAGAATATTTTGAAACCACATTAACGCATTATGCAGGAAGTCTGGAACAGTACTACCTATCTTAGGCGAATATGGAAACACAATGGAAGAGAACATGGCAGTAAATTACATCCGAAAAATACCAGCCGAATCGTTTCAAGGCAATTATCACGCGGATTTTGGGGGAAAGGAAAGAGCTGGAACGAGAACCAGACATAGATGGAGCTAATGCTGAGAAATTTCAACTAAGAAAAAAGCCGAAGGGAGAATTCCTAGGCGCATAGCCACAGGGTCAGACGAAGTTCCCATTAGGCTGAATAATGAACTAGAACCAAAAACTAAGGGAGCTACGTTGAAAGCAGCAAAACCAAGCTTAGAATATTGGCGAAAACCAGACAGTTGGCGACAAAGTAGAATGAATTTAATTGATAAAGGTAAGGGGAATTAGATCGAACTCACTCATGTAGGCCGTTGACTATTACAACGGTAATATACAGGTTAGCTATGCAGACAATTAAATTAAATCTGTAAGCATGGGCAGAACATAATCGCATATTGGGACACTTTCAGAATGACTTCAGAATTGGCAGGCATCTGGATGATAACTTATTGGTTCTTGCTCAATGTACTGAAATACCCAGAAAAGGAAGGAGACCATGATGCGGATTTTTTAGGAATTACTCGAGCGTATGTCACGTTAACCGCAACATCTTGTGCGATTTTGTCGATGTGTGTGTGTGTGTGTGTGCGTGTGCGTGTGCGTGTGCGTGTGTGTGCGTACACCGACACACACAGACGTAGAGCACACACACGGCCACCCACCGACACGTAGAGGTGGAGCAACGCTCGTGTGCCTCATTGTGGATTAAATAACTTAATCTGGCAAAAATTGCTTTTTTTAGTCCTCAAGTGTTGTGTTTGACGACAAATCCCTTGAAATAATCAGTGAAATTGATGAGAAATTCGTCAATCATACCTAAAAACATGGAGAGCTGTCTGCGAGCAACGGCGCCATCGCCAGAGAAAACTCTGGTCTGATCACCTTCTCGTCCTCAACATTACCCTGACAATATGGCGAAGCAAAAGGAATGAATGATACAGCATTCACGATCCAAATTCCAGCTCTTTGGCCTAAGTTGGAAAAGGTAGGCGTGAGAGCAAAGAAGAGAGAAGGGATCACCGTTGGAATCAGCACCCGATTCAGAGAGTGCCCTCGGGGCACTCTCGAGCGTTCACCTACGGTCGGGCACCTGCGACAGCGTGCAGTATAAAACTACAGACGCGCCAACACTGTGCTCAGCTACGGCGCAGTGTTAAGTGCGTGACGTGGACTCCGAGAGTGGTGGTATTCTTGCTTGTATTTTGGAGGCCGCAGTAGACGATGCTGTAGCGGACGAAGACGACGTTGTGCGCACCCCAAAAATGGCAGCGTCCGATAGGCATCGCATGAAGTTGCTATTTTGCTCAGGATTCCTTTTCCTTTGTTTTCGCTTGAACGCCACGTCACAGGGGGATGTTGGTGATGGTCAACTGTGGTCGCTGCAAACGAGTTCACAGCCGGTAGAATCGCTGACGTCCGCAATTAATTTACACTCCAGTTCTACAGATACTAGCAAATCATTACTTCTCTAAGCGCTGCCACTTCTTCAATCTCCTAATAGGGCCTAAGGAAGTGGCAAGTTCGATACCACCTTAGGTAACTTGTTTTATTCGCTTGTACACGTTACAATCGTTCATGTACATTTATTTTAATTTATTTTTACTTTTAGAGCGCAGCTCTTTGGCGTCCGTTCCTGGGTTTCGCGTCGTCGTCGGCGTTGTCGTCGGCCTCGTAACCAGCTCCGCCCCCCTTTCATCCCCCCAGCGCTAGCAGCGACCGACTGATACCGCTGGATGCCGCTGACGCCGCTAGAGAGTCAAGATAACGTGACTGCATAGAACACCGTCGCCGCCATGCAGAAAGAGGAGGAAAGGGTCCCCCCCCCCCCCCCTGTTCTTGTGTGGCGGATAGGGTGCTCTTCAGTTGCCGACGCACCGGTTATTTCACGTAGGCCCCGGCACGTCGACGAATACGTGACCACCTTCCCACGGCTAGACCTGGTTCTTAGCGCTGCGGAAGCGAAGGTATCATATTGTTTGTGTCGGCATCGGCGGCGTTGTCCCTGAAACCAACTCCGCAGCTGGGGTTGACTCACTATCGGCGTCAGCGGCATCAGTCAGTCGCTGCTATCTCTTCCCTCCTCCCTTTATCGTGTTGTCCGCTTGCTGCGCGCGCTTCTGCCCCCATCGTTTGCCGCTGGGTGTACACGCTGCCCCCCTCCCCCCTCTTCCTGCGAGTCTCCGGTTGTCAAAGCGCCGGCTCGAACTTAATTCCTTTCTTCGCTCCTCCTCCAATGCAACCCCTGTGCGGTGGCAATCAGAGAGCCAGATCGGTGGCGGCGGATGTGTATATGTGCACCGCCCGAGCCGAAATTGCCGCTGCCGTTCGCCCTGTGCGGTGGCAATCAGAGAGCCAGATCGGTGGCGGCGGATCTGTATATGTGCACCGCCCGAGCCGAAATTGCCGCTGCCGTTCGCCACTGCGAAATTATCTTGCTGGTAGTAGCTGCCTACTTCGCCCCTACCGCACTCACGAAAGACGTCGTGCACTTCCTGCAACTCGCATTAACCGTCCATCGATCCTCACCGATGTTAGTAGTGGGGGACTTTAATGTTGACATAAAGACAAACAGCAATTTCCTAACACTTATGCGGGAGAACATCCCGTTCCTCTCGCTCGTAACGCGTCCCACGGCTGTGACAACCTCGCGAGGCACTTGTATAGATCTCGTCTTTGAGAATCAAGCATTGGTGTACCAAGTCGAACATATATCAGTCTATTTCTCCGACCACAAAGCTTCCTTCATGACTGTCAAGAACTGTTAGTGGAGTCTTTGTTAAAGGAATACGTGTGAAAAATAAAAAAAAAAATTCTGTGATAGCGCATACATGTGTTGCTCGATTTCTTTGCCTCAATCTATCGAAAAGGTGAAACAGCTTATTTGCTGCGCTCAAATTTCGCATTAGGAAGTAACGTAATCGTCGGTACTTTTTTAATTATACAATACTGCAGGCACTGGTGGGGCGCAAGCAGGAGGAGCATACAAATAATAATAAAGCATAATGACATTAGGAGACGTAAATTAACAGTGCGCAGAATAACAACTCTGTCCATAAGCTGCGAGAACAAAGCACGGAAAAGAAACAGTCGCTCATGCAATGAAGGAATACCCAAGACGAATAAAGTGAAAAATATATGTAGAAATTAACCATCAGTACAGTTTAAGCTGTTGCTTGCAAATATCTATAAAACCAGCGATGTGGTTTAACTAGCGCGAAGTGAATCCGGTCTAGAAAACCGGTTATCCGTATATCCGGATTTCAAGAAACGGATATTCAGGACATCCGGTTTAAATAACCTGTCACCCAGATATTCCAATAATCGGACACAAACATTTTGTGTTCAACTAGGGAAAGGTGAGGAGGTTAACCAGAGCAGCTATCGGGTTTGCACGAATGGTTGTAAAAATAACTACAAATACAAGAATGCAAGAGGGAAGCAGAGATAATTTCGGCGCACGTACAGAAGAAGAAACTATATGGCTATCCGAATATCCGTATACTATTAACCGAATAACTGAGCTCTCCAGTTATCCCGCTTTCAAATTTGTATAACCGGTGAATAGAATAACCGGATAACCGGATTTAATGCAAAACCGGTTTGATGTTGCTGCGCTAGTTTAAGCGAAGTAAAGGAAGAAGAAAGCAAAAAGTTAACTCTGGCAATAACTTCACAAGAGAGCAATGATGTCAGTAATTCAGTTGGTCAGTGGAGTCAGTGCTCGTTAGTAGCGACTGAGGTAAATTGTTTCAATCCGTAATAGCCCTTGGAAGAAAAGAAAAGCTAAGAATGTTAGTTCTGGCATTACAGGGAGTTAAAGAGTCAGCGTGATGGTGCCTTGTTCGGCGAGCCGCCACTGGTGTTACATATACCTCGCGAGTGATGGAAAGGAGGTTATTTTTAAGAGGAAAAATAAATTATAGCCGAGCCCAGACCGGCCAGCTTCCGTCACCAGCAAGGCTACACCTCATCAACCCGCACTCATACCCGAGCCCTAAGTGTCCGGCATGCCCGGCCAGAGGTACGGCGGAACATCTTCTGTGGAGCTGCTCTGCCTTTGACACGGTCCGAGAAAGGACACTACACTCCCTGGGCGGGAACCGACCTGGCACCCTGCAGGAGTGGCTCGACCCGCCATCGCAACTCGAGCGCAAGGACTCGGTCCAGCTTTGGCGTGCTTTTTTGGACTTTTTCTGGGACAAGGAAGGGCCTGGCCGCCTCTTTGGAGAACCGACCTCGGGACCACTCCACATCAAGGAAGAAGAGGGCACCGGTCCCCCTCCCCTTCCCCCATAGAGCACCCCTTGTCTGACGCAAGGCTTCGCCTATTAAACGGAGAAATAAAGACGTTTAAAAAAATTATAGCCGTTGACTTTTTCTTCTTATTTCCAGTGAGTGGATACCAAGTTTTATTAGTGCTGTCAGGAAATCAGTCATGTGATACTTTGAAAAAATTAATCTGATTTCTTTACGCTAAATTCTTTCCAGTGCATCAATGTTAGTTTTGGTGTAAGGGTCCCATACTATGGATGCATACTCAAGTTTTGGTCTTATTAGTAATGTATAAGCAAAAAGTTTATTTTCAGTGGAATCTTGTTTTAGTTTATGACGTAGAAGACAGAGTTTACGAAAGACTGAGTCACATTGGTAATGTGAGTGTTCTACTTTAAGCGATTTGTTATCGTTAGGCCAAGATATTTGTATTCCTGCATAGGTTAGTGCTCCGGATTCCAGGCCATAAGGAAAATATAGACTTTTTAATGTCTTAGTTATTTTCATGTACAATGTCTTGTTAGCATGCAGTTCCATATTCCAGTGACTGCGCCAAGAAAGAAACTTTTCAGGATTTGGCAATGCCTGCCGTATGCATTCCACACATTTTCATTCTTCTGCAAATTTCCTTCTCATGATCAGCGTTCCCCTGTCAGGAATTGACCTAGATAAACGTCCTCCCGAACCGACTACAGAGGCTGACTGGCGATCCTAAATTCTTGTTCTCTTGCCAGGTTGTTGAACATTACCTGTGTCTTCTGCATATTAATCTTCAACCACACTCTTACATTTTCTCGTTTAAGGTCCTCAATAATTTGTTGTAGTTCATCCCCAGTATTGCTGAACAGGACAATGTCATCTGCAAACCGAAGGTTGCTGAGATATTCGTCGTTGATCCTCACTCCTAAACCTTGAATTGAATCTAGTTTATTTCTATATTGAATGAGGGAAAGTTCGAACTAAGAAGTGAAAGTTCATTCACTTGACAGTGGTTCTGACCCCCTTTACAAGGCATACAGTAGGATAAACCAATGATATTTCTAACGTTTCAAACATAATGTGAGCACAAAAAGCGTTAAAAACAAAACAGCATACATTTCAATATAAAAATTTCAATCACGGACTGCTGTTTCACATATTCTCTGTAGGAAAAAAGAAAAAAATACAGAAAATACAGAGAATTGCAGGGTTCCATGCATGAAATGAAATACCCATAATGAAATGCATATTAGTTTTCAGACAAGCACATCCACGTAGAACAGATGATATCATGAATGCGTCATAACGATCGAGCGCAGTGTGTTTTTGCTGACAGTTGTGACATCGATCTCTCATTCATGAAAAAAATTTAGAAGTACAGGTATGCTATGTTGAAGCGTTTGTTCTCCATATTTCGTTCAACAAAACGGGACTTTCTAATACTCTTTGTTGTATATAGGTGTTCTAGTTTTCAAGTGCGATATTGACGTTATGATGTCTAGCCCTAGTATTCACGCTATGTTTGCATCCTATTGCCATATTATATGAATATAGATTACGAACAGGTACTACATTAAACCGCCTGAAACATTGCTCTGTATGTTCATTGAAGGGCATTCCAGCTATGTGTCTAAGGGCTTTTTTCTGAAGTACAAACAATTGTTGCAAATTCGATGACGTAGTTTTGCCCCATACAAGAAATCAGTAGTTTAAGTTGGGCAAGAATAACGCGTTGTAAATCAGTAATGTAATATTGCGTGGTAGAAAAAAACGTAATCTAGCCAAAATGCCGACAGTCGTCGAAAGTTTGCTAATAATGTGTTTAATGTGTGTGTCCCAGGACATTTGCTTGTGGAAGTATACACCGACTGTTTTGAAAGAGTCAACAACCTCTAAAGGCATTTGGTCAAGCATAATATTTTCAGTCAGAACTACGGCGACTGTTTAGGAGTAAACAGTTTTAGTTTTGCTTGTATTGATTTTAATGAATTTATATTACTCCATGTCAGCAGGCCTTGGAGGAAATCATTGATGTTTAACTGAAGTTTTTTAATGTTGGGATCCGCAAAATAGAAGAGTCCTGTCATCCGCATAGATTATATACGTTGGTGTTTTGCTAAAGTTAGTGACATCATTAAAATATGCATTAAACAAGAGCGGTCCAAGAATGCTTCCTTGGGGAACACCAGCATTTATCGATTTCAGAGGGGACAGGTTGTCATTGATAGAAACGCACTATTTCCGGTATTTAAAATATGATGTTAAAAGTTTTTCGCGAGATCGAATCCCGGCCACGGCGGCCGCATTTCGATGGGGGCGAAATGCGAAAACACCCGTGTACTTAGATTTAGGTGCACGTTAAAGAACCCCAGGTGGTCGAAATTTCCGGAGTCCTCCACTACGGCGTGCCTCATAATCAGAAAGTGGTTTTGGCACGTAAAACCCCATAATTTAATTTTTTTTTTATGTTAAAAGTTTTAAAGGTACTCCTCTTATCCCGCAAAGTTCAAGTTTTACTAATTATGCGTCATGGTTCAAACTGCCGAATGCTTTTGAAAGATCTACACATATTCCAAGAACAAACTGTTTTTCCTGAAATGCTTTTAGAATAATTTCTTTTTGTGTTAACAGAGCATGCTCCGTCGATTGACCTTTGCGAAAACTAAACTGACATTCACTCATCAAATTTAATTTATCTACGAAAGAAGAAATCCTAGAATATAAAAGTTTCTCCACACCTTTAGAGAACAGCGGTAGAAGAGAAAATGGTCGGCAATTGGCCAGGTTGTTTTTATCTCCGCTTTTAAAAATCACAATAACTTTTCTAATTTGCATTTTTGTGGAAAATTTCCGGTTGAGAGGGCTAGATTGTAGATATGAGTGAGTACCGGTGCAATTAAATCGGCTACGTATATTACTGGTTTTAATTGTAAATTATCTATGTCCGGAGCTGCGCTGTTTCTAAGTAAACAAAGTGTTGCGAAAGTTTCAGATTCCCTCGTCGGGTTTAGAAAAAGGATAGTAGGGTTGTTTTTTTCAACTATATTGGTTGCACCAAAATTATGGGAGCTTTTCCCTAGATTCAGGAAAAAGTCATTAAAAGCTTGTGCCACTTTAGTACCCTGCACTGATTGATCATTTAATTTTAATTCAGTAACATTTTGATTCGCATTGGAATGATTCAAAAGGCCATTAATTTCTTTCCGCATGGCTTCAGGCTTATAACTGTTTTCTAGAGAAAAAATATTGTGCAGGGATGCGCGTTTCGCATTACGCAGGAACGTATTGGTTGTATTTCTTTGTTTTCGAAATAGTTCTCAGTACTCAGGGATCCGCGTGGTTAAAAATTTGTTGAAAATCTTATTCTTCGTCTTGATTAGTTTGAGGCAGTAATTAGTTACCCAAGGTTTACGTGATCGTGCTGACTTCCTAATAAGAATAAGCGGAAATGATTCGAAGTACGCTTTCTTAAACAGGCACAGAAAATTATCATAGGCTTCATCGCATGTTTTCAAGTCACAGACGACTTCCCAGGCAATATTTATCAGCTTACTTCTAAAATTGTCAAGTGTATGTTGATTAATATTCCGTAGTTTAGGATCTACCCAAGAAAGTTTTTTAGTGTCCTGGTAGGGGGTCTTAACCAACAAAAAAAAAATGACAAGTGATCGCTAACTTAGGCAAGAACGCCACCCACAGTGTCGCTAGGGTCCAGGTTTATTATGAATAAGTCAATTAAAGTACTACTATTAGCGGTAATACGGGTCATACTATCAGTAATACCATGGAATCCATTCGAATTTAACACTGAGCAAAGCTGTTGGGTAGGGACCTATTCAGCATATCAATATCGTAGTCACCACCTAAAATAAGCGTTAGCTTATTTTCACTTACGTAGTTAAGGAATGTTTCAAGATAATAAATGAATTTTGACATGCTCCCGCTACGAGGACGGTACATTGTAGCAATGGCGTAATTTTTAGATTTGGCCACAAGACTTTCGATATCATTTGATACAAAATAAAATTGAAGTATATTACAGTCGAAGCTTCTTTTACGGGTATTAACAGTCCGCGACCAGATCTGCAAGTTCTGTTTATAAAAAAATGTTGAATGACTTTACTTCAAGTGTCTTATAGACTTGAAGTCATGAGGCATTGCGTATAAAAGACTGTTAGCTTTTAGAGAATGATGTCTCCTCCCAGTCTAATGGCTTGAATACCTTTTATAAGCATGCAGTGAATAGCATTGAAGAGATTGTGTCATCCTTACCCGACCCCTTTGCTGATACGTAACTTTCTACTTTTCTTGTGAAGAATCAAAGTAGCTGTGGAAACTTTGTAGACATTTGCCAAGATATTGACGTATTCCCCCTGTACGACTTGATTGCGCAATACCTATATGACTGCTCGTATCTCTACTGAATCAAATGCCTTTTCATAATCTATGAAAGCCATATAGAGAGATTGCTTGCACTCCGCAGGTTTCTCGATTAATTTATTGATGACATGCATCGTAGAATATCCCTTCCCGAAGCCAGTCTGTTTTCTTGGTTGACTGAAGTCAAGTGTTGTCCTAATTCTATTTGAAGTTATGTTGGTGAATATTTTATACAATATTGAAAGCAAGCTAATGGGTCTCGAAACGTAACAGCGCTAAACAAACAAGGACATAGGCAAAGGAGAGCACGACACTGGCGTTATTCTTCTTGTCTGTGTCCTTGTCTGTTTAGCGCTGTTACTTTTCTAAAGATGAATTAACACCAACACGCCCAAGTTTCCCTTCTAGCGCAAGCTAATGGGCCTATAATTCTACATTTATTTGACGTCTCCCTTCTTATGGATTAGTATAATGCTGGCATTGTTCCAGTTCTCTTATACACTTGAAGTCATGAGGCATTGCGTATAAAGGACTGCAAGCTTTTAGAGAATGATGTCTCTTTCATCTTATAACTATATGCACACATCAAATGATTATCATTGAGCCGTTTTCTGGGCAAGTGAATTGTTCTGCTCAATAGTAGTGACAGATCAGCTCAACAACTTCAGCAGCAATACCCGTTAGTGACCATTGAATGTACTCATTTTGCACTTTTTTAACGTTTCTTCGTGTGTTCCACACTTCACCTTGCCCGCCGTGCCGCAGTTATCACCTTGGCGAAGTTTCACGCGTGGCTGTTCTCGAGAATGATGTCTCTTCCATCTTTGATTAAATCGACTGTTATTCTGTCTTCTACCGCTTTTCCCCAGATCATGTCTTGCAACGCCCTTCTAACTTCACCGCTCGTTATAGAAGGAGCCTCTGTATCCTGTCCATCGCTACTTCGAATGAAGGACGCGTGGCTGCTCTAGGTACTGCGCAGGTAAGTATAGAATTCTTCCGCTGATTTTATTACATCATCGAAATTGTTGATGATAATACCCTTCTTATCTTTCAGTGCATACATCTTGTCTTGTCCAATGCCAAGTTTTCTTCTCACTGATTTCATGCTGCGCCCATTTTTTTACTGCTTCCTCATTCTTTCCCTCGTTATAATTTCGCGTATCCTATCGAACTTCGCCTTGTACAACTCCAGTGGTCGTGGGTTTGACTCCCGCCAATTTCTGGACCAAGGTGTGGTCACGCCAACGCCGGCCCTCATACCAATGGTCTTATGTTCGTAGCCTTTTCGGATTATGGTGCGGTCAGGCCAACGCCGTGTTTTCCGCCTCATTAGCCATGTAATGCTTTCTTAATTATTAATAAGGTTGTGCGGCGCGTGCTCGATGCGCAAGAACGGCACTCGTAGTTCGGTTCTGGAAGCCCGCTACGCTGGCCCTCTCGTTCTGGCGCTCCGCTGCGACCCCTCGATTCTCGACACGTACATACGTGCCCCTCTTTAACCAAGCTTTTAAAAGCCGACATGGGTCACTGAAAATGTGGAACCGGATAGGCATCACTTTTGAAAGAAACTATTGGAGACCGACTTAGAGCACTCTGTATGTGTCAAACGTTCTGTACTAGTCTTCAGTCAACCTCAATTATCCTCAGTCAACGTCAATTACCGTCATTGAGGTCAACTTGGATAACAAGGTATGTGCCACAGGGAATTTGCTACTCACAATGATTAAAATGATCATTTAAATGTCTCGGATGTTGAGGGGAGTCAAGCCCGCGTCGCAAGGGTTTCTCAAGGACAGCAGTCCGACACTTTAGCAGGCTGCCACAAAAATGTAGTGCGAATGTGGCGCTTTTCAGTGAATGTATTTCACGCAGGCGCTTTAGCGAGCCGCGTCGTAATGGCACAGGGTACGTGCCGCTCTTCAGCGAAGCTCCCGCCAAGTTGGTGTCGCTCAGTATGTGCCACTGAGTGCGCGGCATGCGAGGAAACAATTTTCAGCGTTCGCAGGCACCGGCACAAGGCGCTTCTAGTCACGGAGGCCATGCGCAGACTTCTCGGCAGTGCCAACAGATGGCGCAGCGTGTCCAGAATGGAGCGCGAGAGAGGGCGCCGGGTGCCGCATGACGCGTTTCTCAGTGTTTGCATGCACCGACGCACCATGCATTTCGGAGATAACGCGCAGGCTTCGCGGTGGCGGCGCTAGATGGCACTGAGTGTAATTCTTAGCAAAGCGCAGAAGAATCGCGCTGCAGTATGCACCTCACACATAACTAATTTCGACGGTCGCAGTAGATTGTGTCGCTATATTGATTCAATGTTACACGCGTTACCGTCGCCAGTCATCGTGAGATGGTTTCTGGCGCAGTTTTTTTTTTAATTTAGAAATGTAAATAGAAACCAACTCGACGACAAAAAAAATAAACATTTGGCAGTCGGATGAATCATACAAACCTCTCTCTGTCTCGTTAACTCCACCATCACAAGAATCCTTCACTAATTAAACACGTGTCGCGAGAAAGAACGCTAATCGTATTGCCGTCGCCAATCATCTCCACAGGATCAATGCGCCGCCAACCATTTATTTATTTATTTTATTACAGCGAAGCTGCCTGTGGGTAGGATCCCGGGATTTCTTCGTGGCGTAACGTCGACAGAAAGCTATCATCAATAGAGAATTTTAGCCTGACCGCTATTCCGGCAAACGGGGGCGGTTTGGGCGGATTGCCGGCTTTGCGGGGCCATAAACATGAGCGGTCGGCGTGGTGCAGCCGCCTGGTGGCGTAGAGTTCAACCAGACAAACACGGAGCCAGAACTGCAGTAACCTACTATATCCTGATTCGCTGCTGGTGCAAATTTTCGGCAGCGGCGTAATTGTGAACACGATTGCGCCGCTGTCGAAAATTTACACCAGCAGCTAAGCAGAATATAGTAATTAGCTTTGTGTTTGTGTGGTTGAGCTTTACGCCACCAGCTGGCGCCACCAATCTGGCCACTCACGTTTATGCCCCCGCCCAACCGGCAAACCGCCCGCGCTTGCCGGAGTACCAGATGCGCTAAATGTCTCTAATAATGGTTCATACTTCCAAATGCAATGGCTCATACTTCGCAAGGCAGAGGCTACAAGTACTCAACAAAGTGACGCGAACAGTGCATACATTATTTCGAATAACGCATACAACATACAGAACAGCATACGTTTCAAAAAAGAGCAGGCTCAAAACAAGCATCTAAACCACATAACCGGTAAAAAGGCGCTGCTGCGTCTACGTGCAATGCGGAGCCCGTAGCGCTCCCCGCCTACGCTTCCGGATAAATATTACTGTTTCGCAAGCTCCCGCGGCGACGTCAGCTTGACTGTAGCATACGAATCAGTGAGTGACGTAAAGACACTTTCGTACGTAAAAGAAGAATCCACCTAGCAAATGATTTGTGTTGTGACACGTACGTATGAGGACTCCTGAAGAGCAGTGTGCATACACGAAGCGCGGTGAAATTCCCTTCTCTCTGGTCCGTTCTCTGTAGGTGCACGAAGTAGTGGCGCAAGCGAAATCGCAGGCTGTAGAAACGTCTTAGGCTAATAATTAAGTAAAGTGCATGTGCATGTCCCCACATGCATAATCGCAACCTAGATCGCAATGGGTAATTGTTCTAGTTATCGCTTAAAGGTTCGCAGTCAAACTACCTTCACAGAGTAGATTCGACGCTATTTATTTATTTATTTATTTATTTATCATTTTATTTATTTGTTTGTTTAAATAATTTTGCGACCCCTTGGGAGTTAGCTCTTGCCTTCGCGAATGCGTTGCAACTTGAAGCTGCGAAATAACAGGTTGCAAACACGGCATTTTCACTGTACTCTCTCAAAGGTGCAATGAAACAGTATAGTCATCAAAGGTTGTGACGTTTTGACCTTCAGAAAAGTGCCAATGACAACTGAAACGTGACGACATTAGCAAAGCCTACTGGGAAGAGAATCGAAAAAGGCAACAAATAGCTATCGTTTACCTCTTAAAGGCTTAAAAGAACACATCTAAAGAAGCATGCGTTTGATCTTGCAGATTCAATTCATTTTACTTGTCGCTTGCCTGCGCACAGACATTACAAATTTACAGCGAGAATTACTGCGATGTAAAATACTAGCCATGGACTATTCAATTCAAGAGACATGCATGGCTTTACAGCCAACGGCATCAATGATCCGTACTGCATATTCTCCTCGTGTACGTTGTTATGATCACCTAAAGCGATGTTCGCACGTCGCCAGAATAAAACAAACATTTTAAAAAGAAAGCGGCGATAGATCTAACTCGCCTTACCGCAGTGAAGAAGTCAACATGTGATTCTAGTAGCCCCAAAGTTGTTTCTCAAAAAAAACCTATTGCACCAAACTTACGGACTGCTAAGCGCCACAAGCAGGCGTGGAAGACCTTTTAAGCCATGAATGTGGCCTGTGCGATCAAAAAAAAAAAAAGAACCCGCTGCTGGCTTCAGCTCACGTAACAGTGGAAACAACAGCCGCTAAAAGCTACAATTTCCGGACCTGATCTTTCAAATCCCACACTTCTAAACAATGTGCATATAAACGCGCACAGGAAAACAAAGCGCGGCCACTCTTGACTGCGTGTCAACCCCGAGCATGCAAAAAAAAAAAAAAAGAAGCTTGACGGCAAGATCCAGCAACGTAGTGTATGCGCTATTTTAGAGCTGTTGAAACATTCGTCGTAGGAGTTTTTGAACCTGCCGATGCTGCAGGGCTTGTAATCCGGCCTGGGTGCAAGGTCTCGGAGACCTCGATGGGCTGCTGGGACATCGGATGCGTTTCTGCTTGCGAGCCTTCGTCTTTTTCGCAAATTTCGCAGGTTGTAGAAACATCTTCATGTAGTTCAGGTCTAGCTTTTCCACGCTTGACCCTTTGATGCACCTCAGAGCTGACATATCCTACTGACAGATACTGTGTCAGAGTCCTCCGGAAGGTACTGGAACGCCATGGCTGGGGCGAAGGCTAAAGCAGCCATAACGACCAGTTCGATGTCCTCCGTGCCGACGTCATGAAGGGCGGATAGTACAGATGCCACCACAGCGCATACTCGACCGCACGCAAAGATCCAGCATAGAGCCGCACTGCGCAACGGTGTTCGAAATAGTTCCGCGGCGTAGCACGAATTCACGGTCAACGCCACGAGAACGCCACCTCTGGCAGCAGCGTAGCATAGCTAGCTAACTAGTGAGGGTGCAAGAGCTACGTTAACGCTGGGGCTCATGAAGAGACCGAACCCGCCCAGCGCCAAAAAATAGGCGGTGACCATCTGCCACCGAGTGAACCGCCTGATCGCCCGTGTCATCAAATAGTAGCATAGAGCTTGGATGACCAAAGCGTTCCAGCGTACCCAGGCACCGCCCTTTAGCGCCGATGATTTCAGGACGGTGTAGAAGGCGAATGTTATAGACATGTAGCACACGGTCATGATAAACACGCTGTGTTGAACGTCGAAATCGGGAGACAATGGCGTCTTTGCCTGCAACGCTCCCTGGTTCCTGACTATCTCGTTCTTGATATTCACCATCATGGCCGCCGTGGTGGGAAGGGAGAAGCCATTGGTCTTCGCGGCTGCTAACATCACGGCTTCGGCAGTCTTGAGGTCGTGCTTGAAGACTAGCCATCGCGGAGACTCCTCGACCAGAAAGAACGCGCTTGCTACCAGCACACTCGGCACCAACATGGAAGCTTGCAGCAGACGCCAGCTCATGTGCACTTGCTTTAGCGTGTCGAACAAAAGGTCGGAGAGCGTCAGTCCCATGCCCACAGAAACGCTGGAATACAGTACTCTGCGGTCGTCTGGCTACACTTCAATCAGGAGGATGACTGAGATAACGGCGACGGTGGTCACGGCTGCCGAATTGACGAACCGCGTCGTCACGTACATTGCATAAGTGTCTGCGAAAGTGATCCTTACGGTTCCGGCAAGCAAGGCGATGGTGGATGACAGGATGACGAGCTTGCGCCCAATGTGCTCGGCCATGTAAGCCGCCCCAAACATGGCGACCACAGCGCCTGCGCTGTAGACAGCGTTGGCAACGCCGGCTAGGAGGCGCCTGTGGCACACCAAGTTCCAGCGCCTCACTAGGGTCTCGTCCGCTCTTTTCGGGTCGTAGTCCCACTCGAGACACTGGACCTGCACACGCGAGTAGATTTCACGTCACGGCATTATTAAGTCTAACCAGAGCCTATATGCAGGTCACTGCATTGCTGTTCAACATGAACCAGTTTGTTCAATAGACACGAAAGATCAACCCAAGAGCTGGCGTCATAGCGAAATCCTTCCGCTTTTCTTGCAGCGGTGACTATGACATATAGCAGACGCTGTGGCACTGAAGGTAATGTATACTGTAAATTACAATGCTCTAACACTTGGATGCCTTATCCAAACCGGCTGCCCCTCATTACCATTGTTCAAGGTTTTTTAAAGATGACTAGTGTGGGTGAGGTTGCTTTCTTACGGCGACCATAAGGACATATTTTGCAAAGCTATTTTTCCAAACCCGCTTATAGTGGAACACAAAAGAATCTCCGATTTATTCCAAAATCTGTCGAACCATCATCAAGAGCGTTGGGTCTGCCGCTGCCGGCAACAGGCGCACATACGAATTTTAATATTCATCATCATCATCATCATCATTACTATCGGCGGCGGCAGCCTATTTTTATATCCACTTGAGGACGAAAGGACCTCCAATTACTCCTGTCTTGCGCTAGCTGATTCCAACTTGCGCCTGCAAATTTCCTTATTTCATCACCCCACCTAATTTTCTGCCGTCCCCGAATGCGCGTTTCTTTTCTTCACAACCATTCGACTAACTCTAATGGTCCATCTGTTGCCTGCCCTACACATTGCACGGCCAGCCAAGCTCCATTTTTTAATCCTAATGTCAACTAGAATATCGGCTATCGCAGTTTGCTCTCTGATCCACAGAGCTCTCTTCCTGTCTGTTAACGTTACGATTAACAGTTTTCGTTTCATCGCTCTTTGCATGGTCCTTAACTTGTTCTCGATCTTCTTTGTTAAGCTCAATGTTTGTGTCTCATATGTTAGGACAGGTAGAATGCAACGATTGTACACTTTTCCTTTCAACGATAGTGGTAAGCTTCCCGTCAATATTTGGTAATGCCTGCTCAATGTACTCCAACCCATTTTATTCATCTGTAAATTTTGTTCTCATGATCAGGAACCCCTGTGAGTTATTGACCTAGATAAACGTACTAAATAAATGGTGGTAGCGTGAAGCAGAGGTATATCACCGGACCTCGAATCTGAAGGTAGCAAGCTCGAATCCTTGTCCAGTTCACTATATTTTTCAGGCTTAAGTTTCGTCTGAGACCGGCAAAAAATGCCAAGAGTCAGTGGGGCTATATCCTAGTCAGGGCAACCAAATTAGGAAGACCCACTAAGCTTCAACAAAGACATTCCCTCACAATAATTGTCCTCCCAAGTGCTATATTCGCCCACTAGCTCCCTCATCACTCTCACACCTATTATTCATACATGGACATAAAACCAGAAATTAATATGGTTGCAAAAGAAAGTAAGAAAGATTTTGGGTCGAGCCATTCATATGGCCGCAGATTAGCCAGCGAAGCTGACAATCACAGACCGAGCAACTATGGCCAAACTGAGCGTCCACAAACATTCTCTTCAATTTCGAATTCACCCCGGTGAAACTCGCACCTCTGCTATGCACAATCCGGTTCTTACACACCATGGCGCCTACTACGGCGCACATCCCTGTGTTTTCCCGCCACAACTGCCACGTCGTTATATTGATAGCGAACGACAGCAGACGCAGCCGGCAGAAACGGCGGCCAGTGCGGGTGCACACCCACACTGCGCAGGTGCGGCACGCGTGAAATCACGCGTCCTTTCTTCTGCGTCGTACTAGGGTTCGTTATCTTTTCGTTCACTTTACTGACATTAGCCAGCCCAGATACTTCCCCCATACGAAACCTTGCAGCGCCGTCATCTTCATTTGTTCACTTTACGGACGTTAGCCAGCCCAGATACCCTCCCTACGTGACCATGCGTACGGCTCATTTATACCGGTCCGTCAAGAAGAAAAACAGGTTAAGCCTTACATTGAAAGTGCTGCGAGTAAGTAGTAGAAATTTTACCTTACACATGACCAGTCCCTTTGAATTTAGCGACGTGGTACCGACGTTAAACTTCAAATAGAATAAAACACTCTTGTCTTCATGACGTGAATGCAACGCAAAGCATCCACTAACTTGAATTTTGACCAACTCTCCCAGATGACTATACCATAACATTTGCTTTGTTGTGGAGTGGGCAAGGCGGCAGCGTGTCTGCAACGATACTGAACAAGTCTGTCTTTTTCCTCGTGCAGATTTTGACTACAGCTGTATCCCCACATGCATCTGCATCAAGCCACCGTCTTTACCAGGCCATCGATTCCTTCTTCTTCCTTGCCGGTGGGGACAACGATGCCGCCGGCAGGAACTACTGCAGTTTCATTGAGCAGCCGAGTGCCCCGTGTGCTCTAAGCATCGACGTTATCGCCATCTTCCATGCGACGTCGTCTGGCCCAGGACATTTAAACCTGCCGCCATCACCGTGCGTCTTCAGTGAGCAAGGCGGCAGCGTTTCTGCAACGATGCTGAACAAGCCTGTCTTTTTCTTCGTGCAGGTTAGTTACCTTAGTGGTGCTAAATGTTTTTGAAGTAATGATGCTTTTCTTCTTATGCTGCCTTGCCCATGGAAGCTAAAGAGTGTACTTTCTTGTTCTCTGTGCTTCTTTTTTATACGCTGTAACTGTGTGGTAACGTAGAACAGAATTCAGGGCCTGATGACGACAAGCAGGCAGGGCAATTACACAATGTAAAAAAGAGCGTTTAAGTGATCATGATATACTACTTCAAGTTCTCAAAGGTCAAAACGAAATTATTCGTCGCATGAACGACTTCAGCTTAACACAAACAGGTTTACAGGAATCGTTAGTACAATAAATGGACAGACTGGATTCTTTATAGGCATCGGTCACGCGAATGACTGGTGTTCATGAGCAAGTGGCATCTGTCGAATCTGAAGTAATGAAGGTAGAGAAAAGTGTAGCATTTATTGCTAATAAGGTTGATGACCTTGGAAGTCATAGCAGGAGAAATAACATTATTATTCACGGTTCGCGAGCCTGCAGATGAAACATTGGCGTCATTGTGTGAGAGTGTGACAAAAATATTTTTCAAGAAACGCTTGAAGTTAATACAGCTGGTATTGAAAGATGTCACAGGATTGGACCGAAATGTCCAAATAGAACAAGGCCCATTATTTTTATGTTGCTCGATTACAGGGGAAAACTCCTTATTCTAAAGAATCGCGGCAAACTAAAACATTCAGATATGTATGTGACAGAAGACTACTCACGAAAAGTACGCAGCATAAGAAAAAAATTTGGGGGTGTACCCGCAGAAACTGAGAGCGCAATGATCGGGTGAGACTTGTTCACGACAAGGTATAAGTCAATGAGACTTTGTACGCCTTAGATGAGTCCACTAATGATAAAACTGTCGTGTTAACAATATAAAAACAAAATGACTTCCTGATTGTTCTTCACTAAAATTTTTGAATGTAAACTATAAGAGCGTCGTGCGCAAGGGACTTGACTTAGAGCACTTATCTTTAATCTACGAACGTGACGTTATCACGCTCACCAAAACATGGCTCTATGACGGTGTCTTTGACAGCGAATTTATTCCTTCCCAGTCTGGTGTACAGAGGCGCGATAGGAATTCTAGGAGTTGGTGCGTAGCCTTGCTTTTTAGGAAGCGCCTAAAAGTTGTACGCATTGTTGAGCCGCCTGGAGTCGAGGTCATGTTTTGTAAGTTGTTTTTCGAATGCCAACGTATAATAGTAGGAGTGGTTTACAGACCATCGGGTGAAGGTGTGAAAGTGTTCGAAGAGCTGAAAACGTTTATCGCTTCTATTACATCGCGTGGCACTAAACTGATCTTCTATGGCGATTTCAGTTTGCCTGGCATTGACTGCAGCACTTTCACAGCCGCAAATAACGATGTTGTCAATAGTCAAGAACTTATTGACATTGCGTTCTGTATAGGCCTAAGACAACCAGTTCATGAACACACAAACGTACATGGCGAGGTTAAATCTGTTCTTGATCTTGTTTTTGTCCGAAGTAACATCCCAGGAACCATTGAATGTGATGTGGTTGATTGGATATTGGGTCACAAAACGGTATTTGTACAGTTCTCTTCTTTGAAAATGAAAGAAACCTATTAAGTCTACATAATTTCGTTACTTCTCAAAAGCTGATAATGTTTCTGTATTGAACAGATTAGAACCTTCTTACGACAATTTCTTTTGCAGTGTTGGTACGTGTGATGTCGATACTTTGTGGTTAAAGTTTAAGAATACAGTTCATGCTTGTATACAACTATTCGTACTACTCAGAACTAAAAAACTAACATTTATAATTCTGGGATCACGAGAGACATCATTCACCTAAAAAGAAAAATGAAACGTAAAAAAAAATTCTCGAAAACACGCCGCCATAGTACAGTTACACAAATTCATATTGCAAGCATGACTCATGAACTTAAGAATAAGCTTCGAGAACAAAAGAACATTTTTTATAATGTGCGGCTTAGCCGGATGATTAGAGAGTCTCCAGCGAACTTTTGGAGATTTATAAAACTCTTCCTGTCTAATAATAATAACTTTACTGTAAACAACGCTTCTACTTTTGGTGTTATTGTAATTGCCAATGCGTTTAACGAACATTTTAGATCAGTGTTTATAACCAACAATGGAAACTTGCCTCTATATGACAACTTTAAATATCTGCCTCCTGTTAAAAACTGGAAGTATCGGAAGCCGAATAACTTAATTTATTTTAAGGTTTGTGCGACAAGAGATCTCCTTGTCCGAATGAGATACCTAATGTATTTTTAAGGTGCTACGCAGAATGGTGTTCTAAATATCTTGTGATAATTTTTAATGAATCGCTTTCTAGTGGTGTTTTACCAGGTGACTGGAAAGAGTCAAACGTAAAGCCTCTACATAAACAAGGTGATAAACATCAGATAACTAACCATAGGCTGATAGCTCTGACATGTGCAAGTTGCAAAGTACTGGAAGACATCTTATACAACCATGTAAGTGAATTCTTTGACGTTAAGACGGTCTTATAACCGATACAGCATGAGTTCAGGCATGTTTTTTCCACGATCACACTGCTAGTTGAGGTAGTTCATGAATTTGCTTTAGCTATAGAGAATCGTCGACGCAATGTTTATGGATTTCGCCAAGGCATTTGATAAGTTGTCACACCTGAAACTCCTTCTTAAACTATCTTGCATTGAAAAAAAAAACAGCATGATTTCTAATTGTATCCAGTCTTACTTAACATCCAGGTATCAATGTGTAAGTTTTAACAAGGTCTCTTCAGATTTGCTTCCAGATGTCTCAAGTGTTCTGCAAGGTTCCGTGTTAGGTCCGTTGTTGTTCCTTCTATACATAAATGATATTGTTGATGGACATGAGGCTAAAATCAGACTTTACGGGGACGACTGTGCGTTATATTCTGTTAACTCAATTGAGGATCAACTTCAGCTAACCAAAGAATTTCATCAACTGTTTCAGTGGTGCCACACATGACAAATGTCAGTAGACTACAAGAAAAGTGTTTTCATGTCTGTAACAAATGAGACACGTCTGTTATTTGTCTACCTACTGGATGAAAACATACTATCACGCGTCAAGCATTATGAATATCTAGGTCTTCATATTTGCAATAATCTGCGTGGTAACAATCACATAACCCAAATCACTAACCAGGCAATGTCGAAGCTGCATTACATGAAACGTTCACTTCACAATTCCTCATGAAAAACAAAGCTTACAGCATACAAGGTTCTTATTATGCCTATTCTTGAGTACGCTAATATTATTTGGGACCTTTTTACTTAGGTTCATATCAACAGATTGGAAAGAGTTCGAAATAAAGCGGCGGGATTTATTTTTAATCGCTATGGCAGAGTATCAGTTTCAGGATTGATGGCAAAAGCTGGTATAGAGCACACCTCGGAGAGGAATAAAATGCTTTATGCTTAAAATCCTTAAAGGGCACTTAAAAAGTGACACACCTATGTGCATTTATCTACAGGTTATGCTAGTAGAAGGCGCCATAGTCTTTCAGTAGTTCCCTTTCAGCCAAAAAAATTATGTGTTTCAGTATTCCTTCATTCCGCGAACGGTAATAGAGAAGAATGACTTAGGTTCGCGCGCAGCTGAAATGGAAGACATCAAAAATTTTGAAAAATTTATTACCAACTGATCGGTCATTGTACGCGTTCTTTTTCTTTTTCTTTTTTTTCTTTCTTTTTTTACGTACACATATTGTATATATGTAATCATTTTTCATTTTCTTTTCTGCTCTCTGTTTGAGAGATTTGTCATATGTAATCATCGTTCGCTACCCACTCTGCAATGACTCCCACTGGAGTCAGCAGTATTGCTAAATAAATAAATAAATAAATAAGTAAATAGGAAAACTACACATGCGATACGTGTTTCCGTAAGGTTAAAATTCTGCGAAGGACGGAAACCAAAATTGCACGTGGAATAATGAGTGTTCCGTAAAGAAAGAAATCTAGTTGCGCAACTACTAACCAGCTTCCAGATAAACGAATGTGGCCGCATGCATTAATTGTTGCGACTGCAAATAGGATGCTTGGTGTACAGGCGCTCCCAGAATAATTCGGAACGCAACACACGCACCCGTTCGCCGGCGGTGCGCGCCCGTCGAAAAAGTAGTACCGTGGCCTGCGCGTGCGCGGTCTCCCTAGCGGGCAAGGTTGGCTCCCTAGTGCATCTAGTTTGTGTTGCGTTGCTCCTAAACGGTCGCCCTAGGTGCCCCTTAACGGCTGCGCCGGTGGTGTCTGTGACAAGCTGTGTCTGCGCATGCACTCGCGTTGGAGCATAAGCGCTCGTGTCTGCATGTTCGGGTGCTTGGGCGCCTTTTTTTTTCATTTTTTGTGTGGGCCGTATTTATCATTTGCTCAAAATATTTCAGGTAGGCGACCGTGACTAGCGCTGGCAAAGGGCGACGTTTGCGTCTGATGCAACCGTGATGATATCGGTGGCTCGATTGAGGAAGAGATACGAACACATTGAAACAATGACAGTTACGAGAATTCTGCCCTATTCCAATCGAGGTAACATGCCGAAAAGAGTGCCGATGAATGTGCGGAGAAATACAATTAAGCTCAGTTCCGAAGGTATACCTCAACGTGAGATATGCCGCCTCACAGGAAAGTCTATAAGTGCGGTCAACCGAATAATCCAAGCATACAGAGATGAAGATGGCCGACTTAAAGATGCAGCACGATCGGGATGACACCGATGCACGTCGGAAGAGTTCGACCTTCTCATTGTTGCTGCAGCCGTTGCCCATCCTTTTCAGAGCGCCCGCCAGATCAAGACAGCCCTCAACCTGCAAGCCAGTGAGGAAACAATTGGAAGGCGCATACGAGAGGCTGGTCTTCGTGGATTTGTCGCGGCACAAAAGCCACACCTTACGGAGCGCCAAAAACGCCGGCGCCTTGAGTTTGGCTGGGCATATGAGCGCTGGACGACTGTAGAATGGAAGGAAGTCATATTCTCGGATGAATCGACATTTTCATCCAGATGGGATCAAGAGCGCCGCGTATGGAGACCATACAACTGCAGGTATTTTCCTTTTCTTTCTGATCTTTTAAGCACAAATTCCTGGACCCATAAAAGGCATTTCATCTGAAAAGACCATTATCTGTTGCCTTCTTTTTGCGTAGATACGAGCTTGGGTATGTTTCCGAGATCTACAGCAGCGGCCGGTCTGCTCTCAACATTTGGTGAGCAATAAGCAAAGAGGGCCTCGGTCCGCTAATCCGACTGTCCCCATCGTTCACAGCCGAAGCTTACTGCGAAATTCTGGACTACCACCTATTGCCATATACGCTCTGAACGGGCCATTTAAAGATGGCTGCTACTTGTTCCAACAAGACCTGAGCCCGGTGCGCACCGCCAGAGCTGTGGAAGAACTTCTTCAAGAACGTGGTGTTCGCGTTCTTAACTGGCCTCCGAAAGGTGCAAACTTCGATGTTATGGAGGACGCGTGGGGCACGATGAAGGAACGTTTATGCAAGCTGAATCTGGAAGGGGCCAGTGCCGACGAGCTCTGGCTCGCCATAACGCGCAAATGGAAGCACCTTGGACAGAGGAGGGACTTCGTAGATGCGCTCTACGAGTCAATTCCACGCCGCCTACAAGCTGCGCTTCGCGAGGACGGCGCATTCGCGACGTATTGATAGCGGAACATGCCACCGGCTTTAGACGAGACAGAGTTACGTTTGTGTTCTGTAGAAAAAAATAAACCCAGTGTTCTTCCTGTTATTTAAATTTACTATGTTCCCCTTATAGTGCTTTTTTTTTGTATTCAGTTCACATAGCCTACCCTTGATAGTCATTGTATATGCCCTCTGAACAAAAGAAAATGAGTATGAAAATGAGTATCTAGGCCAACAAACGCCGACACGCGATCAATACGTAAGGATACTCGCTACCAATGGTCGATTTTCCGTGATTGATTGGCGCACAATATATGCGAACCACGTAACGGGGTGCGCCAATAAATGACTGGAGTCATGAAGAGTTCATTAGAGTGCCCTTTGCATGACGTGACTTCCTGTGCGTGAAATTGGCCTTGATGAACGTGCAGCGTTATTTCATTTTGTAAACTCTTTTATTGCCACTATCGCAGACACACCCATTAAAAGGGGTCACGTAATAGTGGAAATTGTCCTCGTATTACGAAGCTAGTAGTAACACGGATCGGGAGATAATTTAATAAGAACTAATACTTCGCAAGACAGGCCAGCACGGTCGAAAAATAAGGCAGCGATGCCGTTGTAGGCAAGCCGCCTCACTATAGCACGTAACGACGTAAGGCATTGCTATCTCCCCGACGGGATCCAGACCATGACGAGAATACGCTGCAAGGAATCCACAAGCCTTTATTTATAGATTACGGTGCATGCTGTGCTACAGACATTCATTCGCCCAGCCCCCATTGCACAATGCTAAAGGGCACCTAGCGCTACCTTCTTGGAGCAAGGCAACGCCAATCTAGATGCACTAGGGAGCGAAACTTGCTCGCTAGGGAGAACGCGCATGCGCAGATCTTGCCCGTATTTATCCGCCGGCGCGCTCCGCCGACGAGCAGCTGTGTGTCCGGCGTTCCGAATTATTCTGGGAGCACCTGTACGTAATCGCTGTGTGCGATGAATCAGTTAAATGTTACCACCTTCCTTGTCGCTTATGTCTCCTTGTTCTCCTATATGATAAATACATCCTTCAGCAGCATAAATGTCCTTCGCTATCTTGTTAGGCTTCGTATCTATTTGCTCGCAATTTGTCATAAACTTCAGGGCGCGCACCAACGTTGTCCTTTAGGAATGTAATGTTTAAATCACTCTCTGCAGTTAGTACTTCTTTATGAACACCTTTGGAATAAACTCGTTCAGGCAACCATGACAACAAATACAACTTTACTATATATAGTGACGAAATTTTTTTATTTGCATTAGGGATCTCATTTGCGAAGTCTCTAAACGCCATCGCTGAACATCATTTTATGCATTTGTATTGCATCCGTTTATATTGCACGTCTTTCGTTATTTTATATTTGGTTTTCAGTCCCCACGAACCACCAAATATTTTAAACACCAATGGTTGATGAGAAGTCTAGCTATCACATGCCACAGCAACATTTAAACGAACTTAAAAAGACAAGTAAATTCCCAAAGAAATCAATGTGCTCTCGTTAGTGTCTAAAGGTTTGGTTTGTCTATCGAAGATTCACGAGAACACACCGTTCCGACATCGCCTAGTTTTGCCTACACCTGCGGAACAGGAAGTGTAAAAATGAAGTTACAGGTGCCCAGCGTGTTTAGCTGGAGTCCCCAAGTAACACCGACGGACGTCCATCAATAACAGCACGGCAGGAATGAAAATAGGTTGAGGGGACAAGGCTTTCTTCGGGCCTTTGCCAGCAAACCATGATTCTACGGTGGAGGAAAGCCTTTTCAAGCGATCACCAATCGCCGTGCATTGCGCTTGTCGACACCACCTGACAGCTGTAAATTTTCTTGGTTCATCGCACCACGCGTTTCTATCCTGTCCTGGACCTCGTTCCCTTGCCGGTAGTGCCAAATTGTGTTACTCTGATGCATGACTAGCTAGCTGTTCTGCGTGTCACATGACGTGCCGTGCATCACGTCTTTATCCTACGCTCAACAGGAATATCAGCTGAGTTCGTTTTCTTTCATGTTCACACTTCTTTCTTCGTCTCCCTCGACCTTGCGTACCACTTCCCGTTCTATCGCTTACTGCGCCATCCTTAGTTTTTTCAAAGTTTCTTTGTTGTCCTCCAAGTTTTGATGCAGTGCGTTAGCACTGATATAAATTATAAATTCTTAAGTTTCAGCTTACTGTAGGCTAATTATAGCACATAATATACACAGGCAAGGGTCCCAAAATACAGGACGGCAACGGCCTTGAAATGCGAGTTTTACACTTCTATCTTTAAGTATAACAGTGTAATGGTTCCAAGACTTACATTTGGAAATCGGATTGTTTGCTTGAGGTCAGGGGTACAATCACGACTCGATGGTAACCAAATATCAGTAGGACGCCTCGCATTGGGCGCTCACGGGAAGACTACAAATGAAGCTGTGCAGGGCCATATGGGCTGGAAAAGTTTTGAGGAGAGGGAAGCTCACAGTAAAATTGATTTTGAAGAATGACTTAGGAATGTGAAAGAAAGTAAAGGTGTTGCGATAGTGTTTGGGTATTTGTACACTAAAAACATTGACGCACAGTAGACGAAGAGAACAAGGAAACTTACCAGCAAGTATGCGGCCGGTATAGTAAGCAATATGACAACAAAGAACGTCAAACGCAAAGCCATAGAGGCTGAGGCAATCTCGTAGGTGGCGGCAGTGGAAAAGAAACCTGCTATGAGTAACCACCTAAGAAGAAAAAAACGAAATGAGGAAAGAAACAACCTATGATAACCCAAATTGAAGTCTTTTAATTTTCGAAGCGAGATCGGGATGCCTTAAAGCGCGTAGTTATAGAGTGATATACACCAATGAAGAAGAAGCGCGTGCTTGCTGCGGTAAAGCTAGGCAAAAGATGCAACGGTTCGACTGGCCCCCTTCAAGCCCTTGAATTCAGGGCTAACAGGCAGAAAGTAAACATGTCCGCAATAGAGATAAGTAAAAGGCGATTGGATATTTGTTGGTAGAAAGTATGGAGACCACAAACAACGGAGTTGTATAAAAACAAGGTTCCCAATAACGGTTCAAAAATGTTGATGCTAGGAATTTTCGGTCTGCTAAAAAAATGAGATATGTAAGACATTAGGCAAAATGAAAAACAAGAACTTGATGGTGCAACCCACCACCCCGTATGAAAAGGGACGCTCATATAGCATCCATCCATCCCTTAGCTACCACTGCAATTTCCGGCGCTGCAATAGTTCTCGCGTCGAAAGTAGAATCATGTGACAAGACTTCGCCACGGCGGAAGTGCGCGCGGTGATATTATCTTCCGATTAGGATGTTCTTTTTCTTATTTGGTGATACGTAAACGTCGCCTTTTGTTAAATGTCTCGTTTACAACAGAAAAGGTTGCTCAGCGCCTTCTAAACACTTTTTATACGTCATCGCGGAATATATCCAGCTATGGTCGAGATTTGTGCCTCTTCCGGTAGGGTTGTTCGCTTAGAATGCAGAGACAAGACCTGATATATGCAAATGTATTCTGGTGAGAGGTTTTTTGCACAACCTTGAGTGGTTGGAGATCACTCCTTGGAATTTCGTTATCAGCAAGCTATATTGTGGTGAAAGGTTGTCAATGTTCAAGAGGTGGGCCGAGTTACAGTTGATTATAACGCTTGCCGTAGTAAAAACAAGAATAAGTATATGACTCGTTTTTATCTTTTTCATCAGCGGCGCAAATAAAGACAAGCTTGACTACTAGATGATACAAACACAAAATGAAATCACGTATATTTTACAGTACAAAACAAAAATACGACCACTCCGCACCTCACTTCGTAGTTTTGCGCTTCTTTTTGTGTTCTTTTCGAGCATGTTTGCGCCAAAGCAGAAAATTACAGCAAAGCTATCAGCTGTGTTAACGTACACTGAGGCGTATGCGAACGAGACACAACAACGCGGAATGACAGGCATCTTATGCAGGCTAATAAATGTTTGCGCTTGTCCCTAAGGCTCTGCATGGCACGGGCAATAAAAGATTATCGGCCAAAAATATTGTTGGGAAGTTAAGTGAGGAAGGTACTTGCAGCACCAAGTTACGCAGATAATGAAGCTACCTTTCCAGAAGGTATAGACAGCCAAACATAAGGATTTAACTGATACAAACGATGTGATGCGGATCTGTGTGCAAGTTTTTCGCAAGAAAGTAAAAAAAAAAACAATAGGAAAACATACCAATAAATTCAGAATATCTACGACATAATCCCCTCACATGTACAAAACAAGGCCGTTGATTCACGAAATATGAATCAACGGCTGCGCCAATGGCATGATTGGCTGATTAGTCTAGCCGCCTATATTTCGCTTCTCGTATTTGACAGTTTCACTCTTGCCAACGTAACTCGTTATTTTGTGCATGTATATGCGTGCTTTAAAACTTGCCACCGGGATTTGACGACCATTGAGCTTATGTAGAAGCCACCGTGCTTTCTGTTTCTGCAATAGTACGTCTGCAAGAGTATATGTCTGCAATAGTATTTGACCCACATCGGCATGGTGAAGCATCGCGTGTTCTCATACAGCGTATAAAACCTTCAAATCAAAACAAAGAACAAGTGCTGTTGCGCACATGTACAACAATCAACCGAAATTCCGCGGCAGTATACAACAAAAAAGAAAATTGTTCAGAGACCCTTAAGACTTGCTTACGTGTGCGAATGCGAAAGCGTCATAGTCCCTACGGTGAAATTTTTTTCCGCGCGTTCCTTGTCCACGCTAGCTCTCGCCTGCGTTCTAACTTCGCCTCGGTAAGGCAAGAGGCGATGCTAACAAACGCGCCAAGCGTCTCAACGCGCTCGCTTGCCCGCGAGGAGTTCGTAACTCGAAAGACCGCTCGGCGGCGTTGAATTGGACATTAATGCTTTGGCATTCACAACTCATAAGAAGTGCTTAGGTGTCCTCGGACTTTTCTCTCTTCGTGTTTAATTGCGAGACAGTGAGACTGTGTAGAAGAGTTCAACAACACCTTTTGCGTACCGGGAACATGTGGCGACGTGGTCGTTACCGAATGCCATCCTGGAAACAGCCGGCAACGCAGTCTGCCTAGGAACCCAGAAGCGGCCGTCTCCCCATGGGTATCGGTGAGAACGCGCAACCGGACGCCGGCGTTGAAATATTACACGAGCAGCTGCCAACGTAGCCTGCGTCGCTGTTACATCGCTGTGGACTGCAAAGTTTCAAGGAGGTCATTGCGAAGAAGCCGAGCCTATAGCATCTACGCCGGGACACTTCTACCTCCAGGGGCGGTATATTCTAGCGATCCATTTTGTTTTCCAACCTTTCCGCCCGTCGTCGTTGGCCCGGACACTGCATCGTTTGTTAGAAAATAAACCCCTGGTCGGCAAGGCGGCTGGGTCTTACCCGAGGGCCCGTGCGCAGTCCAGCATCTCCATGGACGAGATTCAGAGTACTCGCAGCTTACTCCACCACAATGGCTCTGATATACACCGTGCAGCGAGTCACAAGGAGAGCTTGGGGATGGCGAGCGGAGGACGCACAGCGGAGGAGACGCTGCACAGCGTGCCGAGGTAAGCCCCGTGCGGTCCTTTTGATATACTGACTTCAACATGGCGGCTGATTTTAGGAAACCGCTTCGAATAGCAACGTTAAATGTACTGTGTACAGGATCCGTCAATTATAGACGGCGTCAATGACAAGTAAGCCATACCTGACCCGCTTAACGAAACAAAAGTAAAAGTAAAATTTAAAAGTAAAACAAAAGTAAAATTTGGAGTTTTCTTGAAATTGCACTTGGGCGAGTTGAGATTTACACTTATGCGTAGCATGTCGGTGTGCTCTGTATCTGCATCGTCGCGCTATCTATGTTCATTACCCTTATAGAGTTAATCCAATACACCACTATATTATCGCAATTCCATGCAGTTTTCCGTTGTTTATTAACGGCACCCGCCGTGGTTGCTCATGCATGGCTATGGTGTTGGGCTGCTGAGCAGGAGGTCGCGGGATCGAATCCCGGCCACGGCGGCCGCATTTCGAAGGGGGCGGAAGGCGAAAACACCCGTGTACTTAGATTTAGGTGCACGTTAAAGAACCCCAGATGGTCGAAATTTCCCGAGTCCTCCACTACGGCGTGCCTCATAATCAGAAGGTGGTTTTGGCTCGTAAAACCCCATAATTTAAAATATTAGCTGTTGTGTATGTCCAGAAAACGTAATGCCCGTTCTTTTTATTAAGATAGCAGTTATACGTATGCTCGCGTCGCATTCGTGACGTAGGCGCCGCCGCCGCCGCCGTCGTTGTGCGTTCTCGCTCGACTGCGCATGCGCGGCACGTTAAGGTTCCGAGGGACGCGCGGTGCGTTTGGCCACAAAATAAATCGAAGGGGACGCCACCGTCAACGCTGCGTTAAATAACCTCGGTAGCGGATCCAGGGCCACGTTCTACCTTCGACTGCTGTCATGAAAGGGCCGTCCGTACGCACAGTATAAGCGCGCGCCCCCCTAGCGTTCCGGCTGAGGTGCTGCGTCACACGGCTGACCGGAACGGGCAGTAAACGCCAAGCTAACCAGAATTTAACTGGGCACTGATTGACACAACGATATGTTGTCGATGTCATCTCGTGCATCATTAAGGTGCGATGCCTGCCACACTACTGTCGGTGCTCTTCCTTGGAGGCCAGCGTTGAGAGACGCCTGGTGGCTGTCACAGCGTCGTTCCCCGCAGGAGTTTCCTGGCGTACTGCGTCGCGCCAACACGTTGCCCCCTTATTTACTGAGAACAAAGTTCGAATAGTTCAAGAGCAACACTAAACCTTCTTATCGCTGTCAATGCTACGCCCTTCGGGGGACACTGTCAACTTTTTTTCTTCTTCGCCACTCGACGCTTCCAAAGGTGTAGCGCAGAGCCTTAGTATATTTCCCTCATCGCTTCTCATGCTCCTCTACTTCTCTTTTTCCCTTTCTATTTACGCCTGTGTGGAGTAAACCTTCTCTCTCTCTCTCTCTCTAGATTTTTGATGATCTGCACAATACTGAGCAATAAAACCAGAAATGGACGAATAATATGGTACAACGCCTTTCAGATAGAAAGAGAACAACGCTTAATGAAAAGAAAAGCTGGGAGGTTGACAGGAGGAGCATGTCTCGAGGGTAAAGGAGAAAAGGGAAAGACAGGTAAGCAGAAAGATGAGGAGTGATGATGGAAAATATATGTGCCGATACATCTGCTGCCCGGTCAGTCCAACTTTATTGGTGTCCCTGACAAATGCACGAGAAAGCACAGGCTATATACTATCCGCACACAGTGTCGATACGTACAGTTGTACAATAGTTGTATACATAACTATCTAGAACAGTGTGTACACATGAACTAGCAACATGCATTACAGCTACATATCGCGCAGCTCACAGCCAATCAGCGGTAGACATCACATCATTTCACATCACATCACATCATTCACATCACATCGATTCACAGGCTGTGAATTGATGATGTGATGTCTACCATGTGATTTTTGTGATTCCAATTCAGACTGGCATCACAAAAAAAAAAATCCAACAGCTTTTGCTGCTCGTAGTCAATTCTCGGCATCTTTCCAGGCTCCTGGGAGAGTTTCCTCAGAAAGAGGAGGAGAGACAGCCGCTAGGGATGTGTTCCGCTCAGTCGCATACCGAGCACCAGTTTTGACATTTTGGGGATTTTGTCGTTAGATTGAGCGACTTCTTTCTCTGTTTAGGAACAAACCTTTGTATTTAGCGACAAGCGACTTTTTTTTAACGAATGACTTGACAAGTTTGACAACATTTTAGTGACTTCGAAGTTACGAAAGTTGCTTCACTAATGGCTTTCTAGAGAGCACTTCATTATTCAAGAGCTGACCGAGTAGGGGGGGGGGGGGCGAAAGTGCCTAATGGATGCTGAAGCTGAATGCTGAAGCAACTATGTTCTGCACTCAAATGGAGAGACAGAGAGAGGTGGAGGAAGGCAAAAAGTTTAATGATATCTGGAGAGGTTAACCTGACGACTGACCTAGCATACTAATCCGAGTGAGAAGGTGGGGGATGCAAGATGGCACCCAGAGATGTCATACGCTGTGGTTAATTTGGACGAAAGAACCAAACTTCACAATGTGCTTGCAAAACGCGTTAGTTTTCTTTTATTCTCTTTATTTCTTTTCTCTTTACAAAACTAGTTCGAAACGGGTTCTAACACTGCTGTTGCTGCAGTTTATCTGAATACGTTCGATTGGTGGCAGTTTGCAGGCTCAGCAGTAGATAAAATTACCATTCGTAATAAATTTTACAGTGAGATATAGAATTTAGTATAGAATCCAGCAGGTGAATCATACTGTGTATTAACTGTAAAAAGTAGTACATTTTGTAACGGCTGGACTTCGAAGCACACACGAATCACATATGCATTAATTTCGCTTCTCACAGCCATTGCGCGGAGCTTTCAAGGGGAACAAGAGGAGGCAGCGCAGTATTTGACTGGTATGAATGTCACACAGTTGTTGTTCGTCGTGGTAAGAACGTGAATAAGCGTGGGCCACTAAGTTTAGTTCTCCCGGATAGGAGCTCTACAAGAGCACCAGCAAGTGTAAACCGAACCTGGCGTGTCTTTGTGCTACGAAAATCAGGTTAGTAGTGTCCTTTTGAACGGTGATGTTATTTGTCATCTTACAATCTGAAGCTAAAGAGAAACATTTCGCCCGTTATAATCCGTTGTTTTGCAAGCATATAAAAAAAAAGGGTCATCTGCACCCTGCTGGCAAATTTACTGTTTATTCCTCACCTTCGCAGACACTGGACAAACGTAAAACGTTTCGGTAGATGTGCTGCGCCACGTTAGCGTGCTGCATACTGCTCCAAACCGCCTACATTATTTTAAGTCTCGCGGCGGCTCTAGTGACACTATCATTACCATTGCAGCAAATTTAGTGAAAATTTGCTCTCTCTCTGTTTAGCGACACGCTCGAAAGAAGTGTTGATAACACTGGTGGGCAAACACAGAGCACATGGTCAGTAGTCTCAAGGCTGAAATAGACGTAATAGTCAGGATTACAGATCTCCATGTCCAATTTATTTTCATGAATTTTCGTTTATATTCCACACCTAGACTCAGATTCAGTTGACGTAGAAACTTCTCCTCGTCTCGTGGAATCCTAAGCGGGAGCTGAAATTATTAACTAGGGAGGAGGAATCCTAACGAAGAGCCCGCTGGTTCTTTCTATGGGTAGAGAAGTAGCACGACCTGTCGCTCGGTTGTTTACATGGGTTTTCATATCGAAATAGAGCACTGTAGGGATTTGCGAAGGTCTCTGGACGCCCCTTGTCCCTGCCACAGCTTTGGTGAAATAGAGTATCCGCCGCTGCTTTAGGGGGCAGACAAGAGCTTCCACCGGGTAGAATAGCAACACGCGTGCTTCCGACCCGGTGCTCGGTAACTATGGGAGTTCCAAACGCTTGGAAAGACACCCACCTATAGGGAAGTCGGAGACATGTTACTGCCAGATTCGTGCGTGCGTGCGTGCGTGCGTGCGTGCGTGCGTGCGTGCGTGCGTGCGTGCGTGTGTGTGCTCGCGTGAATGCGTGTGTGTGTGTGTGTGCTCGCGTACATGCGTGTGTGTGCGTGCGTGCGCGCGCGCGGTAATTTGGCGCAGGCTCCTTTCCCACGCGTATCACCCCTGGAGAAAGCCGAACGCCAAGCCATTGGTTGCCTGGCGGCGGTGGGAATCGAATCCTCAACCTCCTGTAGCCGAGGCGGGCGCTCTACAACTAGGCGATGAATACGGTGACCTGATGACGGGATCTAACCTCAGTCGCTGAGCCCAGCAACCCGCGTGCGCCCAAACTCAACCCGTTCTATTCTGGAAGCGCACAGACGAACTTGGCAGGCACGCTCGCCACTTCTGTAGTCCTCAGTATAGCCCGTGCGCATGATCTGGGGCCCTATCACCAATGAACGACAAACTTTCCACGACGAGTCGCCGTCCACGGCTGCGCTTGCGTTGGCTGTTAGGCCTATAACTAGTGCTGCTCCGCCCGAGCGTCTGCCACCAATGTCAGGGTTTAGTGCCGCGTAGACGGAAATCGATTCACAGCGGCCATACGGCTCTCGGAAGACGTTACGGTTGCTGCGAATAATATGTTTGATTATTATATTTGAATAATCGAGCTGGTGAAGAACTCAGTATAGGCAACTTTAAACAATTTATCCTTTTAGCTATGCGAGGCGACTTGCTACCCAAAACCGAAACTGCCAATTATACATGTTTAAAATTTACTACATTGACGAGCATAACACGCACCAACAATCGAAATAATTGACTAATGTCGAGGTGCGGATTAATTTTTCTGAACCAGTAAAATTAAATGAAATGAGATGTGCGAATTCTCACTTAAGGTGTGGCTTCACGGCAGCAAATATGTAGTTTGGAGGTGCGGTTTCACGGCAGTGCGACTCTTTCTGCCGTGAAACCGTCTTTAGGGCAGAGTTCTCCGGAAATCCAGGTGCCCAGTGGGCGCTGGTCCATCGGTCACGGTACATATAGCAACAGTTAGGAGACCCTGCGGTTACAACAATATGCGCATATTCTGCCGTGGTATTGTTCGGCATTGTGGTTGACTTCGAGACTGCCACTTCATGGGTCTGTTGTGTGCCCGTAAGAATTCGCGATTTGCGGATGGCACGAGGATGTGCAGCAGGTTACACAAGAAAACTATCACCGACTCCGACAACCTTCGATGGTTTCTGTCACAATTTAACGCGACAGCGTTAAGGGCCCCGTGTTACAGAAAATCTGGTGTTCTGGGAGAAAATCCGCAGAAAAAAATAGCATCCCGAACCACAACCACGCAGGCTCCGCGTAGCGCGAAGGCGTTACTGAATTAATTGAATTTCTCGAAGTAATATGAGTCGGAAAATTCGTGAAGTCAGACTTACACGCAACTTGGAGACATGATAGCGTATGATTGCCATTTGAATATATGAGAAAATAATTTGAATATACGAGAAAACATAATTTATGCGGCAACTCAAACACAAACCCCTTTTTTCTTGTTTACGGGAGGCATGAATCATTGACGAGCCACTGCTTGTAACCTCGGCTTTACGGGTGCGTGAGTCTTTGCTGTGCCCTGCACTGCGCCTGGATCGGCCGGCTATTGTTTTCTATCGGACCGCGTGTCGCAGTACATCCGGTGTTGGTGTCAGCGCCAACGGGACCCGATAACGCTATCGCGTTCCACTCTTAAAGGCGAACCTTAAGCGTCGTCCAAGTTGTTCTCACTATTGCTTGTGGCAAATCCACAAAGGAAAAAAAGTTATATACGTAAGAGAAGCTTGTGTTCAGCAACAAGTTCCTGAAGGATTTGGAGTTTTCGATTTGGTCGCGCTTGAGAAGTTCGAACCTCGAATCAGGCCAAAATGTGGCAGGCGTCAAATAAAGTGTTTTGTATATGTTGTACTGTTTAGATTCGTGGAAGGAAAAATTGTCGTCCGCCCGAAAATAACATAAAGCTTCCCTTCTGAGGAAACTGTGTAGGTTTCCTATGCAGCTTCGTCTCCAGTCGGGTGGATCTCTTCTTTTTTGCGACGAAACTTCTTTCACCTTGCAGATTTCCACAGCACTTGTTTGACTGTTTGCCATATTCAGAGTCCCTGTGTTACGCGTTGTAAATTTGGCCTCGCTTTGCCACGTGCTAGCCCTCCTGGTTAACGCATATGGTGGAGCGACCAACCGGGAACAGCATTTGTCCTGGGTGCGATGCTTAGACCAAGACAAATTAGACCAAGACAACTGCTAAGCTTTCTTTCAGAGGAATTCGTACGGGTTTCATTTTCTAGCTTTCACGCTACTATCGGTTTGATCACAAGTTTCTCGTCGATGGAACTTTATTTCCGTAACGCACTAGTTACAGCTTCCGGATGGCAAATGCAAGGTCATGGCCTCGAATCCCACTCGAAGGCCAATTTTTTAACGCGAAGCTGTACATGGCTAGGGTTCCATGCATTTTTGTTCTCCGTGAACAAAAACTATCATCATCAATGGCTCATACCCCCGTAAGCATTCATGCTACCGTAAGCAAGCAAAAAATGCAATGGTTCATAGCCCCGTAAGCCAGAGGCTACAAACACTCAGCAAAGTGAAGCGAACAGTTCTTTCCAATCACGCATACCATACAGAACAGCATGTCGAAGACTCATCATCAATACCTCATACCCCCGTGAGCAATGGCTCATACCCTGCAGGCAAGCAAAAAATGGAGTGACTCGTAGTCCCGTAAGGTTCATGGCTACTCACTTTGCGTGACTTAGCTACGATTGCCGGTGATTTCAATGTGGATGTGTCGGTACCGAAAAGGGGGCGGTTTACGCGTTCCGTGTTGCAAACACTATCCTTTGCGATGCCTCACGGATCCGGCTCGACCGACCACCCAGCTTCGGTAGACGTAAATACCTTTTTTTTTTTTTTCAGGAGCAGAGGAAAGAAACCACCGAAGAGCAACGTACGAACAAAGCGGAAATATCTATCATGGGCACATTTATGTCAAGAGGTCTGCACACAAGTCGTAAGTGTACGCTGCATAATCTCTAGATTGGCGACAAGTCTAAGCACGTACGGAAAAGATAAGTTGAACACACGACTGCATCTTTTTTCTTTTAAAAAAAAGTACCTTCGCAATATATGCTTCCGCAGGAAACGGCACGGTAACTCACGCTAAGCAAATCGGTGAACGGGTTCCAAGATGCATAATTATTACAGTGCGAAACACGAGGATAGTGTTTCGTGAATATGTCGTCTTTACCTTCGTATTTTGCGCTGTAACAATTACGACTCAATGCCAACTAGCCTAATTCACCGTTCTCCTGGGTTCCAAGACTCATTCAACATGCATGCGCAATGCAACACTGCCGAAATGTACTACAAATGAAAGAGTATACAAAAGTACCATTTTTATCAGCGTGATCTATAGTATCGACAACATCGACATTTTTTTCGTCCTAACGAGAATTTACACGAACAGCTTCTTGACAGAACGAAAAGAACATCACCCTTCAGGAAAACTCCCAAAGGCCGACATGCGAGCTCACGAATACGCGATACCGTCGCACAAGCAAAAAACGAAAATGCGTAAGCGAAGCTGGACAAACAGTCTTGAAAGACGCACACACCAACGTGTGCAAAAACTCTCTTGTAGGGATTCAGTTATCGCGTTCCGATTACTAAGTCAATGCTCGCGCGCGCAAATGCATGGCAAAAGGAAGCTCAAAGATTCTGCGACCGTAACCTTGATACATAAGTATAGTGTAGTGTTCTATAATCGGTATATTAAGTGCACTGTAATACAAGGTGCGCGAACTGACCAAGTTCACAATAAACACAAGTTGCAGTTCACTCGCTGGAAAAAAGCAAAAAAAAAAAGCGGAGGACATTTCGAAAGAAAAAGTTGTATGCCTTCTGTAAACCGAAAGTTCAAATAACTAAGCCATTCATATAGCCACAGTCGATCTTCTCGCCACAGTGGCAAAAATACCCTAAATTTTCTTCTCGTCCGCTAAGTCGTCTTGGCGCTGGGTTGCTCGGAACGCTCCGGCCACATGAAAGTCGTGGACAACCTGTGCTGCGGTCCGCACTTGAACGCGTCCCGGAAACGTGGCGAAGCCGGAAGCGCGACGTTACACAGGGCCACCTACAAAAAAAAAGAAAAGGAAATATGTGCAAGGCGATTCAACATTCGTTTGGCGTCGATCACAGACAATGCCTTTCTGAGCGTTTTGGGGCTGTCGATGGGGTGGAGCCACTGCGCAGGGAACTCTACCGCGCCACCGCTCGCGTGAGGGGAATAAGAGGAGCGTCGGACTGCTTTTTTTTTCCCGCATTTTTAAACTGCATGTACCTACGGATATGGTCCTCATCTTTAGAGAGTGCACTACCCTCGAGATCGGCCCGCGCATATGGACTGCGATGTCTCCAGGATCGGCTCACGAAGGAGGCTAGAAACGCACATACCTGATATGGCCAAGCATATTGGTGGCTCGATAAGAAAAACGTTGTCTTTAAAAAGATGTCGCAGCCTACCACGCAGTTCAACAATAACTGCACGTCACCTCGCTCACATATACGACACCACAGAAACGGGTCGCGCAAGGGCCATATACCGGAGCGTCGCCTTTCAAATAAATGGCGCTGTTATAGCGGTCACCATTACAAAGCCGAAGCCAAGATAGGTGAAATGATAGCAGAACCAGCATTTCCACTGAGCCACACGATAAGCACGCAGTGCGCTACGTTAGTCTCGAAGGGACCTGTTCCACGACACGACCGAAGAACCCGTCCCACGACACGCGTACCAATGTGCCCAACGCGAGTTCGAAAATCCCCCCCCCCCCCCCCCCAGTGCCCCGTGTTCGCCGAATTTGCGTTCAGCGAGAAACGTCGACATTTGAGAAGGCGCGCTTGCCTCTCTCTCACGCTCGCGGGCCCTTCCGCCACAGTGCGCGAAGCAGGCCAAGTAGAAGAAGAACTGCTCCGGATCGAAGCTCCAGAACGGGTTCGGCTGGCCCACGGGCGGCGCAGCGGCCGAAAGGCGCCGCCACTCGGGCGAGTCTGGCACGCGACTCGACGTGTGCGCCGCGAGGCTCGTCTCGTACACCGTGCGAAACTCCTGCGCGCTGGCGTCGGGCAGGAAGTCGCTGGCGTTGAGCACGTCTCTCAGCCGGTAGATGTCCTCCCCCAGGGCTCTCGCTCCAGCCACGACGTTCTTGAGCCCGTGGGCCTGCGCGCGCGCGCGCCCCGCACGAGATCGGCATCGCATGCTATACAGACTCCTGAAGCACCTCCATTCGTGCGTGGAAAAGCTAGGTACATACCCGTTTGCGGACTATACCACTGGCGTATATAGAAGAAACGAACGGGCTTCCGGTGCAAACGACGTAACGCGCTCCGTTTGCAGAACGGTGGCCCAGATGTGCGTCACGACACGGAACTGGAAGGGAAACTCGCACAACACTGGTTTGCCGTGTCCCGTAGAGTTTATGCATATCACAAATGTTAATCTGATAGAACTCGCTTATTTACAATTTTAGACTTACAGGGAAAGCTTTAGCTAGACCAAAACTCCTACCCACGCCTGTTCAAATACATGTAGAATGCGGAAATGCTTGGGTCGCTTGTAATGAAATTTGCGGCTACTGAGAGAGGACATTAAATTCTAGTGACTGCTGGAAGTGAATTTTGATCTATGGTCTGAATTTTATTTTACAAAAATTGCCGAACGTCGGTAAATTTGAAAAAAAATAGAAGTACACAATGTTTACAAGTCCGCAACTCTGCACCAAGAACAGATATCGCAGTTCTGTAAATTGCATCCGTCAGAACATCCGAAACGGACGAATTTGATATAATTGCCTCTTACGTGAATTTGTTACAATGTTTACGAAGGCTTTGCAAAAGTGCTACTCACGTATTAGTGGTATATTTTAGAGCCATGCGTATACAATACATCAAGTTTGTGCGCTTTAGATGTACTATTCTATGCAATTTACATAATTGCGATGTATTTTTCATTGCTGAGTTACAGAGTTGCAAACTTAGTTTCACTTCCTGAAAATGTACAATTGTCAGTAATATTTATAAAGACCACTGACGGCCTAAATAATAAACTAACGTGTTCTTTTAAATGCAACAAACCGTATCAAGTTTTGTACAGCGGTTGCCGAGAAAAACGATTTCTCCTTTCCTGCGTATTTTGATAGAAGACCCTGAACTAAATCTTCCTCTTATACGGTAGCTTTAGCTTCCCTTTTCCGCTTTGGATGTTCTGACAGATGCAATTTACAGAACTGCGATATCTGTTCTTGGTGAAGAGTGGCGAATTTATAAACAACGTGCTCCTATTTTTTTTTTTTCACACTTACCAAGCAAAAATCTAGTTAATGTCGCAAATGTTTTATTCAGTCCGTAAATTTTTTGGCAAAATTTGTTGAAAATTAAACATTAAAAAAATCAAATATCTGATTGAAAGATCTAACTCAACAAAAAAAAAAAAAAAACGATAGCAGTGTTCTGTAAACTGCACCAAATAACAAATCTCAAGTGGGCAAAATTCATGTATCGTACACCCATCAGAAATATACCGTTAATCTACCTCTAGGACGTTTGCAAAAGCCTCGTAAACATTGTAACAATTTAACGTAAACTGCTCATTCATAGTATAACAAGTGTGTCAGCCATAGATGCTACAACAGATGTACCTACAGAACTGTGGTGCCAAATTTTCGTGAAGTTACAGATCTGTAAACTTCGTGCTTCAGTTCCTTTTTTTTTATTAAGGAAGTTATTTTCAATAGATAAATGTATTTGAATAGGAAAGTTGGAGATGGCCCGGAGCTAAAGCTTCTTGTGAACCGTAACATATTTAGGCGACATGAGCACTCGGTTCTGTTTAACGAAAATTCACCGATCATGTGCGCCTTTCTTTAAAGCCAAGTCATTTATAACCAGGCACGGAGCCTGGTTAGCCCCACGCTATATTTAAAGACGACTGAGCTGTCTTCGAACACATAAGAAAGCATGGATTGCACGGATCTAAATTGCTGGCTGTGCATGCCTAACTCGCTATGAAATCTGGTTTCATTCGCCTCTCACTAATAGACATGATTTCGTCAAATAGTGCGCTTTACAAGAATAAAAAAGCAGCCCATGCAGTGCATTAGCTCGCTGATTATATCGGTCAACGTTACGGGTCTCATGACATGCTACGAGCTCGCAGGAGAAAAGCACTTATCAAATATTCTACCGCAGCTTGCTCCTTAAGTCATGAAGTCACCATTTCCTCGATATAGTATACACGAAGTAGCCCTCGTATTGCTTGTCGCCTTCCTCGGCTCCGCCTTCGACCAATTCTGGGCTGGTTTGTTCTCTTTAATAACTGGCATATACAAGCAGGCCCGGCAACGCACTCTTACTCGCATTGCGCCTGAAAGAGTTGAAGACTCCCTCCGATCAATGTACCACGGATAAAGATGTCGTGATTAGTGATAACGCATGCAGAGCTCCCGCTGGCACGACCATGGCGTTAAAAAAACAAAACGACTAACACACGGGCCAAAGGCTAACACACACGGCCGCTACTGCATTCGCCGCGGACGGAGAAATCAGCCCGACAGGTGAAAGCAGACTGTAACAGAGAATCTGTTAGCGCGACTGAGTGCTCGAAAAAGGTTCTGTTATCTGTGATCACGGTTTCCTGAGAAAAATTAGATCGCTGACGAAGTTTTATATTTTCCGGCAATGTGGAAAATGATAGGTTGTGCGTTTAAATTGGAGGATAAATCAAAATTGCTTCACCTTCGTTTTCAGCCCGTTTATGAGCGTTATTGAAACGCTTACAGGATTTATGCAGCACTTTACATATATCTACAGGCAGCAATTTACGGGCAGAAATTTTTAGAGGACATGGGGCTCATTCCATCGGTGACATGTAGCGAACGTTTGAAGTTTGTAGGTTAATTGTGTGCGTTGAATATAATTACTAAACATTCGTTTGTTTCTCGCATGTTATGTGCGTTATAAATACTAGGCGTGTAGTTGGTTTCCCCGGTTTCCTCGGTGAACAGTGCGAAGCATGTTGTCTATATTTGGCTGCAGTAGGAAGTTCGTTTTGAGTGACGAAAGATAACTGTTTAGTTTGAGTAGGTAAATTACAGCCTTTGTGCTAAATTACTTGCTCAAGCATTCCAGAGTGTCATACTGACGTTATACGGAACGTTTCCGAGAGTCCTAAAGTGATTGTACAAGACACCGAGTTCACATTTTGAGAAAATGGGTGAGCATGTTAACGGTAACACGTGTGGCGAAAGTTTCACGCCCCTGGTATAAGTAAAAGTGCTGAAAATAATTACTGAACCCTCATAATTTCCACATCTTTATGCGTTGTATGCGAGGGTCGCACTTGGTTTCCCCGGTGTCCTCGGTGAACTAAACAAGGGACCTTGTTTACATTTGTCGAAGAAAATGGGAAAGTTATGCGTAATGTATAGGAAAAGTTCAAAGTGTATGGTTTGGTTAATTGAGACTTTTGGAATAAATTACGTAGCAGCTTTACAAGTTCGTGACCACGAATGTCACCGATATTGAACTTATCCTATACGAAAGAAAGGCGGGGGGGGGGGGGGGGGGGGGGGGGAGCTATGGCAGCTCAGTATGCGACGTTAAATGCATGTAGATCAGCTTCTGCAAAAATGTTCTTGTGTGTTCGAAAATGTCATACGGCCGTTATTAGCTGTTTTCCAATGTCCTGAAAGACCTATGATACATCGACTTTATATTTAGTGGAAATGGTGGATGTTAGGTGTAATGTGTAGCGAAACTTTCCTGGCCCAATTAGAGGCGTTGCAATTAATTCCTGAACTATCGTTTTTTCTCCCCTATTTTGATGCGTTATGCGAGGTTATTAGATGTCTTCCCTGGCGAATGAGCACTAGAGTTGCGAAGTGGCAACTCGGGAGTTGAAATTCCAGAATCATTCCACATTTTTAAACACCCGAAATGGAATGGGAATGGAATGATGAAGTGTCCGTAAACACAGCAACTTCTAGTCTTCAAGAAATATGATTCGCTTTTAGCAAGTGAGCACTTGACCTACGACACAAGCATAGAAGCCAAGAACGCCGTCCGAAACGGTTACACAAGTCCACTGTGACTTAGAACGCGCGCCATGTTGATTTTTTTTTTCTGACACTCACGATTGTCCACTGCAAGTCAGAATGGTGTCCTGGAAAACTCATGTAATTATTGATTTAGTCATACTACACGTATAATTGTCTTGGACGCGTATCTTTCATATGTGTTCGTGAAGTGAGGTTCCTTAAGTATGTGGGTACTGTACTGGCAACTCCAGAATCCGTTACTTGTGCTGGCAATACTGACCCAATAAACAAAGATGGCTACGACATCCAGGTCTTCGGTGGTTCTTTCGCTTCGTGCTGTTCTCACGTTCCTCGTTTGTGGCGCAGAATCGAGGTCTTTCGTCGAAGCCGAAAGGTTCCTTGCTGCCGATTACCTTATTTTGATCGGTCTCAAGGATTTCAGCGAAGAAATCATGGAAATAGTTGCGTTGTGCGTGCAAACGTCCAGCCTGTCTATAGCGAGCCGAACCAGTCTTCTTAAAAGGACTTAATAGCCTTTCAAGCGAGCCGGAGGTTAAAAAAGGGAAACGTTTGTGCATAGCGGACCTCAGAAGGCGAAGGGTGCAAGCTCTTGTTCGAGGCGTTGCTCCACCGCTACAGCTGCGATACTTTACTGGTTTCAGATAAGTCACTACGCACTGCGACTCGTGCTGCAGCATATCACATTTAGGATATCGCAATATCTAGGCGATAACGTCTGTCGTACCTTCAGAAGCTAAATACGGATATTGTGCAATGATAAAACGAGTGTAAGACTCGTCAGTGTGTCTTGGGAGAAAAACAAATGAAGAGTTCCGTTTGTGAGTCGGGGTGCACCTTTCTCTTTATAGATGGCTGATCCGTGTGATAAGGTAGTTTGCGTCTGTTGACCGGCGCTTGTTCGTGCTGTAGTCCTCGTAGTAGCTTTAGGGTCCAAGATTGGGAACACAGCGGATATCCGCCGCGCGTAGGAACTACCAAACCACGGCGAAACGTGAGAATTTCACAACAGCAAATTGGACCACGCTGAGTTTCTTCCAACAGGTTTCTGAAATTTATCGAGGTTTTTGTTTTGAGCAGTGTCCCTTGTATTAGTGTAAATGCGTGACTCGCAAACGAATCAAAATAGTTGTAATGCAATTTGGCTGTGTGTTCAAAGTCGGGAAGCGAATTTGCTGCGCTGTGGCCAGGTAGAATGCTTCAAATCTGGAACGAGCGCTGTTTGCAGTTGTTTCGAAATTTCTTGCGAGTAAATAAACTGAAAGCTCACCGCGCTGAATGAGAGAACGGCACCTTCTGCTTACACCGCTAAATGAAAGCGTGCTATCCATGCGATATGTCTTATCGCGGCGTAACACGTGTCATCAACTTCAGACTTTCCGAGATAATTATCGTTCCTGCTACCGGTGCCTGCGGACAAAAGTACATCATTGAAAATATTCCTGCTGCTTAAGACATCAGTAACGCTAATGCTTGAACAGGAAACTAAACTAACCAAATCAAGTGAAGCTTAAGCGTACATCACTAATGTAATAAGGCGCCTACCTAAACAAAAGTACACTGCGAGATTTGAAACGCCATATATAGAAAGAAAGTGTCTACTCGCCGCGATTAAAGAAGTCTCGAATTAAGGGTTACGTACAGACCAGCATAAGTATTGGCCGCGTTTTCTCGATGCTTAAGATTCTTATCCATGTCGGTCACCGATGCACGTCGTCTGCCTCTTTAGGGAAACGATGAAATCATACATTGTTGTCATTCCACCGCGATGACACGCCCATGATGGTACACAACAAACGTCTTTCAACATCCGTCTTTTTTTTTTTTTGGGGGGGGGGGGGGGGGGGATATGTGCGCGGCGGCATCACGACGATTTGAGAAATAGGAGGCATTCAGTGCTTGCCGTGATAGGAGACCCTTTTTCGCTTCAAGCCTGAACCTAGATCGGCTGCTTCTCGACGAGGCCGCTAGGTAGCGAGCGATTACTCGCGAATTATCCAGGCATGTGTTGTACCATCCGAGTGCTCGCGCAATGCTTCTTTTGGAGGCTGGTGATTATTCCCACACCATATACAGTGGGTCCGTAAAGCCATGGTGTACTTTTGACTGGTCATAGGAAATAAACGAAACAAGATAGAAATGTGGCATCACATGGCCGTATCAGGCTTTCGTTACCGCCGCGAAAATGCATTCCAGATGGACCATCAGTCATATCTACCAATTGAAGTATGAACAGCGCGAAGGACGGGACAAGTAAGGACACAAACGATGAAGCGCTATTGGACAAACCACGGCCGCTGCATTAACGACCGGCTGCGCAACACGCCAATTATTTAATAACTGGGACAAGCAGCTACCTTGTCATGCACTGCAAAAACTGCGGATGCTTTCCAGAGCTGAACAATGCAGCCATTCTAAGGAAGTGTGGGAACGAAAGGACACGTAAAATATATAGAGCACGCAAGATAGCGAAGAAAGGCGCAGCGTGTGTAAGCACACCGTCAATTTATCTGCTTGATAAAGCGGTAGGGTTTTTTTGAAGGTTGTCAACGTGCGCGGCTTGGGTGTGGCAATTGATACGAATTTCCTTGCAATGACGTCGTGATTGTCTTTCCCTTGTGTACATCTACATTCCGTGCGCAGCATGCAATTAACCTTAGTAGAAGGCAGCGCTTCGTCGTTTGTGTTCTTACTTGTCCCGCCCTTCGAGCTGCGTAGACTTCGATATGTACCAGCTAGCCCACGTCAACGCTCCACCCGCAGGATTGGCTGGAATTTTCTCTCATGAACAATTTCAAAGTAGGTTCTTCTCCTGAATATAGGCCTCTTCCTTAAAAATGATGTTCTACGCGCTTTGAGATGCAGGTGGGTGGCGAGAACTCGCTGTGGAATGAAGCGCCACTTACCTGGAAACGGCTGTTGTAGAATATGGTGAAACGAAGCAGCGAGACCATCTGGGTAGTGGCAAAGACGCCTGCTAGAGCTGAAAGAAAGGTCGCCGGGTACCACGGCTCAAAGAGGGGCGAAGATGTCATGAAGTAAGGCACCGACACTTCCCTGCCCACAGTCACTCGGTACAGCACAATAGAGACAACTCCCGGCACGTGGTAGATGCTGTGCTGCGGCCGTCGCAGCGACTGCTTGAAGTACGTCGCTGTAGCCTTGGCGTATCTCCGGTACAGCTCGAAGAAAGGCGGCTTGGTGTCGTTCGGAAGGTAAGCGAACGCGCTGTCGAGCATTTGCCACGTGTTCGTCATGTTGAAAGCATTCGCTCCCATCCGCGATAAAATAGAGGTGCCTAATTTTTGCATTTCCCCGTCGTACGAACCCATCCACTCGCTCAGAGCGCGCTGCGACAACCGGACGGTGTTCCACGTGGGCTCGAGGTTCTTTTGGGCGTCACGGTGCAGCTGCCACTTGACGAGCGGCAGCAGCGTCTCCAAGGCCTCGAGGCACTTGAAGAAGCGGTAGTCGTCCGCACCGTCTTCGTGCCCCATATCCGCGAGCATGCTGGTGGTCAGGTATCGGGACACTATCGGCGACAACACCCAGACGACGTACGCGCCCAGGAACAGCTTGAACCGCTCCTGGTACCCGTCCTGGCTCAGGTGGGTCGCGTCGAACCTCGCGAAGAATTCGGGCTGAAGGTTGACGATTTCGTCAACGGGCCACAGCTGCGAGTCGTCGGGCAGGTAGCCGTTGACGGCCCTTCGGAAGTCCGGGTCGGTCAGATTGTAGTATTGTGGCATGGCCCCGAGTCCCCAGAAACGGTGCACCAGCTCGACGACCTCCGAGTGTGTCTGCAGCACTTGCTGTATCATGACCGAGTACGACTGGCCCGTGCGGCCGACGATCTCTGCGCAGCGCCTGAGGTAGTCGTTCGCTTTTCCGTCGGCGTCGAGCGCCTCGATATCCCGAATCCACTGGCTGAAGCGCGGGTCCAGCGTCATGTAGATGGTGTTCTCCGATGGACGCGAAGGATGGCGACCCACGTAAAAGGCCCAGAACATGGGCATACCCAACTGCAGGGATGCTCTCACTAGGATGTCCAGGAGCTGCGATCGTGTCGCGGGAGACTTGCTCGGCCAAGGAAGGCCCAGTTCGTCGAGGAACGCGACGAACGTCGTCGCATTTTCCACCTCCGTCTGCAAGCAGTAGGCGTGTGCCGGTCACAGTCTGGCCGCACAGATCTACGTTTCTCTTTTTTTTGCACAATCGCAACAAAAACGTTGCACCGCATAGTGGCGAATTTAGCGGGAATGAGCGGGCGAAAGCCTTAAGTTTGCAATGTTAAGTACAGGTGAGAATATTCTTGATACGCTATACTTGCAGCCCCAGTGCGGTACCAGCGCAATTTCTAAGCTGAACTAAGCTGAATTGAAATGCAATTGCGAACGTGCAAGAGAAGGATAGCTGCGCCAAGCGATTCCCGTTCCTCTCCCGTGACGTTCCTTTTTTTTTTTTTTTTCGCGTGCGAGCGCAAGCTTTTGAACACTGTGCACAGTGTCGTGTTTGCAATACTTCTTTTCCGACGTGTAATTTCATATGTCAGTAGCCGCAGCACCCCTGTACAGCGCAATCATTCAAAACGGTCCTCAGTTCTCTCTCCCTTGCGTATCCAACAAATGAATATTCGACAAATTTGTATAGCAGTGAATTCTCGAATAATATACAAATCGAATAGCACAGACTATTCGTATTCGAAATTTCGAACATCAACCCACCCCATAGAAAAACACCTTCCGGTTTTTCGCTCCGACAGCTGCACGATTGCGGAAGATTCAGCATGTGACCCTATGAGTGCTTTTTTTATATCCCCTCCCCCCCCCCCCCCCCGATATTTCATCGTGTTATTAAAGAGGCCGTAAAGAGATATGTTACACTAGAGTAGCCGATCAATTATCCGTTATTACTAATACATCAGTGCACGCACTTTTACTATCTGCTCTAAGCTATATTTCGTTGTTTATCAAGAAAAATCGGTTTCGTAAGAAAGCAAGTAATCTTGCTTAAGAAATGAGCTTTTTTTTTTATGGCGTCGAACGCTTAAACATGGAAACTACTAGAATCGTAACTAAAGGTGAATTATATGCACAGGCGGACATCACTTGCAAGAAAGGACAAAGAAATTCATACACTAGCTAAACTACTTATGTTAATAAGCGTCATACTACAAACATTACATATTGTTTTAACGCGATAGCCTTAAAGGCTCATGTCACAGAAAATCCGTTCCCAATATTGGCGTCGGTGGAGTTGTACGTGAGCGTAAATTTCCGTCCATATTTAGGTATATGTATGCGCCACGCCTTGCTATATATAGGACATGCTGTATATAAGGGTTTATATTGCCACACCATTCTGTCACTAAAGTTACTCATACGTTGTCTTACATCATTCTTGACTAAGTTATTCCTTGGGAATTTTGAGAATGACAGCCCCCAAACATGTGATGAAACAAAACACCGACAGCGGGTGCCTTCTTATGTTAAATCTTCTCAGACTTAAGTCGTAAAAGTGCGAAACAATAACAGAAACCTCAAAATGATATAATTGTTTTGGCGACGCTGTGCAGTACCTCTGGAATCGGCCCATGCAAGAGGACGCGCTTGTACCAGAAAGCTTACCTTCGTGCATATATAGCTTTCGCCGCCAGCTTTTCCCGGTAAACATTACGGTTACATAAGCCGCACTTGCCGGGAAGCGTGAAAAGCAGCGGGGATATTTGAATGCTATCGCATTTCACTCTTAAAGGCAAAGCTTAAGCCTCCTCCAATTTTTTTTTATTCAAGGTTGAAGAAAATGATCATAAGAAAAGTCTAGTTGCAGGTATCTATACATATTAAAACCGACCATGCATGCGGAAATAAACAGCGTGATGTTATTCGTTCAGCTTATCTGATTGTGCATGCGGCATCGCGATTTGCGTCTTTCCGTCCAAGCCCTTCTTTGATGCAAATGCGTGACGTAAAAAAATGAAGCTGCCGTTGAACTTCCCTGTTCCCTCAAGCCGATTCCGATTGGTGCTTTACGGAACTCGCGACTCGGCGACGCGTAGTCACTTCAGTACCACGGGCCGAGACAGGCCACGTTGTAGCACGGTGTGGCGAAGCTTTGTTCTACACCACCCTATGACGTCACAGGGGTGGGAGGGGAGAGGGCGGTGCCACATGCGTAATCAGGCAAATCGAACGAATAATTTGACGCCGGTTATATAGGTCAACGTGACCGTTTTTGAGTGCACAAACGCGGAACAAGACTGTTATGGTGATTCCCTTCAAACTTTTCTATACCAACGTGCATTGTGAAGCTTGTAATTAATAAGGCAATTATTGTTAATTAGTTTATACAGTAGGGGTTGGCGAATATTCGAAGTTTCGAGTACGTATTCGCGTTCGTATCCGGAAAATAACTATTCAGTATTTTCGAATATTCTAACCTAGTCAAATATTTTGCGGCAACCGAATGTTAAAATCTTGTTACTGTTCCCCGTCTGCTAAACAAAAAGTGCCGCGATATGTAAGAAGTTAAGCAACGACACATATATCTTCGAAGGAATGCCGAAACAAGAAGGATAACGCTAGTGTTGTTTTCGGTTTCGCAGCAAAAGCCTTCATAACAACCTTCGAGTTTTGCCATGTAGTCTGTAGTGTTTTCGGCAGTCTAGTTATGTATCACGTTTGTTTTTTGCGCTAGCACCAGCGTCGTTTTCCTTCCAGTATGCTCTTTTACATGTGTTTACGGTACACAAGCTCTCCAGCAGCTTTTCTTTCCCCCCCCCCCCCCCCCCAACTTCTGCCGCTTCGGGCAAGCAATTATTTAGTGCTTTGGGGAAGCTGCATTACATACAGCTGCCATTCATTCTTGGAATTCTTGTTTGCAACCAGGCTCTAAAGATATTGAGAGGCCATTCGTGCAGTTTTTTAATCACAATTAGTAGTTGTGTTTAAAACCTATGTCCCTGATAGCCGTCTTTCTTTCCTTTTTCTTTTTCTTTTTTTGAGGGAGGGAGGGGGGGGGGGCTTGTCAGTCAGGCGTAGTACTAAATATACGCAAATAAATGTCCCTATGTAAATACGTATATGCGCCTGCGTTCGAAGATTCGATAATCAATTTTATATTCGATACTTACTATTTATATTCCATTCGTATACGAAAAAGTTGACATCCACCCACGCATATTTTCTGGTGAATGGCAGACTGATTTTCTTGCAAATATCCGCCTGGCTTGATAATTCATTTGTATGCACCGTATTCGAGCAAATTTTGTAGGCTTTGCTAAGAAATTGTTTGAAGTAGAAAAAGATTTGAAGTAAAAAAAAAACACTGTTTGCCTATACCACAGTAAGAAATAGCACAACCGCAATGCACGAGGTCGAATCGCAACGTTAACGATGATTTCGTAACCGACGGCCGACTTTATCACTCACCCGACTAAGGCAGCGAAAGATGAACCCCGCGGCTTTTCCCCTGGCGGTGGTAGACCGTGTGGGGATATACTCGAGTAGTATGCTTTTGATGATGCTTCGGCTGAATTCTGCGCTGTACCTGTCCATCGGTGACCGGTAACGGATGATTCTTCGGTTGTCCCAACCGCTGCACACGTGCCTGGGGATGTGAAATTTCAATCGCTATTTCCTGCATGCATTGAATCGCTTATTACGCAGTCTTTGCAAGGAGTGGATGCTTATACAGGATGTCTACCAACCGGGAAAACCGGGAATTCTCAGGGATTTTGAGTAGTGTCGAAGAACTCAGGGATAACTCAGGGAATTTGTACCTCTATCAGGGAAAATTAGCTGTAACTTTATTGAAAGGGTCGAAAGTCGCGGTAATGCTGGCGCGAGTAACAGGCGGGAATCGTAATGAATCGTCTTTGTCGCCCTGTAGTCGGCTGGAAGAGTTGTCAGTGTGCAGTCAACGACCGACTTTCCGGATGCCCGATAATTCGGACGGCTTCGCGACACCACCACGTTTCCCATTGAGTCAATGTATCAGAACGTCTGAAATTTCGGACACAAGAACCTTTCGCCGTCCGATTTTCCAGACTTTTTACAGTGACCGCAGGTCAGAAACGGCATTAATCAAAGCCACCACCGCTGCCGTTTTGATTACCTCGCCTCCTCGAACCGGTGCTCTCGCGCACAGATCCGCTGGCAGCCGTAGCCACCACTGCGGCAATGCTAGGCCTAGCTGCTTCGACATTCGCTATTAAGCTTCTTGCCGTTGGGTGCCGTGTTTTTCATTGAAAGAATTTGTTGCTGTCAGCAATGGCACCAACTCCGCCTTTGTGGTCCTCGCGATTGGCTTTGAAGCTTAGAAAGCACGGTACGTTGCATAATGCCAGTTCCCAAAAGTCAGCTTCGCCTCTATACAAGAACGTTACTTGGTGAAGTATACGCAAACGTATTGCAGGGAAGCATAACAAGCGTGGGAAGGAGCTATTGCCACTGGACACAGTATGTTTTCCTTAGTTATACACGCGTACACCCGGTATCTCCCGTCAGAGTACGAGCACCGATATGCCTAATACGTGTACCGACAGGCTTTCAGAACGTTTTCGAATGTGCCTGTGGCGATTTGAGCCCTTAAGGGCAGTAAGTGACATGCATTTATTTTCTCCAACTGGCCGATTTTTTGGACGTTTTCGCGGCCTCCAGGGAGTTCGAAAAATTGGACGTGGACTGTGCAACTGACCAAGAAGATGCTTCAAATGATCCATGGGGCAAAAAAAGTGGCGGAAGGAGGACAAGAATAGAAAGGACCTACGCATTGAGCAATTAACGGGAAAGAAAGCGTGCTGCCACCGTTTTGAAGGAGCTTGAGCTCAAAAAACAAAATGTTGGCTGATGCCGAGATACAGGTTCCCCCCCTCATCCAAACCAAAATAAACTCTTTAAAGCAGGGAAACGCAACACTGAGGCATCGTGCATGGGCTGAGAGTATATCAGGACAGTTGAGGTTAAGTTACGAGCTGTTGAGAGAGAATCTCAATTGTGACAAAGTTCGGGCCTCATACCGCTGAGCTTGCTGTCAGTTGATAGAAATAGCTCATATTCAAAAATATTTGCTTCTGTATGCATCTCCTTTTTATTCGTATTTGAGAATGTCCGACTCAATTTGCAATTTCTTTCGAAGATACATTATTTGCTGCGTATTTTACTAACCCCTCCCTTCTATTCTCTTTTTGAATAACACAAACACTATTCCTTAGTATTCAAATTAAATTAAGTCGTTTTTTGTTAATTTGTTTCATATGCTTACTAGAGAGTGACAGCATCGGGCGATGTGGTTGCAGCCCGTCTTGACATAAAACATAGTTCTGCGTCACTCAGGGAAAACCTGGAAAACTCAGGGAATTTGGAAATGTCGACTTGGTAGACACCCTTTTATAGCTTGCGTACTCTGTTGATTTCGTGTGTCACCTTGCTGTAGCAGAGCCGCCGCAACAGCACGCGTTTCTAAAGTTTCTGAAGAGTGTATCTGGTTTTCGCACTTGTTTTCACTGCGGTTCGTGTGCACATTATCTCGGTAACTTAAGATTTGAGATTGCGGTGCCCACTTGATAAAGAAAATGTACGCTATCTCTGCATATCGATTCAGTGACACGTTTATCATCATTCGTGGCAGTTTCTGAAAGCCCTCCAGTTCTTTTTTTTTCGATACTGCAATACGTGAAGCTGTAAAAAACATACCCATAATACTGCCGTTTATATTTTGAAGTCGGTTATGTACAGACTATATGGTTTGACATGTTTTTTTTTCTTTTTTAACATCTGAGTGTAGTATTATGCTTGGAAACAGCTAGCACAGCCACCAACACACTTGCCTAAAGCGCATCCAGGAGCAGTTCGCGAACTTGCAAATCGCGACGCACAAGCAGCCATAGAGCTTCCTAAAAAAAGGCTAGAAGAAAATTTGGTGCTAGTGTCTACAGCGGTTGAAAGTTATGGCGATTCAGCAACCACGGCAATGCGTTGGTGTGCAGTACAAAAATGTGTATAAACTTCTTTTTTGACTTCAAATGGTTTTGCAACTTCGCGAATCGATCATTCTAAACAAAACATTCAGTTATACAGTCAACTCCCCTTATTTAGAACTTCGCGAGACCACACAATTTGTTCGAATTATACGAAATGTCGAATTAACACAGCCCCAAAATGAGCGAATTCTACTATTTTTTTTATTCCTCGATGTATAGCTTGTAACGCATTTTCATTTCTTCCTCTTGAAGTGCGGCTCAACCAGCATGAGGCGAAGAGCGCCGACATGTTTAAGCACTGGCGCTGCCTGACACGGCACAAGACAAGCGCGGCAACAGATTGCTTCGCGGTCGGAAAAAGCGTCGACCACTGAAAGATAAAAATAAATTTATACAGCACAATTTCACGTCTCGGGTAGCAGCGGCATCGTCTGCTGAATTTCTTGTGCTTTCAAATTTATAGTAAGCGCTGCGCACCACGAGCACATCATAATTGGATTTCTCCGCTCTTTCTGCGCATGCGGGAGGAGCAGTGGTTCCGAGAGAGGAATATGGAGACTTTTGGTCCTTGAGATTTCGCTTCGCCTAGGTACTACGGGGAAGAAAGTTGTTCGTCCCTAGCCGAGCTGGCAACACAATCGACAGAATACGTGGCCGGCAAGGCGAAGAAGCCGTGTCCAAGGTGAATTTGTTGCTATTTTGTTGCGACGGTAGCATATTAAATGTTTGTAGTCGCAGGGGGATACGTTTGGAAGTGAGCTGTCTTCTCGGATGACTTTAGTGGCAAAGCATTACATCGTGCCGATGCATTGTTCATTAGTGTCGTTGAGCAAGGTCAGCATACCGCACACTTCAGGAGATTCGCGAGAACTGAAACAGTTTATCAATTCGACTGCCGTGCCGATGCGAGTTTGTTGCTTATATTTTGCGGCGGTTTCATATTAAATTCTGATAGTCGCAGGGGGATACGTTTGGACGTGAGGCGTTTTCTCGGATGACTTTAATAGCAAAGCATTACGTCGCGCCGATACATTGTTCATTAGTGTCGTTGAGCATACCACACACTTCAGAGGAATCGCGGGAACGGAAACAGTTTATGAATTCAACCGCCATGCCGATGCATTAGTTCTTAATGTAACTGAGCATACAACACACTTGGAGATTCATCTGTATGTGAAATTACTAAAACTTGCGTCGCCATACAATCTGCGTGCCGTAGATCGTTGTGAGAGCTGTACAGCCACACTGGCAAAACACTATGCCCTGCGGATGAATACGGCAAAAATGTATGCTAAAGAAAAATGGTCGTAATGCAATTTCATAGCAGTATATCCTTGTGAAAGCTGTACAGTAACACTGATATTAGCTACGTGGTTTGTGCAATCAGCCATCTTTTCCATATTCAGAAAGGACTTAAGACCGGAAGAAAATTTCTAAAACTACAAGACTGCAAGCTGATTTGATAAATCATAGTTTGGATGTTTCCAGTAGAAGCACTTGCACCAACGGAAACTAAGTTGCAGTAAAAGTTGGACTTCAGAATTAAGTGCGTCAAGATTACACCAACGATAAACGCAATTCCATGGATGACTTGCCTTGTATGAAAACATTATTTTCACCTTTTGCTCTCCTGTTCGCCACATAAGCATTGCAGATTAAGGCGAAGTCTCACTGTTTAGTGCAATGCGTTTGTCACTGGCTGACCACAAATGAATCGCTATCGATGTCGTATAATGCGCATTAAAAAGTTCTCTTCAGCTCCTACTTTGCGACTGATGAGCCGGCTGTGCTTACGTAGGTGCGAATCCACCTCCAGAGGGTCATCACTGAATTGCATTTCTTTTTTACATGAGCGTGGACACCTGCACAAATAGTGTTTTGCATGATGAAATTGCATGACGACCATTTTTCTTTAGCATACATTTGTTCCGTATTAATCCGCAGGGCTTCGTGTTTTGCCAGTGTGACTGTACAGCTTTCACAACGATTTACGGCTCAGATTGCATGGCGACGCAAATTTTAGTACTGTCACATACATAGCACACAAGGTTCCATTCCCACGAATCTCCAAGTGTGTTGTATGCTCAGTTACATTAAGAACTAATTCATCGGCACGGCAGTTGAATTCACAAACTGTTTCCGTTCCCGCGATTCCCCTGAAGTGTGTGGTATGCTCAACGACACTAATGAACAATGCATCAGCACGACGTAATGCTTTGCCATTAAAGTCATCCGAGAAAACGCCTCACGTCCAAACGTATCCCCCTGCGACTATCAGAATTTAATATGAAACCGCCTCAAAAAATAATAATCATAATAAAGAAGCAACAAACTCGCATCGGCACGGCAGTCGAATTCGTAAACTGTTTCCGTTCCCGCGAATCTCTTGAAGTGTGCGGTATGCTGACCTTGCTAAACGACACTAATGAACAATGCATCGGCACGATGCAATGCTTTGCCACTAAAGGCATTCGAGAAGACACCTCACTTCCAAACGTATGCCCCTGCGACTATAAAAATTTAGTATGCTACCGTCGCTACTAAATTGCAACAAACTCACCTTGGACACGGCTTCTTCGCCTTGCCGGCCACGCATTCTGTCGATCGTGTTGCCCGATCGACTAGGTACGAACGGAGCTAACAACTTTCTTCACCGTAGTACCTAGGCGAAGAGAAATCTCAAGGACCAAAAGTCCCCGTATTTCTCTCTCGCAACCACTGCTCCTCACGCATGCGCAGAAAGAGCGGAGAAATCCAATTATGATGTGCTCGTCTGCGCACCTGAGGGTGCACCATTGCGGGTCGACGGGGATCGAATTAACCGAAGGGGCGTGCTATAAAATTTGAACTAAACGAGTTTTGCTTCCAAAGCATGGTGTGGTTTCTCGGCGGGGAGTTTTGGCGCGTTATAATAAAAAAGGAGGTCTAATTAACCGAGGTCGAATTAACAAGTCACAAACCAGCGCGGCACACGCAGCACAGTCGCAGCGTAAGCTCGGGGCTCATACGAGCTCATACGAGCTCCATTCTCGGCAGCGCGCACTATAGAGGGTCATCGAGGCGAAGTCTCTTCGCGTCGTTTTCACGAGAACGATCTGAACTGTCCGCCCGGCGTCGACGGCGAGCTGCGGCTTGTGCACAGCAGTCTGCTGAGCCCGACGTTGCCTGGTTGCAGATGCGCGTAGCTTCTTCAGCATCTTCAGCTTCTTCGCTTCTTCAGCAGCGGTTCGTACCTTGCGAGGAGGCGCCATAACGTGTACCGAAGAGTAAACCCGGGTGTCCAGATCACGCGGTGCGCTTGTCACATCACTTGACCAGTCGTGGCCCGATACGCTGCTATTGATGATGATGATTTATTGACATCTCGTTTGAAACGAGGCTGTGACGAATAGTCACCCAGCATGGTGACTAAATAGTCACTAGCGAGATTACTATGGACCTGCTAGGTGACGAAGCAGGTCCAACTACACGCAGCGTGCAACTGCTTGCTACCTGTCTGGAAACCTGGTGGAATACAACGCAACTGCAGTGCTAAGTTTGCGCGTATCGACGCTACGTGCCGCGCATGTCATATAGAGAAACAAATGGCACGAGACGACACTAATGATGATGGTGATGATTTATTGGCATTCCCTTTGAAATGGAACAATGAAAAACAGTCATTTAGCCTACTTTATTTTAATCAGGTATGATATACATGTTGCGAATTGCGAATATTTGCTCCTGTATGCTTTTGTCCTTAGGCAACCAGCTCGAGTCTCAAACTTCAAGTCACTTCATTTATCATACAGCTAGATTCTCCCTTTTAATTTGTTTTCTCATTCTTGTAAATCTCCGTGGTCTTTTTCGTTTCCATTCTTTGTATCCAATTCGCTGTCTCTGTCTCACTTTCATTCTGATTACTCCTGTTGTCTATCTACACCTTTAATTACCCTGTACTATTTCGCCAACTATATTTACCTCTTCCTTCATTCTGTGTCCATGCTTTTTAGGTACAGGTACTTGTGCACTTTAGCCACCTATTTATTTTCATCCATGTCCTTGAGTCTTTCTACAAATCTAATATAGCTGTGCGCTTCTCTGTCTTAAAACGAGGCCCAACCCATGTCCCCTTGTACTGCCTCATTTGTGGTTTTTCCGTGGGCCCCCAAAGCCAACCGGACCAGCGATCTTCGGTGAACTAACTTTCAACCCCGACAATATACCCGATTTTAGGTACAGAATGGCATTTGCGAACGTCGGCGCTAGCACCACGACTTCTTTCCAGATTCCACACACGACCTCATATTTATTGTGGCCCCAAAATGAGTTATGTTTCATTACTGCTGCATTCCACTTCCATATTATTTTCAGGCTACTACCTTGGCGGGCGCTTGAGTAAGTCTTTCCGTCATTTATGTATACGCCGAGGTATTTATATTGCTTGACTATGGGCATGAATTGCTATTGAATCGACACCACGTATTTTTAGTTATTCGTGTCTTCATTAAAGATCATAGCTCCCGATTTCTCTGTGGTAAATTTAAGGCCTAGATTTGTCATTGCGTTGCCACGCATATTGGCCAGCGTCTCTGAATCTCTTGCATTGTCCACTAGTAGCACTGTGCCATCTGCATATGTCAGTGCGGAGACCTTCTATTGTACCATTTGTCCATTACGCGTCTTTGATAAATCAAATCCTAATTGAATGCTTGCCAGTTGTCTTTCTGTGCCCTTAAAGGGAAGCTGAAACTGTTTTCAAATTCCATGAATTGCTGGGATTAGGAAGATCATCATCATCATCATCAGCCTGGTTATGCCCACTGCAGGGCAAAGGCCTCTCCCATACTTCTCCAACTACCCCGGTCATGTACTAATTGTGGCCATGTTGTCCCTGCAAACTTCTTAGATTAGGAAGAACAGACCTATCAATTTACGGTTCTGAATTTTTTTCTTCGTGTTGTTAATATAAGGGGTGGAAATTGCTTTCTAAATCCCTCCCCCCCCCCCCCCGCGGACACGCCCCGTCGCTTCCCGGAGTGCCGGGTGAGGAGGCAGCCGGAGGAGAGAATCGGCGAGAGTGACGTCATTCCCGGGGACCGTGCCGGCGGATCGGCGTGCTGGCATGTATTGGCGTGTTTCTTTCCGTCCGGCGCTTTACTAAACCATATACTGAACGACGCTACGAGAGATCTGCCGCCGCTGACGTTTGCTTTGTTTTGCGATTTTCGTGAACTGTGCTTCCTTTCTGTGCTGCGTGAGTGCCTACAGCCAAGGGTGCCCAACATGCCCTCGTTCCGTGCAGCATGCAGCTGTGCGAACACAGGCGGGCGAAACGATGTGGTGTTTCACATGTTCTCGAAGGACAAGAAGCTTGCAGCGCAGTGGGTCCGTGCGGTGAGGAGAGAGAATTTCGCGCCGACGAAATCAACTGTGCTGTGCTCAGACCATTTCCGCGACAGGGATTATCATCGGAGCTTGACAATAATGCGGGCAATCGGTATTCCAATTCCGGTGTTCCGGTGCCCACATTGATGCACTTGAGAAATGCGAACATTTGCAGCTGTGAACGTCTGGTAACACAGATTTAGCGTAGCCGGATAGCCTTACGATCAATGCGGAAACGCGTTGTTGCTAGCGTTGCTAGGCTTACCTAGCGACACTCGACATACGGTTGCAGTTACCGTAAAGTTACCGTGTTTACCACACGGCGGTGCTAAAACTGCCTAATATCTGTATGTAAACACTAGCATGCAGCACGCATACCGATTCTTGATCGAGCCACAATCGCAAAGTCATCGAACCATAGTCTGAATATTGCACATATAATCCCCCTGGCCATCTCGATCTGGATGTGTATGATAAGCAACTTCCATGACTGTACATCGCAGCACTGTATGAGCGCGCTTTGAAACGCGCTACTTATGTTCGCGATCGTGTATCAACACGCAAAAAACCACCGAGCTTTAGACAAGCAGCGGCAAGGTGCTTGACATCGTGCAATTAATTGCACCCGTGTTTACAATCTAATGAGAAGTTAGTGCTTCGGCATTCTTCCAGCAGCAATTTCCCAGTGACACTTTCGCGCGTTTTTTTTCTCCTGTCATTGCAACGTGCAGCTACATGAAAAAACATACGTACCAGCTAATATTTCAAATGCGCGAGAATGTGCACACATCGTTCTCGCTGTTGGCACACTCAACATCGTCGTTGCCTCCATCGTTTTCTGTATCGGCTGTCGGTTCGAACATGTAAGGCGAAAAGACAAGCTGTCCGAGACAGCGAGAACGTTCCATAATGCTTACAACTCATCTGTGAAGCCAGACCAGAACAGCGTGCTACCACAGAACACCTATACACGCTCTGAAATGGCGGCGCCGTCCGGTGATCCTCGTGAATGACGTCACAGCGGTCCCGACCAATCACGGGCAACAGCGTCGTTCGCGCGATGCCCTGAGGCGCTGGTGCGCGTTTTCTTGCAAAAAACAGCCGCTTTCGTTCGTTTCCGCCCTTTTTAAACTAGATATTCGTGTTCAATGGACTAAATACTGTAGAATGCCGCAGGAAACTCATTTTTTTTTTTCGAAAAGTGTTTCAGCTTCCCTTTAACATAAAACGTGAACAATGGACGCAGAGGGCATCCTTGCTCCAGCCGTTGCAACTGCTATATACATGGCGTGCCACCTGTTGTCATAATATGCAACTGCAATAGAAAGTATGCTCGTATCGACGCTACGCGGCGCGCATCTCACATCGCGTGACAAGTGGCACAATACCATACTAATGGGGATGATGATTTATTGGCCTCCCCTTTCAAACGGGGCGGTGATATAGGCACCTAGCCAGCTTGATTTAGTCATGTATGCAATACATGTTTTTAGAGCGCAGCTCGTAGGCGCCCGTTCCTGCGTTGAGCGTCGGCACGCCTCGGCGTCCTTCGTAAACGAGTGAACGCGCACAGCGAAGGATGAAAGAGCAGGTCATCAAAGACAGCGATAGCGAAGAGAGCGAGAGGAGGAAAGCGGAGGAGGAGGGTATGGCGAAAGCGTGAAAAGAAAAGCGTAGTAGCGCGCAAGACGGGCTCTGCGGAGACGATGGCTACGAGATGGCGCCAGAGTAGCGCGCGTCAGACATGGAAACAAAGCGCTGCATGAGCGTAGGTCCGTCTGCGGCGGCTGCTGTGAATCGCGCCCACGCCTCACCCACGCGCTGCCTGTCGCGATCTCCCGATTGCCGAGGCAGTCGGGCTGTATACATAGCTCTGTTTGCAACGTGTCGCACGAGACAGATTGTCCGCGCCAGCCAGTACATCGCGAGATGAAAACAAGTATAGAGCTGCGCTCAAATTTCGCATTAAGAAGCATCGTAATAGTGGGCGATTTTTTTTTTCATTCTAGCGTTCTTGTATACATCTCCTTAATCTTCTTTTTCTTCCTCAAACCTTCTTTTTTTACCTTATACCGCTATCGATGCACCTTCTACATGGCGTGCCACCTGGTGTAATAATATTGTTGCGTGTGGAAAGACACAGACAGAAGAGGCTATTTACAGGCTATTTACACTGGAGCCAGGCAGCCAGGCCGACATTCGCTCGCGCCAAGCGCACCGACCAAATTCATCGTCGTTCTCGCGGCGGCTCGTTTCTTGAGCATCGCTCGATGATATCGTAATACTACCCCCCCCCCCCCCCGCAGGCGGCAAAAGCACCGTCACGGTGCTGTTAAATATCCAAGGTGCGCGGAGAGTTGTAGGGCTTGAGTCGGGCGACGTGGACAATGTCACTGGTTGTCACAGCGGAGGACGTAGTGGGCGTGGCTAGAACGATGTCATAGGTGACATCGGTCACTTTGCGGAGCACGCGATATGGACTTGTGTAATAAGAAAGGAGTTTTTCACATAGGCCAACTTTACGTGAAGGTGACCAAAGCAACACGAGGCTGCCAGGCACAAAATGGACATCACGGTGACGGAGGTCGTAGCGTTGCTTCTGCTTGTCTTGAGACACTTGCAGACGAGCGCGCGCAAGTTGGCGAGCGTGGTCAGCATGGGCGTATCATCACGGGCATAATCGCTAGTTGAAGCTGTGGCGGACGGAAGCACAGTGTCCAGTGGTAGCGTTGGTTCGCGGCCATACAAGAGGTAAAACGGAGAAAAGCCAGCAGTTTCGAGACGGGAAGAGCTTACGCAAAGGTAATGTAAGGTAGAGCCAGGTCCCAGTCACGGTGGTCGTCGGAAACGTATTTGGATAGCATGTCTGTAAGGGTGCGGTTCAAGTTCTCAGTGAGGCCGTTCGTTTGGGGATGGTAGGAGGTGGTAAACTTATGCCGTATTGAGCAGGCGCGCATGATGTCGTCGATGACTTTTGCCAAAAACGTACGGCCACGGTCTGTTAACAATTGACGCGGAGCACCATGCATCAAAATAATATCATGTAGGAGGAAGTCCGCAACATCAGTTGGTCGGAAGAGCATGGGTTATGGCGTAGCGCGTCGCGTAGTCCACCGCGACTGCAACCCACTTGTTCCCTGATGTAGATTCCGGAAATGGGCCGAGAAGGTCTAAGCCGACATGATGAAAGGGCTCGGCAGGAATGTCGAGCAGCTGCAGGTAACCAGCGGGGAGCTGGGAAGGCTTCTTGCGTCGTTGGCAAAGTTCACAAGCGGCGACGTAACGTCGTACGGAACGGGCAAGGCCCGGCCAGAAAAAACGGCGACGTACACGATCATAGGTCCAAGATACGCCGAGATGTCCTGCCGTTGGGGCGTCGTGGAGCTCTTCTATAACAATTTGCCGGTGGCTAAAACGACATTTGGACGAGTTAAGTTGCAGCTTCGCCTTTCGAAATACATCAAGTATAGTTGTGAGACGTTCAAGGTGAGTGTCGAACGGTGGCGAGAAGACGATGACGTCGTCGAGGTAACAGAGGCATGTGGACCATTTGAAACCTTGGAGCAAGAAGTCCATCGTACGCTCGAAGGTGGCAGGGGCGTTGCATAATCCAAACGGCATTACTTTAAATTGGTATGGCCATCAGGTGTGATGAACGCGGTTTTTTCTCTGTCCATATCGTCAACAGCAATCTGCCAGTATCCCGAAGATCAATAGACGAGAAATAGCTGGAACCGTGCAGGCAGTCAAGGGCGTCATCTATACGTGGTAGCGGGTATACGTCCTTCTTAGTAATGTTGTTCAGATGACGGTAGTCTACACAGAAGCTCCACGTGCCGTCCTTCTTAACCAACACCACAGGTGACGCCCAGGGACTCGAGGAAGGCTCAATGATGTTTTTATCGAGCATTTTGTTGACTTCGTTTTGAATGACTCGGCGTTCCGACGCAGAAACACGATACGGTCGTCGGTGAATAGGCGTAGCGTCGCCAGTAAGAATCCGATGCTCGACCGTGAGCGTCTGTCCTAAAAGGCGATCGTCGATGTCGAAAATATCTCGGTAGGACGATAATACTTGGCAAAGCTCTTCAGCTTGCGCCGAGGACAGGTCCGTCGCAACCATTTTCTTTATATTGGGATCGGCACCCGAGGCTGGCGCAAGGGTCCTGCTAAGCTCGCGAGCACCATCGGTCGGTAACGCTGCCACGCTACTCTTGCCATTACAGGCATGGCAGGTCCACTCTTGTTTTTTCGGTGCTCACGAGAGTTTCGACGGGAAGTCAGGGCGCAGGCTCCTTTTCCAAGCGTTTCACCCCTGAAGAAAGCCGAACGCCAGGCCGGGGAACGCCTGCACCCATTTGAGAATCAGTGGGTGCCCGGCGGCGGTGGGAATCGAACCCACAGCTTCCCCACCCGAGGCGGGCGCTCTGCAACTAGGCCACGGCTACGGTGGAAACTTGAACAAGCTAAGAGCCGCCGTATCACACACCACATCACGCGGCTATCCAGCACCTCCACCAGAATTTTGCGTGTGGAAAGACACAGACAGAAGAGTCTATTTACAGGCTATTTACACTGGAGTCAGGCAGCCAGGCCGACACTCGCTCGCGCCAAGCGCACCGACTAACTTCATCGTCGTTCTCACGGCGGCTCATTTCTTGAGCATCGCTCGATGATATCGTAATAATACGGAAATGCAATGCAAAGGGTGCACGTATCGACTCTACGCGGCGCGCATGTCACATTGTGTGTCTCCTCACGCACTATTACGCGTTTATAGGGCATGTTTCCGCTGCAAGCTAGCAAGTCCTGGGGTGGCTCAGTAGCAGAGTAGCTGACTCCCACACAGCGGGCCCCGGCTCGATCCTGGGTATTTTTTTTTTTCTCATTCCCGGAGATAGCTGCGACGGACACCGGCGGCGGCGGCAGGCAACATCGCCAACCGAAACGAACGACAATTAAATGAGCCCATAACAGCTTACGCTGTATAAAAAAAACGGTGCCAAAATGAACTAATCTAAATATCTTATTTCTCACAGTAGTCTGTAGTGTATCTCTGCTTCTTGAAGCACGACTCAACCGGCATGCCGCAATGAGCGCTGTCACATTTAAACGCTTCCTTAGTGTTGGGAAGAAAGAAAAAGTACTTCCGAAAGTTCTGAAAAGTAAAGTACAAGTAATATTGGCCTCGAGCTCCAGCACTGGAAAAGCTGGCGCCACCGTCGGCGTGACGTGCTAGGAGGGATCACGTGGACATAGCGGCCGCGTCGGCTGCTTCTGGTGCGCCGAAGCGAGCTGAAAACGAGTTTAAATTCCCTCGTACGCAGCGGTTTTCATTTAGTGGCGAAATTTTCCCGCTTCGAGTGTCTTCTTTACAACGTTTGAAAGCACTAGAATAGGTAGTGGCTGCCTTTGAAGGCGCGCAACATGGTAGGCTACTGCTCGGTGCCGCAGGGCCGGACGCACGTAACGGAGGCCGGTGTCAGCCTTATTCACACGTAGCCGCAGGACAAGAAGCTGTGTGAAGCTTGGCTCGCGAAACATAAAACCGGCAAACAGTCATCGGCTACAACTCGGGTATGCTGCAAGCACAGACGCGAGGAAGATTTCTGCTACGGCGCCCGGTCTGCGATGTTCTGAAAGCGCGCACTGAGACGCTCGCCCCAGTCCGCTGCCCGACTAATGTCATGAGGGTTTGGTCTATGAACTTGTCGATACTATAGATACTGGCAAGTTCAGTGGAGTGGAAAGGCAGCGGTAAGAAGCACATTTAAAGAAAGCATGGCATATGGTCATGTTTGTGTTATGAATTAATGCAATGGATTACAAAAAAGGAGCAGCGGGAAATTGCACGCTGAGAACGCCGATAAACATACAGTGCGACGCAACTCGAGAAATAGTATTGAAAGACCAAAGAATTTAGAAGAAAAAAAAAAGATTGAATCGTCGCGACGGCACATCACAGTCTCCGTAGGCGTCGAAGTCTCTACAATGAAATTATTTTTGAACAGCTCTGATAACGCCCACGCAACAATAGTTGGTTGTATACTGTCAAATGCTCATATTCTGCGGCCTAAAGCTCATGGCACGGTGCGAAAACGCGCGCGCGGAGAAAGCGAAACAGTGCGCGGACAACCATGCAGACGCGCAGTCGGTCGCTGCGAATCTGCGCGATCGCTGCATTGAGGCTTCATTCTATTACGCTTCATTTAGTTATACAAACACTATAAGAACATATTTCACATAGTTTGCTCTCAGCGTTTACCTACCTTTCACGCAAGTAGCCGGTTCGGGAGACTACATCGCGGTGACCGCGCGCAGTGGCGTTCACTGTACGTATTTGGTAAAGAGATAGCGGCTGTAAGCGATTGTGTGCTTTCAGTTTGCCCAAGATTATTATTTAGACAGTAAGAAACTTCTCTCGTTTCGAAAGTACTTACAGAAATGTCCGGGAGAGCTCGCGCGTGGTGTTTTTAGTGAGCGCTGACAGCAAAACCTATGAGGAGCGCGCCACGTGATCCTTCATACTACGCCAGCGAGGCGCTTCCGATAGAGGGCGACTCCGTAACTCCTCGCCGCCAATAGCTGCACACTTACGGAAACCGTAGGGCCGTCTTCTGAATTTGTGCCTTCAAACCACCACGCGCATGATGGGAACACGGCAGGAGACCAATTAACCGAAGCGGCGTATTTTCACGTTCGCACTAACCAAGTTTTTATTCCATAGCAATGTATGGTTTCTCACCGGGACATTCCAGAACAATCGTATCACGCGTGAAATCGAATTAACCGAGCACGAATTAACGACAGTCGATTGTACATCGCCATATAAATGCAACAATTCGTCATGATGATTGCATACGTGTGCAGAGGCTTTCTTCCTGCGTCCATAAAACCGTGACTGCGTGGAAGCTAAGATAGGTGTCACTTGCTGTAATATGCAACTACGATACAAAGTATGCGCCTATCGACGCTACACGGCGCGCATCTCACATCGCGTGATAAGTGGAAAAATACGATGCTAATGGTGATGATGATGATGATTTATTGGCCTCGCCTCTCAAACGGGGCGGTGACATAGTCGCCTAGCCAGCTTGATTTAATCAGGATGCAATACGTGTTTTTAGAGCGCAGCTCCTAGGCGGACGTTCCAAGCCACAAGCACGAAGAGTAGACAAATCCGTGTACTAACCGTCATTCCTATGGTATAGCTGAACGATCGCAGCGCCACAGTTTTCTCTGGCGATATTTGTACGAAAACTACGACACCCCGGCGTTAACAGCTTAAATGTGAAAACACCTCACCCGTAAAAGTCGTCGCACGGGTGCACGCTCCTGTTGAGCGAGTGGCTCAGATCTTTGGGGAGGGAGAGGCAGCCGCGCGGGCAGGACCCGACGGGCGTCACGAGCACGACGGGCACAGTGAACAGCGTCGCCGACGTGGCCACGACCAGGGTCGCAACGAACGAGGTGTAGCGCAGCCAGTGGCCCGTGTGCGATGTGTCCTCCTCGGGCGACGACCGCTCTTGGGCCGGCCCGCTGGCTGCCGCCGTGTCCGGACTTCGGCGCCGCTCAGCGTCCTGCGCCGCTCGTCCCAGCGGCATCCAGCCGCCGCCGGCTACTTCTTGGTTGTAGCCGAACGTGGGTGAAGATCCCGACAAGAGGACAGAATCCATGGCAGCACGACGTTGATTGGCGGTTCTTGTAGAACAGAATTGGTTCGTTCGTTGGTCAGAGCAAGAGTTCGACTGAGCTGCACTCGCTTCGCCTCTTCTTCTTCTGCTCGTGCTGGCTCGCGACCAACCGTCACGCGTACAGGCACCGCGTTCCCGAACTACATGGTGAAGATGGTGATTTTTCAGGCTATGGCACGTGCCCACAACAGGGGGGATTAAACCACACAGCATAAACGCCATCGGCTGGTTCTCTCCTTTTGCGTCGGAAGCGGGAGGCACGTTTAAAATAAAATTAGATTAAATGCAGAAATACAACGCAATATAAGAGTTAAGGAATGTAAGTAGAAGAGGGATCGTGCAGGATTGACTGAAGATCAATGAAACAACTCACGTAATTAGCGTGAGAAATTTTAAAGAAAGGCGAAGAAGAATGTCAAATTATTGCACGCATCTTCTAGTGCTGCCAATGAAATTTCATATAGCGAGGCAAACATTCCTGTAGCCCAGAGCCGATGCCCCGACAAAAAAAAAATCATTTAGAACCAGATGAGGATGTAGGTCCTAGGGGATACTGGCGCTGACCCACTCTGGAGGAGTGGCCAAGAATAGGGTAGGTCAAAGTGAAGTACAAAACACGAGGACAAGATTTTGTAAATTGTAACTTAGAATCGAAAGATACAGGTTGGAGAGACAGCGGGATCTTATGAAGACGAAAAAAATTTTTTAGAACTGACGCAACTATCCCATGGGAACCGAAACCGGAACTAGCTTGTATATAGAAAGAAGTGTGAATGAAATAATTATGGGGTTTTACGTGCCAAAACCACGATATGATTATGAGGCACGCTGAAGCGCAAGACCCCGGAATAATTTTTACCACTGGAGGGTTCTCTAACTTGCACCCAATGCACGGTACACCTTATACAGTAACAGGTATACAGGCAGATGCAAGGGCACAGATTGCATACATTCATAGGGAATAAAGCGCGAATAATCAGCCGTGGTGTCGCCATATTATTCCATGCAGTGCTTTACAAAGCGGCAAAATGAAAGAACACACTGTGCGTAGATGGTGGGAGACAAAAGGCTCGGTGCATCCCATCCTAAGGCTACGTGTCGCTTCAGAAAGGAAGAAAGAGAACGATGAAGGTACATAATTTCATGGAAGCCGCAACAAAGCAATAAAATTACGGGTTTTAGTCCGATACGTGAACATCAAACTGTGAATTATGATGGCAGGAACTAAGTTCCGGCAAAGACACTTCATCTTGCAATGTTATATTCCCGCTCAGCTGCAGGGGGAAGACGGGAACTGTACAGTTTGCAAGGCTAACTTCTAATGCACAAATAGGTGAGCCTTACCAAAGCTCCTTCTTACAGCTCGGATTGCAACCGCGCAAATCCTGCTTACGTGCATAAGGCAGGGTCGACGTACTTGCGTGCTCTTGAACGAGATACCACTGGTAAACAGTCATGCCATGGATTAAATTGAAGCCGCTTCGTTTGCATTCAGGCAGAATGAGCTCGCAAAAGCGAACAATTGCATACATATGCGTATCTTTGCATCCGTGCGAGTCGTGAAACCATTGAATTTGAATGGCTAGATAGTGCTTTGCGGTACGATACTGCTACTCGCCGGGCGCGACTGCTCAAATGTGCATTTTTGTCCACCCCGTTTCTGTCGGCTGTATGTGGTATCGGTAGCCAATAGCAACAGGCCTAGTTGTATGCGCTTCTTCTGGCTGCGGCCAGTGGTATACTGGCAACCAGTGTATCATCTGTAGGTATCATCCGTTTCAGACCGCAGCCCAAAAGCCGATACCACTGCCTGGTTGAGACAAGTGACCATGGATTTATTGTCCTTTGTTGATTTGAATGTCCCAAAGCCACACTTTGGCAATGTGTTACCATGTGGCGGGTAGCTATCGGTTAACTGTTATACTGTGCTTCAACGTTCTAACGTATCTGACAATTTTATTCTTCGAGTGTTTCAGCGGCGCCTGGGGACGTTACTCTTCATAAGGTGGTCGTTGCGCAAGAGTTCCGCGAAGATTTTTAAATTTGCACGCAAACAGGCAGGCGGTGGCTGTATTTTTTTACCCACGTGATAATCAACATATAGTCTTTATGCACATCCCGTGAACGCGGATGCATAGCTTCCAAGTTTCGAGGAGTCCTCGATCGTCAACCTGCGAAGTGCTGAACACGCGGCGGTGTTCGGAGCACCTCGCGTGTACCTCTATTTTGGTCTAGACAGCCAATAGCGTACCGGTCAGAAATAACTTGTTGCCTTGCTCTGAATTTCCTTCTCCACGACGCTAAGTACACCTCGCCGAAGCGCACTTCTTCGATCCGAAGTTTAGAACACTTTAAGGTCGCTCCCCAGGCTCAGAGAACTGAGACAACGATGCAGTAAACTGATCCAGACCGCAAGACAAAAATACACCATGGTGGACTTGTCTATCGTTTCACAAGCGTCTTCTGAACGTGGAGACGACATTTGAGCATAGGTTTGAATGCAAACATTGTTACTCGGCCCTTGAAAATAAAGACCGGATTGCTATTATTTTGCATTTGATGAACTTAACGATGAATTCGATAGTTGGTTGTTTAACCTCGAATATGGTATACGTTCCCACAACTGGGTTGTTAATTTACCACCTTCTTCTTCTTCTGCTTCAATCGCATATATGGCTGAAGAAAAATTAGGGTATTGCATTTTTGTTAAACGTACACCCTGTCGCAAGAAAAAAAACAAGAACGAAGGCCAGTCGGCCATATTGGTCGGCTGACCTTTAACTCTTTGCGACAGGCTGTGCATCTCGCATCGTAAGCATCGTAGCTTCGTAATTTCGTTACTACGACGCGAGACGTGCAGCCTATACACAGCCAGATGCATCTTGATCAATGCACAGGTACATCGAGATGCACAGCCAATCACAGCCTGCACATGCAGCGAGATGCATGTAACTTCGTTACGACAAGGGCTAGTCGACCGTTAGTCGGCTGGCCTTAACTTTTTGCGATAAGGTACGCATCTCACATTGTAACTTCATTCACTTTTCAGAAACACTAATCGCCAATTAGTGCCGCGTGCTTGAAAACTTTGCATGCGCCGCCCACAGGACGAAGATGACGATCGCGAGGAAGCGCGAATGCGATCCCCCCAAAAAGTTCCCGCTGAGAGAAACAGAACTTGGTTGTGGAAGGACCATGGTACTTCCACTGTTCCGTGCTGAAACAAACTTGGGCCATGCAGCTATAGCCATAAAGAGGCTTCCAGTGGCCTCAGACAAACAACCGTGACAGCAGTGTCTTCTTGAGCGGAAGAGAAGATGAGGGAGATGAAGAAAGGCGACGAAGACGAAGCCAGCGTCTATAAAAGCGCGCCCACATTGGTCATTAGCACCAGCTGCCCGGGGGGCGCGGCCGGGACCTGATGGAGGCCACGTTGGCAAGTATGTCTTTCTACACGCAAGCTACCTTCTGTAACGTCTGCACGAATTTCACTTCATTTAAGTGCCTGTGAAGTTTCATCGCAAGCTCTTCCGCGATTCCCACGCAAGCATGTCAAAACCCGATCGAACAAATCGACCCTTCGTACTTCGTGCAAGCCTTGGCGCAGCGAACGCTGTCCCGGACGACGCCTGCTGGAGAATGGACGGTCCTCGCGGAACCAGCCCCGAGCGTTCATGGGAGTTCTTTCTCTAAGAGGAGGCCCCGAAGACGAGCCACACAGCGGCTTCAGGTGGGCTCCCCTCGTTCGCTTCTGACATAGCTTCTCAATTACAAGGGTGCCACAACGCCAACCACCGCAAGAGGATTTCTCCGCGGTCCTCCTACGACCCGCTGACCAAGGCGAGCTTGAAGCACAATCCTGATAAACGGACTAACCGTGTGCAACCTGCTTGACGATCCTAGACGCTGTCAGGTCTCCTGGAACTTGTCAGGGGCGTTGAAGGGGGAGGCCCCGAAGGCGAGCCTAGCAGTGGCTTCACAATGGCTCCGCTCGTCCGCTTCTGTTTATGGCCGCATTCCAAGGGCGCTGCAACACAAAAGAGCCGCAGCAGTTGAGCCGATTAAATCGGCTGTTACCTGCCCATAGCAACGACTGCCCCGTGGCGCCTGAGTCGCCGTCGGGGAGCGAGGTGGGATCCTCTTGCACAGCCACGGCAGTCCCGTGTTCTACCACACGCCATCGATTTCGAGATCTTCATTGCAATCACGGTCGTGACGGCCCACTATAGCTGGAAGTCTCCTGGAACCTGTCAGGGGCGTGGAAGGGGGAGGCCCCGAAGACGAGCCTAGCAGTGGCTTCACAATGGCTCCGCTCGTCCGCTTCTGTTCATGGCAGCATTCCAAGGGCGCTGCAATACAAAAGAGCCGCAGCAGTTGAGCCGACCAGTTTGGCTGTTACCTGCCCATAGCAAAGACGGACCTGTGGCGCCACCTCGGCGCTTTCGGGCAGCTACAATGTGGGCTCTCTCGACGTACTTTTGTCGTATTAAAACTGCGCTAGCGAGTTCATTTTCACTGCAGATACGTTCGTGACGGCCCCTACGGCTGGAAGTCTCCTGGAACCTGTCAGGGGCGTGGAAGGGGGAGGCCCCGAAGACGAGCCTAGCAGTGGCTTCACAATGGCTCCGCTCGTCCGCTTCTGTTCATGGCAGCATTCCAAGGGCGCTGCAATACAAAAGAGCCGCAGCAGTTGAGCCGACCAGTTTGGCTGTTACCTGCCCATAGCAAAGACTGACCTGTGGCGCAACCTTGGCGCTTTCGGGCAGCTACAATGTGGGCTCTCTCAACGTGCTTTAGTGAATTCGAACTGCGCTAGCGCGTCTGTTTTCAATGCAGATACGTTCCTGACGGCCCCCTACAGCTGGAAGTCTCCTGGAACCTGTCAGGGGCGTGGAAGGGGGAGGCCCCGAAGACGAGCCTAGCAGTGGCTTCACAATGGCTCCGCTCGTCCGCTTCTGTTTATGGCCGTATTCCAAGGGCGCTGCAATACGAAAGAGCCGCAGCAGTTGAGCCGACCAGTTTGGCTGTTACCTGCCCATAGCAAAGACTAACCTGTGGCGCCTTTATGCGTCGTCAGGCAGCTTCAAGGGGGGTCCTCTAAACGTATCATTTTCATCGGATAATATGTGACTGTATTTCGGATCTTCATTAGAGACCAGTCCTGACGCACCCTTGCAGCTGGAATTCTGCAGGAAAAGCGCTGTCGGGCAGCTGCAAGGGGCTCTCTGGCAGGCCTGCATTCACCAGGACACGGCACCTCTACTGCATAATTTTTATTCAGTGCAGACTCTTGACGGCCCTCCTAAGCTGGAAGTCTCCTGGAACCTTTCAGGGGCGTGGAAGGGGGAGGCCCCGAAGACGAGCCCAGCAGTGGCTTCACAATGGCTCTGCTCGTCCGCTTCTGTTCATGGCAGCATTCCAAGGGCGCTGCAACACAAAAGAGCCGCAGCAGTTGAGCCAACCAGTTTGGCTGTTACCTGCCCATAGCAAAGACGGACCTGTGGCGCTACTCAGCGCTGTCGGACAGCTACAAGGAGGTGCTCTCTCGACGTTCCTGCTCTTTATCCGAACACCTGGTCAAGTTACAACGCGCCTGCCTTGGTCCTCACCGCGCCTCCCGGACAGCTGAATAAAATGTTAAATGCCCGATGTGTGTGTTCGTCTCGCAATGCACCACCTGCTTTCTCTGAAAGCGGCCACAGGTGCTTCCGCTTTTTTCGAGTTCAAAACGAATGAACGTTAACTCCTCAGTTTCGCGCTGTGCGTTGCAGCAACAGGGAAACGATAAAGCTCGTCCACTGGAAGCTTCGGAAAAAAAATCCGTCAGTCCAGTTAGTCAGCTGTAGTTTTGGAAAGGAAATCCGTCAGCACCTGATATAGCAGTGGTTGCAAGTTAAGTAGCAGTAGTGTCCAGTTAGTCAGCTGTAGTTTTGGAAAGGAAATCCGCCAGCACCTGATATAGCAGTGGTTGCAAGTTAAGCAGCAGTGGTTTTGGAAAAAATCCGTCAGCACCACAGCAGTGCTTGCCCACCACAGCAGTGCTTGCCAGGTAGCCAGCAGTTGTTCCGCATTCAAATGCGAAACAAATCAAGTTGGGAAGCAGTGGTTTTGGTTTCGTTTCCAAATGCAAGTTCATAGTTCACGACCAGCACATCAGCAGCCCGCAAAACAAAACTAGTGGCGCCATCTATTGACGAGCAACCCATCACATCCGGGTTTTTCAGCGAGGGTTGCTGGGAAGGACTAAAGTTATGGACAATAATGGCTGCCATGTCGGCAAGCAATGAATATCGAGCTCCGCATAAAGAATTCTGTCGCAACATTGCCATGCGCTGTTTGGTAATCATTTATCAGTTTCTCTCGCAGCGTTATGTGCTCGCGTGGATGTTTGTGCTGCTAACCAGTGCTCTTTCTGTGGTGCTATATCGGGTGCTGACGGATCTCTTGTCCGAAGCTGCCGTTGGATGAGGTGCCGGGAGCTCCTGCGTGTTTGTCGTTTCCCTGTTGTTGCATCCTACAGCGCGAAACATCGGCCAAGATCTGCTCTCGGACGCATTCTGTAACTACAGCCTTGCCATTTCTCATTGAACACGAGGATCTGGTTGGCCGAACGTCAGCAGAAAAACTCCTTACTTTGCTTGCCGTGTCCACGATAAGCCTAACAAGCAGAAACTTCAACTCGCAACTTGACTCGCCACGGACGTCTCACGTCCGATGTCTGCAGCTGTTTCAACCTTGGTGCGCTATTCCGACAGTGGTTCCCGCTCTACTACAGCGCACGAGTTGGCAGACGTATATTTAACCTGTCGTGCTTCGACCGTCGTTTCCCACCTTTTTTAGATATTTGCATTGCTTGGGAAAAGAGTGCTCTGCGTTGGGTCCGTTTAGGGAGCATTTTTGCGCCCCGTGAACTGTTTCGCCACTGCGATCAGGTATGTAATGACGCTGCGTTCCATGCGATCTTCTAATAGCAGCGTTGAGACTGTTCTATCATGTGCAGCACCGAACCAGTTTCCAGCATGTCTCCTCCGCGACATCGCATTGGGATCTTCTTGTCTTTACGGCACTACTACTCGCGGCATCGCTTCGCGCATGAGTTGCTGGTGGTCAACGCCACTGCCTTGCTGAAAATCGGCTAGTCGGCGACGCCGTCGTGAACCAGCAGATCGTCAAAGCAGCGTGCGCGACACGTCAGTTCGCTGCTTCGCATGGCGTGCTCATCGTCGGGAGCCGTTATCGCGATCGAACCGCGATTATTCAAGTCGCTCGGCGTATTGACCCAACAGCGGCTTTTCATCATTAACTCGAGATAGCCGAATCGTGATCCTGTTTAGCGTGGTTAGCCACTGTGGAGGTAGAGCTTTGACTAGTCACCTGTTAAGGTCAGTGGCGTGATCGCTGAGCGTGCTTACGTGCTAGTGCAGTGGACTCCGTTCGTTGTTTTGAACTGATCTGTGGGCTTTAATTAGTTCGAGATTTCCCTGCAAAACACGTCGTCACTGATCTCGTAGCCGTTGTATAAGCTCTGCATACAGCGTGTTTAATCATCCTACCGCTAAGGTGATGCGGTCGTTATATAAAGTTTTCTTCGCCGAAAACTGTATATCGTCTAATCGCATGCCCTATCTTGATGCGGAAGATTAGACGAAAAAGTCGACTCTCGCACTGCACAAAACTACACTGCAGTTTGTGCAACTCGTCTAACTTTTTTTTTTTTTCATGTGGCAAACGTTGCACACTTGAGCCAAATGCCACTGAGTATCCATAGGCTTTGGTAACCTCACATGATCTGTTCTGATATTTATGCTCCACAATTTCTCCACGCAATGTTGTGAGTGCTTATATCCTTATTGCTCAATTAAAACACCTGAGATGAGCATATATGTTGTATTGTGTAAAGGTTATGTATTTTTATACCTGGGCAGCACACTGGTTATCTTTGCTTTTATGTTTATATTAATAAGGATGGTTTGCTACAATACACACTTGGCTAAAAGCTTGTAGAAGTTAACGGCATGCCTGTTGTATACAGTCCTGTATAAACAAAACTCTGCATCTTTTTAGCAGCCACAAACTTATGTGAAAGCTGCATTTAGGTTTCACAAGCTGCAAGGGTTTTGTCACAACCCACATTAAATAAATTAAGCTGTTAGCAGTACTTTTTAGATGGTACCTAAGGCATTCATGACCTTTACTCTGGCCACCTTTTTACTTTTTAATGTCTCTCTTTAACAAAGGCCACACGGAATGTAAGTGTGCTTTGCTGTTGTGTGAATGTTACAATGTTCCCTTATTTTTTGTGCAGGCTTGTTCTAGGGACATGGTCTTTGATTCATCTAGTCTGCTTGGCCGTTGACTGCTGCTGTGCTGCTGAGATCAGCTAGGTTTCGTTGGCTGGTTCTCCAAGTGAGTGCACTCTGCTTTTTGCATCGTAAACAGGTGTTGTGCTGTGCTGCATTGAACTGGGATATTTTGGAATTTCCTGAGTTTTGTAAGCATAACTTGACCTGTCAACCCGCCGTGGTTGCTTAGTGGCTATGGTGTTGGGCTGCTAAGCACGAGGTCGCGGGATCGAATCCCCGTCACAGTGGCCGCATTTTCGACGTGGGCGAAATGCGAAAGCACTCGTGTACTTAGATTTAGGTGCACGTTAAGAAACCTCAGGTGGTCAAAATTTCTGGAGTCCCCCACTACGACGCGCCTCTTAATCAGAAAGTGGTTTTGGCATGTAAAACCCCTTAATTTTTTTAGCCTTACCTGTCATGGAACGGCCTCAGCAGCCCTTGTTTTGTTGAACACTAGATAGTTTTAAGACAGTGCTTATGCCATTTATGAGGATGCAGGCAACATAGCTATGACCCCACTGCACACGTGTTGTCAAGGATGTATTGTGGTTCCTGTATGGAGGCAGAAGCACCAGTTTTATACTCTTTTTGCCCCCTATGGCTTTGCAGTGAATACACAATTCCTTTTGAAACACTGCACCAGCTAGCCTGCTACCTACTATTTCTGTCCTTATTGCTTTGCACTGAAAACACAATGCATTTTGAAACATTGCACCAGCTAGCTTGCTCACTTTTTTGTCAAGATTCCCTAGGAGGCTGTTGTTAGAGTGTTCCATGTTGGTCAAAGCACAGTGAACTCAAGTGCTTTGTCATTACCTCATAAACAGAAACAAGAGTGCTTTCATTTCTTCTTAGGCCTGACAGCATCAAAGCAGGCAAGTTGTCCCGAAAGTTGCAGCGCACCACTGCTGATTCATTGTCCTTGAAATGAACTAAAACCAAGCTAAAGCCTATTAATATTATACGCAAGTGTGCGGAAGAGCAAGCAGGTACAGGGAGTTCAAATGGAAGCTGGTGCCTTGCGTGCTGCCATGCTGTCATATTAGCTACACAAGCTACCAAAGGTCACAATGCTAAATCCAAAAGCAAGCTTACATACGTTACCTGCAAATCTCCATTGCTTTCTCATCATCTTTGCTTGCACCCTCTCTTTTTGTTCCCCTAACCCAACTCTGAGTTGCAGGCTAGAACATAGTTCAGGCTAACCTCTCAGCTTTTCTCTCAATAAATCTCTCTATCACGCTCTTCGTTGCCTTCTGTCCCACTACAGTTAAAGCTCAATCTAACAAAACTTGATTTTGCAAAGTTCCCTACCTAACAGAGAAATTTCCATTCCCCTGCAGGTACCGATAGGGTTCAATATCGTCATGAACCCGAATGAACAAATCTAACTTGTCCAAACTCGATTTAATGAAGTTTTTTCTTCACAGACGGGCTTTTCTTCGAGCATGTGCTCTAGAGCTATCACGTTAACACATCTAGGCGCCGTGGTCACAGCCCTAGCTTTATTTTGGCTGCAGAGGCTGCACGCCGCACCCATGCACGAAACAGCGGACTCAACACCGCCTCGATATTGGGCGGCAGTGGTTGCTTTTGTTATTTCATGGTTTATGCAATAGATTGATGGATTAGTGACAAGTACAATGCCGCAGTAGCTTTTGCATGTCGCTACGTTACAATTTTATATTTTGAAGGACCGAAAAATTCATTTCTCAATTATACGAACTTCTCGATTTAACAAAATAATTCATACATGGTCATCACTTTGTTAAACGAGTTTCAACTGCAATTTATATAATTCACAACGGCCTTTTATATGCCTACTAATGCTGCCTGCTAATGTTACTACAGTCAAGTGCCTCTGCAATGAAATGACCTGCATAACGAAGGAATAATTATGCACCCGTTGTACTGTGAGCTCTGCAGTGAGCGACCTTTACAACGAAGTGACCTGTATAACGTAGGACCTCAAAGGCCCAAAGCACTTCTATATAAATTCGTTCATCTGTACTTCTACTTTCTAGTAAGACTACTAAAGCAGTCTACCTGCCAAGTCTCCAAATGTTTGACGACTGTTTGATGACGAATGACGTCCGAATGACGACTGTTTGGTCAAGCCTGATAAAAAATAAATTCAATTTTCTAAAAGGTACAGCTCGTCGTTCGCCGACTCCACAATCGGGTGGCTTCTGATAGTGATAGGACAACATAAGGTACTTGCTTTGAGTAATACTGGTGTCACACGTACACTTCTGATTGCGATCGGGGCCAATCTGGATCGGATTTCCTGATCACGATCAACAGTGGTTGCTGCTGCACAGTAAAATGATCTGGATTGAGTTATTATCGTCTGCTGATCGTCGGCAACTCTCAGAACTACATAATGCCTTAGCTTCAAATTCAGGTTTGCAAATTTGGTTAAATTTGGATAATACTTCAATTTTACAGCTTACTATTGCAGGTAATAAGGTGTTTAAATGTTTTTTATTGAGTTGCCCTCACTTTTTGTTTTTAGCATTTTCAGAATACTGCTCTAGATGGCACAGATGTCAGCCAGCATTCATGATTGAGATAACGATTGTTTGGATCTTGTAAGATAGCGAACGCAAATGACCATGTAGCAACACTTGATCTGGATCAAGCTCAATCCGAATCTGCCCCTATTGCAATCAGAAGTGTGTGTGTGACACTGATGTATGTTTATACAGATGAAGTTGGCAATATCAAAGGCACCGAAAAAGTCATTGTTATCTAGAAACAATGACATCTAGTTATCTGACAACAATGATCACACAATGTGTGATCATTGTTATGTCATTGTGTGAAACAATGACATAACAATGTTATCTAGTTTTTGCAGTTGCAAGTTTGCTGCTGCCTGTGGGCTTCATATAGAGGTGTAAATAGTTACTGAAGTAGCACATATATATCCCACAAAAGGCGTGCGCCGAGGGCAAACTTCAAAATTCCAACTTGCCTTCTTCCGTAATTCATTTTTTCCGCATGCTTCCACACACTGGAGTAGGCTTCCCAAGAGCATTGGTGAATGTAAAACCTGTTCAGAGTTTCTGTCTTTATTGTCACGCAGTCTGCCATAGTATAATATCATCCCATTTTCTTTATATCATTTGACTGGCATTGCGCTTCATGCGATAGTGTACCCTTTCCATTTCTGTGTTGCAATTTTGCGCCGCAGTTCACTGAAAACCGTTTTGCCGTCAAGATGACTCATCGATGTTACGAATTTTGTTACTTTTAGCACCTGTGCTTAGCTGTTTTAAGTTTTTGTCACATGTTCATTTTCCTTCAGTTGTCCCCTCCCTGCAATAATGCCCTTGTGGTGCTGCAGGTATTTGTATAAAAAAATAAATAAAAAAACATTGTAGACCTCAGTACGCTGGAAAAAAATATTGGCTAGCCTTCAAAGACCCTAAATAATGTACAGTAGTGGCTTTTCTATGAACGAGTTTCAGTCTCATTTTGCAAGAGGTGTATGTGAAGAAACACACATTTTCCTTCCTATTTCCTATCCTGCCTTTTGCTTCTTACCGCTGGCTCTGTTTAAATTGTATCGCAATAGTACTGTACTGTTTTATGTACAAGCTGTAACCTCCCGAAGCCAAGAGTGCGTTTTGTGTCACAGAATGTTTTCATAGTTATAGATTATGCCAGTTTGGCTACCAAAGAAAACATAAAAGCACATTTTATATTGTTTTAAATCTTTGGTAGTGAGCACAGCAACATCCAACAAATTGGACTTAGCCGATAGTATTGCAAAAAGATTATTATATTAAGCGGAAAAATTAGTTTTCACGTATTCCTTCAGTCATTGGAAACACTAATAAATTGTTGTTTACATAAGTAACTATAAATCCACTTCTACGGTGAGCGCCAACATTTTAAAAGTTCCTGCTTTGGCGGGAAACAAGCACACCTAAATCATGCCCCCCAGATGGCAGCACAGGGCCCAGAGCAAACCAAGAAATGGCCTTTCGTCAAGTGAGTGGTGTTTCTCTGACTGCTGCGCCCAGCTTTCTAATGTCCAGTTTATTGTACAAATGCTACATTCTCATGCTCAGGAGGGTAAAGCATGGCATCGGCCAATCATTGCATGTTGGTCAATCCTAGCAGCCTGCAGTGCAACTGTGCTGTCCAGGCTCAGTATTCTTCAGTATCAACAGGGTGGCTGACTTTTCTGGCACTTCATGCAATGAATATCCATTGCTCTAGGTGTCACAGTATTGAAACTGAGGTTTGCCATGCCACTGTCATGGGGCTGAAGTCTGGAAATTTATAGCTTTTGATTCTCTGCATAACAGGCTGCTCTGTTATGCTCTGCTTGCTTTTAACATGTTATTAAACCTTCTTTGATGCTGGTTGTGCACTTGAGTATATATTTTAATATAAGAATGTGAGACCTATCATGTGTATACTGACGCAGTGCCCTAAGTCTATTCACATTTGCGTTTTTCAGGAAGAAAACAGCATGCCATTTTTGCTGACACTTTTCTGCAGAAGTCCATAAGGCCACTGCTTGATACAAGAAACACTGGTGAGTGCGGAACTGTTTCCTTTGTTTTTAGAAACACCTGCTACGTTTAAATGATTGAGTATGGGAGCCTAGAGGCCCACTTTTTGTTAACCACAAGCATATGAAGCCAACTGACAATGAAACAAGGGAAAGCTTAGAATAAATTTTTAATACAGATCTAAAAAGATAAAGGGATATGGAAGTAGACTTGAAAACAACTTGCCGCAGGTCTGATCCATACCCACGTCCTTGCATTACACATGTGATGATCTTACCAATTGAACTACCGTGGTGCAATTTTCTCATCCATTTTTCTTGGGTATTATACGTGTAATAGATATCATGCTGAAGAGTGTTAGCCAGCACAACAACTCACAGCCATGTTGGCTGATGTAGGACATCAGCTGCCAAAAAAATCAATTTGAATTAAAAGAAAATTGATTTTGTTTAGTTTAAAAGTTGGCGACAAACAATGCGGTTTCATGCTGTGTGAACGGTATCTTCACATTAGCAGTACGAAGTGAAGCCAACTGCGCTTTCGTGTCCACTCTAGTCCATCGTGCGATATTGCTGCCTGCAGTAGGATGACACTACAGTGAAACCTCATTAAATCGTAGCTGGCCAGAGCTCGGAAAAAGAACTTACTAAACGATAGTACTGCTTAACCGAAATAGCATGAGATTGCCCACTTACCTGTCCAAAGTGGAGCTCAGAGGTAGTGCGATGAAAGGGCAAAAACATGCAGTATTTATTCACTTCGCGCAACTGAAGTCTGTTATCTTTGTTTGATGCTGGGGCGACCTAGCAGTGATGACAGCTGCCTCAAACTTACTGAAGCTGCAAGCCAGCTTTTCAATTAGCCCCCTCTTAGCAAACACTCACATGGCAGATTCCTCGTTGGCATTGCAACACAGCTGTCGCGTGCCAGCGCCGACTTCTTCGTGGTACGTTCGATAGCGCGAACAGTGTCCAATTTTTCTTCTATGCTGAGCAAGCAGTGTCTTTTATTGGAGCTTCGGCATGACATGAGTTATAGCTTGCATTACTGCACAAAGCTCTCTGGCACGGCGCCGAAATGATGTTGGTGTTGATGTGGCTTCACGCGCAAGCGCGCAGGATGCTTGGAGGCCGTTTTTCTGATCTCTGAGGCTTGTTGTTCTGCCGGGCCACCCAATGGGGACGATGGACCACCGTGATTGTGCAATGAAAAGGGGAAGCACTATATTGTCACAGACAAAGCCACAAAAGACTTCGGTCGACGCTAAAGATCTTTTTATATATGTCGCTGTCCTGGCACCCTCGTCGTTCTCTTCTTCTCGGAGCCACCCAACATGCCTAGCATGTGGCACCGAATCGCACCGAGTGGCTGTCAGCTGTGTCGAGGCCGTGGCATTACCCCCCTCCCTAGAAGCATCGTCTCGATGCGGAACATTGAGGCACTGGAGATTGCCACGGGGATGCTGTTAAGAGGGACGTAGATGGTGAGAGAGGCGTGGGACTTTGCGTTCAGCGGGAGTGGTATAACTTCAATCTAGAGACGTGAACGACATCGGACAGGCGTGGGACTTTGCGTTCAGCGGGAGTGGTATAACTTCAATCTAGAGACGTGAACGACATCGGACAGGCTTGGGCGTCGGGAACGGCGAGCGGTGCCTCCTCCTTCAGGAATCACTTCGTATGTGACGTCGCTGAGTCGTTGAACGATCCGATAAGGTCCAAAGTAGCGGCGCAAAAGTTTCTCCGACCGACCACGCTGGCGAATCGGTGTCCACACCCATACTTTGTCACCGGGTTGATAAGTGACGTCGCGGTGACGAAGATTGTATCGGTCGGCGTCGTCGTGTTGTTGGTAGCGGATACGCATTCGTGCGAGCTGGCGTGCCTCTTCGGCGCATCGAGCGAATTCGGCAGCATCATTGACAACATTAGAACAGTAGGTGGGTAAGAGCATTGCGTCCAACGTTGTGACAGCTTCCCGGCCGTGCACCAAGCGAAAAGGGGTGAAGCCGGTAGTTTCTTGAACGGCAGTATTATATGCAAACGTAACATATGGGAGAACGTCGTCCCAGTTTTTGTGGTCGACGTCAACATACATGGAAATCATATCAGCGATCGTTTTGTTTAGTCTTTCTGTGAGCCCGTTCGTCTGGGGATGGTAAGCAGTGGCTTTGCGGTGAACGGTACCACTGAGAAGCATGATATCTTCTGTGAGCTGCGCTGTAAATGCTGTGCACCGGTCGGTTATAACCACTCTTGGAGCACCGTGGCGGAGTACGATACCATGTACAAAGAAGGTCGCAATATCATTTGCAGTGCCTCGTGGGAGAGCTCGGGTTTCAATGTAACGTGTTAGGTAGTCTGTGGCAACAGCAATCCAACGGTTACCAGCCCTCGACGTGGGGAATGGTCCAAGCAAATCTATTCCAACCTGCTGAAAAGGGATCCGCGGAGGATCCACGGGATGGAGAAGACCAGCGGGACGCACGGGTGGTGTCTTGCGTCTCTGGCAGTCGCGGCATGTCTTCACGTATTGCTTGACGTCACGGCGAAGGTTAGGCCAGAAGTACTTTTGGCGTATGCGTGAAAACGTCCGTGCGAATCCCAAGTGGCCCGAAGATGGATCATCGTGAGATGCCCGCAGGATGTCGTCACGTAGTGAAGAAGGCACTACAAGGAGGCAGGCGGTTGCGGTCGAGTGAAAACCCAATTTGTAGAGAACGCCATCGCGGAGAAAAAACGAGGAGAACTTGCGGATGAACATACGAGGCGGCTCCGGTAGACGGTTCTCAAGGTAGTCGATGAGAGGCCGGAGTTCTGAATCATCGCGCTGTTGCTTGCTGATGTCTGATACTGAGATAATGGACAGAAATGCGTCCTCTTCATCAAACTCGCATGGTGACGGTTGAAGTGGAGCACGTGACAGGCAGTCGGCGTCGGTGTGTTTACGCCCGGACTTGAACACTATTGTCATATCGTATTCTTGCAAGCGAAGACTCCAGCGTGCAAGACGGCCAGATGGATCCTTCAGATTGGCTAGCCAGCACAATGAATGGTGATCTGTCAAAACTCGAAACGATCGGCCGTACAAATATGGTCGGAACTTAGCAATTGCCCACACAACGGCCAAGCATTCCTTCTCCGTAGTGGAATAGTTACTTTCAGCTGGAGACAAAGTGCGGCTTGCGTACGCAATGACGCGTTCGGCTCCATCTTGCCACTGTACGAGGACGGCACCAAGGCCAACGTTGCTGGCATCCGTGTGCAACTCGGTGTCACTGTCTTCGTCAAAGTGTCCTAGAACAGGAGGTGTGCGCAGACGATTCTGGAGTTCACAGAAGGCCTCTTGTTGTTCCTGCTCCCAGACAAACGGAACATTATCTTTAGTCAGCCGCTGCAAAGGTTCGGCTATCCGTGAAAAGTTTGCCACGAAGCGTCGATAATAAGCGCAAAGCCCTAGAAAACGGCGGAGTTCGTGTTTGTTCGAAGGTGTTGGAAACGAAGCAACAGCAATGGTTTTGTCGGGGTCTGGTCGAATGCCCTCGTAGCTGACGACATGGCCTAAAAATTTCGTCATACCCGAAATGGCATTTTTCAGGCTTTAAAGACAGGCCAGCAGTACGAATTGCGTCAAGAACTGCTTGTAAGCGCTGGAGGTGCTGCTCAAAAGTTTCCGAAAAGACAACGATATCATCTAAATAGACAAGGCATGACTGCCACTTGAGACCTGATAGAACCGTGTCCATCATGCGCTGAAAAGTGGCAGGCGCAGAGCACAATCCGAAAGGAAGGACCTTGAATTCGTAGAGTCCGTCAGGCGTAATAAATGCCGTTTTCTCACGGTCACGCTCATCAACCTCTATTTGCCAGTAGCCGCTGCGAAGGTCCATCGATGAGAAGTATCGAGCATTTCGAAGGCGGTCCAAAGAGTCGTCGATGCGGGGAAGGGGATAAACGTCCTTCTTCGTAACGTTATTAAGCTTGCGATAGTCAACGCAAAAACGCAGTGTGCCGTCTTTCTTTTTCACCAGAACCACAGGTGACGCCCATGGACTGGTGGAGGGCTGTATGATATCGTCGGTAAGCATTTGTTTGACTTGATTCCGGATGGCGTCTTGCTCTTTACGAGAAACACGGTAGGCACGTTGGCGCACGGGTCTTTCATTGGGATTTGTAATAATTCTGTGTTTCGCAGTAGGCGTTTGGTTGACCTTCGATGTTGAAGCGAAACAGTCCGCAAAAGACTGTAAAAGGCTTCGAATGCTAGCCTGTTGTTCACCTGATAATTTAGAATTCACATCAATATTGCTGTTGGCTGGTACGTCACAGTTAGAATCTCCATCATTTTGCCCTACAGTTAAACAAGCGGGAAAATCACTGACTGGCTCCAAATAGGCGATGGCAGTTCGTGGGGCGAAGTGCTGGTATTCACGACTGAAATTGGTCACTAAAATCTGAGCAGTCCGTGACGATAGCTGCAAGATGCCGCGGGCTACGCAAACCTGTCGAGCCAACAAGACTGACAGATTGCCTTCAGCGATTCCGAGATGGGGAGGATCATCGTCTGTTTCTACGGTGATCAACGCAGTACTCCGGGGTGGTAAAGTAGCACAGTCACCCGAAACGCGTAACACCGTGGACTGTGGGTGGTAGTCGTCCGAATGAGTTGCGTGTTCGCTGGAAAATGTGACAAGCAACTCGCGAAGGTTTATGATTGCGCCGTACTCCCGAAGAAAGTCCATGCCGAGTATGACCTGCCTAGAGCACTCTTCCAGTATAATAAATGAGCCAACAAATGTGACCTCGCGAATTTGTACCCTCGCAGTGCATTTGCCGATCGGCGTGAGAACATGACCGCCGGCTGTACGGAGCTTAGGTCCTGGCCACGGTGTCGTCACCTTGCGAAGTGCCGTAACCAGTTGTCCGCTCATGACAGAATAATCGGCGCCAGTATCGACAAGAGCGGTGACCGGGTGGTTATCTACAGAAACGAGTATGTCGGCTGAAACAGGTTCAGGGTTTTCGAAGAAAGGTGTCGAAGGTGCGCAGTCGTCGTTGTCGTCGTCGTTATCGTCGTCGTCGGGGTGTCGCAGCGGAGGATCTTTCGAAGTGCGTTGGACAGCGGCCCCACCTCCGGAGGTCGCTGTTCTCAGTTTCCCCGACTTGGGCTCGTGGGCCGATTGCCCACGGAAGCGGAGAACGTAGTGTAGCGGCTAGGTGACGCCGATCGTCGAGGAGGTGGTGATCGTGACTGGCGCCTCTGCGGAGACGGAGATCGGGTCGTTGGCAGGGACTGTTCAACCGGTGGGAACTGCGCGTACGGCGACGAAGGTTGACTGGCCAGATATTGCTGGATTTCTCTCGGGCGCTCTCCCTCACGTGGGCGACGAGCGCCGGGGTGATAGCCCTGGAGTCCAATTCTTCGGTAGTAGCAGGCACGGTACACGTGGCCCGCTTCGCCACAGTGGAAGCAGAGTGGCTGGTAGTCAGGTGTGCGCCACACGTCTGACTTTCGCGTATTGATTCGGGGGCTCGTGGACCCGTACATATTTGTACGTGAACCTTGGCCCTGGAAGTGACACAGCGGTTCTTCAGAAGAAGGCGGGTTACGATGGTTCCCGGGTTGCGCAGGTAGCCTCACTGCTTGCGCATAAGTCAGTACGGGGGCGGCTTCAGGTCTGGTTTGCACGAATGGCTGTGCTGCCTGGCGAACTTCTTCGCGGACGATATCTGTGAGGGATGTTACGGTCGGTTGAAATCGCACTCCCTGTAGCCGGTCGAGCTCCTCACGCACGACACTACGCACAAGCTCTCGAAGCGCATCGGTGTCATAGGGTAACGAGACAGAAGATGCTGATCCCAGGTTGATTTGGCGATCGTAGACCGAGGAGCGTTGTTGAAGGGCTCGCTCCATTGTTGTCGCCTCACTGACGAACTCAGCTACTGTAGCTGGGGGCCTTCGCATCAGTCCAGCAAACAGCTGCTCTTTAACTGCACGCATCAGTAGGCGTACTTTCTTCGCTTCTGTCATGCCAGGGTCAGCACGCTTGAAAAGCCGCGTCATGTCTTCTACGAACATGGCTACGCTTTCGTTCGGCCTTTGAACCCTATTCTGAAGGTCTTGCTCTGCTCGCTCTTTTCTTGCGGGGCTGCTGTACGTGTCGCGTATCTGCCTTTGAAATTCTTGCCAGGTGGTGATGGATGGCTCGTGGTTAGCGAACTATGTTCGGGCAGAGTCCTCTAGGGTGAAGTACACGTTCCTTAACTTTTTCTGCTCGTCCCAATAATTGACGTCAGCCACACGATCGAATTCGTCGAGCCAGTCTTCCACGTCCTCAAAAGGCTCACCATGGAACGGCCGCGGCCAGCGTGGGGTGTGGAGAACCAGCGACGCAGGAGGCTGTCCCGTACCGTACGTCTCCTGTGTCTGGCTTGCAGTTGTGGTGGACATCCTCGGCAGATCTTGGAGGCCGTATTCCGGAGGCAGTCTTTGAAGCCGTCGGCTTTTGCGTAGGTTGTCCGCGCTCTGTTCCTGGGGGTCAGAGTACATAGACGTGTACCCAGCAGCTCCACCAGTTTGTCACAGACAAAGCCACAAAAGACTTCGGTCGACGCTAAAGATCTTTTTATATATGTCGCTGTCCTGGCACCCTCGTCGTTCTCTTCTTCTCGGAGCCACCCAACATGCCTAGCATGTGGCACCGAATCGCACCGAGTGGCTGTCAGCTGTGTCGAGGCCGTGGCAATATGTTAACCAATACGTATGCAATAAGCTGGTATGGTTTAAATAAGCTGGTATGGTTTATGCGTATACAAAACGCATTATGTTCAATGGCCGCTGAGCCGGGGATTTGACTTTACTACTTTTAAAATGAAACTACTGTTTAAGCGGGTATGGTTTAACAAGGTTTTATTGTACTGGGAAAAGTGCCGGCAGCAGGGAGCAAATGGTTCACCTGCCTCTCATTTTCAACACCTCTTCGAAACTCGAGGTTATGCAGCTTCCAGTACTTAATGTACGGGAAGACAGCACACATGATGCCACGCCATCTCAGGGCAGCCACTCCTTGCACAGGCAGCAGAGTGCCTCTGAAACGGTACACAGGCTGCGTATGTGCTCAGGCGCGCTGGCAGCCATGAACAGCCACAGCCATGCTAGAGAAGGAGACATGTGCCAACCTGCCCCCTCCCCCACCGCTCACGATCACATTACTGCAAGCTCGCTCCCTTCTCCCCCTTCTCCCTTATTCGTGTGGGAAGCGTGCTCATCAAGCCACCGTCTTTTCCAGCTCACCCTTCACTTGCACGCTTTCGCTTATGCCTAATGCATACAGTGCGCAGGGTGCGACAGGATCTTATCGCCAAAAGCACCTAAAGTATACATCCTACTTGTACTTTACAGTGGTCTCTTGGTCGGAAGTTTCCATTTATTGTCTTGGTATTCCTTCACAGTGGCAGTGAAATTTCATTATATTGAAATCGTGCTTAAACACGCTTTGTTATGTTGAGGTTGTAAATACATGTTGTTCCAGGGACAAGAAGTTATTAAAAGTTATATCGAGAATTCCGTTATACAGTAGAACCTCGATGATATGAATATTCCGGGATGGTGCAAAAATTTTGATCAACAGAAATTCGTATCACCCATAACATTAAAGAATCAGAACATTATTGGGGACGGGGCCATGACATGGCCAACTTGCTCAAAATTTCCTATTTTTTTTCTCACAATCCTAGGACCTTCCTTTATCTCATGGCAAAATATTTAGAAAAAAATGCACAGAGGAATGAGAAAATTTCACTTTTTTAGCCTGTTGTCTTCTAAATCGCGAAGAAATTCTGGCTCCAGGAGGTGCTATCACATCACTGATTGAGTGCGACTTTCCGTTGACACTGCACCACCATCTTGGTATTTCTGTAAACCCGAGAGATCTGCAGTATTCCTCCACGCAGAAATAAAAACAAAAGTGAGCGCGAAAATGGAAAACTAGTATTGTGATTCATTACTGCTGTCATGTGGTGCGCAGAAAGCGCTCTTGTTGATTGACATGAATGTCAATCACTGGCGCCCTTGTTTTGCGCACATTTTGGCAGCAGTGAGCTGCACACTTCACGCATTCCGAGGCCAACATTTCAAGATCTGCCTAATTATCTCAATTTTCTATTGTAGCTGCATTGTAGCTGCCACCTGATAGTGATGAGGATATGATTTACACAAGATAAAGAAATCTGTTTGCGTTTCTGTTGTATTGTGCCATCTGACGGATGCAAAAGCAGAAAAGTTAAGAATTGTCATCAGGTGCTGAAGATGATGGAAGGCGTATTCAGTGCTGGCACACTAATTTGGAGTTTCCTCTAATAAGAGTAGACCGTGCTGTATATTTTCATTTCTGTGTACCCAAGTTACTTATAGCTTGTTACCATAGCTTGTTGTTTGGCAATGCTAGGAGGCCAGAGCATGTGAAGCACCATCCTTTCTTGCGAATTAGTAAGCATTAAATTTTGTGATGAATTAACTGATATTCGACTTGATATTTGGCTTTCTTCTATGAGTCGATTCAGTATTCAATTCGAAATCTGCGACAGCAAAAGCTTGTTAATTCACAGCTCGTTAATTCAAAATTTCGGATAATTCGAAGTAGCCGCCGTGGTCCGTCCAACAATGTATTGAAAGCAATATGTAATGCATCCCACTAATTCACACTGAAATGCGCACCGCCGCCGATAATTCGAACTCCGCACCATCGTCGATGGAGAGAGTGCTAGTGCGCAGGAGCATGTTGGTGACGATCGTCGCCGCGCAGCTTTGCTCTTTCCATCTGCAGTTGTCTGTTGAAGGTCGGTTCTCTCCCTCTCTCAAGACCTTCAAAATAAAAACGCAGACTCAGTGCTGCATTTTGTTTTTATATTGTGATAGCAATTATATGGACACTCCAATTGCATTTCCAAGCGGCACCGTTAGGTTCCGTATAAAGCCCGAGGGCGATAAAGCTGTCACAATGGCCCTACACTGTATGTGCGAGAGGAGCTGACGATTGCGGCTCAATCTTGCCTGTGTGAAAGGGACGAATACGAAGATGAAGTGCGCCGTCTTCTCTCGCTCGCGAGGCACCTAACATTGTGAGGCGCCAGGGGGGGGTCTCTGCACGTGTGGAGCTGCACATGGTCGCGCAGCTGTGTCATGGTCATATGTTGAGAGCGATCTGCTTTGGGGGCAGAGTCTAGTTGCGTCAGCGGCTCTTAGCTTTGTGCGTGCTGTGTGTTCTCAGCGCTCACTTTGCGTTGAAGCGATAGACAGCACGAATGTCAATTCGCTTGCTCCAGTTGCCGCGTTTCCTCATGCCATTGTTTTGACAGTGAGTGTCCATAGTCATTGGGTGTAATGTGTGTAATGTAATGTTTGCTATGTGCGCTAACACCATGCTTAGTATTTTAGTTAGCAACCGAATGTTTACAAGTTGATACGGCCGATAAAAGTACTATCCTTACTTCATACGGCTGTCTACTAATTTTCTATCGTAATTGGAGCTTCGTCTTTCAGGTGGAACTGCAGCTTTCTTTCTGTTTTCCATGTTACATCTATGAGGCTATGCTCTTTATCTGCGAGGTGTTCTGCCGAGAGTGGCTCCAGGTAATGTCTATAACACAGCGGCTGTGACGTTTATCGGTGCTCGCAGTACCAAAAAGCATAGCCTTTGATATTCGTGGTTATTACTCATAGGAAAGCATCGCTGGGATAGGTGTTTGGACACCACTTATGCGTATAGTAGTGAAACTTGGCACCGTGCAGCCGGTGCATCTACGAAAGTACAAGGGAGGCCAACGTCGCAGCAGGTTGTGTTGTTCGAGAGTGCATTTTAGAATGCGGCTCTTGTTCCTGTGGCATGCGTCGGCGTGCGTTGCGTACGGCCAGTCACGCAACGACGCTTGCGCTGCACCAGCCAAAATGCTGTCCCCTCTAGAAGTCGATGCACAACCGTTGGCAAAGCGGCGTGGGCATCCTTTTTTGTTTCGCGCCATGCATTGTGGGGCGGCGCAGTGAACGTGTGGATGGAGCAAGAGCCATCTCAACGTCGGGCATGTTAGACTGCGTCCGGTTAGGTTGACTGTTCCAGCGCTTCGAACTAGACGTTCTCGCCAACGTGACTTAGCGGGTGCGCGCGCTCGCTCACGCTACGTCGGACTATATATGTGCCTTAAACGAGCGATTCCTTTCTCTCATTAATTTTAATTTTGTATAACTCGAATTTTTGTAGCATCCCCGCGGAATTCAAATTAATGAGCTCTTACTGTATTTGGTATTCACACCCCATAGTACTGCAACGCTTACCCACTTGGATGTCATTTGCAGCAAAGCATACACAGACATGTGGCCATTTCACATATGTATAGTCTGTGCTGCCAGTGCCTCAAGTCTGAACCGACCGTTCCTATGCTTTCTAGAGGCAGACCCTACCATGGCCAGCTGAAAGAGTCCACACTGAGGGGTGATTGCCATGAGCTCCGACGAGGAGGAGATTGTTCCGCAGCGCAAGCGCAACGCAAGGGTGATTGTTGATGAAGAGGAGGAGCAGTCGTCATCTGACAGTGGCTCAGAGGGAGGCAGTGGCGACGAGGATGAGGATGATGAAGAGAGCAGTGGGGAGCCCGGATCGTCCTCTTCCGAGGACGAGTCTGCAGCAGAAGATGAAGGTGGTGGTGGCGAGTCGGAGTGGGAGGAGATTCCTCAAGGTAGGTGTTCGTTTCTTCTGATTGTGTCGCTGTGTTATGGGCAGGCTGTTGATACTTTATAGAGAAATTATTGCTGATGCCTTTGGATCAACACTTAACCGTAGTTGGTTCCACAGCTGTTATTTAGTGTTCCCATTAACACTGGACCATAATGTACACATTAGTTGTGCAAATAGCCGTGTAGAACACCTAAATTGATATTATAGTGGCCTAGTACAATTACCTGCAAAGCACAGCTGAAGACATAAATATCTTCTGTTTCTCTGTACTGCATTTTCTTTTTTATGTCTCTCTCATTTAGAAGTGTGGTGTGGCTCCATGGCAGCGTAGGTTGTCAAATTTCTTGTGGAGGTAGTGCTCTAAAATAGGATACACTCAGATTGTCGGTAAATTTAAATTTTTGTTCCTGATGTCGGCATGTAACAAATATATGCTTATATTGACTATCGGATGCAGCTAAGGTACATTAGAACATGGTTCATAAGTTTTGGAGGAAAAGGGCCTCAACAAAATGTGCAATTCAAAGTCACTAAAGGTTTGGAAAACTAAACTGTAGTTGACGACTACGTAATGCGATGCGCTGTAGCATGAGACGCTGACACATGCCGATCTGGTGGGGCCCGAGCTGCTTGAGACGAGCATTGTCATTTTTCTGGCTTTAGTAAGCTTATGTTCATGATCCTCGAATTCGGCCTAGGTCAGCAGCTTCTTCAGGCATAACATCCTGCCAGGAAGTTTTGCTGGGGGGCATTGTCTTTGCATCGCGAAAAATGGCCAAAATGTTTTCTTTAAAATCACATTTTCTATGTCTATAACCACTTTTCTATCTGATTAGTAAATATCATCACTGAAAACCACATAGAAGTGCTCTAAAAAAATGTGTTGTATCAGCCAAGGTGGCAAAGCCCGACATTGGCCAAAACTGCGCTGCCTGCAGCAGGGAACAGCGGCGTGTCTAGGTTTAATGCCTTTTAACGCAGGCAGTTTGCTTCCTATGCCACACACGCCATGAAACAGATGGGTGAACGTGCTTATCGCTATGGCTTTGGTGGCGATAGCTGTGAATGGCAACATGAAGCAACCTATGAGGAGATTTGCTGCTGTTGAACAGGAAATCGAGTGTGTGGCAGCATTTCTATGTGACACGGTAGCTGAGTACTGCAGAGAAACCGTCGTTGCAGGTGCCTACTGCACTCTATCGCTCGTGCCTTGCGCCTTTCTTTCATCACATTGGGTTCAGAGGCTGGAAAACATGCCATACTATTGCGTTTGTGATATACTGTATTTACTCTATCCTAACATGCCCTCAATTGTAGCGCGCGCTCGTTTTTCGTGATCTAAAAAAAAGAAAAGCGTCCTTTACAGTACCATGCACCTCATGCTTTCATACAGAAATATAACGCTCTGTCAAAAAAAAAAAAAGAAGATTGACTTCCAGTGCACTAAATTTGTGAAAAATAAAAAGTAGCAGTTTCACCCAAAAGGCGAAGCATCGATTGTGATAGCAAATTAGTGGACAGCTGTACAAAGTAAGGATAGTAGTTTTATCAGCTGTATAAACTTGTAAACATTCGCTTATAACTAAATTAACAAGCATGGTGTCATGTGCGCGCAAGCAAACATGAACACGTCTCTCTCGATGACCACCAAAACTCGCTATCAAAACTCTGCAGTGAGGAAGTGCAGTAGCAGGAGCGAGCGAATTGACCTTCGTGCTGCCTCTCATGAACTCATGAACTAAGTGATGAGATCACAACGCAGACAGAGTTATTGGCCCTAGATGCACCTTGACGCGTAGACTCTGTCCCGATCGCAGATCACTTTCAAGATAGGGTATACGTGGCTACACCATATTCAGCAGTCGCCGGAGTATAACGCCTCCGATTATCTTTGCGCTAGTCCCACACACAAGTTTCTGGAACTCTGAACACCTTTGAATCTGCCCGATTTCAGTCTGTTTACACACATGATCACTTTCTTTTTAATTCAGCATCATGATGAACTCGGGTGCGTTTTCGCAATCGACACTTCCTTGCTGATAGAGCAGACACAGAAAATGGGAAGACAGACTGTAGACTAACCTAAGCACACATACTACAGCACACGGAGGAAGCTTCAGCAGCTTGCCTCAAAGCGCATACGAGGCAGCCATTTTGAATTGCTGATGTCAATATGGTAACACTGTTTTAGGGTCGTACTCAATTCTAACGTGCATGTAATTTTTGGACCTGTGTTGTCGGAAAAATTGTGCTCGTTAGATTCAAGTGAATACAGTACTGAACGTTGGTGCCAAAATACTGTGTTTTTCGGGAATGTTTTAGCCGGAAAAAGAAAGCGTAATTGTATTGGCAAATTTTTTGCATTCTCAGTCGCAAATTGGTGCCGAGAAATCGTATGAAATGGGATTGTATCAACAAGGTTCTGCTGTGTTTTCGTGTAAGAAGCAACTTCACAATGAGTTTTGACTGTATAGACTGTAATGATGTCGACATGCCATCTCTAGCAGGTGGAACTTTTGCATCGCTTGAGGGTGCAGCTGCTCATTCGTGTGGGCTGTCTTTCAGAGCTGCTCTTGGAAGGTTGCCAGCAGCAGGTTGTCACCAGAGCAGTGGAAGCAGTATCGACCAAGAAGACTGTCCACGCTGCTCTGCGCAAGGCAGCCGACGCTGCAGGCGAGGCTAGCGACAGCGACCTGAGCGACGCACAGGCAGAGCGGTGCGCTGTTTGCCTCAACCGTTTCTTGGGACAGGAGGTGGGCACGCCCGAGAGCTGTGACCACACCTTCTGCCTCGACTGCATACAGGAATGGGCCAAGGTGGGCATGGATGTCTGCATTCGCATTGTTTCTTCCATTTGCTTGTTTCACATTAGTTTGGGTGACGAGGCATTATAGAGAGCTGTGGATACACACTAAATCCTTATTCTGGCTTGTTGGTTTGGAAAATTACATAACTACAACTCACCATTCACCATATTGTCCTTCCAAGTGTGTGTGGCTCGGTAGCATACTGATGGTCAATAACTTGGAAGTGTAACTGCAAGCCTCTGATCTTGGCAGCTGTGGAGCACTAGTAACGGGCATTGAAAAACTTATGCTGGAGTCCAATTTAAATGAAGCAATGAAGTACCCGTTGCTATGTTCAATGATTAGATGAACCATGAAAGCGCGATGTATCCTTTCTGTGTTTTGTACCATGTGTGTGTAGGCCTTGCGTGCAGGTGATAGGTTTAGCCCTTTGAGGGTTTTTGCCATACGTGTACGGCGCCGCTGATCTGTTCCACACGGTTTTCGACGTACATGTACGGTGTGAATGCTATACCGTATTTATTCGCATAATGATCACACTTCTCTCCAAAAAAAATTGGCACAAATTCAGGGGTACGATCATTACGTGGGTTAAATTTCCTGCGCAAATATATTTTTTTTTCATCCTGCATTTGCTGCGGGATGACAACAGGTCAGGCAGGCGGCTGCCGCTGTAATGGTGCGGGACACCAAAACAAAAATGGCGGCCGGTGGAGCAAGCTGAAGGTGCTGAACGCGATTTTTTTTTTCTTCTCGTGAGTACATTACACACATTGAAACAGTTTCTTCCGTATCACTAGTGAGTAATATCGTTAATATTGGCAAGTTTGCAACAATAATATAGCCATGTCCACTTTGAGGGGACAGAAATAGAGATGGGCGCGCTTAGCTGCCAGTCACATAGAAACACATGGCAGGCATGCTGCAAAAACTGTGGCATTTGTCTTCACTACTATCCTAATACGGCATGTTTCCGCTAAGGATGGGCGAATAACTTAGCTGTGTTACAAGCGTCGACGTTTGAATAGGGTACATTTGTAACATATCAGTGTAAACGTGTCCACTATCGTTGCCGCTCACGATTTGTTGCGTGCCCACGAGTGCAGACGAGAAGAATCAAAAGGTGCCTTTCTTGTTGTTGTTGTTGGCCAGAACCATTATGAAGCTTACAAGTAACAAAGCCAAGGCAAGTTTGGTTGTAGCTTTTTTTTTTTTTTTTTCTGGAAGTGCAGAAAGTGATGAAAGGAATGAAAAGGGGCATCTGCTTAAAAGAATGTTTGGTGCTTGCAGACCATTGGTATGTCTTCAATAGTCGTTCGCGTAGCATTTGACAGCATTCAACAAATGGTAAGCGCGATCATCATTAGCTAGACTTGGCACATGACGTATCATTGCGACAAGTTCGAGGTGCAATCATTACACGGGAAAGAAAAAAAAATCGAATTTTGACAACAAATTTCAGGGGTGCGATCATTATGCGAGTAGATATGGTATTTCGTATTTTGCACGATTTCTACATTACTGGTTGTTGAGAGGTGCTGCCATCTCTATGGAGTCACTCAATGTAATTTGAAACTGTGTTTCTGCTTACCAGTGCGCATGACTCCACTAGTTTACCTTTGAGCGCTCGGTCAAGTGGTCATGCGCGTGTTATCTATTTGTTAGCTCCAAAGCTTGGGTGTAGGAGATGCCATCCTTTTTTTTTACACATGCTGCCATTGCCTTTCCATTAGTGGGCTGCGACCAGAGTTCAGAGATACTAATCAGCTTTCTTTTTCTTTGCCTTCAGTTGTGGTTCTTTCGGTTGTGATTCACATATTCCTATACAGTGCAACCTCGTTACCACGAACACCACATTAACATACTTTTCAGAATAACAATCATTATTCAGTTTCCCTGTGTTAACAATGCCTCAGTTTCACGAACTAATATTCAGAAATCTGGGGATTCTTGATTTCCATGAATCCTTCACGGTACAGTCGAACCCGACTACAGTCGGACCCGACTATATCGAACCCATTTACATCGAATTATTCTATATATCGAACAATTTCTGGTCACGGTATAGTTACAATGAGTATATATAGCAAAAATTACGCTTACATCGAACAAATATTGCAGTGATTCCCGATATATCGAACGTCAAGCGGCGGAAAAGTGCCCCCAGAAGTTGGCTTTCCCTCGCGGTAGCGGAGAAACCTGGCGGCGCGGCTCCATCCAACCGCTCTCCCTACCGTGACCGCGCTGCCTCGGGCTGTTCGGGCGAGCTGTCGACACTCCCCCTGTCGCGCATAGTGAAGTCTGTTATCCTCCCTCTTTCTCTATCATCTTTCACTTCCCACTCCCTCTCCCCTGACGACGCTTCGCCGTGCTCCCTCACGGGTTTCAGAATCAAGCGTCCTTCCTTTCTTTAGATCACTATCTGTCGACACTTCCCAGCAAAAAATGATCCTGGCCCGCCTACAGCGCTTGCTCAGACAGCCAATCAGAGGCTCTTGTGCGCTCTTCGTGCAAGATGGCGAAAGTGCGAGTTGTCTGGCTGCTTCTCTGGTTTATCGTGTTTACGCCTTGTGGGCCTTCTCCCGCAGTGTTGCCGTGATGAAGCGGCAGAATTCGCCTTTCGTCGTGAAGATCGAAATCATAAATCGCGCCGAACGCTATATCCCCGCAGCGTGCAAGATTCCGAGGAGCACTCTCAGCACGATTAGGGCTAAAGTGGCCAGACTCGCAACCCGGTGCCCATGGCGCCCGACGCGTACGCACGGCCGTGTACGAGGCGTTCTTCATACGTGCCGGTTTCCGCGTGCTCGGTGATGACTGTAAATTCTGATGAATGCGACGAAGCCGTTGCCGGTGTTGCCGAAGTTTGGGGCGAGCTGTCAAAATTTCCGGGACATTCGAATCAACGGTGGACGAGTTTGTGAGTGCAGATGATGGTGTCGCGACGACGGTAGATAACGAAACGAAGACTACATCGCCGACATCGTACCGAGCACAAATGAAAGTAGGCACGTTGAGGAAAGCAACTACGGTCCTTTGCCCACTTCCTCCGAAGTGATTGGTGCACTCGCATTAGTCCGGTGCTTCTGCGCGAATGCGGAAGGTTGCGGCCTCAGCTGCTCGGACTTCTTAGACAACGTGGGGAAGTGCGTGCGTCGCAGGCAGCGAAATTGCCCAAGCAGAAGAAAATGCAGGACTAATTTATGCGAAACTAAGCTAGTTTCGTCAATAAAGTGATTTTATAAATGGGATGTGCTTTTATGACATCCAATTATTTAGCAGGCTTATATCGAATTATGCTCTATATCGAACTGGTAGGCGTTTTTTTGCGAGTTCGATATAGCCGGGTTTGACTGTATATCGAACCCATTTACATCGAATTATTCTATATATCGAACAATTTCTGGACAAGGTATACCGTATTTACTCGCATAATGATCGCACTCGCGTAATGATCGCACCCCTGAATTTTGTCTTAAAAATCCTATTTTTTTTATTTCCCGCGTAATGATCGCACCCCGAACTTGCCGCAGCGATATGTCGTGTGCCAAGTCTAGCTAATAATGATCGCGCTTACCATCTGTTGAATGCTACGCGAATGACTATTCAAGACGAACCAAGCGGTCTGCACGATGCACCAAACACTCTTAAGTAGATGCCTCATTTCATTACTTTCATCACTTTCCGCACTTCCATGACAAAAAGAGGTACAACCAAACTTTCCTTTATTATGTGTAGGCTTTATAATGGTTGTGGTCAACAGCAACAAAAAAGGCGCCTTTCGATTCTTCTCATCTGCACTCGTGGGCAAGCAACAAATCGCAAGTGGCAACGATAGTAGCCACGTTGATACTGATACGTTAAAAGTGTACCTTATTCATACGCCAACGCTTGTAACACAGCTAAGATATTCACCCACCCTTAGCACAAACGTGCGGTATTAGGATAGTAGTGAAGACAGATGCTGCAGTTTCCGCAGCATGCCTGCCATGTGTTTCTATGTCACTGGCAGCTAAGCGCGCCCATCTGTTTCTGCCCCCTCAAAGTGGACATGGCTACGTTATTGCCGCAAACTTGCCGATATTAACGATATTATTAATTACTGATACGGAAAAAACTTTCAATGCATGTAATGTACTCGCGAGAAGGAAAAAAAATCGCGTTCGGCGCGTTCGGCTTGCTCAGGCGGCCGCCATTTTTGTTTTGGTGTCCCGCACCCGCATCCCGCAGCAAACGGGGGCCGAAAAAAAATATTTTTTTTTTTCGCGGGGAATTTAACTCGCGTAATGATCGCACCCCTGAATTTGCGTCAATTTTTTTCTGACAAAGAAGTGCGATCATTATGCGAGTAAATACGGTAGTTACATTGAGTATATATAGCAAAAATTCCGCTTGCATCGAACAAAAATAGCAGCGACTCCTGATATATTGAACGTCAAGCTGCGGAAAAATGCCCCCAGAATTTGGCTCTCCCTCATGGTGGCGGGGAAACCAGGCGGCGCGGCTCCATCTAATCACGCTCCCTACCGTGACTGCGCTGCGTTGAGCGATCCGTTGACACCCCCCTGCAAAAAATGATCCTGGCCCACCCGCATGGCTTGCTCAGACAGCCCATTGGAGGCTCTTGTGCCCTCGTCGTGCAAGATGGTGAAAGTGCGACTTGTTTCGCTGCTTTTCTGGTTCATTGTGTATTCGTCTTGTGGGATTTCTCCTGCACTGTTGCCGTGATGAAGCGGCAGAATTCGCCTTTCAGAATTCTGATGAATGCAACGAAGCCGTTGCCGGTGTTGTCATAGTTTGGAGCGAGCTGTCAGAATTTCCGGAAGCTGTTGACGAATAAACGGTGGACGAGTTTGTGAGTGCAAATGATGGTGTCGCGACCACAGGACAGCCATGGTGACATCGTACCGAGCACAAGTGAAATTGGGCACAATGAGGAAAGCAACGACGGTCCTTTGCCCACGTCATCTGAAGTGATTGGTGCGCTCGCACTAGTCCGGTGCTTTTGCGCGAATGCAGAAGGATGCGGCCTCAGCTGCTCCGACTCCTTAGACAATGTGGAGAAGTGCGTACGTCGCTGGCAGCGAAATTGCCCAAGCAGAAGAAAATGCAGGACTATATATCGAATTATGCTCTATATCGAACTGATAGGCGTTTTTTTGTGAGTTTGATATAGCCAGGTTCGACTGTAGCTGAAACAGTAGGCTAGCAGACTACAAGGTGCAGAGAGCGGATGTCGGAGTGCATGGGTTCGGAAAACCTGAGATGGCGTTTGAGAAAAAAAAGAATGTGGGCGAGTGGAGATGACGGCGCATCAGGTTTCGCGAGCGCATGCTCTGCCCAGTAAAGTGTCGCCTAGCAATGGAGGCACGTCTCTTCCTTCCTTCACCCTTCTTTCTGCTCACGCCTCTTTCTTTCGCGCTTCTTTCTTCGCGTGTGATGAAATAATGTAACCTCCACACTCGTGGGGATGCCACACGGTCGCACTTTACAGATGCTGTCGTTTATGCCCACTTGCGCTTTGGCATAGTTCATGTGTCTGTCTTGAGCAAGTCAGTTGTGTCCACATTAAGAAATGTGAAAAACAAACAAAAAACAAGAAACATTCTGCTTTGGAAGCGACATGGAGCTACCTTTTTGTCAGTAGTTTTTTTGGCATCAGCATCTGCTTTGCGCGAGTCACTCATAATTTATACGGTGCTTTGGGGGTGCGTGGCAGTGGAATCTATGACAAATAACAACAGCACATGCCAAGAGCCAACAACGACTTATCGTGGATAGCCCATATGGTGACAACTTATGAACTGATGGGTTGATGGGCAGAAGGGTTAATTCTGGGGCTCTCACTATAGCGATCTTTCAGAATAACGAACAATTTACCGCAGCCTCTGAAGTTCAATATATCGAGATTTCACTGTACACAGGGGTGTGTGCAGTTGCGATTTTGATATGGCTGGACACATTGCCTCTTCTCCTGGCTACTGCTCAAGCGTTTCTTCTTGCGACTTATTTCTGATGCATATCTTCTTGGAATCAAGTGTGTTTTTGGAACAACAAATTGATAGCCATAAATTTTGCTAAGCCCTTTTCTCGATCTCTTGCAAGTCAAAAAAGTCTGGTCAATTGGTAAAATTTATTTATCTGTTTCTCTCTCTTACTGTATAGCATATTTGTGTGTATACTGTTGTGCGAGTAAAGCGTTCTTCAAAGAAAATATTGCTTGGTAGAAATTTGTGCTGTATTCATGAATTTTTATCATTTTCTATACAGGAATTTGCCATTAAAGAAATTGACCACAAGCGCACAGTTTGCATGAAAAAATTCAACCCTTGAAGGAATATATTAAGGCAGGATACTAAACAGAGGCACAATACAGACAAGTCATTGTCTCGTGGTGTCAGTCTGGTATTCTGCAGTCAGACTTGCCTTTATGAGAATGCGAAATCAGCCAGCCCAAGAGTTAGTCTTTCTGAATTTGTTTTGGCTACAAGGCATGCTGCGTGGCAGATGCTGGAAACACCACTACTGCTCAAAATGGAAGCCCTTGAGTGTGATCTGCAGGCAAACGATAAATTTGCTGTCTACATTACGATGGACGATTTCGTTGTGGTTCGTTGCAGCCTAAAGTACCATTTGTCCATGGCCTGTCTTTGCTATGAACAGTGTCAATGGCAATACAACTTGCTCACCGAAACTGAAACTCCCGATTGTACATGTTTTTAAATTTATATTCATTTGTTCCTAACACTTAAAATTCGTGAGTACTGTAATTTCAACTAAAACAAACACCAAATAGCATAATATTTGATCAAATAATGGAAAATATCAAATATTTACACAAGCGTATCCTTAATATCTTTCTCTGGGCGTGTTCACGTGCACAGAACATGAACACATGCCCCGTGGACCGGTCTGTGTTTCGGCTCATCTTGGTGCGCAAGGGAGACCGAGTGGTCCACCAAATCTCAGTACCAGTCCCTGGTGAGGGGGAGGCACAGGAGCAGCAGGAAGAGGAGGACTTGACGTACTGTGAAGTGTGCGGTCGGTGTGATCGCGAGGATCGGCTGCTTCTGTGTGATGCCTGTGACTTGGGTTACCACTGCGAGTGCCTGAGCCCGCCGCTGGACTCTGTGCCCATAGAGGAGTGGTACTGCCCCGACTGTGCCCCTGATCATGCCCCACTGGAAGGTATGTTTTGCACATGCGTTGTACATGCCAACACTTTCAGGCCACTTTGTTAGATCAGCTGAAGTACCGCATGCGATCGTTTACCCATACCGTTTGCACCTGCTCGGAAAAGGCCATATGTTCCTTCATAGAGAAAACAGGGAGTAGCCACAGTGTAATCTCTAAGAGTGTGTATACCCTGAATCTTTGAGGCTAAGCGATAGTCAAACCTCAATATAGTAAACACAAAAGCAATAACAAATTATCACATACAGAGAAGTAAATATAAAAATTTTCTTGCCAGTATCAGCATGTAACAGATGCAGTATAACCTTGTTCCTATGTTTTGGAAAAACACTCGAGAAAAAAATGCAGTAACCAGGAAAACATGCGACCCGAAGTCACTAAAAAATTGGGCACACTCAACTGTCATTGATACAGTAAAAGCTTGTTCATTCAAATTCCACGAGGATGCTACGAAAATTCGAATTATACAGAATTTGAACTAATGAAAGCCGGAGAAAAAAAAATAGCCCGGTTAAGGCGCGTATACAGTCTGACCTAGCACGAGCACGTGCTCATAGACACTACGTCTTGTCGGCGAGAACAACAACACATATAGTTTGATGCACTGGCGCAGCCAATGTAACCAATGTGGCTAATGCAGCCCAATGTCAAGATGGCTCTTACTCCATCCACGCGTTCGCCAACTGTGCTGACCCACAATGCATAGTGTGGAGAAAAAAGGTGCCCACGTCACTTCACCAATGGTTGAAGACACCTGTTCAAAGCGGAGCACGGGTTGCGAACCGTTCTGCTCTTGCTGTGCAGAGAGCACTCGGCAGTGCACGCGGTGCAGTATAGAGGGGACGGCATTTCGGGTGACGCAGCGCAAGCGGCATAGCACGACTGGCCGCAAGCGATGTGCAACGAAAACATCAGGACTATATAAACGCGCCTTTCCACCGCCGACGCTCGCCACAAAAATAAGAGTTGCGCTCTAAAATGCACTCGCAAAATGCACCACAACCTGCTGTGACGTTGGCCCCCATGGTACTCTCATAGCTGCACCGGCTGCACGTTGCCGAGTCCCACTATACATATAGGTGGCATCCAAACACGTATCCCAGCAATGCTTTCCTTTGAGTAACAGCCACAAATCTCAAAGGCTATGCTTTTTGGTACTGCGCCTGTGGTACAGCCACCTTTTAAAAAATGAGAACTAAGAGAAATTGCATTGCAAATAAAAAAATCTAAAAATGTCACGACCTCAACCATTCATCTTGGAAATGCACAGTGCTTTGCACAAGTGTTCTGTCATATTTTTTAAGTGATTCAGGCTTGGAACAATGCCAGAAGGAGATAAATATTATACATAAATAAGTTCTAAAGATATTTTTATAAAATTTATACAGTAGTATCACACAAACTTTGCTAATAAGTCTGCCAATTTTCATAAAAATCCGTGAAGAAATAGGAAAGTTGTTATCGAACGCCACGTCCCCCCTTAAAGGCATGCACCGCAGTACACTTCCAACGTCACTATGCCGCATGCACTTGGAAACAGATAGGTGAAGATGCTTACCACAGCAGGATCGGCAGTGATAGCGATGAATTCGATGACTAGTGAGAAAACTTGATGCTACCGAAGAAGAAACTGAGTGCATGCCTGATTTTATGTGACGTGGGTGGGCAAGGACTGCAGCGAAGCTGCCATGATGGGTGCCTGCTGCTCTCAATCACGCATGCCTTGCGCATTTTCTTGTTCACATGGTATCTAGCAGCCAGATATACGAGCACAGTTTGGCAATACAGATTTTATGGGACTGAAGGAAATGTCCGAATTGACCGAATGTCGAATTATCGAGGGCATCAAGAAAACAATAAACAAATGCTTACTATTGTTGAATTCCAATGGCGGAGTCGGAGCAGCCGACGGACTCCGCGAGCGAGCACTCGACTCTGGCGTAGAGCAACGCCTCCAAATCCGCGAGTGGAACACAACCTGCGCCGCCGGAGCAAGGCGGAAGCTGAACTTGTATCGCCGAGTTACCCAGCGTACATTGCGTGTTGTCATTTCCTTCCGCTGTTTGCTCCCAGCACCGCCGCAGCGGTCACTTCTCTCTTCAGTGCCGTTCACCTGTTGTTTTTTTAAAAGTGCGGAATGGACATCTCGCCAAGCTTGCAGCAGCTTTTGCTTCCTCGCGAGTCGTGACCGGTGGCGCCACCCAGCAGACAAACGTGGTAAAGGAAATACGTCACGCAGAGTTCCGGTCCACTCCGCCGATTTTGGCGGAGCATTTTTTTCTGCTCCACGGAGTGACTCCCGCTCTGAATCCACTCCGACTCTCATTGGAACACCTTACTCCCGCCCTCACTCTGTCATTGGAACAAACTTGCTCCGAAACGAGCAGAAAAACTTGCTCCGACTCCGCCATTGGAATTCAACATATGTCAACACGCTTTTATTTGCTGAATGAGTCAACACATACTGTTTCCATTTTGCACTAAAGAAATGTGGAAGTTGCAATTCTCGTCATCTCATGACTGATTCACACTCGCAGCGGAGAAGGCCTCGCAACTTCCTCTACAGCGCAGCCGTGGCACACGTCTTTATCTGAGACACGCTTATCACTACTGCCTGCACATTCCGATTATTTTTCGCCAATGCCACCAGGTGATTGCCCATCACGATGTAGATGGTGCTATTCATCCTCGACAGCCTTGTACTGAGTAAAATCGCTGCAACTGCTCTAGACAAAATCACGGCTGCTGTCGGCGCGTTCACGTACGGCGGCTTTGTATTTTTGAAGACGCATGGCCGATGGACGCACCGAGTCAAAACAAAACTACCTCTTGCTGAAACTGCGGACGAAACTGCGGTCGCATCGACGCAGTCGTGGATGATGACTACACAGTCACGAAGGCACGCTGCTGACACGCACACCCAGTCAAAGTGAAACTACCGCCGAAATCGCAGTGCTGCACGCGGCGGTCCACACAAAAGTGATGACTCTAAGGGCACAAGTAGGCATGAATTGTCCTGGTGTTGCTGTCATTCATGTACAATTTCCACTGATGACTATGGCGATGCAAACCACCGCCTCTTCATTTCGGTGGGCACCAACACCATTTCATTCTTTTATGTCGCACATTTGCGGCACTCACCGAACTCAGAGTTGTCCGAATTAACTATGGGTGTATGAATACCGAATATTTGATTTGGAATTGAAGATCGAGTTGTATCGAGTATTTTTAAAAAGCTGAATGCCTAATCAAATACAGTCGAATCTCGATGATTCGAACTCGAAAGGGCCAGAAAATTTGTTCGAATTAAAAGAAGTTCAACCTACCTGCAATGGTGCATGTGCACTGAGCTAACACATGAGTGGGAAGTTCCAGAAGATTTATTCACACATGTTTACAAATTAGTCAACGTCCGATTTTTCGGACTCCCTAGGGCCCACAAATATGTCTGAAAAATCGGGCGGTCTGAAAAAATGAATGCGTGCCTTTTACTGTCCCTAGTAGCTCAAATTGCCGCAGGCGCGTTTGAAATAGCTGTAATAAAGGCCTGACAGTACAGTTATTAGATGTATCCTTGCTTCTACTGCTGTAGCAGACGGCAGGTGCACGCGGGTATAAAAAGGAAACATGCCATGACCTGTGACAATTGCCCCCTTCTAACTTTTGGTATGCTTCGCCGCGCAACACGGCTGTATTGGTGCGAAGCTGACTTATGCAGTGCGCCATGCTCTCCTTGTTCCGAAGCCATTGTCGAGTATTACAAAGGCGGAGTCGGCGCCATTGCTAACAGCAGCGAAGTAGCTAGGCCTAGTGCTGCTGCACTGTGGCTATGGCTGCCAGCGGATCTGCATGCGAAAGTGCTGGCTCGACCCGGCGAGATAATCAAAATGGCACTGTTGGTGGGTTTGAGTAATGCCGTTTTGGTCCTGCGGTCATGGCAAAATGTCAGGAAAATCGGATGGTGAAGTTCATTGCATCCGAAATTTGAGACATTCTTTTACATTGGCTCTATGGCATACAGGGCGGTGCCATGAGGTCCAAATTATCGGGCATATCCTAAAAGTTTGACACCCATCACCAAGATCACGACATTCACATTATATGGGCACCCGCACACTCCCTTCCCGGGAATGAAATAGCTCGATAACTGACATGCCGAGCAGGTGGCACGCAACAAATACTGGGATTGGAGAGAGACCGGATGACCAGCTTTAACGAGAGCACCAAACACTATAAATTGGGAAGGGTCCATTTCCCCTGGCACACTCCTCGCTGAGTAGACGGCAAGCGATGGTATGGCGCCTCTTACAAACAAATACATATCCGTACCTGGTGGCCTACCATCACTACTACCCGGACCTTTACACGGATAGATGTAATCGGCGATGCCCACCTGCACACGTCTGCTCACAAATTTCTGCCATGGTATTTCTTTTTTTTTTTTTTTTTCGTCATGCGGGGCGTTGGGGAGTCTCTCCTAGGCTCTTCCTCTATGGCGAGGTCAGAGGAATGCTGGTCCGAGGCGCCGCCATGTGATTTCATGCGTTGCTGAGAGCATTGTCGGAGCGCAGTATGTTCGAATTAACAGTTGCAAATGTTCGCAAGTTCGAATTACCGGGTGTTTTTGCCCATTGGAATACACATAGCTTTGACGGGACCACAGCCTAAGTTCAAGTAATCCAAAAGTTCAGATTAAGCGTGTTTGAATTAATGAGTTCTGACTGTATTAGAAAAGCTTTCTCAAAATTTACTGCTTACAAATTTTTTACTAAGAAAATGCGATGGTGCACATGCTCGGGAGTCTCCTAGCATTGCATAACAAGAATGTAACTAGCTATAGGTAACTTATCATAAAAAGCCAACGAACATAGGTACCAAGGACAGCATAGGGGAATAGAAATCAAGCCCTCAGTTTTCTTTCTTCTCGTTCATTACATGGTAAGGCGTCGTATCCGGCAGCATTGATGTCTTTGGGCAGTATGTGTGGGTTCATTGGCCAGTTCACCCAAAAGGATCTCGTACATGTGATGCCTACGACAAAAAAGAATGTTTCACATCCGCCATCAAGGCCAGAAGTGGTGGCGCTGGCTAACACTTCCAGATTTAGTTCTAGTAGGTATGCATGAATACCCCCAGAAAGTGAATGTGAAAACGCGCCGGCGCCATGGTATCTGAATTGGTGAGAGCATCACAAGCGTAATGTGAACATGTGGGTTTGTGCCTCTTTGCAGCCAGTTGTTCTCTCATCCGCTTTCCTTTGCATTAATTTAACACTTCTTCATTTCAATTAATAAGCGCACATTTTTCCTATGCTGCCCTTGGTGCCTGTTTGTTGGGCTTCTTATGATACGATTAATAAAAATTGGGCCCTCGGTTTTCTTTCTTCTCTATCAGTAGCTTAGTTGCATAGGAATGGAGATATTATGTATAGTCTACTCTTAAAGGTTTCCTGAAACGGTTTGGACAAATTTTGTAGACGCGTAGGGTACAGCTACAGTTAATCATTCACACCACAATTTGCGTGAAGCGTCTCATATTAATAGAGCTATGGACAATTACAAGTTACCCTTCTCCATAGCCCTGTGTTTTCTCCTCAACTCGTCCACCAAATGATCGGGGCTAAGCTCTGCCTTCACTGGCTCTGCATCATGATGGCATGTCGTGTCGTCTACGTCTGGTTGTCTAGGAGCGAGCGTGAAGCCTGTCCAACCTCTCTGCCAGCTGCCTGGCAGTCGACCCCAAGCAAGAACTATCGAAGCAGTGTGCTTTGTGAGCATTCTGTCACAGCGCCGAGCATGTCCGGTATTCCGGTAACCACAGGCGAGCTGGCCGTTTTGACTGATAGGTGGATGCGTAAACTCAAGCTAATGAAGGAGCTTTAGCGTAGATGTACATCAGCATCCTGATCGCTTTGCACGACCCACTTACTGGGTGGCACCGAGCTTAACCAGCCAAAAAAAGAGCTGATATTGCTCTAACCAAGTGCGAAACATTTTAAACACTTCAAAAAACAATGTGTTCGTGATTACGCTCCTGCGAAAAATTTACACCAGCAGCGAAGTAGAATACACTTCGTTATTGCTACTGTGTTTGGTTGAGCTCTGTGCCATCAGGTGGCTGCACCGTGCAGACTATACGCGTTTGTGCTTCTGCTCATCCTGTGAAATGACATGGTGAAACAGCCAGGCCGAGCCTGCTTGCACTTGTGTTTACCTGAATAACGGAGGTGTGAAACACTATTGTGGTAGTAATCCTCCGGCGTAAACGGACGGCCGCAAATGCAAAAATCCTGGCACTGATTGGATAGCGACAGTCCGACACACTGCAGCCACTCTGCTTGTCTGCTGCCTTGCAGACGGATGCGATGTCGCAGCTTGACATATTGCCAATCCCTGCGTTTGCAGCCCACAATGTAACAAGGGCAAACCATGGTGCTCGCGAAGACAAAGATCGAAATCAACACTGACCGCGGAGCTCTCGTCAACACGGAGCCCATTGTGACACATGCAGATGACACTTGCTTTGTGACAGAAGTGCTTAATAGTGAGAAATTGTCAGTGTGCATTCTTTTTCTGTTACTTTCTTTTAATAGAAATAAATTAACTAACATTCCAACTATTACGAACAATATTTGTTCACCATAAAGTTGGAAAAATTATCGATGATGTGTCCTGGGCAGCCAATCGGATAGCTCGCCCTACAGAATCATTGGGGCACCTAGCGTCAAACAGTCAGGGGCAGCTGAAAATTCCGCTGAGTAGCATGCTGCGATCGGTACCGATGTACGTTTTAAAACCTTATAATAAATTACAGGTTTCAAATGCATCACATAATGATCAAGAGGACCTAGCCTAGCGACTCAGTACATTTGCAGGGTGTCTACCAAACAGGAAAACAGGGAATTCTCAGGGAATTTGAAGTCTGGAAATACTCAGGGAAAACTCAGGGAACTTGTGCTTTTATCAGGGAAAATTAGCTGTAACTTAATTGAAAGGGAACGAAAGTCGTGTTAACGCTGGCTCCAGTAACACAGGAATTGCAACGAACCGTGATTGATGCCGTGTCATCGGCACGAGGTATTGCCAGAGTAGTTAACGAGCGATTTTCCAGACGCCCAATTTTTCGAACATGCCCGATAATTCACCCGGCTTTGTGGCACCACCACGTACTCCATGTAGTCAATGTATATTGCCCTGACTGCAGGTCTGAAATGGCATTAATCAAAGCCACCATTGCTGCCATTTTGATCATCTCGCCGCCTCGAACCGCCACTCTCGCACGCAGATCCGCTGGAAGCCGAAGCCACCACCGCAGCAACGTTAGGCTTAGCTGCTTCTACGTTTGCTATTAAGCATCTTGCCATGCGGTGCTGTGTTTTTCATTGAAAGAATTCGCCGCTTTCAGCAATGGCACTGACTCCACCTTTGTAATCCTTGCGATTAGCTTCGAAGCTCGCAGAGCACAGCGTGTTGCGTAATGCCAGTCTCCGAAGTTAGCTTTGCCGTAGTACAGCAGTGTTACGCGATGAAGGATAACATGCGTGGGAAAGGGCAATTGTCATGGGACACAGTATGTACCGTATTTACTCGCATAATGATCGCACTCGCGTAATGATCGCACCCCTGAATTTTGTTGTCAAAATATGATTTTTTTATTTCCGGCGTAATGATCGCACCCCGAACTTGCCGCAGCGATATGCCGTGTGCCAAGTCTAGCTAATAATGATTGCGCTTACCATCTGTTGAATGCTACGCGAACGACTATTCAAGACGAACCAGGCGGTCTACACGCACCAAACACTCTTAAGTAGATGCCTCATTTCATTACTTTCATCACTTTCCGCACTTCCATGACAAAAAGAGGTACAACCAAACTTTCCTTTACCGTATTTACTCGCATAATGATCGCACTCGCGTAATGATCGGACCCCTGAATTTTGTCGTCAAAATCCTATTTTTTTTATTTCCCGCGTAATGATCGCACCCCGAACTTGCTGCAGCGATATGTCGTGTGCCAAGTCTAGCTAATAATGATCGCGCTTACCATCTGTTGAATGCTACGCGAACGACTATTCAAGACGAACCAAGCGGTCTGCACGACGCACCAAACACTCTTAAGTAGATGCCTCATTTCATTACTTTCATCACTTTCCGCACTTCCATGACAAAAAGAGGTACAACCAAACTTTCCTTTATTATGTGTAGGCTTTATAATGGTTTTGGTCAACAACAACAAAAAAGGCGCCTTTCGATTCTTCTCGTCTGCACTCGTGGGCAAGCAACAAATCGCAAGCGGCAACGATAGTAGCCACGTTTACACTGATACGTTAAAAGTGTACCTTATTCATACGCCAACGCTTGTAACACAGCTAAGATATTCACCCACCCTTAGCGCAAACGTGCGGTATTAGGATAGTAGTGAAGACAGATGCCGCAGTTTCCGCAGCATGCCCGTCATGTGTTTCTATGTCACTGGCAGCTAAGCGCGCCCATCTGTTTCTGCCCCCTCAAAGTAGACATGGCTACGTTATTGCCGCAAACTTGCCGATATTTACGATATTATTCATTACTGATGCGGAAAAAACTGTTTCAATGCATGTAATGTACTCACGAGAAGAAAAAAAAAATCGTGTTCGGCGCGTTCGGCTTGCTCAGGCGGCCGCCATTTTTGTTTTGGTGTCCCGCACCCGCATCTCGCAGCAAATGGGGGACGAAAAAAAAAAAATTTTTTTTTCGCGGGGAATTTAACCCGCGTAATGATCGCACCCCTGAATTTGCGTCAATTTTTTCTGACACAAAAGTGCGATCATTATGCGAGTAAATACGGTATTATGTGTAGGCTTTATAATGGTTGTGGTCAACAACAAAAAAGGCGCCTTTCGATTCTTCTCATCTGCACTCGTGGGCAAGCAACAAATCGCAAGCGGCAACGATAGTAGCCACGTTTACACTGATACGTTAAAAGTGTACCTTATTCATACGCCAACGCTTGTAACACAGCTAAGATATTCACCCACCCTTAGCGCAAACGTGCGGTATTAGGATAGTAGTGAAGACAGATGCCGCAGTTTCTGCAGCATGCCCGCCATGTGTTTCTATGTCACTGGCAGCTAAGCGCGCCCATCTGTTTCTGCCCCCTCAAAGTGGACATGGCTACGTTATTGCCGCAAACTTGCCGATATTAACGATATTATTCATTACTGATACAGAAAAAACTGTTTCAATGCATGTAATGCACTCACGAGAAGAAAAAAAAAATCGTGTTCGGCGCGTTCGGCTTGCTCAGGCGGCCGCCATTTTTGTTTTGGTGTCCCGCACCTGCATCCCGCAGCAAATGGGGGACGAAAAAAAAAAAATTTTTTTTTTCGCGGGGAATTTAACCCGTGTAATGATCGCGCCCCTGAATTTGCGTCAATTTTTTCTGACAAAAAAGTGCGATCATTATGCGAGTAAATACGGTATTCCTTAATTATACACGCGTGCACTCCCATCTCCTGTCACAGTATGAACACCGATATGCCTAATAAGTGTACCGGCAGGCCTTAAAAGCTTTTTCGGACGTGCCTGTGGCAATTTTAGCCCTTAAGGGCAGACATGCATTCATTTTTTTCAGACTGCCCGATTTTTCGGATGTTTTTTTTTGCGGCCCCTAGGGAGTCTGAAAAATCGGACGTTGACTGTACAACTGACCGAGAGGATACTTCAAATGACCCAAGGGGTGAACGTGTGGCAGAAGGAGGATGAGAACAGAAAGGACCAATGCACTAAGGAATTAAGGGGAAAGGAAGTGTGCCGCCGCCTTCTTGAAGGAGCTTGAGCTCAAGAAGCAGTGTTGACTGACGCCGAGATGCAGGTGTCCCTCATTCAAACCAAAATAAACTCTTTAAAGCAGTGAAACCCAACACTGAGATGTTGTGTATGGGCTGAGAGTATGTCAGTACAGTTGAGGTTGACTTTCCAGCTGGTGAGAGAGAATGTTAGTTGTGACAAAGTTCAGGCTTCATACCAATGAGCTTGCTATCAGTTGATACAAATAGCTCATATTCAAAAATATTTACTTATGTATGCATCTCCTTTTCATTCGTATTTGAAAATGTTCAACTCAATTTGGAATGGGTTTTACAATTTTTTTCGCTGTGTCCTCTGTTTTCTTTTTAAATAAAATAGGTATTACTTCTTACTATTCAAACTGGATTAAGTCATTTTTTTTGTTTCAACATGCTTACTAGAGAGTGACAGCCTGTCTTGACATAAAACAATGTTCTGGCTCATTCAGGAAATTTTGCAAAGGTGCTCAGGGAAAACCTAGAAAACTCAGGGAATTTGGAAATGTCAACTTGGTAGACACCCTGATTTGTACAAAATCATCAAAATCGTTTCAGGGTCCCTTTAATAAAGGGAACACCAAATTGGTATGCCAGCACTGATTACAGCTCAGCTCTAGTATATGAAGGTCTGGAAAATATTTTTTTATCAATAGAATTTCTGTTGAGTCAAGTGCTTCTTTCCCTCTGAAACTAATTAATTAAGGACATTCTGTTATACTGAATACCAGTGAGGTCTTCAGTTTAATAGCGGAGAAGTGTGTTGCATCAATCTCTTATTTGTTGCATAGAAAGTTCTCTAAAACACAGAAGGGCTCTCCCAACTCTAGAGCAGGTGGGTTATCAGGAGGCCAATCTGTTCGACAGACGAAAGTACCACGCATCACGTGACTCAATCGCCGCTCTGTGTGTAGCCAGTGCCGATGCTTAAGAGCATACATCTGCGCCGTTTTATTGTCAGTTTCGGTGTGATTTGTTACGAGTCAAGCATTCTGAAATCTGAAGGGTCACAGCAAATTCACGCGATGCTTATCACTGTTCAAGCAAGTACATGTAACCAACCAAGACACTTTCGCACCTGCCATGTAAATCCAAAGCTAGCCTTGTGATGGGTTGCATGTTAGATTTTTGCTTTGTTTAGGAGCTTTAATGTCAGTCCTACATTAATTTTCTGCTTTAGACACGTATCTTTGTGCTGTTGCACAGTTTTGTGAGAATGCTGGAATTTTTTCACTGCCAGAAAAGAAAGAAGGGCCCTCAAAGTAGGTGTTTTGGGCAACATTTACGGTGCCGTCACATTTATTTATTTGTTGGTAGCGGTGGTGCATGTCAAAGGGATGCAAACTTGTACTTGCTGATTAGTGCATAGTTAATGTCTGGTAAGTATTAATGAGCTTTCACTGTACTTAGTATTTCATTTCATTAAAATTTATATTATGGATACTTTATCTCATTCAGTAAAACATTTCATTGTAACATTTCCAGTGCACCCTTACTGCTGCACCTAATTGTAAAATTCTGGTATCCAACACTCCCCTGAGGACCTTGCTGTAACTTTTGTGTCTTATCTTTTGTCACAGATGAACCGCTGCCTGATGATATGATGGAAGAGTTCAGAGAGATGTTGGCATCGCGGTTTCGGCCTGGCCACGTGGGTGGTCTCCGCCGAGCCATCGCCCGCACACGTGCCAGTGAAATCGTGCGCATTCGCATTCAGCGCCGTCGAGCAGCCGTTGAAGGGGAAAGTGCATCCTCACCTGAACCTTCTGTGAGTAGCAGGGTTCCCACACCTCTTTGCAATCCTTGAAAATCCTTGAACTTGGAAAAAGAGATCCATACCTGATGACCGCTTTGGGTCATTGGGGATGGATGGAATTGAATGTGCATCATATATATTTAGAAGGCAATAGTCGTACAGGTACCAAGTGCGGACTTTGTGGTGGCGGCGCTAGAAAGCGCAGAGTGTATGCGCGAGAGAGGAGCCCAGGTTGTAATGGTTGGGGTCGGGCATGTAGCTGGCCCGTGCCGTCGTCCAAACTCATCCACGCTGAGGACGTTGTTGAAGGGAGAGACTTGTTCTCATCGAGAACGAGGAATATGGGATTTATTTACAGTATCTACCTGAGAATGTTACAGTTTATCAGTCTAGCACGACTGAAAGAGAATGGCACATTCAGCAGCCACGCAACAGCTGCTTATAAGCACTCTGTCTTCCCTAGATTCCTAGGTGAGGGAAAAACGGCCGTTCAACCTTCGACCAATCAGATCGTCCAAAGTCATCGTAACTGACCCGCCTTTGAGGGGGAGGGTTTACACACTCACTTCCGCAGAGGTTTCACTGAACAGACCGAGGTGAGAGGGTTCTCGCAGACAGAGGTCTTGACCCGAGCAGGCGCCTCTTGATCCCAGAGTTGACACTGCAGTCTGTGGCCACCGCATCTGTCTATTGACTGTGACCTCTTCTGGTGCCCGTGAGACTGCACCGCAAAACATCTCCTTCCAGGAGTTCCCCGCTCCAATCAAACCGTGAAGGCGACGGTGACTCCACTAACAATACTTGGTCTGCCGACCACGTCTAGACATAGTGGGGCCGATGGGATGTTGACGCGGCGCATTGTCGTCCTTACAAAGCGAGTCGCCGCACCAGGCTGTGAGAGTTCCGAGGTCGCTTCTCCTCTAGATCGCCACCCTCGCAGCTGCGGTGGGCTGGGAGAATTTCGTAGGTTGGTACCTCTGCAGGCTGATCGTAACAGCTCCTCCATGGCCCGGAAAATCTCGACTGGCCAGTGCTGATAACCGCTGGGCAGGAAGAGAACGGCTGGTGGTCAGGGGGTGATGCCTTGGCTCGCAGCGACCACTTGTGTAATGATGTCACCGCCCCAAAACATCCAACAAGGACAGGCAACTGCAAAGCGAACCCCACAACACGGCTCTGCGCCGAGATGATGTAACTTGGATCTCACTTTAGACCCGCTAGACTTCAAAGAAAACATAAGTGCAGAAACAAAAAATGCTGTATTTCGCTGTGCCAATTTTTGAAGGAATTTCATGCTGACAAATTGGGCAATCATGGAGGGAGTCCTGCTAAATGAGAGGGGATCTTCTGGGCTTAACAAACTTGACAATAACAACCCCATAATTTAGGCGGGATCCCTAAACGCAGAATTCAAATTAGCCTGCTCAAACCATTCACATTGCTATGCAACTTTTCCTTCTTGTATTTAACGGAGAAGTTGTACTCTTGGAGAGTGAGGCTCCAGCAGAGCAAGCGGCCATTTTTGTGTGACGTTTAATTGAGCCACGTCTCAAAGGACAGTGGTAGGTCTCGAAGATGAACCTCGCTCTGTACAAGTAACACAACAACTTCTGGGCTGCCCAAACTTAACAAGCACATTCCTTCTCTGAAGCGCTGTAGGCTTCCTCTCTTACAGTTAGTTTACGGCTGGCATAGAGGATAGGATGTTCCTCATTATCGTCGCCGACCTGACTAAGTACCACGCCCATACCCCTGTCGCTTGCGGCGCACTGAACTATGAATTCCTTTGTGTAGTCTGGTGCGTGAAGCTCAGGACGAGAAACCAATAGTGTTTTCAAACCTTGGAAAGCGTTCTCTTTGTCCTTATCTTAGTGCACGCTATTCCGTGCTTCCTTTCGGAGAGCATCCGTTAAAGGACTTGCTATTTGCGAGTAATTCGGAATGTACCGTTGGTAGTTCCCCGCAAGTTCCAATAATGAACGAATGTCTGTTTTCATGTGCGGCTGTGAAAATTCTCCAATCATAGCTGTTTTCTGCTCAACCGGCCGTCTCGTGCCCTGACCGACAACATGGCCCAGATAAGTAACCTGCGAGCAGCCAAACCTACACTTTTCCGCCTTCATTGCTAAGCCTGCTTCCCTCAACCGTGAGAACACCTGTTTGAGGGGCGATACGTGCTGTGCCCAGCTGTCCGAAAAAATTGCTACAGCATCAAGATATGGCAAGGCGAACTCCTGCAAGTCCTTTAGGACAATATCCATTAACTTAGAGAAGCTAAACAGCACATTCTTTAGCCCGAAGCTGAGGGCGAGAGGGCGAAAAGGGCCTACAGGTGAGATAAATGCGGCATAGCGGCTGGCACTGTCTGAAAGGGGAACTTGCCAGTATCCCTGCACGAGATCTATAGTGGAAATGTATTTAGCAGCGCTAACTCTTTCAATTCGTTCCTCAATGTTGGGTATCGGGTACAGCTGATCCCTAGTTATGGCATTTAACTTCCTGTAATCAACACACGGACGAGGGTCCTTGTTAGGGGTGTCTACAAGCATTAGCAGTGACGTATAGTCACTCTCAGCGGGCTCAATAACTCCCAGCTCCAGCATGCACCATATCTCTACCTCCATAATTTCTCTCTGTCGTGGAGGCACCCTGTAAGGCTTTGATCTCACGGGTTCAGTTGATGCCAGCTCTATTTCATGCGTTATTACAGTCGAACCCGGCTATATCGAACTCGCAAAATAACGCCTATCAGTTCGATATAGAGCATAATTCGTTATAAGCCTGCTGAATAAATGGATGTTATAAAAGCACATACCATTTATAAAATCACTTTATTGATGAAACTAGCTTAGTTTCGCATGACATTGTCCTGCATTTCTTTCTGCTCGGGCAATTTCGCTGCCTGCGACGCATGCATTTCTTCACATTGTCTAAGGAGTCGGGAGCAGCTGAGGCCGCAACCTTCCGCATTCGCGCAGAAGCACCGGACTAGTGCGAGCGCACCAATCGCTTCGGAGGATGTAGGCAAAGGACCGTCGTTGCTTTCCTCGTTGTGCCCACTTTCACTTGTGCTCGGTACGACGTCGACGATGGAGTCTTCGTTTTCGGGCTCTCCCATGGTCGCGACACCATCATTTGCACTCACAAAGTCGTCCTCTGTTGATTCGTCAATAACCTCCGGAAATTCTGACAGCTCGCTGCAAGTTTCAGCAACACCGGCAATGGCTGCGTCGCATTCATCAGAATTTACAGTCATCGCCGAGCACGCGGAAGCCGGCACGGCTGAAGAAATTTCGGATGAACCACTCGTACACGGCCGTGCGTACACGTCGGGCGCCACGGGCACCGGGGCGAGAGAGTGGCCGCTTTAACCCTAATTTCTACCTTATTCTTCAAGATCGTCCTGAGAGTGTTCCTCGGAATCATTCACGTTGCGGGGACACATCCGACTTCTCACTGCGTTCAACCCGATTTATGATTTCGAGCTTCACGACAAAAGGCAAATGCTGCCGCTTCATCACGGCAACACTGCGGGAGAAGGCCCACAAGGCACACACACAATGGACCAGAAAAGCACCGAAACAACTTGCACTTTCACCATTTTGCACGATGAGGGCACAAGAGCCCCTGATTGGCTGTCTGAGCAAGTGCTGCGGGCGGGCCAGGATAATATTTTGCAGGGGGGTGTCGACGGTTCGTCCGAAGCAGCGCGGTCACGGTAGGGAGAGCGGTTGGATTGAGCCGCACCGTTGGGTTTCCCCGCAACCGCGAGGGAAAGCCAACTTCTGGGGGCACTTTTCTGCCGCTCGACGTTTGGAGTCGCTGCTATTTTTTTTTCAATGTAAACATAATTTTTGCTATATATACTCATTGTAACTATACCGTGGCCAGAAATTGTTCGATATAGTCGGGTTTGACTGTAGTTCGGTTCTACCTGGCCGATCGCTGAATCTATCGAGATATTCCCATAACATTCCTTTTAGCTCATCTAGCTGCTCGGATCTAAGAGCGTGCGAGCTTATCGAATGTTTTACCACTTCTTCCAGGCTGATTTCAGAGTTGGAGTTTGCCTTATACTCATTAAACTCAGTGCTAGTGTCATCCTGCTTTTTGACAGTAAAGTTAACAATTACGCTCTGCTCCACATACAGCTTTATCAAATTTCAGTGGTATATTCTCACCTCCTTCCTGCAACTGGGCACTTTCAGAGCATTCTTAGTATCGAAAAGATTGTGTAACACTTTGGGTCCATCCCAGTGAACTTCAAGCTTGTTCTTTCTGGAAGGTTTGAGGATCATCACCTGGTCTCCGGCGTTAAACGTACGAAGCCTCGCATTCTTGTAATAGAACTTGGCGTTCTTTAGAGCTACTCCCATGTTCTTTTCGACTAGTTCTTGTGTTGCACTTAGCCGTTCCAGCAGATTTAGCACATACTCTTCCGCTGTTGGACTCTCTCCTCTTTCCTCCCACATCTCTCTTAACATTCTCAGTGGAGAACGGAGTGCCCTCCCATACACTAGTTCTGCTGGTGAGAATCCTGTAGCCTCGTAAGGAACCGTTCGCAAAGTAAACAAAGTGGCCGGAAGACAATACTCCCAGTTCTCCTTGTGCTCATAACAGAGCGCCCACAAAACTCGCTTAAACACTGAATGCCACCTCTCTATGCTATTTGACAGAGGGTGATAGACAGAATGGTGTATCAACTTTACCCTGCACTTTTGTAAGAATGTGGAAGTCAGTGAGCTCGTGAATACTGACCCTTGATCCGCCTGAATTCCGGCTGGAAACCCAACTCGTGCGAATACTGACAAAAGCGCGTCTACTACTTCGGTGGAGCTTAGCTCTTTCAGAGGGATTGCTTCTGGAAACTTTGTAGCCGGACACAGCATGGTAAACAAGTACCTGTAAATAGATTTTGTTTTTGGTAGAAGCCCTACCGTGTCTATCACAAGTCGTCTGAAAGGTTCTGTTATTAAGGGCACTACCTTTAGTGGAGCTTTCCATGTCTTTCCTGGTTTACCTGAGTGCTGGCAGGCGTCGCATGATCTTACAAAGTTTTCTACGTCTTTGAAACAGCCAGGCCAGTAGTATTCCATAAGCAATCTTTCCTTTGACTTGTTTATGCCTCGGTGGCCAGACCACCCATTTCCATGACAGAGACTCAAAAGGTCTTCCCTGTACTTAGTAGATACGACTAACTGATCTAGAATCCTGCCCCTTCGGCCTCTGTAGTGCCAATACAACAATCCTCTCTCTTGTATCGCCGCGATGTGCCTAGCAACGCCTTGCTAGGCGTTGCTGGGTGCATCTCCCCCTAACTACTATAAGGGTAGTTACGGAGGGAGAGTGTGATTTGGGGAGGGTAGCGAAAGCAGGTGAAAAACCACAACAACCATGTAGTTGTTCATCAAACACCTGTAGCCTTGCTATTATGATATTATTTGACAAATTTTCGCGACTGCATGTTCATTGTTGATTGGTACACTATTCGTTGTAGATTTGCCATTATTAACAAATGTTCAAGCTCAAGAGTGTCTTAGGGACCTTTTAATGTCTGCTGCGATTAATGCTGAAGTGCATGTACTCTTGCTTAAACGCAAGTACACGAAGAGTAAAAAATCCTCTAACTATACTAGTAGCACCTGGGCTCATTTTTAAGCTTTACAGACACTCCAGTAAGCCTTAGTCGCAGTGAGCATAGGCAGTTGTGCTTCGCACATTATGAAGATGTCATACTGGGGCTTCCCTTTAAAAGCTCTAAAATGCTCGTTCGTTCTGCCATCTTCTCAATTTCAGCAACGGCCATCATCAGCCAAACAAGCACCAGCAAAGCGTTCCTCAGCACCCAGACGGCGGAAAGCGTCAAGTCGCAAGACGTCGAGCCGCAAGACATCAAAGCGCAAGCGGCGCAGCACCGGTCACCGCCGCAAGCGCAAGACCAAGGGAAACACGGCCAAGCGGCGCAAGACAACTGGCAGCAGCCGCAAGACTCACCGGAAGGGTGGCAAGCGCAAGAGCAGCCGACGCACTGTGAGTGCTCTGCGGTGTTGTGCCTTCTTATACGCGTTGATTTCATCTTTGAGGCCATCATGCTGTTGCAGTCAATAGACGTTTTCTTTGAGCATCTGCTGATTATAAGATTACAACGAAGGTGCCAAATAAAACGACGGACGAAGGAAGGAGACATGCGACAACCACTTAGGTGCAATAATCACTGACCACGTGCTCAGTGATTATAAGAGCTGGAGAAAGGGTATGAACACCATCATGGATTTTAATATTATTGTCACATTGTAGTGACAATGGAGAACCAAATAATTCCGCCTGTACTTCCTCTAAAAGGCAGTGTTATCTGTATGTATTGATGGACACATAAATGTAACTTAAGTAGATGCTGTCAAAATGTTATGTCATGGAGAGTTCGGGGAGGAATGTCAATGTTGCGCTGTGTCCCATTGCCCTATTTATTTCCGACTTTTCTGTTTTACCCTACCCCATCGGGTTGATGATTGCATTACATTGCATTATACTGCTAGGTGATACAACAAACTGGCTAACCTATCAAACTGACGTCAAGCTAAGTAATTTCTGGCTGGCATGTTGCAATTACGCAAGCAGAATAACCTTTCCATTTCCTCTTGGTCATCTTATTGCAGACACGCCGGTCACGTCTATCCTCACGACCTCTGGCCTGTCCACCATCAGTGCGACAGCGGATTGCCGATCGCTTGGGTCTTGCACGGCCGCCACCAGGCCAGAGCTTGCCACTCATGCGCCGTGTCGACCTGGGGACTTCTTCCTCCACTTATGCTGTGGGCTCACAGTCTGTAGGCTCAACTTATGGCCCTTCCTTCTCCCTGTTTGGGGATCGAGATGAGCTGGTCTCGCTCGATGGCAGGTGAGGGCTGCTGCTTATTTAGAAGCTTCGGAATGCTAATCTTAAGGCAATATGATGTGCACCAAGTATGTATATTCAAATTGAGGCATGCTGCTGGGGTGTATGGCAGCAAAGGCTATTTTTTAGGAAGAGCTGATGCATGCGGCTACGACTATCATTTGAGTGCTCATTAAGGCTATTCATTAAATGAATGTACCCACAAACAAACCAATCGCATGAATGCAATCATGGAGACATGGCCTTCAATGAAGTTCACTCGACGGGTGAAAGTCTCGTCGCTTGAGGGTAATGGAGCAGCACATTTTCAAAGTGAGAAATGCCGGCTTGATATTTATGTCATTATTAATACCACTCATTGCCTCGGTAAGCACTACGTAAAAGCGTAGTCCTTAGCCTGCACCAGTCTCACTTTGGTCAAGGCGTAGAATGGTAGCCCATTGGCTTCCAAAGTTAATTTTTAAACTAACCATTCCGCCCATCTAAGCATTAGTGCATCATTTGTCATTTTATAGACCGCCCACAAAAACATCAGTGTGGGCTCTCGGCCCGCGCTGTTGCTATACAGTAAAACCTTGTTAATTCCGATTTCACGGGACTGGAAAAAAAAAGGCCAAATTAAGCCGATGTCGAATTATCGCGAGTGCATCAAGAGAATAGTAAGCACATCCTGTTTCTGTTTAGCTTGAAAGCAGTGTGGAAGCTGCAATTTTCGTCATCTTGGGATTGATAAGCACTCGCAGCCGTGAAGGCGACGTCCTTCGCAGTGTGGCCGTGGCACGCGTCTTCAACCGAGACATACTTCTTGCTACCATGTGCACATACCGATTATTTTTTCAACAGTGAGCTGGTCACCAACAGATCGTTCACCCATCGCAATATATCAGGCACTCTTCCTCTTTATCCTCAACAGCTTCCGCCATGTTTGTGACATTGTTGAGAACAACATTCATTTGGGCTAGATGGTGCATACTTGAATTAGGAAGGAACAGCGCCAACTAAGACGATCACGAAAGGGTTGGCGCTTGTCCTGTGTCGTTCTCCCTCTCGTGATCATCTTAGTTGGCACTGTTCCTTCCTAGTTCTTGTGACATTGTGCACGCAGCCATTGTACTGAGTCATAATGAAACTACTGTTTGTGTGACCACTGCAGACGAAACGCAATAGCTATAGAGGTGATTATGGACAGCAACCACGCAGTTGTATGAAGGCGCACGGCCAACACGATGTTATGCACAGCAGTAAACGCAACAATAAAGGCTATGTAGGGATGTGCTAATTCTCGAATACAGTGCAGACCACTTATAATGATATAAAAAGAACGAAAAATCCGATCATCGCTTTATCTGGACTGCCATAAAAAAAAAGGAAAAAAAGCTGCCAAACCATACCTTCTTAGCTCCGAAACCAAATTTGCCGCTTACTATAAAAAATTGATGTTTTAGAAATTAGGCTGTGAAAAATGAAATGTTTTTTTATGCTTCTAAACAGCGCGGCAAGTGTTAGGCGCACTTAAATAGAAATTTGCACTTGCTTTCGCAGAAGTTGAGTGTTCACAACCGTGGTGTGCATCGCGTGCAGCGGCTGCACGAACACTGGTGGCTTTAATTTAGCTTGCATGAAATGAGTGAGTGACTTTATCAACAACAGTGCACTTTGCGTGAACATTGGGGTCGGTGTGAAAAATGGGCCACTGTCAATCTCGTCGTCACTGCCGATGCAGTCGTCTCCTCCGTCACACTACACCGCCGCCTGTCGAGACAACTATCACTCATTCGGAGATCCTTCATAGAACGAGGCAGCACTATCTGGACTCAGAAACTCCTCCATCAGAGCACCACCTATTTTATCACCAATAGCGACATGCTTCCAGAGTTCGGTAATGCTTGGAGTAGCCCGACTTAATATTCATGATAACTCCTTGGACGAGGGGTTGCACAACTGCAGTGCAGCTTGGCGGCAAGAAGCATAGCTCAATGTTTTTGAGCACAGTGGCAGTGTGGTGGGTCTCACAGTTGTTTTCGTTTGCTTTTGAAGCATCGTGGTGACGCACTTTTGCCGACCACGAGGGCCGGCACCATTTCCGACCCATCCATGTTGGCACAAAGCAACACAGTTACGCAGACCTTGCTCTGCTTACCACCCTGGCAGCGTTCACCTTTGAGGGCCAAGGTCTTTTGCAGCAGCATCTGGTAGAACAGGGCTGTCTCATCTGCGTTGAACAAATCCTTGGCATTGTATTTTTCTAGCAGCTGTCCAACGTTTGTCTCCACCCACGCCACTGCAGCTTTGCAGTCGACAGACTGCGCTTCCCCGCTGACAGCCCTGCCAACGATGTCGGGGCGCTCTTTGAAACGCTGCAGCCAGCCGACACTCACCACATAATCCTCGTGCCCCATGATGCACGCGAAGTCCTTCGCTTTGCGCTGCAACAGTGCCCCACTCACAGGGGTGCCGCTTGCTCTTGTGTCCAAAAACCACTTTCAGACTGCCTCCTCTACAGCTTCGAAAGCGGGGGCTCGCAGCTTCTTTCTGTCGCCTTTTACGCCACGTGTGACAGCACTGGTGATAGCTTCTTTCCTGCTCGAAATTGTCGACAGCGTGCTCAACGCTATGCCGAAATCTTCGTCCACTTTTTTCTTTTTCACGCTAGACTTGTCGGCTTCCAGCATAGCCAGCTTTTGCTCGATTGATATCGTTTTGCACTTCCGTTTGCCGTCGTCCATCTCTTTTCTGGCGGTGGAAACTCACACGAACGAACCAATAGAAACACTGATATCGTTGATGCCCACGGAGGCAATGACAAGCAACAACAAAACTGCACTCGGCGCCGCCCCACGCAAGCAGCGGAAGAGCGGGCGAGTCCACCACTTCCACGGAAAAGGGGAGGCCTAGAGACGCGCCCGGGAGACGCGAATGGAGTGTAGCTTGGCGCAGCTGCCTTGCTTATCGGAAGGTTGTGGGAGGCAGCGTGTAGGCGCATAGAAACGTTGCACGGCGAAGAGATGGCAGCGACTGACTGACGCCGCTGAAGTTGCTAGCGAGTCAGCTGAAGGTGGCTTTGCGTTTCGGCTTGGGAAGCGCACACTGTGATCCACTGATACCGAGCCGGCGCCTCGGCAACCAGAGAACACCTCATGCTCTCACGCGGTCACCACCATGGAGGAGAGAAGGGGGGGAAAGGGGTACACGCAGTGGTGAACGGCAGCGGCTGCGCGTTTCGGCTTGGGCAGCAGCACATCATCGATATCAGCTGCCACCAAGCCGGCGCTCTGATTGCTGCCGCACATGCAGGCATTGGAGGAGGAGCGAAGAGAGCAAGGCTGGCGCCGTGCGCAAGAGATGGCACCAGGAGTGCGCGCAGCTAGAGCAGTGGGCTGGCCCCGGCTATGGAGCTGGTTATGGCGAGGCACGACGGTGCCGCAAAACGCAGGAATGGGCGCCAAAGAGCTGCGCTCTAAAGAAAGATTCGTTATATCCGTTTTGGTTGGTAACAACTTTATTTATAGTCCTGCAGGGCTTTCGCCGACGGGGCCTTAGGTCTCCCACGTGGGGGCATCGAGGCGTTGCCTCACCACTGCCTCGCGGGCCTGCTGGATGGCCCAGAGTTGGTCGCCGAGGCTGGGGTTGTGCAAGGCAGTGGCCCACCGCAGCGGAAGGGTTCCTCACAAATTTCCTTGCCATGGATATAACTCCCAAAGTTGATACTCTGAAGTTGACTCATCGTTATAACTAATATACAGTGAAACCTCGTTGAACTGGAGTTGGCCGGAGCTCGGAAAAAGTATGTACTAAACGGTAGTACTGCTTAACCGAAATAGCTTGAGATCGCCCACTTACCTGTCAAAAACGGAACTCGGAGATAGTGCGATGAAAGCGCAAGAACATGCAGTATTTATTCACTTTGCGCGAGAAAAGTCGTTATCTTTGTATGATGCCGCGGCAGCCTAGAAGTGACGACAGCAGCCTCAAACTTACTGAAGCTGCAAGCCAGCTTTTCAACTAACCCCCTCTTCTCAGAAAACACTTGCATGGCAGATTATTTGTTGGCATTGCATATTCTCCGTGCACAGCACGGTAGTGCTGCAGAAATCGCAGGGCACCTTTTTCATTGCTGGGTGCTGTTCTCGTCGCAACGATTGCATTCATGAGGCTGAGGTAACACGTAGCTTCTGCCACCGTCGGGCCTGAATCGCCTGTGCTGTCACTTTCCGTGTCGTCTTCATCACTGTCGTTATGTGAAACTTCGGCAACAACAGAGGCAGCGATGGCGAAAAGTGTAACCTTGTAGCCGACCGCGGTCGCATCAGCGCTGCCGAGCAGCTTCTTCGCATTCCAAATGCCACACACTGTAGTCAACGGTAAATCCCTATCGCGTGCCAGCACCAACATCTTCGTGTCACGTTCGGTAGCACGAACGATGTCCAATTTTTCTTCTATTCTTATCTCCCGACATTTCTTTATCCGAGCTTCGGCACGACTCGAGTCCTAGCTTGCACAACGCCACAACGCTCTCTGGCACAGTGACACGCCGCCGAAATTATGTTGATGTGGCTTCACGCGCTAACGTACAGGGCGCTTGTTGGAGCCAGCAGAGTGCTGTCTGGAACGCAAACTAAACAAATAAGCACAGCATGGCAGAACGCTGTGCGCAAAGCAAACTCAACAGAGTGGGCCATGTACGGCGGTGCCGGAAAGGATGTGATGATCGCGATGTTGATGAGACCTCACAATTCAGGCAAAGCCTCCAAGATTGGCAGTTGCAGTGAAATCTCAGAGGCGTAGAGCTGCGATGAAGGCAAGGCCTCAGAGATTACCATCTAGACTTTAACCTTTTCAGGATCAATGACGTAAATATATGACGCTGCGAACAAGTACAAAATGGTCGAAGCTGTATATTTACGGCGCCATCTGTACGTTTAAAAAGCACGCCAATTTCCTAACTATTTCTTTCCTGGCATGTGTTGCCACTGTGGGGGAATACAGGGATTTTTCTTTCGCGCTTCCCTCTCTCGGTTCTCGTTGCATGGTTTGCTTTGGAGCTAGTTTGCTCCGGCGCGTTTATATACAGTCAATGACCGATTTTTCGGACCCTCTAGGGAACGTAAAAACGTCAGAAAATTCAAGCAGTCCGAAAAAATGAATGCATGCAAAAATCGCACCTTTTTCCTTTTTTCTTGGATCTAGAGGTAAAGGGCGAAGTACCAGGCTTCCGACACCCTGCCAAAGCATCAATAAAGGTGCTATAAAAAGAGGCGTTCAAAAACTCTGTATGCAGCCGACTGCCGGTTTATTATGTACATGTGCATCGTCGGGCAGCCATTGTTATTGCTGCAGTGGCTTGAAGAACTTGTTGATTGTTGTTTGGACGGCGTTCCGGTTGCATGCGATCATATTCGCCTCGATCTGAGCAAGGGCCATGTCAGCACTGTACACCGATGAAAGAGTCAACAGTGCTCGCGTCAACTCGGCGCTTGTAGCCGGCGCAGGCATTGGCTCCTCATTTTCAACACCGGAGTCTTCTGAATCCCCCACAACCTGACGGACTATTCCCTCGTTAGTCAGTTCTGCGCAGAAGTTGAGCTCGTTGTCAGCGTCAACAAACTGTTCAAAGATTATTTCCGTGGGTACGGTACTGCTTTCCGCGCTTCGATGCCATCGGTGAGGACGACGAAGACGAAGTGGGGGCCATCGAAGGCAAGCGAAATCCTCAAGTTGCGAACAGTGGAGTTCGCTGACCAGCATCGAAGCACCTAGGCCTAGCATCGCAGAGCACACTTGACACAACTATACACAACAGCACAACCACACACCACGCTTGGCAAAACGTGGCCTGCACAAACAAACGAAATAGCGTCGCTCCGGAAACTCCGCCGGAGGCGGAAGTGCGGCCATTTGCGGCGATGAACACAGCCAGCGTGGCCAGACCAAATCGGTGTGTGACGGCTAGATTCGGCTAGTTGTGGTTCAAAGCGGTGATATGCTTCGGCTGCAAGTCGATTTCGTTCGCAAGGGCGCTGCGGGAGGAGCCAAAGGACCTTCCGTCGCGTCAAAAAGTCCGGAAAATTGGACGGCGGGGGGTTCGAGTGTCGGAAACTTCAGATGTCCTTATACATTGATTCTATGGGGCTCATGGCGGTGCCGCGAAGACGGCCGAAATATCAGGCATGTCCGAAAATTTGGGCGTCCGAAAATTCAGTCGTTGACTGTACTACCGCTCGCACATTGGTGCACGCACAGGCGGGCGCTGGTTTGGGTTTTGTTCTGCGGATGGTATCGGCTTCTTGCGCTCACAAAACTGATGGCTATCTCGTTACTAATCGCTCAAAGGGCGATCGCCTGTTTCTCGCTCTTTTAGTGCTCTCAGTGGTGCGCATAGGAAGGATGCTGCCATGCATGCGTTTCCTTTTCTTTTCTTTTTTCATTTTGAGACTCGTGGAAACTTAAAGATTAGTGGAAGTTTGTTACAGATCTTGCTTTTTTGACGAGCACACAACCACAGTTTTTATGAGTGCGCTCACTTATGCAATTTGATTACGCTATGGACGTAAATATTAGTGCAAGAGCAGGAACATTTGAGACTTGCGAAATGTTCTCGTGTGCGCATTTTCTAGGCCTTGAACTATGTGTATAACGATGCATCAACTTTTTAATTATAAGTTTGTTTCCTTTTTTATTGTTGTTATTCATGAATAAGCAGTACATATATATACCAATGCAAAATATTTTTTTCTCACTTTATGGTCACCCTAGAAAAATTATGATACTTTTTTTCGAAATAGGTCCCTCAGGAGAATTGGAATCTGCAATAAAAAAAAATCGACCCTGGGAGGTTGCATATGGCGAAAAAAAATCGACCCTCAAAGGGTTAATTTCTGAGGCCATACTTAATATCTCGTCGAGGTCGCCAGGAGAGATAATGGCGGCAGAGTTGGCATACGCTACAGCCGCGGACGGAGTCCGGATAATCTAATGTAGAGCTGGCGACTGTCCGAAATATTGGTCGCCTTTACACATTAAGTCTGTGGGGCCATTGGCGGTGCCGCGAAGCTGTCCGAATTACCGAGCCTGTCCGGCTTATCAGTGTCCGATTTATCGGTCGGTGACTGTATTCGAAATTAGCGAGACCTGATGGTTACTACACCGATAAGCAGCCTGGCCAAAGTTTAATTCCTATGCGGGCGGCTGTGGGCAACTGTCAGTAAACGTTAGTCAGTTTCTTTCACAAGTACTTAATTATTACTGAAATTCAAAAGCAGATGTTCACTTCCAGAATGACCCAAATATTTCCAGAATGACGCCAGTTTTGAGATATGTGCTATCAAACTTGCCCTAAAGATGCACGTTTGTTCCACCTACTTTGTTAACAAAGCACTCTTTTATGCATTGAAGCACAAAAGTAACTGGAGTGCCCATGTATTTTGCTGCACATTTTCAGAAATATCGCGAAACTGGTGTCATCCTAGAAATTAATTTCAAGTTGATACGTCTTGTGAACTCACCAGCCACAATTCGTAAGTTGCAAAATGTGCTGTAAAGTAATTAATTCTGGAATTTTTTTTATTTAGTTGAATATCTGTTTCGATTTCTCATGCTAGTAATGTTCGACTCTTCGAATAATCCATCTCAAGAGCAAGAATTATGCTATCTGCCATAGGAGATTTTAAAAATTCCATAAAACGTAATTATGATCACCCTGTAAAAGGACTGGCCCGACATCGTGGCAAGTGGTTTATCGTAAGGCCAATCTATGCGACAGATGAAATGACTGGGCATCATGTGATGACTCAATCACCGCTCTACACATAGCAGCGCTGACGGTAAACAGGTGCTGTCCACTCAGTTTCATTTGCCACTTGTCAAAGATTCTGAAATCTAGAGGGTCATGACAAGTTTGCGTGATGACCCCCCCCCCCCCCCCCCTCGTTTTTCTTTTGATCATCCGCCCTCCACGCAAATGCATGCAACCAGGTGATGACACTTTCGTGCCTGTACAGCCAGTGGCATATACAGAATGTGTGGCAAGGTTCCAAGGAAGTTCTAGGGAAGTTGAAGGAAACATACCGGGCTGAGTTCATAAAAAGCATTGTGTAGCGCCTAAGTAGTTTTTTTTAATCTTTTGTAAGACATCAGCTTTTCGTTGGGATATTCTAGTGCAAGCCAAAGATACACTTAACTGCATTTCTATTTATCCTAATTTGACAACAGTGTTGCGGAGTGTTGCTGTTTAACTTTAGCTGTTCCTCCTCAACCATTTTGATTTTCCTGCAATACTAAACCCCTTGTATGTCAAGTTTCCAGCATGTGTGTCTCACTTGTAAGCTTGCAGGTTTTCTTTGAGCCACACAAACAACAAAGTTACTCTCTCGTCACATGTGGCGTAACACCTTGCTCCTGTACTCCTGTGCTTCATGTGAACTGTACAGTTATATAGTTTGGTACTGTTTCTAGTTCGGGCAGGAATTCCCAAGTGCGCCTTTTTAGAATTTTGCAAAGCCAACATATCCTGCTCTCTCCCGGTCTCAGCTGTGACGAAGACAGCAGGGGTGATGTCATGGTTGCCCGACCAAGGTTACCACGACAATCCTTTACCCAAGTCAAGAAAGCCATCTCAAGACCTGCATCATCCTCACTGAATCGGTAAGGAAACCTTTTTCCTCATTTCTTTTTTTTTTTTTAATCTAAAGCTTTCTTTTACTTCATACAGTCGAGCCCACATATAATGGCCCCACTTAAGACAAACTTCGCTTAAAACGAACGCCTTTGAGCCCTGCTGATTGGTTACAGCGAACGGATGGCGTAGACCTGCTGCCGCTATGCGAAATAACAATGACCTCCGACCCCTTTACGCATGCGAGGTCTGTTTGCCAAAGCCTCCTCGTAGGCGAACTATTCATTTCGTGCATAGAGAAGGGAAAAAAACATGGTTTCGCGGCTCTCTATCCTCTCCTCGTCGTCAAGCGCTGCCCACAAGTGTCCGTGTGTGGCATCCAAGATCACCCTCCCGCCCATTCTCGCAACTGTGCTCCCCTCTCCTCAATCTTTCTTGCAACTCCCTCGCTATCTCGGCGTGCACTGCAGCGCCGGCTAAAGTTCAGAAGTTTTGTTTTCTTGCCGTTACCGCGAAGCAGGCCTATCCACACTAGTCTCTATGCTTCCATGCGTCGTTCTAGTCAGGTCCGAGTTGTAATTCAGGATGGAAGAATGGGAATGCGGTGCCTGCAGCAACCACAAAATGAAAAGCGCTATACATGACAACGAAGTGGACAGTTTTGACGGAACTGTCTCAAGGTGCTTAAAACTGTGAGTTGGTGAAAAAGTACAACTTGTCGAACTCAGCCATCTGGACAGTGCTAAAGGACAAGGAAAAGATTTCCAGCTCCGACGCCGACTCGACGAACAGAAAGTTCCTGCAGAAGGCCACCCATGCGGACACAGAGGCCGTGCTGCTAAAGTGGTTCGTTGACGCACAGGCTCGCAACATACCAATAAGTGAGCTAATGATGCTGGGCAAAGCCAAAAACTTTGCGTTGCTGCTGGCTACATCGATTCAAGGTGCAGCATGGGATTGTTTTTAAATCGATTGTTGGCAAGGTGGCTTCGGCAAGTGAGCAAGACGTTGCCACGTGGCTTGTAACAAACCGAGTCATTATTGCAAGCTATGTGGAGCAGAATGTGTATAACGCAGATGAAACTGTGTTATTTTATCAGATGCTGCCGGACAAAACGCACACCATGAAAGGCGGCTCGTGCACTGGCGGCAAACACAGTAAAGTGCGCGTTACAGTACTTCTATGCACTAATATGGATGGCAGCAACCAGTGCATGCCATTTCTAATCGGAAAATTAAAGAAGCTGCATTGCTTTCGGAGCTGTGTACCTGTGCACTACAGGCACAGTACTAAGGCTTGGATGACATGCATTTTATTCACAGAGTGGCTGGGCAAGTTTGACCATGACATGCAGAGGCAAGGAAGGCACGTGCTCCTTGTGCTTGACAACTACTCAGCGTACATTGTGCAACCTTCTCTGACAGCACTTACTGTTCTTGCCGCCCAATACCACTTTGAAAGTGCAATTGCTCGATTTGGGCCTAATATGCATATTTAAGGCATCGTATAGGAGCTGTGTTGTGGAGCGCTTGCTCATCGCTGTAGGCCGAACGGCCGGCAACTTACTGCTTCGAGTTTCACTGTATTCAGCCGTTGAGATGGGCGAAGGCGGCCTGGGCAGAGGTGACGGCCGCTTGCATGCAGAACTGTTCCCGCAAGGCCTGCTTCATCGATGCAGTGCCTGATGTCAACAGCCTGACGCTTCCGAAGATGATTGGTCTGGCGGCGATTTGTGGCAGCGCCTTGTCGACTTCGACATGGGGCATTACGACACTGGTTGGGGTGACATTATTTCTGCTGACGAAAACACCGATGTTGCGGAACCATGCACGGGCGAGGGCATCGCTTGCGAAGTGCGGGCGGAGAGTGACGCAGAGGAATTGGATGACGATGAAACTTCGGAGCCAGCACCCAATAGCGTGCCTGTAACAATGGGCTACTTAGAGAGCTTCTGGCAACTTGTCTTTGCCAAAGGCCTTGGCGAAGAGCACACTTCTGCTTTAAATAAACTGGAGACCGCCCTCATCGTATCTGCACTACAGAAACAGATGAGCATCACGAACTTCTTTGCAAAGAAACAAATTTTGTGTTTTTACTAGCCACTTCTTTTTTTCTTTTTAAGCTGTAGTCCACTTACTACGAACTTCGGGGTATAACGAACAGACGCCGTGTAACACTCAGGTTCGTTATAAGCGGGCTCGACTGTATTGTATTTTGCCACATTTAACTGCACCCCCAATTACAACAGCGCGGAATGAGGAGAAAAAATCTGCATCTATAAACCGTGGAAATAACTGCATACAGTAATGCTCACATCTTTGCAAGAACAGTCTCCATTCGCAGATGCACCACTAGTCCATGCTGTATCTTCAGCCAGCGACTCTGTCGCCTCTCACTCTTGGCAGTGCTGATAACCTTCAGCTTTTGCTGCGCTGTAAAAGAATGGCCATTTAGCACGACTCATTGTGATCCGAGTTTTAGTTCGCTGGTACACCACGTGCACTATTCGCTAGCTACTAAATGCAAAATGGTGACCCGTAAAGAGGGGGAGAATAGGTGACCATAAAGGAGGAGAGAAAGGAGATTCAACATGCAGGGGTGGGGAGGGGTAGAAATTATGATGACAGAACTTTGAATGACAGAGAACCTTGCCTTGAGGTGTGACTTCACAGAAATACACACTGCACTACTATGAAGCCAGACCTCAAGGTGAAATTTGCATATAACCCGCACGCCACTCTACTGTTATATTTGTTGAATTTTTGGTGCTGGTTAGAGCATAAAAATAGGGTACCTGAGGCACACTGTATTGAATGCAGCGACCATACATGGGAATGAGCACATCTGCCAACTCTCCCAAATTTTCCATAAGGTTTATGAATTTAGACTTGTTTTAGGATTTTATGAACGTTGCCGTATGTTTTATGAAAAATAAATCGTGTTTGCAAAAAAGTTTAACTCACCAATTGCTGAAGTTTTCATCTGGGTGTCGCAGAGTCAAGATTGCATCATGGTATCTGCACTTACAATGACCTGTGATGCACATTGAGCTACTTGATGGGAGAATGCGAAACACACCGAAAACCCTCAGCCGTTACGAAATTTAAAGTAAATATACATTTTACATGGAGCACAACACAGAGCAAAAGTCTGCCAATGAATGTTCCACTTTGCCGGTGACCTAAAAAGCAATGAAATCAAGGTACAATGTAGGGCTAGTAGGTTCTTAGCTGTCTGTGGTTCTTGTACAAAATGTTCAAAAAGAAAAAAAAGAAATGGACAGATAGGTCACCACATCCTCCTTATGGCACTCTTTCTGTCCCTTTCTCCTTTTCTTCCTAAACATTTTGCTCCCCAAACATTTACAGCAATGATATCAATTTTACCATCGCAATAGATTTTTTGCTGATTGGCCTGATTGTTCAGATATTTTCCCAACATTCTCCATGTACGAAAAACTATAAATCTGTTCATAGTTGGCCCCAAGTCATTGTGTTATTTTACATAGAAGTCAAAGTGCAGTTTGAGGCTTCTTTGTGTAGTCATAAGCCTTCCTCCTATGAGCCCCAAACCCTGTAAGATATCAAAAGAAAAAAAGTGCGGGCCTTACAGGAGTAAACACGTCACTTTAAGATCAGCTGTGGCTTCAGTACACATAATGAGGTTCAACTGTACCCTTGCACATTCCCACTCGGGAAGTGCTGCTAAACCAGTTAATCACAAAGCTGTGTGTACCCACTGCTTGCAGGGTACGTGCAGCTCTGGCCAAAGTTTCTCCTCCTCCAGCATGCAGCGACCTACTGGGCAGCATCCTGGAGATGCAATCTGTGTTCCATTCCAAAGGAGGTCTCGCGGGTGCCGTTGTGCAACGTGACGGCTCCCTTGACCTACGTGCGGTGCCTTCATCGGCGCGCAATTGCCCCCGAAGTCCTCCTGGTTCACCTGCTGAATCCCCAGCTTCTCCTCCGCCCTCAAGCATAGGTGGCCACTCAACAGGCTCGGCAAACCAGGCTCCCAGCAGACGAGCATCAAGTGGGGGAGGCTACACTTCGAATTATGTTGGTGCAGCGGGGGACAACGGCACAACACCTAGTCGGCATGATGACCATGCACAAAGGGAAGGCTGTGGCAGTTACCACAACTTGATGGTTCCATCTCCGCCAGATGCCTATGCACGCAAAAATGGCCGGGACCGGACTAAAAATGGCCCAGTTGAGGAAGACGATGACATTGACATATATAGTGACATTGACGATGGTGATGATAGTGGTGGTGGTGGTGGTGGGGGGGATGGTGTGAATCATAATGGAGATGATACAGAACCTTCAGTGAATGGTGAAAGCCCAATGAGAGTGTCTGCAACAGCATCCGTTGGCAGAGAGAGTGTGTCACGGCGTGTCGCAGCCAGCATCGTGGACCATGACGAGGAAGCATCATCAAGTGAAAATGAGCTGGTCATTGACGAGCAAGAAAATGCCGCTGAGGTGCCGGAGGATGAAGAAGTTACAGATGATCATTCAAAAGCAGCTGAAGAGAGTGAGGAGGAAGGGCCCATCCTGGAAACAGATAATGTGAGAAGTCCGTCCCCTGACAATGATGAGGCCAAATCGCCAGCATCAGACGGAGAAGGTGGACTGGAAATAGTTGAGAATGGAAACTCAAGTGATGGTGACCAGCATGAAGATGAAAGTAGTGGAGCCAAAGAGGGTGATGATGATGGAGAAGAAGCAGGAGATGGTGAGGAGGGTGAGGAAGAGGAGGAAGAAGAAAATGCAGAAGTGCAACCGTTAGCTGAAGAGGAAGAAAACTCACAGATGAACACTGAAGAGGAAGAAACAGGTTCTGTGCCTGTTGAAGACACTCCAGCATCCCCCACAGAAGAGGGCCCCTCATTCGTGCAAGATGCACCTGCATCTCCCCCAGCTGAAGACTGTCTATCATCTCCACTAGAAGGAACACCATCGCCTGCCGCTCCTGTTGACGTGCCGGCATCGCCATCAGAAGATGTGGTTCCTGGGGCTTCACCAATTGAGAGTGGAGAGGAATCCTCAGCACCCGTCTCTCCTGAAGCAGCACCAGCAGATGAGCAAGTGGCAGAGCCTGCAGGAGGAGGTGAAGACGGGCAAGAAAATGAAGATGGGCAAGAAAACGAAGAAAAGGTGATTTCAGATGTCAATGAGGGTGAAGAAGAAGACACCCAAGACAACTCATCCTCTCCAAAAGAAATTGAGAGCCCCGAGGCTGAGCCGGAAGAGGACGATAAGGAGGAGCAGGAAGAGAGTAGCTTGGTGGTGGGCGGACCAGGTGAGGATATCGCTTCCCCGGTGCCAGAAGAATCAAAGGAGCCAGATGATGGTGGTGCCCTCCTTGGCGACCTCCTAGAGACTGAGGATATCTCCTCATCCGAAGAAGAAGGCCTAATTGAGGATACCAGCAATGGCATGGAAGATATATCAGAGCCGGGTAGTGCAGATGGCTTGGTGGACAACCTGGACGCCATAGTCAGGGAGCAGGAGGAACCTTGGCGGTGCGACCAGTCGGGGGAGGAGCAGCCACAGCGTAAGGAGCGGAAGAGCAAGCACAAGAAAGAGACCTGTCATCATCGGAAGCATCGGCGTCACCGACGGACCAACAGCAGCAATGAGGACCGTGAAGAAGGAGAGATCATTGAGGAGAGTTCGCCATCCTCTTCGAGCCGACGACGGAAGGATGTGGAGCCACCTGCAAATGACCTGGCTGAGTTGGCACCACGTATCAATATTTCCGAGTTACCGCGGATCCCCAAAATCAAGAGGGGCGACAAGGCAGTCAGTCATGCTGCTGATAGCGAATCCAGCGTTGCAGGTGATGGCAAAAGTATGACAGTGGCATCACATGCAGAAGTAAAGCGCACCAGTGTGTTGAGCAGGGTTGACTCGGGCACTGATATCAGCTGGAAAAAACTGTCTAAGCACTCACGGGAGCGCAGCTACCGAGACGGAAAGCAGCGGGATGACACAGTGTTGTTCAAGGAGCGCGACATCAAAAAACGTGAGAGAGACAGTCGGGTTGAGCGCTCCGATAATGTGGCACGCAAGGATACTGAGGCGAGGGCAAGCTCTCCCTCACCGCCACCACCACCAAAAAAGAAGGAACGGCGCCCCGACCGGGAGCTCTACGTTCGCCCTGACAAGAAGCGCGACTGGAACAAAAAGGACAAAGAAAAAGAGAGGTCATCACACAAGGACAGCAAGTCATCATCATCATCACACAAAGACCACAGGGACAAATATAAGGAGAGAGACAAGCATAGCAGAAGTGGCAGCAGCAGCAAAGAGCGCACTCGCCACAGTAGCAAGGACCGACGACGGAGCAACTCGAAAGAACGCCGTGAGCGCAGCCACAGCAGCCGACACCATCGAGACCACTCTGACGAGCGCTCGTCAGAGAAGTCCTCTAAGCACAAGGATTCACGTCGAGCAGATGACCGAGAGTCAAGACGCTATGATGACAGGGACAGTAGGGATTCGAGAGAAAAACGAGACTCAAGAGAAGCGCGAAGCTCTAGAGAAACAAGAGATTCAAGGGATGATGGCAGTCGAGGAAGAGAGTCGAGAGATGCGAGGGATTCTAGGGATACTAGGGAGTCAAGAGACACGCGGGAGTCAAGAGACAACAGGGAATCGAGAGACGTGACGAGAGACAGCAGAGAATCGAGAGACAGCAGGGAATCGAGGGACAGCAGGGAATCTAGGGAAGGTAGAGAAACTAGGGAGTCGCGAGAGGTAATTAGGGAGCCACGGCGGACTGAAGAAAAGATTAAGGTGGTTGTCGAGAAGGATTACTGGCGCGATAAGCATGAGCGGCGGAAAGAACGGTCACCCAGCCCTTATTTAGAGGAGGCAGAAGAACACACACCCATCGAGTCAAAAGAGGTGATTGCCAAGGGTGACAGCATCATAATCAATGTAAATTTCAACCGCAGCAAGAAGGAAACAAAGTTGGCGCCTGTGCCAATGAAAGATACCGATGCACATCCTAAACCTAGTGTCAGGGAGTCACGGTCACGTAAGCGTGAGGCCTCTCCTGCCACACCACAGTATGGAAGTGACAGTGATGCCAACGAGAGTTCGTCCAAAAGGAGACGCCGCCACCATCGAATCGGCCATGACGGTGGCAGGGACGAAAGTGAAGCGAGCGAGCAAGACGATGAGCAAGAGGCGATGGAGAGGTCACCAGCATCTCCGGCATATGACTTCGGTGATCAGGCATCAGCGTCTTCACCATCGGGGAGCGATGGCTTTGTAGATAACAAGCCAAGCACACCCCCAGAAGTGCATGTGTCACCCCCATCGCCTGCTGCTGCGGACAAGTCACCGACATCATCACAAGCGACTCCTCAGGCGCCGGAGCCACCATCACCACCGTTACCCCAGATGGCCATTTTGTCAAGCGGCTCCGCCATACAGTTGTCACCGCGGTCGCCCCCATCACCGCCAGAGGACAACAGCTACGACCCCTGTGAGCCAACCAAAAGCCCAAGCCCACCGCCACCACCGATGGCCACAGTTGCAACGGCTACCGAGACCGATCCATGCCCACCTCCTGAGCCGGAGTTGCCACCACTTCCACCAGAACCAGAGCCGCCGGCCCGCACTGCAATGGCAACAGCAGCATCCTTGCCACCAACTCTGCCCTTGCCGTCGGTGACAGTTGCAGCGCCTGTCAGTGGCCCACCAGTGCTCCCCACCATGGCAGGGCTGCAGTTGCAACCTCCGCCACCATTCTTGCCGGCAAGGCCTCTCACTACGGTGGTGGGAAATCTGGCTGGTGCCTGGGCTCCAGCTGCGGCGCCCATGATCCTTGGCCTTAGGGCACCGTTTGTGCCACCGGCACTCGGTGCACTTCTACCCCCGCCGATGGGCCTCATGCCACTGAGGCCACCGCCAGCGCCAATCGTGCGGCTTGCCCCACCCATAGTCACTGCACCTACTGCCCCAACGACTCTCAGCTTGCCCCCTGAACCAGCGTTACGGGTAGCAGAGCAGACAGGTGTTGTGGATATGGATGTTTCAACGCCACTGCTATACTCCCCCACGGATGTTCCAATTTCCCCTCCGGAGCCTGCTGCGATGCCTCCTCAACCGGCACCTGTTGCGCAAAAGGCATCGTTCGACTCCCTTCTTCCAGCTGACCGGAAAAGTGGCAAAAGCAGTTCCAAGTCCAAGCGGCAGCACACCAGCAGTAGTGGTGCTTCTTCACAAGATGCTAAGCATATTGTGCACTTTGTGGTCGACAAGGGCAAGGGTGGTTCGTCGAATGTGACCCGGAGCCGGTCGGAGTCCAAGTTTAGCAGTCGCAGCATGGACGAAAGCCAGCTCCAGATCCTCGACGAACTGCCCAGCTCTGCTGTTGAGATGCAGGTGAAGGATAAGGTGAGTGCAATGGCAGGAAAAGCTTCTGTCCTGTCACATTCAACATTTGAAAGTTGGCATTTGTGAATCGTAAATTGGCATTTTCTACGTCTTCCTCCCCTGAAAGTGTCTTTAAAAAACAAATACATATACATTAAAACCTTGACATAACAAACTTCAATATAATTAAATTCTTAATATAACATGTACAGTAAAGCCTCGTTAAACTGTACCCGCTTAAACAGTAGCTTCGTTTTAAAAGTAGTAAAGTCAAATCCGCGACTCAGCAGCCATTGAACATAATATGTTTTTTATCCGCATAAACCGTACCAGCTTATTGCGTACGTATCGGTTAACATGTAGTGTTTACACATTTAGTCGTGCAAATGCGGCGGTGCGTCGTCTCCATCAGGCGGCCCGGTAGAAGAACAAGCCTCACAGATCAGCACAACGGCCTCCAAGCGCCTTGCGCGTGACGCCACATCAACATTAACATCATTACGCCGTGTCATGCCAGAGAGTGCCGTGCCATGCGCCGTGCCAGAGAGCATTGTGGCGTCGTGCAAGCAAGAACTTACGTCATGGCGAAACTCGGATAAAAAAAGACGCCGGGTGCTCAGCATAGAAGAAAAATTACATTGCTTGTGCTATCAAACGTGACATGAAAAGTTAGTGCTGGCACGCGACATGGGTCTGCTGTTGACTGCGGTGTGTGACATTTGGAATGCGAAGAACTTGCTCGACAGCGCTGCTGCGACCACGAAGAGATGTTGGCTATGAGGTTCGACTTTTCGCCATCGTTGCCTCTGTTGTTCCCGAAGTGCCGCCTAACAACAGTGATAAGAACGACACGGAAAGTGACAGCACGGGCGATTCAGGCCCAACAGTAGCAGAATCTGCGCATTACGTCAGCCTCATGAATGCCATCGTCGCGACGAGAACAGCACCCCGCAATGAAAAGGTGCCCCGTGACTTCTGCAGCGCTACCGTGCCTGTGCACGGAGAATATGCAACGCCAACAAGGAATCTGCCATACGTGTGTTTGCCGAGAAGAGGGGGCTGGCTGAAAAGCTGGCTCACATCTTCAGCAAGTTTGAGGCCGCTGTCGTCGCTGCTAGGCCGCCGCGGCATCAAACGAAAATAACATGTTTGCCGCGCGAAGTAAATAAATACTGCATGCTTCCCTTTCATCGCTCTCTCTCCGAGTTTCGTTTTTGACAGGTAAGTGGGTGATCTCGTGCTATTTCAGTTAAGCAGTACTACCGTTTAGTACGTACTTTTCCTGAGTTCCGGCCAGCTACGGTTTAACGAGGTTTCACTGTATTTTACTTTTTTAGTAACTTCCTGTCCATAGAACATATGTACTGTAGAACCACGCTGTTCTGTTCGCCGGTGCTGCGTTTTCCCAGCTGCTATGTCGTTTTTGTCCAGTCCTGGCATAGCTCGCATAGAATCTCATGCATTGAAAACCCCGTTGTTACATCCTATGAAAACATGAGAACTATGAAAACATTCCCATATCATATGTCACCACCTGGCACCCACAACCTGCCTGAGCGACGAGCGCCAACTGCCAGTTTGACTTTGGCGAGCCTGGGCCTGGCTTGATTATGTAACTGGCTGCACGGAGCAGCACGCAAGTGGGAATCGCCAGCACTAGATGGCGATCCATGGATGGACATCTAGTGGCACCTTCGAACTGGTCTTTGCCGTGCCTTCTTGATGGCATTGTGAAAACAGAAGGCGCTTTCCCTTAAGAGAGAGCTTGATGTACTCAACGCAGTCGACAAGCAGCCAGTGTACAAAAGAGCCAACATTGCCAAGGGCCTCGGACTACCACCCTTGACACTTAACAGCATGATCACTAAATGGGTCGACATAGAAGGAAATGCCACGCTTTTCGGCAGAAAAGCTAAGTGGACTCGTGGCGCTAAGTACAAGAACCTCGACGAGGCACTTCTGACGTGGTTAAGGGGGGACGTGGCTTTGAAAATCAACTTCCTTATTTCTTCATGGGTTTTGATGAAAATTGGCACAAATGTTTGGAATCTCTCCCTGATGCTTCCATAAAAGTTAGGGAATGATATCTTGAGAACATTTTACTGAATTTTATTGAGCAGAATTTTTCTCCCTCGAACTTTCTGGTGAGGCTGGAGAACTTAAAGCAAGCTCACGCTTCTGGTGTGAACTTCGACAGCAGAATTTTACGCGAGAAGGCCATGAAAAGTAGCAGATAGACTGGGCATTGTAGACTTTATGGCGTCAAATGGCTGCATTGACCATTTTTAAAGAGGCATGGCATTGCTTATAGGGCATTCAGCGGAGAAGCGGCGAGTATCAATATAGACACAATGGATGATTGAAAGGCCATACTTTCCTCTATAATTGCCTCTCAGTTATAGGGAAACCATATGAGCCTTGCGACAATTATGCTGACGAAACCGGCCTCTTCTTTCGGGTGCAGCCATCAGTCGCTTAGCCTGAAAAACGAAGTGTGCCACTGAGACAGATGCAGCAAAGACTAGTTGAGCGTGCTTCTTTGTTGCAATATGGATGGCTCGGACAAGCTAAAGCCACGGGTGATCAGAACATATGGGAATCCACGGTGCTTGAAGAACACTTACCTACTGCCATGGCACTACAAAAGCAACAGTCTTGTGTGGATGACTTGTCCTTTGTTCGAAGAATTTCTTCAGTACCCCGACAATAAGATGGGCTCGCAGTGCAGGAGTCTTCTCCTTTTTATTGACAACTATGCAGCCTACCAGAGAAACCTGCCGTTTCTTCGAACATCAAGCTTGTGTATTTTTTTCAACCGAACACAATCCATTTGCAGCCGTTCGATGCCGGCATCAAAAAGAATTTAAAGCACACCTATCGGAAGAGTATCGTGAAGCACTGTCTGGCATGTATTGATCGTGGACAGCAGCCTGCAACCATCTCTGTACTTGATACAATGCACTACGCCACTACAGCATAAGCTGCAGTGAGTGCATCAACCACACAGCACTGCTTCACGAGATGTGGCTTCCACATGGATGGGGAAGCGGAAATGGCCTTGGTACAAGCTGAAGAGCCTAAAGAGTCAGCAGCAGCCACTCATGACCAAGAGCGCTGTGAGGAGATGGATACGCTGGGTGCAATTGTAGTCTCATACAACGACTGTGTCGCCTTGGATGCTGCCGTCATGACATCGAAGTGCCAGAGCATCGTCAAGATCATTGCAAACTCGGCCCTGAGTGACAACACCGATGCCTGCGATGATGACGATGAGCACAAGCCACAAGATTCTGGGGATTTAACAAATCAAAGCTTTGCGGAAGCAGTCACTGCTGTAGACCTCCTGTGTACGTACGTTGCACCTCAAACCGATGCCGACAGCAGTGAGGCTTTTCAGGCGATTGAGAAATGTGTAGTGCTATCCAGTGAGAGAAACAGCAAGCCTCTATTCTCAATATTTTTTAAGCCTTGAAAGGCAACTTTGTAAATAATAAACAGTTTCAAGTCAAAAGTACACTGTTTTCATTCATTTTCAGAGCTTTCCTCACTGCTGCTGCGTTTTCCTGGCTGTTACATTTTTTTTTTTTTCTTTGCCCCAGTCCGGTGAAAAACATATGGACAGGGTTCCACTGTATTTTGAAGCTCAATATAATGAAGTACGTTTATGCATGATTTCAATATACTGAAATTTCCCAGTCGGTGCGAAAGAAAACGGTAACAATAAATGGAAGCAGGATGGTGCGCACCTTTTTCTAGCCTGGCTATAATTGTGCATAACTGTCAGCGTGGATGAGCACATACGCAGCCCACGTGCCCTGTTTAGAGGTAATTTGTCACATGTGCAAAGACTGCGAGCCGAGATGGTGTGACATCATGGTGTGCTGTCTTCTCGCGCATTTAATGCTGGAGTTTGTGTAATCTCGAGTTTCACAGACATGTCGAAGTGAGACACCAACCAGGCGGAAGCATTTACTGCCCACTGCTGGCGCTTTTCATGATAGCGTCGTGCCACTCTGGGAGACGAGAGTCGATGCGAAAGCATGGCTGGCCTTGCTTCATACCACCAATATGAAGATACCGTCGACATGGCATGAAACCGTATCTTTCGTCACCAACTCTCAAATTCAACAAAATTAGCTTTATCTTATTCAAATTTGGTTTTCCTGATTGCCTGATAATTAGGAATATATTGCAGCCCAGTCCATGTAAGAAAAGTTTATCAGTGACTGTACTTGTTTGCATAAAAGGTCGAGTTTCAATGTAATGAAATTTCAATATAAGAAAACAAATTGCTGATTTTACGGACTTTGTTACATCGAGGTTTAACTGTACTATTTTCCATATTTACTCATAAGTGATCACACTTTCTTGTCAAAATAATTGACACAAATTCAGGGGTGCGATCAACGTGGGTTAAATTTACCGCAAAAAGAAAAAACTTTTTTTTTTCATCCCGCATTTTTGCTGTGGGATGACAAGAGGTCAACAAACAGGCGGCTGCCACTGTAACAGTGTGGGACACCAACGGCGGAGCAAGCTGAATGCACCGTACGCGATTTTTTTTCTTCTCGTGAATACATTACATGCATTAGAACAGTTTCTTCCATATCAGTAATGAATAATATTGTTAATATCGGCAAGTTTGCAGCAATAACATAGCCATGTCCACTTTGATGGGACAGAAACGGAGATAGGCGTGCTTAGCTGCCAGTGACATAGAAACACATGGCGGGCATGCTGCGAAAACTACGGCATTTGTCTTCACTACTACCCTAATGCGCCATGTTTTTGCTGGGGGTGGACGAATATCTTAGCCGTGTTACAAGCGTTGGCGTATGAATGGGGTACACTTCTAATGTATCAGTGTAAACGTGGCTTCTATCGTTGCAGCTCGCAATTTGTTGTGTGCCCACGAGTGCAGACGAGAGGAATCGAAAGGCGCCTTTTTTGTTGTTGTTGTTGACCACAACCATTATAAAGCCTGCAAATATTAAAGCCAAGGCAAGGTTGGTCGCAGATTTTTTATTTTTTTTTTCATGGAAGTGCAGAAAGTGATGAAAGGAATGAAATGAGGCATCTACTTAAGAATCTGTCCAGTGCATGCAGATCATTTTTTATGTCTTGAAATGTCATTTGTGTGCCATTCGACAGCATTCGACAGGTGGTAAGCGTGATCATCATTAGCTAGACTTGGCACACGACTTATCGCTGCAGCAAGTTCGGGGGGGGGGGGGGGGGGATCATTACGCAGGAAAGAAAAGAAAATGAATCTTGACAACAAAATTCAGGGGTGCGATCATTATGCGAGTGCCATCATTATGCAAGTAAATATGCTATGTGTGTATGTATGTGTTGCCTGGTAGCATAGCTACTTGGTCACAAATTTCACGGCTAGACGTTGCGCTCGTGTGAATGTAGGGTAGATGTGTAATGCCCAAGTCATACGAGGAAACTCAGCAACACTTCAAGTGAGTGCACTTCGTCTCACTGAGTGTCACTTTGGTGGTGCGGAAGTGACACACAGAACAGCAAAATGAGGTATAATTTGGGATTGATGACAGTGGCGATCTATGAAGCCACAGGGCTTGATATGGTCCTAGGCATTTTGAGTTTTAGAAACTAGTGTTGTTTTATATCGAAAGAATGCTTATGTACAAAAACCTCCGCCATCAAAAATAGAAATACTGTAGTCCCATTAACAATGCAAGCAAGGAAGGTATCCACAGGGCCAAAATATTGGAATCTGACTAAAGTGAACGTTTCAAGCTTTTTTTTGGCATCACTGAGGTCACAAACATGCTTATAACATTTGAAATCATGAAAAACTGGTCTTATAGTTAGTGCTGACTCCGCTGTGAGCATTTATTTATTTATTCTTGACACATTGCTATCAAGGCTACACACCTTGACGCAGTGAAGCGAGTTCCTCGAACACACTTGCTGGCAAGTGCACTCCACAGCAAGTGTCACTAAACTTTCTGTCTGACAGCCTCAGAGTGACACTAACGGCAAAGTACACTTGCTCGAAATGTCACTAAATTTGCCCATCTGACTAGGGTATAAGATGCCATTATGAAAAGACTGCATTAGTCTGCCACCACATTACACTGGCAGCTACAGAGCCATTGTGATAGTGCTCTTTCATGTCGCCAGTGCGTGTTCAGTTTGGGCATAGCAGTAGCGCACCTGATGCACACAGTTTTGGTTTGGCACAATAAATAAGCTTAAAGTTTATCAGGGAAGCAGTGGCTAGTAGCATTGCCATTTTGCAGTACTAAAGACAATCATGAAGCACACTGTAAAAGGGATAAAGTTTCCATTTATAATGGAAACTTATTGTCGTGCCTACCTTGCCAATTGAATGTTTAATAATGTATTTTGTTAATTGGCTAGTTACAGAACTTGTAGCTATTTAAATTTATTGACACAAAGTTTTCTCACAAGAATCATTTAAATGCCTGTTGTGCCCTGTGTTGCATCATTTTCAGACACATCAAGTGAAACACACTATGCTACAGGTCATGCTGGTATGCTTTAAGTACACTTTAACATTACAAAAGGTGTACTACAAGCACTCCAGTGACTGCTGTGAAGCATCTCCAGCACATCTTGAAATGTGTCTATTAACATACTTAAAAAAGTGGCTTGCACTGTGACAGACCAGCACTTTCATATGCTGCATGCAGCACCAAAAAAGGTGGCCAATTAGTTCTGAAATGCTGTCAGTGTTAGCTTACATAATACAGTCAAACCCACTTATAAAACAGTAGTCTTAACAATATATTGGATATAGCAGTAAGCAGTCAATGCACCGTCAATTTCTGTATGCATTCTGTGGCAAAACAAACTGCTCACTGCAATGCTCCCATGCCACACTATCGCTATAACAAGTAAATCTGACTACTGAGTCTGTGCGCCAAAATAAAAAGGAATGCAAAATCCTTGGGGAAAAGAACGGTCGCGATTTAGCTGTATAGGAGAGAGATGTGTCAGGAACTGCGTCACGACTCTTTGAGGTCTGGAATCCACGATTTAAACTGAGTTCACCACATTGTGAAGTGCTGTTCAGGGGCTCACTCAGCACATGTTTTGCCTCTTCGAGGAGCGAAGTGCAACTGACGGCGGTTCGAAGCAGACGAACATCAGTTGCACTATATATATATATATATATATATATATATATATATATATACGCGCATCTATTGGCTTTGTGTGTTCATGATTTACAAAAATCAGGCCCCTCGGTTATGTATAATTATGGTTACTTTTTTCTAATGCAGTAACATTGCAAAAATGCATAAGTGGTTGTACAGTTTGCATTAGCTGCCAGAATGCATCTTAATCACACTTGCACATTGTTGTGTTCACTGCAACAGCTGCTCAAAGCTATTTGATGATTGTGCATTTTAAACTTGACTGATGTCTTGTAGTCTAATGCATGTTGTCATCGTGCGTTGAGGGGCCACAGTGGCATGTGATCTCTGCTTAAATACTGAAATATCAAGTTCGTGGTTTAACCTTCGACAATGACAATTATTTACCCTTTCTGAGAACAGGGCATCCGTGAAAATTATGTAAATACTGTTGACTTCTGTTAATTCGATCCTGACAGGACTAAAAGAAAGAAAAGGTGCATGTTAGAATTGGGTAAATACAATAATTGGACATCGTGAGCCACTGTTTTTCTTGAAAATCTTTCTAAGGCAAGCCAAAAAAAAAAAATCGTTTTTGACAGGAGATGACGTCTTTTCAACGCATTCACTGTCACCTGAGGGGTCAGGCACATGTGCACGTGCTGACTGGTCGAGTTCAAATTTTCTGCCGATGGCCAATTTTATGACCAAAATAACGGAAATTTGGGCCCTTATTATTCGTGCTGTCTCTTCTTTGCATGTGTAAAAATGTACGCTTTCCCAGTGGCACACCAGGCGTTGCAGAAATTCATGGGTACCAACCGGGACTTTCAGCCGGGATCGAATTAACCGGAGGCTGAATGGAGTTCTATTGTATGATGTATGATGCAGAGTGAGAGAGCAGTGATGGCACCATGCAATTCCAACTATTTGTCGTCCAAATCCAAGGCAGTTAGAGCTAACAGCACCTCAGTGTGGCACAGCATAGGTCGTAACACACTGAGAGCAATTATACAGCCAGTGTCGTATACGGCGCAAGTTTAATGCTGCATGGGGGTGATTTCTCGTCTTAGCCTGTGGAAGTGGTTGGCATGTACACTATGCTGGATGCCACAAGGTATCCAGCAAACAAATGACTGTAGCCATCAAATTCCGCTGTGTCTAACAGGAATGTTCATTTTTAACTGGCATTCTTGTTGTACTGTCTAAAGAGGTGCTTTCCCACAAGCCTTTTCAGAAAATTGATGGAGCACTGTAAGGGCAAAGTATAGACAGTTTAAGTTCATTTTCTGAAAGCTGCTAAATTGACCATCTTTCAATAAATTTGAATCCTCTTATTTGATCTAACCCTTTCTTCCTAATTTAGTGCTTGATCTTGTGTGCCATTTCTTTGTAATTTTCTTGCTTGCTGGGTTAAGCTTTTGGCAGGTCTTCTTTTTGTGCCCAGATTATAGTTTATCCTCGCCTGTTGCAGTTCCTGAAGAAGCTGAACAGGCAGGAGCGTGTGGTGGACGAAGTGAAGCTGGCACTCAAGCCTTACTACAATCGCCGCGAAATCTCCAAGGAGGAGTACAAGGACATCCTCCGGAAATCTGTTCCAAAGGTAGAGGCCCAGACCTTTAGTTGTAGTGTTGCATTCAACTGTCTCAGCTAGTTGCTGGCTCAGTGTCTTGCTCAGTAGCTATTGCATTCATTGCATTCTGCTGTGCCAAGCACAAGGTTACAAGTTCGATTCCCAGACATGGTGGTCACGTTTTGACAAGTATGAAATACAAAATCACACAGGTATAATTTGGAGACCCGCCAATACATGTCTGATAGTCCGCAAGTTGCTTTGGAATGCCCCCCCTCCCCTCCAAGGACTTCATTTGCCATAGCTTTGGTATTTGCATCATGTGAAGGGTCTTTGAGAAAAAATTTACAGGCCCTGGCATCAGTATTGGCACTAGTGTGCACGGAGATATTGCAGACCATGGCCGCGATATTGTAGCAATGCCTTTTCTTGGTGCTAATGCCTTTCGTGCTTTTCGCGTTCATGAGTGGTCAAGAGACACTCCGTCCCGGGCGGAGCGTCGAACGCGGCCACTCACGAATGCGAAAAGCATAGAAAGGCATTAACGTCAGGAAAAGACATCGCTACAAAATCGCGGCCCATGTGTACTGCGACTCAATTGTGAATATACAGTCAAAACTCAATGCAGTCAATTTCAAATAATTTGACCCTGACGGGACTGATCAAACTACTCGAATTATCCGGTAAGTCCAATTGCGCAAAAGACAAGGAAAACACCAAAACACGCCGGCAATTCACTTTGCTCTACAGGTGTCCGGAATCGATTTTCCGGACACCCAACTTTTTGGGACATGCCTGACAATTTAGCCGCCTTTGCAGCGCGAAACATACCTAATAGAGTCAATATGTACCCTTCTTGATCTAGCAGCAAAAGAATCCTTGCTCACTGTTAACGACAATATTCTGTCATCAATCTTTCCAGTACAATGTTGCCTTAGTCCTTGAAAGTGCTTTGTCGGAGCCTTGGAAGTCCTTAAAGTGGGAGACCACACTCAAAAGTCAATTTTTTTTATCAAGTTTGATTTTTGTTTTTTACATTTTATGTATGCCGAAACACTTAACAACATGTTTCAAAAGAAATGATCTTCCTATCATCATTAGTTTGGGAGCTACAGTGAGTTTTCCAACCCATACCCTCGTATTGCGATACCGAAAATCAGTACTACAGTTGACTCTCTTTACAACGGACCCTGATAATCCGACAAAAAACTTCCATTTTATCCGAAGTCCACAATATCTGAGACGCCTCACTTCCGAAACCTTCGTCACAATGTCTAACTTTATTGCAAATTGTGAGTGACGAGCATCCAAAGTAAAAAACAAAACAAAAAAGAAGTCTTAGTTTCAGCCGAAAGGCGAGGGATCAATTGCGATAGCAAATGAAGCAAGATAAGCGCAGCAGCAGCAGCAGCAAGCAAATTGACCTTCATGCTTGCTCTCGTTTCAACGCGAACTACACATCGAAAGCACAGCATATACGAAGCTACCAGCACTGGGCGCACTTTGTCCACATTGCAGATCGCTTTCAAGATACGGCACCCGTGCGGCCATGCTGTTAACAGCAGCCGCTAGAGTAGAACCCCCCCCCCCCCTTCTCTCCCTCGCCTCTCCCCTGTGCCTCACACGGGAAGGACGCCGCGCTACTGCTCAGCTTTCCTCCCTCCCTTGGGCGCAAGATGTTGAGCCGCGATCGTCAGCTGACCCTCACAAGTCAGCTGCCAGCCTGTGTTGACATGGCAAAAGTCCGTTTTATACACTCGAATTTGACAAAAATTGCCGCTCATTTCGTCCGCTGTAGCAGATAGTTCGTTGTAGTGCAATCCATTAAAAGTGAACGTCATTGCATTAATAAAATAGGTATAACAAACTAAAGCTTAAATATGGTCCGTTATATCCAAAAGTCTGTTGTACGCAGGTTGGTTGTAACAAGCGTAGACTGTATTTCTTTTATATAAATACTATTGAAAATACTCTTTTCATTTTTTGTTGGCGACGAGCAGCCTCATGAACAAAAGGAGACTAGTGCATCTCATGAGGGCTCCAGCTATGAAGCTGGTACACTTTAGGCCTTTGTGTTGTGTTTGGCAACTTTCACGTCATTTGGAAGATTTGTGTATTGTATTTACTGGATTCTAACGTGCCCTCAATTGTAACACGCATCCGTTTTCTGTGACCAAAAAAAGGAAGAAAATTAAATGCCCTCAATTGTAACACACACCCGTTTGCCATGACCTAAAAAGTCCTTTATAGTAATTAACAGACTTAGATGGGCTAGTTGGTTGCTGGCTTGATGGAACATGGTTATAACGGCGTGTGTGAGGACAGACAAACAGGACAGGCATACGTGATCGCTTTCCTTTAATTGCGGCATTGTGATGAGCTCTGCGTATTTTCACAGTCGGCACTTCCATGCCGATAGAACAAACGCAGAAAACGGGAAGACCTACTACAGCACGTAGAGGAAGCTACGGCAGCTAGGCAAGAAGTGTGTACGAGGTGGCCATTTTAAAATGCCGATGGCGATATGGTAATGCAGAATTAGGGTCATACTCGATTCTAATGCGCACACAATTTTTGGACACGTTTTATCAGGAAAAAAGTGTGTTAAATTCGAGTATATACTGTACATTTTTTTTTAAACAAGATTTTGCTCCACCTCATGTTACGCAAACTTAACAACTTTTTTCCAAATGAATATTTTGAAATGAAATTTTGCACACTCATTCCTCACATAGTGATGTGTGCAACGAACTAGGACAAAAGAAATTGATGCAATATTTTTGTATTTGCAGCTTATTTTTCAAATAAATTTGGTCCAAATTGGCAGTATTTATCACTTTGCTTAGTTTTTCAGGCATTACTTTCTTAATATTTACCACATTAGATTTATCCTAGTTCATTGCGTAGGTCCCACACTTAGCTACATAAATCCCAAAGCTTTACTCAATTCAGCAATTCATTAGTTACTTAACATTGCTGGCGCGACTAGCACTTTTACCACATCTTATGACAAAAATTACATGCCAGAAAATAAAATGAACCATTTTCTGCACTTTAAATAGTTGAATAAGTTAAATAAGACTCGCTTATTCACGAAAAAAGTTATTTAAATCCTGGCTTCTGATTAAAATTTTTTTATGTCGTCTACCACCTTAAACCGTTGTAATTCTTGTGCAAATATTACTGTAAACATTGTTTTTAAGTCGAAGGTTCTCTCTTAGTTGGAATAATTGATTACAAAAGGAATCACATAAAATGTGTGTGGAGCCTTTGTGCTTTTGATTGAGGATAGCAGTGCAGCACATTCAGGAAAAAGATCTTAGCAGGACTGCATGTGTTGGGGCCTACTTAAGACTCAATTACATTTCCATTTCTGCCACAAACAGCTTGCATTGAAAAGCTGACACAGCCATTAGGCACCGTACAAACTGGAGTGTTACACTGTAGTGACATCATTTCATTTTTCGAAAAAAAAAAAACTGCAGATCTGCCACAACAAAAAGGGTGAGATCAACCCAATGAAAATCAAGGCGTTTGTCGAGGGGTACATCCGAAAGATCAAGCACCACCGCAAGAAGCTGAGTAGCGAGCACCGACACAAAGCATCCTGAGCAATGAGTGACTGCCACCTCGGGCCCTCGTCGTCACCGTGAAAGGAGCGCTTCGCCTCGCGAAGTGGCCGTCGGAGTTTGTACCTGGCAGCACCCAACGAGTCATCATCATCATGGGGTGGGCACTTGTCATCGCACGTCTGCCAGCTGCGTGTTGTACAAACAAAGGACCGTCTCCCGTCCCCTTCCTGCCACGATTCACTACGAGCCCTCCCTTCGCCCACTGCCCACCCAGTCCAGCCTCCAGCCAAGCCAGCTGCAATGACTGGCCCGCGACCAGAGAAATCCACATTGTCACCCCAGATCTTTCGGCAATGACTGCATCTTTAATACGTTGTAAAGTAAGACGAAGCAGAAGAGAGACCGCTGTGTGCACATGTCCGCAGTGCAATTGTGTGTGCGTGTGAAATGAACTGTGATTGGCGTACCACCGGCAGCAACTGCTGTGCACACAGTGTCTCTTATCACGTGCCCAGACCTTGTGTAAATATAGCGCGTGGGTCATCTGCTAAAATTAAAAAAAGCTAACACATTGAAAAACTGTCCATTGCGGTGTGTGTATGTCTGTGTGTGCGTGCATCCTCTTTTGGAAAAGATACCTGCTCAGCCATGGAAGTGTTTCCCTGTCTCTGCATGTCACCAAAATGTTTGCTTGTTCTCAGGTAAGAATGCAACAGTCGTTCAAGGTAAACAGCATTTGTTAAAGAGACACAATGAGAAAAATAATTTGAGCTGTATTAATAAACTGTCCTCCTAAAATAGCAGAAAAGCTACTCTTACCTTGAAAGGACGCTTTATAGATTAGAAAACAAAAGATGGGTGGTTGCACCGCCTTGAAGTTCATGCAGCAGCTTGCCTTTACATTATGAACTTTAGGCCTGGTTCAATTGTAAAGCACTAGCTTAGCTCATTGCTCAGTTTTGTGCCTTTAGTGCCGTCCACAGTGGTGGGCTGATTCCAGAGGTTACAGTTCTCATGGGTATGTGCAGCTGGGTATGTTGTCTTGCGACTTGATATGTGCCATCATCATCACGTCACCATTGTCACATAGTCATCATCTTGTCATATAATTGTCATCACACCATCGTTGCCCTACACTTGTCATACTGCCTTTGGCATCCCTTCTTTGTCTCTCCGTTCTAATCATGCTGTCCCTCAGTTGTGATTTTTATGCCGTTGTCATGACATTGGCATCATACAGCCGTCACATTCATGGTTACCATCATCGTAATGCCATTGGGGTTGCTCCAGCTTCATCATCCTATTCTATGCTATTGTCTTCATGCTATCGTCGTTATGCTGTCTGCATCATATCAGAATCGTCATCCCATTGTCATCATGCAGTCGTCATAGCACCTTCAGCTGTGCCAGCTGGCGAGCGCTCGGGCATCGGAGACGAGGAACGAAAGCGCTTTAAAACATACTTTACACTGATATGCCATTGACAAAGCAGGACCCTTCAGACCTCCAAGTGATACGGCAAGCTCAAGATTGGGAGCGAGAAAGTGCAGCTTGCACCACAACTAATGCTTAACCATTCGTCTTACACAGCCGTAACTGTTGTGCGAGTTTTTCATCAGTAAAGATGGACTGTACATATTGTCCCTCATTTTCAGTTAAAATATGATAATTCCCCTATTTTTCTCTGCAAACAAGTTTTATGAAAATTGGTACTATTAACCTGATTTCTGCCCAGAGGCTTCTCTATTCTAAATGGTAATAATAAATGCAGGTACTACAAAAATAAACGCTACCCATCTTATGCGAAAAAGTGTTAAAATGTATCAAAATAATATTGCTATTCATATATGGTATATGGCTCCTTTTTGCTTTACACTCAAGCAAAAGCATGCATATGTAATATATTCAGTGCATACGTGTAAACAGTGGTAATGTGCTGGGAAGGAAACGCAGTGGTGACATTGATCTGCATTACAAACAGTAGCTGTGACCTTGAGAGAACATCTGACCCCTTTCGTGCCATCTATTATAATTTTTTTTATTTTAGAATCTTTTATGAAAACATTGTGGAGGACAATGTTTTAAGTGTTTGTTTATTCAAAATGTCCACCATTATTGCAAAACTGAAGCTTAACAACACTATGCCATATACCATGCAATAGGTATAAAAAAGAGAACACGAAACTCAATGTTTGCTGGCAGAGTACACATTGAAGCGTTCTAATGGGTCACCTGCTTTCTCCACATCAAACATAACTAAAGGCTGCAATAACTGTAAGCTAGGCAGCCATGTAGGGGCTGTGCTTACATCGAGTTCACACTACTGCCGTGTGACTTCAAAGTCGCCAGAAGCGGTGCTCTCTGAAGACGAGCTCAGCGCACTCATTATCTCATCTTCTTCACTCAAAGAGCAGTACACTTCATCTTCGAGAACACTGGATTCATTGCTAAAGTTGGCTTTTCTTTTTCCGAGAGAGAACCAACAAAGCTAGAGCTGCCAGCAGTGTCACATTTAACTCCTTTCCTACCGTGGGGGAAAGGCCGTATTTCATAGTTACACAATATATATATATATTTTTCTGAAGAAACTATTCCACTCAAAATATGATGCAATACATGAAAGCAAAGCAAAATGAATCCGCTTTTCAGGCATACAACCTGTATTAATTAAGTTAATGACATAAAAGAAATATAAGTTGCCAGAAACAAAATTATAGAATAAAATTGAATAAAGCTTGTAAAGATATGCTGTGGGGTCTTAAGCGTGCTCTTGGGGTAAAGGAACGACAGCACAGTAGTGAAAACAATCACAGGGGCATTAATTGCACCTTTGATACGCTAATGCCTGCCTGCCGAATTACTTCCCATAGAACACTTTGATGTGCACATTCAAACGATCGTGTTTGTACTTTCTGGTGCCCTGCCCCAGAGCCTTTTTCAGGACTGCCCCACGAACGGTGGGCGAGTGTGCAAAACATCTGCGCTGCTTGCCAACCCCAAGCCAAAGATCAAGAGCCTACTCCCTTTTGCGCCCCAGTAACCTCTGTTAGGTGGCGTTAGCAGCGCAACACTCGTGCCATCTCGTAATATGCTGCAACCACACCGACAGCTGCCAGCGATTAGCTACACAGAGAAGCTGGATTACGTTCTACGCAAGAGCCATGTGGGAAAAACAACGTCAAGGGACACGTGAGAGTCAATTGTCCCCACGATGCTTGTATCTAAAAAACTCTGTGCCCTTCCACTCTGTGAAGAAGGATGACCAGCAAAGCTATGCATCTGGGCCCCATAGTGGTGGAGTACACCTCCGCCGCGAGTCAGCCCAGCATTGCACTATCTTCAGGATTGGCCCACGTATGGAGAGTGCTTAACGCATGCTTCACCTCTGCCGTGTGTCTGCCTGGCATCGCACTACCTTTGGGATCGGCCCACGTATGGGGAGTGCTTAATGCGTGCTTCACTTCCGCCGCTGGTCATCCCAGCATTGCACTATCTTTGGGTTCAGCTCGCGTAAGGGGAGTGTTTAATGCCTGCTTCACTTCCGCTGTGGGTCGGCCCAGTATTTTACTATCTTCTTGATCGGCCCACGTATGGGGAGTGCTTAACGCCTGGATCACCTTCGCAGCAGGTCGGCCTGGCATTGCACTTTCTTCGGGATTTTATTCTACACACGGACACAATAGGGAAAGTAGCCCTTAATAGCTTCGCTGTAAAAAGTTATTAACGTTTAAAATATGCAAAATGTCTTGCTGTCTAATAGCCACTATCTGAAAAGAAATCAAAATCTTTCCTTGAAAACTACTTGCACTACAAAAATCTAACTGGAAGACCTACAGTTGGGCGTGCCATGAAGCAAAGCAGCTCCTTGATGTGAAACAATGGGAAAACTGCAAGTCTTGCAGTAATCTCTTGTTTCTTGCTGTGTTTTGCTGTCGTAATATATCTTGCAGCTTTGGTACGTCCCCATATTAGCTGGCTATTGCTGAATGGCTTCAGTTGGCAGAGGAGTGCAAACTAGTAGTGCATCCTCAAGGTGTGGGTTAATTTCCGTCGTCGTCACTCTCGGAATCAGTCAGGTGAAAAGGCCTTATTCTCTGACTTGCTGTTGTTTGATCCGTTGGTAAAATCAACCGCAGACACAGTGTAATGCCAAGATCTGCGACGTTTCGGAGTGCACACACTGCTTTCGCAGGCGACCATGGTCGCTTCCAGCTACGATTAGCATGTGTGCGTCTTTGGAGCCCACTGAAATATCACCACCAAGCGAGAGAGAAAAAAAAAAACTCCATAAAAGATAAAAGTTTAGTTCTCCTCCTATACGTCAGATGGCTTAGTGTGTCCGGGAGCCGCGTGGGAGGTCTCAAATTTATAAACCATCGTTAGGAGGAAAACAATGGTGAATGGTTGCAGTACGGAACAAGTTAAAGGTCCTACCTGTCAACTTGTTTTACTTTGTTCGCTAGAATAAACTTGCTCCTGCTTGCGCTGTCCCCCAGATTGTGTGCTGCGATCTACCAGAAGCACAATGAAGCACTGAAACCAAACCAGTGCATGCATGGCATTGCTAGAAAACGAGAAGTCCCATCAACGAGCATAGCATGTCCTTGGTCATTTTGCCAGACACGTATGAACGAACCTAGCTTGTCCATGGAACGAAAGGGGTCAACCAACTATGTTATGTTCAGGCAAGGGTGGCTCATTCGGTTAGGTTGTATTCTGTTAATTTTGTAGCAAAAGCTTGTAGCTGGAGCCAGTAAAGCAGGACGACAACAGGTAAGTTTGTTGTCGAAGACAACAGATTGTTTGTTTTTGTTCATGTGGTTTCCTTTAAAAGCATGAATAATGCCTTTCCATGAGGATTTGTCAAAGCAAGTTCGTTATATGATTTGCAAGCAGCTCTTTGTCATTACATGTTGCTGTCAGTGATTTCACATGTTGAAATAGAATGTTTGTGTCCGAAAGGTGACCATTGCTGTGTTAATGGTGTGTGAAAATTACCATGAAAATCCTGAACTTTAGGCTGCCAAACAACAAAATCCCCCGGTTCCACACCAGTTTTCCTCTTTGATTATAACCAGAGTTTTTCACCCCAGAATTTCATAAAAATATTAAACATGAAAACGAACAACCTTATCCATACATTGTATATTATTAGACCCAAAGACAGCCTAGCAAGTTTTGAGAGCATTTACTAAGCCACAACAGTGCAAATGTGAAAAAAAAAATCCTTTGAAATCTGTTCATGTTACACTGATTTGCCTGCAGATTATACGAATGGGCATGTTTGCAATCCATACAGAATAGAACAGCGCGAACTGAGGATGAGAAAGGACGAGACAAGATCAGTATACACATCACAGATGCAAAACAAATCTCCCTTCACTATTCCACCCTCATATCATCGGGAAACATGTCGTTCGTCATTACTTCAATTTTTACGTACTTCAAGGGGCATACAGTTCATAAATTTTCGATGGCGGAGCTTGAAGTGTATCTGCCCTCTGACTGTGCTCTAACAACTACGAAGTATCAGATTTGCATAGCTGTAGTCCTCGGCAAAACCACGTGCAGTGAATTCTGCTGGGTAGATTGCAAAGTGTTAAACTGACCATAAAAGAATGCTGCACATTCTTGCATGAAACAAATGTAATAGCATATTTAATTACACAAATTGATAAACACAGACATAGCTTTGCAAAAACAGTTTGCTGTTTGCATGTGACATATACACACAAAGCAACATATACTAATAAACAGTCTGAACACATCCTGGCTGCTGCCAGTAGTGCTCTCAAGTAAAGTTTTTCAGGGTTACCAGCATTGTTATTGCCAAACACATTTATCGTAACCTGGTTTTTCCTTAAATAGTGGTGCATATGCAAACAAGGTAAAGCTCCACGCTACTATGAGAGTGATGTTATCATAGTCCAAGACGTCTGGTCAGGCTGACTGCAAAATGAGATGATTAATAACAGAGCCCAGCAATGCCCGACGTCCGTCACTGAAAGGTTAACTTAAGGTTGCTTGTGAGTTACTTCACAAAATATATTTGGTCACAGGTTTACCTCTGTATGATGCCAGAGTGGTCATATTCTTATCAATGTGCAGGTGTTGAATTTGGGATGTTGCGGTGCTCACATAAAGCATTTCACATTTGCATTCTTCTCAGCTTGTCATGACTGCTCTTGAGTAGCAGCAAGATAATGTGAAACAGCTACTGTTCCCCAGTACAAATGAAGTCTTTTGTTATTGACAGTGTCAGAGAGTGCCTATTTAAGAAATAAATAGCACAAGAACAGGTTTAGGTTGCAAAATCTGGTAGTTGTACAATTCGTAACTCAACAAATAATGTGACCAGAAAAGCTTCATAGCGTGTCTTAATGCTACTGGAACTACCATTTGCAATTAATTTAGCTGTACTTGAAAACAGTGCATTTGTGAAATTCAAACTCATTTGCCATAGCACCAGAGCTACTCTGACAATGACAGTTTAAAGGGCCCCTCACCAGGCTTGGCCATTTCAAACAGACAAGCACCATGTATACTTCATGTGCTGGTGATTGATCGTGCCTGCAAATTATTGCAGTGCTGTGTGCCTATGAAAATAACTGAAATTTTAAACCAAATGCTACTACACACCCACCTATCGAAGAAGCTTCCAGGCAGAGTCAAAGTAACACGCACAAGTGCCGTTACATAAAACGCAGTGCTAGTGTGACGTAGCAGTGTTAGCAATGTCAATCCCTATGACATGTGACTGGTAAATCATCCAATGCAGAACGTGCAGTGCTTCCACTGGAAGTACACTGTGTATCAAATAAGGAAGAGAGCAATAAAAAAAAGTGAAGCGGGGCTTGTTACATGAACTTGACCATGTCTCTCAGCTCCATTATGAAAGAAGGCAGGAAATTAATGTTGCTTGCAAACGCTGCCCAAAGCAGAGGGAGAGAGTCTCCATTGGCAGCTGCACTCGCCTCCTGGTGGTATAGTAAATACGCATTCAATTTCTTCTATCTCCTTCACTAGTAAACTGATCTGAAAATTTTTATCGGTAGAACAATCGCTAGGCAGAATTTTAGATCTTCCAGTGTATAACTAAAATTTGCATTGGGGCCTTGTGAGGGGCCCTTCAAAGGGGCCCCGAACCACTTTTCGTCGAATTGGAGAAAGGCATTTGAAGTGAAAATAGGCTATTTCAAAAATACTTTTCCGCAAAAAGTACTTCAATGCGTTGAGCAGAAGCGGAGTTATTGACAATCAAACACGGCCTCTGCTGTGCTTCCGCTCCTCCTTCAATGCCCTGCACTGCGAAGGCTACGGCGGAGTGGGGTGTGCCGACAGCACTCCTTCTGATTGTCACCGTGGTGCGCAGTTCAAATTTAATTTTCGATGTTAATATAGATGCCACGACTTCCAATTTTGGTGCCTATGACGCGCTAAACATAAGCCAAACGTGGTTGTCCTCATCGAGCCACAGTGCGCTTTGCCAATGGACTCGTATCGACGCGACATAGCCAACCGCAGCTACCAACAGCAGTCGCGTGTGGGAGTCCACTTTATTACAAAATAAAGCATCCAGAAGAGAGGGAGGAGCAGGCTTCTGCTTCAAAAGAGAGCGTTTGAGAGAAAGGTGACCCACGCTCCGCTTGCGAGCTCCATGCACCGCGTACAACAGCAAAACTTGGCTGAGATGTTCACAGCAGCATTTGCTACCCGTGGACTATCCCAGGAAGCACAAGTTGGCTACTAGCTAGCTTGATACAGCTTGAGCAGGCTAGAAGCAGCTAGAGCTATGCCAAGCTATAGTTTTAGACATGTTCAAGATGGCTAGCGCTTGATATCTCGAAGCCATACACTTCTAGCCATTGTGAAGACAATTTCTTAGAAGAAGTGTCGAAATTTCAAAGGCATTCCCACGGAGAATCCAGGAAAGCCTCAACGAATTGGGGGAGGAGAGGGTGACAAAGTCGATTTTGTGAGCGCAACAGTTGCCCGTGTGCTTTGGAAAAAGTGAAGGGATAGTTGCATTGACAGGGCATATGAAACCGCTTGTAACATAATCAGCACCACAAATGGAGCGTGCGGAAACCGATTCTTCATAGATTTCCTATGCACATTTTGCAGTGCACACCTTTGCCGGTTCACATTTTGTACCACATTGATAGCATGATGGTTCTTGCAGCCTGCAAAGGGAGCACACAATTTGAAATAAACATAAAGAGCAAGTAAAAAAATAAAGTGGGTTCTGTTCAAAATACATAGCTGTGCATTATAGTTGTTTTAATGTGAAAATATGTCAGCATGATAAAGGATTAGACAGCTTTATTCAAGAGCAGTGCCAGCAACGAAGGTGGCCTCACATGCAATGGTGCTGCTTCGCGCTCTTTTTTTTTTTTGCCAATTTTAAAACTTTCGGCAGCAGTGGTGGCGGTTTGTTTGTGCTGTTCGCTTGCTTAAAGTGATGCAAGTTTTCAAGTGAGGAACTTTGGATCATGTTTGCAAGAACAGCAGCAACAACACTGCTTTATTTCAGTTCGGTAAGTGACATTATTATTTGATTGAAGGGTTTTACTTTGCTTGGAAACATGTGGCATGATTTGAACGGCATGAACATCAGTTAACGTTTTTTGATTGTCGCATTTGTGCAGTTATTGAAGGAGGCTGTTTCAGATTGCTAGTTTCATTTTGGCTTGTTAGCAGCATTTTCTTTTCTCTTTTGCCTTTTTGCAACTTGAATACGGTACCATAGAGATGGTACTGGCTTTGAGGCTATGGCGGGAGCTGGGTAATTCTGTTACCGACTCTATATGCAGTTACGATACTATATTCATCACTATGCATGCACTGTATTAAAACATGATCATGTAATAACACTTGCAAGCTGCGACTACAGACGAAAAATAAGTGAAACCACAAAAATATTGCACGAAATTCACCTCAACACTGTTCATTGACCTCCCAAATCTGGGAAAAAAACTGCTAGTGGCCCCACATTTAGCTAATGAAAGTGTGTCCACTCCACTATTGGGCATGAAGGCAATGCAAATACTAATACCGAAGGCAGGCAGCAAAAAAGTGCGATCACTGAAAGTAACGGCTGCCCGCAGCTAAGGCCTCTTTTGTACAATCATGACAGTAAAGCACAGAAGTTTATGATGCTATTTCAAGGGAAACCACAATGGAGGACAACAAAATTATCAGCAACTCATAAGTACACATATGCAACATTTCATGAAAATTGGAGATTTAGAGTGGTTCAAAAATCTGACGCACACTGCATGCTATTTTGAGTGCAAAAAAAATAATAAATAACTTTACACATTCACTAAATGAAGCTTGCAATTTCAAGGTAAAGAAATTTAGTACTGAGAGACTCAATTCAATGTTCCTGTGTGAAATTGAAAAATCCTATCTGCAAATTGTGGTGAACTTTAAATTACTTTTGCATGTATTGTTTTCGTTGAATGAGTATAATTTATTTATTTTTTATTTCTTTAAGATAGCTTAACCATCCGTTGACCTTTATTCTGTTTTTACTGAATGGATTCTGCGCTGTGCTATCCCATGTGACTCGAGACAGCTGTGTTGCTTGCAGTGTCGTTGCAGAGTAGTGTTAGTCATTTAGTCTGCATCTTTTTCCATTTTTGTTGTTCCAAACATATGAATCTTTTTTCATTTGGAGCACCTGTCTTCACTCAGAGGTCGCATTTGAAATTCTGTGTAAGCTCTCACTGTTCATATGACAATCTACCTTTCTCACTGCAAGAGGAAAACCTTGGATGAAGCAATTCATAGATGTCATCTAATGTGACCTTTAAGTAATGTACGGGTAATTTGGCTGCAGAGAAAAAGCGATGACAATAAATTTGAGACAAGAAACAAGGCTAGAACAAGGTACATTTCGTTTGTTGAATAGTGCACTATCACATTTAAACTGTTTCCTTGACATAAGCTAGTGCAGCTTAAGGCTGTTAATTGCCAATGGGCTATTATTTTACTATTCTAATTTAAGAAGTCGTTTGTGTTACCTGCATCAGCTGATCAATGTTTTCTGAATTTAAGAGGTGGTTAGGAATGACCTAATGTGAGCTACTATGCTGTCACCCTCTATCAAAACAGTAGCCGACTGGCTGACAACACTGCTGCTTGAGCATCATCTGCGACTCAAAGGTAAAAAATTATGCATTTTATGGCCTTAATTACATAGAATTCTTACTGTGTTTTCTGGCATATATAAAAGTGAGCTATGCTTGCATTTATTGGTGGGGAACCTATAGCTTTTTAATTTAGTTATAAATATAAGTCTGAGCTCTAGCTTGCCAAATTGCAATGTTTAAGTGCTGTCAACATCAGGAAAGCGAATTTTATGTTGTACTATTTGTCAGTAAGAAATATGGCCTTTCCCTTTTGAAATTTACAATATCCAATGTGAATTTGACATCGAGACAATGATGATAAGGTTGTTCGTCATTGTTTTTGCTGTCGAGAGTATATTTAGTTTTTTTACAAGTATATCACAAACGTTTTGTCTTATTTTTATACCAAGACTAGGTAGCTGTGAACTCAGTAATTATGCTATCGAGCCTCAATTTCTTGTTTAAAAATACAGAAATATTATTATTACATTACCTTTTAGTGTGACAGCTCAAAACATACGCGAAGTGTAGTGTAGTCTTGGACATGAAACAGAAGTCTATTCATTTCACCAGTACTCGATGTGGCAGTCTCATGGTACCAGACGCAAATGACGAATACACACACACTATGACCATGCTGCGAAAACAGAGATCATTCAGCACCTGACAGGATAATGAGAGAGAGTCCTCCTGCATTTTATATCGCCATCAACTACTGTATTGTGCTCGAGTTGTTTGACAACACATGAATTCCATCTATGGTTTCGGTGATGTGAATAGTATCCGGCGTCACGTGTAAAGTAGTACTGAACTTGGAGTACATCTTAAACTAGCTGCATAAAATGTGACGTAATAATTATTTGTACTGCTCAAGGAATTGTGGCTCCATGTCATAATTGCGGGATCGGCAACTAACCTAAAAAAGTGCAAAAGTGGGGTACAAAATTTTTTCTGTCAGTACTCCCTTAATGAATTTCTCCAACGTGCATTACTTGATTTTAAAAGAGAGTAATAATTTGGTGAACAATTTGGTTTACATTGTTGATGCCTTGTTTTAACTCATGCAGAATACTAGCAACCATTGGGCCCGCCAATCCCTGTGTAAGCAGCTGCATCTGAGGTGGCACAAAGAAGGAAGTTCCGAAGCTGTGGTCTCATCGGCCATCTTTCTCCATGGGAGTCCCAGTTGTTCGTAGAAGATTGCAGCAAAGTATTCCAGGGTGAAAACCAAGCCTTTCCAGTTAGCAGAAATGGTGGGCCTCCTAATCAAAACATGGCTCTAGGGCCCACAACGAGCTCTTTGTGGTAGGCCAGCCACAGTTCAGTTGTAATTTCAATCAGTAACATTTTAAAGCACCACAAATCAGTTTTGCGTGTGTGTGTGTGTGTGGCATAACAATGGTATAGTTCTTGCGGCCATGATTTTGGCAAAATTAGAACATTGGTTACTGGAAAGATATATTCAAGAGAGCATTGTAAATGTGTCGTTGCTGCCTTTCAAGCTTACAATTCAGTCCAAGTCTGAGCCTGTTCTTTCTCTGTGCTGTTAGCTTTCTTCGAAAATAAAGTCTACTACATTTAACGATGCTATTTAAAAAAACTCGTTAGCTCCTGTACACAATTTATAAACATAATTACCATTTTAACAAGACTATTTTTATTTTTTGGTGCATTAATAATTAAGATTTCTAAATTATCTGTAAAGAAGTTGCATTAACTAAGGACCTGCTCTCATATTCATAGCAACCACACTGAATCACATTGATATTTATGAAATAAACTGCATTTTTTTACTGCTCCCTTAAGTGTCTGTGAGCGATTATGCAAGGTTGTGTCTGTGTAGAGACAGGAAACAGCTTTTCTGCATGCTGTTTTATCCTCCTTAAAATGCACTCTCCACACACTTGCACTCAGATCTGCTGCCTTTAGTACTGCATGCAACCATTTAGAGTGCAGTTTACCTCAGGTGATCGTAACATTTATTGGCTGTGTTCAGTCATGGAAACAGTATGTGTGGTTTTTGCATATAGATCCATGCATTTTCATACCAGTGCAAGACTACTGCACATAAGATGTGGAGCCTATTCATGACCTGCATGTGGAACAAGAGAAGTAGAATCGTACATCTGTTGCAATATTTCAGACAGACATGCTTATTAAGTGCACTGCTATAGCCGGCATGCATGGTATAATGTGCTAATACTGATCCACTAGTATCACAATACATTGGTCCTTTCTGACTCTGAAAATGTAGAACTATTTATAGCCACGGTTCTCAAATGTTAAGTATCACTGAACAAATTGAACGGACGGCAATGCATTATGTGCACCCAGTGTGTGTGCTTAGACTGAACTGCAACACATGTTTAAACTGCATCTTAACATTTTAATACAGAGGCATAATGTAAAGTCGCTTGTTGTGCTGCACATGCATAAAGGCAGATGTCATAGTTTGTATGAAAATCTCTAATAATGTTTCGTTACCAACTTTGGTACACATTAAAGTGGGTTAGTGCTGATGCCACTAGAAATGCATATACTTGCATCAGCTTAGGTGGAAACCGTTGTCATTCAGTTTACAAGGAGCAGTTTACAAGGAATGGGAGAACAATACATAGAGCACAAATACATTTCTTTGTGAACATTGGGATAACTATTTCAGTGCTGGTGCTATGTATTCACAAAATTTATTTTGTTGCACTGTGTTTATTACATCTTTAAATGATTATCGATTTGATATTTGTGCAATATTACAGTGACATGAAATCAAGGGCTTGACAACCGCTCATCTGGTTGGGGATTAACTTGGCACAAGAAAGACGCTGACCAGCCAAAGTGAAAATTTTACTGTGGTCCTTGCGTTTCTTGCACTTTCGTAGTGACATGTAAAATAAGAATTCAACCTTCCAGCATAATAAATGGGTTAAGTAGAGCTAACTATGGCACCTGCAAAGCTGAAACAAGCCTGGACATTGAATGTCTACACCGCAGCTACAGTGGCTGTGGTGGCTACTAGCCGTAAGTGGAGGGAGCATTAGCTGAGCTACCAGCTAGCATGTGGAAGTCTAGGTCTAGAGTACAGCTTACAAAAGACAGCTGCTAACTGTGGCCTTGGCTAGATCAAGCTGGAAGGTAGACATTTGCTAGCTAGCTGCGTGCTTCTTGAGATATGTTATTTCACCAAGCCCGAGGGATTGTTCAGGACCCCTTTAAGAGCATGTGACACAGTCAGTTTAGAGGGTGTCAGTTTATGGCTACTACCACAGCTATCAGTTCACATGCATATATTTCTAACTTCATCATCACCTGATGCTGTGGGACAGTAAAAAAGTCAGTACTGTGCGACTTGATGAGGATGGTGCACCACACATTTGACAGTAACAGTACAAATTTGTTGAACATCGCATAAAGCTTTAGTATGAAAACGGGATGCAGTATCTACACAGTGTATCACATGTACCCGCTGCACTGGCTCTGTGGCTACAGCATTCTGCAGGTAAGGGTTCCCAGCTGTGGTGACCAATGCGGTAATGTTCATGTTCTCTGATATAGGTGCATGCTGTAGAGCCCCAGTATCAAAACTGACGTCCGATGTGGCGTCTTTTCCCAGACAACAGAAAAATTTTATGTGGACACCTAGGAGCTTAGGTGGAAACCGTTGTCATTCAGTTTACAAGGAGCAGCTTACAAAGAATGGGAGAACAATACATAGAGCACAAATACATTTCTTTGTGAATGTTGGGATAACTATTTCGGTACTGGTACTATGTATTGACATTTAGGTCCTGAGGGACTAGGTCCTTTAGGTCCCTCAGGACCTAAATAAAGTTCTTCATACCATACCATACCTAGGAGATGTCTTCACAGGAATACGCTGACATGTTGTATTATAAGTAGTGATTTAGCCCTAGGCTTTCAGAAAAAAATGTCATAAAGCATTTCTCTGTAGTGCTGCTTTAATATGTATGTGATTGTGTTTTGGTACAGGGTTCTGCATATTTCGCTGCACCTGCTCAAAAAAAGGTTTTGCACTCACTGCTGCACTGTTCTTGCTCAAATTTTGCTGAAAGATTGTGTTTTGGAATTTACATCATTTAGCATAACCCTTACCACAATTAATTGCCTGGTTTTTAAGAAAAGTGTGAATTTGCCTTCACTTGTGGTGATGCAAGCTGCTACAGCGACGGTGCTAGCATAAACTTGTGTCGCCGCCTGCTGGCAGCTGCAGAAAGCAGCCAATCAGGAATGTTTGCCACGTGTTGCCTGCTCCTGGAACCATAAACTCCATGCCTGGAACATGTGGCAAACCTCCCTGACTGGCTGCTTTCTGCCACTGCCGGTAGGTGACGACGCAAGTTAATGCTAGCACTGTCGCCGTAGCAGCTTGTGTCCCCATAAACAAAGGCAAATTTACACTTCTTTCTTAAAAAACCAGGCAATTAACTGTGCTAAGTGTTATACTAAAGGACATAGACTCCAAAATGCAGTATTTCAGCAAAATTTGAGCAAGACAGTGCAGCTGTGAGCACAAAACCTTTTTTTCCGAACAAGCGCAGCGAAATATGCAGGACCCTGTATGTATGCGAGCTGTTTGCAAGAGCTATGCACTGAACTGTTTTAGCATATTCATATTGTATAAGCCATTTTGCAGCCACCCTAGCAGCGTATGTGTACACTCAAATAAATGCCGAGTGGCTTAAAGTTGGCTTGCTGAAATTTTGGGGAATATGTGCTTTTGTTGTTTACTTCAGTTACAAAACATCTTTTACACATTGTGAATGCATGTCTTGAAAAATATGTTTACCAAGCATGTTAATCTAGACCAAGATCTCGTTGGCTTTTTTATCAGTTTCAAGACACTTGCAGGTAGTTTTGTGTTCCATGGGTTCTAACTTTATTGTTATTTTAGGACGTCGCAGTGTTTGCTTTGGGTTAATATAGTGCAGTTCATCATATTCAGGTGGGTTACCCGACGAAGCCGACATGTCTTGCAGGACAAATTACATTGTAGTCTCGCAAAACATTAAAAATTTTGCATTTTAATTATTTGCAATAGGACACTTATCGAAGTTGGGAAAGTGAAGCCAAACAGTATCGAAGTCATCTCTGCTTAGCAGGAATAAGACTAGCACCATTTTCGACATATCAGTTCTTGAAGTGTGCAATGAAATGCATTGGTGTTCCATGAAGTGTCTTAAAATTCTTCCTTTAGCAGTTTGAGATAATTTTAGCGAGAATGCCAATGTATTTTTTAGAAGATTTTTGGTATGAATATCGCTAGTTTTAGGAAGTTACAATTGCAACATGGGCCCTAAAGTGAATAATTGAAAGGTGAAATGGTGAATCCTTTTAATTAGCTGCTTCGACATTGTCATTTCTCATGCAGGTAACATTTCCAACTCTTTCAGAAGCCAACCTGAAGAGGTGAAAAGGCACCGTCACAAACAATTTTTTAAACAAATCTGTTGCAATCATAAGAAAAAGAAGAAGAAACAGGTGGTATGCACAGCTTACACGTGCAAGAATGTGAAAAATCTGCATTTTCATTGACCCCTGGAACCTACCATGTGGTCTTGATGCTTCTACTTACGGAACATTTCTTCTTCCAAGGGTGCCTCATTGAATGCTCCTGGTTTTTACAAGGACTTTCGAAGCCCACATCTCGTGCACACAGGCTGATTGTAGCTGCTTTTCAGTCTATGCATATTGATTGATGGACCCTAGTCTTCTTCATTTGCAGCTATGTCTGCATACTAAAGAAACAAACTATGGGTTGTTCTCTCATAACCAACACATGTTCCTTCGCTTGAGTCTGATCAGAGTGGAGGGGAATGCTGCCTCTCACCTCATGTAGCCACTTCACCCTTCAGCGATTCATTCTGCGAGTTGTTTCAAAAAGGCTCTTCCACTCCAGCAACTTTGAGTAGATGCTAGAAATGCCTATTTATGGGATTACTCAGTAATTGCAGATGAACATTCTAGTGCCAGAAACTACTTCAGGTAATGTGCAATACTGCCATTCGTTTGGCAGAGCTGAAGAGGAGTTATATACGTCTACGACTGTGGTCTGCTGTTCTCTTTTGCCATGGAATTGCCATATTATATGCATTGCCTTGCATTCTGCACATACATGCAGATGTTTGCCCGGTACAATATAGCTGCCATATGGTGGCGTGCCATGTGGCCTCACATCGTACTTCTTTCGTAGTTTTTACTACGTGCTACGTTTGCAACAGACGCTGAATCGATGCAGCTTCCTTGTGCCATTGTATCGCATTTGTCCAGACGTGGAAGCGGAAAAGCCAAAAAATAATTTCAGCTCTCATTGCTGTGTTTTGTTTTATTTAGCTGTTGTAAATGAGGTGTTTTTTTTTTTCACTTCCCCGGTTTAAGCTAGTGCTGATGAGAATATGGGACTCTTTTCAGGAGCACTCTTACTTGTGCATGCTTTGCCTCTGTAACTTTCCCTTCATTGCCACAGAAAGTTCTCCATGACTATATAGATCAGTTTAGACTAGTCAAATGTTCTTGGAAAACCCCATTTTCATTTACTTGAAAGTAAAGGTTCAAAACCAAGGCCATGTTTTCCATTCGTGCAGGTTGCACGAAAGCCTCAATTGACACATCAGTTTGACCTCAAAGATTTCAAAGTACTTTTTCACATTTCAGCTTTCAAAGCTTGCCAACTCTGCTTCCTTTAGCATGTAGTGCAGCCATTCTTTCCAGATAAATAATCACCTGCACACAAGTGGACGATGTCAAAATTCATAATGCCACGGTTAGCTGGTGTGGTAATTTCAGGGCATTGTCCCCATTCATCTTAAAGGGACACTAAAGAGAAAAATGATTTCTTCTGTATCAGTAAATTACGTTTCTACAGCACTAAAAACACCACTCTTATAACAATAAAATGCTTGGTAAACCAGAAAAAGCGCAAGAACAAAAGATGGGTGGCGACGCCTCCTTGAAGTTCCCGCAGCTGGCCGCTGTGACATCATAGATTTTGATGGCATCTTCTAGGGCCCACTTACTTATATAGCGATACAGATTGACTACATTGTGTTCTAAAGGAACCAGATATTAAGCATAGCAAGCTTCGCCAACCTTTGCTCAGCCAACGCAGCCCAAATGCAAAAACATACTTTGCAATCCCTGACGTCACAGTGACATACCGGCGTCAGGGTTTCGGCGCGAAATTCAAACAGTGATACTTTTACCTTCATTTTCTCATCTATTAATCAAACTATTATTTTGAAATGACTGCCTGCAGGGTTCTCAAACAATGTTTTATTAGTCTAAACTAATTTATTGTTTCACTTTAGTGGTCCCTTTAAATCTACGCATCATTTCTGAATTATGAAGCCTCCCCATGTGGCAAGATAGCCCGTTTTACTATTGCAGAGGCATAATTCACTTGTACAATCTAATTCTGTATTGCTCTGTAATGTCCCTTCAAATACTATTCACCCCTACTGTTTTCCTTCATGTTACATATCTTCCAGCTTTGCCTTCCCTTCAGGGTAAGCAAGGTTGTGCCCAAGCACAAGCAGGCAGTTTCCCTCCATTTCTTGTGTGCCCAGTTGAACACAAGTAGTGCACAAATTCATTCTGAAGGACATGCATGACAATTCATATGTGCACTGATACGGTGGGGAGAGTGCGCAAGGTGGTCATCTGGTCAGTGTTTTGTGCAGTTTTTACGACTAATATGAAATTAATACTTTATTGCTGTTAGAAACTTGCAAACCTATCGGATACTGTGTCATCTTACATTTAAACTTTGTAGTGGGTACACAATGTCATTCTCATAACGTGATTGTCACTCCAGTTCTGTTACTGCAATAGAAGGTTCATCAGACAGTGAAAAGAGAATCAGAGGTAAGCTGTCAGATGGCAGTCATCAGACGCAACTCCTCCTACAAAATGATAAAACTTCTTTGTAGTGCAATGTCTTTTTCTTGCACTGTCTTTAGATGCAGAAGTAAACTTATCTTGCAAGCATCTTGGAAGTAATGAACTGAGTGTATCGTACTTTACTCAAATACTTTTTCACATAGTACTCAGTAACTTAAATACATTTCTTGAGGATCCTGTACAAGTCTTGTGTTGGTGTGCCTGTTTTGAGTCATGTGTGGAGCGTTTTGCAATACCCAGTGGTATAAACGAACATAAAAAAATTCATTTACACCAACCTGCACATCACAAAATGCAGAATATATAAAACAAATAAACCTGCATTTGACCATGAAATGCACTAGCAATGAGATATTCCGAAGTCATCATCTCACTGCAAGAAGGCGCTTACGAAACAGAGCTGTAACTTGTACACAGTCAAAACTTGATACTTTATTTGTTCAACAAAGCAATTAACAACAAGCAGAGTGACAAGGGCTTTTGGCTGGCCAACAGCATGCACAGCAGTTGCTGCAGCGCAACTGGACTACAGTGCCTTCGCTTTCCACTTCGTTGATCTAAGCTTGCGTGGAAGCTTGTGATGCAAGCTCGTTACTTTATTGACCACAACACCCAATGCACAAGATTACAATGAGTGGTGGCCCTTTTCGCCACACCTCCACACCAATAACATCAACACAAACAAACCAAGGCACATCCAACAACACTTCCTGCTTCCTGAGACGAGCTCTTGCAACGATGACAACATGCAAATGTTTTTGCGCACAAGTGACTATGATTAGAGTTCCACATGCTGGTAGTACTTCTCGCTGATTTGCAAATGGTGCCATTAAGTGGAATCACGGCGTGTACGAGGTGAGCAATGTTCACGTGCTAGTCGCTTTTTCACTCGGCGTATCCTGACGGAGAATGCGAGCTACTCGCTTCTTCGCAGGGACCATTGTTCTCTTGGGCTATGCATTGAGTTTGCTGTGCATCCTCTGGGTGTTCGGTATCAGAAGGCTTCTTCGCCGACTGGTTGTGACTGGCACGTTCCCTCGACGATGATCGTGAGTTCGAACGTCTTTCCGGTGATCGTGACTTCGAACGGCTTCGACGACTGCTGATTCGGCGTGGCGACCTGGAGCCAGACCGCGACCGGCTGCTGCTCGGGCGCCTCGATGAAGAGCGCGATCTGCGACTCACCCAGGCACGTCCGGAGCCAGACGAAGAGCGCGACCTGCGGCGACCCGAGGACTGGCGTGTTCTCGAGTTGGACCTAGAGCGCGACCTGCGCGGCGACCTGGAGCGCGAGCTCGATCGGCTCGATCGACGCAACAGACGTTTAGTCTCCACAAGGCGGATCCTCCGGCCGTCGAGGCTCACGTTGTCAAGACTCCGCAGGGCGTTCTTCATGTCCGAGTAGCTGGCAAACTCGACGACTCCTTGGTGGCGTCGCAGCTTGTGTGCGTCCGTGTATGTCACGTCACCCGCCTGGCGCATGAAATCTTTCAAGTCCTGCCAGCTCACGCTGCTGCTCAAGTTCTCCACAAGTAGCTGGTAGTTGGTGCGCGTAGGCGGCCCGAAGCGTCGAGAACCGCGGTCGTAGTCTGGAGGCCCGCGCCGCATGCCCCGCGCCAGCTCGACCGTGACTCGCTCGCCCATGAGTCGCTTGCCGTTGAGATCGCGCACGGCATCCTCAGCGTCGCGGTAGTCGCTGATGTCCACGAACCCGAAGCCATTCTTGAGGACGATGTCTTCGATGCGGCCGTAGCCTCGGAAAAAGCGCTCCAAGTCGCGTTCGCGAACGTCGTAGTTGAGCCGGCCTACGAACACCCGGGTCGCCATGGTTTCACTCCTGCTGTTGCAATAGCCGATACAGTAAACACGCGAAAGAGGAGTTCGCCAGCGTCCACGACTCGCCGATGTTTCAGCGGACGACGAGCACACTCAAGCACTGCTCCTGGGAGGTGTTAGCTTTTCGAACATGGAACCTTAATGGCACGGTTCGTGGCTCGACCACGGCCCCGCGGTAGGGTGCTGAGATGGGTTCAGAATCTCACGTGACGCGCCGCCCGGCACCGCCGGTTCTGTGAAATGGCGTTCGGCTGCAGCACGGCAGCTCGCCGTGCACTGAGCGCACTTTGCTATGAGCGTGAACTTAGCTCGCCGATTAATTTAACTCGCATTTTCAGGCGTTGTAGCTAACGTTGTCGCTTTGTCACCGATTTTAGAAATTATACAACAAAAACCGTCTCAGCGAACCGATCATGAAAAAGACGAAAACGACGACGAAAGCAGGCTCGATCGGCTGCTCTTCGACGTCACGTGGTCGTGTGAACTGCAACTGTTCAGCAGTTTAGTATGCAAATCATCCGCAACTTTGCGCACATAAGATTAACAAATCATGCTTCATTTTTTCTAGGTTATGCAGAATTTAATTTATACTTTATAGAAAATCTGGCGGCTGATTGAATTAAAGTCGCCAATGGCTCTGGCCAATGAGGAAGTGCCACAGCCGCAGTGCCGTAGTTGCCAAAGCAGCTGGTGAAACTGGGCAAAATTACGCCAGACATGACGCCAAAGCTCGGAAGCTGTGTCAGTTGTTCTTTTTTATAATGCTATGCTGCACAGCCATGTGCAAGGACGGGGGCAGGAGGTGGGCGTGCGCTTAGCTGCCCGTTATTCTTATTCTCTAAAGTTCAGAAAAGAAATCTAGAGGTTTTAGTCTTGCGTTATAGCATAGCGTGTGCACGTGCTTGTTACGTCGGTCGGCATCCGTCTGCGACGTTGATTTGCTGTGTCGCGGTTCGGTTGTCTCGGTTATCTCTGATCCGTTCAAACTTTGGTAGGTTATGGGCTTTCAATCACGTTAGCTTAGCATTACCATTTCTTAATTATCATGTAACGTCTTACCAGTGTAGAATCACTACCGTCTGCAAAAGGAAGGCACTACGACAGCTAGCTACGTGTGTAATGAATTGCAAGCGGCGTAAAATAGTCTTGAAATAAATAGGCGCGACTACTTGCAAGTCAACCTTTAAACATTGCAAATTTCCTTAATTCACTTAACACGACCTAAGTCCAAATAAGCCATATTGTTTATTTCTAGTATATGACTCCATCAGTGGGTCAATTTGTAATCACTTTCCTGTTTTTTTTTTGTTTTTTTTTTGCAAAATTTATTTCTAAGATGGGCCAACAGTAATTTTGGGCACCTAGATTATGTGCGGGGAACACTGACTTAATTAATTTTAGGGAAACGTGGTGGTCAATATTGAGAACGAAACAAAAGGTGCAACAAAGCCGAAGACGACGAGAAACATTGGCAGGACGGTATGATTGCAAAAGGAATCCCGTCATTAAAGAAAGCAAGGTGCAGGTTATGTCTTGAATAACAAGCCAATATCTCTTGCATCTAACCCAGTAAACCTCATTGAAAGAATCTTGCATGACGGCATAGATAATTGGGTGATAGAGAACGTGATTTTGAACCCCACGCCAAATTATCTTCAGACGTGGGTGCTCGATTTGATGTGCCCATGTCGGCCTAGAAAGTCATATTCAACTAGCTTGACGTCGGGAAAAATATGCAGCCTTAGTCACTTCGGATATCATTAAAGCGTATGACAGTGTTGGAACATGTAAGCCTAGTAAACACGCTTCAGAATGCAAGTCTGCCAAATTATTTTGTCACATGGGTTTATGAATTTTTAAATGGCAGATAATTTTACTGTTCTCAACGCAGATCTTTTTCATTAATGTTTCAACAGTAAAGAGGTATATCGCAGATTAGTCCTATTGCCATTGCTGTTTAATGTTTTACCGAGTACTGTACCTTTGCAACAGGATGTGCTCGTCTACATATACGCCGATGACATAGCATTTTTTGCTGCATCAGTAGATTTACATGCTTTGTACCAAACTCTGCAATCCTATATGAGCCGCCTAGAATTGTGGCTTGATGGCATTAACCTCTCTCTTAATATCAGAAAAAGTGCCATCCTAATTTTTCCTGAAAGCATTCCTGTGCAAATTTCGATTCTTTGTTGACAAGAAAGTATCCCACAGGTGAATTCACTTAAATATTTGGGTGTAATGCACACCAAAAAGCTTAATTGTAGTCCGCATATAGAGCATATTACCTCAAAGGGAGCACGCGCAGTAGGAATGCTGCGTAAACTTAGCAGCAATCAATCACGGTTGCGTCGGTACACCCTCATTATGCTCTGTTGCATGTACGTTAACCCGATAATAGAGTTTGGCTGCATTTGTTTTCTGGTGGACCTGCATACAAAATTCGGCCTCTGTCTGAAAGCTGTCTGACGTTTTTGGTAATCCGACCAGTCGACAACGAGCCACCAAGTAACAACTCGCCACGCATGCCCAAACTGCTACCGAGTCGTATGTCTCCTACATTCAGTACGTCCTAGCCTTCTGTAATATCAACACGTCCATGCCAGAGGCGGACAAGGTTGGACACATTATCAAAGGCACCGCGGACAATGCATTCAACCTTCTGGTCTTCAGAAACTTATAGACTGTCGACGCCATCATGAAGGAATGCCGCCGTTTCAAGCAGGCAAAGAGTTGCCGTATATACAATCAGTTTACACAGCTTCTAAATACTGCAACAACCTCTTTCTGTGCCGACCAATCCAGCTCACCACCAGCAAGCAAAAATGTGACCCGAATTGTACACCGCAAACTCGAAGCAGCGTTTCCTGCCTCACCTCAACAGACATCTTGGAACAACACTGCTGAGACGATATTGCTGATCCAATCTATGGTTCATCAGAAAATCGCTAATATGGGTCTTCCAAGCGCCTGCTCCTTGAGTCGCCCTGACACCCGGCCTGCTCCTATGCCTTGGTCCTATCGCAGTCGACCTCACGGTGTCCGTTATCCCTACGCTACCAGGAATCCCTCAGACTGGCGTACACCTGACAACAGGCCGATCTGTTTCTGCTGCGGCCAAATCGGTCATGTTTCCCATCACTGCCAGAGCCGTTGGCCGTCCCCCACTCGAAACACCTTCCGGAATTCAAGTTCGCCCCGAAGTTCCTCACCCTGTCGCTTCTACGACGCTTCTGACACCACTACCTCGACTCGCCCTCGCCTCAACGTTGCCAGCCACGTCCGCCCCAGCTTCACCGCTCACCATCGCTAACCTACCCAGGACTGTCCCAGCAGGAAAACTAGGCAATGCGGCACCTCGAGGTGGTGCTGCAATGTCGGATCCTCCGCAAAATACTCCTTTGACGCTGCTTACGAGATATAACCTTCTTGACGTCCAAGTTGATGGCACACTCCTCACAGCCCTTATAGATACCGGAGCACACATATCGATTATGACCAGCTGCCTACGCCGCCATTTAAAGAAAATTGTTACGCGTGCCGTTACTCGGTTCATACGAATCGCTGACGGTAGCACGGTGATTGTGGTTGGAATGTGTACTGCCTGTATGAGCATTTCCGGCTGCCATACTGTAGTTCTTTTCACTGTGCTTGACCAACGCCCCCATGACCTCATCCTAGGCCTAGACTTCCTCTCCGCCAATTCAGCCCTCATCGATTGTTCTTCGAGTGCTGTGCGTCTTGACCTACCTCTACTGGACGTTCCTCCAACACCACACGAAATTTGCCTCAGACCGACTGATTTTGTTCACGTTCCACCGCAGGTCTTGATATACATTGAAATGTCGCCTTCTACGCCAGTTCCTGATGGTGATTACATCTCCGCTCCCATAACTGCCATCATTAAAACTTCTTTCTGGGCGAGTTGGTGCATACTTGACATTAAAGTTGTAACAGCGCAAACACATGCAACCAGAAAGTAACAAGGACGATATTGTCAATTATGTCGACAATTAGGCAGAGCAATGAGGTAGAGCAATGTACTGGGTATGCATAGTCGGCATTGCAGCTGCGGATGCGGTGCCTTCCACTGGAAGCATGGTCCCAGGCTGGGTGAGACATCCGCTGCGGAGCTCTGTGGCGAAGACGCGTACTCCACACGTCCACCAAAGTGTCATGGATACAAAACTATTTACACAGTGTATTTACAAAGCGTATATAAACAGCTGTCGAGAATCCCGAGAGGCTCTTGCCACTTCGTCCTCTTCACCGTCGACGACCTTGTTCTCTTTTCCCACTGTAACAATGCTTTTCCAACAGTCGACAATTAAGGACGATTATGTCAAGTATGCACCAACTCACCCAGAAAGAAGTTTTAATGAAATACCTTTCTTGTTCACAGTGCTTGTGTCTTGTCCTTGTTACTTTGTGGTTGCATGTGTTTGTGCTATTACAATTTTTATGTCAAGTATAACTGCCATCGTTTTCACACACAGCGCTACTGTCCCGCATACAATACTGAGGGTCACAGACAATCGCACGTACCTCCCTGTGGTGAATTTCAGGCTCGCTAAGCAAATTCTACCTAAAAATATCACCCCAGCTACAATCACTTCTTTAGAAGTTAGTTGCGTTGAGACTTTTGCCGTCGACACTTCCTGTGAGCCTTTCCAGTCTGCCAAATGTACTGACAACGACATTAGGAAAATGATCGCCCCGAATCTCACTCCTGCGGAGACTGAACAGTTCAGCAGTCTATTGCTTTCCTACAAGGATATATTCGACCTGAACAACCGACCCTTAGGACAGACTTAACTTGTCAAACATTGTATGCATACAGGCAATAATACACCCATCCATCGGTGACCCTACCTTGTTTCAGCTTCGGAGCGGCATGTCGTCAAAATGAAAGTAGACAAGATGCTAGCGAAAGACATCATTGAACCATCGTCGAGTCCCTGGGCATCTTCTGTCGTGCTGGTCAAAAAGAAGGATGGCTCATGGAGATTCTGTGTCGATTACCGCCACCTCAATCGCATCACGAAGAAGGACGTTTACCCACTACCTCGTATCGACGACGCCCTAGATTGCCTATAGGGGCACAGTATTTTTCGTCCATCGACCTACGGTCCAGATATTGGCAAATCGCTGTCGCTGATCTAGATCGTGAAAACACCACCTTTATGATGCCTGATGGTCTTTGCGACTTCAAAGTTATGCCTTTTGGGCTATGTGTGGTATCCTGTGTTAACTTCTGGTTTCGGCTTTGGGTCTTTACGTCAGGGTGCCACTCAGCGCCAAACGCTGTAAGTTGCCTCCTGTAAGTTGCCTCTGCAGAAATAAACATTCATTCTTGTCTGGTCCCCGACTGAAGCAGTCCGGCTTTTCTTGCGGCGCTGCACGCCCCGGCCGTTTAGGCCTCATGCCGTAAACCTTTCGTCCAGCCGCCCCGTTGAAGCTACAACAAACTGGCGACGAGGATGGGATGCAACGCTCCGGCTACCTTTGAGCATATGATGGACTCATTACTCCAAGGATTCAAGTGGTCGACTTGTCTCTGCTACCTAGATGATGTTATTGTGTTCTCGCCCTCATGCAGCACACACATTGAGCACCTTTCAGCTGTACTTGCCGTCTTTTGCAAGGCCGGTCTACAGCTCAACTCCAAGAAATGTAACTTTGGCCATCGTGAGATTACTGTTTTTGGACATGTCGTCAATCCGACTGGCATCCGACTAGACCCCGAGAAAATTCACACAGTGAAAGAGTTCCCTGTTCCACGGTCCGCAAAAGATGTTCAAAGTTTCGTCGGCCTTTGCTCTTACTTGCAGCGCTTTGTTAAAAATTTTGCCACCACAGCACGCCCTCTCACAGATCTCCTGAAGAAAAGTGTGCCATTTTCATGGGGATCCTCTCAGGCCATCGCCTTTTCGCGCCTTACCACCATGCTCACCACCGCACCAATTCTAGGACACTTCGCTACTTCAGCCCCTACAGAGCTGCACACCGATGCCAGTGGCCACGGAATCGGTGCCGTCTTGGCACAAGTTCAACACGGCCATGAACGTGTCATCGCGTACGCTAGCTGTCTTTTGTCACCTGCGGAGCGGAACTACTCTATTACCGAGTGCGAATGTTTGGCCATTGTGTGGGCAGTGGCAAAATTCTGCCACTATTTATACAGCAGGCCCTTTTCCATTGTAATGGACCACCACACTCTCTGTTGGCTTTCGTCCTTAAAAGATCCCTCATGGAGGTTTGGACAATGGGCTTTGCGGCTACAAGAGTATTCCTATTCGCTGGTGTATAGGTCTGGTCGCCTACACAAGGACGCCGACTGCTTGTCCCATTACCCTGTACACATGCCCGCCAACGCCGACATGGACGCTTCCACAAGTGTTCTTTCCCTTTCCCAGCTTTTGGACATGGCCAACGAGCAATGTCATGATGCTACTTTGTTCTACCAAGCACAAACTGGCTACCTCCTATCATCCCCAGACCAACGGCCTTACTGAGAGACTTAATTGGACCATTGCTGACATGCTATCGAAATACGTTTCACCTGACCACAAGGACTGGGATGTGGCGCTCCTTTATGTCACGTTCACCTATAATTCATCATGCCACAATACTGCTTGGTATTCCCCCTTTTACCTGTTCTTCGGTCGTGACCCGGGTATTACCCTTAGACACTTCACTCCCCTTGATACAGAATTCAAGGACCGAGTATGCCCGTGACGCCGTCGCCCACGCTGACCATGCGTGCCAGCTTGCCCATACTCGTCTGTTGGCATCGCAGGAATCTCAACGGCACGCTTACAATCGCCGCCGTTGTGACACGTATTTTTCACCAGGCTCTCTCGTGCTACTTGGCCCCCTTGCCGCCGAGCGGGGCTCTCCGAGAAACTTCTTCCGTGCTACAAAGGCCCTTACCATGTTCTTCATCAAGTGACCAATGTCACTTATGAGAGAATCCCCGAGACCTCCGCCATGCCACCCTGTTCCACATCACCTGACATTGTACATGTCTCTCGGCTTAAGCCTTACTATACCCTTACCGACGGCCCCGTCTGAAGCAACGGGACGGTGCTTTTTCTGTCGGGGGTCGTGTTATGGTGGGAAAAGAGAACAAGGTCGTCAACACCGAAGAGGACGAAGTGGCAAGAGTCTCTCGGGATTCTCGGCAGCTGTTTATATACGCTTTGTAAATACACCGTGTAAATAATTTCATAGCAGTGACAGTATTTTGGAAAGCCACCTTGAACACCTGGATAAGACCGTTATAGCAACTGATGCTTCCCTCTGTGAAGAAAGGCAAGTGTGGGCATTGTATCACCACATCTAACTTGGTCTTTTTCCACTCAGCTACCTGACTTCACGCCTATCTTTCAGGCAGAATTATTGGCAATTGTCTTAGCTTTATGCAAATTACCACAATTTCTGTCATCAGCCATATTCTTAACTGATTGCCTGTCTGTCTGTTCTTCACTAACTACATCCAAATTGTTAGATTCGTTAGAAACTGTGTATCCTGTTCTCCCAAGACACTTGCATCTCGTACATTTAGTGTGGGTGCGAGGCCACAAATGTCTAGCCTTAAATGAATATGCAGATGGACTCGCAGTAGCACCCCACAATGGTTCTATAATTCCCATTTTGCCTACATAAGCTTTCACCACTGCGGCGTGATTCAGAAAATATACTACTGCAAATAACTTCGCGCAAACATCGTTGTCGACATCTGATTTCTCGCATCTCAATTTTCCTTGGAACAACAAATGGTGCCTCATTAGAAAAATTGAAGTAACAATTACGAGACTACAGTGCCGAGTCCTCCCCACTGAAGTTTATTTACCTCCACGAGTCTGGTCTGGCTATATCACCTTTGTGTCCTTTATTCAATGAGAGTGAATATCTGCAACAGTTCCTTTTGACATGCCACCATTTGTTATTCAATGGAAAAGATTTTAAGAAGAACCTTTCCAAAGGCTTGGCTTGAATTCGACTCTTCCTGTAATTCTTTTCTTTGGTGCTAACATACTGGGTTTTAGCCACAGGAACATTTGTGAAGCCCCTCTGCATCTTTCTGAGTGAGACAAAAAGAATGGCATGCTAGAATTCTTCTTCGTGGGATCGAATCCCGGCCGCGGCGGCCGCATTTCGATGGGGGCGAAATGCGAAAACACCCGTGTGCTTAGATTTAGGTGCACGTTAAAGAACCCCAGGTGGTCGAAATTTCCGGAGTCCTCCACTACGGCGTGCCTCATAATCAGAAAGTGGTTTTGGCACGTAAAACCCCATAATATAATATATATATAGAATTCTTCTTAATACTTATTATGCTCACATTTATGTAATACTTAGATAATTGATTACTATTCATATCTGTAACCGTAGACACTTTAAATCCTATTTGCAAGATACTTATTTCATTTCACCTTAATTTATTTTTAAAAAATCGATAATAGTTTTTTCACTGCCCGATTCATGGACAATTCCTCGGAGTGAGTTGCGCCATTTCACTAAGAGAACAAAAACAGTGCGACGTATATAATCCAATCATCATACGACACTCACAGTCCGTGTTCTTGTTCCTCAGTGAAATAGCGCAATCCACTCAGAGGATCAGCCATGAATCGGGCGGTGAGAAAACTGTTACTATTAATTTGAAAAAAATTCTACAATATATATTTTTTTTCTTCTCTTGGCAAAGGATGTGGGGATACCAACTGACCCCAAAGTAGCACTCTGTGGCGATAGATTTCGCTGAGGTAAAGGATTGTGCAGCTAGCTCAAGTGAGATTGCTATAGAAATGTGGTGGTCGATAAAGCTTTTATAATATTAAAAGAGATCAGTAATAATTACGCAGATTAGTGAATCGCTCAATCAGGCATATATATTCGTCTGTTGGTGGTGTGGGAGATTTGTTTATTCATTCATTCCTTTATGCTGTCAGCATCTATACCATAACAATTGTTACTGTTGTTGGGAAAAAAATTAATTTTGGTTGTAGAAAACAAAAAACAGCATCAATATTGGCAGTATTATTGCGTAAATAGTGCTAGTTGACAAATTTGAAATGCTCGATTACATTCTCACATTTAAAAGTTCAGCTTAAAAATATATTATTCTGTAATATATTACATTCCTTGTATCTTTTTTCCTTGCATCTACAGCTTCGACAAGAAAAAAGATTAACATTCTGTAATTTGAAGCTGGAAACTTCCTTGCATGCTTAGCGCCTAGCTGTTTGTTGTGTATTTGGAGTTACACACTTAGAAATGTCCGTTTTGCAACAAGCATTCAATATCTTGAAAGAAAAAGAATTTCAAGTTATTAGCCTTCATCTGTTGTGCAGCCTGAACTCCAGCTTTTCCCCTTGCACGTTATACCTATTGCACTTGACTGTATACCCGTTGGGGACAAATCTAAGTGCCTTGCCCTGAATGCATTTGGTGCTAACATATTTTTTTGTGTGTATTTTTGCTACACTGGTTTTGCATATTCCAACAGCAGTACCATTTGCCTTATGCATAAGAAGCTTGACTTCTGATGTCATATCGCTCAGATCTTGCTGTGGCATCTGTAAATTGGGATTTATCACAAATGTAATCAACATATGACACATTTAGTCATCTAAGTTGTTTGGGACGCGTTGATCCTTAGTTCTGTGACATATCATAAATGTCGTAGTGAAATCTAAGTGCCTCCCTTTTTTGCATCGCTTGCATAAAAACTGCCCTTAGGGACATTGAAGAGAAATACTGCATCAACTAAGACTGATAAAATATTCTTCCAAAACTTGTTTTAAATAATTTCACACTAATATGTTGATTATTAATAAAGAAACTGAAGGTCAAAGTTATAAATTATACACCGAAACCCCAGTGCCAGTTTCATGTTTTAAAACACCTTCATGTTTGAGCCACTGTGGCTCAAATTCTCCTTTTTATTTCTTTTCAAAAGAAGCCGTAGTATTGCCCTATGCTTAGCCGGGTTTCAAATGCTCTTGATGTCTGTTTGGTAAATGATTAACGTGTCTTATGCTCGCGACTGCAATGAAAAACTAGGCCAGTTGTGAGTTGCAATAGCCAGGTACCGCAACCTTAACTTGGGCGGCTCTTGGAAAATGCCCAAAGAGCGAGTGAAGCTTCACAGAATGCAGCACTAACCATGAGAGCCTGCCACATGCTGCACTTCCCCTTGTAGTGATGCCAACAGATGTACAAAGATATATACGAGAGTCATTGTTCAGCGAGTTGAATGAACAAGACGTGTTGTGAAGCACCTTCTTTTTACTCACGTGTGAAGTAAACTGCACAAGTGCATAAATTAATGTATCTGGAAAGAAGTAGAGGTAACAAAAGGTGCGTTAATAGCCACAAAAGGAAGTAACCATGGAAAGAGATAAGGAGAAGGCATAATTTGAGGAAAATAAGGCATAGAATCCTCCATGCTTTGCTTGTTTCCTGTTATCTTGAAATGTTTGACAAATGTCTTTTAGCTCCTGCATTGTGTCTGACAGCTGAAAATTAATTTATGTGCCTAGACTTATAAATTCATATAATAACAGGATGATGCATACATTACTAGTACCCTAAGCAAACTGGCATGCTAGTTGTTATTGAACCGAGTCTCACTTATGGCTCAATTAGAAGGAAAGTCTAACCATTATTGCATGTGCAGTTACTACCATGGTTAATGTATTTACTGTGCTTATGGTGACTTGTGTAACAGTGCATAATCAAAGTAGGCCAGAAACAAAGTTCACCATAACTGTGATTAGTTTGATCGTACAACAGGAATATAATTAGCAGTCCAGATTCCAGCAAATCCCAGTTTTCTACTTGGCGCAGATATGAAAAAGTAATGCTTGCCTATTCAGGTGTCATTGATAAAGTGGACTTACAGGCAAGCCACATACTGTGCACAATTTCATTGAGATTATGATTAAAATTAAACAAGGGACTACGAAATGTTGCAAAACCAGTGCCTTGTATATAAGGATAAATGAACTTACGGTAGGACTTTAAAAGCTAGACAGCAAGATATTTGGGATGAGACAGTTGTTAGATGCAGTTCACAATGTAGGTTGAAAGTGTATTTCATCCGGGTAGAAATGGTTTGTCAACTCTCAACAGCTAATTTGCCATATTACGAGACATCTGTTGTTTCTGTTAACCTAATGCGAACTCACAGTACTGACTTCCTCTTGTTCTGTTTGTTTTCATTTCACTCCCTCAGCTTCCTGGATAATGAAAGAGAATGGCATTTTTTGAGGGTATGTAATTGAATGAGAGGCATGAGCACTGCCGTTTGTTTTGCAGCCTTAGTTAGTGCTCTATTTAGCAATTTTGTGGCTTCGGCAGCCTCCCTTAAGGCCATTCAAGGCGACTTTCCCTCTGCTATATTGAATACGTTACAGAGAAAAACAGTGACTTTAGACTGACTCTAAGAACTTCATTTCCATTAATTTCATGATAAATAGGTTGATTATTAGAAAAGAAAATGATGGTCGAAGTTCCGTTTTAAAAATAATTTCACGTTGAAACCCCAGTGCTTGTACGTCAGTGGGGCTTCACAAATTTCAAATTGTATTTTTATACCTGGGCCACTATGGCTCACTAAAAGTTTTTGAAACTTGCTTAACTCAATCTTGGGCCCTCTTTGAATACATTCGAGTTCATCTTTACCAATACATAGTTAACTAAGCCCTCGCAGATGCTGTCCAAAGCCATTGCCTCACGTTGAGCTGGTGTAGGAACTTCTGGTAGGAATATCAAGGTGGCATTGCCTTCTGGCTTTTGTTCTTGCATCTTTTCTGGCTTTCCAAGCCTCCTCTCACAATAAGAGAAGCTTTTCTTAGGGCAATTTATTAATGCAATGCAGCTTCTTTTTCCGTTGAGTGTCCCTTTAAGCTTGTGCTTCTTTTGCAGTTTGTTCCACTACCTTTTGCTAACGTGCTTAATTTTTATGTGGCCACTAGGTGCTATACTATCATAGCTGCTTCTGTGGACTCTCTGCCGCTTTTGGCAAGGCACCTGTGCCAGGAGTGATAGCATGCAGTTCGCATTGTCATGCTAACCAAACTATGCACCAAAATGGCTCAATGGTTAGATGGAGTGTGTGAGCAGTTATTTTTGAGACTGAATCAAATATGCATCAAATAATTCCAAAAACAAATCACATTGAATAATGAATACCTTTCGAATATCGAGCAGCCATTCTTCCATTAACATAATACGACATTAACATCCTTGTATAGGTATTTACAATGTTAGCAAGCTCCTATCATTATGTTGCACATTAGGAGGCATCGTTTATTAAATGCACAAATGGAGCGTGAAGAACAAAGCAGCAGTTTGTTGCGTACTCAGAACTTTTTCATGAGGGGAAATGACAGCAATTTAGCCAAAAACATATGAAACCCTGAGCAATGTATAATAGCATGCTCCACTGTTCTCTTGCACTTTGTTTACTATGGCTGGTGGGATGCAATGCACAGTTGACCACATGAAATATTTAAAAAATATTCATATTTATGAATATCGATTATTCGCTTAGAAGGCTCGAATTGGACAATATTCAATTTGTTATTCAAAATTTTTTAATCCTCGCACACCCTTATACTTAAAGGGGACCTGAAACACTTCGAACTTACTAAGAAAACATTGTCAATCTGTTAACGAGGCTTCTGCGAACGCATGAGCCAAACATTATCATGCAGCAGGGAATTTACAATCTCATGTCAAAAGCAGTGAAAGATTGCTTGCTTTCACTTCCGCAATGTCATCACGCGGCATCATCACAAGCACCTCGACGCGCACAGCTATTGGCTGATTTCGTGATCACCTTAGAACAATTTCGTGATCGCCCTAGAATTAACATTATTCTCAGGAATGCAGTTGTTGCTAATTTGAGTTAAATAAGTGAGAAATATATATGTCTGTGGCCTCAAAAAGGCAGAAAGAAAAATTTTCATATTTGCACTTCTGGGCTAAACCTCACAGTTGCGCGGGCTGCATCTGCTGCGTGTGGCCTCCGTGAGGAAAAGCGCAGTGTAGACACCGCAGTCGCCAAAGGGTGGCACCAAGAGCCGTCTCGCATTCAATGTTTGGGTGGGCGCAGTGGGGCATTAATTAAAGCCACATCAATTAGAGTTACTGTATATGGAGCTATATACAGTGCCCCCTGCTTCCCTGTGTAGCTTCCAGCCTGTTAGTGGAAATGAATGAAGAGAAGGCCGCTGATCGGACCGATTGAAGTGTCCCTGAAACGGTTTGGATAGATTTTGTAGACATGTAGTGTGCAGCTACAGTAAAACTTTAGCGCCACAATTTAAGTTAAGCATCTCATATGAAGAGAGCTACGGGCAATTACAAGTTACCTTCCTCCCTATAGCCATGCTTTTTCTTCTCAACTCATTTTCCGAGTAAGTGGGGCTAAGCTCTGCCTTCACTAACTGTGTCATGATGTGATGTCGTTTTGCCTACTTCTGGTTGCTTTGGAGCCAGCACGCGTAGACTCCAACCTCTCCGCTAGCTGCATGGCCGTCAATCCCCCATGAGAGCTATCCAAACAGTCACAGCGCCGAGTGTGTCTGGTATTCCGGAAACCGCAGGCAAGCTGGGCATTTTGACTGATGGGCGGCAGCATAAACTAAAGGTAAACTAAAGCCCCTCCATCATGGAGGAAGAACCTCATGATGGAGTACCTTGATTGATGGAGGTACTCGACTCGTCATGTGCTCGTTCCTCCATGCCTTCCATACTACTACTCTACTACCACTGTAATAAAGGTGCTTTGGGGAAAACGATAGCGGCCTGCACTGTGCAGCCACCTGGCCGCGCAGAGCTTAACCAGTCGAACATTGGGCTACTATTGCTGTAACCAAGTGTAAAACATTTCACATTTAAAGGGAGACTAAAGGTTAATTTTACGTCAACATAGGCTGTTGAAATACGATCCTAGGAACCTCGGAACGCTTGTTTCATGCGAAGAAGCGACTTATTTTAAGAGAATGAGTTCTCAAGCGTCCGCGTCCCTCTAGTTCAGTTCAAATCGCCCGCACTCCGATCGAGAAGTGGTGACGTCATGGTCTCAGTGACGTCGCGCCGTCGGTGAGTAAAACGGCGCCCGCAGACGACGGCGCTACGGCTTTTCTGCGCAAAACACAAACGCGCAGCCAGAAACAGAAGACAGAGCCGACAGCAGCACAAAAGCGGAACTATGGTGGCTAGCGGAAGGGAAAGCGCGCGACGATAAGCTGGTTCTAGATTTTATGACGCCAACTTTGACGCTCGTTGCAATGGACGACCCTGACAACGACACATTGGCTCGCGACGCTGGGCTCGACTTCAGCTATTTAAGCATTGATGAACGTGACTTGCTGCTGAGGGCTCGCGCTGCCGGCGTCATTGCATACTACTACGACGGCAACTGTGTGTGATGGCTGTACATATTCGCAGATTTGTAGCTTTTCCTTCGTGAAAACCAAATGCCGCACTCACCGCCCCGTCTTCCACCTGCAGTTGTTCTTGCACTTCGGAGAATGCAGGCACGGCCGACGGAACAACGCAACGCGAAAGCATTGCTTTGAAAGGCACTCCACAGGACTTCAGTAAGTCGGCGTTGAACTCGTAATCCTCTGGACGAAAGTGCAGCGAGCACACTATGCAATTTTTCGGCTCTTTGCCATCGCGCTGTGGCAGAGGTACGGTATTTAACCACTTCGAACGGAGAGGTTCACTCGTTGGCACACAGTGATAAGTAACGTTGCATTCGCCGACGCAACTGCCCTTGACCAAGTTCCGCGGACCGTTCGCGCATCCCACGACATCACATGAACGTGGCATTCTCGCTGCTTGTTCCAAATGCAAGTTTCGCGAGCCAGCAGAACCAGCGCAGCACGACGCGATAACGAAACAACTGAAACTCCTAAGCGTGCGCGGCGCTGAGTCGAGCGCGCAGAGTCGAGCGAAAACGAAACCTTTCGACCACCCATACCACTGAAAGGTAACGTGAAAATGTTTTTTCTTAGAATCGGACAGAAGTAGACAAGTAGCATTTTCTTCCGTCTTATAACCTAATGAAATTATCTTTTTAATAAGAGTAGTTGAGTACTAGTGACATAAATTATGATGAGGAGTGCCTTCGTCATCGGGCTAGTACCGGAATGTCGCTGGGGGGTCTCAAATCGTGTCATGCATTTACCTCAATTTCTCGGTTACTAAAGCTCTGTTCGCGATTATATTGACGCCTTAGACGTTCTAGAGCATTGCTTTATCACTTTAACTTGACTTCATAGTAACCTTTAGTGCCCTTTAAAGAGACAACGTGTTCACTATTACTTTCCTGCTGAAAATTTATATGAGCAGCAAAGTTTAATGCACTTGGTTACTGCTACATTAGCTCTGTATTTGTCTGGTTGAGCTCTGGGCCACCAGGTCACTGCACCGTGCAGGCCATTCACGCTTGTGTCTCCGCTTATTGACCCGCTTCGCGGCGATCCCATATGGGCGCGGCCTTGTTTGAGCACGTGGTGACGCGACCATTGCTTGCCTCAGCTGCCTCCGTGTTTACAATGGATGTGTATGATGCCGGCACGGCTTAGCAAACCTCTCTTAAAATTTCGGGAGATATCATAGTCGTTCACTGGGTGGGCAACATGAAGCTTTGGCCCGGGCTTTTGAGAACATGTAAAAGCACTTTCGGAGCTGATTAAGCTGTGTCCAAACAGTGCGAGCAGCGTACATGGTGCTTGTTCTAAAAGTGGGGCTAAATATGTGTTCCAGGCTATCCAAACTTTCTCCTTATGAATTGAATAAGGAATAAGGTGTGTTCTGCTCTTCATTCTTTATTCGGCAAATACTTTGAAGCAGTAGCTTGTCACGTTCCTAACTGAGTAAAGTTCCTCGGTGCAGTCACTGTCTCATTATTTTCTGCCATCACTCGTGAGAGTGCTCAGTTCCGATAGATTTGTTCTTACTGCGCACAAGGCATAAAACGTAGCTGTTTGTGCATTGTAATACCATGTAGCAACGCTGTATGCATATTATCACTAGTAACTAGCTTACTCCTGTCGACTCTCACGAAACATCCTGCTTCGGCCATTCTTGTGCTGCCGGTGTAGTCTGTCATTTAATGTGCATGTAAAGTACGCATATATTCAAGTGTGTGAGCATTCAGTTATACATAATACGTTGGCAACAGATTGGGCGTAAGTTTGCGTATCAGTTTGGTTACATGGGTGTAGATAACATGCAGGAAACTTACTGTGACAGAAAGCAGCGCTCCCTTTGTCACTGTTCATAACGAGCGGTACTAACTCTTGCCGACGTTCCGGGGTTGACGTCCTTTCTTTGAGAGTAAGCGATACAACGCTGGCGAATGAGCGAAGTCTTTTATTCTCGGGAAAAGTCATGCAACGTAAAGGGCCGGCAACACAGGCTGTCGTTATATATGTAGCAGTGGCCCGTGAGCTTGTTCACACAGATTCATTCCAATTGTTAATATCATCATCATCAGCCAGGTTACGCTCAATGCTGGGCAAAGGCCTCTCCCATACTTCTCCAACAACCCCGGTCATGTACTAATTGTGGCCATGTCGTCCCTGCAAACTTCTTAATCTCATCCGACCACCTAACTTTCTGCCGCCCCCTGCTACGCTTCCCTTCCCTTGGAATCCAGTCCGTAACCCTTGATGACCATCGGTTATCTTCCCTCCTCATTACATGTCCTGCCCTTGCCCATTTTTTTTCTTGATTTCGACTAAGATGTCATTAACTCGCGTTTGTTCCCTCACCCAATCTGCTCTTTTCTTATTCCTTAGCGTTACACCAATCATTCTTCTTTCCATAGCTCGTTGCGTCGTCCTCAATTTAAGTAGAACCCTTTTCGTAAGCCTCCAGGTTTCTGCCCCGTACGTGAGTACTGGTAAGACACAGCTGTTATAAACTTTTCTCTTGAGGGATAATGGCAACCTGCTGTTCATGATCTGAGAATGCCTGCCAAACGCACCCCAGCCCATTCTTATTCTTCTGATTATTTCAGTCTCATGATCCGGATCCGCAGTCACTACCTGTCCTAAGTAAATGTATTCCCTTACCACTTCCAGTGCCTCACTACCTATTGTAAACTGCTGTTCCCTTCCGAGACTGTTAAACATTACTTTAGTTTTCTGCAGATTAATCTTTAGACCCACCCTTCGGCTTTGCCTCTCCAGGTCAGTGAGCATGCATTGCAGTTGGTCCCCTGAGTTACTAAGCAAGGCAATATCATCAGCGAATCGCAGGTTACTAAGGTATTCTCCATTAACTCTTATCCCCAATTCTTCCCAATCCACGTCTCTGAATATCTCCTGTAAACACGCTGTGAATAGCATCGGAGAGATCGTATCTCCCTGCCTGACGCCTTTCTTTATTGCGATTTTGTTGCTTTCTTTATGGAGGACTACGGTGGCTGTGGAGCCGCTATAGATATCTTTCAATATTTTTACATACGGCTCGTCTACACCCTGATTACGCAATGCCTCCATGACTGCTGATGTTTCTACTGAATCAAACGCTTTTTCGTAATCAATGAAAGCTATATATAAAGGTTGGTTATATTCCGCACGTTTTTCTATCACCTGATTGATAGTGTGAATATGGTCTATTGTTGAGTAGCCTTTACGAAATCCTGCCTGGTCCTTTGGTTGACGGAAGTCTAAGGTGTTCCTGATTCTATTTGCAATTACCTTAGTAAATACTTTGTAGGCAACGAACAGTAAACTGATCGGTCTATAATTTTTCAAGTCTTTGGCGTCCCCTTTCTTATGGATTAGGATTATGTTAGCGTTTTTCCAAGATTCCGGTACGCTCGAAGTCATGAGGCATTGCGTATACAGGGTGGCCAGTTTCTCTAGAACAATCTACCCACCATCCTTCAACAAATCTGCTGTTAACTGATCCTCCCCAGCTGCCTTCCCCCTTTGCATAGCTCCCAAGGCTTTCTTTACTTCTTCCGGTGTTACCTGTGGGATTTCGAGTTCCTCTAGTCTATTCTCTCTTCCATTATCGTCGTGGGTGCCACTGGTGCTGTATAAATCTCTATAGAACTCCTCAGCCACTTGAACTATCTCATCCATATTTGTAATGATAATGCCGGGTTTGTCTCGTAACGCATACATCTGATTCTTGCCAATTCCTAGTTTCTTCTTCACTGCTTTTAGGCTTCCTCTGTTCCTGAGAGCATGTTCAATTCTATCCATATTATAGTTCCTTATGTCAGCTGTCTCGCGCTTGTTCACTCTAAAAACTAGGAAGGGTATCGCAGGAGTGAAGCTGCCGGTTCACTCTTCAAAGCGTCGTTTTACTCTCGCAAAATGTCGAGGAGAGTGAAATGCATTGTTCACTCTGTCACCAAGGAGAGAGTGAAATGTGCTTTTCACTCTCCCCTTCAGAGAGAGAGAGTGAAAAGACTCTTGCGACAATAGAAAAGAGAGACTCTTGCGGCAATAGAAAACAAAACGTAGCGTAATCTTCTGCTTCAACTGTAGGTGGCTGGCCCCGAACATGGCAATGTATCATTCATGCACGCTGAGCAAAGAACACATCGTTTTGCTTCTAAGAGAACAGGCCGCCGCAGTTCATAGGAACGCGTAGCGAGCGCTCTACTTTTTCACTCGGAGTGGCTCCACCGCGCGCGCGCGCGCTCAAGATCGCGGAACAACACAGCACCAGAGAAAGTAGATCCATCCAGCGAGCAAAGGCCAGCCGAGGGAGATCGTGTGGCAGCCATCTCGCGCCGCCACGAAAACACGACAGTCGTTCGTCATGCCTTGGATATAACAACAAGTCCTCCACGGTAAGTGAATTCTAACTTAGGTGCACATTCTCCGTATATGTCATGCTATCGCCAGGAAGTCGTCGCTGCGCTTAGCCGACGCGATTGACAAAGGACTAGGCGTACGCGCTGTCTCTTGATGTCAATCGAAAAAGCCAGTCGTCGCGATAACTGCATGTGATTTTATCACTTTGCCGTTGTCCGTAAGAGCTTTAAAAATCGCAAACGCTGCCAGAACTATGGTATGTTCAATAAGACGCCAGGCGAGAGGACGCTTAAAATGGTTAGTTCACCAGCCCGTGATTCCGAGCCTATGCGGAGCGTGATTAGCGTGCGTTTTGTGTGTTTGAATTTATTCAGTTTGGCAGTCTACTATGTACGGAACGCTGTTGAACTAAGGAATCACATAACAGAAGCCGTCATTTTGCTGGCAGCATGCTTTTTTTATATAAATAAACCGCGCGCTTGACGGTGTCTCGCGCAGGGGGAATCTGCGACCACTGAAGTTACGTGCAGCACCAGTGCTAGTTAGAAACTTTGCCGCAGGCATTCAGCTGCATGCTGCAAGAGGTCAGTTGGGCGCGTTATCTTGAACTTACTGAAAACGCATGAGGAATCCATGTTTTATGCTGAAAAAAGTATAAACCCCATATAAGCGATCTTGCGCGCGGCAGCTACAAGCGACGCGACGGAGATGGCTGTCGCGTTCGCTCGTCGCCTACAAGTCGTACTCCGTGCGAGCGACGATTTTGAGTGACGCCTCCCCGGTGTTGCCGGCATGAGGGCTGCAGTCACGCGTGACGCGTGCTTTAGTAATTTACGTTGATGTATTTTACTATAAAAAGTAGCATAAAATATTTCCGGAGGTCTTGCAGTACGTTCTTATCCTTGCACGTATAAAAATTGAATCATTTGCTCGTTCCGCGCGACAATCGGTAGTATTTGAGCGATGTATGTATGTACATCCAGTTCCGGCTTCGCGCTATTGGCTAGTCGCTCATAGCACTTCTGGGCGACGAGCGACGATTTCTAGATTTCCAGAACCGAGCCATCTGTTCAAGCGACGGCCCGTTTTGTCGCTCGTCGCCGTCGCGCACTAAATCGCTCTCACAGTGTTTATCCCAAAGACTGAACTGTTTTTGCTCATGTTGAAATGGTGTGATTATAGGTCTGGTTTTGTCTCCTGTTGCGGTTTTCGTGCACGGTGCGAAACTGAAAGGATGCTTATGTCTACGAACTCGGTGAATTGTCGAGCAGCTAGTTACGCATCGGCATCGAATATAACGGCTGCTGTGTGGAATTACAATTGCAGGGGTGCTTTGCATACGCTTATTGTTTTGGACATGCCTGTGCATTTGCTAATATGAGTTGGCGTGTCAGAGTTATGTCATATGAACAGCTAAATCAGCCTTCCTCTGGGTGTTACAAGCGTAATGTGTGCATTTTGCTATAGCATGGCAGAATATGATGTGTTTATCGCTTGAATATTTTTAGTAGAGAAATAAAATATCAAAATAAAATGTTGCTTTAATTCCGTGTTACCATTCTGTCGTACACAGAACAATAGGTTGGTGTAATAAACTAATAACTGCGGTTTAACTGCAACTTTTACATGCCTACAAGAATCTAAAATGCTAGATTTCAAACTGCAGCAGTAGTCGGGTCTGTCAAAAATGAACTCCACTGCGCACCTCATGCATGAAAATAAGTTCATGCCTTTTAGTAAGCTTAGATGCAGGCCGCAGTGAACTTGTTAGTATTGAAATGTGGGTAAGCTTGCCATAACAAGCCTTGTTGCCCTTCTTTATAGGCACATCCATATATCCATTGAGCTGAAGGACAATATTTTCATCCCTACTGAGCATCATGTTTGCAGCTATAATCCTCAAATTATGGCTTCAGCAGTGGCACAACCAGGCATGGTGCGGGGGGGTGGGGGGGCACACTGGGCACGTGCTTAGGATGTGTCACAAGTGGTGTTCGCGATACACCAGACTCATGACAGACCTATGACGTCTGAAAATGACCAATATTCTATTCATTAGCAGGAGTATTCTAACATTCATGAAAAACAAGGATGAACTGTGGTTTGTTTTTTTGCTTAAATCTAAAAATTGAAGTTAGTTTAGCAGTTGACTGTTTGTCATTTGGATGTTTTGCATGCATTTCACTAGGAAGACTAAGAACTAAGACTTTTTTATTGCCATTGCCTTGACTGTCTTGATGTTGTTTTGCACCATGTCCTTGTGTTGACTTTTGCATACGATATTTTTCAGGCACCCGCTTTATATAACGCAAGAAGGCAGCTGCAAGGACACGAGGATGTGAAAGAGCCAGTGCAGCGCGACTTCACGTAGTGTAGAGGAGCCAATGCCAAAAAATCAAAATACATTGGCATGTTATTTGGACAAGAAAACTAGTATGTGGGTATATTGGGTGTACCATTTAACCAAATGTCAACAAAATCAAGATACAGTATGTTACACGAAGATGAAAATTCTCACGTGCTCCAGGCAGTCATCTTAACATGGTATATTTATGTAATGTCTCTAAATGGAAAGTCAAATCAAGTATGCTCACTGGAGACAAACACATAGCAGCAAGTGTCATTGAAAAGTTAAAAATGTGTTTTAAGAAAGCTGATTAGTTCTGAGAAGTGACTGCTTTTTGTCTTGCCTCTCAACACATATATCCATGTGATAAAAAAATAGTGGTACAATGAAATTGCATATTTGCTTAGCGACATGATACATACTTGCAATGAGCACGGTGCCTGTGTTTACTATAGAAAGCAACAGCCCATGCTTGGTTAGGTTAGGCCCACTACAACATGCAGGCATGGGTGATTGGCACTTTTTTTATTTCTGTATCGTGAGGTTTATTGACGTGCGTATAGGTGCAGTGGCACGCAGTATGGCTAGTACAAAAAAGGGGGGGGGTGCAGATATATGTAGCTCACTGTACACGATACAGGGCAAAGGAAATCCGTGTTCAGCAACTATGTTAAATGCCATGTACGTAAATTTTACATCGCTACTCGTTCGAAGCGCGCACAGGTGCATATTGAAGAAAAGTTTCCAGGGTAGATAATTTAGTTCGTAATTTACACTAATTTTGCTCTAACCACGAGACATAATAATTTGAATATACTGCACGGAAAAACCTAGAGCGAATTAAATTGTGTGTCAGCTTCGTGTGTATACATATAGTCTTCCCTATGCATTAGGTTTTTTGCGTAATGCATTAACAGTTGACAGCCTATCTTATGATGTGTACTCTGTTTACATTACAGTTGTTTATTAGTTTACTCGTTTGTTTTGCGACTGATGAAATGCCGGCATATATATATTTTCAACATCTGACATAACCCTGTATGTTTTGCAGGGACAACCCAGGACGTGCATTTCTCAGCACCCAGTCAACTGCCAGAAGTGACTCAAACACAGGCCACCAGTAAGTGGACATCAGTTGCAATTTCACATTATGCAGTTGGCAGCTGCCTTGTACGGAGGCTTTTTTTTTTAATGAGATGGTGATGTCGTTCTAATGTACATTTTGACCACAAAGGTGCGATCATGTCTCACAGAGGCATATATGGTTGCTATTCTCTGCGAGGGACGTGTTCTCGTGTTCGTGAAGCATTTGTGTTTGGCAGTATTGTCACCCAATGAGTCGGATATAAACACTAACTCGCCACTGCCGGCAAGTAGTTGCGAGAAACGCATTATGACGCTGTAAAGTTATTTCATTAATTCGAAGGAAAGTTTTGCAGCAGGAAAAAAGGTTGCTATTCCAGGTAAACACGTCTTTTTCTCACAGGTTATTTAGCCAAACTGTGGATGCATGAAATTCGTGACTTATGAATAGATTTTAATTTGTTCTTTAGTAATGCTTCTAAAAGAGACTAGAAATAGCATGTGACTACCTCTGCAATCAGCAGACCATACATTTACAGTCATAAGTGGCAGTTCCATGCAGTCTCGCACTTTATATAACCTTTCCTTTCAGCACCATTGAAACTGGTGGCTGCGTTTTCAGAAGGAGAAGTGAACTTGACACTGTATATGTATGTGTGAATTCGGTTTTCTTTGTATGTGTCGGCTCACTGACAAACAGTGCAAAAATCTGTTGTACCATGAGCCTGACGACGCCTTCTGCTGCTAGAAATGCGGCACTTCGTATTTTATAGTACTGCATGACATTTAAATCAAAGCTACCACATAAAATGATCAAGAAAACTAACTGCTGTTATAGCTGTTTTCCTCAAAGAACGCTTGTCCTTTATGGGCTGTGTTAATCTGAGCTCTCCACCGATGTTTCAGTAATATTATCCCTTAGTGAGTGAGAGATTCGGGGCAGTTAATCGTGTTAGTGTTTAAGTGGTGTCCTAATTATGTGCATTTGTTCCAACAAAGTTGTCTAGATTACTTTATTGTGTAGTGTAAAGCTTATGAAACCATCAGCAACTACTGAGTTGCTAACACGCATATGGATTTGTCACTATACAGGTGGAACTCGGCTGTACCACTGCAGTGCTGCGGAAATTGCCTTCACCAGCGGCTTTGCAACAGCTGTTTCGCAGCATGTCGGTATGTGTTAATTTATAATTATGTTGGGATGGGCTAGTATTATGGACCACTGCTACTCTGTATTGTGACAGATCCATATGATAAGGGATGTAATGGGCACAGCGAAAACCTTTGAATTTTTTACTATGGTACATAAACAGGCTCTCTTTTCGTCACAGGAGCAGGAGAGAAGGGCATGCAGGCACTCCTGAATGTACATATATTTCAAAACATGAGAGAGACATATACACACACACACACAATTAAACTAAAGGCAGGGACGTTCCATCTTTCATCTTGAATTGAATTGTGCAGCGCAAGAATACAACACAGACCACAGAGAAGCACACATGTTAACAGGTTTGATACACACGTTAGTTCAACAGATTTGATACTTCAAGTGTGCTATTTTACACAAGTGGGAAGGGAAAGGGGAGAAAATCTGAAAAAAAAGTGGAGTGGAAAAAAAGGAATCGTGCCAAAAAGCATGAGAAGCATCGCGCAGCCAGGATCACCAGCAGGACATCTAAAAAGCACTCTGATAAAATTACATACAGGACAACCTTATGTATAGTTTGTTTCAATCAACTCAGATCACATGCAGCCATTACTGCAATCAAGTTGTTTCCTTATGTCATATGAGGGAATGATGTGGGCCCAAAAAACTGTTTAGAGCTGAAGGATTATGTTCCATTCTAGCCTCATTGCCTGCTTTTTTATCATATTGTTATCCGCTGCTTATGTTAGGGACACAAAGTAAGAGTACGAACTGTTTCCCGATTCGCCATTCCACACAACATGTCTTTGTGACTATATGTACATGCAGATGATCCATAGCTGAAAAATATTCAGTACAGTAGAATCTCATTACAAGATGCACTTGGTTGTAAGAGACATCTGAAAATGGTTTGGTTGGTTTTCCGATGTTTGCCACGTTAACAATACTGTATACAAGAGACACCTTTGTTACTAAGGATGACTTTTTAAGTATTCACTACTTCGAAGGGACACAACCCACACACATTCACTTTGTGCACCTTCTGTGCTCGGAAGGGCGTAAAGATCACACAATCCTTACACAAGTCAATCGCGCATGTCTCTTTTAGCATGAACCAGAAAAGGAGGGCAACGAGGACAGTGCAGGGCAGAAAGTGTCGGCAGTTGAAGCTGACGAGCGTCTAAGAGCACCTCAAAGGTACTGCGAGCAACAAGGCTTGCAAAGTGAAGTGTTTAAATTCCAGAAGTTGGGAAGGAAGCTAACACAATCTACAGTCACTAAAAATGCTGTGAATGTCTTCTTTAAAGGGCCCCTAAACCACCGAGGTTGAAATTTAGTTGCGGTGTTGCAGTTCTACACAATAAGGCAATGAACAGGTAGCCACAAGAATTTTTCGAAACGGTGCAGTAATAGTGGAGCTACGTGTGTTTGATTATCGAAAAGTAGTCCCCACTCATTTTACTCTTTCATCTGGTACACGCCATATGGACAGTATCGTCTTTTCCTTGCCTAGTACACCTCCAAATGTTACGGGACAGGCCAACACCAACGAGCTCTGTTGCTGCCGCGCTGGCCCGTCGTCCTGCGAGGGGTGGCGCTAATACAACGGAACTGTATGGTGACTCGCGTTGAAGAGCCTCATAGGGAGACCCTTCTGTTGGCGTTTCTCTTCTTTGCCCCCATTGGCTGCCCACAATGGCATCGCGCGCAACGCGACGAGGAAGAAGGAGTGTGTGTATTTGCTTGCAGGCCTTTCCGGCAGTCGTACACTTTCGTTCGACCAATCGACAGCACCGGAAACTGGTGACATCATCAGAGACAGCCTGGTGACGTCAGGACAAACTGGGGGGTGCAGGATAGGTCCAGAGAGGCACACGGGGTCATTTTCTTCATATTGTGGTGCTCCGGCAGTGCTACACACTCTGGCATTTGGCTTCGTCGATCGTGACGGCATTCTGATTTCGATACGCGTGTTTACTTGAAATGTTCAAAAAATCTCGAGAAGTGGTTTAGGAGCCCTTTAAGCCACCCTGAGCATTTATTCCTTCAGATATATCAAAACATACTTTAGTGATGATGCATAATAAAGTGATCTAGTCTGGCTCCTCAGTGTCTCAAAATTTTTGGTTTCGAGAGACATGTTTCCCGTGCCTCTTGAATATCTTCTGATGAGGCTTTACTGTAATATACACAAAAAATTGTGTAACTCCTCCTGCAAGTATTAGTCATTAAGCCCGGTCACTTATGTGCAAAGTTTGTGGTTAAGTCTTGATGTCAGTACTTTTTAGAGCTATGTTTATTAATTCATGCTGTTTTTATTGGTTCTTCGATGCAGGAGACAATGCCTACGAAATTATTGGCCCTGATCATGAGAGCCCTCAAGGGGCAAACAACATCTCTGTTGCAGAAGTGAGCCCGGTACCACTTGGAAGTTACCATGACAGATGACACGGCAGCAATAGATACAGAGACTGCCACGTCTACTGCAGCTGCAACAGTGTACGAGGCAAGCAGCAGCGCGTCAGCAGCAGTGTCAGAAGGAACCACACCAGGCCTGGTAGAGCAACATGTGTGCTATCACTGACTTTTTTTGTAGTGGATACAACTCATTTGCTCAACATACAAAAGCTTTTCACCACGACTGTGAGCCAGTGTTATTGTGCAGCAAGTGCAAGACTAAGTTAAGTGTTATAACACAGTACAAGCATCACTTTAACATATGAAAACATATTACAGTTGTTGCCTCCCCAGCCAGCCCACATAGCCACAACAATGTTGAACACATGGTGGGACACACATCTTCTCCATTAGAAGATAGTAGAGACTATCAGTGTTGTTGTTAGATTAACTGGTCTTTGTAGGCAACTAGGACAACACAGGTGTCATAAGATTGTTGTTGATGTTGTTGTTGAAGAGGTAAAAAAGAAGTTCGATGCAGCTGAAGTGCCAACTGATATTGAGCAAATCAAAAGCAACCACCTGAGAAAGCAACACTATCGAAATTTGGGTATCTATGTGCCGCCAACTCTGGTAAGAATGGCATAGGACAGAAGTGTGATGAAAATCACACAGACACTGCTGTTGCATCACTGGCCACAGTGAGCAGCGACTTGTAGGGCAAGAGAGTCAACTGAAACTAACATTATGATATAGTGTCATGCTCCCATGTGACCACTTTTCAAGTTATTTTGCAAGATACAGCTCAACCTCCAGAAACGAGACTGCAAGTTGTCTGTAAAAAAGCTTTCACAAAATATTATTCATAACACTATTAACATAGCAGTATCTTTTTTTTTGTGTTGGTTCGAGGTTCCCGGCTGTCCATTAATGCAAAAATTGAGGAAAAAAAGAACATGTGTCGTACTTACACCTTTTTAACAAGTACGAGGGGGACAGAACTTTTCTAGTCATGCATCTTCATCATACTATCAAGTTTTTAAATGCCTTTTATAATTATTATTACCAATTATATCTGAGTGCATTGTATGCATGTAGCAGGTGTAAAATCAGGTCAGTTGGATCAGATGCCTTATCTGCAAGCGAGCCCTATATTCAAGAAATTTGAAATAAAATAGTTACGTTAGAGACGCAGTCTTTCAGCACTTTATTGCCTGTGGTTTAAGCATTGCTCAATACTTTTGTGGGTGGCAATTTCAACCGGCACAGCACTGCGCTTTGCCACAGTCACATTTGTCTTCAAAGCGGTGTTTACCATTTGTGTTGATCTGTTTGTGTATGCATAGAGCAAGTTTTTAATTTATATTTTTCTGCATTCTTGTGCTTGCACTAAGCTTGTATAAGGCAGTTACAAAATGTGCGGCACTATAACGAACTGTTCTGTTGAGCTTACACTTGCAAATAATCGTGTTCAGATGGCCGCACTTCTATGCGGGTGCACCGCTAGCTTTGTGTATGTTCTCATGTTTGTATAAAGCTTATATAAGCTAGTTAGAAAATGTATGTCACTAAGCATTGTGATATTCTTTAAAGAACTGCTTGGTTGGTTTTACACTTGTGAATTAGTATTGAGGCAGTGGTATTCCCATGTATGCCCACTGCTAGCTTTCTGTGTCCTCACGTGTTTGTATTAAGTTTCTACAAGGGAGTTACAGCATGTACGTCACTAAGCGCTGTGATATTTTTTAAAGAACTGCTTTGTTGGTTTTACACCTGTGAGTAATAGTACTCGTGTGGCACTAGTCATGTGTAGGTACACAGGGACCATTTGTATACATTATGCTCATGTAAAGCAGTTACAAAGTGTATGTCACTAATTACTGTGATATTTGTTGAATTGCTGTGATGGTTTTACACATGTGAATAATAATGGTCAGGACACAGTACTTGCGGTGTATAGTTGAATTTATACACTGCCAAGACATGGGCTGTATACGTACCAAAAGAAATGTATGTCATTATATTGTTGTGATTATTACTGTTTGGATTTCATTAAACTGTAATAAAATTGTTTCTTGTATCTATTGAGGTATGGCAATTTGTCATGCAACCAAACTGAGGACCTGCACTTGTGCATACAAATAAACAGCTAATTTAAGAGTATACTGCTCATATTCTGCTAAACCAGTTTAACAAATCTTCTACTACAATGCTGGAAAAATGACAGAGCTGACTCGGATGCACAGAAAAAGTTCTGCACTGGCTGAAGGACTGCCCCACACTGGAGTTCGTAATGTTGCGTTTATTGGAGTAGAACAGAAAGTGCACTTCTATTAAAAATGCGACAGTCAGTGAAGAAACATAAGGCAGACGAGCGGATGTGGCACATTTTTTTCAGGGCCCTCCATGCCTACTACTGCATTTCTAGTCTTCCTGTGCTCTGCGTATAAGCCCCTGTTCAGCCAAGGTTTTTACTCCATGACAGTTGTTCTACTGGGTTCGTAGCAATATTGAAGAAAAAAATTCAATGGTTTTCAAGGACTTTCGAGGCCCCGACACAGTAACTTCAAGGACCTCGTGCAATGTGTGTAGTAGTTTGGACAGGCAATAACTTGTTCAAGAACACCGTTAACTTTAATGCAAACAAAAGAAAACAAAACAAATCGCATTTCAGTGATTTCAAGCATTTGAAAGACTGCTAATTTGCCTTTCACCGCCCACCACTAAACGCACACAAGGAAGCATTTCAAGAAAGCGCTCAAAGTTTTTCTGCAATAGCACAATTAACTACTTGGACCTGCAACATTTGCAGTTTTTGAATACTGTTTGGTTTGACAGTGTATGGGATGTCATCTGTTGCCTCAGCTTTTTTCACCATCAAATAAGCAATAGTCATTTCTAATTTCTTTTTATTGTGTCTGTCGCTCTCAATTTACTCTTCACGGCTTCTCTTCGAATGCCTCAACTGTTGAGCTTCCTGCTTCTGCTCCTCCAAGCACATTTGTCGCCGGTTCCATGTGCATAAAACTGGTATCTGCAGCTCTTTTGTAATTTCAACTTTAAGGATGTCGCTTTCCTTCTATTACCTCCAGAGACAATTTTCTGTGACATGCGAAAGAGTGTCACAGAAGGGAAAAAAAGCGCTTGGCAATGTCTGCTAAGTCTAGCCAAGTGTACAAGTTTAAGGACTTTCCAGTACTTCTAAAAATTCAAGGGTTTTCAATGCCTTGAAAATGGCATTTTAGAAATAAAAGATTTTCAAGGATCGCTACAAACCCTGGATTCTAGCACCTAAATAATTTTACAAGCTTATTTTGGCATGGAGTTAGGAAATTCATGCTTTCTAGCTAACGCTGCACTATCTCTGTACAGTGAAGCCACGAGAGCGCAACTATTTTGGAGTAAAGAAAAATACTGAAAGCTTTTAATACCACTCTTCTTTTTTTCTATGGAGCTTCGTATTGCCTAGTTAAGTTTACGAATGTGCCTGGTGTTGGCGGGCGTTTTTTCGACATGTTCTGGAAGAAGCAGATGTCTAGCCCCCGTATTCAGAAATGTATCTTAATACAAAGCTCATGCTTGACTTGATATAAACGACGCCTGGTGCGAACGTCCCCCAAGACGCTCACTGCCTTTCTTTTGGTGCGTTCACGACTTGCGTCGTTTAGATCAAGTCAAGCATGGGCTTCAAGTTATGATGCATTTCTGCATATGGGGGTAAGCGTGCACAATTCCGGGCAACGCACTGTGCCATTGACACTGAGAGAAAACGGGGAAAACAGAGTTAACCACTTATGCTCCTAAACTTTCGCGTACCTGTGGTGTGCGTGTATCGTGGAAGAAGAAACAGCGCAAACACAAGGACGAAAAAAAGCATCAACCACACCAGCGCTTCGTGGTGTGGCATGTTTTTGCGTCGTCCTTGTGTTGCGCTGTTTCTTCTAAAATGCTCAACCAATTAGCCGGCAAGTCCATCCTGTGCATATATAAATTGAACACACGCATGAGTGTAGATGGTCTTCGAAGCTTTTAGAACGAGCACTGCCACAGGATACGAGCAGTGCACGCGTAACAAGTGGACACATTAGTCATATAAACATGCGTGCCAATGCATTTGATGCGGCTATCGGCATAAGCAGTCTCCAAATGCTGGAATGCATGCGCTTCAAAACGCTAAGGATCCGCTGCTAATGCAGGACAACAGCTCACAGCGTACTGAACCAAACTCTAAACTAATGCACTTGAAAAGAACGTCTACACGGCAGCGTGAGGCACGTCGAAATGCCTGGTACTGGCGTCGCAGTTGCTCACCAGTATACGCGCGAAATAAATTCACATACGTGGATGGTTGGCGCAATACTTTGTATCCGCGTATTTTGGAGAACATGGACTGGAGAAGCACTCGATCAGGAGCTGAACGGCACATTTGTTATTTTCCTGCGGTGACGACAAGCCGTGAATAGTTCTCACGTTGTCGTCTACGTTGTCTTCCTTCGTTAGACGTAGCAAGGAATGGAAATGATGCAAACGCACACGTATTCCAGTACACAACAGCACAGCACACTGCAGAGAAACCCCACCCACCACAGCCGATTCATCAAATACGTTTGGTATATATATAAACTCTAAAAGAACACGACTGGGCGTGGCGGCGCTGTGGTGTAATGGTTATGATGTGTGTTTTGAATTGTACAGATGCGAGTGTACGCGGGTTCGAATTCACATGATGTATATAGAGCATTGTGATTCTTGATAAGTATGTGATTCCCTTGACAATTGTATTCTAATTAGATTGTGTGACTCCTGATTGTGAAATTTGCGAAGATATTTGCAGATTAAGTGTAAAATCGCTTTTTTTTTCTCCTTAGTGGCGTTCGTGACGCATACGCATCGGCCGCTTCAGAGCAGTCACGCCTCACGGTAGGCAGCAAATAGCCAGGAAAAAATTACTTTAAAATCCTGCATAACTTTGCTCACGCCTATTCTGAAGGCCGCTTGGAATCGGGCCAGTGTCTCTGAGGAGCCGCCTAGGGAACAGTATATCAGCGGCCCTAATTTGATCTGATTTCCTGCCTGCATGCGTGATCAGGACTTGGCTAGGAGGGTATTGGGGAGAGTACTAGCACTCTGTTCTGAAGGAGTACAAGCACTCTGTTTGGGGGAGTAGAAGTACTCGGTCTGCCGGTGTACTATTAACCCTGCGGGGAGAGTATTAGCACTCTGCGGAAGAGTACTAGCACTCCCTGTGGGAAGAGTATTATCACTCTGCGGAAGAGTACTAGCACTCCCTGTGGGAAGAGTATTATCACTCTGCGGAAGAGTACTAGCAATCCCTTGCGGTGGAGTAACAAAACTCTGTCAGGAGGAGTTGACCTACTCTCTCTCAAAGAGGGTCGATCTACTCTCGAAAAGAGAGTGAAATATGGGACAAGCAGCTACTCCCTCAAAGAGAGTGCCCGGCACTCCCTTAGTTTTTAGAGTGTTGATTAACTGCCAGTTCCATTCTAGCTGTAGGGTTAGAGGCTTTCATACATTGGCGTTTCTTGATCAGATCTTGCGTCTCCTGCGATGGCTTACTGGTATCCTCTCTAACGGAGTTACCACCGACTTCTATTGCACACTCCTTAATGATACGCACAAGATTGCCGTTCATTGCTTCAACACTATTGTCCGCCGGGGTTTGATTGTTCTGTTCATATAGGAGGTTGTGGCCAAGTACTGCACCAGGGTGGCCAATCCTGCTCTGGTGAGGGAGTGCGTTACCGGTTCTGGTCACCGGGATCAGGCCACACTCCAGGCCTGTTTATGCAATTTTATCAACACGCGGATTTTTTTTTAATTCGGTGGAAAATTGCGCGGCACCGGGATTCGAACCATGGACCTCTTGCACGCGAGGCGGGTGTTCTACCTCTACGCCACCGCTGCAACTCCGAGTCGAGCGGTGCCCGTCTTCTAAACATCGAGACCTCCCCTGGGGCGGGCGATAATCTACCAGTGTTCCTTAGCTAGGGAGCTGAGGCATTCGCGATGACTTGATGATCTTGTGCTTTAGCCTAATGGGCTTCCTGCTGCCATTGAGACGCTCGCGGTGCCCCTCGCTGCTTGCCGCTTCATGGGTGCTGTCGCGACGAGAGACGCGCAGGGCGTTTTTCTTGACAGCGGCGGAGCGTCAGCCGTGCTCCGCACCAAATTCTTCCGTGGGAAGATCGTCTCCTTCCATTACAACAACCATTCCCTCTGTCATAACGAGGTGAGACTAACCCTGCGCGGCGAACGCTGGCTAGGTCTTGCCGCCCGACTGAGAGGAGCGCGCCGTCACGGAAGAGAAGCAGCTCGAAAAACCGACGAAAAGTTGGTATCCGTGGGTTCCTCTTTTCCTTATGCATCCGTTGGTGCAGAAATCATCGAGATTTAGATGAATTTCTCACCGAAAATATCGAAGAAAGCAGGAGCCGATGTGGGCACGACCTTACTACTCGGCGCCTTCTTCCTCCAAACGGTGTCATTCTCTTCTTTTATTTTCGCATCTCCCCACGAAGCCGCGCAACGCGTGACGGATGAGGCTATTTGACTTGCGCTCGCCTGTTCCCTTTCATAAATGTTGCGATTGTACAAACGAACCCAATTTGGCACTCTTTTGAGCTGGTAGACAATCGTGACTATCCTGGCAGGAATCTGTTTTTGCACTTGCTGGGGAACGTCACAGCGTGTATTCTCAATAAGGGAGACTCCATACGTCGATTCGTCAACCATGCAACCGACGCCGTATCAGTTTGTGACGCAAGCAATAAGGCAGTTGACGGTGTTATTGCCGGCTGTTGTTCCGTTGCAAGGAAATCAGCATCTTTTAAGCTATGTCGTCGTAGACGATCCGCCTTGGATTGGCGTCGCCAAGGCAATGGTGACGCCGATGTCGCATAATAGTCGGTAATAAGTGGTTCCTAATGTTTATGAAGCATTTCTTCGACTTGAACATTGCAGGGAATGCTGTTTACCAAGATCTGCGCACAGCACGTGCATTGACGCACTGCTCGCCGGGGACGCAGGTGACTCAATTGATTTGTAAAGTCTATGTAAACTATTTCAGCTATAGCAAGGTGCTGTTAACCCTAGCTCTACGTTCAATGCTTTCGCTCGCGTTCATAGGCTAGTACTGGTAATGCAACAACTATTGTGCTCGAGGAACTGCGGTGGCGCCATCTTCCGGAAGCGCACCGCTGACGTGGTATCCGGGGTAAGCAAACCACCTTGGGGATAACACGGCTGAACCGCTCGGGCGCTCTCCTAACAATTTTTGTAAGGGTCTTCAACGCAATGGTAGTTGGAAAATTTCAAGTGGCTGGTCCTGGGCAAACTACCAACAGAGAACGATTTAGACACGTCTAGCTGTTCACAATATATAATGCATGGCCACTGTGTGCGGTCGTCACAATGGAGCCCGTTGGGCCGTCTATATTATTTTGTGTGCGTGTGTGCGTGCGTGCTCGCGCGCGCGCGTGTGTGCGAAATTATAAAATATATTAGTGTTGTACGCCGTTCTTAAATAGCAGCCAATCTTGTCTCGAGGCCGCAATCGGACGCATTCTGAACGAGCGATTGTATTTGCGCAGCTCTGTTATTGCGTGATGTTTCCATTTTACTGCGAGTGATAGCGTCAGTCTGTTTCGTTTCTTTTTCTTTCTTTTCTAATTGGTACAGATCTTTTTTTTTAGATCGGCTGTGAAAGATAACGTGACATTCGGTTTCTTCAGGTGGATTGCATGAAGAGGGAACATTACTTCTATGACGAATAAAAATGGCAATTAGGCTAGTTAAGTATGTGCACTAATATACTTTTTTCAGTTATTCACGTATCACATTTGTGCAATTAAAACCGAGATGAACGTACCCTGCAAACGACTTGGCACCCTTAAAGATATTTCCAGCATCAAAAACACTCTTTTGCCAAAGAGATATTGGCAAAAAATGTGGATGTTGTTTTGATTACCAAAAGAACCTTTTCGTTCCCGTAAGTATGCTTTATTCGCATGAAACACCCATCTGGTGCTAAGGGAATTATAAGCTGTTAAAGCACCTGTTCTTTGTACCTGTTGCCACCGTTCTGGTTACTTGAAGTAACTGCAGTAACAATGCATGGTCACTGTGTAAGTCGAAAGTAATTAAATATACCGCGATATTATATAAACAGGTATGTGTGGTATATTGAGGTCTGTATGTTAGCATGACTGTATCGAAACAAACATTTTGTGGATATTTATTGCTTGTTTGCATAGAAGAGATACTCCCACCGGTACTGCACTGCAGGTCCAAACAGCATGGCTCGTGTACAGGGTGTTCCAGCTAACTTTAGCCAGAGTTTAAAAATATGTGAATGCCACGTAGCTGGACAGAACCAAGGTAATGTTGTTTGCCGTCGCTTGGAGATACTCAAAGTATTTTTTTTTTCATTCTACCTAACTACATAATTAGTCCTAATTAATTAATGAACTTCTCAAATATTATACTTAGATGAAAAATGCCAATGAGAAAATTGTAGAGCATGAAAAACTACCGATACAGCTTGCTGTAGCTCAATACGTGCTACATAAAAGTGTTTTTCCGAGCGTGAAAGAAGCCCGCGAATACACGCAAAGTTCCTCGAGCCACCAGTCGCACGGCAATTTTGCGTGCATTTGCGTGATGCTTTCACGCTTAGAAAAACACTTTATGTAGCACGTATTGAGCTATAGAAAGCCGTATCGGAAGTTTTTCATGTTGCTCTACAATTTTCTCATTGACACTTCCCATTTAAGTATAATATTCGAGAGGTTGATTAATTAATGATGACCTATTATCTAATTAGGTAGAATGAAACTAATTTGAGTATCTCCAAGTGACGGCAAACGATATTACCTTTGTTCTGTCGAGCTACGTGGCGTTCGCATAGTTTTTAATCTCTGGCTAAAGTTAGCTGGGGCACCCTGTATATGCCTGCTAGAAGGTACGTGGATATTGTCAGCGTGAGTGGTGTTTGTATACTTACGTACCTTGCGTACGTGTTCTCTGCGTTGGAGTTGCTCTGATGTGCATAGAATGTGCTTGATTTTCAAAGTAGTTGTGTTGTTGCCGTATCATAACACAAATCTGAGGAACAAAACAGAAGTTTTCTAGCGGGTTTTAGTGACGTATATATTGGGCCACGCAGTAATTACCACGTCTTAGTGGTTCTCTTTCTAGGTGGTGCTGCCTGGTCATTACTCAATGGAATAGCAAGGTACGACAATAGATAGCGCTTGCATGCATGGCTTCAAAGAAATGGGTGTAATGGCATGACCTGCACTCTTACAGAAAAGGCTGTTATGGCAAATCAACGCACCCGCTGGTGTTTCGGTTTTGTGGAAATGCCTTTTAGCTATAACGTGTAAGGGCGCTAGTTACAAACACCGTAAAACACCCTTAAAGGGGTAAACTGGATTAGTGCGTATTGAAGTTATATGCATTTAGCAGAAATCCTGACAAGAGCATGTTTACGAGATATCCGCCCCCCAAATGTTCACAGTATGCATCGGAGTTGCAGTTATTGTAGTTCCGAACTGTTAGACGGCGGCTCTTGTGAAACATAACTGGAACGACAATATTCGTACACATTTTGGTGATGGAGATGTAAAAATTGCTGCTGGTCATGGGATTTCCGCTTAAGACATCGACTTTACAATTGCTCAATTTCACAATTTTGACTTGTAACAAAGTGCAGAATTAAGTTAATCAGCGAATATTCAATTATTTAGCTACATTGACATTGCGATTTGCCTTGCATGTAATGCAAGCACTTTCAGATAAACCATCTGAACAGGCGGTATTGCGCTTTCAAGGCGATTAAAAAAAAAGACGTCCAACAAAAATAAATAAAAAATGTGCATGACGCTGAAGCTTCGCCTTTAAGAGCGGAACGTCCGATAGCATTCAAAGATTCCTGACTGCTTCTCACGGTTCCCGGCAACCGCAGCTTATGCAACCGCAATGTTTACCGGGCAACGCTGGCGGTGAACGCTATGCGCGAAGGCGGGCTTTCTGGTAAAAACGCGGCCTCTTGCGCGGGCCAATACCGGAGGTATAGTACACAGCCGCGAAAAAAAAAAAAAAAAAAGAAAAAAAAAGGAAAGGAAAAAGCAAACAAACATAATTTTTAGGTTTGTGTTCTTGCTTCGCACTTTTAATATTGCAGTCTGAGAAGATTTAACGTAAAAGGCATGTGCTGTCCGTGGTTTGTTGCATGCCATTTGTTTGTGGGCTATCATGGAATGTAGAGAATGCATTCACAACATTCCGAGGAATAACTTTGTCAATAATGTAAGACAATTAAGATATGAGCAACTTAAGTGATATAATGGCGTGGCAATATAGCCCGCATATATCGCATATGTCATATAGCGAGGCGTGGTATATACATGCACTTAATATATAAATACGGCAATTTCCGCTCACAAGACGCCGACGACGGCTTTTCTGCGACGCGGGGCCTTTAACACTATTGCGTTAATATAGTATATTGCAAATACGGCTGTATTTGAGCTTGGTATTCGACTTCATGTAAGAAAAAACAGCGAGGAAAGCGGGATGTTAAGAGACCCGGCATTACAAGGTGGTGTTCTCTCTGCCCATGTCCAATTCTCCGCGCAGTTTTCTGATTCTAATGATCGCTGCATCTACTTGACGCACGTATTCGCATCGTGTCGCGTACTTTAGGTGGCAGCATATGAACGTTTTACAGGAAAAGAGCAAACATCGTTGTGCGAACGCTCCAGAAGCTCCTGGAAAATACTTTCGCTGTGCAGCTACAGACATTGTCGCCCACGTGGACACGCGTAAGCCGCTCGCGACGATTCATTCTTTTTATTTCTGAATTGTTTTGCTGTTTTATTATTTAATCATAAGTGAGCTGCGAACTGCAGCGCTGTTAAGGCATCCCTGGCGCCCACTAAAGCTTTAAATGGACTGACAACCGATTTTTAAGGACCCAGTTTTTTATTGCGCAACAAAAAGTTTACCCTAGGTATAGTGCTTACACCTGCAGCGGTTACTATGGATATTTTGTAATCAGAATTTTTCGTTCCGAGCAGCTTACATAAAAGAAAGAGACTCTCCTCCAGCAACACTAAGAAGTGAGAGCGATGCCGATGACTCGCCTCGCAAATTGTGAAAGCCGCCCATCGTTCTGCTTTCACGGGAGTGTAACTGTAGTTAACGAACTATATTTTGACCTCTTACACCACTTCAGAAAATAAAAAGCTGCTACAATAAGTTGGCGTTATTATACATGCCTTTTTTTATATTTGTATCCTGTTTTTCCCCGAGTACGCGCCCACGTCATGGCTGGATGGCCCCCGGCGTCGCTTATTTTGCCGATAGACGAGCCAAGCCAACTCATCGAAAACGAAGGCAACGACACTTTCTACTCCCTACAAACCAAGCCTTACGTATAGACTCGTGTAAGGGCCGCAATTCTCTTTCACACTTTTGATGAGGTGCGGTTCTTGCACGGGACCGAATCTATTGGTCAAGATGGTGTTGGCGCAGCCGGCGACTTGTGCACATGCCGGATATTGTGCACACCCTGGCTGTAGCCATTTAGTAGTGGCACGGGGAAGTACGCAGCACTTGAAAATTCGTCGATGCGCGCACGCGGCATCGGAGCACCCAACGCGATTGCTTCTCCGTTGGAAAATTTCCCCTCAGAATTTTGGGCCGCCAAGTTGGGGGTGCGGTCCTTACACGAGTCTGTACGGTATCTGCGCACTGTAAGTTAGAAAAACTTGGGGAAAGTGAACTGCATTTCAATACTAATAGAAAAAAACTAGAAGTGCGTGAAGGTCGCGTGATAGGTCACTTAAGCATCTTCCTGTTTTAGCCGTGAGAGGTGCCAAAGGTCATTTTTCACGAATTTTAGTGAATAATTAAAGATATAAGTCCACGTGTAATGAAAACAAAAACAGGGTTCGTTTTAGCCAATAGGATAGTCAATCTTTCCGGCAGCGGGGTTATCTCGATTCATGTTCTGCGAAGTTGTCTGTCTCTTTAATCACCAGCCCGCTCTGATACTTCCAGCACGGCCAACGCAACATGTGTGCTCCGTGATCCCCCAATACCACGTCATGTACCATGTCATACCGACGGCAGCGCCAGTCATCCCAGTGGCGACGCTCGTCCCTAATACACTCCCTGCATTATTTTTTCTCAGCTTGAACGAACCAGTTCAGCAGTATGTTATACACTGCGGAACGCGGTGATGTAGAACGAAAATTACACGTAAATTTGCTTTCGTGGTTAGCAGATGTGTCTTTAACTCAATAACGGTTTCAGTAGCGACCGACTCGTTCTACAGCCTGTAGCATGGTGAAAAAAGAATGTAACGTTACAAGGATACGTTACGTTATCTTCCTTTGATATCCTCAGAATTTTTATTCGTTCGTTTAAGGCTTCACTTGATCAGAACATTACTGTTTATTCATAATTATCATAAACAGACATGACTATAAATACTTTTTTCTAATCTAATCAGATATTGGGCATAACTCATATTTAGTGAGAAACAAACCAGCCAACCGACATTTCTTTAGCAGCGAATTCCTAAAGAAAAGGAAGAAGCGCAAACTGCACGCGCGCCCAAAGGTAGTGCTAAAAGAAAAGAAGAACTTGGCTAGGCGCAGCACTGAATGCTTGGAGTCGTCATTTGCGCATTGAACGCCCTCTCTTTAACTTCTCGCTGCTGACCTAGAAACCACAAACACAATGGATGACAGCGGCATACCCAAGGAGCTGGCTGCGGTGTTCAGGTGAGGCCGAATATTAATGTTACGACGATCGGTTACGACGAGCTACCGTAATTATGGCGCCGGTCACGTGCGGTGCATGCACCCAAGTGAAAATTTTGCTTCTGTTCTCTGTTAGTTTCAAGTGGTCAAGTCTAACCAAAGCGCCGTTTCGTGCTCTGAAGCATAAAAAATAGCTGGAATGCCAGTGTATTTCGTTACACATTTTGGGAAGGAATTTCTCGCAATATGTTTCAACGGGAGTTTTAGTGCGGAGTGGATGCGCCTTACGAAATCGACGGCTGCAATCGTAAATTGCAGCCGGTGCCGTTTGGTTAAAAACTTAATTATTGGAAGTCAGTTAATTATTTGTATATTTTCCCCCTCTCGAGACTGCCCCAGGCGATTTTCGGAAATTTTGTATGGTCTAAAAAACTACAGGAGAAACACCTGGTATGTTCGAGACCTAATTCATTTATGCTTTTGTTAACATGGTGACGTGCACAGGATAATCGAAGAAGACAAGGATCAAATGTTGTCCTGGCTGAAGGAGTTGGTTGCTATTCCCACTGTGTCTGCAGAAGTGAGCCACCGCGAGGACATCATGTGCCTCATACAGCAGACAGAAAAGGTTTGTGCCCACAATATATAGCTGATGGAAGCAATCGGCATAAACGTTTCTTGCGTGTACACCAAACACTCTCTGTGTAGCGTGACAAAGAGATAGTTCTAGCAGAGTGGCGTAATATATAGCTGATCGAAGCAATCAGCATAAACGTTTCTTGCGTGTACACCAAACACTCTCGGTGTAACGTGACAAACAGATAGTTCTAGCAGAGTGACGTAATATATAGCTTATCGAAGCAATCAGCATAAACGTTTCTTGCGTGTACACCAAACACTGTCGGTGTAATGTGACAAACAGATAGTTCTAGCGGAGTGACGCTTACGCTCCATCTCCGCTCTGATTTCACGCATTCAAGCACTGCACGAAACTGCGTAAACTTCGTGTTTTGGTAAGCGCGTCTTGCCGAGACGAGAACGATGCGCCATCAGTTCGGCTACAAAACGATCAAAAAGCCTAGTGTACGTGCTCTCACGCTCCACTCAATCGGCTAACGATAGCGACAGAAGCGTTCTGGCTGAGCGGTTGTGTGCACGGAGCAAAGCATACCTGGTCTGAGCGGAGCGGGACGTAAATGCTCAGATAAAGGCGTGTCCGGTATTCCGGTATATACGCAGTGGTGTTTGCGTAATACTGGGTTACCGTATGCTGGTAGCGACATGTTGTGACACTTCGTCTAGCCACGAGGCCTTATAGACACATTTTCGAGTTCTGTGAGTGTTGTCGAAAAAAAAAAACATTTAAAAAGGCAACGTGTTCGCGATTACGCCACTGCCGAAAACTTACAACTGCAGCAAAGTTGAATACACTTCATTACTACAATAACAGCTCTGTTGGTATGATTGATCTCTGCCCCACTAGATGGCGTCACCAATCAATCTGGCCTAATACGGCCGCTCGCGTTTACGCCTCCGGTGAACCGGCAATTGCTACTGCGTGTACCGGAATGCCGGACACGCTAACATATATCACGCCGTCCGGTGTCACATGAGAGTTTTAGCGCGTCCGTAAACATAACACCGCTCGCGGAATACCGGGTTTCCGGAAGTGTACGGCCGCAACAACGCTGAGAGTGACATCTGGTGACGCATTGCCTAACGAGAGAGCACGTAAACCTAACACTGCAGTGACCTAAATATTCTACTTCAGTGTTGGTGCAAAGCGTTGGTAGCCACGTAATCGTTAATGTGCAGTACTTCTGCGATTTTTTTCGACGATAATCTGACGCGGCATCAAAATTTTTCAAACACATTAAAGTTGGACAAAACGTCACAGGATGTCGCTACCAGCTTTGCTGCTGTAATGATTTTTATTGAGGGGCTTTGTGCAACTGCCGTCCACGGCTCCGGCAGCCCGGTAGACCGCAAACGTAAATATGTTTGCGAAAAAACAAACTCTCTACTACGTTGCAGAATGCCAAGCTACATTCATGCTCTACCATGAAGCATGCGATTTGAGTAAGCATGAGACAGTAACCTCCTCGCGATTTCCACATAGTGCGGCAAAGGCTATTGCTCGTGTCAGCAATTCATTAACGAGAGTGGGCTGTGTGCTCCAAAAAGGGAAGGAGGGCTCGCCCATTGTGCGCTACTAGTCCTTCCGTGACGCTTCCATTCAGACTGTCGCACGGAAGGCTATCTGACGCGGACATTAGAAGTGTGCTTCTGGTTTTTTTTTTTTTTTTTTCAGTCGGATGACGCAACCTATAGCTTTCGCTGCACCGCACGGAGTCGATAAGATGGAGTACCACTACACCCTCCATCCACCCACCATATATGCGATCATCCATTCACCACAGCCACCATCCACCCACTCTACCTACCATAATTACTACCGCGCCAACACTAATTTCCAGCATGCACACCATATTTTCCATCTTGTTCAGTACAATTTGTAGCATATCCACCATAAAATTAATGATAGGCAATGCTAAGGTTTCCATTACGGTATGCATTACACTATGCACGAAGTCGTAAGAGCTGATATTTAAAGATATAGGTGTCGCCTTACATCTCTAGTAGATAACACTATCGATTCTTCTGAAAAAGACAGCCTCTAAACCACTTATAAAATAGACAGCGTCTAAGCCAAGATGTGTCATAATTAATTTTCATGCATATAATCTCGCACTTCGTTGCCGTTCAGCCTGTCTATAATTCTTGTTCATCGTCAGTAAAACGCGCTCGTCGTAAAGCAAAGGCAAATGAACAATTTCTGCCTTGCCTCTCAGAACAAGCAGTTCGACTGTACACTGTGCAAATTGCTGAGTATGTAAGTTTAAAAGAGTTAATTGCCTAGCTTGCATGTTCTTGAAGCCAGAAGGGCTGAATGAATTTTAATAGAAAAAAAGTCATTAAGAAATTATATTGCATTAGAAGTTTTCTGTAGGAGCGTCTAAGATACAAAAATAAGTGTTAAATGACAATTTCAAAAGTCTGATCGCGTTCCTGAGGGTATAAAAGGGCCATTATTTTGCCAATTAAGTAATTGTGCACGTGAACCGGCGCGCATTTCTGCCTTGAAAAGAGGAGGAGCATAAAGTATCACTTCTGGCAAAGGTTTAGATTTGTTAAATCTGCCTCGCCCGAGCATTGGCGCATACTGTCAACATTGCCGGGTAAGCGACAGCAGGGTGAATTATGGTTGTTTGATGCAAAAAACGCATCTGACCTTTACGTTGAGTTTCGGTTTCTCAATACGTGGCGAAATTTGAAAATTCCAATTTTACATTTATATGTTGATACGCGCATCAAAATTCTTTGTAACCGTTTTTCACAGCTGTTCATGACCTCTTGATAGCGTATCAGGACCTGTATTCACAAAAGGTTCTTACTGGAGAATTATTCGTATACGGGAAAATTTCAGCCAATCCTGATGCTAGATTTATTATTAGCGAAGGCGCCCGGCCAACGGCAAAGAGCACCTACGAATGATATGCTTTGGGAATTCGGCCCCAGCTCTTTTGAGACTGCCCTTCCTAACTCTCCAAACGAAGTGGACGCTTTTTCGCATGAACAATCTCTTGCAGTCATTGATAACTGACATTTGATAGCGTGCTTCCGTAACAGTCTTTCGCTGAATAAATCTTGCTCGCTATTAATTCGGCTTGGTGTAATTGACGCAACTCTGTTTTTGTGACACACCTTTACAATATAATTGATTTGCGTTTTCATTTGAGCGATGCAAAGTGAGTGGCTAGACTCTGTGGACGCTCCCTTCTTCCCGTTTGCCGTCGCATGTCGCCTGCAGAAGCTGAAGAAACACGGCGTGCACGTCACTTTGGAGCCTCTGGGTGACCAGAAGCTCTCGGACGGTAACACGATACCGTACCCTCCTCTGCTTCTGGCCAGCACCAAGCACGACCCCAAGCGGAAGACGCTGTGCGTGTACGGCCACTTGGACGTTCAGCCTGCGCACAAGGTCAGCTATCCACCATCCACTACCGGGTGTTTCAGCGGCGGAACAAATTAGGAATCATTGAGTTGTTCCATATATATGGCGCCGAGTGCGTTGGCTACCTTTCGTTATCCTCGAGCTACCGTCACACGGCCGATTTATATCAGCTCGGGTTTCGGCAATTCCTTTCCTCAAATTAATCGACATGCCAATGCTGCAGTGTCCTTAACTTTCCTTTTTTTTTTTTGCTCGCGGCAGCCAGTGGGGTCGTTCGCTTTTTAGACCGAAATGCGAAAACCTCCAAGTCGTGAGTTCTGCTTATGCTGTGATAGGAAAACTCCATCAATAAGTAAAAAAACAAAAAAAAAAAAACGTAATGTGAGCGCTCAGAATAAACCACTCTGTGCACGGAGACCGAAGAAAAAAATGTTTAGAGTGCAGACCTTGCGTTAAAGAATATTAAAGAGAAATGTCAAGTAAATCTGGATTTCTAAGGTGCCAAGTTTGCTTCTGGAATAGTAAAATGGTGACTCTTAGCGTGAATAAAGTCTTGCTAAGCCATAAAACAAAACACACTAAAAAAGAAGGCTAGTGGGGACGCGATCTAGAATTCTCTGCACCAGTTCCCGTTGGCGTCATGAAATTTGACAGCATCTTGCTTGGGGTCAGCTAATTGCTAATAGATAAAGGAGGATTACATCGTCCTGAAAGCGAGCCAAGTACTAGCGAGTTTCGAGAACTTTCTATGCGCAAGGACGGCTTAAATATGAGAAAATACTTCGAAATACGCGACGTCATACCGACATACGGGCGCCACAAATAGACCGCGAAGTTAAAAAAAGAAAAGGATATTTTTGCTTCCTTCGTCCCGCTGTTAATAACGTTTTCTCGCGAAATGATTTCGAATAGAATATTGAGAGTGTATTTTTCAAAAACTGACTTAGTGCCACTACTTGGTGTCCGCTTGAATTAGGTGTTCCACTTGATCTGATTGTTTGTCGCCGGCTTTGGTTTAATACGGCATGCTCTCTTGATGAGAATGGCGTCGTATACGTAATGACAGCGTGCTTTCATGCGTATATGCCCTTAGCGTAGGTGTTTCGCTGTTTCAGCGAAGCACCGCGTGGCGCTCTTGGCCGCTTTGCTGCACAGCGCTTGGCTTTCACCTTCGCAAGTGGCGTGCGCAAATGGCCACCGCCTAGGCAATTTCATTAGAGACGTTTAGCTTGTCCGGTATTCGGGCAAGCGCGGGCGTCAACGTGAGCGGCCAGATTGGTGGCGCCAGCTGGTGGCGCAAAGCTCAACCACACAAACACAGAGCTAATTACTATATTCTGCTTAGCTGCTGGCGTAAATTTTCGACAGTGGCGTAATCGTGTTCACAATTAGGCCGCTGTCAAAAATTTGCACGAGTGGCGAAGCAGGATATGGCGAGTTACTGCAGTTTTAGCTATGCGTTTGTCTGGTTGAGCTCTACAACACCAGGCGGCTTCACCGCTCACGTTTACGCCCCGACCATCCGGTAATCCGCCCAAACTGCTCCCGTTTACCGGAATAGCGTACAAGCTAAAAGTCTATCTTGTCGATTCCGGAACATTCTAAGTGGCGGACGCTCGCGCTTGCTTGCCAGTGAGTTGACGCAATGCGTAGAACTTATTCGAATGCGTGCTCAGAAGCGGTATCTACACAGTGACGACACTGCTGCAGTGTTTGTTGTCGTTATACCGGGTGATAATTCCTAAGTTTTTCGAAATTTTTAGAAAATGGCCTCTGGCGGATCGCATAATTCTTCTCTTCGAACTGTCCTTGAACTTGAAGAGGAGGCGGACATTACTAGCACGAGAAATCGAAACATATATTCAAGTAACAAGAAATAACGAACTTCCTAATTAATCACCTTACGGCACATATTGAAATTTATGGATTGTAGCCGGCGAGTTTGCAAGAGGTGTCGATCTACTTGAAAAAATCTCTATAATGACATCAGTTTCGAGGTATTTCCCTAAGTGTGGGATGAAATAAGAGGGTGTTCCAGTTACTTTTGTACTTCAGTGGGGCAAAAAGCGTTTTGTTGAAATAATAAACGGAACAGCAGAGCATTTTTGCGGCGAGTTTGATGGCGCATATCTCCAAGCTGGTTTCATTCTGGAAATTCATTCTAAGTGGATACGCCTTGCAAACTCACCGGCTACAAGTCGTAAATTGCAGTATGTACAGTAATGTGATTAAGAAGTGAAGTACTGAAATTTTTTTGCTTTGTTGAATAAGTGTTCCGATTTCTCGTGCAAGTAATGTCTGCCTCTCTGAATAATCCAGCTCAAGGACTAGGATTACGTTATCTGCAACAGGCGATTTTTAACAATTCCGGAAAACCTAATTAATCGACAATTATGGTACTTCCTAATGCGAAATTTGAGCGCAGCTCCTTGCGTGTTTTGGTTTCGCGATATATTGAGACAAGAAATTTGAGAGAGACATGTAGCAGCGTCGGCGACCTTCGAAAATCTGATATGTGGGGCCAGCGCGTTGGCTTTTATACACGACTCGTCGAAGGTTCCAGTGTAATCGCTGGTGCGGCGTGGCTACCAGAAAGTACTACACAATTCGCATCGCGCATACAATCAGATTACAAAACATTCTCAAACCATGACAATCGAAACAAGCACGAACGAGACCAAACCAAGCAAAGCAAACAAGCGCAAGCGAAAGCTGACGCGAGCAGCTGGACGATAGTACGAAACGAGGGGTCCGGCTGAGACCACACACGAGTAGGCATCGAGCGGTCGGGCGGGTCCGCACGACACCGGTTTCCCACGCGCACGCCGCTGAATGGGCCGCTCTCATTGGTCGCCGCCGTTCGCGGCACTCATATTTCATATCCCGCTGCGCGTTCGCTCTTTCATCTTTCGCTGTGCTCGTTCGCGCGGTTACGCCGCAGCCTGCGCTGACGCCGACGCCCGCGGCAGGAACGGCTGCGGTCTAAAATGATCGCACCGTACATACATAGCGCGGAAAACAACGTGTACGACGCGTCTCTGAAAAGTGTGCTGCTAGTACTCCACAGAAGTCGTTCTTTGGGCTGTCTTTAGGAAGACGGATGGGGCACGGAACCATTCCAGCCCGTGGAAAAGGACGGCCGCCTGTTCGGCCGCGGCACCGCACACAACAAGGGTCCGCTGACCGCCTGCATCTGGGCTCTGTGCGCCTACCTGCAGAGCGCTGGAAGGCCCCCGCTCAACGTCAGGGTGAGTATAAGGTCCGTCTCGTCACGGGCGGGCATTTGAAGATAACCTGCGTCGCTTAGCTTTCTTTCTTTCGTAAAATATATACCTGGTCTCAGTGACAGTCATTTGTGTCTTATAACTTATAAGCGTAAATGATTAGCTTAAAGATGCCGTTGTGGTTGTGCAGCTAAGAAGTTCATCTGCTGAGCACAAAGTGGAGGGCTTGGTTTACGGCTGTCCGGTGGCCGTATTTTGATTGCGAAATAATGTAAAAGGGTAGGTGTGGTCGGATTTCAGTACATGGTAAGTATACGGAGGTGGCAAAAAATAATGGTAGCTCTTAGAAAAAAGGCGTTCCTGATGAGTTGTAGCTTTAGGACTTGAAAGTTTGATACCTAGAAGGTGCGGGACTATACATGGCTAGGACATAGACGTAGTCGTGGCCGCTAAGATGAAGAACCACCAGAGGAGCAAAAAAAAAAAAAAGATGGAAAGCGCCTTTATTCGATAAAACAAACAGTGTGTCTGCATCTAATATCCAGCGACCTTGCGGAAGTTGCAGATTGCGCTCCAATGTCGCGTCTGTGTTGTAACGTACAAATTGTTTATTACGCCCTATACACTTTTTGTGGCAACGCGTTCGATGACTTTGTCGCTGTTGTTCGAAAGCAAGACTAAAAACTTTAATAAACAGGTACTTTCTCTGGACGTGTTATGTTTGTGTTCCCTATAGTCATTTTCGTATTGCTTCTTGAAATTCCCGACCTCAACGTATTACTCTTTGCTGTCTTGACAATTTATTATTTTTTTCATCATTTGTTTTTCTTTTCTCTTGCTATTCACTATCTCTTTCATTTTTCTCTTGTCACCTTGTCACCATCTCCAACTTTTGCTGACTTGTTTACGATCAACCCCTCATCTCTTTACATGGCTGAACCGCTCTCTATTATGTTGGACCAAAGCTACTCTGTTACGAACTTCGCCACTTTGAGGCAGTCCCCAGGTCGTATTTCCTCGTAACTATCTTTAAGTACATCTGAGTATCACCAGCTCCACCACGTCTGTACAAAAAATCACTGCCCCTTCCAGTCCGTGAAGATGGTCGAACAGCGAAGCTGTGTTAGTTACACCGAATGTTGCACCATGCGAGTCAAAATTCGCAAGCAGGCTATATTGTAAATCTTTTGTTTCACCATTCTTTCACCTCATTTTCGCTTTTGCGTGCTTCACGTGGTGAGCATGCGTTACGACGACGAGCCCGTTCACGAGCCAACTCTCGCGAACGCTCACGGTAGGCTGCTGCTTCCTCAGGAGTACGCACTACTCGTGGTCTTACCATAGTTGTAGCTGGGACGGAATGTGCGGAATCACTAATCCAAAGCTCCGTATATTGGGCGCAAGGCTCACCGCTGGAGATGCGGGCGCTGCAATCGTTGCACTGCAATCGTTTCGACGATTGGTTGGATTGATTTGACGATTGGCGTGGCTGCAGCCACGCGCTCCTAGTATCGCGTTTCAAACGCTGGGCACTGTTCGTTGGCCGCAAACCGCCAGCATAACATTTGTTTCTTTCGCGGCAGGGTGGAATCAATCGCCCATAAATGCGATGCCAATCTAGCTCGATCGCCGAAAATGCACCGTGTGACAATCTTATAGGATTCGCGTATACGATAGCATTCTCACAGGGGAAAGGGGTCATTCCAGCCCCTTTCTCCCTGTGGAGCTCTTCTTTTTCTCTCCCGCTAGGTCATGTGGCCTCTCTTTAGCGAAGCCCGACAACGACGGCATAGGGTCCGCATAAACAGCTTCATTGTAAAATCACGTTCTTTCCATAAACCATTGCTGGTTGGACCAGCTGTATATTGCACCAGGCCTGTCAGGTTCGCTGACTATATATCCTTATTGTAGCAATGCATGGATTCACCTCAGCGGCGAGAAACGCACAATCTTATCTCGTTTCTTTGAGTATATATATAATCGCTCTGGCACTGCATGGCTAGCTTGAGACGACGCAGTCTGAGCTGTTTGTCGTTGCACGCAGATGCTGATCGACAGCATGCAGGAAGTGGACTCGCAGGGTATCGCCGCTTACCTCAAGTCGAGCAAGAAGAGCGAGCTGCTGGGCGGGATCGACTACGTGTGCATCTCGGACGGCGTCTGGCTGCGTCCGAAGACGCCGTGCCTTACCTACGCACTCCGGTGAGGTTACCATTGCGCGCACCATCGGATCTATGCAGGAGATCGGAATACACTAAATAAGTAAATAAATAAATAAATAAATAAATAAATAAATAAATAAATAAATAAATAAATAAATAGAGGGAGGAAGGGAGAAAGCATTAGAAGCAGCTAGTCTTTGACTCGGTGTAAATACAGGCACTGATGCTTTCCGCTGTACAAATAAAAAAAAGTATGCAGATGGAACCCGCATGTTGGAATATGAGAAGCGAAGCTTTCGTGTAGCGGTTGAATAAAGGCCATGAACGTGATCGTATTCTGCACAGCGTTTTGCACCGTAACGATTACCTCTATGCCAGTGAAGACGGCAAAATGCAGAGACCGCCACCATGTCACCCGCGGGGCTGCGCATTATTTATACTGTCTCCGGGATTGGCAACTTTTGCTATGACGCTGCATTCCGGCTCGGCGCGTCAACTAGGGTGGACAGATCCTGGAGACAGTGCAATAGTAAACTGCACTTGGCGAAAGACCGACTAAGCAGGTGCGCCGAACTGCGAACCCTAGGAAATTAGACATAGAGAGGTTTCCTTCAGTAAAGGAATCGTGCTCTTGATGACGTATATTTGTTGCAATAGAAATATTTAGGCATCATTTGTTTTATCACTGCGTGATTCCGTACACAACAATCTGAGCAGCCAGGACACTCGTAAGGGTTGTAAATTGGTAGTGCTGTCTCGAGCATGAGCTATTCGGCAAGAGCGCAGCACGTACCCAGAGGGCCATGGGCAGGAAGGTCAGGGAGAACTCGCAAGGAAAGCTTCGCTTAAAGAAGCAGTCATTGCGAAACAAAAGGAGAAGACCAAACGTTGTTTCGGTGGTTCGGCTAGAGCACAGCACATGACTTTGCCCGGCTGATGCTCTCAACATTCAAGAAAAGGCGAGTCAAATCGCGGTTTACATCTAAGAAATACAAGGTCCTCATGGACGCATTACTGTACCATTTGGTTTGTTTAGACTGCATTGCCTCTGGGATCGGCCCATATATTTTGGAAAGTACTGCCTCCGATTCTGATTTCAGCACTTCGGATTTCGGTTTTAGTCGCGTGCAGTTTGAACGAGCGCATCTGGATATAATTCTGGCCATGCTTCCTTGATTGCGCATTATTACTGCTCCGTATACATAGCTCTACGCTAGCCTGGTGCGTCTTTTTCGTTCCAAGCTTCATTTTGTCGCCTTTTCCGTTGTCCTACGTGCATTATAGGCGGCCTCAAATTGCCCTATTTTGATGGAAGTGGTCAGAAAGTGGCTGCCAGATACCCAGATCCGACGAACCCAAATCAATCTAATGTCTTTGAAGAAGTACTTGTCTTCAAAAAGGCAAAGGCACAATTTTCGATTGCTCGGGCGAGCAGCATTATAGAAAGGCGTTCGCGTGAAAATGGACAGAGAATTCTGAAACTAAATAAGTCGTTTGTGTTTCCCTGTCATAATTAACACGCGTGGGTAGCAGACAAGTAGCGGTGCACTCCATGACGCGAAAATGTTAAACTCACTGCGAGGTTAAATAAAGTGAGTGTAGTTGCGACGCTACGGCATCGGGCCAATCGACTGACGCTACATTTAACCTGGAACCGAATTCACAAGGCTATTTTTTTTATCGGTAAGCGCTCTTTGCCACTGACTGGCCGCCTTCGCTAAGGATATGTCCAGAATTTTATCTAACGAACAACTCCAGCGTAAGAGATTTTTTGGGGAACTTGGGCTTTGACTCCTCGGAGATTAAAATTGAAAGTTATTGCTGAAAGCATCGGAACCCGTAATCACAGGACGTTCGTACGCTACAGTATTTTGTAAGAAACGGCCTCGGCCAATCGTGAAGGCCGAGGTGACCGGCCAGTGACACAGTTTCTGCGAACTAAGTGCTCTGCTGATTTGACCTACAGCAAATTTCCATCGATCTTGCCCTGCCTGAATTCATACATGTGTTTATTGCTTCAAAAGGAACCTCTTAGAGAATTCAAGATCTTGACGTCGGGAACTAATAATGGTATAATTCGGTCGTACTGTGAAATACACAGAAGCTTTAAGTGTGCGACTGTGTTCTACGTCTAAAGTGAGCGGAGAGTATTTGCTGACGCGGTAGTCGTACCGCTCGCCGCCGCCAACAACTGGTGCACAGTTTTGTGCGTACCTAGCTGGTAAGCATCACATGCCTGTACTGGGTGGTAAGTATCGAGGTTTACAAGCTCAGGCGCGCTCTATAAACGCTTACACCAGCTGAACGCATCGATCGAATCTACCAAATCTCCAAAAATTAAAAAAAAAAATATGAGCCACAAGCCATCTTGTTTGCGCAGTTGTTCAAAGGACACAAACTTGAAGCCGCATTGACTCTTGTCACTGGTTTCTTTTCTCAGGGGCATATGCCATTTCCAAGTCGAAGTGACTTGCGCCGATTCGGACCTTCATTCTGGAGTCTACGGTGGAACAGCGTAAGATGTTCATTGGTCCGTGCGATGAATGTTGCAGCGTACACGCATGAAATTCGATCAGCTGTAGTAGAACTAAAGTAATCGTATAATTTTCTGTGCTAGGCTGCGTCACTTCTAGAGGCGTTGCACGTACAGTAACAATATTTTTATCTTCTCTGCATTCTCCTTAACATCAAGTTCGCGTTTGCCCGGTTAAAGGTGCGGGAGCGTGGGTGGGCGAGAGGTGCCCCATAAAGCACCAAGAAATGATTCTTACGGTTCTGGACTTTCTTGGACACTTAAACCGATTGCGTGTGTCCTGTAGCACCCGTTGTGTGCATAGTACATGTCATATACGCAACCCGTGATTTTTTTTACCCGGCAGCATCGAAGCGATGCCCGACCTGATGTACCTGCTCAACAGCTTGACTGACGCCGAGGGGCGAATCAAGGTGCCGGGCATCTATGACGAAGTGCTGCCCTTGACGCATGAGGAGCGCAAGGTGTACGAGGGCATCAAATTTGACCTTGTAAGCGGTGATCAGCATTAGCAAAGCGTACGAGTTTATCGAGTTCGACTTTGTAAGTCGTGACTTCTGAGGGCATTGAGTTCGACCTTGTAAGTCGTGATCAGTATTAGCAAGGTGTATGGGGGCATCGATTTCGACCTTGTAAGCGGGGATCAGCCTTCTAATAGTGATGAGGATTAGCAAGGTGTACGAGTGCATCGATTGCAAATTTGTAAGCGGTGATCATCATTAGCATGGCGTACGAGTGTGTCGAATTCGACCTTGTGAGCCGTGATCAGCATTAGCAGGGTGTATGAGGGCATCAATTATAACCTTGTAAGCGGGGACCAGCCTTGTAAGCGGTGATCAGCATTAGCAAGGTGTACGAGGGCATCGAGTTCGACCTCCTAAGTGGTGATGAGCCTTAGCAGGGAGTACGAGTGCATCCAGTTCAACCGTGTAAATGGTGATCAGCATTAGGATAAGCTTTACAGTGTCCTCGTTGAGCACCGTGGCGAGGATTGCGACAAGGGTTCAAAGGACTATAAACCATTGTCTTACAACTAAATGCACGCTCAGAATCATCCTAATTTTATCAAAGATATATGTTCATATCTAACGAGGCAAGGATGATAACGACTCGTTTGATGGCCTGCAATAAGTGTCTTGTCTAGTTAAGCAACGTATAAATTTTCTAGTGCTCTATGTTTAGTATGGGCCTGCTTTTTTGCTAGAGCAGGAAGAATCAGCAAACCTGAAAGACTGGATTTTGTTTTGTGAATGACAATCATATGAAGATACAGGAAGTGAGAGGCGCTGACTAACGCTGCCACTGCTAATCTTGTACACATAGAGAAATGTTCAACAAAGTGCACGGGAGGATGTCCGCCACGGTGGACTAGTTGATAAAGCACATGTACTGGTAATGCGGAAGGTCTAAGCTCGGCTCCCATATACCTTGAGTTGTTTTTTTGTCCATTTTCATTTCCTTTCACCTTAGTACGTCTACATTTCAAATAAAACGTAACAATTCATTTCCCCGATGCTTTCACTAGCTTCATTTCCTGTTTCGGCTATTGTTAGGGAACGGCGCATTGTGTCTCTGCCACTTCTGATCGTCGACTTAGTAGCGCTGAAAATCGTGAAAGCTTTCCAGCAATACCACTCAGGTTTACTGTCTTTATCGTTTGGGACATATTTGGCACCTTAGAAATTGTTACGTGCGCCTGAATTCAATGTGCCTGGATCCAGGTGGAAGGTATACAATTCAGTACAAAAGAAGAAAAAATCGATCGGTGAATTGTATCGTAGCTTACGATTCCTTTTTTTTTATGATAGCCACAAAGTCAAACACAAATCTTGCATTGAATGAATGAATCAGTTGAGCAATGAAGCTGTTAGTATAGTTCGTAGCGTAGATTTACTTCCTGAACGCCACGGCTGACAAGACACAGCAGTGTTCGAAAAATGCACGTGACCTGTACGTGGCTTGGTTGCTCCTATATTTGACAGACGAGAGGCTACAGATAAAAGTGAATATAATAGGCACCTTCATATGAAAAAAGAAATGGCGCACCAGAGTAGGGTTACGGTAATAGCTGGAGTTAACTTGTCTACAGAAATGACGAAGCAAAACACAAAAAAATTAAAGCCACTGAGGGAATAATTTGATAGGGGTACGATGCCAACAAATTGAAGAAATGTAACAAAAATGAAGAATGGAAAGGGTAACAGCCGGGGACCACTTGACGTGTCTTTCCCTTCTCAGTAGTCTTTATCTATATGCTTACGTTAATGGGGACCTTTGCAGGAAGCGTACAGAAAGGAGGTGGGCGTCCCCAGGCTAGCCGTTGCCGACAAGGTGGAATTACTGATGCGTCGGTGGCGGTATCCTTCGCTCTCTATCCACGGTGAGAAAAACCGCCTACGTCCCCGAAATTTTGCGCCGTAGAAGTAACTCGAAGAACATGCGGATTCCGTTAGATGTTGTCGAAGCTGTGCGCACACTTTCATGGGATACGACGCCAATGATCTGGCCGAGTGGTTTTCATGTCTTGCTGTCGAGGAGCTGCCCGTTAAGTTTTCTTTTTTCATTTAACTGGCGACATAAAATATACGCACTCGCAAGAGCTGCACAGAGGGGTTTCTTTTCTTTTTTTCATTTGTCTATATTGAAAAACGCAGTTTGTATTTCGAACTCAGGACGTCTCCAAGTGCACCGATATGCGCACTGTGCGCGCTTTATGCTCGCAGTATACGAGTGCGCCGCTACTTTCGGCTGTCTCAAATAGTAAGGACGATGGCGTCACGCCCTTGCAACAAAGGGATTCCCTTCGATAGCGCTGAAAAATTTGATCCGCCGTCTTCCACTTACGGCCCATCTTATAGCCCTTGTGCACATTTTCCGACACCACCAATCAACCTTCGAAACCAGGTCGACACTGCAGCGCCACGCCCTCTTGGGACATTAGCAGTAATGGAATGTGTTGAATCAGCTGGTAGTACTTAAAGATATATCGGCAGTAGCATCCACACGTACTCTTACTTGGCGTAGAGCCACGTCTTGTCGAGAAAAGCGAACGTGCCCTCCTCCGAAGCCCCTGCTGCTGGAACGTCGCGTTTTGGAAATGCCACATGTCGATCGGTGCAGGCGTCGAGGGTGCCCACTGGTCGGCCGGCGACAAGGCTGTCATACCGGCCCGGGTGGTGGGCAAGTTCTCGATACGCACCGTGCCAAACCAGAGGGTGCAGAAGGTGCGCGAGTGCGTCGAGAAGCACCTGCAGGGCCAGTTCACCAAGCGGGGAAGCCCCAACCAAGTCAAGTGAGTCGCGCGAAATTGGGCGTGGTTCTTTGCTGCCCATCTCCTTCAGGATCATCAAGTGAACGGTCCTGGTCATTAATATAGTAGTTCAATGAAAATTATATGGTATGACGATATGCCAGCTGACAACAAATGCCGAAGGAAACGCTTGCGGTGGTTTCGTATAAAAACTCCTTGGACGCAAAGGTGTGCGCCAAAAGTTGGCCCTTCACGCATCTGAACAATGGGGCAGCGCAAATGCGTGTAGTGACGGAAATTAGATAGAACAGCTATCATGGACAGAAGCAGGGTTAGGCTGGTACTAAAGAAATAAAGGAACAAGTGGATCAAGCCTGTGTAGCGAAAAGTCTCCAAGAAAGCCAGGTTCTAGGCACATTTGTTGGTTTATATGCCGGAAATATGCGTTTTTTTTTTTACATTTGTACAATATGCGGGCTCAAGCTGCGGCATTTGTCGCCATGACTCACACTCCTATAAACCACAGGGTAGCCTTGGGAAAACCTAAATAACGTAGCATTGCGTATAGCCTGTTGCCATATCTATGTCCTCACCCACGTAACGTGATGTTTCAGGGTCATCATGACGCACTGTGCCGAACCTTGGTTCATAGATCCCAGTGGACCGAACTTCCAAGCCGCCGAGGCCGCCGTGAAACACGGTACGTCAGTGATGAATTGCTTAATTTAGTAAATAACGAAGCACTTCACTAATAATTGTTTTTTGAGGCTAATTCATAATGATGTGGCAAATGCAGTAAATGTCAGAAGCGACTTGTCTGATTAACATAAGCACATTTAAAATTGTTATTTTCTTTACTCGTTTTGTATGTCTCATAAGAGTAGGCAGCACAGTATAGCAGATAGCGTTAGTTGGGATCCATTGGATACAGAAGTCTCGTGGTTCGCAGTATAGGGTGAATCGTCGTTTCGTATTAACTACAGGGCATTCCGCATAACCCACCGTGACGTTTTGGGACGTTTAATTTTCCAAAACGTATATTTAAACGTTATCTTCTCTTCATGTAACGCAACTATGCTCATATTCTTTGAAGTTATTCAGGAAGCGAACGTCAGTGTAAATAGAAAAAAAAAGTATAAGATAATCAGGTGACGCGCAGCATTGGCTCAAAAAGTTGAAAATGTTGATGCCTTTCCTGCAGGACATCTGTATTTAGCGGAGTCCTTGCAGGCTTTCACAGGGACGTGCGAAATCGGAATATAGAGACGCTCAGAGAATGCACATATGACAGATCTTCGGAGGGCAACTGCTCAATCCCAAAACATATATTCCCGTGACACCGCTAGTTCCCAACACCAATTACATTTGTTGCTTTTAATTAGCAATTTCGCTCGAGCTGTGCTCGTCGACGCCGCCTTAGTTTTTTTTTTTTTCGAACTCTCCCGAAGTTTCCTGACCGTGGTTGCTGCTGTTTTGCCGAGCAACTCACGCTTATGCGTGCACGATGGTAATCGAACCTAGGTGCCCCAGCACAGCAGCCCGATGCTTCAACCATTTGATTACGTTCGCACGCATACTTCTCCTGTGCCGACACCAATTAGCTCATTAAGATGATAGCCACGTGTGTCGCATTGCTTAGCACGAGTGTGCGACAGCGCATGCGCGCACGCGCGCCAGTTTCCTTTACGCTAAAAGCGCAGGAATGGAATGGGCAAATTTATAGCATTTGCTTAACCGCCTGGCGAAAGCTTAGCTGTATGTACGTAGATTCTAAAATGTGCGTTGGTTCTGCACATCTCTCTCTCTCTCTCCTGCGTAACAGCGTACGGCGTGGTGCCCGATAAGATCCGCGGTGGCTTCACGGTGGGCCCGGCGAAGCTTATCCAGGACAATGTCTGCCGGGACGTGCTGGTCATGTCCATCAACCCGCCCGGCTGCGGGTTCCACTCGCAGAACGAGAGCGTCAGCGTCGCCGATCTTGTCTCCGGGGTGCGCCCTCTATATTTTCTTTCTCGTTTAATTCTGGAGTTTTACGTGCCAAAACCCCGATGTGATCGAGACAAAGCGTAGTGGGGGACTTCGGGTTAGTTTCGACCACTTGGGGGTTCTTTAACAGGCACCCTGTGCACGGTATACACGGGTATTTTCGCATATCGCCCCCGCCGAAATGTGGCCGCCGCGGCCGGGATCCGATCCCGCAACCGCGGGCTTAGCAGCGCAACACCATAACCACTACGCGACCACGGCGAGCCTTGTTTCTTTCTGTTGTTTCGTTGTTGTCAGAACGCCATAAGCCACAAGCTATATTAAAAGGCCGAGACCTTTTTCCAGGATAAAGTCCAGGAGCGCCCGGTGCATAAGACACCATGCTAAGAGATTTCCTAGCTATACCGCAGTTTTCTAAATCGGCACATTGGCATTGTTAATATGGCAAGCTGCAACGCATGCTTGTTTACTTCAGCACGGAGGACAGCTGAAGCGTAAATTAATTTCGGTGAATGAGAAGAGCGCTTGTTTGCTGGCCTTGGGAGCGGCCATATATAAAGCGCTCGTGTTCACCCAGCGCTGCGCATGAACGGTTGGCAATATTTGGGATAGCTTCCGTTGGGGGGGGGGGCAAGCACGTCTTTATTTTCGCCACTAAGGACGAAAGCTTTTATTGGCCAGCTTCCTCGTGCACGAGAACTTAGCACGCTTACGAGCATATAAACAAAAGGTGGTAAAAAAATCACCGCCCAAGCACAGCACTCCGCACAGATGGTTAACCAGCGAAGCTGAAATGTGCGGCGCCACTGTTTATCACTGTGTTAATCCCGACGGTTGCTTAAACGACGGCTAGGTAGGCTGCAGGATTCTCGGTGCGCAGTTGCTGCTTGCGCTCAGCTGCACGAGCCTGTTCTTGTGCTCGGGCTGCAGCATCGGCACGGCGTAGACGAGCTCGTTCCCGGTTCTGCTCGCGGCGTTGCTGATCAAAAGCTACTTGCTCCTCAGGAGTACGTGTGACGCGTGGTGTTGTAATCGCACCGCTGGCCCGAGTTGTTGGGGTCTCGGTGCTGACGCCCGTTATTGCCAATGGGTCGCAAGCCCCAAGGGTAGCGTTGGCCTGGCGGCCTGGGGCACTGGAAGCATCCGAAGGTCCCGGCAAAGCATGAGAAGACTGGTAACAGAACAACTTGTTTATTCTAACATAGCAAAAGAGCGGCCGGTCAGGTCGACCGGAGTGGAGAGACGGGAGAGCACGTAACTCAACAGTACAAATCGGAGCCTCCCCCTGGCGTCCGGGGGCAGCTGCTCTTATACTCTCGGCGTCGCGGTCCAAAAGGGAAGGAGGGAAGGTCACGGGATGAAGGTCACGGGACGGCGCAGCAGGAGCCCACGACGGCGCGAACTGTCGGGCCGAGAGACCTGCTGAACCGAGTGTAGTGACGCATCGCCCACCTTCACCCACACGACGGCGTGAACAGTTGAGCCGAGAGACGTCCAGGCTCCTCATTCGGGGAACTCCGCTCCCCGGCTGCCGCGCTTTGACAAGCGAGGGCACACACACACACACGCACACACGAAGACACGTGGCACTGAAACACGCCTGGACACGCTTGGCGGGTAGGCGTCGCGGCGGCGTCGGACGGGCCAAAATGTCCGCCGCTTTGAACAAAGCCCCGGCGTCCGTTGCATCCGCGCCGGCATTACCGCGCGTTGTAGGCGAAACGTAACAGACCGCCCCGCCGGGGGAAGGAGATCCCGATGGTCAGGGGACTGCATCCGCTGTCCGGAGGGATGTCGCTCGATGATGCTCATAACCGTAGTCGGGCGTCCTTTGGCGTTTCTTGAGCGCAGCGCACAGAGAAGGCCTCGTTCTCACGTTCAGGTGCACACAGGACACTGCAAAGTGACTTCGGGAGAGTTGACGTTTTGTTCTCGTTTCCGGCAAGCGTTAGAACTACGCCGAAAGTCAACCGCTCAGTCAGCAAGCACGGCACAACCCTCACTAAGCCCTGCCAGGCTCTTTCCCCTTTTATACTGCTGCCTAGTTCCTTACAGTAGTTTAGCAGCACTCAGAACGCGTCCACAAATCGGAAAATTGCACTAGAAAGCACATCATCACTTTGAAACACTACACAAAAGCAATAGGTTAAAAATCCTGCCTCAGGAAGAAAAACATCAGTAACAAGCAATTTTGAGGCTGATTCCCACGTTAGGGGCTTCGACTTAAGCCATCGGCGTTACCGTTGAGACTCCCCTTTTTGTAACGCACCTCAAAGGAATATTGTTGCAAAGCGAGGCTCCAGCGCAGGAGGCGGCCATTTTTGGGAGAGATGGTCTGCAGCCATTGGAGAGGGCAGTGATCCGTTTCAATGATAAACCTCGAGCCAGCTAGGTAACATGACAATTTCTGAACGGCCCACACGATACACGCACACTCTTTCTCGGTGGCGCTATACGCCTGCTCACGACTGGTCAGCTTACGACTAGCATACAGGACGGGGTGTTCTACTTCTCCATTTTCCCGTTGGCACAGTACAACGCCCATGCCTCGCTCACTAGCATCACACTGAACAACGAACCCTTTTGTGTAGTCGGGCGATCGTAGCACAGGCTGGCTTGTTAGGGCGCTCTTTAGGGCGCTAAAAGCTCTTTCCTTCGTCTCATCCCAGACGACTGTTTGCGGCTCTGTCTTTCTTAGAGCATCCGTTAGGGGAGCCGCGATATCAGAGTACCTGGGGATGTACCTCTGATAGTAGCCGGCGACACCTAAGAACGACCGAATATCGGTCTTCGTGCGCGGTTGCGGGAAGTCTCGCACAGCGGCCACCTTTATTTCAGAGGGGCGGCGACGACCCCGACCAATCACGTGTCCGAGGTAGACAACCTCGGCCTGTGCTAACTGGCACTTGGGAGCCTTGACTGTCAAGCCCGCATCGCGCAGGCGGGTTAGCACTGCCCGCAAGTGGGCCATATGCTCAGGCCAGGATGCGGAGAATATCGCTACGTCGTCTAGATACGGTAAAGCGAATTCTTGCTGTCCCCGCAACACTTTATCCATGAGGCTTGAAAAGCAGTATGGCGCGTTCTTCAAACCAAAACTCAAAACTTTAGGACGGAATGTCCCCATTGGTGAAATGAACGCCGCATACCTACTAGCCTCTTCTGTAAGTGGAACCTGCCAATAACCCCTGACAAGATCTAGGGTGGAAATAAACTGAGCGCTACTCACTCTCTCAAGGCGCTCCTCGATGTTAGGGATCGGATAAATTTGATCCTTAGTGATGGAATTAAGCCTGCGGTAGTCGACGCAAGGACGAGGTTCCTTGCCCGGTACCTCGACTAAAATCAAAGGGGAGGTATAATCACTCTCACCCGCTTCAATAACACCGAGCTGTAGCATTTTCTTTACCTCAGCCTCCATAATATCGCTCTGGCGGGGTGACACCCGGTACGCCTTGGATCGTACTGGCTCTGGGGAGGTAAGTTCTATGTCATGAGTAAGGACAGAAGTCCTACCAGGCCTCTCAGAGAACAGACCTTGAAACTCTTGTAAGAGCTGGTGTAGTTCGGTTTTCTGCTCAGGCGACAGCGATGCTTTACTTATTAAGTCACTAATGACTTGATCGGTGTCTTTCCTGTTCGTCACTGAGCCTAGTCCCGGAAGCTCTTCTAACTTTCCCGCATCGGGAATTTCCTCTCCAGTATCTGGTGCCTTTAACGCTACAGGCTCAATTTTATCCCGTTCGGGCGTGCTCTGAATACTAGCTTGCTGCGCCTCTGACCCTTTCTCATCGTTCAACAACGTCGGCCCCGCAACTACCGCCTTTGCAGCGAGCTCCCGAACCTTCGATCTGGTTAAGGCCTGAACGCTAGCCTCACCAAACAAAAGCCCCTTCTCGCGCAGGATGTGATCGGACCTGTTCGAAAATAGGTACGGGTACTGGGGGGGCAGCATAGATGACACTGCGGCCTCCGTCTCAAGTGCTCCGAAAGGTCCTTCAATAAGCACTTTTGCTACCGGCAGACACACGCTATGAGCTTCCACTGCTTGCTTGATCCATGCGCACTCGCCCGTGAACATATCGGGTTCTACGTAAGAGGGGTGAACTACATCCATTGTAGCTGCGGAATCGCGAAGCACTCGGCACTCTTTCCCGTTCACGAGGAGGTCTCGCATGTAAGGCTCGAGAAGCTTCATGTTCTCGTCAGTGCTGCCTAATGAAAAAAACACGACTTTTGGTTTTGTTTCTGGGCACTGCGCCGAAAAGTGACCCGGCTTCTGGCACGTATAACACAGGCGCGCTTGCCTCGCCTCGAACCGCTTTCTGCGTTCGGCTTCGGCTGCCGCCGTCTCCTTACGTTCGGTCGGACACTGCGCCGAAAAGTGACCCGGCTTCTGGCACGTATAACAAACGCGCGCTTGCCTCGTCTCGAACCGCTTTCTGCGTTCGGCTTCGGTTGCCGCCGTCTCCTTACGTTCGGTCGGACTGCTTTCACTCGCATCCGCACTACGTGTATCCCCCTTTGCTCTCAAGGGCGTGAACTTTGGCCTCTCAAACTTGGAGCCAAATTCACCCTTTTGACCGTCCTTAGCTCCACGAGCCCGACGCGTCACAAACTCCTCGGCTAGCTCAGCGGCTCTAGCCACCGTACTAACGTCTGGCCTATCCAAGACCCAGTACCGCACGTTCTCAGGTAACCGACTATAAAACTGTTCTAGCCCGAAACACTGCAGAACTTTCTCGTGGTCACCAAACGCTTTCTCTTCTTTGAGCCACTCCTGCATGTTTGACATAAGCCTGTACGCAAACTCTGTATATGACTCACTTCTGCCTTTCTCATTTTCCCGAAACTTCCGACGGAACGCCTCCGCTGACAGCCGGTACTTTTTTAGCAGACTCGATTTCACTTTGTCGAAATCCTCTGCCTCCTCTTTCTCCAAGCGAGCGACTACGTCGGCCGCCTCGCCGGGTAGCAAAGTGAGCAAGCGCTGTGGCCACGTTTCCCGAGAGAACCCCTGCTTCTCGCACGTTCGCTCAAAGTTAACCAGGAACAAACCAATGTCCTCTCCAAGCTTAAACGGCCGCATCAGGTCAGTCATTTTGAACAATACTCGTTCTCCTGCACCGTGTGCCTGACTTCCATTACGAGCGCGTTCCATCTCTAACTCGAGACGCTTCATTTCCAAAGCGTGTTCACGCTCTTCTTTTTCTTTCTGTTCTATAAGTTCGCGCTCATGTCTTTTTGCCCGCTCCTCAATGGTCTCAAGGCAATCCGACAGCTCGTCATCCTCAGCTTCTAACTCAAGAATAGCCCTTAGCAGTTCTGGTTTTCTGAGTTTGTCTGAGACATCCAGACCCAACTCTCTTGCAAGCTCCAGCAATATCGGTTTGCGCAACGACTTCAAATCCATGGCTGCTCTGAATGCTGCTTTCTCTACTGCCTACTATTGTCTTGCCGCAAACTAACCCGGTAGCAACGACAACCACAATTACCAGCTCTGTTTCTGACACTAACAAAAGCCTGGCAAAACTCAGAAGAAGAAAGTCCCGCACTCACCAAACCTCGCAGCCAAGACTTCAGCGCAGTCGTTCCGCTGCAGGCAACCAGTCATCACACAGGGCTCGTTGCACTGCTCCCGGATGGTCGTTGTGCTGCTCAGCATACATTCAACCGCATCTCTTCGCTGCTGGCCTCCGTTGTCGCGATCTCACCGCTGGCAACCAGATGTCGTAATCGCACCGCTGGCCCGAGTTGTTGGGGTCTCGGTGCTGACGCCCGTTATTGCCAATGGGTCGCAAGCCCCAAGGGTAGCGTTGGCCTGGCGGCCTGGGGCACTGGAAGCATCCGAAGGTCCCGGCAAAGCATGAGAAGACTGGTAACAGAACAACTTGTTTATTCTAACATAGCAAAAGAGCGGCCGGTCAGGTCGACCGGAGTGGAGAGACGGGAGAGCACGTAACTCAACAGTACAAATCGGAGCCTCCCCCTGGCGTCCGGGGGCAGCTGCTCTTATACTCTCGGCGTCGCGGTCCAAAAGGGAAGGAGGGAAGGTCACGGGATGAAGGTCACGGGACGGCGCAGCAGGAGCCCACGACGGCGCGAACTGTCGGGCCGAGAGACCTGCTGAACCGAGTGTAGTGACGCATCGCCCACCTTCACCCACACGACGGCGTGAACAGTTGAGCCGAGAGACGTCCAGGCTCCTCATTCGGGGAACTCCGCTCCCCGGCTGCCGCGCTTTGACAAGCGAGGGCACACACACACACACGCACACACGAAGACACGTGGCACTGAAACATGCCTGGACACGCTTGGCGGGTAGGCGTCGCGGCGGCGTCGGACGGGCCAAAATGTCCGCCGCTTTGAACAAAGCCCCGGCGTCCGTTGCATCCGCGCCGGCATTACCGCGCGTTGTAGGCGAAACGTAACAGTGGCCTACCCATTTTGGAGCTGGAGAGAAACTGCTGCGCGCGCATTCGTCTGCGTCGGGAAGCAACGACGTCACTACTGTCGCAGCCAATTGCGCGCCTTTCTTTTTCTCTTTCTTTTTTGCGCATGCGCATGGGGTTACGCCGGACGAGTTTTCGGCGTACAGGCGACAGACGGACGGATGGACACATCGGCTAGCCATATATAGCTTCACTGTAAAACGGGGCGAACTATGACTCTCTATTGAACGGACAAGCTCGGAGCTACAGTGTACTGTGCTGAATCCGGCCGCCTTGGCATTTTCTACAGTGTGCTCATTGTGGGCGTATGGAGATGCTTCATGGACGACTAAATAGCGGCTTTTTTGCGGCTGCTTTCTCATTGTACTGGCAACCGCACTACTGGTGACCTACCGTCGTTTCCTTTCATCGTCATTGCGCTGCTTGCGTACTTATGTCGAATCAACTATTCCAGGTATCGATGTTGCCCATTTTTTTTTACTTCTAACACTTAAAAAGAGACGCCTGCAAAGTTTACTTGAGTTACGTCACTATAAAACTAAATTATCTGGCCCGGCGGACATCATTTGCAGGAACAATCAGTGCAATCCATCCACAAATTATGCTAATTACATGAATTAGTTAAAACTTCAAAGAAGGTATCTGTGTTAGAAAGTTGAAGGGAATCGTCATATAATAGTCTAGCTACGTATTGCTATATTTCGAAACGTCTATAAATAACTGGCCGTTAAATTAATTCAATTTTACTGATTACGCGCGCGGCACCACGAAGCGCGGTCCTCCGTCCAACTTCTCTGTGACGACGAACTTAAGGGCGGCGTAAAAGGAAGCTGCTTTCTCCCTTTCCTTTTTCCACGTAAGTGCTCTGAACCTGTGACCGTGGACTAAAGAAGTAGACCCTTGCGTAACAACCCGATACGCCCGACTTTTTGTGGATTTTAGAAATAGCAAATTTTAAACGAGCTTTCGTTCTTCCACCATATTATTTTCAGGCGAAGCTGTTCGCTGCTTACATGCACGAGCTGTCGAAGCTGAAGTAACGAGCCGGCCGGAAGAAAGAATGTCCCGTCACCTGGGACCACTGCAGTGCGACGCACTTCGACGCGTATTCTTCCTGGGTGCTGGAGGCGCTATTTCAAGTGGCCGTTTTGTCTACAAGCTCGTCGAATTAAGAACAGTGGTGACGCAGTCATGTTAAGAAACTGTCTTTGCAGGCGAAGGGAATTTTTTATTTGTGCACGGCATTTTTAATTTTCTGTGTGCACGCGTATTTTGCACCGCCTTTGAGTAGATAGGGTTCGTGTGGCTAAGCAATCTTCCTTGGCGAGAATTACATTAATATTTTATTTCCATGAATCATGACAATTGAGAAAACACAGATACAAGAAAATATTTTGCTTCAATTACAACTTTTCATCACGTCACTCTGACACGTGTGCCATTACAGGGATGAATCTACATGTTCCCGTCTACTCGCCTGGTGCAGAGATTGAATTTACAAACGGCGCCATTTACCATCGAGCTATAAATGAAATGTTGCATTTGTGGACTTCACCACTATATTCCATTGGCTCCAGGTAGCTTTAGTTTTTGCAGGTTCAGAAGTGCAGTCGCAAAATAAAAGCGGCAACGCGATCACTTCTTTAGACGGTAGAATAGCCATTTAATTCAGTTGGCAGCCTTTCTATTGTGCAAAAAAGTGAAAATCATAGTTTGGCTGTTGCAGTGTGATATCTACATAGACGTTATGAAGTTTGCCGAACATGCTCGGTGCTGGAAAGGGCACATTCGCGCCTATACAGTCCAACGTTTTTACAGGACTTTCGAATTTGTCGAGCTTTATCAAACTTACAATGAATTCAGATTAGAAGGCTCAAGGGTGTCGCTTTCTGAGAGCAGCCCAGTTTGTGGAATTTTCAGGCTCGTATGTGCTTCGGTTTATCGGGCTTCACAGTTATGTCGTCGATACGTCTTTATAGTTTCAAAAGCAGGCGCGCTGCCAGGCCTGGCGGTGGCGTGATGCGCGAGACTGGCAGCCACATAGAGCGAGTGGCAACGCATGTCGAGGTCCCTGAGCTAGTCGCGGTTCTTCAACCGGCTTGCTAAAGAAGGAAAACCGCTCACCTTCACGCTTACGAAATCGATAAGAGGGCTTACATTGTCACCTTCGTCTCAACGACTTGTGCAGTGACGCGAACCGATCACGCAGTTTCACGTACAGTATATTTGGAAGCAACAGTTCTCAGAGGTAGAATCGCGAGGAATAATAGAGCACCGAATTTGTTTAATTATAAGCAGCACGTATTCGCGACGTGTGCATTGAAATGTGACACCTTAATAAGTAAGAAGTAGCTTTCTCCGTCGGACATTTGTGCTCGTCGAGCGCGCTTCTTTGCGAGGGGCGTGCTTGTTTAGCCAGAATTGACTTTTAAAGGCATTTGAGTGCTCTCGTCCACATTGCTTGAGAGGTACATTGGTGTGTGTGTGTTTATATATATATATATAAACACACTACATATAATAACACACTACATATATATAAACACACTATATATAAACACATATAGCGGTAAATGCTAACGCATTTACCGCTATATCGCACTAAATTTTTTGTTAGGTGGGTGATCCTTAACGGCGCTTATTAACACGCAGAGAGGGATGGGTTAAAACATAAGTTTTAACCCATCCCTCTCTGCACCTGTGTCTCCGTTGTCTCACTCGGTTATCTGTGAGGCTTCTATGGCCATTATATGGTGTCGCAGTAAGAGCATGGAGGAAAAAAAGGGAAGCCTTTTCTTTCCTTCTGGGTCAAGACAGTAGTAAGTGAGTGAGCGAGTGAGCGAATAAACTTTTATTGGGTCCAGCAAAACGCGATGAAACGCGCACCCGGCTAATCCTCCGACGGGACTGAGAGGTCTAGCCTGTCGGCCTGATCGCGGGCGCGCTAAACGGCCAGGATTTGGTCTTCAAAGACAAGACTTCGTAGGAGCGCGTCTCACTCTTCCTTGGTGAACCTGCGGCCCAACGACCCGCACTCCCAGAGCATGTGAGACAAAGGAGCAGCCTCACCACAGGCCACGCAAGAACAGTTCGGGTAAATCGCAGGATATATGCTGTTGAGGGATGCCGGATTTGGGTAGGAGTTAGTTTGCAAGAGTCTGAGCGTGACCGCCTGCGGCCTGCTTAGCTTGGAATGAGGCTGTCAGCGAAGTTCTTGGTGGGGGCGAGTCCGATCTCCTCGAGGATACGCCTGCCGGCTGGCGTGTTGGACAGGAGAGTTAGCTGGGCCCCATTCCTGAGCCTCAGCTATCTCCTCCATGGTGTTCTGTATGCCGAGCCGGAGGAGGTCCTCGGTATATGTTCTGACGGGCAGCCCGAGGGCTCTCTTGACGAATTTTTTAATGAGGGCATTGAGCTTGTCCCGCTCGGCTCTGAGCCAGTTGTGCATGGCCATCGGGTAGATGAAGTGACAGAGCACAAAGGCGTTGATGAGCCACAACAGGTTGTCCTCCTTGAGGCCACGATGTTTGTTCGTGACCCTTCGCACAAGGCAAAAAGCGTTGTCGGTCTTCGCAATGATCTTGCGCAACGCAGTGCCGTTGCCATTGACAGCCCTTGTGTCTGCCCCATCTTTCTTTTCTGTAAAGTAGAAGCTCAGATTTGGTCGGGGAGCACCTGAGTCCGGTGGGTAGCAGCTATTGCTCCGTGACGTCTACGGCCTCTTGCATGGCGCTTTCCACCTGCCCTTCGCTACCGCCGGTGCACCAGAACGGGATGTTGTCGGCGTAGATGGTGTATTTGATACATTCAACTTGGGCCAGCTTTCTCGAGAGGCCGACCATGCAGATGGTGAAGAGAGTAGGCGAAATGACCGAGCCTTGTGGCGTGCCCCGCGGCGTGCCCCCTGGGCCCAGGAGCACGTCGTCGGAGACAAAAGTCGCCGATCCGCAGCTTTTCTTTCGTCCCCGTCAGGAACAAACGGACGTAGTTATACAGCCTGGGGCCCACATCGAGGTCCGCGACGGAGGCCAGAATGTATTCGTGGAGAACGTTGTCAAACGCCTTCTCGAGGTCGAGTCCGAGAAGGGCCCTGGTGTCCATGGTACTGCCATTGATGATATGATGTTTAATCATCTTCATGGCGTCCTGCGAAGAGAGGCCAGCACGGAAGTCAATCACGTTGTGGGTATACACGTTGTTCTCTTCGAGATATCTGCTTAGTTTGTTGAGGACGACGTGCTCCTCAACCTTCCCGACGCAGGACGTGAGAGAGATGGGGCGGAGGTTGTCCACGTTCAGAGCCTTGCCGGGTTTGGGGATCAGGACATTTATGCGGTCTTCCATTGCTCTGGGACGCTGCCGTTTTTCCACGTCTTGTTGATCTTCTCGGTGAGGTATTCGATTAAACGGTCGTCAAGGTTCCGCAGCATCTTGTTGGTGATTCTGTCGGCACTTGGCGCAGACTTGCTGTTGCGCGCAAAATTCGCTTGTATAATTTCCCCCACGGTGAAGTCTTCGTACAACTCCGGATGGGCCGAGCTGAAGTTGTCAGGAAACCGGACTTCCTCGTGTGCGTGCTTTACGGGCAGGTACTTTTCCATGAGCTTGGCAACCAGCTTGTCACCGTAACAGGATCTGGTAGCTTCGTGCAGTATCAAGTTTTGCTTGGACGCCAGCTGGAGTACCGCTCATTAAATGCCAAAATTCAAAGTATGCACCACTTTGAGGTGAGCAACAGGTACCTTGTAGATGGTCGTGATATTGTGTTAAGAGTCTGGGGCTGTTAACGAGTAAATGAAGGTTGCGGGGCTTCTTCGATAATTTTCGCCGTTTAAATTACACTGGCATTGCTATATTGCTATATTAATACAATCTCACGCATCTTTCTCACTCGGGATTGTGGAAATTTCAAATTTCAATTAATTATACCTACCTTCTTTGCTGAATCGGGGCTTTTCGGCCTCCATGCAAGACTATAGGCTTATAGTAGGTGACGTCACAATGCTGCCGAATTAGAGATGGAGGCTTTAACGGATAAACGGGGAAATGTTATGCAACGTGACGGCACGCTGGCTGACGCTAGGGTAAAGGGGCTAAAGTTATATCATTCCGATGACTCCGGCTTCATGGGCGAAATCCTACATGGATTGCAGCACGCGAGTAGCGTTGGCTTGCGGCCGGGCTGAACTTCATTGTTTATACAACGAGACATCAGCACGGTAGAGTGCCCGCTTAGCCTGCAAACTGGTGCTTAATCCCACACAGTATACTTCATTGTACTACAGGCGCCCGTGTGTGGCACGTCCAGCATGTTGTGCTGAACGGTACTTGACTTACGGTGGCTGAGTCGTATTTTGTGCCACGGCGACTTGCATGTTCTCGCCATTTGGCGAGTATACGTCTTCTGTAAGGGCTGCACCAGCTCTCGCTTTATGAATGACTTGAGCTCCACGAGAGGTAGGCCTTTGGGCAATGGGTTTTAATCGAAGAAAAGATCAAGAAGGAATAGGAAAGATGCCAGACTGCAATAGATGTAGTAAAGCACGATCGGACCAAGCGGACTAAGTGACATTTTGTCGCCGCCTCGTCTGGAAAGACGCGCCAATAACAACAATAAAAGAAAATCATCTGTCGGTGTCTCGATAGCAGCGCCGCCACCAACGCGGTACTAACGGCCATACGCCTGAAGGGAAATGGCAGTGGACGAAAAGGCACTTTGTCCCAGGTGGGAGCCGAAACGACGTCCTCCGCATTACGCGTGTGAAGCTTTTCCAAGAAGCTTTCTTGGGTATTTGCGTACGTGTACAATATCAGCCCTTGGAGTGTTAGCGTTGCCAGAGTGTTGGCCAACCGGCGGTGGCTAATTCTATACGCGTAACGCGTAGCCTCGTCTTCGCCGTGCATCGGAACGCATGTAGGCGCACTAGCTGCGCGCTCATCGCCATTTTAGCTCTCTGATAAGTTTGCTGGCCCTTTTCGGTTGAAGCCGAATTTTGCGAAAGAGGGTTCGGTGCGCTTTTGTCGCTTCAAAACGAAAACATTGACGTTTACACATGGCTAACCTCACCAGCAACCAACGTCGGCTTTCATCACAGCGGCGCGATTCAGAACGTATGCTACTACAAATAATTTCGCGAAATCATCGTTGTCAAGGTCTGTTTCCCGCATCTCAATTTTCCTTGGAACAACAAATGATGCTCCACTAGAAATCTTGAAGTAATGGTTGGTTACGAGAAACGGTGCCGAGTCCCCACACTGAACTTTTGCCTGCACAGGTCTGGTCTGGATATATCACTTTTGTGTCCTTTAAATGAGAGTGAATGTCTGCAACATTTCTTTTTCAGCATGACGCTCGTTCATTATTCAAAGGCACCGATTTTTAGATGAACCCTTCCAAAACCTTGACTTGAATTTGACTGTTCCGGTAATTCTTCTCTTTGGCGTTATCGTACCGGGCCCCAGGAACGTTTGTGAAACGCTTTGCAACTTTCTGCGCGATACAAAATAATGGCATGCTAAAATTGTTCGCTTTACTTCTCATGCTCACGTAATTTTTACTGCTATATTTAGATTCTTAAGCATTCGTATCTGTAACAGTATACATTTTATTTCACATTTACAAGATACTTATTTCGTTTTGCCTCTATTTCCTAAAAAAAAAAAAAAAGTCTCTTCACCGCCCGATTCACGGCCATTCCCCCAGTGTGGATTGTGCTATTCCAATAAGGAGTAATAAGTGGTTCCCGGAATTCCGGGAAAAGGCATGCAGATTGGGTTTTATCAATATTTATTATGAATACAGACGAACACGGCTTGCATTTCTGCAGTTCTGACGTGTCCTGACCTATCCGCACTGTAAAATAAGGAACAAATAAGTATCCGCAAGACGTAACTTCTGGATGCCCAAAAATAGAATGTGTGTATCGCGTTATCTTGTTCTGCGTGGTGTGTCACGATGGTTTCACCATAAAATGGTTTTAGTGTGTGTGTGACTCCGTGACCATCATCCACAAGGTCGCAGTGCCACCCATAGTTGTGTGTGTACATATATTGTTAGCAAAGTATTTGCATCTCATCTTTCTCATCTGTACATATCACCATCGATTCATGTCATCATCGTATCTGTACATATCATCATCAGAGCCGCGACTACTTCGTCGTCGTAGCGCGGAATGAAGGATAAAAAAGTTCCTCAGAAGTGCATGGTGGAGGCTGCTTTACATTTTCCGCAAGTGGGGGAGGCTGCTTTAGGTGAGAGGTCTTGGAGAACTTGTTCCCCAAGTCCTCTCGCCATCTTCCTGGAGCTCCGCTCAGGTCGTCACATCATCTCACCGTGCGCTGCCATGTCAAGACCCACCCTGTACAATTGACGCCGCCGTATCTGCCCAGTCTTCTTCCATCTGAACAATCAACAGCCGTCAGCGTGACCCCCAAGTATTCGCTTGCTTAGGCGGGGAAGACGCCGAAGACTGGCTCGATAACTACGATCGAGTCAGCGACTACAGTAGGTGGGACAATCCTCATAAACTGCGCAGCGTCCCTTTCTACGACTCGGGGTGCAGAACACCATCCGCGAACTAGTCGAAGGTCATTTTAACAGCCAATTGCAACGTCTCCAACGAACAATGCAAGGGTGCCTCATTCTATCCCGGCTAGGATACCAAACACCAAAAAAACCACAACAGGAAGACCGCACACTTCTTTCGCTCAGCATTAGCAACAAAATTAATGTGGCCCCAATTCCCCGGAATATGCACCCTGACCGTCCCAGCTAACTTGGACCAAGATTTTGAGAATGCCCAAGAGCTCTAGAGAAATCGTACTGACTGCATAGTAGCAGTAGTCGTATGTACCAAGGGCCAGTATTTTTTTCATCGCGAAGTATTGCGTAATTAATTATTTTTAATTAGTGAGCTTTTTAATTATTGCTTGAATCGCAAACATATCAATTACAAAGTTGTGGGGCACCTCAAATAACCTCCGGATCAAGCATTTGTTTAGTGCTCAACTTTGTCTCATTGGTTTTTCCGAGAAAAAATAAACGCTGGCGAAACATCCAAAATACGAAATAGATACGCGCTCGCGCGCCGCTACTCAAGCGTTCCCAAGCGAATAGCCGCGGATACACGGCTTTACCAGCGGCTGCAGCTCGATACGGGGCTTTACGCTATGTGATGGTCGCGGCATCAAGAGAACACGCCACTGACGCATTGATAAGCGTAGCGGAGCCTTGTACAATGCGGCGATAAGAGAATGCAGCTGTAAATGTTTCAATGGTTGCTTGTAGGCGCTTGAGCAGCGGCGTGCGAGTGCGCATCTATTTCGTATTTCGCGGGCTTTTGTTTTTTCTTGGAAAAAACAACCAAGGCCACTTCAGCATGAAATAAATGCTTGATTCGGAGGTTACTTGAGGTGCCCTACAACCTTGTAATTGATATGTTTGCGATCCAAGCAATAATTAAAGATTCACTAATTAAAAGTAATTAATACTTTGTGATGAAAGAAATACTGGCCGTAAGTACATATGACTACCGCTACTATGCAGTCGGCACAATTTCTCGAGAGCAAGAGCTCTAGAGAAATCGGGTACAATTAAAATCTTGGTTCAAGTTAACTGGGACACCCTGTATATATTATTGATCACAGTTCTACTGAAATGGGTCGCTGTTGTCACGATTGTTTTGGAATGTACGCGGTGGCGCGTTTTTAAGGGCCAGACCGACTTGAGGCGTGAGATTCGGCTGTTCGTCCGTGAGCAGAAATTATCATCATCAGCAATGGCTCGTACCCCCCCCCCCCAAGCAAGCAAAAATGCAATGGCGCATCCCCCTCGTAATGCAAAGGCTACAAGAACTCGGCAAAGTGAACCGAACAGTGCATGTATTCATTGGAATCACGCATACATCGTAGAGAACAGCGTACGTTTCAATAAAGAGTAAGCTCAAAACACGCATCTATCATCATCAGCAATGGCTTATACCCCCCCTAAGCAAGCAAAAATGCAATGGCTCTTAACCCCGTAAGCAAGCAAAAGACGTAATGGCTCATACATCCGTAAAGCAGAGGCTACAAACGCTCAGCAAAGTGAAGCGAATAGCGCATGCATTCATTGTAATAACCCATACAACACAAAAAACAGCATACGCTTCAACAAAGAACAAGCTTAAAACAAGCATCCGAATTAATAATTAAGCATTGCATACTCCCCTCAGCAGTTGTACTTTGCAACGTGGCTTTGAAACCACTCTGGACATCGACATTAGCAGGGCCGGAATGGTGAGGTAACTTTCAATTTTTTTTTCGTCGGGCACAAGTTTGTCCAATAAAGTTGTTATATTCGTTATTTACTGCTTCTAGTAATGCTTTATTTATTCTCCCCTCTCACTATACACCATGACAATAGTCCTTCTCTAACCCGTAACCGAGCATAGCGCTTTTTGCTCAGGCATTATTGTTCTAGCCCTCACGTAGTATGATGCGCCCTACTCGAAGAAGAAGGAGAAGAAGGAGCTCACCAACCACGATCGAGGTGTCACTGTTCGACGTTGTTTAGACCGGCCCCTCATTTGTCAAATGCTGCGTTGAGCTTTTTTTATCTAGTGTCTTCTGCAATCCACGAACTGACGTCATAGGCAAGACGGCGAGGTAACGTGACCGACGTCAGGTGTGCATCCGGAAAAAAGGAAGGCGACAGAAGCTAAGTGCAGTGCTCAGGCAAGCCATGAGCAGTGCCTCAGAGTCCACGGAGCCTCTGCAGGAGGTCGCAGCGGTTGATGGACCCGGTCCAAGAGGTGCCGCCGAAAACAGTGTGGCCCCGGTTGCAGCCCTGGGCTGTGGGATGTTCTGCTTGCTCCTTACTGTGGCCGTGCTGCTGTCAACGGCCTCATTCTACAGCCATCAGGAGAACTGGGCGCAAATCACCAAAGAGTCGCACAACGCTAACAGCAGTTCTGCTACGACCACGCAGCCATTGGCTGAGACGCCGGAACGCTGTTCTTCCTGCGTCGAGACTGGTGCCGACATCAGCACGACGCCTGCCGCAGAAAGTGACATCAACGCTTTCGCTTTTAGCAGGTCTCCTGTTCTGGATTAGCTAAAGGGCTCAATGACTGCGCATTGGATCTTCACTTGTTTTCGGTGACCTTTCCTATTCCTCAAGTGAAATCTTATGCTTTCCAGCGTGCCTCGTACTCATAAAGCATTTCGAACGCCTATTGGTACACTTTTGGGATTTAGTTTTCGACAAAGATGAACCGGCCGTGGTACAGATAGCCATAGCTTAGTGGTCATGGGTTTGCCCGACGCCATGGGTTCAATCCGGCCGGGGCGGCATGGGGGTGAAATGTAAGAACCCGTCTGTGTACGTAGGTTTAGGTGCGGGTTACAAAACCCAAGGTCGTCAGAATTATTGTCTAGACCACCACTACGGTGTTCCTCATAATAAGAGCGTGGTATCAGCACGTAAAACATCTATGTTCCTTTTCTTTTACGACGAAATTGAAGAACTGCGAGTGGTGCCTTTGCATGTAGCCTTGTCCGTATTTCTTTTTTCTTTTTTGTACTTTTGTGAGATCGCTAAAGTACAGGGCGGAACCATCTTGTCGTGTTGCTCAGCGCTTAGCAACATAAGCTGTTTGCGCAGATTGAATGGCACGAAAAATCCATCTAGCGATGAGCGCTCCTGTCAGATCGACAGTATCTTCCGTCGTTTCGGCGATTCTGTCCATTCGCTGCCCATGATAGATATGAGCTGTTATAGCACGGAAATAAGGGGGACGAGGAGAAGCGCTAACTTACAAGTAAATTTTATTCAACGAATGTGCAATTGTCGAGTTTTATCACAAGAAAATTAAAATGAATGCAGTAAGAGGTTAATTTCGTCTCTGCGTTGCATGATTTCATTGTTAGTTGGTTTCATATGGTTGTCACTTAAATACGTAGTGCGGTAGGTTTATAGTTTGCACATACTGCAACGAACTCAGGAAAGTGTCAATATTCTTCGACTGCATTGCACCATAGAATGTTCGTGCCTTTTGCTTATTGTGCGGCGGTGAAAGCAGAAAACGTATAACACTGTACATAGAACAAAATAAAAAATCCGATAATTACGTAGGATATGTTACAGAAGGGCAGAACTACAAAAAGAAAACTAATGAAGAATACAGAAAAGGCACATTCGACTAAATCCCTCTTGGGATTTAGTCGAATGTACCTTTTTTGTATTCGGGGATGGGGGGCCCGGGCCCTCCCGGCCCTTCACCCCCGAAATTAAGCTGCTTAACACCCCCCCCCCCCCTCCCACGCCACCACACCTCACACATTCCTAAAGTGCCGCCAAATCAATCTTGAGGCTTGACAGCTATTCAGCGGTTAACATTTTGCTGCCTTTTTCTCTCCTTTTGGATGGCGGTAGTAAAGGCATCTCCTGAAATCTGAAGGCCAATTTTCTCATCAATTTGGTGCCCGCGCAATTAAGTCTAGATGTGTTCAGTTGTTACCATCTATTGGAACGGTCACGCACATCACTGTTGCTTCGTTGGTTCAACATTCTTTGTTTAGACTGATCCAGGGACAAGGAAAGGGATTCAGTGCGTAGTCACCTGGTCTGTATGCTCGTGGAACGAGTTGGGGCCGGGGAAAAAGGGCCAGTGACGTTACGTTTCATATTGCTTCATTATTTGCTCGAGTGACGGCTTGCCACGACGCTGGCAGATCCGCGGAACCATATACCCGTGATATGGGCTAGATGAGGTACAAAATAAAATCATACAAAACCTTCAAGAACAGTTAAACCCATGAGCAATTTGAATGTCACCCGTTACCTCGTGTGGTTTTCCCTGATCTTACAGCAGTTTTCGTGCAAAACTGGCAACTGGAAAGAAGAATCGTAAGGAGTTGATAAATTCAGCGATCTACTAAGGGAGAGGGCCGCGGCAACAGCCATACAGGAAGGAAAAGCGAAAATTAACAGATTTAACTTTTGTGTATGGAAATATTTATGCGTCAACAACTTATTTAAAATTGAAGTAGAGTGCGCTGCAGGAAGTGGACAATGGCTCCGTGTGTTGTTAATGACGCTTCTGCAGTTACCAATCGAGCCACCTGACGTAGCCACTTCTCTGCTTTATGTTGGTGTTTTTCTAACCTTTCGAGGTGGGCGCAGTACGTGTAAAACCGCAGCGTTCTACGCTTTACGCGGTTGTACGGGACTGGCGGCCACGCATCGTTACGCAACTTCTCAAATAAACATATGAGTCGGTTTTGGCGCTTAGCAGTAAACGAGAGATCCAATATAACTGCGATTGTTCCGCAAACATATATTTCTCTATAGTTCTTCCAGAGCTAATTCGAAAAATGCTCCCGGAAATATTTATTTTACAGTTTTGCTTGTTTACTTGTTTTTGGGAGTGTTCTTCCTGAGCTTCTTTCCTGCGCGAGTCCATTTGATGTAGTTTCTTGTTTGTCAAGTAAAGGAGAGGTGTAACTCACAGGCGTATCTGCGAGATACACCTTATTTCATTTCTCTTTTGCGAGTTTACGTGTCTTTATGGCACGACACGCATTTACGACACGCATTGTTGCAATCGGATTTTCACTTATCAGATAAATGCGACCACGTCACTCTTAGGGCCGGCCGTCTTTGCACAGTTCTCGACAGATGCTGGAGTGATTCCACTCTCTCCAGCGCTAAATGGTGCAGCCGTGTCGTTGAATGCTATGCGATCTTCGACGTCCTGGGCAGCGAGTTAGCTGTGGCCAATATCCAGGAGTAGCTGATGGTGGATTCCGCGGCTTGGTTGAGGCTCTTGACATGCTTAAAGGCGGCTACGCGGCGGGTGGAGGGCGACGTTTACCACAAGCAAGCCAACACGATAGGAGTGGTCCTGATGAGCACAGTCAAGGTGATTGGAACGGTCGTCATCACGACAGCCACCATGCCCCAGCCGCCACCGCGTACCACCGATGCGATGACGTTGGCCTCGCTACGCTGGACCGGGGACAATGCTGCTGCGCTCAGATTTCAACACGAGCAGACTCACAGTGCAACAGCCCACAGAACTAAACAGGTTCTTCTCCTTCCTCGTCTTTCTGCAGACCTGCCATTGTGACTGGTATGCCGTGACCTGGTAGACAAAATAACTACATGGTGAACGCAGAAAAATGGAACGTGTATTGCTCGTTTCACGGTGTTACACGCAGGAGGTCCATGACGTATACGTCAAGTACCTAGAGTCCCGGATGAAGTCCCGGTGTCACAACTTGGTTGCCAGCTGAAGACACGTCATCATCTTCCCCCTACAGATCGAGGCGCACAAGGCGTTGTCGAGTTGACCTTCGAAGTGAAGTCCCTGAGGTTGGGGATTTCGCCACCGGGATACCATGGCTGTCCAACTCTGGTTGTCTCGTGTCTTTGCACAACACCGGACGGTCATGTCACCGCGTTGTCACTTGTCTGTCGATTTTGTTCCGTCGGCTGATCACTCGCTGTTTCTGCTGGTACTTCTCGTCGTCGTACTTGGTCATCATTTCTTCGTTAAACCACCTTTTGTGTATATACAGTGTCTATTCTGGCTCCCTAGTGTTTCTTCACTGTCGCAGGTATCCATTTCTATCTCGCCCAGCTTGGCGTCCACACACGTTGACCCTGTTCGCATTTCTGTGGACTCTTGTCCTGAAGATCGACGTCCCTTGCTTGCTTGTTCGGTGTGATACAGTCTATCTTGGTCCTTATTTGGTACCCCAGTAATAACTCTACCGATAAATTTCTTTCTTTGATTGGAGTTTAACGTTACGTGCACAAGAATCTTGCGAGCCGTGTCTTGTAATTTCACTTGTCCTGTTTTCCGGAGTCCTTCATTGACTGCGCGAATAGCCCTTTCCACCATGCCATTGGACTGTGGATGATATGAAACTGTGGTGCGATGATGTATGTGATTTTGATTCACAATGTCCCAGAAGAATGTGCTGGTAAATTCTGGCCCATTTCTGGGGACTATGGTTTTTGGTAGAGTGAACGTAGCAAAAATGACTCGTAGAGCATCCACAATGGTTTCTGACATGACTGCTTCTGCTGCTGCTGATAGACCTCTGTCATGGCTTGCACCCACTGCGGATAGGCCAAGAATTGGACTGCAGAAGTTAGCTAAAGGAAATTCTTATTTGAAAACGATAAACGCAAAGTAAAAGAAATACAAAAAAAGAGAAACAAAAGACAAAAGGAGATGTTGCATGCGTTGCGAACCGATGAGTTCGCTTTCTTCCTTGTCACCACTGATATGTCGGGACCTGGCACGTTAAATAACTACATGGTGAACGTAGAAAAATGGAACGTTTATCGCTGGCTCCACGGGGTTGTATATAGGATGTCCATGACGTACACGTCACGTGCCTAGAGTCCCGGGTGTGGTCCCGAAGTAACATCTGGGTTGCCAGCTGAAGACACATCGGTGGCTATATGTATTGACCTAAGTGAGTGAGTGAAGAAACCTTATTGCAGGTCCGGCGAGGACGGGAACTCGTCGCGCACCCGGCGGCACCATAGCACCGACAATTTCAGAAATGTATCTTATGATATATATATATATATATATATATATATATATATATATATATACACCGCGAAATGAAGAAAAGGGAAATATGTATAATATAATGAAGGATCGTGATGAGCATAGATGTGTTTTACTTAAACTGTCAGCATGAATGAATAATACTACACATATCCAAGGACTGGAGCGAAGCAACAAATTATTATTACGATTAACAATGACATTTCTTGACAAGCATACTCATATCCATGTGGGAGCGTCCTCGCAGCTCCGAAAGAGAGTATAACTGGATAACTGGAGAGTACTATGATGCATTGGGGCTAGGCCGTTTGAATTTCAGGGTTTGACTTTCTAAAGTGACACAAAGTCGGTTAGGAGGCGCCATAGTGGGGGGCATCGTGTATTTTTTTTTATCCTCAGGCATGTTACCATACATTCAATCGCGACACACGAGTTTCATTTTTTTTGCGGCATATGCCTGAATCAAAGTGCAGCCGCCGTGTTCGGAATCAAGCCGACAACTTTGCGCTGAGTGCTGAGCTAGAGAACACTATAGGTATGTATATGTTTATAGAGAAGACGGTGTACCGTAGAATACCATCACGTTGACATGGGGCATGCATGTATAGCACTTGGGCGAAACTCAGCGCTGTGCATCACCTAAAACAGAGGGAGATCGAGATACTTACCAGAAAAGAAAAGCTGAGAGGACCTCGAGCAGACGTTTCTACAAAACTATAGAAAAAGAATGCGTCAGCAGAAGGGTCCAGGGAAACGATAGAGCTACTAGGAATTCGTCTAAATTGAGTGAAAAAATAATAATGACCCAATAGTGACCCAATAGTGTGACCCAATATTTAGTAACAACCATACGACCAATTATTGCTCTTCATACCAATTACTATACGACGGCTACAGTTTAATGCGTGTTCTACATACGCAGCCATGATATTGAACAGCGCTGGAGAGAATTATCATCGCTAGATTAGGAGAATATGTACACGAATGGCTAAAAGAGTTAACCGAGGGACAGCCGTCGGGGCAGTTTGATTGGTAGAGATACAGCCTTCACGCGTCAGCTCCCACTGGCGGCAAAATTGTCTTTTATTGGACCTTTAGTTGTGTTTTACGCTATATGAAGAATATGTAGTTCATCGAAAAGGCAAGTGTGGCATTTTGGATTTGCTTTGTTGCTCTACGTTATTATTGTTGTTATTCCAGGTGTCCACTGTTGGTGTCGTGCTTTGTCGCCGCCGCCGTCGTCGTTGTTGTTATTGTCTTGTTTTTTGTTGCTGTCCTGAGTGTTCAAAGCTTGTACCCACTGTGGAGGATTGGTCAAGAATCGAGCGGTTAAAAGAAACGAACACAGAGTGGGGAATTAGCAATTTAGGCATTGTCCCTTACAGTGAAAAATTCTAGGTTCCGTGAAAAAGTAGAGTGAAAAATCAATAACTACATAAAATGCTGAAATAAAGAAAAAATAAGGAGAATAACCTTTTCCTTGTAATCAATTGGATTCAGAAACATAATCCGGGAGTGCAAAGCAAACGTTTCTGTTGCTTAACCCAGAAATAAATGCTCGGAAAAGCAGAATTAGAGGCACAGAAAAATCGAGAGCATGATTGTGGATCGGATTTTGTAATAATCTTTTTATTATGGCAGAGAAACGTCTACTGGACAAAAATTCGCTATTTCGCTAGGAAGGCGAAGCATCGATTGCGATAGCAAATCAGTAGACAGCTATACAAAGTACGGATAATAGTTATATCGGTCGCATAAACTAACATTCGCAACTAACTAACTTAACAAGCATGGTGTCCCGCTCGTAAAAGCAAATATGAACACATCTCCCTCAATGACCGCGCACACTCGTTGTCGAAACGCTGGAGTGAGGAAATGCAGCAGCAGCGAGCGAATTGACCTTCGTGCTGCCTCTCGCTTCCATGTCAACTAGGCGGCGAGAACACAGCACACACGAAGCTATCAGCACTCGGCGCACTCTGCCCCATGGCAGATCGGTTTCGACATAGGGCCCACGCGGCCGCGCCATACGCAGCTGCCGCTGGAGTAGAACGCCCCCTCCCCCCCAAACCCTCCCGGTGCCTTGTGCTTAATGGAAGACGGCGTGTTACCTCCCCGTTTTCCTCCCTTGCGCACGCGAGATTGAACCACCATCGTTGGCTCACCCTCGCCCGCTATGCAGCATATGGCGCGCAGCGACGATATTATCACACTTGGACTTTATAAGGAACATCACGGTGACGCTGACGACAACGGGAATTCGCCTGGAGTGTCCATATAATTGCTATCCCAATAAAATAGAAGACCTGTTGTCTTTTCCTTGCCGCCACAGAATGTGCATAGTGGTGAAGAAATCAGTCCAAACATTGTTGATATAAATTTAGAATCGGTATGCGAAGGCACAGCTTTGTGATGGCCAGTTCGAGTTTTTGTGTTCGGCAAAATTCTCTTCGCCAAGGGTAAAGAAGATGACAGTAATCCGCGGGATTAGTCAGTGCATCGTCTGTGAATGCTTGCATGATGGTACACTCTTAAGAAATCACCGCCCAAGTACTCTGTACAGATAGTTAACCAGTGAAGCTGAAACGTGTCGCCCCTGTGGTTATCACTGCGTTAATCCTGACAGTTCATTAAACGACGGCTTAGTAGCCTGCCGGATCCTTGGTACGCAGTTGCTGCTGGCGCTCGGCTGCACGAGCCTGTTCTGGTGCCTGGCCCTGTTCTTATGCCCGGGCTGCAGTATCGGCGAGGCGAAGACGAGCTCGTTCCCGGTTCTGCTCGCGGAGCTGCTGATCGAAAGCTGCGTGCTCCTCAGGAGTACGTATGCCACGTGGCCTTCTCATTTCGGAGCCGTAGAGAAACTGGTGCGCTCGCGCTCAGCTGTGACAGAGGGCAACGACGTTACTACTGGCGCAGCCAATCGCGCGCCTCTCTCTCTTTTTCGCATATGCGCATGGGATTGCGCCGGAGGAGTTTTCAGCGTGCAGGTGGCAGACGTATGGACGGACGAATCGGCTAGCCATATACAGTTTCGCTGTAAAAATCACCTCCCAAGCACTCAGTATTGATGGTTAACCAGCGAAGATGAAACGTGCGGCCCCGGTGTTTATCACTGGGTTAATCCTGATGGTTCATTAAACGATGGTTTGGCAGGCTGCCGGATCCTTGGCACGCAATTGCTGCTTGCGCTTGGCTGCACGAGCCTGTTCTTGTGCTCTGGCTGCAGCATCGGCACGGCGTAGACGAGCTAGTTCCCGGTTCTGCTCGCGGCGTTGCTGATCGAAAGCTGCCTGCTTCTCAGGAGTATATATACGTATGACGCTTGGCCTACCTATTTGAGAGCCGGAGCGAAACTGCTGTGCGCTCGCTCGGCTGCGACAGAGGGCAACGGCGTCACTAGTGGCGCAGCTAGTCGCACGCTTCTCTTCCTCTTTTTTTTTTTTTCGCGCATGCGCATGGGGTTGCACCGGAGAAGTTTTCTGCATACAGGCGACAGACGGACGGACGAATCGGCTAGCCATATGCATCTTCGCTGTAGAAGGTTTGCACCCTCTGGGGCTTATTTTGTCCCACAACAATAAACGTGATTTGCCCTACCTGCATTTCCTTTCTTTAAAACTGCGAGCCCGGTGCTTCCAAGTCACGAACGGAATGCGCGTTATCAGCGTGATATAGCATTCTCCACAGGAAAGTAGCGAGCGCAGAAGTTTGAAGAAAGGAAGTGCAGGCCAGGCAGATGACGATTATTGTTGTGGGACAAGATAAGCCCCAATGGGTGTTAACCTCTTAAGAAGAGTGTGCGCTTACGAAACCAAGCAGCAGTGACATAAGCGGACGCAGGAACATATGAACCAATATAGAAGCTTCAGCTGAAGACACAATGGAAAATATACAAGCCTTAGCTAAAGAATCCGCAAGTACAACACCAAATAGTGCATTTTAGCCATATATCCAAACGCGCGCGACTCTCGAGCTTTCTTTTCTATTTTTAATTTTTCTTTTGTAGGCCTGACTATTCTTTAACAAAGTTTCTTCTTCTTCTTTTGTAGGCCCACAATTCTTGACAATTCAGGATTGTCACTGTCACGTCGAGCAGCGATACAATAACCTTTTCTTTTTAGAGCGCAGCTCTTTGGCGTCCGTTCCTGGGTTTCGCGTCGTCGTCGGCGTTGTCGTCGGCCTCGTAACCAGCTCCGCCCCCCTTTCATCCCCCCAGCGCTAGCAGCGACCGACTGATACCGCTGGATGCCGCTGACGCCGCTAGAGAGTCAAGATAACGTGACTGCATAGAACACCGTCGCCGCCATGCAGAAAGAGGAGGAAAGGGTCCCCCCCCCCCCCCTGTTCTTGTGTGGCGGATAGGGTGCTCTTCAGTTGCCGACGCGCCGGTTATTTCACGTAGGCCCCGGCACGTCGACGAATACGTGACCACCTTCCCACGGCTAGACCTGGTTCTTAGCGCTGCGGAAGCGAGGGTATCATATTGTTTGTGTCGGCATCGGCGGCGTTGTCCCTGAAACCAACTCCGCAGCTGGGGTTGACTCACTATCGGCGTCAGCGGCATCAGTCAGTCGCTGCTATCTCTTCCCTCCTCCCTTTATCGTGTTGTCCGCTTGCTGCGCGCGCTTCTGCCCCCATCGTTTGCCGCTGGGTGTACACGCCGCCCCCCTCCCCCCTCTTCCTGCGAGTCTCCGGTTGTCAAAGCGCCGGCTCGAACTTAATTCCTTTCTTCGCTCCTCCTCCAATGCAACCCCTGTGCGGTGGCAATCAGAGAGCCAGATCGGTGGCGGCGGATCTGTATATGTGCACCGCCCGAGCCGAAATTGCCGCTGCCGTTCGCCCTGTGCGGTGGCAATCAGAGAGCCAGATCGGTGGCGGCTTGACATAAAGACAAACAGCAATTTCCTAACACTTATGCGGGAGAACATCCCGTTCCTCTCGCTCGTAACGCGTCCCACGGCTGTGACAACCTCGCGAGGCACTAGATCTCGTCTTTGAGAATCAAGCATTGGTGTACCAAGTCGAACATATATCAGTCTATTTCTCCGACCACAAAGCTTCCTTCATGACTGTCAAGAACTGTTAGTGGAGTCTTTGTTAAAGGAATACGTGTGAAAAATAAAAAAAAAATTCTGTGATAGCGCATACATGTGTTGCTCGATTTCTTTGCCTCAATCTATCGAAAAGGTGAAACAGCTTATTTGCTGCGCTCAAATTTCGCATTAGGAAGTAACGTAATCGTCGGTAATTTTTTCCCTCTCCAAAAACCGAAAACAGCTTCTGTTGTTTCATCACCCCTTAGATAGAAAGTGTACCTGCCGTGGCTGCTTAGTGGCTATGGTGTTGGGCTGCTAAGCAGGAGATCGCGGGAAGAGCACAAGGCACTTGTGCCTTGTGCTCTTTTCGTTATATTGAAAGTGGCAATAAACATGTTTTACGGCAAGTAGGCTATACTGCGTACTTGAAGACACAACAGCTTCACCGCCCGATGACTTAAATGACAACAAAAAGTCGCAGTTTCGCCCGAAAGGAGAAGCATCGATTGCGATAGCAAATTAGAGGACAGCTATACGAAATAAGGATAGTAGTTTTATCGGCCGTATAAACTTCGAAGCATTCGCTTGCTGACTATATAACCAACTGAATTAACGAGCATGCTGGCAGCGCGCGCAAGCATGCATGAGCCCATCACACTCGATGAGCGCGGACACGTTGTCAAAACGCTGCCGCGCGAGCAAGCGCAGCTGCAGCAGCGAGCGAAGTGACCTTTGCCTATCGCGTCAACGCACAGAGTTGTGAGCCGTCTGTAGATCCCAGATCCCTTTGAAGATACGGCGCGCGCGACCGCGCACCGCCGTGCAAAGTACGCTCGTTCTGGCGGAGTCGAAGCCCTCTCTCCCGCGCTGCTTCCCCGCTCGCATCCCTCCCGCGCGCTAGATTGAGCCGCGATCGTCAGTTCCCCTTGCGGCCCGGTCGCGCAATACGCAGTTGATGCCGGAGCACAACACCGTAACAGTGGTGTGGCTGATCTTTTTTTGTGTGCTGACTGTAGGTAATACCAACGGAATTTAAACAGGAAACACTTATGAGGAACACAGGTGCCTCATGCAATTTCACTATAACGCGGTTACTTCAAATGCGGTGCTGTGCATCCTGTTACGTCTGCATGATAGCGTGTAAACTGCAGCGTAACTTATAGTGCGTCTGCATGCATGGAACGGAGCCGCAATCGGGCAACGTCATCTGTCTCGCGCTTGTCTTTGGCTCGCCGTGCACGCCGGGAAGACTTGCGTAGTGGAAAGCCGCCACTTTGCCGATGTCTGCGAGTCACCGTGGATGTGTACTTTTCCGCGCCGCCGAATTTTCCGGTGTCTTCGCAGTTTTTGCTGCGCAGTTTGTTCCGTGCAGCCACGGCGTCAAGCAAGAGAGCGTAATTCGCTTAATTCGCAGCCGCTTGAATTAGTCATACTGGGATTGCGTTCAGTACACAGTTATCGACCTGTATGGCGACTCGGAACCGAAGATGACATTCGAGCAGTGCAACCATGCGCTCACGGCGAGATATCCGAGCTCGGTAAGTAGCTCTGATACGTGATATCCTGGCTTTAATCGCGCAGTGACAATTTCTAAGGTTTTACTTTGTTTGCCCATTAAAACGTGCTCAGTTTTGTGTAGCTGAATTGGTAATGGCCTAATGGGCGTCGATTAATGGGGGACGCGGTTTGCTGCTGTTAACGTTTATGCCGTGTCACGGTTGCATAGTATATTAGCAAAACATATAGCGCGGCTAGTGGGAATACATTGTGGTTACCTTTGTGACGCTGCGGTCGTAGAATCACGAAGCCACTCGTGTCTGAAATGTCTGTAGCAGGACTTGCTACTAGTATTGTGAAGGATGTCGAACCTAAATTTTTTCGTGCTCGGTTCGGGTTCAGACTTTTCGGTTCAGCTCCAAATCCGGAGCGAAAATTATAACGGTTCGAACTGGTTCAGAAAGCACTGTGCTGGTTCATTCGGATTCAAATGAGATCGAAAAAAAAATATTCGCGTGTATTTGGCTTCCTTAAATATGTGCGGTGCATTTAGAGAAACAAGCTCGGTTGAGTGGTGTGTAGAACTATTGCGGATCATTTTCTGTTGCGTAAAAATTGCACTTCATATTGGTTATGCAATTAAAAACGTGTACCTTTGGTGATATTGAAACCTGATACTGTTTTATTGTTAAAGCGTACACAGATGGTTTTTGTCAAACTTTTCTATCCCCGCATTTGTTATTTTAGAACGGAGCTTAATACAGACATTTAAGCTGTCTCGCATAATATCGTGAACTGCAGCAAAACTTTTGGCGATGTTGTTTATGGTGTTGTAGATAAATTTAATAGGAAGAGAGAAAATTGGTCATCCTATGTGATTCCTAAGCTTCACTTTACGAAACTCTGAAGAAACTCACAACAGCTAGCGAGCAGAATCACACAATAATATTCCAGCAAGATACCTGGCCACTGCAATATTCCTGGTAATGTTGCAGCAAACGAGGCAGCCGGACAAGTGCATGTGAACAATGTTACCATCTGGACTTCCTCTAACTCAAGGCGAATTGCGTCATGTATACTACGACAGATTTCAGCACGTGGTTGCACATAGACGTGGTTCGATCAGAATTAAAAATGTTCAGATTTATTTTGCCTTGACCCTACACTTGAACCTGAAATTTCGTCCACACTGGATACGAGTACATTCGTTGAAATGCTGGTTCACTGTCCCTTGCTTGGTAACGAGTACACAAAACACTTCCTGCCCAAAATTTCACGAAATGATAGTTGGGACCAAGAATGTACTTGTAGGCACTGTGGATGTTAAGATTCACCTTCTAATTGAAGGGAAGTGACACGACGCGCAAAAACGACGTTTAATGAGTAATTTACCAGCACTAGACCGCAGGCGTTTCAGCCTGAAGTAGATTCCAGGTGACACATTTATGCCAAAGGCGCCCGTTAATGCCGCTCCAGAGGTTTCATTAAGCTAGCAATATTCTACAAAAATATTGAGTTAACTTTGTTCCGTTGTATGCCTGGATTCGTGTGCCTTCGTGTGAACTTATTTTTGTGTTTTCTTATGTGCTCTGACTTTAGTGTAGTTATGTAGCTGGTCTTTATGTTGAATTGAGCGCAGTAATGTGACTGGACTTCGTGTTTGTTGTGTCTTTTTCTTAATGTGAAATGACTTGAGACTTAATGTTTTGATTATTTAGACGAGTTTACTTTTTTAGGTTTGAGTGACAGTTCACGTGACTTTTGGCGTCTGTGGCCTCCACTATGTCGATCTCTACGTGAAATTCGGTAACCGGCGCCAATAAAGGGGCATCGACTACTAAGCATCACGTATTTAAAAAAGCGAGAAAGCACAACATAGTGCCATATAGAGCTCAATATACCTGCTGCCAAGTCGATTACATTGCTAGAAAGCATGCATTACAGAACTTTATTCCTGTCATCAAAACACTACTAAGGGCGGGAATTTTAATACTTTTAATACTTTTAAGTCTTTTAATACTTGAGCAAGACATGTGTAGCTTCCTCAGGGACCAAAAAGAGAATAACAATACAATATGGTTTTAAGTATAGTCTATTATGCCAAATTCCTTCATTTCTTATGTGTGATCTCAGTGCCACATTACAAGCAGCATAATTTTGTATTTGCACTACTTTAGGTTTTCTTATCTAGTTAGTTTCTGTGATCATAGGTTGTGTACCAACCGTCCGTCACTATACGTTGTCCCCGTTCCTGGGAAATCCATTTTACTCACCTTGACTCCACGTGGGGGTCATTGCCCCCTGCTCTTTCTTGGAGCTGAGGGGGCTGCCCGACTGGGACACCACCACAAGCACTCGGCAAACTTGCTTTCACTTCACTAAAACTAGTCGACTCACCGTTTTCCAACTGTCAAAACGTTCATTACTTGACAACGCTAAACCGAGCTCCCTGCAGTTGTTATAACTAAAAAAGTTTCTTTTATGATTTTGACTTCTATTTCTCCACCGCTGTGTTCCATTCTAGCAACTGTTTCTTTAACTTTTTACTGTGTATAAGTTTGTGTACTGCTGAAAAGTCATCTATTAGTGTTCGCATTAAAAATTAATGCTGGAAAACATTATGCAAGGAGTTGTTTAGGAAAAGTAATAACTGTAAAATTTGGATAGTTGGCGCACAGTTTGTAATGCATTCTTACGATATATATAAAGCACAGTACGAAAGTCATGGGAAAGGGAAAGACACCTCTGAAATGCACTGTGCCATGTGCATCAACGGCCACCTTCATTTGCACAGGCAATTCGAGCTCGGACATGCGACTGCATTAGAAACTTCTGTGCCATCTCCTGTCACCTATATTGCGAAACAAGCTGTAAAGAACGTCACCCTTTAAAGTATTTGTTCTACTGACTCGGAGCTTACTGCTGAAACTTGTTTCCTCACTTTTATTGTTTTTTTATACCGGACTGCACAGGATGGACGTCTTCTACTATTTTTCATTGAAATGGCTCAAAAGACGACCTGCAAGTTTCTTCCTTTTGCTGTACATAACGTTCCTGGCATAACGCATCGCACAGTATGTAATTGTGTAAAGTATCAGCAGAACACAAAGTGCATAATCCGGGTTTAAGTGAAATTCGGTTTGAGCAGTGTGTATTATGCAGCATGTAGAACAAATCGCGTGATATAAAGGGGATCAAAATTGTTTATGTTTTACGCCACACAAAGCACATGGTGCTTCTTTATTGCGGAGTGTTCAGTGACCGCTGCGTAAATGGGAAATCAACAGCTGCAATTCCATAATTAAGGATCCTGATGATTCGAGAATGTAGCCTACATGTCTCATTTTGTGTCTCCTCATTGTTTAGGCTGCGTTTCCCTTTGGATATGAGCAAACGTTTACATTAGACACTACCGAATTTTATACAGGTGTTTCGATGGTGATACACAGTCGTGCAGAATTTTTTTTACGGTAGAAGCAGTAGCGAAGTTATTTCTGCAGCAAGAGCGCAACTTTTTTTTATATAAAAGCTGCTTACGAGTGACCAGTATATGTAATTTATGGGGCTACGGCTCGCCCCCCCAGTAAAGGTAACACTAAATTGTCAAGTTTAACTGCAGGCTTGGTGTAAACTTGCTGTAAAGGTTACATTGCCAGAACTGAAATGTATGCATCCAGTAAACGGCACACTCCTATAGAATGTAAATTCTATTCTAGTGTGTTATATGTAAAATTGTGAAAATGCACACTTATAGTGTAAGTTACTGCATAAACGGCGCATTCCATATATATGTAACTTCTATGTATGTGCGCAAAATTGCGAAAATGTACACTTCTATAAGTTACCCTGTCGCGAGTGTATGTACACTGGGCCACTAAACTTATTGTCTTATCTACGGCAAGTTCCTACGCGTGACTGTACTTCTTGTTATGTTCGTGTCACTGCTTCTTCGTGTTGTGGGCTTTAGCACTTTCTTGCACCTTTTTGTGCAGTAGAGAAAACGCTGAACGCTACATTCAGTATAGCGGCACTTAACATCGTGCATTCATCCGGATTCTGCCTGGCAAGGGACCACAACTTGTGTCCGACCTGACATACGAAGGCATCTGCCAGACGTAGCGGATAGAAATGCTTTCGCAAGCAAGCGGAAACCATGTGAATAGAGAGACTGTGGTGTGAGACGATTGCCGGCAGTCGTATTCCTGAAACGTCTGTATACTACCTGCAAGAGCTGCGTTAGCCACTAGCGATTTCGCCCTTTTCTGCGAAAATGACCCTTAAGTTAAACTGATTCGAAATCCGCTCTGTCCAGCTTAACAGCTTTAGGTAAGTTTCTTTCTCACTCCTGAAGTACACCCAAAGGATCCCAAGTACACGAAAAAGAAAGTCATCAAGCAGAAAGCAAGAAAAAGAGGTAGGGAAATTTGCTTAAGGAAGTGAAGGGCAAGCGGGGCAAATCCTCCAGAAAGGCCAGAACCAGAGGCACACAGTACCGCCTAACGATGCGAGCACGGGACAGTTTGTTGACAACCGGGACACTCGTGCATTGCGTCGATCTGCTCAAATTTCCGTTTTTTTTTCACACGAGCAAAGGGTACCGCAAGTCCCTGCTTCCCACGTGGACGACATCCACTCCAGTCAATTAGTCAACGTTAGAGACGGCATATACTTGAGCGCTGAACAAGATAGCTGGAAACAGTGCTGCCTTGGAGTTTCATCTGTGTACATGAGGGAGCACTCCTTGTTAGCGTTACCCAGAGAAAACGTTGAAACACTCATCGCTCGCTCAACGTCTCGGAAGATCTGTGCTCGAGAAAGTTCCCGTGAGACGTGGCATTGTCCTGCGCGACTTTACGAAAACAATTGGTGCTGTGGAGGCGTTATGAGGGATAACGTAAATGGCGAAGTTCCTTAAAGCTCCGAAAGCAGAAATGCCATGCCGATGATAAGTGCCGAAATAATTTTGCCGTTTTGCTTTAATGCAGGTTGCAGCCGAAAACAGAGCAATTCAATGCAAGGCAAGTGAAAAATTGGCAGTTTTGCCCGAGAAGGAGGTGAAGTTTAAGGTGAACCATTGAAAGCGACAGGAAGGTTCAGCGTCGCGTTCGAGACCCTCACGCGGTGTTTTAAAGATACATGGTGGAGGCATGTCACGACGTAGCACGCGAGGCAACTGTGGCCGTGCAGCAGGAACAGCGCCGTATCAGGTACCAGGCGTGTCATAACGCCTGGCATAGAGTTACTGCTACGCCGGCGCGATGAAGAGCGTTTTATAAGCGTCGGCGTTACCAGCGTCGCATCTCGATGGGGCATGAGAAGAGACCGACGATAAACAGTCGGCGTTCGCCAGCGCCAGGCGAAATATTAGATGGGCTGGGCTTGAGGTTGAGCTTGAGGTGAAGGCCTCCTTTCTTGTCGTTCATTACATAACGTGGGTCTCGAATCCGGCAGCATTGATGCCTTCAGGTAGCATGCTTGAGTTTATTGACCAGTTGCTTTCACCTAAAGAGATCACGTACTCGTGACGCCTGCGGTAGAAAGGATGTTCCATCCGCCCCAAGGTTTGGGAGTGGTGGCACGGGCTAACACGCCCAGGGTTAGTTCTAGTAGCCAAGTATAAATACGCAAGAAAGTGGATGGGAAAAGGCGCCTCGATAGCTCAAATGGTAGAGCACGGCACGCGTGATGCGAAGACGTGGGATCGTTCACACCTGCGGCAAATTGTTTTTTTTTTGTCCACTTTCACTTCCACTAATTTATCCTTTCATTAATTCAATTAGAAAACTACAAGTAATTTCCCCTATGTTTCCTTTTTGTCATTGTTCGTTGGATTCTTATGAAGAATAGGAACTGGGCCTCTCTGTTAACCCCTTGGCGTTCACACACACACACACAGAGACACACACGCACACGCACGCACGCACACGCACACACGCTTGCTCAGAGGGAGAATAATTTTAGGCGACTGGCCTTCACGCAGCTAGTGGAGACGCGACCGATATTTGATTTATGTACGATATAAAGGAAATACCAAACTGAATTAAGTTTCGATTGCTTGGTAACATAGTGGGAATCGATAATCGGTCTGTTCATGGAAATTTCGTGCAAACGTTGAAACGCATTCCTATTCTTCATAAGAATCCAACGAACAATGACAAAAAGGAAACATAGGGGAAATTGTAGTTTTCTAGTTCATTTCGTTGCGATGCAAGCATACTCCTATGAAGACACGACTGAGCGTCACTGCCCGTAGACATGAAACCCTGAGGACGGCATGAACGACGACAAAACACGAGTGTCGCTTCTAAGGCAATTTCATTACGCGCCGCATGTGTAAAACGACAAAAAAGCATTCAATTTGTAAGCCCATTGAACGGACAACCGGTCATCGCAACGTTCATGTTCATCGCACAGCGATGCACCGATTTCGAATCCGCAGACGGCATCCATCATCTATAGGAACGCCGGCATCAGTGCCAGGAGTGCTCGCTCGCGCTCTCGTTGGTAGTCGCCGTGGAAACCTCGGCAAGTTGTCCCGGCATCCTGGTGTGCGATGCTGACTCGCCTGTGGCCCTGACATCGGAGAGCGGTGGCTCGCTGCTGACGGTGGCATGGCCGAGGTTGTTCCCACGCTCGCGTCCGTAGAAAGACACGGCCGACACGGAGACGCCGAGCACGATCAGCACGCACATCGTCACGGACAAGGCGGCGGCCACCAGGCCCACGGTCTCGTGGTGGCGCGCGTCTTTTGCACCAGCGTCATCCATTGAGCTCACGTCCTGATTGCGCTCCGGCGACGCAGAGATGACGCTCATTCCTCGGGGTTGCGGGCCTCGCTAGGTGCAGGTTCTTCTTCGTCGGCGTCTTCTACTTTTCACTGTTAGTCAAGAAGTGCATGGCTCGTACCCACTGCGGGGGACTTGCCAAGAATCGAATGGTTTAGTTAGAATGACAATCGTAAATAATCTTCGAGGACCGATTAAAAGTAAGCAATGCGAAGAGGCGAAATTATGTGTTAACTAGATATGAACATTAGCACGCATGCAGTCACGTATACGCACATACGCACACACACACGCACGGATGCGCAGAAATGAACGCACGCACGCATAAAAAAAGAAAACAGATGCATATATAAAAGAGGAATCGCTTGAATGTACTGACCAAGAAAATTTTAGATGACGAAATGTGACAAAATGCCAGAGTCAAGGCTCCAAAAGAGAGGAGTACAAGATATGTAAAATCCGAGCTATGCCTGCGAGGGAAAAGTTGTACAATTATTTTTCTTAATGTAGTTAAGCAGAGACATCACGAAATAATAAAATCGTCTCGTTCTAATTACAGAAAAAGCACAGAGGAGAATAGGGTGTAGGACCTGTGTAGGTCCGAGACCTGTGTGTCTATATGAGACCTGTGTAGAATTGCACGTCTTCGGAGCCTAACCGCAGTAATGTGTACTGACAGTGGCAAGACCGGGAGGACTGAACCACAAAGAGACCCTTTGGCCTGCGGATACGCACTCGCACCCAAAAGCAAAATTATCTGGCCGTGCAGGCGCGAAATGGAGAAAGAATCGGATTTCATACAGGCATATCGCTAGACCCGTCTAGCTCAGATGTTACGGAAGGAAACATTATAAATAGTAATTGGTTGTTGACTAATCGATCCCAAAGCGACACAAAGGCTATGAAAAGCGCCGTTGCCGGTTACACGGTATTAACTGTGGCCACCAGGAGTTTGTATACACGAGCACATCAAGCTCAGTACAAGATAGTTTCTGCCTTCCGTCCTTTCGAAATGCGGTTGCTGAGGCTGGAAATTCGAACTGCGACCCTGTGTACGTCTGGCACATATCTTTGGGACGTTTGTCGGGTCGTATAGTTAAGGAAATAGGCGGCGTACATGCATGAACATGACACACAGGCACATCCATACAGGATCAGCGTGTTTCTGTCTGCGTGTATACAGGTCCACTTGCACAGTAGATTACTCCTTCTCAGCACCAGATGTCACAACCACTGAGCTAGCATGGCGGGTACTGAATTGTTCTTGAAAATCCGGAAGGCACAGAAAAAGCACTGGTACACATGGCACAGCTGCACCATGAAGCAACTGCGAAAGTTAGGACCCGAATAGAAAATGATTCCAGTCTACAAGTGTTATTCACTTGTAGACTGACCAAGTGACCACTGACTATACTCTCTGTTGCTGCCCAATGATTCGAAATAAAGTTTTGGGGGATGTGAGTAAATTACACGGCTCTGCGCACGATGAGCATGTATAACAACTGTTGCATTGCATTTTCTCCGAGTAGGTGCACGTAGTCGCTGTTACATCCATAAGAAAGCCGTCGTTTATGGCTAAGTATGGACAGCTGGGCTAGTTGGTTGTGATCAGCATTATGAAACATCCTTCCAGCGCACAATTGAACACGGACGAGAAGAGAAAGACAACACGAACGCCGGATTTCGTCGTTTATGGCAACAGAGCAACGTGGACGCTTGTCATAATCCAGAGTTAAAAAAAATTATGGGGTTTAACGTGCCAAAACCACTTTCTGATTATGAGGCACGCCGTAGTGGAGGACTCCGGAAATTTCCAGAGTGTAATGAACTTGAGTTCCCCGTAGACACAAACAGCGCCGTTCATTAATCTACCTTAACATTTCCAATTTCGGACAGATGTCTGACGTACATCGGGTTCCGATTCCTATGTCCCGCGCAGTGCAGGAGTTCGTCATTATGTCGACAGAGGGCGACACTTGACTCAAACGCGCGAGTGCGAATGGAGCGGGCAGTGCGCATTATACTCTGCCGCAGGATCATCGTTCGAGGGACAAGTAATCCTCACATATAATGATGTAGGACATTATTTGGCAATTACGAGTGACTATGAATGTGGAGTATATGTCTGTACAGCAAACGTATGCAATAGGTGAGGTTAAGAATTATTATGGGAACATTTAGCTTTTCCAAAAACTTTTGCCTAACTTTAAATTTTCGTATATCAAATTCCTTACAGATATATCGTGCGGCAGTCCCGCCCATAGGTAATACGTCTGTGGGTAAAACAAAATAACGTTTCACTTCATACGATAATTACTGCCTTCCATGCATTAATTTCTGAGTTGGTGTCTTATTTAGCAATTTCGGCCTGACGTGTCGGATCAGCGGCTATGGCGTTGCACTGCTATGCACCAGGTGGGGGGATTGAATCCTGGCAGCAGCGGCGGACGTATTTCGATGTGGTCGAAATGCAAAAACGCTTCTGCGGCGTGCAGTGGCTGCACGATAAAGATCCCCGGTAGGTCGAAGTTTCCGGAGTCCCCCGCTACGACGTGTCTCATAATTGTGGTTTTTGGAAAGTAAAACGACAGAATAATAAGAAAAAATTGCGATTTATGCGTCCGGTTTTTTCGTTCGGTGCACTCGACACCGAACCGTGGGTTCGCATGGAGCAAGCTCATTAGCGTTCTGCGCTTTGGCAGTAAACTATCGTAGCAATTTTGGATGCGCTACTCTTGTGACGAATAAATGGTTAAGAAAAGCGACAGCCTTATAAGCTTTCTGCACGAACTAAGCAACTATGCGAATAAAAAAATAGAACTGCTAAGCGGTAGTTAGTCAATTTTCTATTTTAGTTCAAACCAGCCTCAACGAACGGGCAGAGGAGTGAAGGCAGAAGAAAAAATAAGTAAACCATTACTTTTACCTAACGCCTTGCCATGCAGCGGACGAGAAACGCGTTAAAAGAACAGGCTGCGACCCGCATCGCTATTGTAACAGTGCGGGTGTAACTTTGGTGTACTGGACGGAATTATTGCTGTGTACTTTTAATCGTGACAGGCACCGGGAACGTTCCATCCGCTCCGCATACAGGAGGTTTATAGCGAAGAGAACATAACGGAAAGCAACCCCGCTGCTACTTGCCTCCTTGACTGCTTTCTTCTTTTCCTCCTTTTTCTACGTGTGCGGAACGAATAAGCAGACCAGACGAGATTAATCGCGGGCATCGATCGAAATTTTCTAATTTCCTCAAGGGAAAGCGGACAGCGCGCGCACCGACATAAGTTACACTAATTACGAGCGGCATACTTATAGGTACCGGCTAGACCTTCGTTGATTTTGCTAATGAGCTTTCGCAACTAAGGAACGTATAGAAAGCGGGGAGAAGGCTGCGGAGCACGGCCACGTTCCGTTGAGTGCGCCACGGGACAAGAATATAGGCTTGGACAACGAGTTAACTCCCCTGCGCCACAACTAAGGAAGGCTCTGCTAGGAAGGCAGCTGGGCACGCGATGCTTGCAAGGCACGTTTACGGGTGTAACATAGGGAACTCGCGCACACTATACAAGACGGAATTAGCAGGCGCGTTGCATTTCTGAACTGCTCGTGAAAAAAAAAAAAGAAGAAAAGAAAACGAACAACTATTGAATCGAGTGGAGGTGCTTCAGGCAGGTAGGTAGACATTTTGTATAATAAGGCGACATTGTGAGCCTTGGTGGTTTAGTTTTGTACAGTTAGCGCGGGTTCCTAACTTGGTTTGGGGATTTGCTCGACTGGTAGGGCGAACGACGCCCGTAATTGTAATGGAAAGACTCCGTGGTTATAAATTTCGACCGACAGCCGCCTACATTACCAGCGCTATAGACGACACTCACCTAGGTGAACCAACCACATAAAACGAAGGCAGTGATACAACCAGATAGTTGGATTAAAATGCGAGCGGGCTCCTGCGCAACACACGAAAGCGGGAAAGATTTCCGGAGCAAGCAGAACGAAAAGTACGGCGTAGGTGGATTAGTTTTTCAAGGCGTAATTTTCAACTCCGTTTATATGGCGTATAGGTAGTCTCGAAAAGGCCCCACTTCCTAAGACCTGTATGTCAGCAGACTAAAGCCGGGTGGGAACATCTTAGCAATGGCTGCCTTAAAAGTAGTTTTCAATCTCTTTCTATTTCTATGCAGAGTCCAGTTTCAGTTTTATTCACACGCGTTTCCGTTTGTAAAATGGTATCGTGCTTCTCTGTTCCGCAGGCGGCAGTCTGCTGACGTATGCGACTAAAGTAATGAGAATTTTTGAAACTCGCTTACGCATACCGGCTCAGTTCAAGTCTGCAGTCTTGAAATCCAATCTGCCTTTGTTTCTCTTCTGTTTACTCGAAGGCTCACGATGAATATCCAGAAGAGCGAGTAACCCAACTCAGTAATCCACTGAAATATAAACGGTTAACCCAACGCAATTCCGAGGCGTGATAACTGCTGACTACGCTTTCGCCGTCGTGTTCACCCGTCGAGGAAATTGTTATTTGCAGTAGTTAAACTAACGCACATGTAAACGAGATTTGCTTAATGTCGAGTGGAGCAATCGATACAGTTCAGCACTTCACAAATGAACAAAATGTCTGGCATATGTGCGAACTTCTGTAGAAAATACACGTGGCGCGTAACTTAAAATACGCATTACTCCTATTGAATATACCTCGTGTCCCAGCTAACGTTAGCCAAGCTGTTCAACGGAAAAAAGAAAATATGAAAGAAACGAAGTGCAAGATGCAGTTATAATGCCTGTGGGGTTCGGTCATCAGAGTGACGAACATGGACCTCTCTGGATATAGGCAGGAAGAAAGGATAACAATAATAATAATAATAGAGAGTTTTAGAATAGGGGCCCCAAACGTTTTGGGGCCCCAAAGAAATAGCGTCGAAGCCACTGCGCATGCGCAAGACGCAAACTGTCTTTGGGTTTTGCGTTGGGAACGCTACTTCACCGATTTAGCGGGAGCCCAAATAGCGGCCCCAAAAGTTTTGCGTCGGCAAACATGGCGGCACCCATCGAAGCGGCGGCTCTAACCTAGCACCAAACTGGGTTCGATTCGAGGTAACGCGTGAAGTTCGCAAGCTAGGAGAAGTGACCGCGGTTATCGCTTTCTCTCAACTAGCGTGTGTTATGAAGATTGGCTCATTAGACGCCGCTGATATTGAATTTGATTGTGGATTTTATGGCTCGTAGGCCTAACACGGCTAAGCTTGGCTGGTGAAGGCTGGTAAAGTTGGTTTGCTCAAAACTAAGCGCAACTAATTGTTTGCTGCTTACAGAATAACCTCTAAATTGCAATTAAATGCGAATACACGAAAGTCAAGATTATTATTCCTATCATAATATGGTATATTTTATTTAATTATTTGTAATAGCTTTTCTTTGACGCCGTAGTGGCGCTGTCAGCGCAAGACCTTATCCACAAACGTAAAACCCTATTCTAAAACTCTTCACTCCTACGTGCCCCAACGCTAACACCCGCAAAGCTCTTTAGGGCCCCAAACTATTGGGGCCCCTATTCTAAAACTCTCTAATAGAACAGTGGAACTAAAGGTGTTTTAAATATGGATATGTTTGTTAAGAGATACAGCTTGAATATTTATGTGGCACACCAGGAGCTCTCAACTTGTAAGCATCCGAAACAGTAGCAATTTCTTCAACTTAACCTGCAAGGCTTGCATAATGACTTCGCTTGCGAAATAGAACGGCATTGCAGGAGAAAGACACGGTGGTGTTCGCTTGCGAAATAAAACGGTATTATAGGAGAAAGAAATGGTGCTTGCCTTCCTTGGCAGGCATATAATTTTACCGTAGTTTATTATCATCTGCCTCAAAGTTCAATTTGTGTGCAAATGTACAGAGTTAACATAGCAGATTATAGCGTGAGTTTAACAGGAGCTCCTGCTATATCCTGCCGGGTATGTGACCGCTCCCGCGAAAATCAGCCTCTTTCTCGCACATGTCAAATGGTTTGCCATTTTATGTTTCTTATCAGATGCACGTGCGTGAAAGTAGCTGTGCTGTTTGCGGAGAGTTGCCAATACGACCGTCAACAGCGCAATTCAACGCGACCTACCGTATGAGCTGTGACAGGGCAGAGCTAAACTCTTAATTAATGGAAACACACGTACTTTACACGTTGTCGTCCACTCCTTAAGGAATGCCTAATTCTGAAGTTGTTTAACTCCTCTTCCACGTGTGTTGCGTAACCATTACTTGCTCTCAGTCTGGCTTCGCACCCTGCATCCCCATTGATTCACATAGACCATCGTTGACGGGAATTTGTAATCCAGGTGCTGAGGTTTTCTTATGCGTCAAAACCCCTGTACCTTATATAGCACTCAATTAGCGGTCTCTAAGGTTACATACCAATAAAATTAGATGCTGGCCCACAATATTAGTCTAAGGCAGGTCTGACGAAACCTATTGAATCTTTATAAGTTCTGTTACTACGTACAACTTGTTTTAGAAATGAGGTGGCTTTCACTTAGAGTGGACTCTACACATGGCGTCAGTCGGCATGGAGTGCGATGATGAGCATGCACATTCCCTTTCGCAAGCGAAATCTACGCTTACATGAGCCCAATAACGTCGGGTTGACCTGCGTGTCGGGCCGAAATCTGGTGGTAGGGCGCATGCAAACTTTATTGCATAAAGACCAATGAGCGTCGAGGTGACTTCTGTCAATAAACCTGCAATGGGTGGGTTGACTCCCCCGACCCGCTGGCAAGATGCACGCAAACGCAGTCGCGTCGTGTCGGGTCAGCTAGGCTTCCAACTCGACCCGCTCGCGTCGCGTTCATCGAACCGAAGCTACAGTGTCGAGCGCCGCAGTAATTGTTGCAGCTCTCACTCCAGTGCCATACTTCTTTTTGAAAGGGAGCACAAAACTTCGTCGCCTTCTCCCAAGGATGCAAGCGACTGATCTCTGAATCCGGGGCGCTAAAGCTACTCGTAAAGCTATAGACTCTAATTTCTTTTTAATTATATTCCAGCCATTGTCCTCGGCGCTTAGGGAAACATTTTCGGACAATGGTCATTTCGTTTGTCTGTCACATGATGTCACGAAACTGCGAAAGGTCCCTATCTCAAAATAATGCATAGACACTCATTATGCATGATTACGCTGAACCAAAAAAAAAATATATATATATTTCCGATTGTACCTCTCTGTCGCCATTACCGTTCCACTATTGGAGAAACTCTTTCAGGCCGCGGTACTTGGCCTCGCTGACATGCGTCCTCACAAAGCCACAAAAACACATCGCGTCAAAGTGACGTGCACGTATTAAATATCGCCGTTACTACGCCGAAAAAAAAAAACTGAAAAAGTTGTGTAATAGCCTGAGAATGCGCCATTTTGAAAGGAATAGAGGATGGCCGCACGCCCTGGCTGCTCGGAGCCGCTGGCGAGAACAGATTTCTTTTGGGCGTAATAAAAATAAAATTTGCAACGGAACGTCCTCAAGTAGAGTATATTCTAAGGGAAACACCTCACACTTATTAGCCTATCACCGTGCGCAGCGAAGGCATGTAAAATGGTGTTTTCTTGTGCAGCTCGTTCTATTTGTTAATGGGTTTCCGGTTGCTTTCAGCAAATATAATAGCCCTCGATCAAAACTACAACTTGGTATCTGAGTCCTCAATTACTCTCGCGGGCTACAGGCAAAAGTAAAAAGAGGCTCGTAGAGCCGATGAGCTGTTCCCATGGCGGTTGCCATCTTGTGGGCACTGGACGACATAGTTTGGTTGTGGAATCTACGCATATGACGTTAACAGTCGGAGTACTCAAGCTTAATTTGAACTTTTTTCGAACCTCTTTTGGGTTGAAAGGTTATGAGAAATTTTTGCTTTCACTATCACGCAAGTGTTCTTTCATTAAGCGCTTCTGTACAGAACTAAGTTGTTATAGGACTCCTCTAAAACAGTTATTCATAAACCATCAGATATGATTATATGGTGTGTTTCACCTAACGTTAGCCAAGGTGTTCAACGAAAAAAAAAAATAAATCGGATTGACTTGGAAGATTTTGGTAATGACATTGCACTGTTCTCCCGCTCGATGGGTGTAGGTAGACACGCACTTCACAAGTCAGTAGCCAGCCGAAATTACCGCTAAATGTTTACGGGTTTTTGGTTGCACTTGTTCCAACTGTCGTCGCGCAACTCTTCCGAAACCGTGACGTCTGTTCATAACGGAGAGCGAATCCCCTTGATATATTCATTAGCCCTTAGAAAAGCGACCAACGAAGCACTTGAAATACTTCAAACTACGTTTAACTGCGCCGCACCCGAGTTTTTGAGTGATTTTGGTTGTTTCAAGATGGCCAAACCAGCGTTAAAGGCAATTTTCATCTTGGCCGACCTTGAGCCAGTCGTGGCTACGAGATTGCTGAAATGTATCGACGACGACGACGACGATGACGACAACAACGACAGCGACAACGACAACCAACGACGACGACGAAACAATTCTTTGCCACAGAATTCCCAAGATTTCAGAAACTGCTGTTCTGGCTTAGAGCTTCTGGGAGTGGATTTTGGGTGCCTACTTACGCAAGAAAATCGTTGCCGCGATGCTTGTGCACTGCTTGCCCACAGAAGACAAAAAGAATAGAGAACAGTAAAAACCAAGACTCGGAATTTTCACTTGATTTCTTGCCAGGATTTAAAAAAATCACATCGAATGTTGCCAAGACCTCATTTCGAAAATAATCACGGGTGACGTAAGATTGTACTATATGTATGGTTCCGAAACCAAGCAAGTTTTGAGCCAGTGGAACACGTTTCCTTTACCAAGACTGAAGAAATGCGACAAGTGGGCTCGTGGGAAAACGGTGATCACCATTTCGTTTTTTTTTCTTCGGCGTTTGTGGAATTACGCAGTGAGAGCTTTCTCTCACTTTCTCACAGACAGAATTTTGTGTCACCATTATTATTTCGAATTATTAGGTCGATAAAGAATTAGGTGCGAAGGAAATGCGCAAGACTTTGTAATGCGGGTGACTAGTGTCTCCAACACGACAGCGCCACAGCTGCAAATCCTTTGGCTATGACGTGGTAATTAGCATACCAGGGATGATGGCTCCCGATGGCTCCCACGCATTCTATTCATCGGACCGAGCTTCCGGTGTTTTCACGTCATTTTTAATGAAGAAAATTAAATTAAAACAAAGGGGAAAATTTATCACTGCGCACGAGGCGAAGGCAACTTCGCAGGGGCCCCTCCAGAGTTGCTTCGAACAGTGGGAGAAAAGTTTGAACAGGTTTATGGACCCACTTAGAGATTATTTTGATGGAAATTCACGGCATTTTTCATTGCATCAAATTCATTGTTCTTTTTTTTTTTTCCGGTGGGGAGTTCCCTCGTACTGCCCCTGCGTTTTGAATCTTTCTCGCTGTTTTAAGTGGTGAATGAATTTGAACTCTCCATTTGCAGGAGCTTCGCGGCTCGTCGATCACCAAATTTTCAAATTTTCCTGTGTCTGCGTCGCGAAACTCTTTGGCCTCCTCCTTTCTGTGACGTCTCTTAAAATCGGTCACAGAGGGTCGCTTGCTAAATTAAGCCGCGTGTAAATAAAACGTGCTATATATAGCATTATCACCTATATTTTGGCAACCGTGCTGCCCAGGGCCTTACTTTAATGTTGTGTAGAGGAAAGAAATCGCTACTCGGTCATGCAAGTGTCGGGTGCACAGATGATGCCGTTGTTACGCCACGCGTGACGCAATGGGAGCTAAATTTAGCCCCTCGCTCGGCGTTCGAAAATGCCTAGCTCGGCAATACATTTGTCTTTTTGAGCATTAAACGATTCATTAAACTCAAACCAGTGCTCATCAGGAGTTATAAAGCTTACAGCTGTGCAAATTTTTTGCAGAAATTTCGTGCTTGTTGGGCATGGCGCTTCCGCGTTCGACGCGCAGGGCTCAGAAATGTCGTGAAGAGAAGCGGGTAGCAAGAAAGGAGGATCCCTGAAGCTGTCCGGTTATTCTAGGGACAATTTAACCTGTGACATATTGCGTGGCGTGCGTGTAGCGCAAATGGAGCATGCACAAGGCAGAGAAAACTTGCTTCTCTGTCGCTTAGTGCACCACTTGTATTCTACTTAGAAAGGAAGCAACATAGGTACCATTGACGAAGAACTTCTGCCAGGTCATCAATGACTTGTGTGTTTAATGTGTATCGTTCACCTATGGTGCGCACATGAAGCTAGTGCGTTGTCAGCACATTCCACCTTTTTTTAAATTTCACGCAATTTTCTCACGATGAGGCAAAGTGGTGCCCTGCATGTAGTTCAGTAGGCAGAGCGGGAACACCAAATTATTTAGGTTTCCTGGATTTACACAGACGATACCGTTTCGGCCGCCTCCCTCGACGACACGGGAGAAAGCGGCGGAGTGCATGGGGAGTAACTGTTGCCGTTCATTCTCCCCTTTCTCTATTTCCGACCAGGGATTAAAAATGTACCCTCCGAAATTGTCACACGGCGCGCACACTTCTGCAGTTAGTCGCTTGAGGGACGAAAACACACTCTTTAGCACAAATTTGTACACTTACTGCTTTTTTCCCCCTGTACTTTTCTTAGAATGTAAGGTTTCCAAGGCGTAAATATACGTCATGTACTTTGCTTTGGTATCGTTGTGTAGAAAAAAAAAAGGAACATTAATCGATCATGCATGTATCGCGCGCGCAGATGTCGGGTCACTCATGACGGAATCTGACCTGTATTCGGTCTCACGTGCGTTGTTCATAGAGGCGTCTCGGCAGTATGTTTGTCCATCCGAGCAGTATTGGTCGCGCTCGAGAGAGCTCACATATGCGATAGCGGGTATAATTTATTCGCACTAGCGCACATCAGGTGTTATAAGGCCTACAAGTGTGTGATTTGTTGCCGAAATCTTGTACTTGCTTGGCTATGCCCCCCCCCCCCCCCCTCCCCCCTGAATTCTACACGGGCGGCGGCCCCGAGCGGCGGCCCCGAGCGGCGCATGGTAGCCTCGAGCGCCTCCAGTAGGGAGTTATTTTCTGTACCCTATATAGTGCCCAAACACCCTCTGAAAAACAAACGGGCCCACTACGAATAGGGAGCGAGCATGATTCTAAAGTTAGAGCGTAAGACCCTTACTAGCTGTATCACAAGTTAGGCATGTGAGCTTTCTAACGGGTGAATAAGGGCGACTTGCGCATTCGGTTACATAATTTCTGTACTCTAGCGCCCGTATATACACCGTCTGCAGCCCGCTGCAAGACTTTTCACGAACTGCGCAGTGGCTGCGTCCTTGATACAGCCTGCCATTTTTACAGCAGCGTCCGGCAACTACCTTATTCGGCCGTGCACAGTGCCCTTGCCGTTTGCCTACCAACGGCGTTGAAGAACGCTCACTTATGAATGTGAAACCGAAGTTAGCCCTCGAGTTAGACATCCCGTGCCTCGTGTACTAACAATATGAAACAACCGTGGAAACCCTTTGAAACAATTGTAACCAACTGTTAAATTCAGAGAATTCATCGACGCACTTTGCGAACGTTTTAGACGACATTCTTGAGAAATCTGACTATTAAAAGGCTGGTCGCCAATCGACGATGTGGAGGTAGTTGGACAACGAAGCTGTAAGCGACAACTAGAACGATTACCTATTGCGACGTAGCTTGAAATTATTCACATGGTGACATTCACATGCACTTTACCTGATTAGTAGCCGAAGACGTTTGAACGGCCTGCGACTTCGCTTGTGCCGCTACTTCGCGCACCTACAAAGAGTGGACCAGAGGGAAAAGAAATGCACTTAACCACACTTTCGCCGCGCCTCGCATGCACGCTGCTCTTCAGAAGTTCTCACTATACGCGTCCTTCCCATGGCACTGTGAAAACGCAAATTGCTAGGCGCGTTATTCTTTCACATACGAAGGTGTAGTTACATCGCTCCCTGCTTCGTATGCTACAGCTTCTGCTTCCCGCCAACTGCAGCTTATGCAGCCGTAATATTTACCGGGAAGTGCTTGCGACGAACACTATGCGCGATGGTGAGCTTTCTGGTTCTTATTTTATTTCCCCCGCACGGGTCGGCGCCGCCACTGCCGCGGAGGCGCGGAGGCGAGCGCCATCTGCTGGTGCGGCAGGGAATGCAGCGGCGCACGCGGCGTTCGTATCCCGAGTGTTTGCCTACGGACACGGCATACCCATTGGGAGGTAAAGCTGTACAGCTTCGCTGTAAAATGAACAGCCAACTCTTTCCTATAGTTGTTCAGAGCCTCACCCTTACAAAAATTTCTATAGAAAGTCCATAGACAGTCTATAGACATTTGTTAATGAAGTCTATAGACTGTCTATAGACATTTCTTTAGACTAGTCTATAGACAGTCTATAGACTTATGGCCATACACTTTTTATAGACTAGTCTATAAAAAGTCTGAGTCTATAGACTGTCTATACACTGTCTATAGACAGTCTATAGACTTATGAACATACTTTTTATAGACTAGTCTATAAAAAGTCTGAGTCTATAGATTGTCTATAGACTGTCTATAGACTTATGGCCATACACTTTTTATAGACTAGTCTATAAGAAGTCTGAGTCTATAGACTGTCTATAGACGGTCTATAGACTTATGGCCATACACTTTTTATAGACTAGTCTATAAAACGTCTGAGTCTATAGACTGCCTATAGACCGTCTATAGACTTATGGCCATACACATTTTATAGACTAGTATATAAAAAGTCTGAGTCTATAGAGTGTATATGGATTAATTAAAATTCATGTTTGTAGACAGTTGTCTGCAGAATGTCGATGGACAAGTGTATAGGCTTACAGTTCTACTTTTGTAAACTGAAGTCTATAGAATATCTATAGATGTCATTTGTCTGTATACATTTTATACACTTCAGTCTACAAAAGGAGAACTATATATACAGTTCTACTTTCGTAGACTGAAGTCTATGGAATGTCTATAGACAAACGTATATAAATAGTCTATAGACATTCTATAGACTTCAGTCTACAAATACAGAACTTTATAATCCGATACACTTCTTTCTATGACATTCTGCAGACATTTGTCAACAAACATGCATTTTCATTAATCTACAGACACTCTATAGACACAGACATTTTATAGACAAGTCTACAAAGAGTGTATAAGGCCATAACTCCATAGCGGCTACCTACAAGTTAGTTTACATTTTTCTTTACATGCGGTAGCAAAACGTTTTGAATGTATTTATGCATGTGCACCTGTTCCTTTTCATCTACACTTATGCATTACCGTTAGCAGATTAATAATGCTCCTGAACCAGCTGTACTTTCATATATGTTGCATAACCAGAAAGAATTTATATAGTGTTGAATCATGCAGTGCAACAAAATAAAACAAATGCACCGGCAATGCATTAACCGTTTTTATTGCTCGATATAATATATGAATTCCTTAAATTCATGTCTTATGCTAATTATGGGAACAGATTAAATATTTACACTACTCCTTGGCAAGCATGGTCGCCAGGCTGGCCTTGACCTTTGTGTCATTAGTCCCAAAGGTGCTGCAGGTGTATGCTGCAAATAAGTAGGTGCAGCAATATGAGGCAAAAATAACAAGTGTGCATTCTTTGTATGTTCATTAAGCAGCTTAATATATTTGCTCAAACCATCTAAGTCAATACTTAATGCGGTTTAACTATGACTAAGGGCTGCTTGTGAATACAAATCAGTACCTTTATACAATGTTTTATTGCATGGTATGGTGAACAATTAAACAGTCACAACTGCTGCTCGTGCCAGCAACAGTATGTTCCCTTTTATGACAAGTTCATATATGATGCATTAATGTACTTATCCCAAATGGTCTCTATATTTATTGCTGAAACGTTACCCAGTTGGGCTGTCTGTACATTTTTTTGGCTGGTAGTTAAGTACGCCCGTGCAGAGGGATATTTTCAGAAGACGTGACTGGAATATTCACAGTATCATGCCTAAGATTGTAATTTATTTTGCTTAATACACATTTAAATGTCTTTCTCATACTTTTAAATGAATGGTCATTGGCCATAACTTCAACAGAAGGCAGATGGGTTGATTGTATTGATATGGTCACTTAATTTCTTACAGGTAATGAGGCCTCTTGGGCATGCTAACAGGTTTCCAAGTTAGGTATACCACATGAGCACCCGAAATACTACACGAGCACTTTGTGTCATGGCACGACAGATATGCACCTCCTACGAAACAGAACTGATAGTATAGTTCGAATGAATTCTATCACAGTAAATTATTTAAGGTGCTTTGAAAGATGAAAATTTTTTCTAGGCTATCGAGGTTCAGGACGTTTAGTTAACGCAAAAAAAACATATTGAGTAAGAAATGCCTTGTCAGTATGCTTGACTTTCTTTTTTTTTTCAATAAATCGAACCAATTTCCCTCAATTTTTATGAAGTGAAAGGTTTTAAAAATATATTTAACACAGAGATTCTCTGGAAACTTTGTATGACATATAACAAGACAGCATACCTATGTGGCCATTTTAAAATTTTCCGATCTTTTTCCAAGCCTTCCCTGGCTGTTTTCATGAAAATTTTCTGGCAATCTATGACGCCTGCAGCTTAAGTTCAATAAAAAAATATTGTGGCTTAATGCTTGCCAAGTACTGCCAGTCCATAATATTTAGATAAAACGAATAACACGTCGGTCACTTGACATGTAGTATTAGATGCAACTGACTTGAATCCCGTGTTTAATAAAGCTGACAAGGGCTTCGGCAAGTTCCTAATTGATGGCCACACGAGTACAGCACGGAAGACACAGAGACACACGTAAAACAAATGCAACAATGTGAGGGAAAACTATACAATGAGTTATTTATACGGTTCAATAGCAGTTTTTTATATAATTTGCTCGCATCACTTATGCCTCTAGTTAACTTTGTTTACCTCTGACTAAAGACTACATGACAATATTAATCAGTACCATTATGATGTTTCGTTATATTACAGTGTGATAAGCAGTTAGACAACCGTAATGGTCGCCGGTGTTAGCAACGGTACGTTGCGTTTCAAGACAGGTTCATGTGACAGACAGTGTACTTATAAAAATAAAAGAAATGCGAGAATCCCAAACGATTCCTATAATAATAATTGTTGAAACAAAGATACCCGGCTGGACTGTGCACATTTTTCAGGTGTTAATGCAATATGCCCGTGCCGAACGAACATGCTCAGCATACTGACTGCAGTTTTGAACAATCACGTTAACATTTGCAATTTATTTCCGCTTAGAACAGTCTGCAATGGCTCTTTTCTCATACTTCGAGATGAATACATTTGCCACACTTTCAGTAGAATGCACATGAATGGGGGCGTACTGATCAGGTTACTTACTAACTAAAACATGTTACAATCTCTTAGGTGTGTTGATAAGGGTAGAACAAATGCAATGTCCACTGAATTCTTTGAATAATCTGTGCGTTATCTACTAAGAAAAGACCAACAAATTGATAATCTGGCTCTTTTTTCTTTTGTACAGCGCATATAGTATGCAGTCTGTCCAAGACGACGGCACTACATGCAACAGTAATTAAAACCGGAACACTTATCACGCACGACAAGGGCTTCATACCATGCACGACTGGCACAATGCGAATCTGCGCCAGCAGCTGCCTAGTGATTAAGAGCACGTAAACTGCATAACACCGAAGCATCGAAAGGCGCTTAACGCTTTTCATATAGCTCGAAAGATAACTTCTGCTGCTAAACTGTTTAAAAAAAGAGACAAAAAACAAATCTTCCAACTACCGTCAAACGCAATGCCTTCAGTTTGAAACGCGTAAAGGTGCTTCCTGGAGCGACTAATTTATTGTTCTCCAATTTTTTTCGGCTAAGTTGCGAAGCTGCAAGTGACTGAGCTTATCGCAGCTTTCATGCTCCAAAAGTGTTTGTGGTTGCATATAAATAGATTGGGTGAATCTAGAGATTTTTGCTTGATATTTCTTCAAGTCTCGTGTTTTGCTTGCGGTAACTTCCCAAAATTAACTTGCGGTAACTTCCCAAACAATGCGAAAACGGCAGCGCACACACTGCTGATGCATGCCCCGCAAACACGGCCTTTCATTCGAGTACGTTAGCAGTTATTCAACTATACGTGTCTGTCTGAACATTCTTGATGCTAACACAATTTCGAGATATATACGTAAAGCGTGTCACGAGAATTTCACTACACATGCGGCGCAGCATTCATCGCGGCCGGATCAAGCGCCACGAAATGAGATCTACCACACTGGCTGCCTAACATACACAATGCACAACATACACAACATAGACTATCAAGTTAAAACATGGTGTACTTCCTTCTTTACGCACCTAAACTATAATGCTAAAATCAACAAGCCCGAGCGATCGCTCGCCGTAAAACATTCCGTATAGTAGAAGCGAGAACAAGAGCGCGTTATCAAACCATGTCAACGACAAACCGACACTATACCCGAGTCGCCTGCGCTACATGCAGCCGCTTCGCGCTACGAAATGCGCTCACATAATCATGAGCTATTGACGCAAAACATCTTTGCTAAAGCTTACCGTTCAGTGTAGTTGACGTGTGATGCCACAAAGATGACACGCATACACAGTCACCAACGTTCAGGCAGACACCGCACACCGGTACAACCGTTTACGTGCCTGGCGCACTCGTTGAGACGGCGCACCGCCGCGCATGCGCAAGAGCTCCGAGCATGCGCAGGAGCTCCGCGCGCGAGGGCGTGCGCGCTCGGAGGAGTGTGAGCGCCTTTTCCTCCTTCATTTTTTTTCTCTTTCTCTCTCTCTCTCTGCGCGCCATGCGCGCCGGAACGGGTGGCTTATTCATCTTTGTCACCACTATTCATCTTTTTTCATGGACGAAGGAAATGCGCTGGCAGGTTGTATGACAAACGCTGTGGGCATCGCATGAGACTGGAACGCTAACATGAATGCGCTGTTTGTAAAAGCCGTTACAGGGCCCTTCAGACGTTTCAGACGCATTATTGCCAGCGTCGATTAGTAATACAGCGTACTTGTAGCATATCTTCCAGCGTACCGCCAAATGTGATGCCCGCACGTATGTTAGTGCTAATTTTCTGTTCCGATGATAGGTCAAAGCAATCAGTACAGCACTGAGGTACTCATATGCGTGGCTGCGCAGGCATACCGCCGGCGAAATACTGGGTGGGCTCAGAGAATTTGGCGCCTATTTTAAGTGAATGAGAAACTTTGATGGGTTTATAGTGCAGGATATCAGTCAACAAAAAACCGCCCGATGTTAGTGACGCAGCCGAGATATGAAGACAATGTGAAATGTATCCGAGAATCGGACGACACACAACGCGAACACCACATGCGCGACATCGGTTCATCGCACATTCACTAAGTCCGCGTTGTCAGCTACAAACATTACGAGTGTATTAGCTGTTAGCTTGATGCCTGTTTGGAATCCACTTGTAGCTGAAGCTGGCGTTCATAACATCTATTATAACGATTGGATCGGCGTTTTGCTTTCTTTATTCTACTGCCGCAAAAGTGATGCGACAACTGTGAAGACTGTCTTGGGATTGCCGAGAGCGGCTACGTAGATGATATCATGTGGTCAACAAATGCGGAGGTATACACTATGTGTATACTAATGTCTACAAACAGGCTCTACAGCAATCTCAGCAGTATACAACTTCAGTGGCTTATATCAAACGCAGCTACGTATTATCCACCGGTACCTGCGCTTGGTTACAGCGTACACGGGTTGGGCCCAGATTAACGATGTTTGTGTATTGTTAATCTATAGACATGCAAGACCACGACAACTCAGAGGCAGACCAGGTGGTGAATTCACCACCTGGTCTGCCGGCTTTCGCCACTTATTCACCACCTTTGCCACATCATCACCATCTAACCTTCACCACCTTGTCTTCGCGAAGTGTACGTCCGGGAAGCAGCCAGGTTTAGGGCCTTCGGGTGCCTGGAAGACCTTGGTGACTCGGACGGTGCCTGCTCCGCCGCGATCCTCGTTCGGGGCAGCTGCACCGAACGCAGACTAGCAGTCTGCACGGTTTGCCCGCCGCGCCGGAGTTGCTGTGCCGTCGTGCATGAACCAATGCCATATCATCGCGTTCGCAGAGGGCGGGGGGTATGGGAACTCGGAATTACATATTATCGACTTTCTTCTATAGACATTCAATACACCGGGAGTAGAGAAAAAGAAATAGAAACCTTGTCGACTATTGTCCATAATATAGAGAGTCTATAGGCTGTTACGTTTCGCCTACAACGCGCGGTAATGCCGGCGCGGATGCAACGGACGCCGGGGCTTTGTTCAAAGCGGCGGACATTTTGGCCCGTCCGACGCCGCCGCGACGCCTACCCGCCAAGCGTGTCCAGGCGTGTTTCAGTGCCACGTGTCTTCGTGTGTGCGTGTGTGTGTGTGTGCCCTCGCTTGTCAAAGCGCGGCAGCCGGGGAGCGGAGTTCCCCGAATGAGGAGCCTGGAGGTCTCTCGGCTCAACTGTTCGCGCCGTCGTGTGGGTGAGGGTTGGCGATGCGTCACTACACTCGGTTCAGCAGGTCTCTCGGCCCGACAGTTCGCGCCGTCGTGGGCTTCTGCTGCGCCGTCCCGTGACCTTCATCCCGTGACCTTCCCTCCTTCCCTTTTGGACCGCGACGCCGGGAGTATAAGAGCAGCTGCCCCCGGACGCCAGGAGGGAGGCTCCGATTTGTACTGTTGAGTTACGTGCTCTCCCGTCTCTCCACTTCGGTCGACCTGACCGGCCGCTCTTTTGCTATGTTAGAATAAACAAGTTGTTCTGTTACCAGTCTTCTCATGCTTTGCCGGGACCTTCGGATGCTTCCAGTGCCCCAGGCCGCCAGGCCAACGCTACCCTTGGGGCTTGCGACCCATTGGCAATAACGGGCGTCAGCACCGAGACCCCAACAACTCGGGCCAGTGGTGCGATTCCCAACATCTGGTTGCCAGCGGTGAGATCGCGACAACGGAGGCCAGCAGCGAAGAGATGCGGTTGACTGTATGCTGAGCAGCACAACGACCATCCGGGAGCAGCGCAACGAGCCCTGTGTGATGACTGGTTGCCTGCAGCGGAACGACTGCGCTGAAGTCTTGGCTGCAAGGTTTGGTGAGTGCGGGACTTTCTTCTTCTGAGTTTTGCCAGGCTTTTGTTAGTGTTAGAAACAGAGCTGGTAATTGTGGTTGTCGTTGCTGCCGGGTTAGTTTGCGGCAAGACAATAGTGGACAGTAGAGAAAGCAGCATTCAGAGCAGCCATGGATTTGAAGTCGTTGCGCAAACCGAAATTGCTGGAGCTTGCAAGAGAGTTGGGTCTGGATGTCTCAGACAAACTCAGAAAACCAGAACTGCTAAGGGCTATTCTTGAGTTAGAAGCTGAGGATGACGAGCTGTCGGAATGCCTTGAGACCATTGAGGAGAGGGAGACGGCAAAAAGACAGGAGCGCGAACTTAAAGAACAAAAAGAGAAAGAAAAGGAAGAGCGTGACCGTCAACACGCTTTGGAAATGAAGCGTCTCGAGTTAGAGATGGAACGCGCTCGTAATGGAAGTCAGGCACACGGTGCAGGAGAACGAGTATTGTTCAAAATGACTGACCTGATGCGGCCGTTTAAGCTTGGAGAGGACATTGGTTTGTTCCTGGTTAACTTTGAGCGAACGTGCGAGAAGCAGGGGTTCTCTCGGGAAACGTGGCCACAGCGCTTGCTCACTTTGCTACCCGGCGAGGCGGCCGACGTAGTCGCTCGCTTGGAGAGAGAGGAGGCAGAGGATTTCGACAAAGTGAAATCGAGTCTGCTAAAAAAGTACCGGCTGTCAGCGGAGGCGTTCCGTCGGAAGTTCCGGGAAAATGAGAAAGGCAGAAGTGAGTCGTATACAGAGTTTGCCTACAGGCTAATGTCAAACATGCAGGAGTGGCTCAAAGAAGAGAAAGCGTTTGGTGACCACGAGAAAGTTCTGCAGTGTTTCGGGCTGGAACAGTTTTATAGTCGGTTACCTGAGAATGTGCGGTACTGGGTCTTGGATAGGCCAGACGTTAGTACGGTGGCTAGAGCCGCTGAGTTAGCCGAGGAGTTTGTGACGCGTCGGGCTCGTGGAGCTAAGGACGGTCAAAAGGGTGAATTTGGCTCCAAGTTTGAGAGGCCGAAGTTCACACCCATGAGAGCAAAGGGGGATACACGTAGTGCGGATGCGAGTGAAAGCAGTCCGACCGAACGTAAGGAGACGGCGGCAACCGAAGCCGAACGCAGAAAGCGGTTCGAGATGAGGCAAGCGCGCGTTTGTTATACGTGCCAGAAGCCGGGTCACTTTTCGGCGCAGTGTCCAGAAACAAAAACACAAGTCGTGTTTTTGTCTATATGCAGCACTGACGAGAACATGAAGCTTCTCGAGCCTTACATGCGAGACCTCCTCGTGAACGGGAAAGAGTGCCGAGTGCTTCGCGATTCCGCAGCTACAATGGATGTAGTTCACCCCTCTTACGTAGAACCCGATATGTTCACGGGCGAGTGCGCATGGATCAAGCAAGCAGTGGAAGCTCATAGCGTGTGTCTGCCGGTAGCAAAAGTGCTTATTGAAGGACCTTTCGGAGCACTTGAGACGGAGGCCGCAGTGTCATCTATGCTGCCCCCCCAGTACCCGTACCTATTTTCGAACAGGTCCGATCACCTCCTGCGCGAGAAGGGGCTTTTGTTTGGTGAGGCTAGCGTTCAGGCCTTAACCAGATCGAAGGTTCGGGAGCTCGCTGCAAAGGCGGTAGTTGCGGGGCCGACGTTGTTGAATGATGAGAAAGGGTCAGAGGCGCAGCAAGCTAGTATTCAGAGCACGCCCGAACGGGATAAAATTGAGCCTGTAGCGTTAAAGGCACCAGATACTGGAGAGGAAATTCCCGATGCGGGAAAGTTAGAAGAGCTTCCGGTCGAGCTTCCGGGACTAGGCTCAGTGACGAACAGGAAAGACACCGATCAAGTCATTAGTGACTTAATAAGGAAAGCATCGCTGTCGCCTGAGCAGAAAACAGAACTACACCAGCTCTTACAAGAGTTTCAAGGTCTGTTCTCTGAGAGGCCTGGTAGGACTTCTGTCCTTACTCATGACATAGAACTTACCTCCCCCGAGCCAGTACGATCCAAGGCGTACCGGGTGTCACCCCGCCAGAGCGATATTATGGAGGCTGAGGTAAAGAAAATGCTACAGCTCGGTGTTATTGAAGCGGGTGAGAGTGATTATACCTCCCCTTTGATTTTAGTTGAGGTACCGGGCAAGGAACCTCGTCCTTGCGTCGACTACCGCAGGCTTAATTCCATCACTAAGGATCAAATTTATCCGATCCCTAACATCGAGGAGCGCCTTGAGAGAGTGAGTAGCGCTCAGTTTATTTCCACCCTAGATCTTGTCAGGGGTTATTGGCAGGTTCCACTTACAGAAGAGGCTAGTAGGTATGCGGCGTTCATTTCACCAATGGGGACATTCCGTCCTAAAGTTTTGAGTTTTGGTTTGAAGAACGCGCCATACTGCTTTTCAAGCCTCATGGATAAAGTGTTGCGGGGACAGCAAGAATTCGCTTTACCGTATCTAGACGACGTAGCGATATTCTCCGCATCCTGGCCTGATCATATGGCGCACTTGCGGGCAGTGCTAACCCGCCTGCGCGATGCGGGCTTGACAGTCAAGGCTCCCAAGTGCCAGTTAGCACAGGCCGAGGTTGTCTACCTCGGACACGTGATTGGTCGGGGTCGTCGCCGCCCCTCTGAAATAAAGGTGGCCGCTGTGCGAGACTTCCCGCAACCGCGTACGAAGACCGATATTCGGTCGTTCTTAGGTGTCGCCGGCTACTATCAGAGGTACATCCCCAGGTACTCTGATATCGCGGCTCCCTTGACGGATGCTCTAAGAAAGACAGAGCCGCAAACAGTCGTCTGGGATGAGACGAAGGAAAGAGCTTTTAGCGCCCTAAAGAGCGCCCTAACAAGCCAACCTGTGCTACGATCGCCCGACTACACAAAAGGGTTCGTTGTTCAGTGTGATGCTAGTGAGCGAGGCATGGGCGTTGTACTGTGCCAACGGGAAAATGGAGAAGTAGAACACCCCGTCCTGTATGCTAGTCGTAAGCTGACGAGTCGTGAGCAGGCGTATAGCGCCACCAAGAAAGAGTGTGCGTGTATCGTGTGGGCCGTTCAGAAATTGTCATGTTACCTAGCTGGCTCGAGGTTTATCATTGAGACGGATCACTGCCCTCTCCAATGGCTGCAGACCATCTCTCCCAAAAATGGCCGCCTCCTGCGCTGGAGCCTCGCTTTGCAACAATATTCCTTTGAGGTGCGTTACAAAAAGGGGAGTCTCAACGGTAACGCCGATGGCTTAAGTCGAAGCCCCTAACGTGGGAATCAGCCTCAAAATTGCTTGTTACTGATGTTTTTCTTCCTGAGGCAGGATTTTTTTTAACTTATTGCTTTTGTGTAGTGTTTCAAAGTGATGATGTGCTTTTTAGTGCAATTTTTCCGATTTGTGGACGCGTTCTGAGTGCTGCTAAACTACTGTAAGGAACTAGGCAGCAGTATAAAAGGGGAAAGAGCCTGGCAGGGCTTAGTGAGGGTTGTGCCGTGCTTGCTAACTGAGCGGTTGACTTTTGGCGTGGTTCTAACGCTTGCCGGAAACGAGAACAAAAATGTCAACTCTCCCGAAGTCACTTTGCAGTGTCCTGTGTGCACCTGAACGTGAGAACGAGGCCTTCTCTGTGCGCTGCGCTCAAGAAACGCCCAAGGACGCCCAACTTCGGTTATGAGCATCATCGAGCGACATCCCTCCGGACAGCGGATGCAGTCCCCTGACCATCGGGATCTCCTTCCCCCGGCGGGGCGGTCTGTTACGTTTCGCCTACAACGCGCGGTAATGCCGGCGCGGATGCAACGGACGCCGGGGCTTTGTTCAAAGCGGCGGACATTTTGGCCCGTCCGACGCCGCCGCGACGCCTACCCGCCAAGCGTGTCCAGGCGTGTTTCAGTGCCACGTGTCTTCGTGTGTGCGTGTGTGTGTGTGTGCCCTCGCTTGTCAAAGCGCGGCAGCCGGGGAGCGGAGTTCCCCGAATGAGGAGCCTGGAGGTCTCTCGGCTCAACTGTTCGCGCCGTCGTGTGGGTGAGGGTTGGCGATGCGTCACTACACTCGGTTCAGCAGGTCTCTCGGCCCGACAGTTCGCGCCGTCGTGGGCTCCTGCTGCGCCGTCCCGTGACCTTCATCCCGTGACCTTCCCTCCTTCCCTTTTGGACCGCGACGCCGGGAGTATAAGAGCAGCTGCCCCCGGACGCCAGGAGGGAGGCTCCGATTTGTACTGTTGAGTTACGTGCTCTCCCGTCTCTCCACTTCGGTCGACCTGACCGGCCGCTCTTTTGCTATGTTAGAATAAACAAGTTGTTCTGTTACCAGTCTTCTCATGCTTTGCCGGGACCTTCGGATGCTTCCAGTGCCCCAGGCCGCCAGGCCAACGCTACCCTTGGGGCTTGCGACCCATTGGCAATAACGGGCGTCAGCACCGAGACCCCAACAACTCGGGCCAGCGGTGCGATTCCAACAAGGCAAAGTATGGACAAAAATAAATAGAAACTGTATCGGCTTTCGTCTACAGGTAGTCCATATAGAGGAGAAACAGACAAAGAAGAAACAAACACCTTATCGAATTTTTTCTATAGACCGTCTATAGACTGCGAGTAGATAAAAAGAAATTGAAATCTTTTCGACTTTCGTCTATAGAAAGTCTATATACAAAGTATATGGACAAAAATAAATAGACACTATCGACTTTCGTCTAAAAGCAGTCCATAGAGGGGAAATAGACAAAAAGAAGCCAACACCTTATCGATTTTTTTCTATAGACAGCGAGTAGACAAAAAGAAATAGAAACCTTATCGACTTTCGTCTATAGAAAGTCTATAGCGAAGTATGGACAAAATGGATAGAAACAGTATCGACTTTCGTCTATAGGTAGTCCATAGAGGGGAAGTAGACAAAAAAGAAACAAACACCTTATCGACTTTTTTCTATAGACCGTCTATAGACTACGAGTAGACAAAAAGAAATAGAAACCCTATCGACTTTCGTCTATAGAGTCTATAGAAAAAGTATGGAAAAAATAGATAGAGACTGTGTCGACTTTCGTCTATAGGTAGTCGATAGAGGGGAAGTAGGCAAGAAAGAAACAAACACCTTATCGACTTTTTTCTATAGACCGTCTATAGACTGCGAGTAGACAAAAAGAAATAGAAACCTTATCGACTTTCGTCTATAGAAAGTCTATAGACAAAGTATAGACAAAATGGATAGAAACAGTATCGACTTTCGTCTATAGGTAGTCCATAGAGTTGAAGTAGACAAAAAAGAAACAAACACCTTATCAACTTTTTTCTATAGACCATCTATAGACTACGAGTAGACAAAAAGAAATAGAAACCCTATCGACTTTCGTCTATAGAAAGTCTATAGACAAAGTATGGAAGAAATAGATAGAGACTGTGTCGACTTTCGTCTGTATTTATTCTATAGAGGGGAAGTAGACAAAAAGGAAACAAACACCTTATCAACTTTTTTCTATAGACCGTCTGTAGACTGCGAATAGACAAAACGAAATAGAAACTTTATCGACTTTCGTCTATAGACAGTCTATAGACTTTGTATCAATAAAAGTCCAAATCTATAGAAAGGAAAGGTCGTCTATGAAAAGTCTATAGACTTTCTATAGACAGTCTAAAGTCATTTTTGTAAGGGCATTGCATGTTTCTCATTCCCAGCTTGGCTTTCCAGTTCAATTGTTCTGCCTAAGCCAACGTTGCATTTACCTTTTATTTCGCCTTGAAATTACAGCAATTGTAGCATTGTACCAGGTTCTAAGCTGCCTGACCTTTTCACCTTCCCACAAAAAGAAACAAACTCTAGAGTGAACTTACATGCTCACTTGCTCCCATCAAAAAGAGAGCGTGTAAAAAAAGTCTAACTAAATCGGGCACGCATGGTCGCCGGCTGTCCACACAAGCGCCTTAACGCTCGGTAAACCAGCGCTGGCTATCCCGGCACTTACTGGTATCGGTTGATCTCTGCGCGCGTACATGTGATCGCACACAAAGCGCATTTTCTTCCGAAGGTCGTCTGGCACTGGCGTGCTCAGACTGCGGCTGAGAACGTGAGATGATTGCTTTTCTTACCCACCGAACTCACTCTTTCCACCTGTGTCTGCGGTATCCTTTTATTCCGGAGGACTTCGTCTCGTCGTCGATGATCATCGGAGTTCCGAACGCCTGAAAACGGGGGTCGTTAACCGAACGCTGCCCTTCCGTTTCACCTTTTTGTCAAGTCTCGCTTCGAAGCTGAGTTGGTGAACCGCATACAGATGACATCCAACTGGAGCTACATGCATTCACCGTCGTCCTCTTGGGGCATGTTTTCCTTTTTTTTTTTTTTTTGCAGCTCTTTGGCTCTTTCGGTCGTTTTTGTGGTAGGTCAGTAGTTTTATACGGCAACGAAAACGTTCGTTCTCTCTCTCTTTCTCTCTCCGTCCCTCTCTCACTCTTTCGTTCCCTCGTTCGTTCACTCGCTTGTTCGTTCGCTCGTTCGGGCTATTCCTTTACATTGACAATAACCATCGTTGGTTCCTGTACATTCTTTATTTTGTTTTCCATTTTGCCCTCTCTTTTTCAGGACGGCCGTGGCGGCCGCATTTGGATGGAGTGCGGAATGCAAAAGCGCTTGTGTACCGTGTACCAGGTATGGTATGGCAAAACATTATTCTGGTCCTTCGGAAAGCATGTCAGCACGTAGCGGGCCGCTCCCACGTCGGTACAGAAAGGCCGAGCGTCTCTGCGGCGTCGCGGGCCCGATGGAGAGTCCGTAGCTGTGCTTCAAGATCGGGGCTGCTTAGGGCAGTCTCCCATTTGGACGAGGTGGTCAAAATTAAATCCGAAGTCTCCCATTATTGCATGCCTCATAATCAGATCGTAGATATCGCGCCTAAAACCCTATAATTAAAAAAAATGTATATTTCTTGTGAGATTTTGTGGAACGCTATCGGGAGGCGACAGATCAGGTGTGACGCGCGGTCTTGATTCTATTCAACCTGCAAAGTGGGTGGTGTAGCAGGACAGTGAAAGCACTTACATGTTTGCCATAGCATACGGGCGAGTGAATGCGGTTGTAGTTTTAACCAGCAATAACTACAATTTTGTGAACGTATGCGTAGCCCTCCGCAAGTGCAGTCGAGGTATACTGCCACAATCCACAAGGCCTTGCGAGTAATTTATGAATAACAACAACAAAATGAAAGAAAGAAAGAAAGAAAGAAAGAAAGCATTAAAAAGAAACAACCTGTCTGGCTGCCACGTAAGAATATTAGTATTTGTCATTTGTTTGCCCGTTATTAAATGAGCGACGGGATTTTAGCATTGCTTTTAGAAAAAGAAAGAAAGAAAATCCCTCAACCCACCACGATACCGTTCTCCTCTCATTGAAATTAACGTTCTATTGGAGATATTTGACAGAGCTTCCGAGCTGTCAAGTGTTAGTCGTCATAGCGAACTACGGTCGTCTTGCTGGGCCGTACCTTTGAGCTCGAAAAGGTTTGATTCCAACCGGGCGAGATGGATTTAAATCAACGTACAGAGCCCACCTCCTGTGCGCGTACTCGATACTCTTAGAGCAGGAGCAGTGCTGAGGGTTCGTTTGCTGGTTGTAACCGCCTGTGCCGTGTTTATAACTCCCATTTCCAGCGGGCCGGCACTTTACCATAACGTAAGGTCACTTAGATTCCCCGAAAGCGGAGTAAATGTATTTCAACGGTGCGTATAAAGCTCTCTGAACAGTAGAAATAATGGAGCACTATTAAGAAAAAGTTAGATCTTTATTATTGAATCACCCTTCAAATTAGAAGTAAAAAGCAGCAGCCACTCTTACTGCGAGACGAGGCTTGGTGAGCTATAAAACACAGAAAAAAAAAAGTGCCGGTGGCGACGTCACCTTGAAGATCCCGCACCATCTCGCCGTGACGTCACTAATTTTGACAACGTCTGCTCGGGCCTACAGCTAACATTTTATCAGTAACACGCACTACATTGTATTCTAATGAGAACCAAAGTCGGGACTTGACAAGCTTCGAGAACGTTTACTGCGCCCCAACAAGTCAAATACGAAAACGCACTTACCTTGAAATGCGCGATGTCACACTAAAGCACATGCGCTGTGCTTCTAATTTAAAATTTAAAATAAAAGAAAATGATGCTCCGACAGTAATTTTGCTTATGGTAATTTTTTTTTCGAAAATAATTTATTTATTATTTACTTTGAATACTCCTGCTTTCAACCGAGAGCATAGGAGGAAGGCAATGTAAGGAGTCAATACAAAAATAGCTAAGTGCAACAAATAAGTCCATATACAATTAATGCAAGTATAATGAATGTATAAAAGAGGAAATGGCTACAGCAACAAAACAAAGGAGTGGTTGCGTAAATGTAGAGAATGTATGTTTTCATACAGTTGTGTACAGCATACCAGTATTTGGTCTCGTTCACGCTTGTTTAAATTCTCATGGCTTGCGATTGTTTTGTAATCTGATTGTATGCGGGTTGCGAATTGTGAAGTGCCTTCTGGAAGACACGCCGGTACCGGTGATTAGGCTGGGACTTTCGACGAGTCACGTATAAAAGCCAACGAGCTTGACCCGTTGATCAGATTTTCGATGATCGCCGACTCTGCTACATGTCTCTCTCAAATTCTGTGCCTCAATATATCGCGAAATGAGTACACGTATAGAGCTGCACTCAAATTTCGCATTAGGGAGTATCGTAATCGTCCGTGAACTTTTTTAAAACGTACTTTGATACTAAACAGAACTAATGTTTCTATTTTGTGCCCGTTTAAACATGGCACATGCGGTTACGCCCTCAACAAGGAACTGCCACTACAGCGCACGGGCTTTTAAAGTGGACCGCACTTCAAGCGGCCTCGTTACCAACGCCACCTGGTTGATCTGGCGACACTCAATCTACTCACTTTAGCATACAAGAACTTGCCCCCTTCTCGTCTCCTCCTCATCATTCATGACTCTATACATTTTTTCCCCTTCCTTCTTTCCCATTGCATACTGCGTACCCGAGGCCCGAGGTTTCTGCCCTTCGTGTAAATAAATATCTCTATCAGGTACAGAATAATTTGCAAGCGAATATGTCCACTTAGAACAAGGACAATGTTAAGCGGGATACAAAAAGCAAATTTGCTGATAAAAAAGCAAGAAGAAACAATAAACCAACCAACGAAAAAAAAGTTATAGAGAAAGAGTGCTTCGCTGTTGAGGGACAACGGTCAATCTATGTGAATAATGGACCGGGCTGGAGAACTGCGCCGCGCCCTGCAGTTCAAATAACTGTCGCTTAGCCAAAACGCCGCTGTTTAAGCTGATCAAGAGAATGTACCCCGCTCGATGGATCCGCCGTTATTTTCCTCTATTATTGCATTTTTTTCTTTCTTTCCTTGCTCAAACCACCCCGATAGTGTTCGTGTGTCGCGAATAATAGTCCGACGCCCCGCTACGCCCTAAACTTTTGCACGACAAGCAATGACCCTTAAAATAAAGAGACGAAAAAAAAAAACAAAATGAGCCAGAAGTGGAGTGGTTTTCTTTCTTCTTTATTTAAGAGATGGTGGTAGAGGAGACGTGGGAACAGGCAATCACAATTCCTCGTTTCTCCCAACGTCTACTCCAATGTAGAAACTCTGGTTGCATTTCCATGGCGGCCAAATTTCGATGGGAATGACCAGCAGTGGAACTGGGCACAGGAGATTACCTGTGCATTGCTTAGCTTCGTGTCTTAAGCCAACCGCAGGTTGGCTTTACGAAACTTTGGTTTCGTATGACAAAACCATTCTTACAATGTTGTGCGGCTTCATTTTTACTGCCTTTCTGTAAGTAAAAAACAAATGGTTGCATCCATGATTATCCGATGACAGATCAATCAACTCAATTTCAGAGGATCAATTTCAGAAGCTGAAATGCCCACTTGAAATGCCACGTGCATTTCAGCCTTGTGGTGGAAATCGGGAGTAAATTGAACACTCCACGTAAAGCGAGACACGCAGAAGCGACAATAAAGTTTTGTTTTCTAACCACTGTCCAAGAAGCAGTACGCTGTCGACATTTTAGCACAGACACCGATTTCTTTTTAGAGCGCAGCTCTTAGACGTCTTAGGCGTCGGTGGCGTCGGTGGCGGCGTAAGCGAGCGAACTAGCTCAGCTTGGTTTTGTCTCGTTAGCACTTGTTTCGATGGTCATGGCTTGCGATTGTTTTGTAATCTGCTTGCATGGCCGGCGCGAGTTGTGTACTACTTTCTGGAAGCCACGCGGCACCAACGATTGCACTGGAACCTTCGACGAGTCATGTATAAAAGCCAATGCGATTGACCTGCAGATTAGACTTTTGCCGATCGCCGACTCTGATACATGTCTCTGTGAATTTCTTCGCCTCAATATCACACGAAATGAAAACACGTATACGCTGCACTCAAATTTCGCATTAGGGAGTATCGTAATCGTCGGTGAATTCTTTTTTTTCGCAACACGCCTCGCAACAGGGAGCGTAGCGTAATCATTATATGTCTCGCAAGTAATCAACCAAAAGGTTTTTCCGGCCCACGTGTCTGACAAACATTTTTTTCCCGTACGATCTTTTTCATATCGTGCGCCATGGTAAGTGGCTGGTCCCGGCTGTAGCAAGGCTGCAGTTTCACCGAAGACAATGTGCAAGTGACACGCCGTGGTAGCTTACTGGCTATGGTGTTGGGCTGCTAAGCACGTGGTCAAGGGATCAAATCCCGGCCACGGCGACAGCATTTCGGTGGGGGCGAAATGCGAAAACACCCCTATACTTAGATTTAGGTGCACGTTAAAGAACCCTAGGTGGTCCAAATTTCTGGAGTCCCCCACTATGGCGTGCCTCACAATCAGAAAATGGTTTTGACATTTAACACGTCATAATTAAAAAAACTAATGCGCAAGAGCAAGAAGAATTGAGAGGGAAAAGAATCGTTACAAAACGCGGGCACTGGAGCCGTATTGCGAAACTTCATTTTATGCTCGTTCTTCCCCCCTTTCTTTATTGTCTCGGACTTTGCTCAGACGCCTCCACTACGCCGTTGTTATGTAGGATTGGCGACTCGGCGCCACTCATAAGAAAAAGAAAGAACATATAATTGTAACGATGCTTTTCATTTTCTATTCTGTTTGCCCTTCGGCATCGAGTCGCATAATACCACGCCCTCGTCATCGCAGTCATCAACCACTCGGTGAGACCGATGACAACAAATGATTGCGATCAGAAGGGAATAATTCTTGCAAAGCACGGCTTCTCGTTTACTCTTACTCGTGTGCTTTTCCAAGTTCTCCGATGGCACACCATGTAATGCGATATTATAATGATGTGACGACGTTTTGTGTAATCGCGAAGAGCGAAAACAATGCACTCAAGCGCACACGCACGCACACGCACGCACGCACACGCACACGCACGCACGCACGCACGCACGCACACGCACGCACGCACGCACGCACGCACGCACACACGCACGCACGCACGCACGCACGCACACGCACGCACGCACACGCACGCACGCACACGCACGCACGCACACGCACGCACACGCACGCACGCACGCACACGCACGCACACGCACGCACGCGCACGCACGCACGCGCACGCACGCACGCACGCACGCGCACGCACGCACGCACGCGCACGCACGCACGCGCACGCACGCACGCGCACACGCACGCACGCGCACACGCACGCACGCGCACACGCACGCACGCGCACACACTCACGCACGCGCACACACACGCGCACACGCACGCACACACGCGCACACGCACGCACACACGCGCACACGCGCACACGCACGCGCACGCGCACGCGCACGCACACGCGCACGCGCACGCACACGCGCACGCGCACGCACACGCGCACACGCACGCACACACGCACGCACACGCGCACACGCACGCACGCACGCACGCGCACGCACGCACGCGCACGCACGCACGCGCACGCACACGCACGCACGCACGCGCACGCACGCACGCGCACACGCACGCACGCGCACACGCACGCACGCGCACACGCACGCACGCGCACACGCACGCACGCGCACACGCACGCACGCACGCACGCGCACACGCACGCACGCGCACACGCACGCACGCGCACACACTCACGCACGCGCACACACACGCGCACACGCACGCACACGCGCACACGCACGCACACGCGCACACGCACGCACACGCGCACGCGCACGCACACGCGCACACGCACACGCGCACACGCACGCACACGCGCACGCACACGCGCACACGCACGCACACGCGCACACGCACGCACACACGCACACACGCACACACGCACGCACACGCGCACACACGCGCACACACGCGCACACACACACACACGCACACGCGCACACACGCACACGCACACACGCACGCACACACGCACGCACACACGCACACACGCACGCGCACACGCACACACGCACGCACACACGCACACACGCACGCGCACACGCACACGCACGCGCACACGCACACGCACACACACGCACACACGCGCACACGCGCACACGCACACACGCGCACACGCGCACACGCACACACGCACACATGAAGATAAAGAAATAGGAAAAAACAGCAAGAAGACCATTGCTGAAATATTAATAAAAAATCTCACAATATTTTTCCTTAATGCTGCGCCTTTTATTAGCAATGAACGCAAGAAAACTAAGTTACGTTCAAGCAGGCCAGAGAATTTTGGAGGCAGGTGCTTAGACTGTTTAAATGCAAGCAAGCCACCTACTACTTTGGTGCATAAGATACCTCCCTGAATAATCTATGACTAAGTCAGGACACGCAACGATTGATCGTGTGTGGCGTCTTTTCGGTGTGACCTCGTTGACATCGACGACGATCGTCAAAATAAAGTGGTTATTGAAGCCCGTGCTTGGTGCCACCTCAGAAGCCGTAATAATGCATGAGACGGCGGTGCAATACAGAGTACACGCGCCTCTGAAATGCAAGGTTTATGGGAGTGGACTGGAAGTTTTGATGCTTATAGCGAGGCACTGGTGTTCTTTTTCTTTTTTCTTTTTTTTTTGCCAAGTCGACACACGATCAGTTCTGGCTCTCAAGAAATCAGTCGAGTCGGTGAGTGCGACGGCATGGTGACGGGAAAGGCTGTTCCATCCTGCAGGTGCGAGCGGGGGAAGACGAAAGCAGAAAACTTATTACTTCGCGCACGTGGTCTGGCAACCTGAATGGCATAGCAAGAGAGTTTCCAACACAAATTGCTAGATGAAACTCCTGCGCTAGTGCATATGCGAGTTGCAATTAAGCGTGCCATGGTGGTTCAGCCATGCAGGGTAGGAAAGTTGGATAGTGCATAGGTTCACCTCAGCTTCCTCCTTGTGGCTTCAAACAGTTTTGCGAATTTGCATATAAATTATTTTCAATGAGATGTTGCTCAAGTAGCGAGAACAGACCGAGTTGGAGTATGTTGGTGATCTGTCAACACAACAACTAAATACCAAGAAGAAAAAACAAAGATGGCGACAGGCGCTGTCTATCAAATGAAGCTTTAATGCAAACACGTGGCCAACATACCGTGTGCCCCAGCTAAGGTTAGCCAAGCTGTGCAATGAAAACGAGGATTTAAAGAACATGGTGCAGGATACAAGCATAAGGCCTACAGTGTTCGGTAGTCAGAAGTCTGACGACTAAGCGCCGTAGGTTTTAAAATTGCATGTTGTATCCTGTCCCTTAAATCTTTCTTTTTCATTAGAGGTTGGAGAACGTTAGCTGGGACACCCTATATACAACCCGGATTGCACAAAAGTGATAAAAACAACAGCTAATGCGAACACCTTGTGCACTATGTATATATACCGGGTGTCCCATGTAACTTGAGCCAAACCTTAAAAATATGTGCATGCGACGTAGCTGAACAGAACCAAGATAATCTTGTTTACCGTCGCTTGGAGATACTCAGATTATGTTTTGCATTCCGCCTAATTAGATAATTAGTCTTAATTAATAACCAAATTTTCAATTCTAATTAGATGAAAAATGTAAATGAGAAAATAGTGAAGTAACATGAGAAACTCATTATACACCTTTCTGCTGCTCAATACGTGCTACATGAATGTTTTTCCGAGCGTGAGAGAAGCCCGCGAATACACGCAAAATGCCTCGAGCGGCCAGTCGCGCGGCAATCTTGGGGCATGTAGGAGTGGGTATGTAAGAGGAGGGGAAGGGTGGAGGAATAATTAAGTTGCACCCACACCGGAGTGTGCCAAGTTTCTGCGGTGCTTTTGCCAACTCTTTAGTTAGCTTTTCTTTTCACATAGACTGTAGCCATAATGGTGCTGCAATACAACCTCTCGTGGCCCCTCAGTGGTTGGTGCTAAATAAAGTCTATCTGAGCTTGTGTCTTCCACCAGCTGTGTTAATAATGCCGCGTGTTGGCCTACGGGAATTCTGCTTTCCCGAGGTCGATACTGGAGGTCAAAAGCGACGCTATCCCATAGACCAGCCGCAATAGGCTCCTGCCCTCCCGGAACCAAATTAAATGTGTCCAAAGCCATCCTGTCACAGGCAGGCCCACCATTGGCACGCCTACCTACTGGTCGACGAAAAATTTCCATAGCAGGGTCAACTGAAAAAACGCGCGCAAGCCAGCGATGTAGCACGCAGGCAGCTTAACAATGTCAGACGCTGAATACATCGGCGCTTGGTCATGATCAGAAACTTATCTGGCCGTATTCTGAGGTAGGTAGATCGTCCACGTTTCGACATGATAAAATGAAGGAAATGACCAGTTTAGGAAAGTTTGACTCCGTGATTAAGGCTAGGAGTCTGAAGTCAATATTTTCATATCCTTGGCACCCCAGGGCGTATAGTCATAATTATAGCCACTCGCAAGAGGGAACGTTACAGTGGTATTCATCTGTGCTATTCGTCTCATGTTGGTTCATGGCTAATGCGAGGGTAACAGCTGCATTGCAGAGAGGAGACAAAAAGCAGAGAAGACAAGGAGGTCGCCGATTCAGCGACGTTCATGTCATGTCACCCTTTTGTCCCCTTTCTTCAGTGCCACTGTTAAACATGTCTCGGCGTTAGAGGGATCGCACAACATATCAAATGAGTGATCTGCCCTCTGTGAGTGGCTTTACATCTGAAGCACATTTTCACCAGCTCTTCGTGGACAGTGAACCGAGCAGAAGGAGCTTACGATGCGCAGCATCACCGCAATGGAAACAAGTGCCTACATTTGCTGTTTTGTGTTTTGCATAATACTGTAAACGGCCTTGCTACCTTACCTACTCACTGTAAGTGCGTGACGTCCCTGACACTTTGAATGATTAGGTTAATTATCCCGATGCACCGTTATCCTGTATCCTCACCTTCTAAACTATGGTATCTGAGCATTGGAATCTAGGTGTATAATAACTGTTCGAGACCTTAACATTGCAAACTGTAATAATCAATATGAAAAAGTACTGAAAAGAGCGGCGCGTTTTCTGTACATCATGTTCTCAATGGCTTCAGTCGCGTACCTTTTAAGCAGAGCTCAGCTCTCGCCCTTAACATTAGGTTGCCTTTGCTCAGGGCTTAAGAGGAAGCTTTAGCTCGAGTGCTCCTATCTAAATACATGTAAAAAGAGAATTCGTTTTTCTCGGCAACCACTGCACCAAATTTGACGAGGTTTGTTGCATTTAAAAGAAAAACTTAGAATCTAGTGACTGTTGGTTTCGAATTTTTGAGTTAGGTCGTCAATTTTTTATTAAAAATTGCCAAAAATCGAAAATTTTCAAAAAACGAAACTATCAAGTTTACAACTCTGTAACTCAACCACTAAACATGATAATACAATTCTGTGAATTGCATCTAATAGTACATCTAAAGCGGACAAAATTGATTGTTACACATGAATATACAAAAAATTTAATCATAGGGAAATACAACTTTTGCGAAACCGTTGTAACCGACGTAACAAATTCACGTAAGATGTAAAATGACATATTGACATATTGATCTAATGGATACCGTTTACAGAACCGCGATATCAGTTCTTGATGCAGAGCTATGAATTTCTAAACTTCGTGCTTCCATTTTTTTCAAACGGTCAAATATTTGAAAATCGATTTAAGAAAATTCAAGCCCTAAATCGAAATTCCGCTTCCAACAGTCACTAGAATTTAACTTTCTCTTTCAAATGCAACAAATTTCATCAAAATCGGTCAAGGGGTTATCTCATAAAAACGTTTTTGCGTTTTACATGTATTTGAATAGGCCGCGTCGGAGTTGGGCCCGAGCTAAAGCTTCCTCTTAAGTTTCAGTGTCAGCTAGTCAGGGATCATTATAAGTTTAACATAATTGAGATTTCTTTTTTCTTCTAGCTACTCTACCAAACAGAAGCACGAGGCTACCATAACCCCTCTTTGCACGAGCAATAATATTTTTAGGTATTCGTACTTTCCGGCAACCATGGTCGACTGGAATAAGCTAAATAATGCAGTAGTTCTAGCACCCTCAGTGCCAGTGTTTTCCTCACCGTAAGAGCGCGACCTTATTGGTTTAACCGTACCCGCATTATTTGCATCTGGTACATTTGACATATTGTATCCGTGGTATCTCGTAGCAACCTACACCTATTGTATTTGTATGTAATAGTGCATGTAATATGACAATAATATTAACAATTAGAGTAATAAGTATTAGTAATAGTGACTAATAGTAACTATTGTAGGTAATGGTACATGTGCAGGACGTTTCCAGTATTTCTTACGTACGTGCTATCGCTTTATTAAATCATGAACCTATGTACTAGCCTATCCATTCGACCTGTGCATACCAGCCGTTGTAATCTGAGTTCATACTCCTTTATGCGCACTGAATTCATAATATCTATGTCACAGGCGTTGATGTCACCTGATTTTATATGTATTTTTGCATCTTTATATATATTATATATACATGCATTATGTTTTTTTTAAGAAGTGCATCAACCTTTCAATTTTAATTTGCAGCAGTCAGGGATACCTCTACCTTGAAGTCGTATATATATGTAATATGAACGAGGAGAAACGAAACAGAGGGGCTTAATTTTTGTTTATAATAACCATATGAAGCCAGCATTCAAGAGAGAGAAAGAGAGAGGAATATAGGAAGGCAGGGATGTTAACCAGTCAAGGGTCTGGTTGGCTACCCTACGCTGGGGAAAGGGAGATAGGGAAGAGAGGGAAGAGAAAGAGAAGGTGTAGAGACGTGTACGGACAGTACTTGAGTTAAAGCCGCTCGCGCAAACCAGACGTTCTCAAAAAGCACACTGCCTTCACTGCCTTCTGAGCCGATGATCGATGGGGACGGTGCTCTAGTGCTGTCTGTTCACTCAGAGGACGATAATCTAATTTCCTCAATGTGTTGGACAAAGATTGTCTGTGGGCTTGAAATTGAGGACAATGGCACAATAAGTGATCAATGTTCTCCTCGCATCCGCAAACATCACATTCAGGACTATCAGCCATTCCAATTAGTGCTGAGTAGGCATTCGCGAAGGCAACTCCAAGCCACAACCGACACAGAAGAGACGCTTCGCGTCGGTGCAGACCGGCCGGAGGTCTGAGTTGCAGTGATGGGTTTAGTCTGTGCAGTCTTCTGCGCCTTGTATGTGCGGTATTCCACTCTGCTAAGGAGATCGTGTGAGCTAGACTGCGAAGTTGTCTCGCGGCGTTGGTCCTTGAGAGAGGAATGGGGACGCAGCGGCCTTCTTGATTTGACGTCCGAGCTGCCTGATCTGCGTCATCATTTCTTATGATAACGCAGTGAGCTGGTATCCATTGAAAAGAGATATCATGACCTTTTTCTCTTAAGTGATGGAAAAGTTCCACTATTTCGCACGTGACCTGATCATGAGTTCCATGTCGGAGAAACGACTGCACACATTGCAAGGCCGGCCTTGAATAACAGAAGATTGCCCATTTTCTAGGACTTTCCGCATTTATCACATGAAGCGCGTCGCGGAGAGCCGCGAGCTCTGCAGCCGTAGACGTAGTGACATGGGAAGTCTTGAACAGCTGGGTTATTCTCATTGTTGGTATAACTACAGCCCCACCGGAACTGGTTGATGTAGTTGATCCATCAGTATAGACGTGTGTGCAGTCGCTGTATTTCTCGTACAATAGAAGTAAAGTTAGTTGCTTGAGTGCTGATGACGGCAAGTCCGACTTTTTCTGAAGACCTGGGATTGTAAGGTTTACTTGAGTACGGCGCACACACCATGGAGGAATGGAAGGTCTTGCTACAGGTGCGTAACCTGATCTGAGAGAGGCATGGTGCGCGAAGATAGTCGCACTGAATACCGTATGGGGCCTATCTACTGGGAGACTTGCGAGGTGGTGAGTTGGGGTCCGGGCGAAATGTCTCATGTGGACACGCATTGTTTCAATGGTAATGTGTGTTCTAAGAGTGGAATCTTGAGCGACTGCAATAACTTCAGTCGTTGACGCACTCCCCGGTGGACCAAGACATATCTTGAGGGCTTGGGCTTGGATGCTTTGGATTATATTCAGGTTAGTTCTGCAGGTGTTGGACATGACCGATAGGCTGTACCGTAGGAATCCAATAAAGAGGACTCTGTGCAGTTGCAGCATAGATTGTATTGCACTCCCCAGGTCTTTCCTGCAAGGAACTTAAACATATGGCAAATTCCTTTCAGGCGTTTTCTCACATAATTCACGTGAGGGGTCCGGGAGCGATTTCTGTCAATGACCACCCCCAAAAATCTGACTCGTGCTGTACGAGATCAGCTCTCCGTCGACGGATATCACGTATGGATGCATGCAAATAGAACTTCATATCGGAAAATTAAGAAAGGCTGTCGAAGCACATGTGCTGCAAGGCAAGAAAACTTAACTGTTACTTGGCCTGGACAACGCCTGCTTTTTCAAACTCTCTTTGACCCTCAACTCCATGAACCTGAATCAAAGCAACAATTTTATACAATCCGTTTCGACATATCGAAAATAAGTCTTCAGCGTTCATGCTTCTTCATTGCAAAGTGTTGACATGACCTCTCTCGAGGAGTCTCAACAAGCAGCATAGAAGGATGTTCTTCAGAAGTATGAAGACATTTTTTTCGAAATCCCAAATGGGCTTCGGGTGCATGGCGAGTGAGCAACACCGCAATACACTGACCAACAACTTTCCCATTCACCGGCCGCCATATCGATGGTCCCAGGCTGACAAAGCGGAGATTGCAAGACAAGCTGACATTCTCATCCAGCAAGGTGTGGTACGACCTCCTTTTTCACCTTATGCTGCACCTGTCATCTTAGCGGAAAAGAAAGGCGAAGGCGGTACACGTTTGTGTATCGGCTACCACAAACTTAACGTCGTTACATTACCAGACTATCAGCCTATCCCAAGCATCGATGTGCTACATAACTTAGGTACCTCACGATAGTTTTCAACATTAGATATCGCATCAGGATATTGGCACGTTCAAATGCACGAAGAGGACATTTCGAAAACTGCTTTTGTTACATCTAAGGCATGGCCATTATGTATGGTTAGTTATGTCTCTTGGTCTTAAGAACGCCCCCGCTACATTTGAAAGAGTCGTAAAAATCAGTAAACACAAAGCATCATTTGAAAAAATGTTGTCAACTACTTCGATGACATTGTAGTGCGTTTCTAACACGTTTTTGGAGCGTGTAAGGCACTTGCAAGCTTTAGTGGAAGATCTGAAGATCAAGAATAATTAGCTGAAGCTCAACAAATGTAATGTTGCTCAGAATTCTATTGACTATCTTACGCACAGAGGTTCTCAAGGTACAGTGACACCCAAAAAGCGGTTCCCAAAACCGCCAGGGCAGAAAGACCTGCAAATATTTCTAAGAGCCATCAATGTCTATCGGCAGCACATAATATTCCCCTTCTTAGCAATATTGTTTATCCTCTTACGAGAATGCTACTCAAGGACATGCAGTGGGATTGGGGCCCTCAGTGTGAAAAGGCTTTTAATAAAATGGAGAAACGTTGAATCAAACAGCCAATCTTGACAACGCCGGCAAACCATGCGTTGTTTATTGCGATGCCTCAACTGTAGGCATCGGACTGGTGCTGAAACAACCAGATGACGAAGGAAACGAACATCCTCTGGCTTATAATTCGTGAAAATTACCGAAGCAGGAACAGAACTGCGCATTAATGTAGCTGCAGTGCTTGGCCATAACTGACTCTTCCGACAAGCGGCATTACTACCTGCATGGGAGGTCTCTTACTGTCATAACTGACCATGCTGTCTTATATTGGCTTAAGAGAGTGTGGGAGATACGGGGTTCTCCTCCGTACTCTTGGGACAAAGGAACGACAACACAGTAGTGCAAACAGTCACAAAGGCATTTATTGCACCTTTCATAGATCAATGCCTGCTAGCTGAGTTGCTATCCCCAAAACATGCCGATGGGCGCGCGACAAATCTAGAAGTCCGACTTACCGCGACCGCATTGCGAGCGAATATGTTCGCCCCATGCTGGATCCCAACGCCTGGTCGTTCGCGTGTTCGGTCACGCCAACGGTCGTGCGTTCGAAGGCGGCCACGCGAGGCGGTCTCGCAGAAGCATGGTCGCAGCGCGCGCGGAATGTCCACGCTGTTCGCCGGCCCGCCGGGAAAGAGGCAGCGCCTTGTCCCTCGGCGCCCGAGTAACCCCGCCGCGGTGCGACGGTCGCGCCATCTCTCGCACCGCGCTTGTACCACTCCGAGCGCCGCGGGCGCCAGGCCACGCGAGCCGTGCGGGAAAACAGCATATCAGGGGATGCGTGAGAGTCGCGCATCCCCACAAGAGAGAGAGAGAGAGAGATAAAAGGAAGGCAGGTATGTTAACCAGTCAAGAGTCCGATTGGCTACCCTGCACTGGGGAAGGGAGAAGGGAAATAGAAAGAAGGGAGAGAAACAGAGAAATGGGGATAGATGGACATGGACGAAGAGCACTACTGAGTCAAAGGCACTCCCACAAGCCAGACGCTCTCGGAAAGCACAAAAGAGCCTTTAGTGAGACGTGTGAGGCCTATATACGTATCTTGCCTGAAAAAACATCGCTGTACGAAAGTCGAATAAACTTTCTTTTTGACCGCTGAACAGGATTCAGTGTAGGCAGATTTAAAGTTATTGAAACACAACAACATTCACCAGCTCTTAACATCGTCTCATCACACACAGTGCAAGGGCATGAACGAACGCACAAATCAGTCTATAGTGACTCCACTGAAGTGCAAAATCGATGAAGAGCCTCGTGAACCATGGATTCGACATCTTTCGGAGGTCTTTCACGAATACAACAGGAGACCGCTCGAAGTGCTAGGATACCCACCTTATTTTCGGATGTATAGAATACTTACACACCACTGTTAAACAACGAGCCCCAAAATCTGGAAGGAGCAAGAAAGGCTGCAGTTCGTTTCCCTCGCATACCACGAAAACAACAAGGTCATATACGACAAAACGATTGTGCCAAGTGAACTTCATGTTGGTGAATTGGTACTGTACGCCGTGGCATCCAGGTCAAAGAAAATTCTGTGCAGTGATGGAAGGACCTTACAAAATAATCCGCAAGGTGTACGCAGTGGATCATGAGATTGACTGATCTGTGATACCGCTACGTAAAACTACTGACATTGTGCATGTCAGCAAGTTGCGCTGGTATTCCTGTCCCAGCCAAGTTACCATTTCTTTTGGGGGCAGGGGGATACCTGTGACGATTCATGGCCGTTCAGCAGGATGACCGAACACACACATACACACACGCACACGCGCACGCGGACGCGCACGCACACACACGCACACGCGCACACACGCACACGCGCACGTGCACGCACGCACGCACGCCAACACGCACGCACGCACGCCAACACGCACGCAAACACGCACGCACGCAAACACGCAAACACGCACGCACGCAAACACACGCACGCACGCACGCAAACACGCAAACACACACGCACGCAAACACGCAAACACACACGCACGCAAACACGCAAACACACACGCACGCAAACACGCAAACACGCACGCACGCAAACACGCACGCACGCAAACACGCAAACACGCACGCGCGCAAACACGCACGCACGCAAACACGCAAACACACACGCACGCAAACACGCAAACACACACGCACGCAAACACGCAAACACACACGCACTCAAACACACACACACGCACGCAAACACGCAAACACACACGCACGCAAACACACACACACGCACGCAAACACGCAAACACACACGCACGCAAACCCACACACACGCACGCAAACACGCACACACACGCACGCAAACACACACACACGCACGCAAACACACACACACGCACGCAAACACGCAAACACGCAAACACGCAAACACGCACGCACGCAAACACGCACGCACGCAAACACGCAAACACGCACGCACGCAAACACGCAAACACGCAAACACGCACGCACGCAAACACGCACGCACGCAAACACGCAAACACACACACGCACGCGAACACGCAAACACACACGCACGCAAACACACACACACGCACGCAAACACGCAAACACACACGCACGCAAACACACACACACGCACGCAAACACGCAAACACACACGCACGCAAACACACACACACGCACGCAAACACGCACACACACGCACGCAAACACACACACACACGCACGCAAACACGCAAACACGCACGCACGCAAACACGCAAACACACACCCACGCACGCAAACACGCAAACACACACGCACGCAAACACACACACACGCACGCAAACACGCAAACACACACGCACGCAAACACACACGCACGCAAACACGCACACACGCACACACGCACACACGCAAACACGCACACACGCAAACACGCACACACGCAGACACACACGCAGACACACACGCAAACACGCACGCACACACGCACGCACACACGCACGCACACACGCACGCACACGCACACACATGCACACACATGCACACACATGCACACACATGCACACATGCACACACATGCACACAGGCACACACGCACACATGCACACAGGCACACACGCACGCACGCGCACACGCACGCACGCGCACACGCACACACGCGCACACGCGCACACACGCACACACGCACACACGCACACACACACGCACACTATCGTTCGAAGTGGATCCACCGTGCGAACTGCCCGGCTAGAATTCGTAAATTGCAATATGTCCCGTAAGGCTAAAACTTAATTAATCCCTTCTGTTGTACATTCACAGATACAAGTCCATTTATGTGCACATTTTATTCGTTGCAGTTTGACTCTGAAACGCGAATTAATGACAGCGAGAGCAAACACGTAAAGCCTATGCTTCTGCGCATCGTAGACAGCAGCCCATAGGCTACTAGTAGTCATATATATGTCTGATGCGACGGTGAACGGGTATTTAGCGAAACTGCGTCGTAAGAGCACCGTTGGGTATCGCGCGTGCTCATAAGCATGTTGACGTTGACGCCGCGGCGGGAGCCGCCGCGGCGTCAACGAGCGGTGTGACGGTTGTTGGGGATCACTTTCGAAAAAGCGCCAGGAACGTGCATTGAACGTCATCGCCTGTAGACGCCGACTTAGTCCGCAAGACACATCCAAGCACTACCATCTCTACTACCCTGAGCGGTGTCTAGACCTCCGGCTATCTTTTTTCTGCAGAATTTCTCAGTGGCAAAAGAAATGATAACTCAATAACCTAGTTGCTTCAAGTATACGTTGTCAAGAGTACACTTTCTTTAATAAAGAAAACCTTTCTATGCTTATTTTTGTATTTATTGGGTGTGCATAAAACGGCAGAGTATGACCTCAAGACACTTCTAAGCGCTACCGTCTTTACTACTCTAATAGGCGTCTAGACTGTCGGGCATCTTTGCTGCAGAATTACTCAGTGATAACGCGAAACGAATGATACCTAAACATTTTCATTGCTACAAATACACGTCATTGAGAGTACAATTTATTTAATAAAATAAAGCTTTCTACCCTTTATGTGCCAGAGAGAGAGAGAGAGAGAGAGAGAGAGAGAGAGAGAGATCTGATAAGGGAATAGAAAGGATGTGACCCAGGCTGAACCAGGCTCGCTACTCCGCTCTGGGACAGGGAGAAAACGAACTGAGTGGCGAGTACAACAACAGAGAAAAATGTCGGCAATATGCGCGCATATACATGCGCGAGCGTTTGTCGTTTGCTCAGTTAAAGGTGGACATGTATGCTGGTGGACCTGTTACGCTGCCTACCTACGTTGTGTGACAAATATGTGTGCCCTGAGAAACATTGCTAACATAAGGGATTAATTTTTTCCACTCACTAATACCCTTGCATGAGTTAAATATGCGCGTGCCGTTCCTGTAAACAATCGCTTGCACTTATCAGAAGCGGCGTTGTTCAACACAGGCTTTCGTCGCAAGCCACGTGACATTGATTTTCGGCTTAAATTAAAATAGGCGATGAATAAAAGCGACGCTAACAACCCGTAACGATACACGCGCATAGCTCATCATTCATTCACGCATCACGCGTGGTCGCCCAATTTTGGCACGCAAAAAAGCAAGCGCAGACAGGGATCGCAAGCAGTATAAATTTTGTGTAAACGCCCGTGTGCACATTTCAAAAAAAGGTGCCCTAAAAAATGCTGACGAGGCGATTAGAGAAAGTGAAAGTTAACAAGCACAGAGAAAAGGTAAACAAAGGAGCAGAAGCAGGAGAAATGCGATGAAAGTTGTGCGCCTGACTGGATGCACAAAGGCGGCTTTCGTTATCTGAACAAACCAGGTAGGAGAGTGGGTGACGACACTTCCAAGACATGCTACCCCTAGGCCCAATTCTTTGTACTTCAGGCCATTAAGAACGCCTCGCGCACTCTATGCGCTATTTAACCATTGTCTGCTCGCAGCGTAACTGCTGGCGTGAAACCCGAGACGTCTGCTCCGCGAACTGAACGATCGCTGATTTCCTTTGTTTATTTTAATGATATACCGTAGAAATAGGGTACGTAATGCTCGGATCTATGGCGTAAGTTGCCGCAAATGAGGCGAAAACGTTTGCAAAGCTTCGGCGGGGTATAGTGTCGTGTGTGCGGCCATGAGACTTTTCACTTGGCGCAACTTATGCCGTTTATTGTTCTAACGACTTTTCTTTCTTTCTTTTTGCACGACTGGCTGTTCTTTGTGGGCATTTGCCTTGTTAATTTTTTGCACTGTAGCCTATGTAGGGTAGCTGAACATTCTTAACGTCTTTGTGCACTGCGCTTCTGTCGTTTGGTTTGGGGTAGTCGAGATGCCGCTGTGGAATTTCGCCCGTCTTTCACACATTAGCTATTCATTCTTTCCGTATATGCCCTTAAATGTAGGATCGTTACGGTTGTACCCAAGTTCAGTTTTACCGTAAACCAAGGCATGAGTACACGCAGGCTTGTTCGTCCAGAAGCGCTCACTTCACATAGGTACGACGCCATCGCTACCGGCGCGAAAGCTTCGTCACAGAACTAGGTTATAAAAATGCACCACATTAGGTGTTTGAATATATATACAGCCAATTAAATAAGCTGAAAATCAGACATTCACCTGTTCGTAGCAACTGCTACAAAGCGAACCCATACGGGTTCCTAGAAAGAAAAGCCTCGCATTTGAAGAAAAATTCGTCCTGGTGCGGGACTTGAACCCGGGACCACCGCCTTACCGGGGTAGCCGCTCTACCATCTGAGCTAACCAGGCGGCCAGAAGATGGTAGGGCGAAGTCGAATTTGTCGACAACTCGAAGCATAGCCAAGAGCGGCTGCCCCGGAAAGGCGGTGGTCCCGGATTCATGTCCCGGTCCAGGACGAATTTTCCTTCAACTGCGAGGCTTTTCTTTCGAGGAAACCGTATAGGTTTCCTTTATAGCAGTTGCTACGAACGGGTGAATGTCTGATATTCTGTTTGTTTAATTACTTCTCTCAAACTTGCGGGTTTCCGCTGAACTATATAGAAACTATATATAGGAACTATATATAGAAGAGTCGAAACACACTCACACGCACACGCACGCACACACGCAGGCGCGCCAATTATACCGAAACTTTCGTTAAACGGAGTTGCTGACTACTAGCCAATACGACGAACGCCTTGTGCGCATTGTGGTTTCAAAGGCAGCGTGCTCATACGTACAGTGAACCGCGAAAGTTTACGGAGCACCGGATCTAGGAAAGCGTACAATCTAGGAAAGCCTGTAGCAGTGGTCAGTAAAATGAAACGTACAAACGTTATTCACATGCGGGGCTGACCATTTTTAAGTTTCACGGAATTTAAAAAAAAATCGCCGATGGCTCGGTGCTGCAACAAATTGTTCATTCTTTAAGAGCGTACAAAACACTATAGCCAAGTAAAACTTAAGAAGGCGCACTTGTTAGGAGCCAAATAATTATTTGATCTTTCAGCTGTTACTGTTCATATCGCCAATAACGGGTGCAAGACCAGCAGAAATTTTTCTGCAAGGAAGAAGCAACTTCATGCTCAGAACTACAGTTATGCGACCAAAATTATGCTTCAACGAGGTGCTCATATCATTAGACGTTCACTCTGCTGCAAAGTCGATCGAGCAGAGAGTACGTGATGGGGCATCCACTTGGCTTCGCCATTTTTGCAGGAAAAACTTCGCGCTTTTGTACCTAATACAAAACTGCTTACGCGGAGTCATTGGAAGCATTAGAAAGGACACTAAAGGGGGAGAGGGGGAGGGCAAATAATAAATCAACGTGGGTTGTTAAAATATAATTCGAGAAACCTCACAGTTCTTGTCTCTTGCCAAGAAGAGACTTAGTTCCAGAGAAAATCTCAACTGAAGAGGGTGAATTCCTCGAGCTTGCGAAATTCAAATTGTCTGCCACGTGCAGACCGTGTGGCGCTGCACACGTCATTGCTATCATTTCGTGCACTTGGCAAGTAAATCAGCGCCCGAGAGCTGGCGCTTCGTGTTTTTTTTTCTTTGTGCAACGACGCATCCATAACACCGAGCCGAGACAGAGCCGACAGCTGACAGCTTGCAAACATTTCATTTGTCACCCGGAAGTCTGCGCGGCAGCTTCCGCCGGCTACCGCGTGATCCCGTAACAACATGGCAGCAACCAGTTCGTTCACTCTGATTGGTTCTTACTATTTCCTCTCCGCTCTAACAGCAAAGAAGCCATGGTAAAAACAGCCTTCGTTTGATCTCATCTCACTATGAGGGCGAAGTATTCGCGATGTTGTGTTGTTGTTATGAAGAATAGCTGTTTGCTTTGACGCTGTTAGACGTGAGACTTGCACCACCGAGAGTCGCGTAGACGCTTAGATTTCTAGATTTCTGATGGGAGCCGCCGCATTTGACGCTCTTGACAAAAACTCGTTTTTACTTGCAATGATGGCATATTACAACTGAATCCAGCAACCTTTGGTTGAAACTTCGGCCTCGCGACACGTTTGCGGCTTTTTTTTGCTAGCGTACGATTGTATTTACTTCAAAAAGGACGAAAATTTGTCGCTACTTCTTTTCGCACTGTCGGGCCCATGCAGTTGCCCCACGCCGCAACGCAACAGCGCGACAGGGTCCGTCTGTCGCGACGCTGTCGCTTGAATGTCGCGTGCATGTGGCTGACTCCTTAGTACGAGCTTTGCGAACCAGCATTACAGGCGCAGGACTGCGCGATGCACAAATTATATACCGAAACGTGAGAGCGTGGGCGGTGCAATGTCTAGCGAAAACTAAACATTTTGACCACCCGCGTCATTTTCAAGGTTAACGTCAATGAGTTTTCTTTTTTTTCTAAGAATCGAATGGAAGTGGACAAGTAGCACTTTTCTTCCGTCTTATAATGTAATGCAATGGTAGGATTGTTTTATTATTATTATTTATTATTATTATTTATTCATACTGTCAGCAGAAGCCAAGACAGGAGTTGCGGTTACATTGCTGTCATCAAACTAGACACAGTAGATGTTTAAACAATTCAATACGAAGCAATCAGGCTAGGAAGGCACAGCATATAAACAAATATGAAGCAACAAACAACATGAGTTACAATGAGTAAGTTATAGCACTATATGGGTCAACAAAAAAGTAACGCGCCGAAACAACTGCAACCGACAAACAGCTAACAATAAAACGTATTCTCAACCGTTTACAAATAATTGGTAACAGCCTTTACAAAAGATTGTAAATCAGTACAATCTGCTATATCATGTGGCATGTTGTTCCAATCGTCTATGCTTCGAACCAGGAACGAATTTTTGAAAGATTCTATTCTGTAATTAAGTGGTTTAATATGTTTTGGATGCTTTGTTCTGGGGTTAGCAGGTCTCTCTAATGTGATGTGTTTTTCTAAGTCTACTTTATGGTCTCCGCTTAATACGTGAAAAAAGAATGTCAGCCTGTTAAGCTGCATTTTTTGCTTGACAGTCATGAGGCCAGCTCTATTTCTAAGTTCGGTGACGGACTGGGTTCTAGCGTATGTGTTAAAAATAAATCTCAAGGCCCTGTTTTGTCACTTATCACTGAGTACTAGTGGCTTAATTAAAATGAGGCGTTACGACGTCACCAGGCTAGTACTAGAATGTGCCGCATGAGTCCCATATCAATTCTCAGATATCACTCGATTTCTCGCTTACTAAACAGCTGTGCCCCATAATGTTGACGCTTTAGACATTTTCGCGCATTTTTTTTATTGAAGTGAGTGTTAGGAGAGGTTGGCGCCCTTATGGTGGCACCGGCTATTCCTCGTCACTTGGCAAATGAAACAAATTTGAGTAAAAAGGAAGAATAGCGACACAAAATATAACACTCAGTAGAACACCGGATCAATAAAAAATATACAGTCCAACAGTACATGAGTCGCAAAGTTCTGTGCATTAGTTCAGTCCACGTACGCATATATAAAGTCAGACGTTTTGAACAGCCAAAACACACAACACATGTAATACACTGCAAGTACAGAACAGAATTATACATATTGCGTAAAAGTTGCGATCCCCACATAAACCAATTATGAACCACGAACAACGTTTATGTAACTCATTTAGCGTATTCGGATCATCTGATATTTAATATTTTCCCAAAATGTTGGTTTCCTCTAAAAACGTTTTCAGAGCAAGAAGTGCTCTTTTTTGAAGGCCCGCAGTTGGCCATGGGCCAAGTAACGTTTTAAGAGTGAATGGTCTTCTGTCTAATATAAACAAATTAGCTTGCAGTACCGTTCTTTGTGTATCGTATTTCGTGCATTCGAGAAGATGATGCACATCTTCATCTGGATGGCCACGAACACTGCGGACTAGAGACACGTTTTATCCTGTACAAGAAGTGTTTCGTAAATGCAGTACCAAGACGCAGCCGGTGTACCAATGTTTCAAATTTTCTGTTGTCTCTTAGAGTTTCCGGCATTGATAAGCTTATACATGGGTATATAGAGTATAACTCCGAGTTTTTAGTTTGCTGGTCAAACCAGGTAGTTTTGCTGAGGCGACAGGAAATCTGTCTCAGGATCAGACGGACTTCACTACGCCATAGGGGAAGATTGGTTGTCTCGGCGTTATTGTGCGCTCGATTCGCAGCTGCGTCCGCTGCAGTATTACCAGGAATATTGCAGTGCCCAGGTATCCACTGAAATGCAATTACGTGGTTCATTGCGCTTGCTTTTGTAAGTTCTTTGAGTGTTTCATACAATAGCGAAGTGTTCAAAGAATTTTTCTTATTGCTCTGTAGCAATGTGAGAGCGGCTTGCGAATCGCTAAAGATAAGCCATTTTTGTGAATGTTTTTCAGATGTTATGAAAGGCAAAGCACACAGGATTGCAATAGTTCTGCCATGGTGGAAGATGTCTCCCGGGATAACTTAAATGTTTGCTCTAGCGCTAAATGTAGAATGACGAATGCTGAAGTCGAGGAATTTTTATGACACGAACCATCCGTGTAAACGTGGATGTACTGGGGATATAATGAGTAAATTTGGAAGAGTGCCAGTTGCTGTGCGGCTACAATGAACATATAATTCCGTCAACCGACAATTCTATTTTAGGGCATGTTAACATTCAGGGAGGGTTACAAACATCCACTTTGGATAGTTCAAATCTTGGTAATAACGCTTTATGTTCTCGAACAACATCGTGAATTAATCTGTCGCTATGTAGCTTGACTTACTGTTTGTTTTTAGCGTCCCTTGAAGATGATGTAGCAAACGTGCTTCCTGCGCACCCGCCGTGGTTGCTCAGTGGCTATGGTGTTGGGCTGCTGAGCACGAGGTCGCGGGATCGAGTCCCGGCCACGGCGGCCGCATTTCGATGGGGGCGAAATGTGAAAACACCCGTGTAGTTAGATTTAGGTGCACGTTAAAGAACCCCAGGCGGTCGAAATTTCCGGAGTCCTCCACTACGGCGTGCCTCATAATCAGAAAGTGGTTTTGGCACGTAAGACCCCATAATTTAATTTTTTTTTGCTTCCTGCGTTTCTGATCACTACGTTTACCGACATAAGTCTGCCGAGAGATTATACGTTCCGTTTTGCGTCTTCACAGCATGTTCCCTGCGTCCAATTCTGTTAAGTGCATGGTGCCATGAGCACTTGATAGCTTTTTTACTTCCGTTGTCCCTGTGTCTTTTCTACATCAGCAGGCAAAAGTGTATGTGCCACATAGTATGCATTATTCGTGCTGCGACATTCTCTGCTATTATCGACATTTGGCAGGTCTCCTCGCTATGTTCATTACGTTCTATAGCCTGCTATGTGTTTGAGATGGTTCACTGATGCAGCTACTTTGCCCGAGAACTTCCCCGCATTCCCCCCTCCTCTCTCTCTCTCTTTCTTGCCCGATAAGATTCATGCTGTTGAGGGAATCGGCGACCTAAAATATTTATCCAGGGTACTAAAGATTGCCCTTCACTGGCAGTAAATTAGGTATTTACGCAATGCGGCAGGTTTTAAAATGCCGTGCTTCAAGCGCACTCTTTTTTTAATGTGGACCGCACACCTGCTAAAATTGGCCAATCTAACCTCCGAACGCTCTTACACTTTGGGGCGGAGACTGTCCCTTTGAACTACTCTGCCCTGTGCTCGCTTCTTCCCTTATCTCTTCGAGCATCGATCGAGAGGAGCGACCACTAACCTATTTTGCGCCTCCTCTCTTCTCTATCGTCTCACCTTTCCCGCCTCGGCGGCTGTTTCCGGCGCCAAGGCGTCGTTGGCGCCTTCTAGAACCAAATTCGGCTGCGCCGCGGTTGCCGGAGTCGGCCGACACCCGTTATTACGGGCCTTCTCACTTTCCTTCTCTCTCCCTTCCATCTCTCACCCTCGGATCCTTATCATATTTACTCTCTCTCACCCACTCTACCCCTATCCTCTTCGGTTCTTCCGTTCTTGACCCTCCTTTCCTATCCTAATACCTCGAAACACTCCCACGTCGTCAGTTAGGTCTTTCTTTCCCCACCGTAACTCCGCATTTATCTAATTCCCCTCCCCTTCAAGCCTGACGGCCGGGAAAAGAGAAACGAATGAAAAAAAAAATAGAAATCGGAGGCTCCCATTCTTACCATATTCTTGCCATCTGCAACCAACCTCCTGTCTCCTCCTCCAACCGGCCCTAAGAGTTATGCTCGTTTGAATGGGAGGGCGAGTGTGTAGAGGCGCCGCCGATGGTGCTCGTGCTTGCTTTCTCGTCGCCTTTCTTGGTTTGTGACCGATAGTGGCTCCTCGGAGAGGAGCTCAGCGCGCCACCGGTAAGTTATGGATTGAGGTCACCAAGTTCTTCTAATCGCAGACGCTACCTGGACGAAAGGTCGGCGTCGTTGCACCTGTGCGAGCTACAGGATGTGATTAAAAGGGGAGGCATTAATTTCGGTAAACGTCAGCGTCATCCGGATTCGGTGCCGTTTCAGGTAACCGACGGCAAAAAACGTCGACGAAAAATGAAGACAGTGGAAAACTCGAGAAGATATTTCGATGCATTCGCGTCTATTGTTCTAAGGTCGTGAAAGTCCGGGCCTGATTTTTTCAGCGATGTTGGGGTGGAAAACGCTGGAAGACGAAAGTAAACGAAAGAAGAAAAAAAAAATACTGAACCACCTAGGACACAACAAAAACAAGGAAAAAGAAGTGTTATTTTCTTGTTTAGGCATTAATTATAACGTTTAGTGCACTGTTAAGCACTGCCAAAGTTGGGTTTTTGAGCAGCATGCCTCCAACCTCTTTTCACTGCTGTTTGTTTATGAAGTGCGAAGCAGACACGGAATGCTTATTTTATGTGGAAATACATTTAACGAGCGTCGTTTATTCTTCTCAAATGCGTCGTTTGGTTTCTACAGCCAGCTTGTGTTAAATAGGAACGTTGATAACACTCGAAAACATGTTATTTGTTTGTTTGTTTATTTTGGGACAATCATATACAGATCTTCCGTGGTTGCTGGAGAAAAGGCAAATTCCATATAACTACTATTATAATAACATTACGTGCGTTTTTGATACGTGAGATTGCTGGAAATATGTTTTGGAGCTTAGCAAAATGCTTAGGCCAGAAACTTCGCCCGTGTGCTTGAGCTAAATATATTACAGCAAATGTGCATAATCATGGTGCACTCCGGCGTGCTATATGCGCGTATAGCGTATACATAACAGCAGTTTTTCATACGCATTGCGTCCTCAGTAATAAGCGCAGTGGTTTAACGCATTCTTGGCCGACCATAGCGCTTCTTGGGCATGCCAACACCGATCATGGGCACCAAACTGAATTACCGACAAAAGCGTACATGAAACCTCAGGTGATATAGTTAATCTGAGACAGGGGTTTTGAACTATATCTACATAGCAAAATTACCAACGCCAGTGTTGAAATTTAAGAGGTGCGGAAAATATTTACCCGCATCTCAAGACCGAAACGCCGGCGTAGGAAAGTGAATTTAGCTTCAATTCGTCGCACCTACTAAATTTAATTCCTTTATTTAAAAGGACACTAAAGGCAAACATTCTGTCGAGCTAGATTGGTAGATTATGCTTCTGTAATGACGAATTCTTCATTCGTAATGAAAATATAGCTATTGTAAGAGAGAAAATGACGAAAACAGAAAACCGAATCGGCGCCATCTATTGTCCGCTATGGTACCGCTTATTTGTGACGTCAGCATTTCTGATTCACACAGAGCGGCCACGAACCACCACTGCGAACGGCATCGTCTTTCTCTGTTTGCAGCGGTCGAGGCGACCCTGCCGGATCCGGTAGGAGAGGCTCAAGTGACTGTAACTGGTAACCTGAACACAAGCAGTGTTACAGAGTTACTCACTCAAGCTGAACATCTACACCCGCAGTTAAGTTTTTGATGTTCTTTTGTCCCTTGAAATCGACCAAAGTCTCTTCAAGGCGTTTATCGGCGTTGATGAAGCAGGAGGCAGGTTGGAGGTAACAAAACTTGAAGATATATTGCAACGGAAATATTTACACAGTCAAATACAGAGTTAGCAAAAGAACACTGATACAAAACACACAAGTAAACAGCGCCTTACTCTTCTACTTTTTCTTAAGTTAGAGCCTAGGACAACTGTCACTACATACGAGCAACCGGGTCTCACTGTTCTACCACTAAGTGGTTACGGCCCAGACTAGCGTTGCATCGTACGGAGTCTTACTGTTCTATCAGGTTTAGTGATTACAGCCTAGACTGAGGAACAAGCACCTCGTCTCGATTGTTATAGTCGAAAGAGACAAAGAAAAAGGGCGGTAGGGTCGTTAGCCCATCCCACGGAAGCAGTTGCCAATGAGAGTTGACAGTTTCTTAAGCCACAACCCAAAGGGATGGGCTTACTCTCAAAAGTAAATGTATTGGAAAACCACCCTGTTTTCCCTCTTCCCACAGCTTCGTTTCCCTCTCCACGTGGTCAGTGACGGCCTCGGCACACACGTCAGGCACGCACGATTTATTGAGGCCATCTCGCACCTCAGCGGCGTTTCTAGCCAGCAAGGGGGCTCGGGCGCTGGTGTCCCAACACCGCGTACCGCAGTCCCCCTCAAGGTCTTTCCTCGAAGAAAAATAATGACCGCTGGCGGCTTCCGGACTCGGTGTTCTTAAACGAAGTTCTCCGAACGCGGCCTCCGCATGCGCACCGCGCCCCTCTCTACGGCGCGCACTGCAAGTTGTAACACGACACCAAGCGGGCTCTCCTCAGCGCTCAAAACAAGATGCACGTGGCTGCCGCCCGAATGCGTAGGGGCGTGAACCCCCCCGCTCCGTACGCGCAGCGCGTGGTCAACATTTCTAGCAGCTGCGTCTCTAACCAGCAGGGCACTCAGGAGCCGGCGCCACAATGTCGCGTATACCACCGTCCCGCTCGAGGTTTGTCCGCGTGGCCCTATTATGACCATCGGCGGAATGTCAACACAGCGCGCGTAAGAGCAAGTTCTCCGAATCTGTTTTCCGCCTTCGCACCGCGCCCCCCCCCCCCCCCCGGCGCGCGCCTCGGCTCGTCACCCGACACCACGCGGGCCGTCCGACCCCTCAAAAACAGAAACGGTTGCTGCCCGACGCGCTGGGGGGTGGACGCCTCCCTATTCACAAAACGCATGGGCAACTCGCGGCACTGCAAAAGTATATACAAAACAATCATGCAGCCCTACACCGTCCATTCTGCATGCTCGAGAGATGAGCGGCCTAACACCCGCCAAGCAGTAGGCTTCGTATATAAACCTAAACAAAGAATATACAAGAAATAATAACGGCATAGAATGTGGTCAGATGGAGATGACGCCAAATCCTCTGCGCGGGTGGTTCAAATTGAGAAGCAGCAGCGGGACTTTCGACGACAGTTTCCTAAGCAAAAAAATGATATACTGGCATACAGAAAATGATGGACTTCCAGACGAATGCTCTGTCAATCTAGCTTTACTTAATGCTTTTCCTTAGCGGTCACTTTAAGACAAGCTTTGGCTGACGCACAACTTCTCCGATAATGCTCGCATTGCGCACCCGGTGCCAATTTCTCGAGACAGAGCTCGAGCATCGAAACATTGCACAGTGTACTTACAACAACGTCATGTGTAACATTTGATGTTGTTTTGGAGCCCTTTGATCACTTCTAGGCACCTTCCACGTCAAGGTAACGTAGTGTACGCGCTGACTCTATGCGGAAAACAACACGCCTATATTCTTGCGGTTATAGGCCACCCTAGAAAATATGTGTAAAATTACCGTCGGAGTGGTTCCGTGGACATCCAGGCGGACGCGGAAACAATAACGCTGCTTTTTATTCCAGACAACATCTAAAACAGACCCTACGTATATCCTTGACCTGACGACCCCAGACTACGCACCTTAGCCTGCGAAAGCCACCTCCGCCTTCAGACAAGTGCCCTGATTCCTTTGTGTTCAGTAGTCATCTCTCGTAACATCATCAGGAAATGTCTTGAAGTGATCCTACGCAAACCTTTTTTAATGTTTAACACCTGATATCACAGAAGAGCGGGAGAAGCTAAATAGCAGCGTTCTTGCATGAACACGATGAAGCTATGGGCAATACATTCTAGCCGCAGACATTTTTGGCTACAGTAGCTACGAGATATGCGTTCACACGGCAGGTGCCAGAGTCAGTGTGCAAGCAGAAAATGCCCTGGAGACATGGACTAACGGCACCTCATATCGCATGCTACGGTCTTACATCTACAAGGCCCATTCTGATTTCCTGCTGTGAGTGGACGAGCTTGGAGATTTGCTTTCCCCGCCCCTTCAGGACTAGAAGCCGTGCCCTGAACAATGATCGCATTTATCTTGCTATACTACTTCAATGGCCGCGTAGGAAGAAAGTGTAGCATAATTTAATTGTAATGCATATTTTGAACATGGCAGTGATTTATTGTACAAAGTTTTATGCGGTTCGTGATGAAGACGAAGATAATTAACATTGCGGCCCCTGCATGGAAATAATTATCAGCAGCCTATGTTTGTTGACCGCCGTATGCTTATTAGAGTTCTTACGGCGTACTAGGGGAACCTAATTTCCTCTAAAGCAGCGGACAAGGGTTGATGAATCCTCTTCATGCCCATGTAAAAAGTGCACTTAAAAGTAGAGGGACGAGCATGAAAAGAAAGGATATATAAACTATAACCTTTTTCTATACTTGTACTATAGCTTACTAAATGACTATTAAAGTTCTTCCTTCCTTTCTGATTTACATTTGAGCAGTCATAGGCACTTCCGTGCAATAAAGAAAAACGGCTCTTGGAGATCGATCGAATCCTGTAATTTTTCGAAAGGCTTCCGACATCCTCGCCCCAAAGTATATATACGGTAGCACCGTAACGAACGACGACCCACTAATTGGTGCCGCTAGCCTGCTGTTGACTTTTCTCATTAGCCTTCGGAACTAATTTTCTCCCCACCGCCGCTTTAAAAGAGGGCAACGGAGTTGACAAAAGTTGCCAGCGTCGTCCGGGACACCCACGCGCCGAATAAGCGGGGACAGTGAAGCTGTTGACTTTTCTGCTTTTAGAAAGAGTTTGCATGCAAGCGTGCCTGATCGCGCTAAGACGCCGGGGGCTCTGCCAGCGCAGGACGCTCTTTGCGCGTCAATGGCGTGGGCGTGAGCGTGACACGTGCGCCGATAGTACGCCTATACAGTTTCCCCAGTGAAATTTCATACCTGAATTGCTGGAGCGAACCCCGACGTTAGTTTCTATGGGAACTAATATAATGGCGGTTCAGCGCTCATGGGCATGATGGTTACTACACGGATACGAGTGAACTTCGTCCTTCTAGCTTCACACGGCACGGTGACTTTGCAAATTGATAACTTTAAAGTATTGCGTCATAGGTGCAACAATTTGCAACGATTATGCGTCCGCGCAGTCTTGCCGCCTTCTGCATTTTGAAAAGTAGGATTGCTTCGAAATGTAGGTCACTATAAGAGCAGGTAAGGCGTAATAAGCAATGCTAAGAGAAAGTCCGAAACCACAAGCACGAGGACAAATTAAATTGATGCAATAACCGTCATTCCCAAGGTAGCAGAGTGATCACAGCGCTAGATTCACTTTGTAGTAATTTTAGCAGAAAGCTACATGCCTCCCCTATTGTGTACGCGAGAGAGCGACAGTTGTACCCACTGTGGTGGCTCAGTACTTACGGCATAGTGCGGCTGGGCATGGCTTTGGCTTCCCGGTGGTGGTGCCCGAATTCCGGCAATGGCAAAACGCGATGACGTTCGTGCACATGCAGAAATTTATCCTGGCTATTATCAAGTGATCCTCGACCCCAGTTTATTCCTCCACTCTACGACCCTTTACTGCAGAAGACGATACGCTTCTCAAGAATTACCGTGGAGTGTCAATGAAGTGCAGTCACTGCTGTTGTCGAAGGACGGCGCTGTTATCCACTTTCAGCACATCTTAACGGAATCAGAAGGTGTTTGGGCAGCGAAAGCCGTAGGTAACGTACACCTTCCAGAAGCGTTTCGATTTAAATTGGATAGAAATATGAACCGGTCAGCAGTCGAGATAAGCAAGAGACGTTTAGAGAATCGGTGAGAACAAGCAGGGAAGAAACTGATAGGATCGGAACCGTTACAGACATATATAGGTAACTATAGAAGATAGATATAGATGTATAAAGGAAGAGAGAAAAGATTAAGCAGACATGAAGAGAATGCTAGATTGATAAATACATATAAATTACTCCAGCGCAGGCTACTGGGCTATTTGTCAGCGCCCCCTTTCGAAGGGGATGCCAATAAATCATAATCGTCATCATCATTCAGTCGCGGTGGAGATTTGATTAGATAAATATTTTGGAATATACGGAGGTTAGATGCTCGTGAAGGAGACTCAGGTGGTTAGAATTAATGCTGTAATTTTATTATTAGCTTAACGGTATATTACTGTGGGGCTGTCACGGAGGTGTCAGTGTTCTTTCTATTTCCACTCAAAATTGAACCGTTTGTTCTGTTTGGTACTGTCTTGGATATAACCATCGAAAGTGTAAAAGAATAATGGTGCGTACGACGGCGCTGCACTTTTATATTCAAGGCAGCTTTAATTAAGGTAATGAATTCAGCGATCGCTAATCACAGTTTCGTGCTATTACTGCTGCAGAACAAATAAAGAAATATGTAGGTGGTGAGTTGCAATAACGAGCTATATGCTCCACCAAAATGTCTGCGACCCACAGAAAGAACTTAATTTTGGGGATGCTGGCGCTGGAGTCTTTCAGAGTGGTGTCGGAGCGACAGAGGCAGGCTGGTGCTCATTCGAGCTGCTGGTGGCACACAATACAGAAGCAAATTTGAGCATTTTCCCCCGGGCCGAGAAGCGAATCTGCAGAAAGCACTACGTGCGTATTGCATTCGCGAATCAAGCATGGGACACTGCGTACTTGCCACCTCGCTCGATGACGAAATTCGACGCCGCACAGAACAGATATTTAACTCCAAGTTGCCCGCTCTAGCATCTTGCGCGCCGCACACATTACAGGAACTCGGCAAGAAGCAGCAGAAGCTTATTCGAGACAGGGCGGGGCAAATGCGCCGGACATATTTTAAAACAGACACGCAGCCGAACCGGCTGTCAAAAAGCGAGGTCCACAGACTAGGTAAAAATATAATGCGCAAAACGACTTCCTCCAAGCGCGACCCATGCACATGTATACATTATGTACAATCTTTGCCCCGAATTTGCGACACGGCCTTGGATGCCAGATATTGCGACAAACTTGATCTCTCTGCATTGTGTGGCAGATTTCACAATGCCCTCGCTTTGATGGTGGAAAAAAAACGAGGGTTACAACCAGTGTGTTGAGAATGGTTTCGTAATCCGATATGCGTGTTATTCCTCTGACGCTTCTTCGCGCCAGCCCAAGCGTGTATTTTGCCTCGGAGTCGGCGAAATACGCAGCGCGCGCAAATATATTTTGGCTCGATGCGAGAGAAACGCAAAATAAATTCAAAATTTTCCGCATTTGTGAGCCCTTTTGCTTTGGACAGCCGGTGAAGATAACACATATATAGGCAAGCGTATGACACGCGCCAAGAACTTGGTTTAGGAGTGCAAGTTATGAATCGATTACTTTGCACGGACTTGACGTAATTTGGCAGCAGCGGTATCACCACTTGGCATCGAGGTACTAAAACTTTATAAAAAGGCAAACATGTAGATGGCAAAATTAGGCCTCTGGTTACACTCAAAGTGTATTGAACACTAAACAAAAGACAAAGTACTTGCCATTCAAAGCTGAAGGATAATAGCGGTGCGTGCAGAACTGTTAATAAAGCTTCGAGAGAGTTTTATTAAGCGCCTGACAACTATTCGCTTTCTAGGTGTCCTATATTCCAAGAAGATCTCGCGTGTTGTCAACACATCATATCGCTCAGTGCCAATTTCAGAAAATCGATTTAAACTTCAGAGAGAGAGAGAAAATAATGCAGAGAAAGGCAGGGAGGTTAACCAGAGGTAGTTCCGGTTGGCTACCCTGCGCAGGGGGAAGGGTTAAGAGGGATAAAAAGAGAAACAGAGTGGAAGGGGGAGAGAGAAAGAAAGGGGGACAAGCACGAACAAAGCGCGTACACTACAGAACGATAGGGGGCGGCATTCTTAGAGTCTGTCGTGAAGCCCCGTAGACCGCAAGAACGTTAATAGCGCGAGTAAGGCTTTCAACGCGGATGTTCTTTCGGAGCATTGGCCTAAAGCTTTTAGTTCTGAAAGTGGACGATTGTCCAGCTGGTCCAGTACCCTGCACATCACTTGTCTCTCAGCACTGCATCGCGGGCAGACACAGATAATGTGTGCGAGCGTCTCGTCGATGTTACATGTGTCGCACGTGGGGCTGTTGGCCATTCCTATGAGGAAAGCATAGGCGTTTGTAAAGGCAACGCCTAGCCACAGACGGTAAAGCATGGTCTGTTCACGTCGTGGTAATCCAGGCGGGAGGTGCATCCGTATGTCCGGAGACAACGAACGCAACCGATACATGGTGAAAACATTTGAGTCCCACAGGGGCAAAGTACACTCACGGGACATCAATCGCAGCCCAGCCGCAGCGTCTGTTCGCGAAAGCGGAATGAAGACTCGTTGACCACTTTCATGTGCCGATCGGGCGACTTCGTCGGCTTGGTCATTCCCGCTGATGTTACAATGTCCTGGAGGCCACTGAAAGATTATGTTGTGTCCCTTATCATAGCTTTGATGATGTATGTGCCGAATTTCTGAGGCCAGTTGTTCATTGGGTCCGTGGCGCATTGGGCTTCGTATGCAATGAAGGGCTGCCTTGGAGTCACTGAAGACTGTCCATTGTTGCGGTGGTTTCTGCTTAATGAAATCAAGTGCAGCACGGAGCGCCGCGAGTTCTGCACCCGTCGATGTGGTCACACATGAAGTTCTTAATTTGATTTCCTCAGATTGTGCCGGGATGATGACTGCAGCAGCAGCGCTGTTGAGTTTTACTGAGCCATCTGTGTATACATGTTTCCGGAATCTGTGCACGTTGTGAATGTGCTCCAAAGTTGCTTGCTTCAAAGCTTGCAATGGCGCTCCAGCTTTCTTTCTGACTCCTGGAATTGTCAGTTGCATTTGCGGCCGGTGCAGGCACCACAATGGATCTGACAATCGTGAAGCGGGCGTAAATTCTGATGGCAAGTACGACTGATGTCTTACAATAGTTTTAGCAAAAGTTGAAAGTGGCCTTTTTGCTGGCAAGCAAGCAAGATGGTGTGAGGGAATCCGAGTCAGGCGTCGGATGTGCGCTCTCAGGACATCTGTATCAATGTAGACTGTCAAAGGCGCGTCTCTGGCTATGGCCACTGTCGCAATCGATGGCGTTGTTTTGGGAAGACCGAGACAAGTCCTGAGTGCTTGGGCTTGCACGCTCTGGAGTTTGCGAATATTCGTAGTACAAGTATTACCTATTACAGGTAAGCTGTACTGCAGGAAGCCCAAAAACAGTGCTTGATATAGTTGCAACATTGACGGTACTGTTGCGCCCCAGGACTTCCCGCCGAGAAACGCAAGAAGGTCCACAATGGCGGCCAAACGCTTTGTCATGTACGAGATGTGAGGGCTCCAAGACAAGTCTTTATCAATGATGACGCCAAGAAATCGGTGCGTTCGTCTATATCGTATGATTTGGTCATTAATCCGCAAAGCATACGGGGACATCGATTTGCGAGTAACTTCAGAACTGTTAAGATATTTGCTTGTAAATATGAGGCGTCAGATATACAATGCACTTGCCTATCCATGTTTAACTTGCTGCTGTTAAATGTGGTGTTCAATGGCAAAAACTAGCAAGAAATATTTTGAATCATTGCAAAGACAATCTGACTTGTAAAAAATATTTTCCTCCGGCTAAACCCCACGCCATGCTTCAAAATATAGAAAACACTGAAATTTAGGTACGTAACTCCGTTATCGAGACCAATTACTACAGCATTTTCGGTCATCACAAACAATTTATTTCTTGACATATTGTCTGACACTAAATATCCGATTAAAACATGCACTTGCACGCTAAGAAAGCCATCCCTGTATAAATATTATGCACGTTCGAATTATGGTGATTAAGAATTAAGTCATGTAACTCGAGACTCCTAAATTAATACGCCCTATATTGAGGTCCTTTAATTGAATTAATTCTACCTATTCAAGTAAACAAGGTTCTGAAAGAACGTTTTCTCACTGATGTGTGTTAATTCATGTTGTTGCGTACTGCGTATTTTCTTTTTTTCATGTATGTGAGCCATGGTGCGTCAGTTCTGTTCGATTTCTTCTTAAAGCATGTAAATCATAGGAAAACTGCTTTCACATTGTATGCTATAATAGTTGCTGTTATAGTGTTATTGTGATGGATCCTGCTGCGGTTGTTCCGTAACACGTGTTGTGACTTCTTTCATGTCCCCCGAGACAATGTATCTAAATTGTCTTAAATAAACTCCGCAACAGGACAACTTAACAACACAACGTGGTTTATAAAGCTGTACATCTACAGAGAATATATGACACGGTGATAAACTTACACATTATTCGGTTCTAGAGATCTCTGCATTGGGAATATTTCTGCATAAATCTGCTGTTCCTGCAAGGAAAGACGATAGGTAGACTAGTTGAAGGAAAAGGCTTTTATCAGAAGGGAAAAATTACGCCGTGTAATTTTGGATGGCATAGACTTATGACGAAAGGCGAAACTTTCATTCCTGCTTGTAACCTCTTGCAAATGATATAGTTTATATTTCTTATATACGCTATATATGACATACAGAATTTATATTCAATATACTATATGATATCATGCACAGGCGTGAGAACGGCTTATCAGCACTTTGCTTAGCAATGCGAGTGATCATCCACACCTGCTCAGCTCATATATCAGTGAGCACTTCCTATGTTGTGCGTATGTTTCAGTGGCCCCCATAATAACTTTTTGTCAATGGTTTCTAAGAAATATCTCTCTAGCGTTAAGCCCAAAACCAATGAGATCGATTTTGTACGTGACGGCGACGAGCGACGAAACGGGCCGTCGCGCGAACGGATCGCTCGTTCTTGTCGCTCGATCGCTCGGTTTTGGAAATCTAGAGCTCGTCGCTAGTCGCCCGGAAGTGCCGTGAGCGACTAGCCAATAGCGCGAAGTCCGAACTCGATGTACATCGGTCAAGTACTACCGATTGTCGCACGAACGAGCAAACGACCAAATTTGTATACGTGCAAGGATAAGAACCTATTAGAAGGCCTTCAGAAAAAAATTGGAGAACGCTTAAGCTTCGCCTTCAAGAGTGGAACGCGATAGCGTTCCCGTCGACCCGCCAAGGGGTGTAACACGATGCGCTACGGCGCAGCGATCACTTACGAGGCGCCCCGCATCGGACTTTGCACCCACAAATCACGCGGTGAGCGCCGAGCTACGCAGCGTTCCACAGAAATATTTTAAGCTGTTCTTTACAGCAAAACACGTCAACTTAAATAAATAAAGCACGCGTCACGCCAGTTTTGGCGCGAATTTGCTGCCCACATACCGGCAACACCGGGCCAATGTCGTTGCTCGCGTCGGGTTCGACTTGCAGGCGACGAACGAACGCGACAGCCATCTCCATTGCATCGCTTCCATGGGGTTTAAAGCTTTACGCAAACGTTTGATGCAGCCCTAATTCGTGCAATTCTGTAGACAGCGTACTTACAAGCGAATAATATTGCAGAGTGTGGACCTACAGGCATGAGCACTATCCCAAAACGCCTTTATATTTTCTAAAGGATTTTACTTCGTAAGAGCTTTGTGCCCTTGGCGCACCTGCTTGACTAGTGATACGTTTCTCTTTCCATTAACTGGCGCGTCTTCTTAAGAGCCGATTGAGAGCGCGAACTTGATTGTGAATGCAGGCTGTTTTCGATCCAATCTTGAGATTTGGTGCTTTTTCTCTTGCTGCTAAACACGGAGCGTCAGAATTTATTCCTGATGAAAATTAATCTCGAAGGAACCGTGGCCACTCCTTGAAGTGCCCTGAAGTGGGCTGAGGAGGAGGAGGAGCGATGATGCTTGCTGCAGATGAACCTAGGCTTGCAAACCTAGGCTTGTTGGTGGCAACTGCTCCACCTGAACGCCACTTATCAAACGCGATAACAATGCCAGGTGTCAGAAACAAGTTCATACGGAGCCCAATACGCTGCATGTTTTCCACGCCACGACTACTCACACGGCTTACCATTTAATTCCCAACCCTGTAACACTGATGAAGTTTGGGAGTAGCCGAAGCACCTCCTTGCCGTCTTCAGCGTCAGCTTATTTAATAATATTTTACATTGCGCTTGTGTGATTAAGGAACATTACAGAACCGATGCCGCTCTCCTATATCGCATCCATACAGGGTCAGAGCAAAATCCAGCTTGTCTGTACAAGACAGGGCTTCGCCCTTCATCTTGGTGTGTGCACTGTCAAGCTCTTGGTGACATTGATCATTACGTACTAAAGTATCCTGAATTTGAAGCCTGCGATTTTTCGAGCCTCACTGCAAATTAAGCAGTGAGCAGTTTACACCAAATGAGTCCTTTCCTTTACCTCAAATTTTTAGAGAAAGATTGATAAGAAATCAAGGTATTATGTGTTTTGTTGCATCATAAATTAACATTTCCTTTACGTTGATTCGTTCATACATATGCGCGGTACTTCAATTAGTCATAGCAGTCGCAGCGTCAAATTTCTGTGAAAACCACAAACAAACAGACAATGGAAAAAGAAAGGTGGACGCGTTCAACGAACTGTCTTGATTTCCTTGTACAATTCTGATGAAAAAGTAAGCAGGATATAATAGCATCAATAACTTTTTTTGTTGATTGCTATTTCCATCCTCAGGCACTGACCTCACAACTTGCGACATCTTTCAATCTTTCCGAGTTGCCTGAGGCATGCTCAAACCTGAAAAAAAGAAAAAGAAACGGTCTTGCGTTTATTTCAACTCGGATCAATTGCTGCACGCGCTTCTCTTAGTGCACTTCTGCCTTTTTATTTTGCTCTTGATGGTAGCAAGAACGTCCCGGAATCCTTTCCGGCAACCCCATTTTCAGCGCGTCATTCATTCGCCAAGGCGCATAGCGTTTCGCGTGTATCCCCATCTTTTTGCCCGCGAGACCTGGCACGAGAAATACCACGTTTAATCAATCGCGTCGAAGAAGCCACGCCAGATGGGTCCACTGCACCCTCCTCTCCACCGCGACAACTTCTGGCGCCCCACGCGATACACAGTGCCCAACAGTGGGGCCGCCCTCACATCGGTTCCTCTTCAGCTCGCTCGGCGTCTTTTCTTCGCGCACGGAAAAATGGCGAATCCTCTCTGCACGAACGTGTCTCCCGCGTTCGTGTTCGGAATGCGACTGTATCGCCAGGTGATTGGATTTTCCTTTTTTTGTGTGCCGGCGTATATTATGAAAGCGTGGGCCTGTCTGCGTGGCCTAGCCGTTGGCTTTCTTCGGCCCCCTGATCGTCGATGACCGTTCGAGTGGTGTTCGTCGGGGATAAGCAAACCCATTTCATTCGCCTTTCTTCATTGCCCCGGAAGAAGAGGCAGCATCGGACGCCTCGCATACAGATGTGGCCCTACAACTGCATGCCACCTTCGGCGTTGGCCTGCGGCAGTGCTGCTCGCCTGTAGGAACCGGGCTAAGCTCGACAACGGGAGGAGTTAGGATGGAAGTTTGGGGTCAGGCGGTGGCGAAACGAGGATGGGGGGTGGGGAGGGTAGGGGTGCTGATATTTTGCTATTCACCCTTGCGAGTGTATACCTTTGAGCTGGGCGATCACGAATGAGCAAGGCTGGCCACGTTCTCGCCACCGCTTAGGAATGCCTCTTGAGGAATGCTATAGGTCGAAAGTATATACTGAACCTCCGTGCAACCCGTATTCTGCTCTCAAGCGGCGACGTTTAGAAAAATACGCCGTCTGTGGATTCACTGTTATCCACTTAACGTGCTGCGGCTGGTGCAGCAGTGTGCGCTGTATTTACCGAAGGGGTGTGGTATCGATATGGCATGCGGAGAGCACTCGTGAAACGCATAGAAAGATACTTGCAAGAATGCGGAACTGCTGCAGGAACTGCGGCACACACACGCACACGCACACGCGCGCGCGCACTCACACACACACACACACACACACACACACACACACACACACACACACACACACACACACACACACACACACACACACACACACACACACACACACACACGCACGCACGCACACGCACGCACACACACACGCACACACACACACACACACACACACACACACGCACGCGCACACGCACGCACACACGCGCACGCACACACGCACGCACGCACGCACACACGCACACACACGCACACACGCAGACACACAGACACGCACACACGCAGAGACAGACACACACGCACACAGACACAGACACACACGCACACAGACACAGACGCACACACGCACACAGACACAGACGCACACACACACACAGACACAGACGCACACACACACACAGACACACGCATACACACGCACACGCGCACGCACGCACTGATCTTTCTGGGTCACGTTCTCGTTACGCCTGCGGCAGAAAGGATGTTCCACATCCGCCGCAAAGGTCTGTGAGTGGTGGCGCTGGCTAACACTCCAAGCGTTCTACTAGGAAACATAAATACCCAAGAAAGTGGATGGGAAAATGACTCCGCGGTAGCTCAATTGGTAGAGCATGGCACGCGAAATGCGAAGATTGTGGGATCGTTCCCCGCCTTCGGCAAGTTGTTTTTCCATCCACTTTCATTTCCAATAATTTATCGTTTCGTTATTTCATCTATTAAGCACAAGTGATTTCCCCTATGTTGTCCTTGGTGTCAGTGTTTGTTGGCTTCTTATGATATGACTAATAAAAATCGGGCCTCTCGGTTAACCCCCGTTCTTCTCGTTTAAATAATATAAAGTGTTATGGTTCGCATGAGGAAAAGAGCGTTTCTTTTTTGGCTGTTTTCCTGCCGTGTGATTTTATTGAGGGCCCCTTTTCATATTCGGAGCAGATAGTAAACATAAGGTTGGTGGGACAAGGCTGAAAGTTCGCGTTTTCTGCCGTTGTCTTTGGCCAACTACGTTTGTGGCTTTCCCTTAGTTTTTACGCGATCGCCTGTGGCCAATGTCGTCCGAAACCACTTGCGCAGTGGCGAGCAAGCGCAGCCCTCTCAGTCAGATGTTGATGCGATGCATCACAAAAAGACGGAGTCAGCTTCAGTATCGCCCATGCTGTGACTTTGACACGGGCTTGAGTGACACTGTCCAACGACAGTAATAGCCAGTAGCACCTGTGGTAAATATGCTTGTGTATTTTCCTTTCTTCTTACACGAGTGCGTGTTGTCAGTGTTATGCTTTGCAGAATGAATCAGATTAGAAATAGGGTCGAACAAACTAATTTCTAATACTTATGAGAACTGCTTGCAATTGGCCGCTCGCCTTCGCTTCTAATGTACTGGCTGGTGTCTTTCGTTACAAACCACTGCAGCTTACTGTGGGTCCATGGTATCCGACAATGCGGAGGCAACGGCCTCCCCCGTTTTATATGCTTTGCCCACATTTACTGGATTACATGTCTTGAACTAGCGCGTCCAGTACGGATTTAGATGGAATTGATCCAGCCGTACAAGTGAGACGCTCCAGTCTTCTACGTGCCTACAGTGGTACGCCATTGTCGCTGAACACCCGATGACACGAAACATTCACAAGAAATGCCTTAGAGCGCACATGCAAGAGATTAGAGTGTAATATGGCACGACTTCCCAGGAAAAGAACGCCCAGGGACAGCCTGCGACACAGCAGAATAAGTGAATTCAGGTTGAGGCACCAGCACAATTCGACGCTGCCTACAGGTACCTCACCAGGTTGGTCGCGCCGTGTCGACCAACAGCACGCCAGTATGCGTTCATACATCCTTATCTGGATCTGGCTTAGCTCAAGCGACTAGCTTTTACATGTGCCCGACAGGGAAGCATTGGCCTAAGCCGAGTTATCTTGACTTGGTCGGGTTCGCGTGAACGCTTGGCTGGACTCCAGGACTGTTGGGTCGTGCCGTGTGCAGCACAGGCCACATTTGCAATACCCGGAAAGAGAACGGAAATCGGGCTAGTTGGTGCTGGTTCGTGGTTACAGGCAGCCCGAACAACGACAGGTAAATCTCAGCTACCCGTCCTGTGCGGTCTTTTTCTCTGTCCTCGTCGTTAGTGCTGCCAGTAACTATGAACTCGGGAAGATCAACCGTGTTATGGCATGGCACACCTGAAACTCTGATTGTAAATAGTGGTCGCAAGTGTTAAGTTCGGTTATATGCCTCGCAAACATACGAAAGATGGTCAGGAGAACATTAGTCATCCACCCAGAAGTAGCCAAAGCTACTATGCAAATACGTTCATGCGCGTCAAAGCGCGGGTATATAGTATATCGCGAGTTGTTAATTAATTTAACCTTGCTCTGCTATGTGCTACCCCATATAGCTAGCTCAGATGGCGTCCCAGAAATGCGCTTATATCGTGTTCGATCCCTGGACCAGAAAGAATATTATTTTATACTGCAAAGCATTTTTTTTTTCCGAGAAACGTTTGTGGTGTTTCCTATGTAGCTTCGGCTACTGTCTGGTGGATGACAAATAATCCCTGTCATGATTTTTCCTCCACCTTACGGATTTCTGCAGAAAGGATTTGCAATATACTTCAAGAGAGAGCGGAAAAAAGAGTCAGTAGTATACATAATCTGTTCACTGTACAACAGGTCCCTTACTATAGTGAGCACGAAAGCTAGTTTTGTTTTTGTTGTTGTTAGGGGAAGTGAACGACATGGTCTGCTGTGCACGATACGTTTTACTTAACGCGTACCTCTGTTTGTGCGTCCGTGTTTCTTATGGAGTCCTTGTTCTTCTCGCCCTATTTCAATTACGACAGGGCATTTTAAGACTTAAATGCTATCTACTGTTCTCACAAATGTTAACAATTCGTGGCGTACGCCCAATAATACTTGTCTGTGCACGCCAGATTTTCACGCGTTATCATGCCAGACGTCGTTTGCTCGGATAGAACGATGGGCATCGCCCAGCTAACGTACGTGAGCTTGCTGCCTAAGGTAAACCACAGAAAGCAAAAAGAGGGAACGCCATGCGTGTAGGCGCACAACTCCATTTGCGAGTGGTGGACGTCAGTACGCCAACGTATGCTTGCGTGTCACGTCTTCGGAACGCCCAGGCAAACTTAATTTCCTTTTCGTGCTCTTATCACACTTTCTGCCTCCATATTTTTACTTCCCTTCCTTCAGTGCCTGCGCGGTGTTGTCTTCACAGATGTCTCCGCGGTGAACGTATTGGAAGGCAGCTGAAGATTTCATGCTGATTTCGTTTCGGGCTTCTGTGCTGGTCCGGCGTGATTCAACGCTAGGTGACTGCGAATCCGTGCCTATGAAGATCAACCTGTGGAAGCAACATAAAAAATGTAGTCTTAAGTAATAAAGACCGGAGAAAAAGTTGATATAGGGACAATTTATTCCTGCAGTTGCGTGACGTGAGCGGCAGTTGCTGCACCTTCGCGTAGTGGAACGCGCACTTTGAACGTCGACTGCGTGAGTGATATAAATTTGATTGCCGCACTCTTGTACGCAAAGCACCTTGGCAAAGTGCATACGTAAGAGCTGCCGCTGCGGCCCCGGTCTTGAGTTGTGGTTGGTCTGTGCAAATATAGATTCTGTGGCTGACCTTTATCCACACGATGTCCAGAATGAAATTTCCTTGCCTTACCGTGAGCCACACACGCTTCAGAAATGATTTACTGTGTAGATGGGCGCACTCTTAGCAAGAGTAGTAGCTGCCGCTCAATGTAGTTTGTGCCTTATATAATGTTCATAACTACACCTATGGATTGTGTGGTCGATTGGTCAGTCTTATCTAACGTATATAATGATTGTACCGCTGCCTTAATTTTCCACAGGAAAAGCGATAAAATATAGAATACGAAGGGGGTCAGACAAGCAAGCAGGATCTCTGCAACGCTATGCACTGCAAACGTAGCAGTACTTAGGCACTTAGACTAAAGGAATAATAGGTGTGAGAATCGACGGGAAACGTGCGAGAACCAGTGGCTTGCGGATGACATCGTCTTATTCAGTAAGGCTAGGAATTACCTACAACATATGACTGAAAATCTTAGATCACAAAGCGCAAGAGTTCCTTGAATATTAATGGGCAGAAGACAAATGTAATGTTCAATAGCTTAGCTAGAGAATGAGGATTTGTGATTTGCGGTCAGCGTTTAGAATCGGTGCAATATTACGTTTGTCTAGACCAATTAATCAGAGGGGGAACCGGATTATGGGAAGGAAATCTGCGGGAGAATAAAAATGGATTTTAGCGCACACTGCAAGCATTACCAAGGCATTATGGGCAGTTGACTGCAACCTTTGAGAATAAGCGTGTGCAATAATTGCATTTTACCAGTATTAACATAGGGGGCAGAAACTTGTAGGCTAACAAACAAGCTCGAGAAAGTTAAGAACCGCGCAAAGAGTGATAGAACGAAAAATGTTAGACATAACGTTAAGAGCAGGAAAAGGGTGGTGCGGATGAGAGAGCAAACGGGGGTAGCCGATATTTCAGTTGACACAAGAAAGAAATGGAGCTGAGCAGACCATGTAATGCGTAGGGCAGATAACTGGTGGGCCACTAGAGTTAAAAATGGGTGCCACGGCAGGGGAAGCGCAGACGACGACTGCAGAAACTTAAATGGGGTGATGAAATTGGGGAAATGTTCAGGTCTAAAGTAGAATGAGGCGGCGTACGGCAGGGATAATTGAAAATCGCTAGGAGAGGCCTTCGTCCTGCAGTGGACCTAAGTAGCATGATGATGATGATGATAATGATGATGATGATCGTAATAATAATAATAATAACAATAATAATAATAATAATAATAATGATGATGATGATTTACCTTCCTCCAGCTTTTGGACCCACATATCCGTTCGATTGCAAGTCTTCTTTGATTATGACAAATAAGTGACTCGAATTTGAATCAAGCAATTGGAAGAACAAGGGTACAGTAGGAGAGAACAACTAGGCGCGCCGTCTGCGTGCTGCCACCGTCAAACCTTGGCTGTGTCCTGGATTACGCTTGATTTTTTACTTGATTCATTACCCTACGTTTTCTTCACACTTGCTGAGCTTTCTTTTGAATTGTGGGGTTTAGCTCCCCAAAACTGCCCAGTGGGTTATAAAGGACTCCGTAGTGAACGACTACGGACTAACTTTGATCACCTGAGGTTTTTTAACGGGAATCTAAATTAAAGTACACGAGTGCGTTTTTGCGCTTCGCTCCGATCGAAACGCGACCGCCACGGCCGTGAAATCGAACCACCTGCGACCTCGTGCTTAGTGCAGAACGCCACAGCCACCTATAGCCACTGTGGCGGGTAAGCTGAGAGTCCTCAGTTTGCACCATTGTAAAGTAGATGAAGCAGAAGAAAGGCTGTCGAGGAAGAGTAAGATGAGCATAAAATAAATGAGATGGCAACGTCGTCAATCAAGCGTATGCTAGATTTATTACAAAAGGGGTGCAGTCGATGACAAGATTCCGTGTGGTGTGCCGGACGCTATAGTTCTGCGATAAACAAAATGCCAGTTTTGCCCGAAGGGTGATGCATTCTAGAGCGAAAGCAAGGTTTAGTGTTACGCGACAATGACATGTTGGCATGACGTGCCACCTGAGGACACTGCCGACACCTGAGAAGCTGCTGCTGCTGCTGCTGCTGCTCCAGAAACATGTCTGGCATCTACCAGGCTCTTCTCAATGCTGGCGAGATCAGGAGCGCTTCCAGCACCCCCCGCAGACGTCGCAGGCGCCGTACCTCGACGGTGCACGACCTGAGACTGAAAGAACACTCTCAGCGTTTGTCGCTGGAAGTTTACTGTCCGTTGCGCTCAGACCACAGACTGCACCACGATGTAGTAGGCACATGGCCTATCGGCAGTTAATGCTAATGTTTGTGAGCGCGACGCTCACGCCAGCAGCGGGAGCATCGCGTCTTGTCGTTTTAAAGCGCAGCTCTTAAGTGCCCGTTCCTGCGCCGAACGTCGGCGTCCTACCTCGTAACCGAGCGAATGAGCACAGCGAAAGAAGAGAACGAACGCGGAGCGCAGCGGGGGATGAAAAAGCCGTCGAGAGCGAAGAGAGTGCGAGGAGGAAGGCGGAGCAGGAGGGTATGGCGAAAGCGGGGAAAGAAAAGCATAGTGCCGCGCAGGAGTGGCTTTTGCGGCGACGATGGCTGCGAGATGGCGCCAGAGTTGCACGCGCCGTCTGTGTGGAAACAAAGCGCTGGATGAGTGACGGTTTGTCTGCGGCGGCTGCTGTAAATCGGACCAACGCGTCACCCATGCGCTTCCTCTCGCGATCTCCTGGTTAGCGAGGCACTAGCGCTGCACTTCGCTCTGTTTGCGATGTGCCGTGCGAGACTGATTGTCCGCGCGAGCCAATATATCGCGAAATGAAAACGCGTATACAGCTGCCCTCAAATTTCGCTTTAATGTAATAGTTCTGCGGACATCCGGAAGGTGCAAAGAAGTAAATAATAAAGGGAAAATGAGACGTCCAGCCAATCGTAGGAATTATTACAGAAGAAACCCATACGGGTTTCTCGAAAGAAGAGCCTCTCAGTTGAAGAAAAATTCGTCCTCGTCCGGGACTCCAGCCCGGGACCACCGCCTTTCCGGGGCAGCCGCTCTGCCATCTGGGCTAACCAAACGAGTATAGCCAAACGAATGCGCGTCTCGCGTCTGCAAAGGCCCTCCAACCACTCACTAGCTTGCCGCGCATACTCCAGATACCGTGACAGCAGTATGACGGCGCCTACGCCGCGAATATACCAGTGTTCATGTGCAGTAATTGCCTGTCGCAAAGAATGGGTTATTCGATTTTGAATAAGGCAGTTAGATGTGCCAGGGCACCCTGGGAGAGAACCGCAGCGAGTAGCGTCTTCGCGCTGACCGTGACTGAGGCTGAAGTCTGGTGCACGCTTGCTTTATTTTTCGTTGCTTAATTATCCTTCGTTCTTCTTGCTAGCTTGCTGAGCTTTCGGAGTTAGCGGGGTTATAAATTGCGCTGCCCTTAATGCCCGCGCACAGCGCGCAGAAGCACGAAAAGAAATAAACGTCGATGACAAATAGTGTGTGGTGGCTCGTTCAATTACACGGTTAATTAATTAAAGGGGTGCCTTGTTACGGTCGTTTATTTTATCCGGTCGCGTGCGAGCTATACATTTTTCGTGTTCAAACAAGTTTTACTGTTTTTGTTGTTTTCATCTGTTATGGCTGGCCGCCTTGCGTTACATCACGTCGGAAGCAATAGGCGCTGTTGTAGATTAGGCTGGTTACTATCCGATAGGAGGTCGCACCTGTATGCGGTTGCTTTGTTCTTCTTTCACTCTAATTGTTGCACCTCTGTGGATATCAGAAGCACCTCGAATTAAATGACCGCGTTAAGTTCTCTCCACTTGCTTCATATCAAGAAGTTTTTAGAGTGCTCTCTTTTAATCCATCTTTAGGCTAAACGATGGTGCTTGTCTGCATTTTCATGATTGTTGTAACGCACATCTAAGTTCTTTCATATGTCGCGGTCTGTCTCTCATTAAACTCAGAGTTACTGCACAGACTGCCCTACGGCACAAAATCCGTTGTCGGGAACGCTACTGAGTACACTACGGACGCTTAAAGCAACTCTATGCTTATCCGTATGTGAGATTGGTGCTCTGGCTCCTTGGATTGTAGCATGACACGGATGTCCTCTTGCCTCAGGAATTAAAATAGAACTAGATTTTTTTTGATATGCGGTTCTGCGATATGGTGCTCCCTGAAAGATGAGTAAACAGTGGGTTGTCGATTCAGAAGTGCTCGTTGTCGAGAAAATTGGCTCACTATGAGTTTGCTGAGTTAGCGAGGAAAACTATATATTTAGTAAAGCAAAACATCTGTCTGCTTTTTGCAGCGAAGCTGTTTATGCGGACCCTGTGCCGTCGTTGTCGGACTTCGCTAAAAACTGACCACATGACTTAGCGGAAGAGGAAAAGGAGAGCTCCACAGGGAGAAAGGGGTTGGAGTGACCCCTTTTCCCCTGCGAGAATGCTATTTTACACGCGAATCTTATACGGTTGTCATACGGTTCATTTTCGGCGATCGAGCCGGATCGGCATCGAATTTATCGACGATTGCTTCCACCCTGCAGCGAAAGAAACAAATGTTATGCTCGCGGTTTGCGGCCAACGAACAGGGCCCACCGATTGAAACGCGATACTAGGTGCGCGTGGCTGCCGGCACTTCTTGAGCCAGCAGCCACGTAGATCGTCAAACCAATCCAACCAATCACCAAAACGACTGCAACGCCCGCATCTCCAGTGGTTGGCCTTGAGCCCAATGTACGGAGCTTTGGATTAGTGGTTCCGCACATTCCATCCAAGCTACAACTACGAGAAGACCATGAGTAGTGCGTACTCCCGAGGAAGACGCTGCCTACCGCGAGCGTGAGCGAGAGTTGGCTCGTGAGCGGGCTCGTTGTGGTAGGGCCTGCCTCACGCGCAAAAAAAAAAAGAAGGAAACTGGGTGAACCGATAAAAAACCGCTTCTAAAGCATGCTGGCTAAGTAGACCATCATGACGGGAATGAATAACATGTTAAAGCATCTTATTCCAATGAAATTAAAGAAACAGCTATATTACACACTAATACACCAACGTCTACACTATTCCCTTCTAGTCTGGGGAACTACTACCAAAAGTAACCTTATGTCGCTATATAGGCTGCAAAAAAGAGCCGTAAGGGCAGTTTGTAACCTACCTGTTCTTGCACATACTAAATCGTTTTTTGATAAGCTTGGCATACTCCATGTAGACCACCTGTTTTTGCATAAACTACAGCTCGAGGCGTTCAGTCTCCGTCAAGCTGATCACATACTGTTTAACCAGACCTTCGCCACCAAAGAAATCCGTTTAATCTCAGACATGACCCAATCTCTATACCGCTTACTCGCACGAACTACGGGAAACAGGCATTAGACTTTCAAATATCGACGTTACTAAACAATAATCCCACAATCCTGGAACAATTAGAAACCTCGAAATCAAGCTTGAGGTTCAAGAAATCTGTTAAAACGTATTTTCTTCGCTGCTTTATTGTATAACTTCCTTGTATACCTCAATATTATTGTTTTGTTTTCCTTTCTTAACGTGTTCTGATTAAGATTCGAATCCGTTATTGTTTTGATATGTTATCATATTTTGAAAATTGTGCTGTTGTTTGCTGCAGTGTCAACATGCTTTGGGTGCTGCAGCCTTTGTCACTCAAGAGTACTGCCTTTTGCTGCGGCACCTGAGACAGCTGTATGTCTCAAACAACAAATAAATGAAATTAAATGAAATGAAATAAATATGATCGCTTTGGCGCAATAGCGCCAAGGCACCAAAGCGATCGTATTTATGGTCTAGCCAGCAATATGAACCGACTAGCCCAGCAACATGTACTTCTGTAAAGCATGCTGGCACCACGCGAAGCGCGCAAAAGCGAAAATGAGCTGAAAGAATGGTGAAACCAAAGATTTACAAGATATACTGCTTGCGAAGTTTGACTTGCATGGTGTAACACTCGGTGTAACTAACACAGCTTTGCTTTTCGACCATCTTCACGGACTGGAGGGGGCGGCGATATTTTTTACGAACTAAAAATATTACGAGACGTAAAAAAAAAAATTGTCACGTAAGCTCGAATGTCCAATTTCCTTTTTCTTCCCGCTGCGCTAGAAGATCTACGAAGTGTCGAGTACGAGTCCCGGTGAAACGAATGCCCCGTGCTCGTCGCGTGACTGCGTGAACTTTCAGCTCGAAGAGGGAAGCGGGTGCAGAAACGAGAGAAACGAGGGACAATAAACAGGCTGTGCGGCGCGTTTCCACGAGTGCGGTGGAAACAGCGCATTACGTTAATTGGAACGCGGCTGTACCAACGCTCGGGGCTGTTGTTAGTCCAGCGTCCTCCCGGGCCTTTGTTTTTCGGCCCGGTTACGGCCCCAGAGAGCGCGACAGTAACGCGCCGTCTGGAGTGCTGATAGTAAGTTTTGTAGATTGAGGGAAAAAAAAAAATATCGGGCACGCCTGCGCAACTTTCGCCAGCTATGTGGCGTGAGCAGTGAACAGCCCCTAATACTACTAAATTTGTTCAGCTGTTTGTTCATTAACTGCTATCACGAGCACCGCGAACGTGCGGCAAGGAGCGAGCACAGCAATGAACGTCTTCTTTCTTTAACTATGGTAAAGATGGCAAGCGCTTCCAGAACGGCAGCCATACGCTGCAGTTCTTGTATCGGTTCCCTTCAGCCATCTCCTTGTTGGCTTGAGATTATTCACTGCCCATACTCGCGAGACAGTGTTCTACTCGCAGTGAGGCACGTGCGCTACGTTAAAAAAAAAAAAAAAAGAAAAAAAAGGAACGTGCGTGCTTTTGTCCCCGACAGTACATCAGGAGGGGAAGTGATTCTGTGGCACCGTTACGCTGAAGGGCGGCCTGAAGATTGGTAATGCGTTGTGAACTTCACTGGCGTTATAGGTCACCTTCCGACACCTTTGAGAAGTCGTACATTTTTTCCGCGGCTCGTGTCCCTCATCAAATTCAGCAATTTATTGCGCTTATTGTTCGAATTGTGGTCATGTTCAAGCTACTGGAATGTGAGGCCTATCAAGTTTACATAGCTGCTAAATCATCTTTTGTCAGTGCCAGTGTCATCACGCATTCACATATACGTTTTTCCCATCGAGCTATAGTTCCGGAAGTATACGCAAGAAGGCGCAAGGTATCGTATGTGCTTAGGGAGTCTAGATGAGCCTAGATGGCTATTTCCGGTAAAGTGAGAGCAATCGTTTCGCCCATTTCCACCTATATATAGAGGGGAAATGGTGGGCTATGGAAAGCTTCTGTGGAAGGACTTGCTTGATGAAGCCGAAAATCACAAGTGGATGGCAGATTCTGATAGCCGTAATGCACAGGACCGTGTAGGGTGTAGTGATACTGCACGTGAGCAGGACGTCACTAAGAGGCGTCACGTGGTAGTCGCCATCTCAAACACCTGGCAAACATGACAATTCGACGTACGTCACTGTTTTAGATGATGGTCCAACAAAATTTATGCTATGTAAGCTAGACGGAGGAGGTTGCTCACTGAGTTCGCAGATGTGAGGCTGTTCAAGTGGGAGGACACCGGTGGAGCAATTAATCAGAGCAGCATGGGCAGAAATAAAAGTCCGAGTATGAGGTCGTGAGGGCACTGCACAAGGACCGTAAAAGTAACTTCAACCTGGTGACCAGCAACGCTAACCCGACATCCCAACAACATGCACGACATCCGAGCGACACGTACGACTCGGGTCGTGGTAAGTGCACTTGTAAGGATCTTCATGCGGCGACGAAAGCTGGCGCTCATGACAGAAACCTGTGCCGTAATATAATTTGTGGGAACATGTACCTGAGGCACAGGTGCTGTAAGAAGTGCGAAATGCGATCGTGATGACGAGGTCTGCGCTATTTACACTATACTGAGTTTCTGTTGTACGCGAACTATCTGTATAATTGTTGTACCCGCGGTACTTATTTAGTGTACGAGACTTCTAAAATTAGGCCCTAAAGAACTGAACGCTCAGCCTTATTTTTATCTGATTCCTGCACCCTATTGCCATTGTGATGATAGCAATGTTGATGATGTCTCCCAAGACAGTGGTATTCTTTCTCTCCTTTTTTGTATTGTAAGAAGTAGCTCCGTTCGATATCAGTCAGCTCATTTGAGAACTTGAGGACGCTCACTTTTTTCTTCAACGCCATATGAGCAGGAACACAGAATGATAGTCGAAACGCAGAAACTGCGATATAAAGGTAACTTCTTGACAAAGACGAGACCGCGGCACTGGGGTCTTTATTGCAATGTCCGTGTCAGAAGGAAAATTATCGGAGTATACGCCAGATTCTGGCGTCGCATAGACACACAAAAGAAGATAACGCGAACTGGAGGGAAAGGAAGTGGGCTGCATAATGGACACGCATTCAGAGGTGAAAAGAAGTAACTGAAAAAGGCAGTAATAGAGGGCGCGGTCGAATGCGGTCCTGGTTGGCCTGGAGCCTGGGTCAATGCGCGTGAATAATGGACGCCGCCCGCCGCCGCAAACTGCAGTTTCCCTTGGGGACAAGCGTCGGTATCGAGCTGATTAGCGGAAGCTGCCGTGGTCGATGGCTGCAGGGTCATTTCCTTCGCTCCTCTTCATGACTCCATTGATGTTCCTCGTGTCAGCTCGGCGCCGTTCAAATTTCGTGTCTTCGCGCGGAATTGCGTGATACGGGAGGAGGACACCTCGAACATCCGGGACTCGTTTAAAAGTTTCCTCAAAACCGACTACATGAAGAGGCGAATTGTAAATCTCAAAAACGTGCCTTCTCTTTCTTTTCTTTTTATGTTTGCATGCTACACTCGCCTTTATTTTTACATTAGTGAGTAAGAAAACGATCTGTCTGCATGTATTATTGCTGTTCATTTTAAATTTTGAGCGTGGCGAGATGAAGACGCTGCGGGAACCTTATTTATTGAATTTTCGATGCGGAGGAAAGAATTCGATGAGAAGGGGACTAACGAGAAGACCCGGAAAGGGCGTAGACCAGATTCCGCCCTAAGTTAATCAATTGGCTGAGGCAAATACAACGGTAAACGTACCACAAGCAACTGGGCTCAAATGACCGGAGTCTCCGTTCCGTAATGTATCTGCCCTTCTTGTCACGTTCCTCAAAAAAAAAAAAAAAAAAAAATTATATTCTGGGGTTTTACTTGCCAAAACCACAATATGAACAGGAAGCACGCCATAGTGGAGGAATTTGGTTTAATTTTTTCCACCTGAGATTCATTAATGTGCCCTTCAAGACTGCAGCAATTGTGTACACGGCATGTCCTTTCCACTTACTTGCACCGCTTAATACATGGGCTCTTTTTTCGGTTCATCTTGTACTTCATGCCTGAAACAAACCTTCTTGCACACGTGAAATGGCCTTTGAGTAATATGGCTCAGGGCAACATTCCGCATAAAAAAAAGAAAAAGAAAACGCTTGGACTAGTATTTTGGCAAGGTATTGCATGTTTTGACCAGCTGAAATCTCCTACATTCAATATAGTTCTTATGACAACAGTTAAGATTTCTACGCATAATAGCTTCTCATAAAATCTGACGTTATTCTTTTCATTTGGCGTTCTTTTATTAATCTCTACTACATTGTTCACAATGATAGAGAAGAATGGGGAGGTGATGGTCCCCTTCTTTTATTATTCACAACCACATGGAGCCAATACACAATAAAGCCAAGGACAGGAGAATGTTATATGACTTCATGAAAAACAATTCAGCACATCAAAGTCTTAGGTAATAATAGCCTGTGACAGTCTAAGAACACAGTGGAAAATACACCGCTGTCCAACTCAAGAACAATTAGTATAGTATACGGATATAGAGCTAACCAACCATGTTTGCCCGTTACCGTGACGTCTCGCTGGACGCGAGCTTCTTTCAATATCGGTGTTTCTTATGAAATGTGTTCTGGAGGGTGGGCACACGGAGTGCAAATGCTGTGCGGTGCTGTGGCCGGAGATTGTGCTTTGTGATGAAAGAAAAACAAAGGATAGTAAGCAGGACACTGCAGGCGCTACGTGCGTCCTTAGTGTCCGTTTTTTTTTTGTTTATTGTGTTGGTTTTCTTTGCACTACAATGGACAAAGCACCAACCAACTTGCCCAAAAGCAAATTATTTTGCAGTTTGTGCAGATTCATTAGGCTGGCACATCAACCTTCTTTAGCTTTCTTTCCCAATCTGCATACTTATTCCTATGGCTTTTTTTTCTCTCCGTCACGTTCAGTGTAGGCGAATGTACGTCGGCTAAGCACTTAAACACTCTTCTTTAAAAGAAAAAGGAACTTTCTCTCTCACCCTCTCCGAACAGAGTTCAGCTAAAATAGAGGAGGCACAGCGTCAGACACATTTTCAGCCATCGATACCTCTTGTCAGGTTTCTTATACGTTGATTACTTTTCTTTATACCCTCACCTTTTTAGAGCCCCGCTTTTAGGCGCCCGTTCCTGTGTTGAGCGTCGGCGTCCCTCGGCGTTGTCCCTCGGCGTAACCGAGCGAATGAGCACAGCGACAGATGAAAGCGAACGCGGAGCACAGCGGGAGACGAAAGAAGGAAGCGCGAGGATGAAAGTTTAGGAGTAGGCTACAGTGAAAGCATGAGTAGGAAAGTGGATGAGGGGAGTACTTCGATAGGGTGACGAGGAAATCAGAGTGCCGCACGTGAATACGAGATGGCGCCAAAATATTTGTAATCTGATTGTAGGCGCCCCGCGAATTGTGTGGTACTTTCTGGAAGCCACGAGATTACACTGGAACCTTCGACGAGTCATGTAAAAAAGCCGACGCGCTTGACCCACAGATCAAATTTTTGATGATCGCCGACCCTGCTTGCCGCTGTTGTTGTGCTTGAGTGCTACTTGTTTTCCAGCGCTTCGCTCCGTTTGTAACATGCCCCACGAGACAGATTGTCCGCGCCAGCCAATATATCGCGAAATGAAAACACGTATAGAGCTGCGCTCAAATTTCGCATTAGGCAGTATCGTAATCGTGGGTGAATTTGTCTCTTCCAGTTTCGCGTCTGTAGTCGGCATTCAGCTGTGTGCAGGGACGGATCCAGTGTAGCTTGGGGGTTGTCTCATCAAAGCACAAAGAGAAGGACGGGAGGGGGACGGCACTCTGCATGCGCAATACTGTCAACCTGTATGTCCCCCCCCCCCCCCTTGCTTGGTCTGTTGGATTCACCAGTGGTCATGTGGGGAAGCAAACTAGACGCTTGTCTAGTTTATTTATTGCCGCTTTTCTATCTTTTATTTCTTTCTCTCTATCTATTGTTTTGAATAATTTAGCTCATACTGTGATATCCGGTATAATTACTTCAATTTCGGCGACTTGTCAAAGCATACTGAGAAGGCTACACGTCACGAAGATTGGCTGGCCGATATCAGCTTTCTCTCTAATAACGGTGGAATATGACGTGTGTGACTGATCGATCAAGCCATGCTCGCCTGGGCGGTTAGAATCAAAACATTGTCGACACATAACGGTCTACAATAGTCGGAAATACTAATGAATACCGATATATGAATAACCGAGCCAGCTCGATACGAAGGCTCTACATTTGTCTCTCATCGAGCTAGCCAATCCTCAATACAGAAGGTCTGTTCTGATCCTGTGCACCGTTTTTCAGGCAATAAAAAAAGTGAATGTTCTCGTAAGTTTTGGAAGGACATGTCAAAAATAAGTAATCGAGGAAAATTGGAAAAGAAGTATCTATTAGTGTTTCGATTAATGCAACGACCCTCTCTGGGTTCCTAAAAAAGTCTGTTGAGGGGTAGGCAGCAAATATCGATGAAATAAAAACAAAATATATAAGGCATAGTGGAAGTAAGGTTGGCTGGAAAGCTCTATGAAATAAGGAAATATATGAAACAGAGTGCAAGTAATAGAAACATGGCGAGCCTTATCGTTATACAGCGAACCCATTCTCTCGCCTTGGCAACCTTTTCGCCATCATTTGTTGGTGATGAGAAAGCGAAGTAAATAACCTAAAGAAAGAGAAGGTTATTCGCGTTAAAACCGTAGGCGTTATATAGAAGGCTGTCGCTTAACCTAGAAGAAAGAGAAAGTTTGCAGAAAGTATTGTGATAACGGGCACGAAATAAAAAAATACGTGAACAAAGCGGAGGTCCTCATAAATGAAAACCGTATCTGAAGAACGGAGCGTACAGAGGGCTTAGTAAATGAGCCCTGTGTTCGTGTGTTCGATGCACTCTTATCGCGACTCTGTAATCGGTGCTTTTAGACGAGACCGCTAGTACACCGGTTGGCTTTGATCGCAGTTTACATTAAGCCGCATTGCATGCTTCGTTTATTTCATTGCCGTTGCGCTCGCTCACTTCTCGTTGTGTGTTCATCTTGTTCGTTGTCTAGGGGAGGAAATGAGAAGTAATTTTTCACTCGCTCTCCAGCGCTTTTCGTTATTTTTTCCCCCCAAACTGCGACATCTATCGACTCTCCGCTCGGCAACGCCACTTCGATGAAAACGCGCTGTGGCCCGTTTTTTTTTCTTCTTTTTTTGTTTGCTAACCATTCAAAGCTCGCGTACCGCCTAGGCATCGGTTTCATGTTCTTGAGTTCTTCCTAATGGTTGCCGTTATTTGATCGTTTCCTAACACACACCTTAAACATGGATAGTCCTGTGCTGCTAACTGACATTCCTTTTTAACCTTTTCTTCTTCTTTAACCCGAAATCATTAGCGATAGGGCTACCACAGAACCTTGCTTTGTCTCAATAAGTACAACGTAAAACGTTGAACTCCTGTAAACCGCTCGCAATGAGATGGCCAATCAACTGATTCGTATGGTAAATTGCACTTACATGAGTAGCATTCGGTGGTGCGTGTGCAATAATTAAGTGAAGAGAGGCGGTGCAGCAGTGGGAACATTCAGAGCCTCTCGGTCGCACTACTTGTAGACGGGGCGTCAGGTGCGCGAATGGTGATAGTGGGTAAGCTGAGAGCAGGATGACGCGTTCAAGAGATGATGTAGTTTGCAATGCACGAATTGCACAGACACATCAAGGTGAAGTCAGTATTAGCGTGCTCAGGAGTTTGAGTCATTTCGGAGGCATTTGGACACGCTGCCCGGATGAAGGAGGACTCGGAATGACAGTCCATACTGAACGCGGGCCTTTTACAGAGCGCACAAAGAATCGTTCTTACCACACGTCTTGTCACTAGTAGGGAGAATGTAACCAAAGACTAGATATCACTTCGAGTTCGGCTTTGTTGGTTCGGAAATTTTGCAGGTTTATAGTGCAAAGATGATCGCTGCGTTCTTCTGGACTCTGTCGTTAGCTTCGCATCAAGAACTGAATCTGTGGGAGCTCGGACTAAGCTCTGTCATTTAGTGTAGTGTGTAAGTACAGCGTAGAAAAAAAATGATAGAGGTGCTCTACAAGTGGGAACGCACAACTACTATAACGAATGACGCTGCTATAATAATCTCACCGGAGAAGTTCCTTTGGACAAAAGTAGGCCCGAGGTAACATCTTCAGAAGAAAGGTATGTTTAGCGCAAGTGCATAAAGTAGGAAGAATGCACAAGACAGCAAGGAAACTCTGAACTAACATGTTCTGAGGTAACAGTCACTACTTGTATACTTTCTCAGTTTTTCGCTTAAGTCATATCCGTAAAAATAGTAAATCAAAGTAGTAGCACAAATACAAAGATGGGAAATTGTTCCTAGCTAATGTAGCAACAAAGACGGGTATCAATATTAAAGCAACGGCAGAGAATGCTGGCATCAAGACGTGCTCAGCACACGAACGTAAAAACTGACAATTAAATTAGGGCTTCCATTTATTGTTTCCAGGGAAAGCTTCGTTATTTCTATAGCTGCGATAGCTATCGTTGCCTCGCATGCCCATCTTCTTGTCTTCGTAGCCATTGATTATCACTTCGAAAACGTAGGCGAAACCCCTTCGTCGAACGGTGCGTAGGAATATTTTTGCATTCTTCTTTTAAAAAGAACACACATTTTTGTACAGTGCGCACGTCTTCTTTTCTACTTAACTAAATGCTTTCTTTTCGTATGTCATTTATCCGTATCCACAAAGTTACTGAGGCCTCTCGGTAGAAAGATGTTTTTGTATAAAATAAATAGGGAGACTCGGAATCTGGCTAACTGGAACAAATGTTGGTCTCGGAAAGATGAACGGCAGCATGACGAACGGGCACGGACGGCCTTATATTGATGGATGGCCGGTTTTTCGGGGGGAAAGAAAAGTTCCACACATACGTCTAAGGTTGCGTTCTCAGTTTTATCTTCTTACGCGACTGCTTCGGAGTTGTCCTCTGAGATTTCCGAAGCTATTGCAGTTCTCACTTGCGCTACTGCCCTTCGTGCTCTGGACTTCCTGATTTTTTTTTTTTTTTTTTGCTTGCCGGTGCACACCGCTCGCCTGCTCCCGTTATTGGCGAAATCAATCAGACCGAAAGCGGCCCCCCCTTTCACTTGCACGCACGCCTCCCATTGGTCTGTGTTGTGATGAGTTGACGTTCAGTTTGGGATTAAGTCATCGCTCAGATTTTCCGACCGTATGTCACTGGCTGCTGCTGTTCCGAGTCGGGACTGCAGTTAAAATTCTTCGTTCTCTTTTTTAATGTGTCTGTACACCGGGATGTAGCGCTCTATACCTCCGTGTACTGTGCATTCTCCGCGGAAGCAGACAGCTGAGAAAGACTGTTACAGCGTGTTCTTTGGAAGGCTGAGTGGTCTGCGAAAGCATAGTTGCAATAGACGATGCTATAGCCTCTTGTTTGAGTACACTCTCGCTCTGCTGTCTCCATGTTTTTACCCGTTTCTATCCAATTTCGCTTGCTTAGTGTTTGTCTCTAGAGCATGCGGGCGGGGTTGGTGGAACGAGAAGGCGCTGCGCTTTCATGAGATGTGAGGTGAGTAACCTATTGCAACTTTTATTTTCTTAGGGTGAAGAAAATAATCGCCGGCAAAAATTAAATGACTTCGACCAGCGTAAGAGAAAGCCCACAACATAACAGCCGCATAAGCAAATGGGGCTGGGAAAGTGCAGACACCTAAAACGCGGTTATTGTTAGGCGTACACCTCCTCGGTGACAAATCGAGATCTATGGTGCCACGAGAACCAAATATTTGTCTTGGAAAAATGAGCATGACAAGCATTCTGCTTTCTTCCCCTATTGTTATTGCTTGACTACACGAGATATACATGTTTTACGCAGTATCAAAGTGCAGGTGTTCGTTCTATTATGCCGCTATCTCGATCTCTTAACTAAGCTGCTGGTTCCAGCAGTTAGTAACAACGACGCCAGCCTCCGATGTCGCTTCACTCTGTCCTCGGTTATGGAGTACTGAGAGAAATCCCAGCTTTGAGTTGTAACTTTTCAGCGGTGCACTCTGAACCTGCCGATGCCAACGCGGTATGCGCCGTATGTTGTCGAGGATGATATCTAAGGCCTTTTCGTATTAAAAAAGATAGCTACAAATTCGTTATCTTGATTCATTGCGTACATGCGTTGGGCGTCAGTGATATTTACAAATAATGAAACGTTCCCATTAAAAGTTATGTAAACACGAGGAAACAAACTACATGCAATTTTTTTTATTTCTGTCACGAAATTAAAAAAGTAAACTGCGAACATTTTTTTGCTGACAGCTTCTGCAGCTGTAAGTGTGCCTGTGGGGGCAAAGTGGCATGTTTTTTGAGGGGCAGGCCGTCCAAGCGGTGTCATCTTTTGCTCGTTTCGCACGTGCATGTTCGCAATCGAAATGTAGGCTCATACAGTCAGCTCTGCGTTAATTATGCTACGCTCTCCCTCGCAATTCATGTTTGAGAATAACTTTTTGTCGGTAGGTAATATGCGAACGCACCAATTACGGACAGCGCATAAACACGCGCTAAATGAATCAGCCTCAATGTTGAACCCTCGCAAAGAACGGCAGAGGCGAGTACTAGGATTTACGTGCTGGGCGTTGTATTATTTCTTCAGGTAACACCCCGCGTCAGTACAGCTGCATATATACATGAGCGAAACTCGCAAACTCGCGGAAGGTAAACAGCGTGCGCCTTTGGGGTTGAGTCTGCAAAAAAAAAAAAAAAAAAGAATTCCATGGGACCTAACTGTTTGGTTTGTTTGCTTGCCCCTTGCCCACGTTTGGACATGGCGAAATTTCTAAACAGCGTCTTTCTTTTTTCTGTGTTGTACCTTTTTCGTACTCAATCTTTTATATCAGGGTAGTGAACACGGATGCCGTAAGTCGCCCGAAAGGCAGCGGTCGGCAGGATTTCGATAAGACTTGTCTCGTGCCACGGAAAGCGGCCCTCAATTACGCAAAAGCCTGTGGCGCTGCCACGTATTGCTTGCAGTCTTGCGGAAGCGCCCATCTTTATTTTTTTCTCCGGCTTTTAAATACTTCTCTTTTTCTCTTTTTTTTAACGTCCATGCCCAGAGTGAACGAGAGAGCATTCTGCATTTTGCATGCTCAAAGCATTAGAGTGCCCACGCAGTCGTATCGCGCACTTTTTTTCCGGGAAACGCCGTTCGCGCAGAAGTCGGTTCTCTTGTGCCACAGGTTCGGACTCCGAAATTTTTTGCGCTCCCGTAGATTCGGTATAGCCGCGCGCCGTCTTTTGAATGCAGCCATGTCCAAGAGTGCAGATTCAAGCAAACAGATCCGAGATGCCGCTCCTGTGCAGCATAACAGACGACTGCTGCAATAACGCGGGCGCAGGCAGGGATTCGGATTTTGGGATCGTTGCAAGCAACGACGGCGAGCAAGCAAAGCCCGTTCTGCGCTCTGGCTTGAGGTAAAAGAAATGGAGGTTGCTGCTGTGGCTCACATCGCTCGCAGATTCAGCGACGTCTAGGAAAGGTGCCCGAATTCAATATGCGTGCATGTGGACGTCGTTGCTGAACAGGCGCTCTTTTCCTTTGTAATGTAGACGTGCCAGTCGCTTTCCAAGGTAGGAGCTTCCGTATACAAAGTAATACATGTCTTAAAAAAAACATTACGTATGTTTAAGAAGATTTCGCAACCTGCAGGTGGCGGTCGGACACGCCTCTTTTCTGGCATAATAATTTTGTTCAATACGATGATCCTAGCACAAGAAGCGATTGTAAAAACTACGCTGACAATTATTTTTATTGTTCACGCAAAAAGAAACAAGCATTCCTGGGAGTTCGCAAAATATAAATGTTCTTGGGAAGGTGCCAGTGAAGTCCCTCTTTTTTTATTGATATGATATAAGGAGGTGTTGACGCACAAGTTAAGGCGCCGGCTACTCCTTAGCTCTTGAAAGGGTCTAGCTTACAACATACAGGGTACAGGGTTTCATATCACATAACCTTTTCATAGAAGCACCAGCGCTTGTCAAACAACGTTTTCTCAGTAACACTATGACGTAACAAACATATGGTGCATACAATATGCAAGTTAAATGACTCTACAGATCTGTAGAAGAAAGTATCAAAAATACAAATGATACTTTGGCCTAATAACGCAGTCTCCAGTCAGCGGGTGGCACATACACCGTGTATATGCATTATGACATATAGTCACAGCAGAACAATCAACATAACATAATCCACAAACATATACATATATATACAGCGCCTCTTGAGGGCCTCTTGAGTCCCTCTTGAGGGCCACGTTATAACCACCACACTGGTGCCCACGGACACGCGAAGACAGATGGAAAAACGTAAACCAGCAAATGTGATTCGTGTTCGACAAATTAGCGCATAATCAAGAATAGCAGTCGACTTTGGGTTTACCTGAAGTGCTTGTGGGTCGCACGCTCCATTATGACCGCCATAAACTTGCGCTTGAATTTTCCTTTGCCTAAAGAAAGAAAGTGAAGCGTCTGCAGCATTTGTTCTTTGGTTCATAAATTTGTTGTAACAAACTTTACTTATTTCTGAAGTACGTTCAAAGTGATTGTTGTTGTTGGATATCGCACCGCTGGCACGAGTTGTTGCAAACTCAGCGCTGACACCCGTTGTTGCAATCGGGTCGCAAGCCCCAAGGGTAGCGTTGGCCTGGCGGCCTGTGGCACTGGAAGCATCCGAAGGTCCCGGCAAAGCATGAGTCGACTGGTAACAGAACAACTGGTTTATTCTAACATCGCAAAAGAGCGGGCGGTCAGGTCGACCGAAGTGAGAGACGGGAGAGCACGTAACTCGACAGAAGAAATCGGAGCCTCTCTCTCGGCGTCCGGGGGCAGCTGCTCTTATAGTCTCGGAGTTGAGGGCGAGAAGGAACGTCTCGGGATGAGACCACGTGACTCTGGGCCTGGTCAGACTGAGAGACATGTTGAGACGAGTGTAGTGACGCATCGCCTGGCCGGCGCCTGTCAGACCTCCTCGCTTCACACTTGGGGAGCTCCTCTCCCCGGCTGCTGCGCTTTGACAAGCGTGGCACACACACACACACGCACACACGAAGACACGTGGCACTGAAACACGCCTGGACGCGCTTGGCGGGGAGGCGTATCGGCGGCGCTGAACGGGCCAAAATGTCCGCTGCTTGGAACGAAGCCCCGGCGTCCGTTGCATCCGCGCCGGCTATACCGCGCGCCGTAGGCGAAACGTAACAGACCGCCCCGCCGGGGGAAGGAGATCCCGATGGTCAGGGGACTGCATCCGCTGTCCGGAGGGATGTCGCTTGATGATGCTCATAACCGAAGACGGTCGTCCTTCGGCGTTTCTTGAGCGCAGCGCACAGAGAAGGCCTCGTTCTCTCGTTCAGGTTCATACAGGACACTGCAAAGTGACTTAGGGAGAGTTGACATTTTTGTTCTCGTTCCCGGCAAGCGTTAGAACTACGCCGAAACTCAACCGCTCAGTCAGCAAGCACGAAACAACCCTCACCAAGTGCTGCCAGGCTCTTTCCCCTTTTATACCACTGCCTAGTTCCTTACAGTAGTTTTGCAGCACTCAGAACACATCCACAAATTGAAAAATTGCACTAGAAAGCACGTCATCACTTTAAAACACTACACAAAAGCAATAGGTTAAAAAAAATCCTGCCTCAGGAAGAAAAACATCAGTAACAAACAATTTTGAGGCTGATTCCCACGTTAGGGGCTTCGACTTAAGCCATCGGCGTTACCGTTGAGACTCCCCTTTTTGTAACGCACCTCAAAGGAATATTGTTGCAAAGCGAGGCTCCAGCGCAGGAGGCGGCCATTTTTAGGAGAGATGGTCTGCAGCCATTGGAGAGGGCAGTGATCCGTCTCAATGATAAACCTCGAGCCGGCTAGGTAGCATGACAATTTCTGAACGGCCCACACGATACACGCACACTCTTTCTCGGTGGCGCTGTACGCCTGCTCACGACTGGTCAGCTTACGACTAGCATACAGGACGGGGTGTTCTACTTCTCCATTTTCCCGTTGGCACAGTACAACGCCCATGCCTCGCTCACTAGCATCACACTGAACAACGAACCCTTTTGTGTAGTCGGGCGATCGTAGCACAGGCTGGCTTGTTAGGGCGCTCTTTAGGGCGTTAAAAGCTCTTTCCTTCGTCTCATCCCAGACGACTGTTTGCGGCTCTGTCTTTCTTAGAGCATCCGTCAAGGGAGCCGCGATATCAGAGTACCTGGGGATGTACCTCTGATAGTAGCCGGCGACACCTAAGAACGACCGAATATCGGTCTTCGTGCGCGGTTGCGGGAAGTCTCGCACAGCGGCCACCTTTATTTCAGAGGGGCGGCGACGACCCCGACCAATCACGTGACCAAGGTAGACAACCTCGGCCTGTGCTAACTGGCACTTGGGAGCCTTGACTGTCAAGCCCGCATCGCGCAGGCGGGTTAGCACTGCCCGCAAGTGGGCCATATGCTCAGGCCAGGATGCAGAGAATATCGCTACGTCGTCTAGATACGGTAAAGCGAATTCTTGCTGTCCCCGCAACACTTTATCCATGAGGCTTGAAAAGCAGTATGGCGCGTTCTTCAAACCAAAACTCAAAACTTTAGGACGGAATGTCCCCATTGGTGAAATGAACGCCGCATACCTACTAGCCTCTTCTGTAAGTGGAACCTGCCAATAGCCCCTGACAAGATCTAGGGTGGAAATAAACTGAGCGCTACTCACTCTCTCAAGGTGCTCCTCGATGTTAGGGATCGGATAAATTTGATCCTTAGTGATGGAATTAAGCCTGCGGTAGTCGACGCAAGGACGAGGTTCCTTGCCCGGTACCTCAACTAAAATCAAAGGGGAGGTATAATCACTCTCACCCGCCTCAATAACACCGAGCTGTAGCATTTTCTTTACCTCAGCCTCCATAATATCGCTCTGGCGGGGTGACACCCGGTACGCCTTGGATCGTACTGGCTCTGGGGAGGTAAGTTCTATGTCATGAGTAAGGACAGAAGTCCTACCAGGCCTCTCAGAGAACAGACCTTGAAACTCTTGTAAGAGCTGGTGTAGTTCGGTTTTCTGCTCAGGCGACAGCGATGCTTTACTTATTAAGTCACTAATGACTTGATCGGTGTCTTTCTTGTTCGTCACTGAGCCTAGTCCCGGAAGCTCGACCGGAAGCTCTTCGGGAACGTTTACCATCATGCACACTACTGCTTCCCGTTGCTTATAGGGTTTGAGCAGATTACAGTGGTAAACTTGCTGTGCTTTCCGTTTTCCTGGCAGACTGACCACGTAGTTAACGTCCGACAGTTTTTGAACAATCCGTGCTGGGCCCTCCCACTGCACGTCGAGTTTGTTCTTTAGCGATGTGCGCAATATCATGACCTCATCGCCCACCTCAAAACGACGGGCCCTGGCTGTCCGATCATAATAAACCTTGGCCCTCTGCTGGGCCTTTGCCATTGCTTCACCTGACAACTCCTGTGCCCTTCTTAATCGTTCGAGGAGCCTAAGCACGTACTCCACCACGACTGGGTCGTCGCCCCTGCCTTCCCACGATTCTCGAAGCATGCGAAGCGGAGACCGCAGCGAGCGACCGTACACCAGCTCAGCTGGCGAAAACCCCGTAGCCGCATGCGGCGCGGTCCTTAATGCAAACATCACCCCAGGCAGACACAGCTCCCAGTCAGTTTGTTGTTCAAAACACAATGCTCTCAACACGCGCTTCATGACGGAGTGGAGCTTTTCAACGGAATTCGACTGTGGGTGGTACACTGAGCTGTGTAACAGCTTTACCCCGCACCTTTCGAGAAAGGCTGTCGTCAAAGCGCTCGTAAACACCGTGCCCTGATCTGACTGGATTTCCGCAGGAAAACCAACTCGCGCAAATATGGACAGTAGTGCATTGACTATCTCAACTGAGCTTAGTTCTTTAAGCGGCACTGCTTCAGGGAACTTTGTCGCTGGGCAGATCACAGTCAAAATGTGTCTGTACCCCGTGGCTGTTACCGGCAGAGGTCCCACTGTATCAATAACGAGCCGTCTGAAAGGCTCCGTAATGATAGGTACCAACTTCAACGGCGCCCTCAATTTGTCCCCTGGTTTGCCCACCCGCTGACAGGTGTCACATGTCTTCACAAAGTGGTCTGCGTCCCGAAAACACCCTGGCCAATAGTACTCTTGCAAGAGACGGTCCTTAGTTTTCTTAACTCCTAGGTGTCCGGACCACGAACCCCCATGCGACAAGCGCAACAGATCCTGACGATAGCATTGAGGCACGATCAGCTGATCGAACTCCACTCCTCTGCGGTCTAGATACTTTCGGTACAGGACCCCACCTCTTTCCACAAAGCGAGCATTTTTCTTGGCGATACCTTCCTTGACAATGCAGCGTATGTTTTCTAGGCTGCCATCCTTCTTTTGCTCGGCTATCAAAGCCGACCGGCTGACTTTTAGCAACCTATTAAGTCCATCTGACGTAGGCGCGATGAGCAAATCTGCAGATAGCTCTTCTAACTTTCCCGCATCGGGAATTTCCTCTCCAGTATCTGGTGCCTTTAACGCTACAGGCTCTACTTTATTCAGTTCGGGCGTGCTCTGAATATCGGCTTGCTGCGCCTCTGACCCTTTTTCATTGTTCGACAACGTCGGTCCCGCAACTACCGCCTTTGCAGCGAGCTCCCGAACCTTCGATCTGGTTAAGGCCTGAACGCTAGCCTCACCAAACAAAAGCCCCTTCTCGCGCAGGAGGTGATCGGACCTGTTCGAAAATAGGTACGGGTACTGGGGGGGCAGCATAGATGACACTGCCGCCTCCGTCTCAAGCGCTCCGAAAGGTCCTTCAATCAGCACTTTTGCTACGGGCAGACACACGCTGTGAGCTTCCACGGCTTGCTTGATGCATGCGCACTCGCCCGTGAACATATCGGGTTCTACGTAGGAGGGGTGAACTACATCCATCGTAGCTGCTGAATCGCGAAGCACTCGGCACTCTTTCCCGTTCACGAGGAGGTCTCGCATGTAAGGCTCGAGAAGCTTCATGTTCTCGTCAGTGCTGCATAATGACAAAAACACGACTTTTGTTTTTGTTTCTGGACACTGCGCCGAAAAGTGACCCGGCTTCTGACACGTATAACACACGCGCACTTGCCTCGTCTCGAACCGCTTTCTGCGTTCGGCTTCGGCTGCCGCCGTCTCCTTACGTTCGGTCGGACTGCTTTCACTCGCATCCGCACTACGTGTGTCCCCCTTTGCTCTCATGGGTGTGAACTTCGGCCTCTCAAACTTCGAGCCAAATTCACCCTTTTGACCGTCCTTTGCTCCGCGAGCCGGACGCGTCACAAACTCCTCGGCTAGCTCAGCGGCTCTAGCCACCGTACTAACGTCTGGCCTATCCAAGACCCAGTACCGCACGTTCTCAGGTAACCGACTATAAAACTGTTCCAGCCCGAAACACTGCAGAACTTTCTCGTGATCACCCAACGCTTTCTCTTCTTTGAGCCACTCCTGCATGTTTGACATAAGCCTGTAGGCAAACTCTGTATATGACTCATTTTTACCTTTCTCATTTTCCCGAAACTTCCGACGGAACGCCTCCGCTGACAGCCTGTACTTTTTTAGCAGACTCGATTTCACTTTGTCGAAATCCTCTGCCTCTTCTCTATTCAAGCGAGCGACTACGTCGGCCGCCTCGCCGGGTAGCAAAGTGAGCAAGCGCTGTGGCCACGTTTCCCGAGAGAACCCCTGCTTCTCGCACGTTCGCTCAAAGTTAACCAGGAACAAACCAATGTCCTCTCCAAGCTTAAACGGCCGCATCAGGTCAGTCATTTTGAACAATACTCGTTCTCCTGCACCGTGTGCCTGACTTCCATTACGAGCGCGTTCCATCTCTACCTCGAGACGCTTCATTTCCAAAGCGTGTTGACGGTCGCGCTCTTTTTCTTGTTGCTCTCGCTCTATCTGTTCTTTACGTTCACGCTCTTCTTTTTCTTTCTGTTCTTTTCGTTCGCGCTCATCTTTCTCTTTCTGTTCTTTAAGTTCGCGCTCCTGTCTTTTTGCCCGCTCCTCAATGGTCTCAAGGCAATCCGACAGCTCGTCATCCTCCGCTTCTAACTCAAGAATAGCCCTTAGCAGTTCTGGTTTTCTGAGTTTGTCTGAGACATCCAGACCCAACTCTCTTGCAAGCTCCAGCAATATCGGTTTGCGCAACGACTTCAAATCCATGGCTGCTATGAATGCTGCTTTCTCTACTGCCTTCTATTGTCTTGCCGCAAACTAACCCGGCAGCAACGACAACCACAATTACCAGCTCTGTTTCTGACACTAACAAAAGCCTGGCAAAACTCAGAAGAAGAAAGTCCCGCACTCACCAAACCTCGCAGCCAAGAATTCAGCGCAGTCGTTCCGCTGCAGGCAACCAGTCATCACACAGGGCTCGTTGCACTGCTCCCGGATGGTCGTTGTGCTGCTCAGCATACAGTCAACTGCATATCTTCGCTGCTGGCCTCCGTTGTCGCGATCTCACCGCTACCAGACAGTTGTTGGAATCGCACCGCTGGCACGAGTTGTTGCAAACTCAGCGCTGACACCCGTTGTTGCAATCGGGTCGGAAGCCCCAAGGGTAGCGTTGGCCTGGCGGCCTGGGGCACTGGAAGCATCCGAAGGTCCCGGCAAAGCATGAGTCGACTGGTAACAGAACAACTGGTTTATTCTAACATCGCAAAAGAGCGGGCGGTCAGGTCGACCGAAGTGAGAGACGGGAGAGCACGTAACTCGACAGAAGAAATCGGAGCCTCTCTCTCGGCGTCCGGGGGCAGCTGCTCTTATAGTCTCGGAGTTGAGGGCGAGAAGGAACGTCTCGGGATGAGACCACGTGACTCTGGGCCTGGTCAGACTGAGAGACATGTTGAGACGAGTGTAGTGACGCATCGCCTGGCCGGCGCCTGTCAGACCTCCTCGCTTCACACTTGGGGAGCTCCTCTCCCCGGCTGCTGCGCTTTGACAAGCGTGGCACACACACACACACGCACACACGAAGACAAGTGGCACTGAAACACGCCTGGACGCGCTTGGCGGGGAGGCGTATCGGCGGCGCTGAACGGGCCAAAATGTCCGCTGCTTGGAACGAAGCCCCGGCGTCCGTTGCATCCGCGCCGGCTATACCGCGCGCCGTAGGCGAAACGTAACATTGTTAAACGATATATAAGGTTGACTCTATTGGACACCAATATGGTTTTGGCGCAGTGCTTCACGGATGTTTACTGTCATCCTTGTTATGGATTGTTAGGGACTAGTAGACGGGCCCCTCCTGACACTCCTTACTTCCACATTATTCACCTATATCAGTGCATTCTTTAAGCACTAAGCCCGAGGCAATGATCGTGCATGCCCTCAGCTCATCATATACTTGACAGCCCTCTGTTACATAGACATGACAGACTAACTTAGTCATCATGTAGCAAGCGAGATATAAAGACAATACAAAGCAGAAAGATACCTTCCATATCCATACGTAAAGCGCGGAAAGTAAACGCTTTTGTTCTCAACGACTTAGAGTTTTGGGCTGCTTAATTTTAATATTTCTTCAAGGCCATCCACGTCCCCGCAACGCGTCCACTATTACAAAAAGTGGTTTCGTTGATGCAAATATATGGTGTTCATAAACGGCGTACGGTGTTTTACCGTTGCAGGCTGCGCACGTGCAATATTTCCTAGTCCTCTCAGATAAATGCAAGTTGCGGAGCCCATCTTTCGCCCCCCGGAGTCTACAAACGTATTCTACGTTGTGTCATCGAAACGGTAGGGGCCACACTCCAGCTGTGTAACTAATTACTGGGTGCAACCATAGTCAGCGACTTGCGATATTTATCTGGTTTTGCGCCGCCGACGGATCGTAAAAGCTAGCCGCTAGACTTGGACAAGCGCAGCAAGCCCGTAAATTTTTACACGTCGCAATTCGGGGTGGTCGAGATCTCCCTTAGATAACATCTTGTTAACATCTCAGGCCATTCTTTCCAGTCATATTCACTCGTTCCGCCACTAAACTTTCGAACAACGATTCCACTTCGCCCTTCAGCTCAGAGTTCCCGGCTCACGAAGGTGGTATCGTGTTTCACAGTATTTTAGTTTTTATTGCGAAAGCAATACTGCTCGCCCTTTCGGCCCATCGGGGGTCGTGGCGCCTCCTTACACAGCTGCGCGTCACGTGACCATGTGACGTCCCGCCAGACCGAGAGACGGGGCCCCAGCTCGCGGCATCGATGGTGGAGGCGAAGCCTTGCGCGCCGCTGCTGCGGCGCTACCGAGAAAGGGCGCTCGCTGGTGTGACGTCACGCTAGGAGGATAAATGGGGCTACAGCTCGGCTCCTCACAGTGGTCGGCGCGCTGCCTTGCGCTATGTCGGATGATGTATAGCCATAAGTTTAACAAAGGGCAACCATGTCCACACCATTAGCCGAACCAAGGCGCAGCCAAGGGTATTGCTTTCGGAATCTTCCAGGCTTAACCAAGCTAAGCATTCAGCCAATTTTTTATTTTATTTCTCTGCGAACTCTCCTGGACTTTCCTGACCGTTGCTGCTGGTTACTGCTGGGTGCTGATGCTGTCTTGCTGATAAGCTCACACTTAAAGAAAAAAAAAACATAGTACGCAATTCAACTTCCAACTGAAGTCGATAAAAGACAGTTTTCCTTAGCGAGTTGGGTGTGACATATATAGAGGTGGTGTCACTGCGCACCGCATCTTATGGCGTCCCCCTTCTCGTGAGGCGAGTAGTAGGAGCGCCGGACTAATAAATGTTTTGGCTTCGCCATTTTCGGGATTGGCTTACGTTTTTACTACGACGTTATTTTTTGCATCGGCCCACATTTTGACCTATGATGATGTGCTAATTATTTTAAATAATTTCCTAGGTGTTTACATGCCAAAACAGCGAAGTGATTATGAGGCACGCCTTCAAGGAAGCAGAGAGAACCAGATGACCGCGAGCAACGTCGGTTGGAACTACATGGTCTTGTCGGCGTTGTCGCCCTGCGTCGGCCTCGCGTCCCCATGAAACGGCACGCTCACGGCGGGTATACGATGTGCGTCCGCTTCACGTGTTTGAGCTAGGGAATTTTGTCGACGTCGTCGCTTGCCTTCCGTTTCCGCAGCGGTGCATCTGGGCGCTTCCGGCATTGAGCTACAGCGTGCGCCGCACGCGCAGTCAGCATGTTCCTGCGGCGCCTTGACTACGGAGTGGTTTTGGCGCGTATGATGGCCCGGATTGTTTCAGTGTGATTAGCGTTTCGGTGGAGCTCCTTGGCCGACGTTCTGAGAACGCGTGGGGGCATGTTTGGCGTTATGTGTGAGATGTGGTGCTTCGCTGCAAAAAATAAAAAAAGGAAAGAAGGAGAGAAAGACGCTCCGGCAGGTTCTGCTGTGGCTACTATACGTGTGGAAAAAAAGATGGCACAAGCCGGCGCGTGCTGCCCTAAGCTGACAAGGAAATTTATTGACCCGTAGGCACGTTTACAACTGTGGTATGAACAAAAAGTACAATATAAAGTACATCACATGCAATACATCATACTTGATGAAAAACAAAACAGATTAACAAATGAAATAATAAATGGTGTTTACTTTACACTGGCTTTGCCACACACAACAACAACAACAACAACAAAACTCATTAAGCTGTGTTACCATTCATTCCAGAAAGCAAAGCTGTCTAACCTGAAGTCTTAGAACACAGCTTTTTTTCTGTGTTCCAGACTGTGTGATGGAACATGAACACGCCTAGACATATTTCGACACCTGGCGTTGAAATTCTGACGCAAAGAGAAATCTTTCAGGTAATTTGAGTATTGTTGCTCCGAAAATGAAATTTTTATTTGTTATCGACGACGGCGAGAAATCGGGTGGAATGTTCGTATAATTGATATTGCAATAAAACTCGCCAAGCATTGCAATGCGCTGGCTTGCGTGAAGGAAGTTCTAAAGCATGTTCCATTCCACCTGCTGAGGCATGCGACCGTTGTCTAATGGCTAGAACTGCCCTGCTAGGGGTCCTCTGTACAAAGCCTGCTGTCGGACAATTTTAGTTATATGTACTGTACAGACCCGAAACATCACGGAGACTAGTGGTCCCAGAGGCATATACGCATATCGGTCCACATTAGCACATATCGGCCCGCATATCTTAGGCTGCAGAAATAGGCTAGAGACCTACCCGATACGGAAAACTGGTTGTTACTTGCGCAGAAAGTATTTGTATTTAAAAAAAAGAAAACACCGAATAACGGGTCCGATAGCACGATCGAACCTTTGCCCCCAGCACAGTAGCCCGATGCTCTAACCATAAGGCCACAATCACTTTTTTAAAACTTATTTCAGGCCCCCATGATTCCTACGTGAAAGATGCGCATAAGTGAGCTAAGAAATATCTTCTAGTTGCATGGCGACGAGGATACGTACACAAAGTTCCATAGAGTTCGTCTTCATTCTTAAAACACGCTGCTCAGATTGTGGTCACTCACAAGAACCACTAAAATGATGAAAATGATAAGCATCATAATTACCAATACAATATACCACTCTGGAACAAACTCTATTTTTCCTTTACATCTTTCAGTTGGACGATCATTTGAATAAAATGTGTTGCTGACGAAATTATGGGTTCGGCATTTCGATCCAACAGGCCTCTTTTCCACAGGCTATGCATTCTGATGAGTAGAAACATGTCAAAGGGTACATCGCCACAACTGGTTGGCACCAGATATCGCGCAGACTGAGGATTTAATCAAATTCTTTGTGAAGATCTTGTTGAAGCATATTCCAAAATAAATAGCATTCCTTCAGCCTATAAAACAATGTTAACTTGTTTGAGGTACATCACACAAGCGACAATTAAAGGACGTCACGAAGAGAGAGAGGAGAGAATTTATTGACAGGAGAGACAGAGAGGTCGACTTGAGCTAGTGCGCTCTAGTCTGCTACTCTGCACTGGGGAAGAGGAATGGGGAGTTAAAGTCCAGGGATGAATGATGATGATAAGAGAAGTGGTGAGTGCTTATGTACATGAGGCAGTTGCTTTGCTAGAGCCCTGGCAGGCCAAAGTATCTTGTGGGGTAAAGGAGGGGGGGGGGGGGGGGGGGGCGGAACAACATAGATATTAAATCTCTGTAATGGTTATTTTAATGATTCACAGCACAAATATTTATTTGAAAATCTCACTGGTAAAAAAACAAACCGAGAAATATACTTCATGAATAAACTCCCAATGACATGGTCGCAAAAAAAAAATTTCATGAAACCGCTAAGTTATTTCAAACATTCCTCCGGTTGACCAGTACAAAACCTCGAACTACAGGGTGAGAATACGCTTCTATCACTTCGCGTGTCAGGATATCTTTGTCTTCTTTAATTACTGGCGTGTACAGTGATTAAGAAAGAGAAGGACAAGCTGATATGTGAAGTGATCGAAGCACATGACATTCATCGTAATAAACGTAATTGCGTAAGTGACGCTCCCAAAAAAGAAATTGAACATCTGGACGACGCTTTGTAAAGGGCAGAAGGCGATACAATGAGAGTCCTAGTTCTTTTCATTATTTGGGTGTTTGGCTTTCTTAGCCGCCTATTGGCTGTTTCAGCCTATATATATATATATATATATATATATATATGGCAATAAAGTGCCAGTTGTAGTTTAGCGCTGTGTCTTGTTCTTCACTCTATCGCCGTCTCTGTGTGCTGTTAATCCTTTAAGATGCTTCACGAACTAGCCCACCAAGGAATCCTTGAGTTTCCGTAGCTCCGAAATTGTTATTTTTGAATTATTGTCGGGACCACTATAGCTTCAGTGGAATTGATCTTTTATTTCACTTGTCCTCTTTTTCTTCCTTATGATTTGATGAAAGAAAGCCTGTGCCCTGCAAAATCTTTCATAAAGTGCGGGACCTGCTCGCAGTGCTACAGAACTGCTGTTCCACCGCTATAACTCGTGTAACTGGCAAGCACAAATCCGGTGTTGTGACTGCGCCTAGGCGGTGAGACCATCGCAGTTTAAATTCATGTCCGGCTTTGCAAGCTCACTTACCGTTTCATTGGCCTTTACTGCACTGCCTATAACCTGCAAGATACAGCACCAGGTGGCTTAACATACTTAGCATTTTTGGTAGTTAATGCTGTGACCTGTTGCAAGTTCACCTGCAGAGCGGGCACGGCAACACAGAAATTCATGTTAAAGAAACAATCTACTACTACTACTACTACTACTACTACTACTACTACTACTACTACTACTACTACTACTACTACTACTACTACTACTACTACTATTACTACTACTATTACTACTACTATTACTACTACTATTACTACTACTATTACTACTACTACTAGCTACAGCCAAACGCCTGCACAATGAACACCCTCTACAACAATATTACCTTATACTGAAGGAATAATTCCGTCTCGTTTCTATTGCGAGTGGTGCGGTGTGCGATCTTTACAACTAAGTGACCTGCATAACGAATAATTTGGAAAATCCCAAGCACTGCGTTATAAAGGCGTTAGACTGTACTACGTTTAACTATTACTTCTACTAACTGCAACCCGCCGCTGCAGCATAGTGGCTATGACGTTGCGCTGCTGAGCTCGAGGCCGCGGGTTCAATCTTGGCCGCGGCGGCCGCATTTTGATCGGGATGAAATGCAAAAAAACCTTGTGTGCTTAGACTTTGGCACACGTAAATAAGTGTTCAAAATTAATCCGTAGTCTTGCACTACGGCGTGCCTCATAATTAGGTTGGGGTTTTGGCACGTAAAGCTCGACAATTTGCTGCCACCACTACTACTACTACTACTACTACTACTACTACTACTACTACTACTACTTCTTCTTCTTCTACTACTTCTTCTTCTTCTACTTCTTCTTCTACTTCTACTTCTACTTCTACTTCTACTTCTTCTTCTACTGTAACTTTTTTTTTTTTTTTTATTGCGATAAAGGCTTGCCCTTAAGGCATAATTCTTGGAGCGTATATGTGTATTATATGTGTGCTGTGAGGCCTGTGTTGTGTATGAATTGAAGCAGTGTTTTGTGGAATCTGTTGTCATGTATCCAGCGGTCATAGCTGGTTGTCACACTGTAGCGGAGGCCGGCTTGCAGTAGGAGACGCGAGCGTTCCGATTGTAAACCCGTACATGTCCATATTAGGTGGTATGCATCTGATTCCACCACAGGAATGGAGCAGTATGGACACGTAGCACCCAGTGGTAAATGCGACCAGTTCCACCTTGAGACAACAGCCGGTGTAAGGGCCACCCCTGCCCGAAGCCTCCTAAGCACAACTTCCTCCGCCCTAGTAAGATGAAGGGGGAGGGAGCAGACACACGGTGGGATAAGAGCGCGTGTGTCCTGCCAGAGAACATTTTTACGGGCTCGCAGCGAGTTACGGGGTTGGGGTGGGAGGGGAATAGGTGGAGGATCAGGATTAGGAGGACAGTGTGCCTGCTGGTCAGCAGCAATGTTGTGAGGGTTTGCTGAATGGCCTTGAATCCAGTGTAGCTTGACGCAAGTAGCTGTCTTACTATTCATAGTGTGTATTCTCTCGCAGATTTCCATCGCCTTATCAACCTTCTTGAGTTCCTGAATAGCCGCTAAAGAATCAGTGAAGATATCTAGTTGCTTGATGGTAGGCAGCTTAGATGTCGCATCTTGCACAGCGTCGTGGATGGCTTGAAGTTCCATTACTAGAGCGCTGGCTTCCGTAGATAAATAGCGGTGGTGGCCGGTGATGAAATTATGCGTAGTACTCAGGAATGATGTCCTTCCGCCGTCTGGGAGAATGACAGCATCCGTATAGACTTTGCAGGTGTTAACGCATGATGCATCGACTTTGTTGTGTTCGTCAATAATAAATGTTGTATCGCTGCGTCGTAACTTCGTTGGCTTATTAGTTGTGATGCTGGTGAATTCCCAGGGAGGCATTGGATAGGGCTGATTGTCAATCCGAGAGCCGCGGTGAAAATGAGCATGCAACGCAGCGACAGCCGGAATAAGTTGCTTTTTTATTTCACGTGCTTTTTCACGTTGCAATTGTGTTGAGCTGGGCATGTTCCTGTAAGGTTGGTATCGGAGTGATGCGGGGCAGTGCTGTGATTGTGCGCATAGCATCGCGATTAATCGTCTCCAACTGTGCCAGCTGTGCCAAAGTCAGCCGTTGAAATTGTGCTTGATATAAAATTCGTGGCTGCAAGACTGCACGCACCAACCGTCGAGCTACGTCAGTACGAGCTCCAGCTGCTTTTGCTGCAATGCGACGAATAAGGTGAAGTGTTTTTGTCGAACTCTGTCTGGTTTTACGGAGCCAGTGTGCACCACTGCCGGATTGGTGAATATCGAGACCCAGTATGCGGATCTCAGAAGCCTCAGGGATTGTCACTGCGCCGAGTCTAAATGTGAAGGGGTGCTGCGTGATTCTTGTGTGTCCTTTCTTGTTGGCCACCACAACATAGCTTGATTTTTGGGCGGAAATGTCCAATCCTGCTTTCCGAGCGTAGTTGTTCAGCACATCAAGGGCTTCTTGAAGCTGTTGAGTTTGTCTAGATAAATCTTTATGCACGGACCACAAAGTGACGTCATCCGCATAGATTAAGAACCTCACATCCGGAATCCGATGTAGTTGCCAGGCCAGAGGTATTAAAGCAACGTTGAAGAGAAGAGGAGCCAGAACCGAACCTTGTGGGACTCCTCTGTTCGATGTGAAGTATCCTTCTTGCCTTCCATCTACTCTAATCGCAAATGTGCGATTCTGAAGGAATGAGTAGATGAATCTTATCACCCGCGGTGGAAGTCCCAGGTCGATGAGGTTAGATATAATGATTTCATGGTCGATATTGTCATAAGCCTTCGTTATGTCTGTTGCTACTACCGTGCGCACAGCATGACTGTGTGGAGAAACCTGTAAAACATCGTCTGATAACATAGAAAGGCCGTCTTCAGTTCCCAAGTAAGAACGGAATCCAATTTGAGCAGGATGATATTTATCGTGGCGTTCAAGCCACCAGGAAACTCGTGTGGCCAGCATCTTTTCAGCGAGTTTGCAGACTGTTGAGGTTAGTGAAATTGGGCGTAAAGACTGCAGGCTATTTGGAGACTTTCCTGGTTTCGGAATCGCGACAACAATTGAATGCTTCCAATCAGGTGGAACGTTTCCAGTCTCCCATACTTTATTAATAGCCTGAAGAAGTGCGTCGAGAGCTGCTCCTTCCATGTTCTTGAAAACCTCATAAGGAATACCATCGGGACCAGGTGTTGTTCGTTGCTTCGAAGTTTCAATCGCCGCTATTAGTTCGGCCATGTTAAAAGGGCTGGATATTTGGGATTTAGAGGTTGTGGCAGACTCATCAATATCGGGGCAGTTTATAGGTGACGCTTGATCGTATTTCGGGAAAAACGCTCTAGCAGCGTGTTCTGCAAATTGATGTGGCGAACTCTGCATCGCTAACCTAACGCTCGCTGCAGGGTCAGGTTGCTTATGACCGCGTTCCATTGACCGGAACGTACGCCAAAGTGCTCTGTTTCCAATGCCCGATCCAAGATTCTCGCACCACTCATACCATCGTCGTCGAGAAAGTTGCTTTTCGTGCTGACGCGCCTTCGCCGCTATATGGTTAGCACGTGCACGGCTACCTGGTGCATCGGGATTCCTCGACGCATACAATTCTGCCTGACGTCGCTTTGCCCAAAGTTGCAAAAGGGTGAGGTCCGGTTGAGGTTGTTCCTCGTCAACTGTGGTCACAGTGGTGTTCCTCCGTAGCAGTTCTTGCAAAGCGGGAAGAATTTCTGAGGGCTCTGAGGGTACTTCATCAATCGATGATTCCCGAAACTTATCCCAATGCGTGACTGTTACTCGTCGTCGAATTTTCTTTATGCATGTTCTGTGCAAACCAATCATTATTGGCATATGATCACTGCCCCATGTGTCTGGTTCCACCCGCCACTGCGGCATTCCAGGACCCAACCACCACGTGAGGTCTGGAGCGTTTGTTCTAGATACTGCGGGTACAGCACAGGTAGCCACAGCGTGATGGTTCAGCAGTGTAAAAGTGGCATCGCTCATGACGTTTTTAACTTGGTATCCTCTTCGGGAGTTGTACTTGTACCCCCATTCTGTATGTGGGGCATTGAAGTCTCCACCCACGAGAATAGGAATTCCCGGGTACGTAGACCGGAGATGGGCTATCCACCCCAAGTTCAAACGTGTGCGCTGCGGTCTGGCGTAGAATGACACTAGAATGACAGGAGTCTTCACTGGTCGTGTTAGGACCCCGACAACTTCTTGATTACCACTACACCATGGCTCCAGGTCAATCACTGTGTGAGCAATATGCGATGATATATAAACTGCAGCTTTTCCCGGAGCTGAAGCCATTGTAGTAGCACGTCTATCTCTAATAGATGGGTTATGATACCCATTGAAATTGGATAGGGAGCATAGCTTATTATGCTCTTGAATAAGCAGTGCCCATACATGTAGCTTATTGTATTGAAGCTTGGTTTTAATTTCTCCTAACTTGGAGTTTAGGCCCCGACAATTCCACTGTAGAATTCCATCCTGTGACAGCTGCTGCAGAGAATTAGCCATGATGCAGGCAATTCTGAATGAGCAACGTTAGTTGAGCAAGTTGATCTAAAACTGCTGTCCAAACAGCTTGGTTGACCTGTGGTGCCGGACGGGATCCAGGCGTAACGGTGGCATTCGCAGTGGTTGATGCGTCACGTGTCGGTCCTATTTTCTGACGACGCAGAACTACCAATTCTTTATGTTTGCGTAGTCGCTCAATCTCTCTGGCCAGTGCGTCTATCCGAGCGTCAATGTCATCATGGTCATCATCTGACTGATGCAGAGGTTCCGGTAATTTCTGTTTCTTTGTCTGCGACTGCTTGCCACGTTTAAGAACAGAAGAGTACAGTTGTGTTTCTGGGGCTTTTTCCTCTTCTGCCAAGAGCATCTCTGGCTCTTCTGCAAGAACCTCATAACGATTGTGTGTTGTTACTATAGTCGTTTTTGGTATAGCCTTTCGTATCCGCATTGTGGCCTTCTGTTTTGTCGGACAATTTGTGCTTGTCATATCGTGCTCATCAGATTTACATAAGCCACATCGATATCGTGGTTGGCCTTCTGGTGTGAGCTTTTCTGGATCAATAGTACGCTGTGGGCAAAATGCCTGCATGTGTCCACGTTGAAAGCAGCGGTAGCAGAATATTGCTCGAGGGAGGTAGGGTTTAGGTCGCAATATGCAACCATAGTAATAAAACCGTTCTGGGATACATTGAGGGCCCTGTACCGTCACTAAGCATGTACGGCTTTTGCCCATAAATCTGGCTGCGAGCACCCTGTGTGTCGTGGAGGTCAATTCACGACATATTATCTCAGGGGTGTCTTCTGGGTCAATGCCATAGACAACACACCTCTGTATATTAGGGCCCGATGCAAAGTAGCACTGCACAGGCAGGTGTTGATCTTCTGACAGCGGGATAGATGTTAAAGTGCACATTTTCTGCACATCACTGAGAGATGCCAAGTGCACAGTGATCGAGTTGGTAGATTTGTATGCTGCAAACCCTTTGTATCCGGTGGTTTCCAGAGATTGGTCGATGACCCTTTGGACATATTTTGTGGCTACTGAAGTTATGTCGTAGCATGAAAGGGGCCGTATATGAACTCGATATGATTGAGAAGGGGTGGGCGTTGGGTAAGACTGAGAGGGAGCGGGCGTAGGGGAGGCCGTGGAGGAATTGTCTGGGGTGGCCCTTACCTTTTTTGAACTTCTACTACTAGCACCAGCAGCAACAGCAGCCGTGTTGGCAATAGAATGTCAACCATGGAAGTGTAGGTCCCTGCAGGTTCAAACAAATAGATATTCTTTTTGTACGGCAAAATGCATCGATGTCGAGAAACAGCTGCTCTCTAAAGGGAAATGCCCTTCAGCTTGGCTCCACAATCAATACACTCAACCTTTAAAGGTTTAGTCTTTAAATGGCCAAAATGACATTTTCAGTCGTTTAGCACTTTAAGTATATCTTGAAAAGAATAACCTGTCTCTGTCGTTGGAAAAATAAATTTCATGCTGTTGTTGTGTTGGAGGGGACCATCCGCAGTTCTGAATCTGAGGCTAAATGGTCGCTGCGTAGGCGAACAAATCCTCGTGCGTTTCCTTGGGCGCACGTCGATTCTACCTTGAAATGGCGGCAAACTAAAGGGTATCAATACCTATGAACTGACTTCAGTACCACAACATAGTATTTTTTAGAAAAAAAATTTGAAATAAAAATTTAAAAGTCGTTCAGTGAAGTTCAATTAATTGCGGAGTCGGTCAGTGGTGATCAGGCGATATGTGATTTTAAATATTACCTATATATATATGAACTGTGCTCCAACACCTGGTGTGCAAATAAATACGCATTTATGTTACGATTTTGATAACTTGCTGGGCGAGTTGGTGCATGGCTATGTTAGGAACAGTTGCGCAAACAAAAGGAAAAAAAAAACGAAGTAGAGAGAAAGAGAGCTATTTCCGTCTACTTTGTTTTTTTCCTGTGTTTGCCTTTTTGTTTGCGCAGCTCTTCCTAACATTATCTCAAGCAAAGGGGCGACCCTTCAAGGACCAGTTATTATCTGAATGAGCTCTGCAGAAACATAGAAAGCGGAAGTATAAGAAGGAAAGAGGAAGTAAAAATCCACATGACTATCGCGTAAGGCTACAAAGGAAACGCATGCATTCTTCCAAATGAAAGCTTCCCAAAAAAGAATACTGTTGGCGCATGAAAAATAATCCTTAGTTTTCGGGCACTTTTCATCGTGGCTACGAGCTGCATTCAGGCTGATGAGTACTTTTCTTTTCACAAAAGGCGAATAAGGCAGGGTTATAGCTGTAATCGCTTGCAACGGAGCACAATATGTATAGCAGCTGTGTAAGTACTAAAAAAGAATTTGCCTTTGCTACACTCCGCATTATAGTAAAAGCTTGCAGAAACTTACCACGTTCTCTCTCGTGGTTTTAAGGCTCACAGATCAACGCACTCAGACACTGATGCTGATGGTGTTTGTGACGAATTTTTGGACTCAAAGAAGCAAAAGACGGAAGAAATAAATATGAATGGAGTTGTTTTTGAGAGCTTTATTGGTGTAACAAAGGAGTGACCAGATTTTTCTACGCATTCTTGCGAAACCCAATACACAATATGTTCCCAAAATTGCTGACCGTGCAAGCAAGAGATCGGAACAGTAAGGCAATATCATTACTATGGCTATAGAGCCCCATCTATAAAAAATAGCATTGAATCGGCAGGCTTGCTTCGGTGGACGTAGCTTCCTTACGCTATATACATCACTTACATAAACCGACTAATTTCAGTTTATCAAAATTATTTTTTTCTATCAAATATAATTTCATGAAAACAAGAAACAAATAAAGACAGCACATATTTTGCTTTACGTGATCCTATTTTTCATTCTTTCGTTGAGTACTTTATATGTTGTTTAATCAACTATATTCCTTCGTGTTTTACTTGAATTTGATGGTAAAATTGTAACGGCTTAGTGAAGAGACGCATTAAGTGCACCTTGTGGACACGGATGACTTAAGCTCATCATCTACCCTAATGAGGCATAAAGACAGGCTTGCTCCTGAATATACCGGATGGTAATCCCCTTTAGAACCGTGAGTAATCGTTCATCGCTCTGACACCCGCTTCCTGATTATCTTAAAAAAAGTGGGATTATACTTACGGCAATATTTTTGGGCTGTGCAATTTTTTTTTCCGGGCGGCGGAGGAAGGGGGGGGGGGGCTTATCAGGAAGTGGCTCGCGGTCATTACTGAACTGCTCACTGAAGTTCGTGTTTCGCTAATCTCGCTTCCGTCAGGTTAAGTTCCGTTTCACTTGATTGGTTTGCACAAACTTTCTCTATAATGATTTCTAGGTACATGTTTAAGGAAACCTGGACACCATCTTTATTTTATCGAATGCAGCAATATTTTCAGCCCTGGTATTACTAGAAGGGAAACTTCGCCGAGTCGGTGGTGATTCATGTTTTGGAAAGTAACAGCGCTAAACGGACAAGGACTTAGGTAAAGAAGAATATTACGCTGGCCTTGAAGTTTATTTCGAGGGATAGCGCATTTATAAACACGGACCGACAGGGCAACAACTAAAGCGGCTGTACATGCGCAGCAGGAGCCTTCGGGGTGACGAGTCGAACCACATGGAATAAACCAGTACGTTATAACAAAAAACTAAAACAAAAACCAATAGACTACTTTCCTTACCAAACTTAACAACCTACCGTGATGCACTTTCTTGAAAATGTCACAAGTTTTTATTACTAAGAGCGACAGACGGCTTAATTGCTAGCACATATTTTCCCTTTCCTATCAATATGAAAGGCTTCCATAAGCTCCCTCGTGGTTTGAGCCTTATGCCTGAACGAACAACCAGTTTTTTTCAGCTATCGGTCGGCACCCACGATCTCTACAGTGCAAAGTCAAGAGCAAACCCCCCCGCGCATTTTAATGATGGCAAGTGCTCCTTTATTCTAATGTTCACGCTGCGACCAGTCTGGTCCACATAAACCTGCCCTGTAACCTGTGGCAACCTGTAAAGAATGGAAGATCTACATCTACACGATGTTACAAATCACTACGGTCCTGTTACCGGAAGCGGTGTGATAGGCAGAAATGACGTTTTCTTCCACACAATCACAAGCGGTGAATAAAAGTCGGTGACGCATTACTGCTTCAACGTAACAGCCAAAGTAAACTTGCTGCAGAAGAAGAAAACAGAAAAAAAAACGAATGAGTTGCATTTTATGAAGTAGGAAAGGTGGTGCTGATCACAGACTTTGATCGTGTGCGATATTAATGCCACAGATATACTTTTCACGTGATTCTGTGCGCTGACATGGTGCATTCTTTTTTACCGTACTTTGTGTTACTGCATATTGCCGTTTGGAATGGCTCACTCGTCTACACCTTGACGCGCTTTTCGAAAGCAGCAAACAGCTGACGTTGTAGCTCCCAATAGGCCCTCACACGAGCGTGCGCTTTCGTTTCGTTGCCACTTTTCATCCGGTGTGGCGGTGTCTTTCGCATGTGAAACTGGCTCGACTACTTTATATGCGACTAACTTGCATGCAGGACGTTTCGCGCAGCATAATCATTTCTCGTCCGCCTCCCTCGCGCGACGTTGTCGCCGTGCCTCTAGATGCCACCGCTTGTATTTTTAGCTCCTTCTCCAGTGATAGCAGAAGTAGTGGTGGTGTTGCTAAAGCCGGGGCTAGCCTGGCGATCTTGGCCAGGCAATCACTCCGTCTGAACGTCGCTTTGCGTGTAATAAGTACCTGCCACCACGAATCGATCAATCCAGTCTCTCACAGAAGTCCGAGTGGAATGTGATTGGAATGCGGGACACTTTCTTCCGCACTACCCGGCGCTCCTGTCGGGAAGAAATAACCGTTCTTAACGCTCGCGAGGCAGCGCTCTTCGTCTCATGCTGTCCAGAAGCGAGCCTCTTCGTCTCAGAACAGATAGTTTCAGAACAGGAGCGCATGCAGGACGAGATGAGGTGCTCTGTATCGCGCCGTTCTTTGCATTTTGTTGCGCAGAATATAAAGTGTACCAGGGAAAAAAAACTAAAAGAAAGGTTTAAGTGAAGAGGCGGCTGCGTGCTTCTTTTCGCTTGGCCCCGCCCTTTCCCGACAGCGAAATTTTTGTCTACTACAGCACTGATTAGCCCTTCTTTTATCTCTTACCGATAGCGCATTCGCAACATCTGCGTGGGACCAGTTGTGGGCCCACCCAGAAAGTTTCCTATGTAGGGGATTGGGGGAAGTTTCGTGCACTTACACAAGCAGGCACCCCAGGATTCTGAAGGGTGAGCGGGGGGAAATACTTGCAGACGGCAATGTAGGGATGGCGGTCACGAGCGTTGCGACCGGTTTTACGGCCTCAGTCGTTCTTGGCAAGTGTTTAACGCTCTAGTGAGAGCGTCACATTAGGCGAGAAAGGCGCACGAATGACAAGAAAAGAAAGAAAGATGATTGCTAGTTTTTCTTCTAATAGACTCGAATAATCGAGCAGCGTATCCAACTCTACAACTCCTTGGGGTCGATGACGCCTGAAAGTGATGAATCAAAAACTACAAAAACCTTGCATTGTAGTCGCGGATCTTTTTCGTCGACGCAAATCGCTCCCATAGTGATTGTTAGACTATTCCGCAGACACGGCCTCCCTCCTCGTGTTCAGAAGTCTACCTGGGAATGGCAGCCTTTAATGACATCATCAAGCTCAGTTTCCCTTGAGGAACATCGACCGGCACGTTCAACCGATGTTCGACGAGACCTGGTATAGCGCTATATATAGTTCCAGCAGAACTCTGGACGGGGAGTTCCGTTGGATCGAGCATGACCTTCCATTCCAGCATGGCCGTGGTTAAAGCTCATGTAGACAGATAACGCCGAAAAAAGGCTGCCTCTGCAAAGGTGAAGCGTGTTAGCCATGCCTCTGAAATGTGTCAAGACAGCTCAGGAAACCGCAAAAGAAGGCGCCGATCCCAAGTAGAAACGGTCCGGTCTGTGATTCGGCGGAGGTTTTTTGTGCGATGGCAGTCCCATACAGGAACGGCAAAATCCATGGCCCTAGTTGAAAGGATGATAGCGATGCTCCACTCTGCGAGAGTTGCCCTATCGTTCTAATAAATGCGCGTTCTCGCGCTTTCCGGACGAGGCGACTTGGTGTGAAAGTAGCAGCGTCCCTTGGCGGCGCGTACGATGCCGGCGCAGCAAGGATGAAACTGGATGAGAGAAATGAAGGCCACTGACGGGCGTGCAGCGATGGCGCCCGCGTTGGATATCAAGTGACTTCCCCGAGACGTAAATCAAGCACGGAGCTGACCTCAGCAAACATGGATAGCATAGAAGGGGGAGGGGGCGTGTTTATATTTGTTGGTCGTAACATTAGACGTGCCACTCGTCTAAGATTGAGCTTGTCCTCCTTTTCCCCCAGCCTCACTTAGCTACTAGGATAAGCCATCAGCGCTGTCGTCTCTTTGGCGTCAGCAATCGCTTTGACCGGGGTGGTATATAAGTCGGGTTTGGGGAGATTCGTGGCAGGGTGCAAAAAAAGCGAATGATTGAGTAGGGCTGTCCGCTGGCGGTGTGCGAAGCTTTACCGCAGAGAACGAGCAGGATGACTAAATCGGGAAACAAATACAAGAAAAATAAATCGCTAATAGTGAATAAGTTGTACAGTTCACGTAGGATGTTGGCACTATCGTTGCACTCTGCGAAAGAAAAGCTAGGTTCTTGAGCTTAGTACTTGCTTTCTTAATCTCAGAACGTCGGGTCGTGCATAACCATGAAAACCTCAGGCAAGCTTACTTTGCCAACGCCAAGCTGCGTGCTTTTTTTGTTGTTGTTTCTCGTAAATTTCATTAAACAGGCTCAAGCTATTCAGCGCTTCAGCGTCGTCCGGAGTTAGCTGCGGCGGTAGTAATCAGTGGAATCCTAAAGGACTTTTTTGATGGCACTGGTGACTACAACTTGCGCATATTTGATATCCGGCCGGGAAAGGAATTCACTACACGACTACAACGTCCATGCGATTTCTCACGCATAGTCCCCCTACTATTTATTCCGAGACTTATGACAAAAACCGGCGCCTTTTTAATGCAGAATAGCTACGGTTCTTCACAGCTCTTCAACCTTATAAGGGAGACTTAATACCTATATACCAAGTGTATTCTCCTAATATGCATTCACTACAGCGGCACATGCAAACAAAAAATCACGCATTTTTACACTCACATGCCGGTGTAATTGCATTCGTGCGCGATTGGCCTCACAATGAGCTCCTATGTAGAGAGGAACTAGGAAAAAAGGTGCACACATAGTCGAGTAAAATAAATCTGAATAAGTACAACTAACTTATACTTTCAAAGTTTGCCGCTTCCGAGAGAGACTCGACGTGTGTCTCCATTAGGAAGATCCATCAAGAATGACAAGACCGCATTTGACAAGGAAAGGCTCACCTTTCTATGGGTTGGCCACTTGTTTGAGGCTTGTCGGCTTACCGATATTTACTGGCGGAGCCAGTATAGACAACGTTCGTGAGAGTATTGTGGTGAGTACAAGCTGCACCACAAAATCCACTATGTCCGACGAATTCCATGCAGTACACGCTACAGCGGCCGTTTAAGCGGAAGGGTTTTTTTGTGGGTGCCATGCACCTTGCAAAAAAAAAAAAAAAAAAGGAAGCGATTCGGCAATGAATACACAGAAAATAAATTAACTTTAAAGCATTGCAAAATTATTTATGTGCATCACCAGCAGCATAATATTTTGCTTGGCATCGTAATTAAGCAATGGTCGTCGGCAAGCATTTCTAGCTAAATATTTCTTTGTTGAATATTGATTCCATCGCTGGTGGTGGTCTACTTCTGGTTTTTAAGCTGCTGTATTGAACTTTTTAAAATGACGTTTAGATAAAAAAATTGATTGCAGAAGTTTGGATGGAATAGAAATCGACTAGCCAAAAAGACTTTTCATTCCCTTTAAAAATCTCGGAATATTCGAGTACCTACACGTTTAAGGCATTCTAAAGCCCACTTCCGCTCATAAACTAACTCCTTTAGAAGACGTGTTGCGGATCGACAAAATTATTTTTGTCAGTTGTAGCTTTTCTATTCTTCCCATTACGTTTGCTCCCGATGTTGCGACATATTCTCACATTTAATATCACCGTTTCCAGATTGTGCGACATACCGTCATAGCTGAGCCTGCGTAAGTGTGGGTGCAACGGCAATTTTCCTTTTTTTCAGTGGTAATGTGACAGAATAACAACTAGTGTTCGTTCTTCTTGGAGAAGCACGTAAACGCCGGAAGTTGCTCTTAATGTTCTTCACACTCATCTTCTCTACAACACGTCCCCCCACCCCTTCCCTTGCAATGCCATCGCTCAACAGCTGCGAGGTTGCGACTCTCTATCTACGTTGTCGGGATAATGGCGTCTGGTCAGCGGGCATCTGTCTCGCTGCCCACCGTAACAAACGGGCCCGAGTCTAAGAAGTAGCCCTTGCTCACGGGACCTCGACAGTCGATTCGAGTGTACGCAAGCCGCTGCCCAGGGATGGCCATCCCAACATCCACTTCCGGCGATGAAAAATCACCCCTTTCCGGGGTCACTAGCCACTTCGCCGTCGTCCCTAGACCCGTACCTTCGAGCCAGGAAAGCAGGCGTTCGGGTCCAAGCATCGGGCACGAGATTACCAGCTAGGAAGACGCCTCTAGCGTGGAAACGCGGCGCATCCCCGGGTCCTACTTCCTCACTTCGTGCCGTATGAGAAGCGTCCGAATAAGTGGATAACGGCAGTGCCATCGTCCGGTATGAAATATGTATGTGCCTTTCTGTGGAAGCTCTCATGCTCAAGGAGCATTTAAATGCTGCCGTGTTCTTGGTGTTGTGTTTGGTAACTTGCTGTTCTCAGCCAACGCAAAACACGTCTGAAATGATCCATTGACGAAATCAATAAAAAAAAAAAACTGTGTTTGAAAGTATACTTTGATAATTTACTTTATGGCGGGACAAGTCGTTTACAGATGGCTTCCTAATATGAGCCTTGCGAAGAATTACCAAAGAGGTGTAACGTTTCCCCGTTGTCCGTGCCTGGAGTCAGTTTAAAGGGACGCATTTCGAAAACTTGTCACTTAAAAGCGAATAACTTCCTTCTGTGCTCTTTCGAGGCCGAAGAGAAATGGCGATGTTCTCGTACTACCGTTATACGTCATCGTCGTACTGAAAAGCGTGAACTAAGTTTGCTTAGCGCTTACGCATGGTATGCAGCCACATGCACCGGCTATCCTTAATGCCAGTGCTTGACCTACTTATTTTTATGTTTCACTCTGGCGCCGCGCATGGTTTAGCGCCTTGCATGGCGGCAGTCATGCATGCATGCGAGAGCGCCCGACCACCGCCATCGCTCCAGCAATTTCATGGCAGCGATTTTTGTGATTCGTGAAATTAGCGTGAGCCAAGGTACAGGTTAATTTAAACACTCGTCAAAACGTTACTTGGTGCCCTATAAGAGAAATAAGTATATTCGAAAAGGATATATAGAAGCCGACTAAGAGCTTTTTGCAACAATATTTAATCCTAACCTGTACCACAATATCTAAAACACAAACTTAGCAATTCGGGGAGATCTTTGTCGAGCAGCTGGATGACTAAAACTGAGGCAGATACCTACCGCTGCTGGAGCAGTGACTTGAGATGAAAGATGTCTGCTTCGATTCACACTTCACGGAACACAAAGAAATGGCGCTGCTTGAGTGCCTTCATTCACTACCATGGCTGCATGCCGAAAAAGCAAAGTCAAAGAAGTTCAGCAGCTTCTAGCAGCAAGTTCTGAGTCAAGTAATTAAACGGTTTATGAAAAACGCCTCTCAGTTTTTACTTATCACATAGAGTCACGCAGAAACATAGTTTCACATACACATACAACATTTTTATTGGCCGCCTTTTTATTTGTTGAGCTGTACAAGGAATTCTCGCTTTTTGTTTCGCTGATACTTACATTTCCATACCTAATCGCACGGATGCCAAACCCTCGTGAAGTCGCCAAAGAAATTTTTTTCTTCATTAAGAACAACAAACTACATTGCCCGATGACATGAATATAAATAGACAGGTTTAGTTTAGTGTTTATACAACCGAACGTAAAAGCATTACGTACGTGAAGAAATAGCGTCGTACTCACTGCGCATGCTCGGAACGTTATTGGGTTTCTGCGGTTTACGCACGCTATGATAACGTACGTTATTTGCTAAATTTAACGTCCGTAATGTTTACGGACGCTAAGAAATAGCGTTGTCGAACATGGCGGCACCCATGGCTCCCGCTTCAGCGTGAATTCTCGTGATGGCTACGCACTCGCTCGCGCTGATTGTCACTAACTATTGTAATGGGTTTTCGCTTTCTCTAAACTCACCTGAAAGGTTAGTTATTAGCGCATAGCGCATCCATTTTCTGAGATCGTTCGGCGATTCTGGCGCCCGTACGCCTAACGAGACGTGTCCACATAGCAACAGCAGGAAGGTTGCTAATGGTTGCTAATGGGATGGTTGCCGTCTTGGCTTGGATACGTCTGGCACGAGGCACCAGATGGCGCTCTGTTTTATAACGTTTAAGTAGTAAGAGGCGATAGGAGGATTGGTGAAAGAAAAGTAGGGAAACGACAAAAGACGGAGACGTACAAAAGCACAGTTCGCAATAGGGGATCAGAAAATTTGGGCGCGGTAGTTCATAGCGTTCTTTTTCTTTTTTCATTGTTTAACCTAGGTAGGACATCAGGCAGTATAATAGCAAGAGCTTGGTGTCGCAACCCACCGCCCCGTTCCAAAGGGGACGCTCACGACATCCGTCCGTGTCCATCCATCCGTCCGTCCGTCCGTCCGTCCGTCCGTCCGTACGTCCGTCCGTCCGTCCGTCCGTCCAACCAACCAACCAACCAACCCAACCCAACCCAACCCAACCCAACCCAACCCAATCCATCCATCCATCCATCCATCCATCCATCCATCCATCCATCCATCCATCCATCCATCCATCCAAATTTTCTTTACGTTTGTGTTTGCGTAAGGTAAACTAAATGTCTTGAAAGGACACGCACCGTAACGTCCCGCAAAGGTGCTTATGTTTAACGTACGTAAGGCGACAAACGCTATTCTAAATCTGTCTATTATCGCATTGATTTCACTATAATTTCATGACTGCGGAGAGACGTGATGTGCTCAGCAAGGCTATTGCATTTATGTCGGCCTGAAAATTCTGTAAAACGTACACTAAATTAAGGTTACCCTGGGACTACTTTTGTCGACTGGGAGAAAGTAATCAGGGAAAATTGAAACTGCCTCTCTTATTTAGCTCTGTCTAGCACTTTCGAACAGAGACGCCAACAAGAGAGACAGAACACTGAAGACCCATCGCTATTTTCGTAGTGAAGTATGGTGACATTATGTCGATGACGTCGCAAGAGAATGTCTACAAAGGTATTACTTTGCACTTGACCCTCTGAGCCTCTCTAGCTAGAAAACTTTCAGATTGTGCAAGTTCACCGCCTATAATGGTTGTTACAGAAGCATGCAATCTCTACCCCACAAAATGCTTTTGCATTTGTGGTACATAGAATATTTGCTTTCGCCATGTGAATCCTTGTCATAGAGAAAAATTGTTACGCAGTTTCCAAGGAATAATTGTTTCACGCGACCAACAGCCGCACACTGCCAACGTTTATTGGTTTATGGAGAGCGTAGGCAAGGGCGGAAGTTCTCCACGAATTCAGCCGTGAAAAATTATCACCGCGATAATTGGATGTTGGAAGAATTGTAAGTGCCTGCCGCTGTAACTAATCATGGCAAACTGAGCGATATATTTTGTGGAAGAGGAGAACACAAGTGGTATTTGCGAGTAGCTGAGTTCGTTTTTGTGGGCACTTTACCGCTGCTGCAACGGCTTTCAGGACTCCCGTCCTCGTAACATAACAATACCCAAATCACCATCTGAAGTTTGCCTTGAAATATCAGCACAGCTGTGATTCTTCTCACCGTAGCTATTTCATTCATGAACTCGAGGCTATACGTGTACGCACCTTCGAACAGAGGCCGCGGGAGCTCTGTGTTTCACAGAGATGGAAAAGTTTGATTGCATCTTGCCCCCCAATCAGTTATCTCAAGGTAGTTGTGTCAAAGAAAAGATAACCTGGAAATATCTTTTACAGAGTAAGTTTTCAATAGAAAAGTTTTCAGCTTTTTCCTTGTAGTTTGCTTTCAAGCAGTACACGGAATTAATAGAATCTTTACTGCTGGCATCATTGAGTTTCACATTCTATGTGAGTCAACGAAACTGGCCCAAAGGTTTCCAAATATGCGTGCGAATATGTGTCAATTATAATTTGGACTTAACGCAAGGGATACTGTTGTAGTGGTATCGGTACTTTCAAGAACTTAGTCGATTAAGTGCTGGCGTATTGACGCTTACGTCAATTCATGAGGGACAGTAGTTGCTCTGGCTATTGCTTCTGTTTCAGAATATACTTCTTTATCGAGTAACGGTGATAAAAGAGACTGCTCAACAGCGGCATCGTACGGGAACACCATTCAAGGACTGGCAGAAATAACGAAAGAACGACCGCGATATAACGCTCAGCCTCTTCTCATTGCGGCCAGCATTCGTTCGTCATGGCTTTGTTGTCAGCTGACCTACCACAAATTGGTGGATCCGCGTGGGCTGCGCAGACAGCAGGCGATTTAGGCTGAGATTAAGTGCACTTGGTCTGAGCGTGTGTGCCAGAGTTTTTTCTTTATCTGTAAAGAACACCTACACGTGATCTGAAATTCACAATGTACGAGAGATTGCACTACACTTGCGATGCACAAACCTATATATGAGAGAGAGAGAGAGAGAGAGAGAGAGAGAGAGAGAGAGAGACTTGTTAATTGGAAAGGCTGGCGGTGCGCTTAGCAGGCTACTTAAAGGGACACTAAAGCGAAACAATAAACCAGTTTAGACTAATAAATCATTGTTTGAGAACCCTGCAGGCAGTCATTTCAAAACAATAGATTCATTATTAGATGAGAAAATGAAGGTCGGAGTATCAGTATTTGAACTTCGTGCCGAAACCCCTACACCGGTATGTGAGTGTGACGTCAGGAATCTCAAAGTAAGTGTTCGCATTTGGGCAGCACTGGCTGAGTGAAGGTTCCCGAAACTTGCCATGTTTAATATTTGGTTCCTTTAGAACACAATGTAGTGAATCTGTGCCACTGTATAAATAAGTAGACCCTAGAAGATGCCATCAAAATCAATGACGTCACAGCGACCAGGTGCGGAAACTTCAAGGAGGCATCGCCACCCGTCTTTCGTTCTTGCGCTGTTTGTTGCCTGCCAAGCGTCTTATTGTGGTAAGAGTGGTGTGTTTAGTGTCGTAGAAAGGTAATTTACTGATTCAGAAGAAATAATTTTTCTCTTTAGTGTCCTTTTAAGGTGAAGGCGGTGGTAGATGAGATGATACACACAGAACGTGCGAGACCTAACACAGACGACACAATATACAATAAACATTAACGTATCTCGTTGAGACCTAGTGTCTCTCAAAAAAGTAAAGAGTGCCAACCCACCTGAGCCCTTGTGATGAACTGAACGACGAACAGCTCATTGCGTGTGTGACCTTCTCTCATTCTTCTCAACTTTCAGTCCCCTTCGCCCCTTCCCCGGAGCAGGGTAGCCAAAAGGGTTCTGCCTGGTTAACCTCCCCAAGTTTCCTCGCCAATTCTTTCTCACGCTGCTCCTAAATGCGTCCATATACGAGAAATTACTTTAATGTATATGTTGACATAGAGATTTACCGCACTGATATTTCTACGCGAAATTAAAAAGAAGAGTTTTCTTTTTTTTGTCCCATTGGCCATCAGAACGGCAAAATAAAAGTATAAGAGAGAGAAAGAGAGAGCCACCTTATAACTTGAAAGGTCAAAGTCCAGGGCCAAAAGTACGGGAAGGAAGGAGAGAAGGGAGGGCACGTGTCCACTTCTTTTTAAGGCTCGGGAGCTGAATCTGGGCCAGAAGGACCCGCTTGGGGTTGTGTAAGTGGTCCGTCAACCAAACTCTCAGGGATGCAGATAGCTGAAAATTAAGAGCGAAAAGGTTAAAAGGGAGGCTTTAGCTTGGGGCGAGTTCCGAATTGAAGTAATTGTGCTAAAATGCCGAAATGCTCTCACTGCGCAGTTGCTGAACGGATTCGAGGGAAAGTTATGGAATTTAAGAAGGAAAAGCTATATTTGACCTGTTGCATTAGACGTAGGTTGGTTTAAAGCCTCATAGCTTTTGCGAAAAATTGCCAGAAGCCGGTATATTTTTAAAAAACCGACAAAAGAAGCGCCACGTTATAAAATCTGTAACTCTGCACATTCTGAACCAAAAACAGATATCGTAGTTTTGTATGTTACATCTGCTTGAACAACTGAAGCAGCTAAATATTGCATACGAGCTTTGTTAGTGTGTACAAGGGTAAAAAAATAAGCTTTAATAAAAATTAGTGCTTCTTTTCACAGTCGTTTATATCACGTCGGTGTATAGCTTAAATTTACATAATATAACTTAGTTCTAGAAATGTAAGCTTCATACTTCACTTTATTTAAATTTGGAAGTTTCAGCAATTAAACAAAATTATTGCCTGAATTCACTGTACCTGTAACAGTCAGTAGATTATAACTTCGCATTTTATACACTTTATTGCTTATAAATGGCACTGCAGCCGTTGCTGAGCAAAGAGGTTTGTACGTTTCTAGGTCTTCAGATTTGATTTGTCGAGGTAATGCTTTCTCCTAATGTAACTAGATTAGGCCATAGAGGTGCTCCCTTGATGAAGAGCACAGATCAGCGGCTGTTAGGAATTTTGTGCCAGTTTTGCAAACAATTATTGGACGCTTATCTAATATAACAAAAAGAGAAGAACTGCTCATTCGCAAATGACACAAGAAGGCAGATTTCAAGATCAATTGAAATGCTACCAAATATGCGAACGGTAGTACACCTTCCTGGAGAAAAGTCTCACTGAATTCAGCCAAATTATTTTCGTTTTCATCATTCCTGCTTCTTGATTTCCACCCGATTTACGACATCCTTGTCCGTCATCAATCGAAATAAGTCGTCAGCACCATGGCATGCCATCCAGAGGTAAAGCGAGCAGATGAATCTCCGCTACCTTTTCCAGTAGTTCTTGTCCTGCAGATTCCGGCGCGTCTTTCAGCTCCTTGCTTTAGTAATAATCCCTGCGTGGTAGTGGGGTGTGCCGATACCAAAACCAGAATAAAAGCAGGCAGAGGAGAAAAAAAAAAAAAAACAGACTGAGGGAGGCAGAAAGAAAATGACTTGTACTTATCGCTGCTTGGCTGGCTTCGGAATTACGGATGCTGCAGATCTATTCCCATTTCTTGCGTAGGACAGACTGAGAAGCTAGATAGAAGAGACCTCCACTAGGCCTCCTTTCCTTTTATTCCGGCTCTATCACTTGCGTTGGGAGGCTCTTATTGCTGCGCTTAGGGTTTTCGCTCGGTGATATATGCACCTTTTCCCTCCGGTGTCGATAATATTTGATGTAGAGTTCTATATGCGCCTAGTGTGGTTGCTTTTATTCGCGGCTTGGCTACAGGAGCAAATACTAGGAATAGTTTGTAGATTCAGAATGGTTCTCTTCGTTTGAAAAGTGCGGCAATTTCATGACCAGGATTATATCAAATAAGGCCCGGATTCACAAAAAGCTCTTACTCTAGAATTATATCTGCGAGCGAATTCCAGCTGTAGAACTGAGGCTGGAGATGTAAGCGAACGCGACTGGCCAATGAGAAACATAACTTGGGAAAGAAATGCTTAGTGAATTCGGGCTCATATGTTTAACTACACAGACATCACCAAACACGCGCCTTTCTGGATCCCGATGTTAAGAAGTATTGTGCAGTTTTGGCTGCGGTTCTTACCACGAATGCAGTTCCTTGTGTCATGCACATAAGGGGAACATGGAGGAGCAGTTCATACTGGGCACTCGGTGCGAATTGAGCGTAGTACGCAATGACTATAGCAGCGAAATATGCAAGTCATTGGAACAATAACACTTCCCCGTTATGACACTTGTATTACCAAACTCTCCTTTAGCGCGCAGAAACCTCAGGTCTCAGAAATAAAATTTTCATGGAAGTTAGTGGACATCCTTTCCGTGTCCATGGTCTCTGCGGGCTAAAAAAGTTTGGTATTGAAAAACCGATTCGCCCTACTTATCGCATTGGTGACACTTGTAGTAAGGAAACTTAGACTGACAAAATAAGCGGTTTATTTAAAGATTACATGCGTCTACTATGAAATAACGAAGTGAAGTTAGGAAAATTGTGTAGAGTGTAATGTATCGGTGAACTGTATCTCGGCTGGTGGGCATGGTACGTGAAATTATATTCCGATAAAAAGTTTTGTCTAAAGAAACAGAGTAATGAACTGGACAGGCAGAATAATGGAACACATATCAGTAAGTAAAATTTGGGGCCGAGTTATCAAGTGGCCTTGAATTTGAGAATTGGGATGAAGAGAGCGTTGTTAGGAATGGTCTGCCGAGGTGGCAACATACAAGTTTTCGCAGCCAGCTGCAGCTGCGAGCGTGGCGAGCTTCCCCGAAGATACCATGGAAGCCTTCAACACCCACCACGGTGACTCGTTTCGTAGGGACCACGAGGTGGCGCGTCAACAACCCCTCGGCGCCGCTATGACTAAACGCGATCGGCGGACCAACTATTGTTAGTGAAATCGCCAACGCCTTCATGGTTCGACTGAAGCAGGGGGATTTCCTGGAAGGAGATGCCTTGCGGTGCCTTTTCATGGGCCTTTGAAGACGCCAGACAATGGGCAGCGGTGGAGGCCACTGTGCGAGGTCCGCTCTGGACTTTAGAGGCGCCGGCTGGGGTCAGGCGTGACCACCTGGCTACGGGGACGCGCTCAACACAGGTTCTGGGAATCCAAAGTGCGTGAGCCCTCCTCCTCCAAGCCGTGAGCCCTCCTCCTCCAAGTGTGCGAGCCTTCCTCCTCCAAGTCGTGTCGACTACGCCCCAACGACTATGGACAGTCCGATTGGACAGCCGTTTCAAACACCTAGGGAACTAGGGACCAATGGAGTGTTTATAAGCAGCTGTTGTCGGCTGCTAGTGTGTGCTCGTCGTCGTGCTCGTGAGCTGTGTGCTCGTAAGATGTGTGCTGTATGCTCGTCTTGCGTGCACCATTTGGGAGTCACGCTAGACTGTGTAAATGTATCTCTTGTTTAAAATGTAAATACTGTAAATAAATTCTGCACGCCTAAGTCCCGACGAAGAGTCAAGGGCCTCCCTACAACTACGACCGCCAAATCTTACAGCCTGTACATCTAAGACAACCCACTGAACTCGACTTTTGTAACGGCCCGAGCTTGAGCACGGCAAGGTTTATGGCAGATGTTCATATCTTTTCCTACATTCATATTACATCTGTAGCAAGGTATAGTAAAACAACTAAAGAAGCTAAAAAAATTTCGGGCAGTACTCGTCGTTTGGGCAGTACTCACCCTGAAGTCTTGTCTTTTCTTTTCTCTCTCTTTCAATTACCCCATCTTCCTCCACGAGTGTAGGTTAGCCAAATTGGGCGGATTCTAGTTAAACTTTCTCCCTATCCTTTCTCTCTCTCCTTTAATATAACTTCTAGCTTGCGTTCAGTGAACATGATATAACGGTTGCAATCAGGCAAGCCTTACTTGCCGCGTTAGATTTTGTGCAAAAAGAAAAAAAAATATGTTCTGAGCCCATCCCGTCCCATCCATTTAATCAAGAAAAAGACATGCGAGAGAAAAAAAATGAAGATTGTCGATGCTTGTGGAACAGGACTTGCAAGCCCTAATACCCGCAGAAACTTTCATAACGTTAACTATGATGAAAGAACAAGAAATTCGTTGTCTCTTCCAGCCCCATAAATGAGCATTCTTTTTTTTCTAAATAAAGCGTGTCCATACACTTAAAGTGACAGCAAGTGACATTGGATATCACGTGGAGCGTGAGTTTTGACACCCCTTCAAAACCTATCGCAGACAGCCGAGTGGCGTCGAGTCCGGCCCTTTGCTTTGTGTTGGCTGCTTTGCATCACACTTCTGTCGGGCCAGCTAACTTTGTTTCTCGTTTCTTTCGCCCCGGCTTCTCTGCCGTGTCTCGCTCTTTCAGTGCGCTATCATCCGGGGCGGCGCGTCGGAAACCCGGCTGCCAATAACCCCGCGGTGTCGCGGTTCCCTCGAGCCGTTAGGCGTATGTCTGCTCGTATCATATGTCGTCTGGGTCTCTCCGGAGTCAGCCAGATTCAACGCTGCCAACGTCGGAAGCTTCCGAACGCATCGCCTTTTGCCTGATTTCGCATACTTTTTTTTCTGCCTAATCCTGTTCTTGACCCGTGTGCTCGTATAACGTCAAAGTAAAGATAAAAAAAAAAAAAAAAACCGACAGCCGGCCCAGCGCCGGCGCGACAGATGGGTTGTCGGTTGCGAGACCAGGGACCGAAAAGAGGTCCGGCAGCTGCCGGAAAATCACGTCACCGATCTGAAGAAACATGTCCGGCAATAAGGCTCACACCCGCCAACAGTCCCGAAGAGCCCCCGATGCAATGTACTCGCATATACCGGAATGTAGCAAAGACACAAAAGAATAACGTAATAAACAGCGCTTCTCGAGGTTTTCCTCCACTTACCTCACAAACTGTATTTTCGTAATCATTCGTGAAGGGCTGCCTCGTACTCTTGTACATCTTAATTGCGTTGTTTGTGCATGAACAAGAGCACATCAAGGACCTCATCCAGTTCGTGCTCCGTTTCGCGGCGTCTATGATTCAGAAAACTGCGCTTTGTGTGCGGAGGCTTGGCTTAGTCGGAAGGTACGTTGTACGCAAAATAACGTTTTTACCGACAATCCGCAGGTATCATGTTTATCGCAACGCGCTAGTTTCGTAAAAGGTTGTATGTCTACATGTTGATCTTTGGCGCTGTTATTACCACATTTCTTGACCTTACTTGTTTCGATATTGTAGATTTCCGGGAAACGATTTCTTCAATATCTGATTTAACCACATTACAATCTTTTTTGGCCTTTTTATTGTGATTTCAGAGGTTTGCATGCGAGCTATATTTTACTCATGTGTACATTTCCGGCTTCGACAGTAATCGCGGCTGGAGACATCCACTTACACGAACCTCCCGTTGAGATTAGTCACAAGGGAAGTCAAACAGCTGCGCGCCGTCCGTTGAGAAATATCCTGGTTTCGCGCGGAGGAAGAAAGCAGAGAGCAAGCCCACCATCTTCCGTCGAGCGAAGGGCCGTGGGGGGATGGGAGAGAGGGATGGAGGGGGGGGTGGCTGCGTTGTGCACTGGCAGCAGCTGCGCATTTCGCGACCGGGCGCGAGGTGGATTGAGGATCGCGACTCAATCTCGCGCGTCATATATGGATGAAAACGGGGAGGCAGCGCGGTAGGAAGGGAAGGGGCGGCGGCGGCTTCGACCTCTGCCAGCAAGTGCATACTTAGCGCTGCACCAGGGAATCGACAGACGGCTCGTACATTTGTGCACGCTATGTTCCCGCCGCTCTTGCGTTAAAGCGATAGACCGCACGGTCACTTCGCTCGCTGCTGCTGCCACGCTTGCTCACACCAGCATTTTTACAGCGACTGTCCGCGCTCATCGAGTGTGATGTGTTCATGTTTGCTTGTGCGCGCTGACACCATGCTTGTTAATTCAGTGAGAAAGCGAATGTTTCAAAGTTTATACGGTCGCTATACGGTCAATTGCTTTCGCAATCGATGCTTCGCGTTACGGGCAAAACGGCGACTTTCTTTAGAAGTTTGATATCGTCGCGTCTGGTTTGAATCGAAGTGTGGCAAAATATAGTTGCCTGATATTGTTGCCCATCACTTCTTCCGTTGTTTCTTTTCTTCTGTTAGCGCGTCACTACGTTTTTGCGTTTGGGTTCATTCGAAATAGGGATACGCGGAGTAAGGAACGACGTAGGAAATGCAAGGCAAAGAGGCTATTCGTTGTTGAAGATCTGCACTTTGCTGAAATTCGGCCGTTATCTGCGAGAATTTCGCACACTTACATGCCGCTCACGTTGTTTCCGGGTCGTTTCAATATTGTACGATCTTTATCGTGCCTTAAAAAAAAAAGTCACGCGACAGCACCGTTGCCGAGCGATTAAGGAAGTCGTATACGTTGGAGTCCCCGCCACCACCGTCGCCCATTCAAACCAAGACTGAACGATGAAGACGCCCATAACCCTACATCTACTGACGCCACAACTAAACAAACAGAAAATGAGTGCGCAAGAAAAAAAATAATATCAACACTAAAACAAGAGATAATAACAATAAAAGGCACCAGGTAAAGAAAGTCACGCACGCGCAGTTATGTGAGACATACTGAATGCGAAACTGCACCGTCGCTAGCTTGACAATTACAGTAGGAGTCAGAACTTGGTTCCCTCACTAAACTTTGTTTCGAGGAAAGCTTCCCTGCCGCGCACACAGCGCGCCACTTTCCGAACGACTGGAGCGCGGGAAACGGTCGTTTAATTAATGAACTCTCGAAGCTAGCCCTGCGCTGCGTTCATTGTAGAGCCACTCCGCCTTCCACACGCGCCGCAGCGCACATTGAGTCTTCGGGGGCAGTTTTTTGTAGCCGTCAGTCGTTCCACCTCGAAGACAATGATGAGTGCGGGTGGGAAGGGCCGGCCAGGCTCTGCGTCGCTTTGTACGATACAGAGCGCACGGCACCCCGCCACAAAGCTCTAAATGGCGGATGGTGAACTGCGCCGCCGCCGCCGCTGCCGCCAATGTATTGAGTTGGAATGTCGTCATTTCCAGGCACCATACGGAGGGAACGGCCCTATGGCGTCGGTCTCCGCGGTCTGTGCAAACCTTTGGTATATTGCGAAACTTGGCCCTGTGTCGTCTATGAGCTGAAGTGGCAGTTGGCTGCCTTGAATTTATCCGTGGCCACGCAGAAGTTATTCCGGATTAAAGCGCACATGATTGCAGGGGTGACAGATGAACGCTGCGGGAACGCAACCGCCCGGCTTTATGTACTTGCGACGTCTTCCGGTAGTCAGAATTTTCATTGAAAAGAAAAAAACTAACGGTAAAGATTAGTTAGGCACTTAATGAAAACGAGGCCTCAGCTAGATGCAGGGGCTGGAAGCAGCGGAACGAATTGTTTTCGGTGTGATGAATCTTGCTCAGTTCGTAGGTAAACTGTGATAAACTAATAGGCCGGACGATTCGCCCGGAAGCGTCTCTGTTGTATGAAAACTAATCTAAGCAACATGTAACTTAGTCGATAAAACTAGAAATAACATGCTGGCTAAAAACGCTCGCTGCATGTTACAGATATTTTATTCACACAAAGTTCTCAACTCTCCTCCTCGAAGTCATGACGAAAGGACAGTCAGCGATGTTCATTTTAGGCAGCCAACAATAGTAATACTGCACTACTGGCATAGCCGTAGATTACTCATAGCTTTGAAAGAGAAAGTTTGAAGCAATAAATATGCATATATTAGTACATTAGAACCCTATGACAAAAACTATCACATCAAGAAGGAAAGATCCACTTTATCGTTAATATCTTCTTGTAGATGCTAACGATAACGCTGATTACAAAGAAAAAAAAAGCAAAGCATGTCAAACGTACTTGTTTAGATCTATGTAAAAGGAAGTTGTAGTCAAGTGGTTAATGAAATATTGTACAAATAAATGCGTGGCGTACAATTCAGTTGATTTTTATCTTAGGCAACATGTAACCTCATGCAATGTTTATGCTTATGTGCTACGACATTCAGAAGCTATGCCGAAATGCCGATAGCAGTTCATGCGGATACACAGTGTGAGACGTCAACGCAGTGATGCTACAACGACAAATGCCAAGTTGCCCGCTGGCGCAAATTTTCAAGCACAGATATTACTGGCGTTAGATTCGTTGCCATTTTGCGCATGGCAAAATTATATAATCTGCAGTTGTGAGTGGTTATGATTTGTGGAAAGAGAAAATACATAGAAAAAGCCGCAGTGCACTGAAAGAGCGTTCTTTAAAGTGCCTCTTTCAACAAATTTGTTTTCGGCACATTCGTGTTATGATCGCGTGAAAATTGTGTAAGGATTGGTAACACAAACCAAGCAAGACTGATTCATACCAAGCCAAGGAAAGTGTTTCAGGTCCGAATGCAATGGATTGAATATGTAATGCGGCTGACGTGCAGGAGTATAACGAAGATGCGGAGGCGCTGCCCATCACCAAGAGGGACCCAATGCAAGTGAAGAACACATGAACTGTAAGGCGATATCAAACGATTACAAGGAGATGAAAGAAAAAAAGCCTACTTACGTGGTTTCCTTCGTATCTACAGCTGCCGACATATTCCAGCCCTTCTTAGAGTTACCAACGCCAGACGAACGACGTTTTGCGTGTTAGCCTAATGTTGCCTTACACTTCGTGTGTTCTTCACTTGTTTTGGATTCGGTTTACCTTGGGGCATTCCGTAGATAAAACGTTCCTCTTCGTTGGTTCCCACTGCCGAGAAGCCGTCCTAGAAGGAGAGAATGCACGGCGCATTGTTCTGTTTTTGTTCTGGCATTTTTTTCTCTGCTGGTAATCTATATACAGTCAAAAGAAAGCTTTTGGTTGTGAAACACATGTAGATGAAAACCGCAAACGCATGCCACTTGTAACGTCTTGTTCATAGCAAAAATTTTTTCATATCCGCCAGTTTAAGGCGGGTGGGAGGAAGGGAGGGAATAGCTAACTGCACATTATAGTCAGCAAGTTGTTTCTTCTGTTTCAATTTCTTCCCATCATGCGCTCGTCTTTTCCAATCTCCTAGATTTCTAAATACAGCGAGGAAAGCGACGGCCAGATTAGAATATTTCTTTTGAATTTCATTGTTATCTACTGTTTTCATGCAGTCACTCCCTTCTGTAATGTAATCTGGCCTTGAAGGTATTGAATGAATGAATAAATAAATAAATAAATAAATAAATAAATAAATAAATAAATAAATAAATAAATAAATAAACTCTCAAGAAACTACGGACAATGAAAAATGGGTAGTCAAAGCCAACCTATTTGTACACATTAATAGGTGACAATCAATAAGTCAGTGAATTAAATCAGTCAATCACTAGAAACACATAAAGAAATAATAGGCAATTATGGTATCTCTCGTCACCAACGTGACATTTTGGAGCGTGCAAAATGGCATGCAAAAAAACAAAAACAAAACAAAAACAAAACAAGGAGACCCATAACGACAATGGTGCAGAGGGGCTACAGGTGACAACACATACACCGCACGCGAAAATATAGGTTCTAGAAGCAAATTATCTGTACGCACTCGCCCGTGTACCATTGGTTATTCGCACCTAGCTTGAGCGACTAGTCCACGCAAATTAACGCGAGCACTGCGTGCCGAATACTTGTGTGCCCGGGAAAACAAACGCTACGTGCACGTTCTCGTTCCAAACTTTACCAATTCCTGATAATAACAGTTCTCTCTCTCTCTTTTTTTAATTAGATTCAACTCGAATATGGCGGCTGGCACGCTATAGAAGTAGGCTATGGGACCGAAGGAACGCGTGTCCCTAAAGCGGAAAAATAAAATCCGCATAAAATAGAGCCTTCTAGTACCACAGAGCTGCAAACCATAAGTGTTGCCTTGATGACTGGCGAAGAGAGCGAAGCGCCGAATGGCGTGCTGTTGGAGGCACAACAGGAGCAGGACTCAAAAAGTGCCGCTGGACGTCGGTTGATGACATCACGCGTTAGGAGCGAGTTTGTCGCTAAATTCGTTGCCTGATGACGCACTCGTTCTGACAGCGAACAGTGAAGCAAGAGAAAGTGTACGTGTGTGGAAGCAGAAAAGAGAAACGCAAGGGAATAAATACATGAAATAATACAGACTAGCGAGCACCCTTGTCGTGCGCCAGCGGCCTAACGACTGACATTCAACAGCAGTAAAGTGTTTTTCTTTTTTTCCTCGTTCTCCTGTGACTCTAACACACGCACCGGACTACGCTATTCCATCTTTTTTTTCGCCTATGCGGCAAATAGAACACAGAACATAGAAACCTTCCAAAATATTGTTTACACTAGTCACCCCTCCTTAGAAAACAAAAGGGCGCCTAATTAATAAGAAGATCAATAATGCCCAATTTTTCTTTCTATTGCTTTTGTCGTTGGGTTATGATCACAGTGCACATTCAACATGGAGGCATTTTCTTTTTTGTTCCTGCGTTCTGATCCCATTATCACGCTACCGGCGTACGTGTGTTGCTGAAAGCGAAAAGCAGAAGCGATATGAGGCGTTCTAGAAGTAGTTAAAGAACGCGAACACTTTACTGCATCGGCAGAGCAGAGCAGACGGCTCATATGTTGCGGAATGCATCGAAAGTAAATTTGTTCTGTGCAGGTTTGAGTTTTCGTCACAAGCGTTAAGCTATCTGGAACCGCCTTGCTTGTAAGCAGAGTAATTGAGCGAATCTGTTCCTTCCGTTGAGCAATTAGTTGTTACATTTCACGGTGTAAGTTTGTACGGAAGATCGCAAATGAATGACGCCGTTTTAACCTATAATCATCCGCACCGGAGTCTCCGCATTACGCAGTTTTGCTGTGTTTCCTACTAGTTACCATTTATATTCGTTCCTCTCAGTCTTTGAAGGTATAATCAGGGATGTAGTACATTACTTAGCTTTCGACAGCAGGATTTAGTTGTATATGCAGTGGTGAACAAAATTATGTTTTTGCATCTGGGTTCTGCGAGCTAAATTGCTCGGAAGGTTGGTACTGCCAGGTCGCTAAGCTAGGGCAACAGTCTTTTCAACACGCACGGCCATGCCACTTTATTCACAACGCATAGCTCACCCGCCGTGTATATAATTTGCGTATAGCAAGAGCGTAGTAGTAGCAATTGGTCGTCTATTTAAATAAATTGATAGATAAATGAAGCTATAGGAAGGGAATGAAAATTATTGCTGACCGCCTACCTGTCTGGCACAGCCTGCTGACACCCGAACAGCGGTCACCAGTAGAGATATGGGAGGAGGGGAGTAAAAGGACAGTGAAAAAGCAAATTACATCGAGAATGAAACCCTCACTTTAGAGCGGGAGGCAGAGCACTGCGCTAAAGTGTCACAAGAAAACCATAATATCAATCACTATAGAGAAAATACGTCCGGGCTGGTGAGCAATTCTCATGAAGGGTTGGGTGGTTAGCCGAACCAAAGATTCGACATTCTACTACAGGTTCAATGTTCGACAACAGATCAAAGCACGACAGAAAATAAAGAACGTAGACCCATCTACTAGGCCAAAAACTCGGAAACGGGCAGCAGTAATCGCCGTGAATTAAAAAAAGGGTGTTCATCTCTGTCTTTAGGCTCCACCACACGTAGCGTTTCCTACAATAATTACTGGCGCTGCAATCGTTCAGCCACCATGGGAATGATGGGAAATTTGTCTGATCCTCGTGCTTGTGGATTCAGACGTTCTTGTGGCTTTGTTTATTGCACTTTATATGCCTTCATTATTGTAAATTTCAGAGCAACCTATACTTCTCGAAGTGCAAAAGACGCTGCTAACACGCACAAACGCTACTAATTGCAACGGTTCAGCTTGTCGGGTGGGCCAAATCAAAACGTGCCAAGCATCTCAAGGCACTGGCTCGGCCGTGATAAATTCATAAGGGTGTTTTATGTCGTTTGTAGATGCAAGCGTCCGTGGAGTAAACATAGAGGCAAAGTTCGAAGACTATTCAGTCATCAGTGGTCCCATTACTAAATAGGAGGTTGAGGTTTCCATCGATCAGTTCCCCGTGTGAAAAACTGCCGGTCCTGATGGAATTCCCAGGTGAATTTTATCAAACCTTTGAGCCCATTCTTAGGCTTGTTCCGCTGACGATATTCTTAAGGAGTTTTGAATTAAAGTCTTTCACAAAAAGCCACACAGTGTTAATACCTAAAAGTACTGACAAAAAGAAATCACGCTCTGTTCAGACCGATTACGTTGTCAAACGCTAACTACAAAATGTTTGCTCAAATTTTGTCAAATCGTTTGTAGGTTGCGATTGCAATTCTTATTGGTCCTCATCAAACATGTGGTATCAAAGGCCGTTTGATACAATACACGTCGTTCGTGCGATTCTTGAGTACCGTCCCACTTCTTATGAGCAACTTGCTATGATTCAGAATGACTTCACAAAAGCATTTGATCGGGTCCGGCATTCTTTTTTATTTTCCCTCTTAGAACACGCCAATGTTGGATGCACAGTGCGTAATGGCGTTCGACTTTGTTATAGCCATTGCACAACCCACTTCGTTTTGAATGGTAGTCTCTCATATCCCGTCCACATCCGTTCTTCCGTGAAGCAAGGATGTCTTATGTCACCGCTCCTCTTCGCCCTTAGAACCACTCTGTTTAAGCTTTTTGAGCTATAGCAATGTTCGTAGTTTTAATATTCTTGGTAATGAGGTAAAGGTATTAGCATACGCTTATAATATCGCATTCCTTTGCAGAGACAAGCCCAGCATGGGTGAAACTCTATCATATAACAGGTTGGTACTGTCTTCAGTGCGCAAATGAACAGCTCTAAGAGCTCAGAGCTATGGTTTGGATCTTGGGCCATTACACCATCGCATTATGCTGGCATTGAATGGTCTTGTGTGGCACCTAATTATATAGGAGTTCCACTGCATGTCTACTGCATGTACTGCTCGCTGACCTTTAATTGCGTATGACCACATGGAGCTCATATTATTGTAAATAGTTCCTGTACAAAGATCATTTCATCCAATGTAATGAATACCATATTTAAAGAAAGAAAAAGGGTCCATGGCGTAATGGTTTCAATATCGTGCTCCAGTGATAGTGGTCCTGTGTTGGAATACTGCCGTCGAACAATTTTAACAATGTTGATTTAATGATTTTTTTTTTACGCAGTACGGTGTTGAAAATGACGAGTTTACAAAGTGAAAAAGCCGTTTGAAGCCAGAGGGATGAAGTTTAGGCAAATCCATGTACTTCCCTTAATTCCCATGCTGGTACAACCGTTCTCATTTGCAGCTGCCTTAGACACTAGCGCCAGAGTCCTCCCTAGTAATTATCGTGTGGAACCCTATGCCACCACAGAGACCGATAACATTTTGACCATAGACGGTGCCACAGAGCTCGACTTTCCACTTTGTTCATCTCATGGGGCTCACTGCTGCCCATTTTCGAGTTTTTGTTAGACTAGATGGCTCTGAGTTCTGTCTGAGTTCCAAGTTTTTTCTTCTCATTTCATCTGCTGTTATATATTAAACCTGTAGCAGCATCTAAAACCTTTTTTTCGGCCAACCTCCCCACCCATCATCGAAATTTCTGTCGCGAGCGCGCGCGTATGTTCACTACTGGTTGATATTGTTACGAGGCATCGCGTATGAGCATGCCGTTAAAGGATCGCTTCCCTCCGAGAAGAGAAAGAAGACGGGACGTGCCGCGTGAGATGCTCTCAGCCATTCTATGGTAGCAGCAGCCTGTAAATATTGTAATATGCAGTTTAGCCTCTTCCCCGTGTATTCGTGAATTTTCGCGACGATATTGCGCTTTCCTCGTGATACATTCTTGGAATACGGAAATTATGTACGCTGTGGATGCGCTGTGCGGTGTGAATGGAGCACGATGGCAGCGTGCGTTCAAGAGGCGCACTGCTCTATAGGCAAGCCGTCTGGCATAACGCCGCTCCAGCACTCTGAACAGTAGAGCTCACAGGACACAAAGGCAAAGCGTCATAGCCGTTTTTGATCATTACTGCATGCTTGAGCTTTCTCGGCTGCACCTTGTCTACAGATTAATTTTGGATAGCATTTGAATTTGGTCGACTGCATTTTTTCGACTGGTTTCTAACGTTCACTCACGACGAAGTGTCTACTGTGATGTGTCGCAATCAAACACTCGGTGAAGCTTTGTACTGTGCACGAAGACTCGATATTATTACGCCAAACTCACCGCCATTGGATGCACGGCGCTACGTTTTTTTTTTTACTCCAAACTTTGCCTGTGCTTGTAATTGATGACAATCTTGGCAAAGGACGAGGGTGTCGATCGGCTGCGTACGAGACAAGCCTAGCGAGAACTTGTCGGTAATTTATAAAACCGCTATGAAAGTCGCTAATAAAGCCGTTGGCTTTAAGTGATAAGCATAAATGAAATTGTCCGATGGCAGGATTCAAAGAAGGACCCCCAGCAGAACAGCTCGCTTTTCGCTTAGACAGCTTACATTTGCTTCAGTTCATACTGCAACTACAGCTACGAGTCCTACACTTCGTGTAATATTCTAACATGCTGCTATCGCCTTCATTGCGTCGCGCTTATAGCGAAGCTGTGATATATTCATATGGACCTATTGCATTTCTATGGGGGCGAAAAAGCTCGCGCATTTAGATTTAGGTGCATTTACCTCAGGGGGTCAAAGTAATTCCGAGTTCCCTACTACGGCGTGCCTCATAATCATATCGTGATTATGACATGGAAAACTTCACAATTTGATGTTGGCGCACTTAGGCCTCTAATTGGTGTGCTGTTGTGCTACACCGTCACTCCGAAAAGGGTCTAATTATGCTCCTCTCTTCCATGACAACCTACTTTTTGGTGCTCTGGCAGAGAACTCAAAATGCGAGAGGGCTTTAACACGAGCTGTTTTTAATGCCTTATTGCGAAGGAATTCTACGGAGGCTCGAGGCGCGTTCGCAGCGTCGGCGTCGGCGCTGTAGTGCTGTCTCGCTTTCGACGGTGGATGTACCACTTACGCGTAGACGGGTAACGGCATAGCGGTTCATAGATTATAGGGCCTCTAGAGACGCGGATTGCATTTGACTGTAAAAACAACCATGACCACGCTGGGATGCAAACATTGTGCTCGTGTTCCAGCGCGGCTGTGAAAGGCGAATCGAAGTGGACGCAAGTCAAGGCTCCGAACCAGCATACGGCCTTCCGCTGCTGACATGATGATTGTGCCCACGCTTAGTGTAAGTAAACTATACTTTTCTGCTGAGTTGCTGCGTGCATGCACTTGTCTCAGCGAGATGATTAGTGAGCGTCAAACTATACCTGTTTTCTGAAATGTCCCTGGGTACCAACTGACGCCCACGATCTCCCGTCTGCCTAACTTGGGCATTTCAAGGCCACTACCAAAGCCCATATAATCTCCACCGGCCTTGTGAGATGCCTCGTAGCTGCCAGAACGGTGTTACGAAACTGCCAAACCGCAGTTTCGTTGACTGCGCTGTCGCGTCAACATGCCGCAAAACAAGTAAAGCGTTCGAGAAATTCGAGCGACAGTTTGGCAGCGACAGTTGCTGTCAATGTCAAAATTGCAATTTATGTCTTGAACCAGCATTGAAGTTCTACGCTCAAAGCAAGTTCGATCCATCAAAAAACGACAGATCGCACAGCGGTAACACACAACTCGAAGTGCATTAGAAAGACTTCCATTTGTTTAGGCGTTTACAGTTCAAGAGTTCATGGCAATAATACAAAGCCCGAACTGCGCCGAAAAAGACATAAAAGCCGTTCACACCAAATTACTGTCAAAAACCTATGTTTTATAGGTGAAGAAGAAGATCGCTTCGTAATGGTCAGCAGGTTTGTTTTCCAGAACTTCGTATCACTGCGACAGACTGTCACAGCTGAACAAGTTAGCGGCCTTATTTCGACACTTCAGTGAAGAAAAGTAAAAATATAACAATGCGATTGCGCTGCCGACGAATAAAATACCGCCACGCACAAATTACCTTTATCCGAACTCAAATGAAAATTTACCGGATAAGACTTGGTATAAATTTAGGGAAGATATCTGAGAAAGGCAGATGAAGTTATACACAACCTGCTTTTCATTCTTTGTTAGAGTTCCTACACGGCGTCGTAGTTGCCCTTACTTTTGTTACATTTGAGTGAGACGTATGCATAGCATGCGGATGTTGGCCCACTCTGCATCTTCGTGGTACAGAATGGGCCGTGTCGTTTTCTGTAGGCGCCGAAGCTTCCCCTCAAGCGCTCCCAGCTTCCAACCGCAACCACGCGTTGCTCGAGCGTTTCAGCAGTGCGGCGCCGTTCCATACATAGCAGTCAACGCTATGGAGGCTAGAGGCCTTCTTGCAATGGCTTCGTTCGTATTTGGATATAGTTCGATGTTCGATGCTTTTTGACCGCAATTACGCGCAACTGTTTTTTATATAGGCTCAGTACTACACTCCAGTCAGCACGGGATTTCAGAAAGGCCCTTCGTGTGACACACAACTAGCGCTCTTTATTAATGACGTCACCTCAGGTATTGATCACAACATTACTGTAGACGTCATTTTTCTAGATTAAAAAAAAAAAGCCTTTGATAAAGTACCGCATAATCATCTTTTCTTCAAACCTTCGCGCCTAAATCTTCACACTGCCTTTCTAAACTGGATAAACAATTTCTTGTCTAACCGGGAACGGTTCTTTTATGCCAACCAGACTTCATCATCCCGACGATCTGCCGTCTCAGGTGTACCTCAGGGTACGGTTCCTGGTCCCCTCCTACTTATAATTTATATTTACGACCTGAATACTAATATATCCTCTAATATCCATTGATTCGCTGTTGACGGCGCAGTTTATCGTCCTATTAACTGCCCCGATGACTCCCAGACCCTCCAAAATGATCTATTAACTATTGAAACCTGGTACAGAAATTGGCTAATGACTCTGAACACTAAGACAACATCTGTCGATTCCTTTCATCGCAGAAAATGCTATCCTACTCCGACATACTTCATTTGCGGCTCCGAAATATCCCCCATGAATTCCTATAAATATTTAGGTATAGCCATAGCACCATATCTCTCTTGGTCGTCCCACATAACAAACATTTTCAACGAAGCAAACAAAGTTCTTGGCTAGCTCAGACGAAACCTACGACTTGCTCCCCCTCCTGCGAAACCTTTGGTATATTTAACATTAGTTTGTCCGAAACTTGGGGCCCTATAACGTAAGACTATTCCAATATGTTTTTATTCTAATCTCCTGTCGTTAAGTTTGCGTAACCGCCGACGCAATTATCGGGCGGTCACCCCAGGGTTGTCTCCACACACCAATCACACTCTCCTCGTTCGTAGGAGGTCACTTTTGTTTGCTTGAAAAACGAATAACGTTCCTTACATTGAGCGGCTTGTCTTATCTAACTGGCTAACAAGACGCGAGGAGCACGCTCAAGTGGAGGGGTTCGATAGGGCCGAGCAACTGTACTGACAATCGATAACCGGATGAAGAGGGTGGTGTCGGCGTAAGCGATTGGTCTGCTTTCCCTTACTTAGCATGCGGTGGCTGGTCGAAAATCGCGGCGGCATGCAACAGAAGCTTAAACGGATCCTCAGCAAAGAGCTGGCAGAACGAGGTCGTAAACTTGCCGAAAGTGCTCGATAACGTTACACGGCCCAGCAAAAATTTTTTATATACGCAAATAAACCCATGCTTTCCGGCAGGTGCCAACTGCTGAGGCACTAGCCAATGCCTGAGCGATCGGTGGCAGCCATATTTGATTCCTTTCGGAACGGGGCAGCCTGCGCCTATTCAGAAAAAAATAAAGTTTTGTTTGGCATAATAATGAATTTTTAACGCGTACACATCCCTTTGACGCGGCGAGCTCTTGCGGTTTTGTGGCGTCGCGTGACAGGCAGGTGAGGTGGGAGCAGCCCGAAAACTTTTGAACAATAGCCGAGGGCTAATACTGAAAAGCGTCGAATCAGAAATAATCATTTTTCTTTTGTTCGGTCAAATCATGCATAATCAGCGTGTACACGTCATATTAGATGGGGAGTTATCGTGGTTTTCGAGACGTCTCGAGGGTGGGCCAAAAATTTTTTGACCAATCGCGGAGGGCTGATTGCAGAATTGGAATAGAAATGTTTAGAAGCTTTATGTTATAGCGCCGCTGAATACGCTTGCGCAGTCTGGGGCCCGCACCAAAACAATCTCTCCAAAACGTTAGAATCTGTTCGGAATAGGGCAGCTAGGTTTAGATATTCAGATTACTCACGCCACTCAACTGTCACTAACCTAAAGAACAAAGCGCATCTTGCAAACTTTGAATTGCGACGCAAAGTCGCAAAGTCGCCCGACTAATCTCTTTCACAAATTATTCCATTCTTTGTCTGACGCGTGTATTATCATGTCCGCACATTGCAGATATTCTCGTACTAACCACCAAAAAACTGTTTATTCTGCGCATGCCCGCACAACTGCACATCTTCGCTCATTTTTTGTTCAAACAGCCAAGGATTGGAATGACCTACCGCCCCACGTCGTCCACCACTCCAGCCCCGCTCTGTTCAAAGCACACATCGAACAAGCCCTGTACGAATGCCCACCCCTCACGTACCACCGCTTCACTGGGATATTTACCTCGTATTTGAGGCATAATAAATAAATAAATAAATAAATAAATAAATAAATAAATAAATAAATAAATAAATAAATAAGCAAGTTTTAATCAGAAACAAACACACTGTGGTATACGGCTGGTAATGCGTTGGTTTAGATCACTTTACAGTTAAAGCTGTGTATTACCAACTTTCCTTAGTTTTTTCTGCGTCCGTCAACAGAAAAAAATTTAATGTGGGCCAATCCTGGTGATAATGCAGAAAGGGTCTGAGCTTAACAATCTGCAACGCGCCCTTCAGGATCAACCCACGTATGGGGAGCGCACAACGCCTGCTTCACCTCTGCCTTGGGTGGGCCCGGTATTGCACTACCTTCGGGATCGGGCCACGTATGGGGAGTGCTTAACGCTTGCTTCATCTCTGCCGCGGATTGGCCCGATATTGCACTATCTTCGGGCCGACCCGCGGCGGAGGTGAAGCACTTTGCTTTTTAACGCGACAGCGTTAAGGAGCTCGTGTCGCAGAAAAGCCGGTGTCGTCGGCGTTGGTGTCAGCGGCGTTGGCCGTGAGCGATAAATCCCGGGAGGCACTTCATAAATAGAAAACAACTTGCAAGATGTTCTGGATGGGAATCTAACCAGGGTCTCCGGACGATGAGCAAAACGTGAACAAGGTGAATGCAGGAGCCAACGTTTCGACAAGTGGACTTGTCTTCTTCAAGGCGACATATGCTTTCCTCGCCACAGTACAAGTCCACTTGTCGAAACGTTGGCTCCTGCATTCACCTTGTTCACGTTTTGCTCATCGTCTTGAATTTCCATCTCCCGCATTCCCCGTCTTTTCTCAGGGTCTCCGGAGTGAGACGGAGACGCTACCACTCAGCCACGAGTTTTTTTTTTTCTCGATGGTTCAAAGCGGTACAAAAGCGCCTCTAGTGAACGTGGTGTTGCCTTAGAAACGTGCCGTAGAAAGTTATAGTGTGGTGTATATCGGTAATTATGAGCATGTAACTTACAGAAGTCGCAGTTACACGAGTGGCGAAGTACGTTTCCGCTACATTTCTTCTGCGCTCTGCACACACGCAGAGCCATCTTGCGGCAAACACAGAAGACCCCCTCCTCGCAATGTGCGGCACTGCCGCGACACGTGGCGCGCCCCTCGCCCGCTTCACCCCTTCGAGCCGTGCGGGGTCCGGTGCGAGGATGCCCCACTACCCTTGCATTTAATAAGTTTTCTCGCTCTCTCCCCTTCCAACTTCCAGCGTGCGTCACTCGAACCCTCATGTTTAGCTGACGCAGCTCCTCTTTCCGCTCACAGCGCGATTCCTAGGTGCAGCGTCCGATGCGGGACGCCTCTGACGTGATCGCTATGCCGTAGCGCGTCTGATGGGAAAGCGTGCACTGCGATGTGTGCTGAGCTGCTTCCGAGGAGTCATGCGTCTGCGTGGTGCTCCCAAGCGTGATAGAGGACGATCCCATCGAGGCGTCAGCCCCATGATCGAGTCAGCCTTCATGGCGCGTCGCGGCTCGGTTGTGCGTGCCGATCACGACGTTTGGCTCGCGTAGATCGTTTCTCCCTCCGAGGCACCGTCTTCTTTGGTTCGTTTCGCTAGCTCAGGCGCACATTTCGTTGCCGCGTCGAACGCTGCGTTGTTCGGCGCTCACCGCGTGATTGGTGGGGGCAAAGTTCGATGCGGGGCGCCTCATAAGTGATCGCTGCGCCGTAGCGCATTCTCTTATACCGCTTGGCGGGTCGACGGGAACGCTATCGCGTTCCACTCTTGAAGGCGAAGCTTAAGCGTCCTCCAATTTTTATTTGAGAGCTTTGAATGTCGTCAGCTTTTGCTACAATTCCATCTTCACAGAGTGGAATGGTTGTAATTTTTTATTTTTGTTGTTCTTTTCGGGTAACTTCATTTGGAACCCGTCGCGAGGAGCCTCACGTGCATGTTCGCGCGGGCAAAAGCTGTTGGCGAGCAGCGAAGCATCGGCGGAACGCTCAGCGAAGCGTACACGGAACGCGCGTAGTGATAACTTTTGTTGACCGAAATTCTTGGGTCACTTCCACAGCGTTCACTGCTATGTATAAAATGGAGTCGAGGCATTGTGACCGCGTCTACTGCTGGAAGCGGTGGCGGGCTGACGGCTTCTTACACAGACGCGAGCTTCCCGTTTAAAGGCACCTTGACCACCTTGATATTATTTTAAAGCTGTAACGCTAAGGCCCCCCGTGTCGCAGAAAATAGGGCGCCGACCGTCTTCTCGCGAAGAATCATTTCTAACGATTCATGGTCTACACAGCATTAAAGTTGTTCTATAATTAAAGTTGCTCATGCGTTGTGTCATGTTCATTACGAAATTATTCCTCAGAATTTTGAGAATGACAGCCCCCATACAGATGTCATGGAACAAAACACCGACAGCGCATGCCTTTTATGTTAAATTTTCCCAGACTGAAATATCAAAGGTGAAAATGAATAAGGGAAGATCAGCCCGCGGGAGAGGCCGCGTTTCTACCATAAATCTCGCCCCCTTCGTGCATAGATTTCACCGCCAGCGTTTCCCGGTAAACATTACGGTTGCATAAGCTGCAGTTGCCGGGAAGCGTGGGAAGCAGTCTGGGATATTTGAATGATATCGCGTTCCACTCTTCAAGGCGTAGCTTAAGCGCCCTCCAAAGTTTATTGCGAAGCGCCCTCCAAAGTTTATTGCGATTGCGTTGCGAAGCCCCCCCCCCCCCCCCCCTCCCAGGGGGCTTCGCAACGTTGGGTGTGTCGCACCCAACAGGATACGGCGTACTTCCTGCCCGCGTTCCTCTCTTTCGCGCGGATGAGTTAGAGCAAATTAAGCCGGGTTCGTCGGCTCCCCTCGCACGCTTTCACTTGCACTTACAGCGTAGGGCTCACGGTGACGGCGACGGCAGAAATGCGCCTGAAGTGTCCATATAATTGCCATCGCAACAAAAGAAAAGCTGGAGTGGCAGCCCTCGTAGTTTCTTACCAGCACAAGTGAAACCAGAGTTTACCTGTACTTCTGCTCTGAAACAGGGCCGCGACAACTGAAGCTTCTAACAGGTCATGTCCTTTTGGTAAATCATTGCAAATGCTAGGAGTATTTGAAAATGAAAGCTTGAAGTTATTGCCTAAAATATTACCTATGGCTGCGTATTGATATCATGTGCCGTAATACTTGAAAAATGAACTGTTTAGGCCTCCTTCTGAAACCAGTGATAGAATCTGTACGGCTAAATTATGCATCCTAAACTGTACGCAGACCCTTTCGCTTAGGCCCTGGACTTTCCAGTTTTGCTCACTGACGTAGTCCGCTAAATCTAGCGGGCAAGAAAGGCATTGACGGCTATATCGAGTAGCACGAGTGCGTTAAAATCTAAGCCCGCAAATTTTCGACACTTTCTGTACATAAGGACACTATTACAAATCAAGGTTGCCGTAAGTTACACGAGAAATTTTATGTATTAATTTTAACGCGTGATGCGTATGTCCTTTATCTCAAAACTTAAAAATAGACTTTTTACACAGTGGAGGAACTTAAAAACATGCTTTGGGTTCCGGCTCAGCAGATTGGTAGGGCCCGTCACCGGAAGTTCCTTGGGGTCGCTCTCGCTGCTGTTATCGTGCGAGTGACACCGCTATTTGCTAACGCTGCTCCTTGGTTATGGGAAGATGGCGGTGGTTCGGTTTGACTTTTGAGACCGCATCTGCACTTCAGCAATTTTTGTTGAATTTCCTTGTCGTACTTCTACCTCCAATGCATTCGTCGTGTCCATGGACAAAAACTCAACCAATCACATGGGGAGACGCGCGGGGAGAGGCGAGCACCACCAGATGGCGCTCGCCTCCACGCATTCGCACTAATAAACACTCACCTATAAACGTAGTAGTTCTGTGGAAACCCGCAAGGTGGAGAGAAGTAATTAATAAAGGGAAAATCAGACATCCACCCGTTCGTAGCAATTGCTACAAAGGAAACCCATATGGGTTCCTCGAAAAAAAAAAGCCTCAGAGTTGAAGAAAAACAAGATATAAAAAGGGAGAAGAAGCTTGTGCTTGCTGCGGTAAAGCTAGGGAAACGATGGAGCATGTTTTATTAGAATGTGAAGATGTCTGCCCAGCAGTTGATTTAAGCACCACTGGCCTCCTTGAAGCCCTTGGGTTCAGCGAGAGCAGTGGAAAAGTAATCATGTCCACAATAGAGATTAGTAGGAGGCGATTGGAAGATTTGTGGAAGAAACGTAGGGAAACGACAAAAAACGGAGATGTACAAAAGCAAAGTTCGCAATAGGGGGTCAGAGGATTTGGTTGTGGGAGTTCATAGTGTTTTATTTCTTTTGTTCTTTTTTAACCTAGGTAAGACATTAGGTACCATAATAGCAAGAGCTTTGTGGCGCAACCCACCGCCCCGTTCCAAAGAGGACGCTTATAACATTCATCCATCCATCCGCGGAGGCGAGCGTGGAGGAGGCCTGCTTCTCTGGCCTCCTTGAAGGCTTTGGACTCAGAGATAGCGGGGGGAAAGTAAACATGTCCGCAACAGAGATTAGTAAGAGGTGTTGGATGTTTGGTGGCCGAAAAGTAGGAAGACCACAAGCAAAAACAAAGTTCCTATAGTAATGGGGGAGAAATTTGATGCTGGGAATTCTCTGTGTATATTTTTAACGATGGGTAGGGCATTAGGCAAAATAAGAAGAGCTCGATGGTGCAGCACACCGCACCGTTTCAAAGGGGATGCATGTAGCATCCATCCTTCCATCCGCGGCAGCCCTGGTGCCGGTCGTGCGAGGGGAAGAAAGAAAGAATCGACGAATTCGATGCGCTCTGGGAATCAATGTAAGCAAAGCTTTCATATGCTTTTTGCTTTGGTTGACGATAATTCGCGGTGACGTTGGTGGCGAATGTGTAGTTTCTTCAGCGTTTAGTCAAATACGAGAGTAGTGAGTTGATGCTACCCGTTACCTTGCGTGCGCCACTGATGTTTGTCTGCGTAGTCCACAGAACACACGGGGCGACGAGCGCTACGCAGAGGGCCTGCGTAGTTGGGTATGCGCGGTTCGGAGTGATCTGTCTCTCACAAGATGGCAGACGCCAGATGGTGGACGCCGACACCGGATTCTTTGCGACACGGCGCCCTTAACGGTATCGCCTTAATGTGGACAACGGTGCTGTGCTCAGGCTAGGCAGGACGAAGGCGTTTCAGCCCAAAGAGGCCACGTACCGTTAGGACGCCTGAAGAGCAGTGCGAATACGATGAGCAACGAAAGGAACAGCAATGTCAATACGCAGAACGGCTCAGGCTCGGCAGGACCCACTTCAAGGATAGATCACATTGGTCTACCGGATCAGGTGATATCACAGCTTCGCTGGCCAACCACCTCCAGAGTGTGGATTGGAGCCCTTTTTCTTTTGCACCAAAGCTGTGTACCTCTTCACTGGTCATCCAACTTCACATAGTGGATTAGCTTCTCAGTTGTTTCCTCTGTTCACTATCCCGGCGGTAAGCCTACACACCCCGTCCTGACCGCATTCCCATCCCCCTTTTCTTGTAACTTACTTCATAGCTTACTCTACTTCGCACCTGCTGTATACCGGTAGCTAAAGCTGGTAAAGCTTTAGGACCGGGAAATCACATTCTTTCTGGACAATACAGAAAATGTTCTACAGTTTTATAATAATCTTTAAATGCTTCTTAGATGAAAGAAAATAATATGCATATAATGTATTTAGCAAATTATCTGTAAGCACCCGCAATAACGCCAAAGCGTATGTTATCTTCCGAGGAGAATTTCATTACTCTTGTGTTTCGGTTCATGCGCGGTCTTCCACACACCCGCGTCGAGCTGCAAAGAGGCCACCTGTCGTAAGTGCCGGATCATCGACCTACGCGGGTTTATGATTTCGTTCTCCATACAGGACATGTGCGAAATTTGAGAAACAACGGTGGCCGAACCAGGTTCGTAGCACGTAAGCAGGAGTAGAGACGCAGTCAGCTCGGGTAATCCACGGTAGCCGTGCACGGCAACGTGAATAAGCTCACCGGTGTAAGGCGTACAAGCAGCTTAGTTGATCGGCGTCGAAGCTCTGGAATGAATATCACGCCAGCGTTATTCAACACGGTTAGGAGAAGCGTTTAAATTAATCAGAAGAGTACGCTTGTTAGTGTCAGCAGTCGCGTCAACGTGACTGCATGATGTTTCCTCAAGCACCATCGAGAGAGTTTACATGCCGTGTTTTGGACCACCATCCGTGCCTGCAGTGATCGCACTGACTACCGGTGAGTCTCCCATTGCTGCTGTTAGGTACCGATTTTCAAATCATCAACAATAAAAAGAGCATTTCACAATTGGCGCCGATTGCCAACAACTCTTTCATCTCTGTAATCATTCCGCTATGTCAGAAAATAAATGAAATGAAACCCTTTTCATTCACCAGTATTCATGCTCTTCGTCAATGGTACGCAGAAAGCCGGCCGCTGCTATTGTTCAGATCGGGTTTTCAGCGGAACAGATGATAAATAACGCAGAATAAAAGCGGAGGAAGGCCCCAGTGCAGGGCCTAGGTGTGTACTGCTAGTACGAAAGCAACAGCATGATAGCATCAGTCCAAAGAATGCGCTGCGTTTACAGGGAATGAAAAAAAAATGACATATAAGCGATGGAAACACTTTTTCCGCGGAATGCTTCCGCTGGCGTCTACTTTCCGTTTCCGCGGCCTCCCATTACGGGCGAACCTTTTGTGGCACGGCGTCGGACAGGAAGCGGAAATCGCGTTATGGCTGCGGAGGCAACTTCCGAATTGAGATCGCTAAGAGCCCGCATCACCGTGTACTAGCGTCCCGGGTAGCACCCTCCGTGTACTTGGTGGCATGAGCTGATGTTTTACGAAATATGGCGCTTGTAAAATATGTTTCTTTTGTTTAGTTTTTCTATTATAGTTCCAGGCATTGCGCCCTTCGTAAAGGTTGCGATTGGGAGTTCTTTAGCGAACGTATGTCAGCCGATGTCGTTGGAGCAGACGTTACGATGTAAACGGACGCTAGAACAATTGAAGGTTTTACTTTTAAAGCGTGAATGTTTCTGCTCAGACAGTAAGCTCGATGGATCCTGCAGCGTTGCTAGCTGTGATGTACTCCAAGATGCAGATATGTCCTCTATTCATTTCTCCGTATTGTTGTCAGCGTGGTTGCCTTGATGCACATCAGTGCAAGCAACATTGCAGAAACAGCCCACAACATTTTAAGAAGCAAAGCCAGAATACCTTTGCTATCACTGCTCGAGACATTCATTGTGACTTATCGTAATTGAATCCCATTTTTTGTGTTCAAAATGCCCTATTTAGTTTAATCGCCAATGAAATAACTAACTGCTCATTCCCCCCGAAAGGGGCTGATACTGCAACAGCATAAATTTTCCTTGGGGTATCACCACCACTGCGCCTGTAAGGTTTAGTGATCATCGAAGAACCCCTTGGTAATGGGCGAACAGCAAAGGGCACAACAAGCATTGGTGCGACTTGAAGCCATCTGCTTCATGGTCGGCACTGTAAGATGTGTGATAAAGGCATATTGGCGAAATCTTAGCACCATTTAAATCAAAGCTATACTTGCCTATGTATGTATGTGTGTGTGTGTGTGTGTGTGTGTGTGTGTGTGTGTGTGTGTGTGTGTGTGTGTGCGTGTGTGTGTGTGTGTGTGTGTGTGTGTGTGTGTGCTGAATTCAGTTGTGAGAGGACATCCAAAAAAAAAAAAAAGGCGAGCGTTATGGCATATCTTTGTACTGGCCTTTCGGCCGGAGGACCGGCCTTCGTCGGAGTCGGACCAGACGCCGGACCGGACCGAACTCTGACGAATGCCGGTCAGTAAAAAGATGTGCCATAACTTTCGTCTTTCTTTCTTTTTTGGATGTTCTCTCAAAACTGAATTCAGCACGGGGAGAGATGTACGAATAAATAAAAGAAGCTAAGAATCAACGATACGTCGTCTTGGCAAGACAGAAACACCCACATACGTATACATAGCTATTATATATATATATATATATATATATATATATATATATATATATATATAGTATGTCGTATAATACGTTGAATGTGTGTGTGTGTTTCCGTCATTCCACAACGCCGTAACGTCGATTCTTAGCTTTCATTTATTTGTGCATGCTGAATTCAGTTTTCAGAGCACATAATCAAGGAATGAAAATCAGCACCCGACGCTACATCCCGCACAAACCCTGTACTAACCTACGCATCGTTATTGCTACGGGTTAAAAACATACTTTACACTTTCTTGAGTGTGTCGATGGGAAACCTGCGTAAACGGGGATGGCAAGCACGGCAAAACGTTACCTCAATTGTTTCTTTAATCCATCTTCGTTTACCTTTATTCAACTTTTATCATTTATACATTTCAATTAAAATATATATACTGGTTTTGTTTTCAGTGTTGAAAGCAGGAAACGACGTTCTCTGGCACTTAATATCAAAGTAGTGCCTTATCACTGTTATGTAACGTGGTATTTTATAACGGAAATGTTATTGGAATTATTCGTAGGGAATGGGTCTCTACAGGATGCCAGAAAAGCACATTTCGTGCACCTAGCTCTACTGACGATGCGGGAGGCTTAGTGGCTGACCAACATCGGCAGGAAGACACAGTTTTAGATCCACATGGTGACAGAGGAAGTTTTTTTTTTTTGTTTCTCCTCTACTATTCTTATTGATTAACGACCTTCCAGATCATGTTACTTCTAAAATACGCCTATATGCAGATGATTATGTTATGTACAGCCGAGTTGACTCACTGGCAGATCATCGGCGCCTTAAAGATGCCTTTCTTTCATTTTGTGACTGGTGTGTTACCTGGAAAATGAGCATCAATTTTGATAAAACTGTTATAATGTCGTTTACTAAGAGACACATGCCCGTATGTTTTGATTATATATGCGACGGTCAGTGGCGTAGCCAGAAATCTTGTTCGGGGGGGGCTACGTCACTGGCCCCATGTATATATATATATATATATATATATATATATATATATATATATATGGGGCCAGTGGCGTAGCCGGAAATTTTGTTCGAGGGGGGGGGGGGCACGTTGCAGCTCGTCCTCCTCCTTAAGAGGAAGCTTTAGCTCGGGTGCTCCTATTTAAATGCATGTAGAAGGGGAATTCGTTTTTCCCTGCAACCACTTCACTGAATTTGAGGAGGTTTGTTGCATTTAAAAGAAAACGTTTAATTCTAGTGACTGCTGGTTTCGAATTTTTCATTTAGGTGGTCAATTATTTATTAAAAATTGGTCAAAATCGAAAATTTTCAGAAAACGACACTATCAAGTTTAAAACTCCGTGACTCAACAATGAAAAATGATATCACAATTCTGTGAATTGCATCTAATAGTACATCTACAACGGACAAAATAGATATGTTAGACATGAATCTCAAAAAAATTTAGTATTGTGGAAATACGGCTTTTGCACAACCGTTGTACACAACGTAACCAATTCACGTAAGATACAAATTGACATAGCAAACTTGTCCGCTTTCACTGGTAAAATAGATGCCGTTTACAGAACTACAATATCTGTTCTTCATGCATAGCTATTAGTTTGTAAACGTCGTGCTTCTATTTTTTCAAACTTTCGAATCTTTCAAAATATTTTATACAAAATTCAGGCCCTAAATCAAAGTTCTGTTTCCAACAGACACTAGAATTTAACTTTCTCTCTCAAATGCAACGAATTTCAATAAAAGCGATTAGCGGGATTATCTCAGAAAAGCGTTTCTACGTTTTACAAGTATTTGAATAGGCCGCGTCGGATTGGGCCCGAGCTAAAGCTTCCTCTTAAACAATTTGTCGAGGGATCAAATACATGAATAATAACTGCATTGTCATTCCCAAAGATGCTGCAAACGAATTCGTGAACGCTACGCACTGTCAAAACAATAAAATATGTATTTTTTCATAAAAGAATATACTCGTATGTGCCAAAAATTTTGCCCAAAATAACTGATATCAATGCTTCCATATTTTTGTCTATTTATTAAGTAAAGAAAATATCACACGAACTTTAGAACTATATCAGTTCGAAACCAGGAAAGCAGTGCATGCCGCTGATATGAAAAATTAAAAGGCAATGAACTGAACAAGTTGAGGACAAATGTGTTAATGAAACTTTGTCATTCAAGAACCGTGCTTACATTTTTGTATATATGCAATGGCCAGTGAAATATCTCAATGACGCTGTCGTTTGTTCCAATGTATTACGCAGGGGTAGCTGTCCCCTGTCGTGTATCGTGAGTAATTGCACCGAAGTTATAGTCGCGACAGAGAGCACGTATAAAAAGCAGGAGTTCTGCAAGATATACGAGGGCAAGTCAAATGAATGTGAGCCAACAACGGGGTATTTTATTTAAAAGTAGTCTTCATGAGAATTTAGACATTTGTCCCATTGACTAACTAGTCGCGTGATTCCCGTCTTATAAAACTCCTTGGGTTGCTGCTTAAAAAAGTCTGTATCTGGTTCCCTTGAGCTGTTTTTTCGGTTGCCCCAAAATGTAGAAGTCGCAAGGTGACAGGTCTGAGCTGTATGGCGGATATTGCAGCGTTTCACACTTGAACTTTGCCAGTTTTGTATTAACCACATAAGCGACGTGGGGACAGGCATTGTCGTGGAACAAGATGACCCCATTCGTCAATTTTCCACGTTGTTCGTTCTTGATTGCGACACGCTGCCGTTCTGGCATTTCACAATATCGGAACCAATTGATAGCCTCTCAAGATTTAGCAAATTCTATCAGTAATGGACCCTGACAATCGAAAAAAAAAGTCAACAACACCTTTCCAGCGGAAATGATGGCCTTTGCGGTCTCTGGGCGTGGTAAATTCGAACGTTTCCACTGTAAGCTTTGCCATCGTGTTTCAGGCTCGTAGTAGTGGCACAAAGGTTCGCCCCCATCACAATTTCAAACAAGAAGTCCTCATCCTCATTGTGATACCCGATCAGATCGGTCAAGGCAGCGCGAAACTTCGCTGTCTTCTCGCGATGGATGAAAATCTTGGGGATCCATTGCGCGCCAAAGAGCCGATAACCGAGAAGCTCATGAATTATGGCGTGAACCGAACCGTGGCTGATGTTCAGACGGTCTGCCAGTTCATCGATGCTTATCCTCCGTTCTTGCTTCATCAGCTCATGAACCTTTGAAATTATGGGGGGGGGGGGGGGTGATTGCACGATGGTTTTGGCCCGGTCTTGGAATGTTTTTGCAACGTCCTTTGAACCGTTTGCTCCAACGCTTCACAGTGGTCAATGAAATACAGTGTTCAACGTACAAGGCAGCCATACGGCGATTAATTTCTGTTTTGGAAACACCTTTAGCTGTCAAAAACTTCGCGACACCAAGCTGTTCAATTTTCGAAGTGTCCATTATGTGACGCAACCATATTCAACCCAGTGTATGAGAGCCTTAAAGAACATTTATCGTCACACCTGCGTGTCACTTTTGTAAATGAGACATGCCGTTCTCCTACGCGCATGCCTCGCAGATAATGAACCGAACCATTATTGCGCGGTTAGAGTAGGCTCACTTTCATTTGACTCGCCCTCGTACATTAGAAATGCAAAGATACGATGGGATATACAAATGCGAAAATACGGCTTGATAAAGGACAAAAAAGTGTCACTGGAAACAAAGTTCACTGCATGTATACACAAAACCTCGCAACAAGATATTTAAGTATAAGTCTCCAATGAGTCTGTGTATGTAAGAAAAAGTAACTGTGTATAATGCGTCAAACAAGGCAAATAAAGATGTTGCACAATCATAGATTCACAGAATCCTAGATTCCGCCCCCATTCCATCCACTCTCCCCGATGTATTGCGCGCGACGGAAGGCTGCGCGCTTGCTCCCTGCTTTTCTCCTTTGCGCACACAAGACTGAGCCACCATCGTCGGCTCACCCATTCCACCTCCCCTCCTACGCTTTCACTCGCACATACAGCATGCAGCGCGTGGTCACGATGTTATTACCCTTGGACTTTATACGAAACATGAGGGCGACGGTGACGGTCGGAATGCGCCTTGAGTGTCCATATAATTGTTTTCGCAATAATACAATAAACGTATCCGGCAACTGAAGCGTCCCGTCGCCCATTACTTTCCGCAAAAGAAGTATCAAAATCGAACTTTCACCATGCGACAATTCGCTGCGTCGTAACAATGTATCTTTTTTTTCTTGGGGGCGAAGGCACCAAAATGAAAAACAAAAAGAAACGCATAGGAAAGTATGTTGGTCAGAATCGAATGCCTACTTCGGGCACCTAATGGGGCTACGGAAGGAATGCCGAAGAAAACATGAGACGCTTGGTCCACTGAGAACCATACGCATACTGCTCAGTATCCTACACCGGCGAAACAAGACTTTCCCGAAAGGTTCCGCTCAAGGAACGCGGTGCAATCCTTCGAGTCCCCACAGTGATGGCGGCGAGCGACCATTGTTTTTTTTTTTCTCGTCTGCTAGCCAGAAAGCGTCCAAAACTCTGTCAGGTGAAAATCCACTCGTCCAGAGCAAACCGAACGCGCACCGTAGTGCACCGTGTGGTGGTCGGGGCCATACGAGAAAAACGTATGCGCTCTGGTTGGCTCTGGCAGGCCGCGGGTAGGGTAGCGAGAACAAAAAAAAATTGAAGCGGCTCAATGTGACCTCGCGAATAAAAGTCAAAGTAGAAAAAATAAAAAAGAACGTAGTTACTTTGGCTGGCTTTAGTGTCTTGACATGGATGTTCTGGCGTAGGTTAAAAAAAATGTTGATATTTTTTTATGTGACATGACGGCACAAATGAACCACCCCAACGCTTCGTCTCATTGGACCTCGCTGCGTGCTTTGTCAGCTCGTCTGCCACTGCTTTGATTTGGCTTGTCTGATTGTACGTTCCGATGTAAAACTTTAGAAAAGTCAATGAACCTTTGGCGTCAAATGTTTATAACAACATTAAACCCACAAAGTTCCGCAATTGAAAATCTAAAGCACAACTTTGGAAATGTCAATGCACCTTTCCCATCAAGAGCTTATGAGATCTATACCCATAAAGTTTCGCAATTGATATCCATGCGCTCCATAGATTCCGTGGCCTCAGTGAGATTCCGCGGCGAGCCCGCTCACCATCAAAGCGCCCTTGAAACTTTGTGCTCGGATGGGACTGCTTGGCGTTATGTGACTCCCGGTGTATGGTCGTTGCCACGAAATCCAGCCCGAGTTCGCAATCTTCGCGGTTAGATGTCTTTTCGAGCGCCAAAAGGCATGCTAGACAAAAGCCAGAGTGATTTCCGGCGCCGGGGGTCACTTTGGTTGGCGGTCCATGGACAGCCCGAAAAAATTTCGGGGGGGGCTGAAGCCCCATAAGCCCCCCCCCCCCCCTGGCTACGCCCCTGGCGACGGTGTACCATTACCACGAGTTTTTCAATACAAATATTTAGGCGTCATTTTTAAACCCACCTTGTCTTGGTCCAAACATATAGATTACGTTTGTTGTAAAGCGTTAAAAAAACTTGGTTAGATCCGCCGGACTTTGTCTGCTGCTCCAAGGGACACTAAATTAGTAGCGTACAAAACACTGATTCGTCGAATTTTAGAATATGCTTCCTTCGTATGGAACCCATATAAACAATGTGAAATTGTAATTGTATCGACTCGGTCCAGAGGAAGGCTATTCGTTTTGTTTACCGTCGCTTCGACCGAGACTTTTCACCGTCAGCTGCTCTTGCGGAATTAAACCTCCATTTTTTTTTCTAGACGGCGGCACATATAATCTCTGAAGATTTCCTATTCTTATAAGAACTCTTTGTCACCTATCAGATCCCTCCCTTTTAACGCCTGCTTGCCCGACTTCAACTAGAGCTTATCATGCCTCTAATATCAGATCACTCCATCCACGCACTAACACTTTCAAATACAGTTTTCCACCCCGCATGATTGAACAGTGGAATTTGTTACCTGCCGAAGTTCGTTTGTTACCCATTTCTCAATCTTTAAATGCTATTGCTGATGTATAGTTCCTTTACATTTTTATATTTCTATGTTCCTGCTTCTGCATATCATAATTAGTTTTACTCGCATGTACACACCCACTCCTGCCATAGCCCTAACCGGCTGCAGTATGTATAAAAAAAAAACAGTTGGGGTGCTATTAGGGCAAAAAGTTGACCTGTTGCATCTGCAGTAAGGCAGTCAAAAAGCGTCAAAAATGGTTCATAAAGTGCATCAGTGGGCTGCTGACGTGGTTATTGATAGAGCCGTGTTGTACTTCAGTCGTCGTCCACTTTACTTTCTTTAAGAACAAGTAAACACGACGCACACCAGTGTTACTTTGAGCCGTGTTTGATCAGTTAGGTAAATGAACTGTATAGACAGACCTCGGTCTCAACTACTTCTATTGTTTCAACCAACGTAAATCGAAGTCCAAGGTTGACTCAATCCGTTGGTAAAAACCGTTCGAGAGCGGACGTTGTCGCTGCTCTCGTGTAGCCGAAAGTTAGAGTTACACCAAAGAATAGTTGATTCCGTCCCATTTCATGTTTCGGGGTAATCGGAGCGCCAGTAGTTCGTGTTCGCGCTGCCGCCTTTCGCTCTTCCACAGTCATGGGGAACGCATCATTTTCTTGGTCGTTGCGTTGAAGAGACCGTGTCGACCCAGCGGTGACAATGTGCCTCATTGCATTTTTCAAAGTCGATTTCTGCCTTCCCTTCACGCGCGGATCGTGCTCGAACTTGGCGACAAACACAGCTCAGAGATCTTACGCAGGAGTGGAGAACATTGCCGAAGAGCGCTCGCCTAATTGGCTGGACGTTCCTCATTTGTAAGTGCCTTCGGGTACTGTTTCCACTGATGAGATACACAAGCTTGGTAGCGAGAGAAGGCTAATTTCAATCAGCAGCAAGAGAAATGTTTATTTGATGACGGGACTATTTTAATGAACGATACTGTCTCGTAACTGTGTCTTGCCGTCGAAGTGGAGGAGGCAGTTCGGTACAAGCTTGCGGTGTCCCACGTGCCTCACGGCACAGATGCACATGAATAGCTAATGCTCTACTAAGAAAGGAACGAGGGACGTCTTTTCTACTTCCACATGAACATTTAAAATTTCTAAACTGTTCACGAACATTTGTTTTTGTGTATTGTATGTGTGTGTGGTGAACTTTGGAACTGTCGTCACTATACTCTTTTCTCTATCTTTGTTTGAAAGGTTTACATCGCTTAGAGAACTAGAATTCAAACAAAAAGAGCTGCCGGCGCCATCGAAAGGAACCAGCATCTCCTCGAACGCAGATGACAATAACAAAAAAAAAAAAGAAAGCGAAGAACATCCGCAGTAGTCCTCAAAACGCTCCAGCCCCTTTAGTGCATGATCCGTGAAGTCACGCACAATGTACCAGTGTAATATCAAGGCTCAGAGATGGAGCGAGAGAAAAAAAATACCTTGAATATTTGCTGTGTCCATCAGGCTTTCGCAGCCTGCAGCACAGTTTACATAGCACGGCAGACAGGAGCAGATACCAACAAGTGTCGTCGCGCGTATTCAGCTTGAGCACGTGCGCACCCGTATACGCACATTAAGCCATCATGTCCGGCCTGTTTCCGGACATCACTTAGATGGCACACTCAGCGACCCAGACTAATGGGTCGGGACAACACTCCCTCACCGAAATGGGGAGGCCAGTTTCCTGTCTCCCAGTTTGTGTTTGGGCGGCAGCGGTACGACAGCGATGCAGTGTACATACACGGGTTCGGGCGGCAAACAAACTGCTCTCCTGCCGGCCTCGTTAGGCAGCCCTGGCGCCTCGATTGCTCTTTCTACCAGTCGCTGCTTCCTGTTCCACTACATGAGTATTTTGTTAGGAGCATCGTTCACCGCAAGAGCCTGAGTACCAAAATGCATTCGCTCCATTCGTTAACGCAAATTGCTTCGCCTCCGCGCTCACTTCTTTTGCTCATGTTTATGTGCCGGAGGAGCGAAGGGCCACGCGACATGGGAAAGTGGAAAATCAAGTAAGGTAATAGCAAAGCAAACTGTGCGCGAGAAAACATGTGCGTGCGAACATAAAAGAAAAAAGACAATAGAGCGATGAAATAAACATGCAAAGAACTGTTAGCAGGAAAAACAAAGGTGCAGTAAAGGCACCCCCTTCATTTCGTAGCTTATAAGGCTGCGCCGCTGGTGCTGAGATTTCGCAGTAACCGGCAATTTGGAATGCACGATTTGTGTAATTTATGTCTGATGGCTGCTTAACGTCATAATTACGTCCCTAGTACATGGTGTGCTGACAAATTTCTGGTAACTAGCCGCACCTTGGGCGCATCATACTGGTCATACAACAGTTATTTATGCTGGAAGTAGGGCTGCAACACATCCTTTGGCACAGGGTATAGCCAGCCGGTACTTACACTGGCTAACCTCCCTATCTTTCCCTCTCTTTCTTTCTCTCCTCAGCGTTGTTTTTCACTAGTGGCTCTGCAATATAATAGGTCACGGCTTGTGGAGGATCACGCAACTGCAAATATTAACTGAGTACGTAAATGCAGTGGTGTGTTAATTGAGCCACAGTTTTGCACTGCAGTTGTGGCCGTTCCACTGCGGTGTAGTCGGCAGCGTAAGAGATGACCTTTCCGTCAGAACTGTACATTGTGAATCTTCTGTGCCATTTCTGAGCTTACTCTGGTACCATGCTGAAGTAGGGGCCCATCGGAGCTTGTGTTCGCTATTGCGTGGCAATGGTAGCGCATAGCTTGCTTGGTGATATGGAACGGCAGTAGACACTAAGGAAAACTGCACCCTTAAGGACGTTTTCTCGTGTCGGTAACTCAGTCCACTACACCCATAAAAAAGTATGTTCGTTTTGGAATTGCAACCTTTCCCCCAACGCGTGTTTTGCCAAAATGGGCACTATGTTTAAATTTTTTTCAGCGATATCTTTCATTCTATCAATACCCAAATATTTCGCACGTCCGCCGCAGTAATGCCGAAGTGTTTCTCGGAACGGTTATAAAAAATAAATTCCCCACAATGACGATACTCACTAATGCGAAATTTGAGCGCCAGTCTATACGTGCTTTCATTTAGCGATGTATTAGCTGGCGCGGAGAACTGTCTCGTGCGGCCAATCGCAAACGGCGCGAACTGCTGCGCGACTGCCTCGCTAATCTGAAGATCGCGAGAGGCGTCGCGCGGCTGACGCGTGCACCACGGGTGCGATTCACATCAGGCGCTGCAGACATAGCTCTGCTCATGCTGCGCTTTGTTTCCATATATGGTGTTGGTGGACGCGCTCGCCGCATGCCTTATTGATGGCGTCATCGGTAAACAGACGGTGCGCATTACTCTGGCGCCATCTTGTAGCGATCATCGCCGCAGAACACGCCTTGTGCGGCACTAGACTTTTCTTCTCACGCTTTCGCCGTGCACTCCTCCTCCCCTTTCCGCCTCATGGTTCCGCTGCGCCCCCCTCTTCCGCTTTCCTCCTCGGGCTCTCTTCGCTATCATCGTCTTTGATCCCCTGCTGCATTCCGCGTTCGCTCTTTCACCCTTCGCTGTGCTCGTTCGCTCCATTACTGCGAGGCACGTCGACGCTCAGCGCAGCAACAGGCGCTCAAGAGCTGCACTCTAAGAATAAAGCACCGAAAAGAAAGCCGCGAAGCCTGGATTCGAACTGCGGACCTACAGTTTGAGAGTCGGACATTATTCATCTCGACATCTCTACCAACATAATTACGCGGAATAATAGGGCGCCTTAAGAGTGCAGTAGCGCTTCTAGCTGCTCTGACAGTCTGACACCGCGCTCTTTAGTGCTTCAGTTTATCTACAAAAATTAGCACTACGGTGAAACAATTAAAGCGACACTAGCAGTAACATGTGAAAAGCAGGAAGGAGACAAGAGGCCAAAGTAAATATGTATCTGCTCTTTATGACTGTGGCGTGCCACCTCCACAATAAATGCCCTGTACTTAGCGGTAGAAGATTGCACCGAACGCATCTGGGAATGTTCATTCTGTAACCCACACTGCATGAAACAGCGCAAGGCTTACTTCGCGTAATATTGCGCCGGCCCCCGTTGCTACACGAAAGAGCCTGAAGGCCTATTATTGGCTGATGCGCTATTATTTTCTGACAATTGGTAACTGACATATAATACAACACTGAGCTGAAACAACCTAAACGAACCAGTGGTAAGCCCGAAAGGAAGAGCATGAAATAAAAGAAAAGAAAATATGCAGATCCCACGCACTGTGTGAATCGATGTAAGCGAAGCTTTGTCTTTTGCTTGCGTTCATTGACGTTATTTGACGGTGATATACTGACGGCATATGACAGTCGTGACGTGATGTCAAATGTTACCTTGCCTGCTCCGCTTGTGTTTGTTGTTCTTGCTCCGTTCGACGATTTATGCGAGCCTTCGTCTCCTCGGCACTAAGTGCACGCTTCGGCGCCACTCAGGTTTCTGCGCTGTAGCTCACAAAACTTCCTCCTCTCTCTCTGTCTATTCCCTAGCTAACATTCTCCCCACCTCCTCCCTCTGCTGTCGTTGCTGTTGCGCGTTAGCATGGGACAAGCGCGACAGCTGCTGGGGGGGCGGGCGGTATTCTGTAAGAGTCCACCTAGTGGACTGTCCATTTCGGCCGCTGCTGATTGGATGCAGCTGTACAAGCTAGAAGGAGACGAGCGCCCCTAGCCAATCAGGAATGGCCGAAATGGACAGTGTCCACCAGGTGGACTCATACAGAATACGTCTCCTGCACTGCATTTGTGGGGGGTCACGCCTAGTTACGGCGTCCAAAGGGCATTGCGCACATGCGACGTGGCGTAAATGTTGACACAAGCTTCTCGGGTCGTATTTCCTTTGTGACACACTCCTGTCATGTACTAACGCGGTAGCGTTAAGGGCCCCGCGTCGCAGAAAATCCGGTGTCGACTCCGCGGGCGTCTCTTGGCGAATAATCATTCTGGACCACAACCGCGCAGGTCCTCGACGTTGCGCACACCTTGTCTTACATTCTTTATAAAGTTATTCCTCGGAATTTTGCGAATGACAGCTCATAAATAAATTTCATGAAAGGAAACACCGACCACGCATGGGTTTTATGTTTTTCTGACATGGTGACGTCTCAGCCACGTCCCGACGCGGCCGGCGTTAGTGGCGTGCCTCTCAACTACGTCCCGACGTGGCCGGCGTTAGCGGCGTGCAGAATCACAGCAGCAGCAGCGGAAAGTCGAGAAAAAAGGCAAAGAAAGCTTTGCTTTAAAAATTGTCCTTCAGTTTCACCATCGCAGACACCATGTACATGAAGTAGCAGGTTGAAATCCATGTAGCCAATATTGTGACCGTATGACATGCTCGAACAACTACTTGGCGCAAACCGCTAGATAATACACACTTGTGGCTGCTTAGCTGCTTGAAATGTTGGAACTTCCCGAGCACCCTTAAGTTCTGCAAGGTGTATGTTTTGAGCAAAACACCTTTTCAGCACCCTGAAACAAATGAAAGGAAGCAGCAAAGGGTGTTCTGCTAACGAATGCACCCATTTTCAATCTTTTCAGGGAATGTAAGGGTGAAAAAATGTTGTTTAGACAACCAATCACCCTCGACGGTGTAATTTTCCTTGGAGTGTAGGGGCCCCCGCACTGGATTGCGCCGAAATGTAACCTTCATGTGCCTCGTCCTTTCCATGGGGGTGATCGTACTTGCTTAAAAGCGTTCATTTGAATGTGGCTTACACGAAACAATACTTAATAAATATGTGGTTGTCCAGCATGCTATACTTTCCCATTTGAAGCGTTGATGAGGACATTGGACTATGCGAGTTTCATTTGCAGAAGCTTTACCAACTCAAGAGCTCGCCTAAGGAACGCTTTAAACCTGTGTCATGACGCGCGTCTTGAACTGCGGAACATACTTCGACGATGGTGGTGTCCTGCCTGTGTTTTTGACGTATCAAATACATTTTTGGCATTCTTTCCAGTATTCCCGAACGTAAATACTTTAAATTCGCGTGGTAGTGCGCTCTGTGTACATCATACATCATTGCATGTGTGTCCTTGCCTTTGTTTCTCTCTTACTTTCTTTATCTCATTCCTCAACACCTATTAAACCTGGAGCAGCATGGGAAACCTTTCGCTAGGCTCACCTCTTCAGTTATCATTACATTTCAGGTCTCTGCCTTAGCGTCTGGGGAAAAAATTCTCACGGTGCATTAACATATATGTGAAGCAATATGTGATTCTTGTGTTACGTCATTGGCTAATGTTGTACGAAAAAATGTCTTCCTTCAAACGAACACAAAATGCACTGGCAAACGAAAAAAGCTATATCGCGCCACGCTCACAAGTGTATTCCTTCACATTTTTTATCCTTCTAGCACCTTTCAAGAATAATATACGAAATATCGATGGTCTCATTGTCTAGCGACAGTCGTCTGCTTGCCTGGTTCAAATATTCCTCTATTGCCTTTACGTAATATTAGCCTTCTCTGAAGCCACTCTTTCGACGAGTCTAGGTAGCTAGCCGAAGACGACAGATACCGACGAAAACTGGGAACTCAGTAGGAATATGGGTCTTTCTTTGAGGACGTATTCAGAGAACGAATAACGAACACTCGGCCGTGACGTTATACCGTTAAGTTGCGTCTCATGGCCACCGCAGAGTGAGCCCTTGGGAACGAAGAACGACCCCTCGAAGAGGTGTTACGAAGGAGCAGGCCAGTGGGGAGCTTAGCACGCCGCAGAAAGTAGATCGCCCCGAGTGCTATAAAAGAGCGGTCGTTTCGCTCGCCAATAGGACTGATTTACGAGTTGCTGTCGAGCTACTGTCGTCGGACCGGCGCCGCCCGCTTTGAGGTTGCACCTGCTACTGCGAAGCGCCAACGCAATGGCTAGCAACCGCTAGCGCTGTGGCTGTCTTGCTGCAAATCGTATAGCGGAATTCGCGCCTCTCGGGAAAAGCGCGAAAATAAATGTTCGAGCGTTGGAGTTGTTGGCGATAAAAACGAGCGAAATGCCGCGAAAGCAGGAAAATAACGCTCTACCAGATAAATGTGCATGCGTCCTATCCAAGCGGATGCAGCGGCCTGGATAAGCAATTTCGTGGCTGGCAGTGACAGTTAAAAGGACGAGAGTGGGCCCCGTTGATGGAAACGCGTGTAAATCAGAGGCGACTTCTTAGTGGGCATGCGGCAATTCCACACTACTCAGCCGGGCGTGGAGAACAGACCTAACAGCCTAAAACACACTCGCGCGCTCGCACACGCACACACACACACACGCACACGCACACACGTACACGTACACGCACTTACACACACGCACGCACACGCACGCACACGCACGCACACACACGCACGCACACGCACGCACACGCACGCACACGCACGTACACGCATGTACACGCACACACACGCACACGTACACGCGCATACACGTACACGCGCACCAAAAGAAACATCAATCGGGCTTTGTCTCTCAATATGGCTTTGCCAGCCCGCATGAATTAAACTCACTGATTTTTACATATTGCTGTCGCAAACGATCCCTGTTCAACGCCTTTCCCAGTGAAGACAACCTTGAGCGAGATTCTGCCTATAGATAAGGGTAGATTAACTAATGGTAAGACTAGTTTCCCCTTTGAAGTATTGTCTTGTACAGAACCGCAAGGAATGCTTAACACAGAAGTAACATGCATACACATAGACTTTTTGCACCGTGTGCGCACAATATTGTGTTACCTGCACATTTCCTGCGAGCAACGTTAAAGGACGGAGTGAATGAGCGAGATGCGCATGCACGCTGAGCGTGGTGTATGCTGCTCCCTCACCCAAACCTTTGGGACTGTTTCCAAGTAAAAATCATGCTTAGATGCAGTATGTTAGCTGTTAGCAGTATGTTAGTTTGTCGCTGGAGACGCCAGTTATCCCTTACAGTCTGGTGCATCAGAACAAAAATAACTCAGGCAGGTCCTCATGGATAGGTCCTCTTGAGACATTGCAACTTGTTTTAGGTTGCCGCGCTGAGATCATCCACAGATTGCGCTATGGTTGCACCTGTCTACCTGTTACTTTGTTGTCTATGAGCACGTACGTCACAACACGCTAACACTTTGGCGAGTGCTTAGAGTAAATGGAATTCAATACTGGAAATGGCGCCTAAGTAGAAATGCTTACGTGTGCGCCGAGCTAGATGCTATCACGTTCGTACAGTATTGGCTAGAGAAGTGACCTCCTCTTGATACGTTATGCGTTGTATTTGGCCGCTCCGCGGTCAAGGGCAGATTACGCAATGAGTTAAAGCATGTGTAACGCTCGTTATTCCCTGAGAGAGCATTGGGCTGACGTCTGTACACCGCTACAAGTGACGGGATAAGGAAACATGTGTAGAAACATCAGGGAGGCCGGGAAGTTAATAACACTTTGTTCAGCTTGATATCTTACACGTAATAAGTGGTATGAGTTTACGAAAAATGAAGAGAAGACTTTATTTCGGATCAATGATGAGCCCTGGACAAGACGCAGCGAGTCTACAGGCGGGCGCTGAAGTCTATGGCGCACGAGTACTCTACGATAGCTTGTCTGGCTTCATCGGCCGACCAGCTGTGAGGCCAGGATCTCAGGACCTTTGCTTTGGTAAAAGACCCATCGTTTGGTGAATTCGAGGAGTACAAATATGTCTGGCATTGTGACGGGAAATGGAAATACTTCAGAAAGAAGGCGCTGTCGAATTAGATTTAATTGCATTTCAGATTGTCTTTAGTGCTTTGTATACTTTGTGGTGCAAAATACATTTCTTGAAAATGTACAGAAGAAAAGAAGACAGTGGCGCTACACTGTCTTCCTTTCTTCTGTCCCTTTTCAAGAAATGTATTTTGCGCCACAAAGTATACCTATATAATCTAAGCACCAACTTGCCCAAGAAGAAGTCCTTTTGGTTTAGTGAATTGTTTTGCATGAAAAATAGACCCTCCTCCTACCCCGTTGAGGTTTTCTTCTATAACATATTGTTGTCTACAAGTGCGAAAAAAAAAGCGTGGAGATATGAAAGAGGACGAGGAAGACGATAACTGCGCAGTGGCTATTTGAGCTGTTCGTATAGCCGCCCTTCAAGTCGTAAATAAATATTTTCTAATGCTAGTAAATATATGTATATAAACCTTCATTTTAAACGAATAAATTCTCAATTGTAGCGGGGTGTCATTTTGTTTATTTCAGTCCCTTGTGTTCAGTACTCTGCTTAAGTGAAATACATATCGCTACGAACTTGCTCAACTTGCTCAAACGGGAGGCTAGCACTCCTACTGACATTGTCATCGGCAGCGACTTCCAGGAAGTGACACGAACACTGACAAATAATTCATTTTTTAATGTGCACCTTTCTAGGTGAACCCTCCTGTACTTTACTGACAGTAGTTACCATTGTGTTGTCTTGCAGAATAGCTCACACTCATTTCAAAGGCGTGGATATGAACGGGAGTGAGCGAGTGCCGGTGAAAGGTATGTGGATCTGAGTACGAACATGAATGATTCCCGGTGAGTGTGAATGGCCGTCAGTATAGACGTGCTAGAGTACCTGTGAGCGTGTGTAGAGGGGGAGTGTATGAGCATGAAGGCCGAAAAGATAAAAAAAATAATGGTGAGTAAGTATACTCATCTACTGTCGACCTATGCATGCAGGGTAGCTTTCATATAACGAATTTCCTTATATGTAGGGCAAGGGTATGTAAGGGTCTGTACAACTCTTACAGCTGTGCCGGTTGCCGGATCTGTTCTCGACGGAAATACGCGGTAAAATAAGGAACTGTACGTAAATGTATTAGTGCAACAAATAGACTCCTTCAAGAACATAACTCCTTTATTAGAGCGAATCTTTCTGTGTGTTCTTTCCCGAGGTTTGTCACATCTCATCCGTTGTCCGTTTCTTGCCGAATGAGGTAGTCGGGTCTTCTGGGCTAATGAAACACGAAACTTGTCTGATCCCGGAGATGGCGTGACAAACGTGGGCCGATCCCTCAGACAGCCTAACCCGTGGTCGCGTGGAACACGCGCGCCGCGAGGTGGGAGCGTCCACGTCTTGCTGTTATGTCGGGCACGTACGCACTAATCGATACGCTGCCGAATCACGATGATAGTAAGTGAAAACTTGTTATCAGCTAACAATGTTCGCGGCCTGTCACGAATGTAACGTCCCCATCGCCCAGTAATCCATATGAACAACGAAATGCGATATGTTGCACGGGCTATAGAGAATCACTTCGTATATTCCATAAAAATATTGTATGACATATATTATGGTATTATAGAGTACGACAATTATGGTGTAGGATGCCAGCAATCGTGTGCGTCTGTCTCGTCTCTTTCGTTCGTTCGTGAACTGTATATTATTATGAGTACTAAATATAGCCCGGTCACTAACCTCATACTACGGTATATGCAAATGTGAATACGCATACTTCGGTATATGCAAACTTCGCCGCTGCCGCCAGACCCGAAAGCGTTCCCGCATAATTGCATACCCGTCCACATTTATCTCCTTCCTGACATTTTCTCATAGGCGATGTAATCTTTTGCGGAAGCCTACGTTAACGAAACGTCACCCGAATGCGCCGCACGCGAGGAACTCCGACCACAGCGTGCGCTGCGAAAAAATAGCGACGTTACGTGAACACGCGAAGTTCGCGAGTGGAAAAAAAAAAAATTAATCAGGAAAGCGAGCGCCACCGCGACCGCAAACACTGCCCGCACTCCACCGCGTCGAGTCCGCACTCAATTCGTCTTTGCCGCGTTGAACGCCGCGTGGCAGAGTAATGACCTGCCGGGAATCGCCACCGCCTCCCGCGCTGCGTGTTTCCGCATAGCAAACAGGGCACCGCTGGCCCCCGTGTACTCCTGCGCGCGGCACCGTCTAGCTTTCCAGTCCCTTGCTTTTTTTTATATATTTCTGCTTTTTTGCGGTGTAGCGCGGCACCACGTCCATTTGCATGATTGATATTTGTCGCTTTGTTTGCGCGGCCCAGAAAGGAGCGGCCGCGCCGCGTGTTTAAGGATGTAACTCCAGGCGGCAGCGCTGACGATGTAGCCTCGAACGAGCCGGCGGGTTAAGGTTTCAACATCGCCGACGAGCACGTTGCCAGCTTCCCCTGCATGCTCGTGGGTGCCCCAAACTACAAGCAACGATTAAAAAAACAACGACAAAAACAACAACAACAACTTCGGGTCGATATTAGAAGCGACCAGTTGCACTGGCTTTACAGCCAGCGTTTCTGACATATTACGGTTCGTACAGACGGTCGCCATTCTTACTAATTTGCCTTCGTTAACACATGTGAGCACTCGTGTTTCGTTTCATGTATTCTGTCAAACGGCTTAACTACGACATCGTAACCTACTATTTTCATTTCTAAGTGCTCGCGAAAATAAATGCCGGCATATATTGCAGGTGTGTGCCGCAAGTTGTACTTGAAAACTTCACAAGCGCTATGCAATCACAGTCAGGTAAAAGCAAACATAATCGTCTGCACACAATGGCAGAATGCTACTACAAGGTCGACGAATTTAAACACCCATTTTTTTTTTTCTGTCTGCAATGCGGAAATGCAACTCATTATATTGCGATACAACAAGCACGAACTCTGTGCCTGAGTTCGGTAAAAAAATCTGAAGGTTCTAAGTATAAGTTAATAGCCGGCACATTCAAGCATTTCCCCACGCTGACTGTCCAACCGCGAAGGTTTCTTTATATTTGTATCACATGATTGCCTTTCTTTCCTTGTAATTTAAGAAACATTATTCTTGTATGTTCGAATTAAGTATGTGGTACGCAAGTGGACATTTGCAGCTGTGTATGTATTGCAAGGGGCATATATATATATATATATATATATATATATATATATTCATTGTGCAATGTACGTCCACTATTTCCACCTGTTATGCACTCGATCGAGAGCTGTGACTATTGTTCAAAAAACAAACACAAATGACAAACTATTTGCGGGTGCGGCGGAGAGAGCACAATGCACGCATCCACCTAAAGGGTTCAGAAAGGAGCTGCTTCTTCGAAATCTAGCAATGAATGCACGCTCCTGTATGCCCCTCCCCCCCCCCCCCCTTTCTATTGCAGTCCTTCTGCTTATTACACGTATACACATGTACCGAAATGGACAATGTTATTACCTTACTTTTCTTTCCTGCTTATGTCTCTCCTATGACGCATTTCTGCTTAGTTCTGTATGGCCAAACGTGTCGTGAGAGATAGAGAAACAAGCTTCAATGCTATGCTGGAGATGTTAGCCTGGCTGTTCGCCTGACATGCTACTCCAGGTGCTGGGCGATGATTATGATATATACAGTGATAATAAGTGCCTTACAGTCACACGCACGCGCACGCACGCGCACACGCACGCACACGCACGCACACGCACGCACACGCACGCACGCACACGCACACGCACACACACGCACACACACGCACACACACACACACACACACACACACGCACACACACGCACACACACACACGTGCACGCACACGCACACGCACACACACGCACACTGAATGTCAGCAGCACGCTCGTTGGTCGAGAATGTGCTGTAGTGACAAACTGGAGTCCCGTTGAAGGTTCAGAACACTCAGAACAAATTGAACGTTGAACATTCAGAGCACATGTATAGCGAACCCGTGAGTTGAATGTTATACGCCTGAAGTAGTTTGTGTTGGCCACGTTAAGTCTTATGCGGTGAAGGCATGTTTGGTCTCATCTGCTAAGGCCGCGCGGCATGTAAAAGTCGCACGATGGATCTATTTTGTATAGGGGTCTGTACTGGTGGCTAGCATCTGTCCAGAGGGATCGCTGGAGACGTCAAGCCTGTACAGATAACAGTGTCTCCGCGTCTTTTCTCGAGAAAAGTATCTGGACCATTCCTCTCAAAGTGTCGGGTCCAGCTTTGGCAGCATGGTCAGCCTGGACGTTGCCTTGTATTCCGTAGTGGGCTTATAACCACTGCAGCACAAGGCTGTGATGCACTTCGCAGGCTATATTGCATAAACGTCTGATGTCCATTACGAGTTGTTCCTGCACTCGTGGTGACATCAGGGACTGCATGGCCATTCTTGGGTCGGTGAAGGTGACCCAAGACTCAGCTGTTGGTTCTATGATGTAAATAGAAGCTGCCCGCAGTGCAGCTAGTTCAGTGGTTGTAGTTGTAGTGCGGTGACTGAGAGTGGCATAGATGGTAATACTCGCAGACAGAATCCCCATACCAATGGCAGATGGCGTGGACGTAACGGAGCCATCAATGTAAAGATGACGGTGAACAATGTAGCTGGTGATAACATGCTCTAGAGAAAAATTTGTCACTTCTGGACCAGGAGAATTTATTCCGCTCTCAAACGTATCGTGGCACGCACAGAAAGTGTGTGCTTAGGGTCGCTTGCGTGCAACTGCAAGAGCATCACATCCAAGCAGAACGGGTCATAAACAGTAAAACAGCGTGATAAGTCAAAGAACGTGCGGATAGCATTATACTTCGGCCATGTTGTAAAGCATCATACGATCAATACTTTTCCACCCAAATGCAAACACGTCGATGACGAGGTTTTTGACTGCGATAATCATAGAGCGTGTACATGCCTGTAAGGAGAGATCCGCGGGAATGCTTCACTTAATAGCAGCAAGAAAAGATTTAGCTTCCTACTAACTCAAATTAGATGTCTTATAAAAGTCGGTAGCTGTAAAAAGGCCACTTCACATCAACTAGGGGTAATGACAAAACAGAGGCGGAAGCCTTCAGCCTAGTACACGGGATAAAAATGTCGGTTAAAACATAAAAAGGCACTAATTTTCCACATAGGAATACAGACGTGATATATCTAGGGTATGAGATTCTCAAACGAATTTGTTCTAAGGATAGGATATGTGAATAGTTCGGAGAGCGTGGCTAGGTTGACAAATATATTCTAGCAACGGCATTCATAAGCCAAGGTTTCAACGCTTCTTTGTTTCGCTCTTCAAATCACCATTTTTCTTGGCATGAAATAATGAATTTGGTCTAGCCACTAACTTTTTCTGGCGTCTGGTGTTTTCGCTCCTTAGTGCGGGCTCGTGGAGATCATTAAAGCACTCGCATTTTTCAAGGCCCACTCAAAATTCAAACGCTCACTCAGAATAATGGACCTCACTGACGAAAACAGCCTGCATGTTCCGGGACTGTCGCCGAGAATGCACATTCTTTATTTTTTAAAATTTGAGAAGCTACCAATAATTTGTCAGCATGAAAAGGCTACAGGATCCACGCGCTGTAGAATCTTGCAATTTTTTTCTGTGGTGTGGTGCTTTCTTGTTTAACGACCATTTGCGATTGTGAAGCCCACGACCAAGTCGGACATTACCCCAGTGAAACGCCGGACTCCCACATTGCACAAACCGGTTGCGCAATGTGGTAGCAATTATCTGTCGCTTTCTTTCTGTACACTCCTAGGAGATGAGGGCGTGGAAAGCAGTTGCACCCCTGTGCGCAATGCAAGAGCAGTGCTATGCAGCCCTTTCTTTCGTACATTCGTATAATATGATGTCTTCGAAAAAAAACGTGCATCTTGTAAACTTATACTGTGCTTCCGGCATGTCTCATGTACGTAATTGTATTTCCTGGAAACACGTTTCTTCTGTTCCTTTGTGTGGTAGCTCGGCCCTGCAATGACACCTTGGCTCTTATGGAAGATGTAACGTGTACCCTCACAATTCCTGTTGTTACCTCTTTATGGTACCGTGCAACATTTTAGTTAGAACTTGTTGCGCAACGTTCCGCGAAGAACACGCGCACGCGCACGCGCACGCGCACGCGCACGCGCACGCACACGCACGCGCACGCGCACGCGCACGCACACGCACACGCACACGCACACGCACACACACACACACACACACACACACACACACACACACACACACACACACACACACACACACACACACACACACACACACACACACACACACACACACACACACACACACACAACGCGCGCGCGCGTCCTTCCTACTAATTTTCCTCTGCCTGTTCTTATTAGTGTAAAGAAACGTTCCAATGTAGAGTGGATAAGAAATGACCTAACAAATAAATTCATCGAGATCCTCTTTATTACCTAGGTTGTCTAACTAGTTCTATTTAATAGCTATTATAATATCAGTGACCGCGTGTTTGTGATGAGGCTGCGTTCAGCCCATTAGGCGTGGTTATATATATCACAACTGCGTTCATGAGCCAGTGGCTTGCATACTGTTCTGAGCTTGCGAAAGATCGTACGCATCAGGGGTGCACTTAGAAAAACGCAAATAATTTATGTCGCTTTTGTTAGGTGACGTATTTCTTTTAGGGGAACCTGTCAGCTCTTTCTGATTTTTTAACAGCGTTGCGTAAATTCGCGATTTCCTGAGACGTGTCCCCAACTCGGGAAGTCCTGGATTAGATTGGATTGGAGCCAACTTTATTTATGCCTGCAGTTGGGCGCTCGCGCGCCCCGACGAGGGCCTACGTCATCCTCGAAGTCGCCGTTACTCGGCGCGGGTCTCCGCTCGCCGTTGCCGGCTCGCTGGGTCCGTGCCTTTCGAGCGCCTCGAGGACCTGTTGGACGGCCCAGAGCTGATCGTCTCGCTCGTAGCTCTTCACGGCTGCCTCGAGCCGCGGTGGGAGTGTTCTTGATTTAGCGTCTTCTGGATATTTAATGCAGTCCCACAAGATGTGCGTGTAGTCTGCGGTCTCCCTCCGGCAGACTCTGCACATATCTGTCGAATATGTCTCGGGGTACATGCGATTCATCAGTCTCGGGCTCGGTAGTGATCCGGTCTGGAGCTGTCTCAGTACTACCGCCTCCGCTCGACTTAGTCTCGGGTGCGGGGGTGGGTGAGTCCTGCGAGCCAGGCGGTAGGCCTTCGTGATTTCATTGTAATCCGTCATGCGGTCCTTGGTTCCGAACCACGTCGGTCGGTCTGTCGCCGGGGCGCGGTTGGTTAGCGCTCGCGCCGCTGCGTGTGTCGTCTCATTATGGTTCTCATTGCGTTCCGACGCGTCGCCCGCGTGCGCCGGGAACCATTTGAGTCGTACTTTTCCTTCTAGTTTGACCGCTCGCAGTACGCGCTCAGCCTCCCTGCAGATTTGGCCTTTGGCGAAGTTTCGCACCGCCTGTCTTGAGTCGCTCTGCACCGTGTGGCAGTCTGCGTCGGCGATGGCCAGGGCGATGGCTACCTCCTCCGCTTGTTCCGCTCCGGTGCTTCTCACGCTCGCTGCCGTCCTCGTGGCGCCGGTTGACGCCTCTATCGTAGAGAAAGAAACCTTTCTCTATGCCTCTATGACGACCGCTGCGAAGGCGTTCCGTTGGTATTCGGCCGCGTTCACGTACCGCGCGTGTTCGCCGTTGGCATGCTGGTCGATGAGAGCCTGGTCCTGGTTTCTTAATTGCAACTTGGACAAAGTTGGGAAGCGAATTAAAGACGCTTCACTGAATAATTCAGATATATATGTGACTCACAGAATAATGAAACTGCGTAGGCTCATTTTGTTGGAAACTCTGCCTCCCTTTCTTCGCATGTCCGAAAGGGATGGGAGAAGCGTCCGTGGCTTGGCAACAATGAGCAATTATTCAGCGTTGTGGACAGCTCGCGTATACGCCCGTCGCGCTTAGCTTCTTTCGGTTTCCTCTATCAAAGCGACAAGTTTTGCCATTAGAAGTAGGACATTGCTTTTGAACAGATGATGCTCAGAAATTCTCGCGCTATTGCAACGCTAATGATACTATGAGATTTAATATGCGAGCTTGAAATTTCTTATGAAACGCGCCTTTTTAAAAAAAATCCGCACAATTATTCGGCAACGGGCATGCGTGGGTGTTTGTGTGTTGGTCTCTACGTACTGGTGTGCGTTGTTTCTTTTACTAGTGCATATCGCGACATATAGTCTTTACAACGACGATGAGTGAAGGCAAGTATATTATCGTCGGATCCAGCTTCTTTGACGATGTACTGAACGTTGAATATTTAAATACCTAAGCTATTGCTTCTCCCACAGTGCGGTCATATGAGTATGAAACTCTCCGTCAAGCACAAAATAATAAGTTCATTTGGTTCTCACTCGTCATCGCAACTTTCTGCTTTTCGCTAAACTTTAAACTCACTCTTTGACTATTCCGGAGAGCACATATTGCTTAAGTAAACAACTTATAGCGACGACCGAAACTGATATAAGAGGAGCGTGAAAAAAGCTATAGATCAAGGCTTCTTGACTTCAAGGCGGATGCTGGGTCTTGAGCGTCGAAACAGCGCGAAGTCCGGAACTTTGTATTTATATATTTTCAAAACAACCGGCTTGCTCTCTTAACGGTTACCCACCCACTTTACTTCATCAACAGTCTTAGTTATTTATTGTAACTGCCAACACTAAAAGATTACCCGCCATATCTACCGCTATGATCTGAAAATTTGCACTTTTTTCCCATTATCTCTTTTCTATCTTCCTGTACAACTTCTTCTATGACCTGTTTTTCCCTTTGTTTCATTCAGTAACAAGTAGGCAACTGCACGTGGACTAAACTCTCTACTTTTCAATATGCTTTTCAATAAACAGATTCTTTCTTAGGCATCACTGGCTCTTCCTGCTTCCAAACATTGCACTTTCATGCCAACGGAGTTTTGTGTTGTACCTGCTTCATCGCCGCCTGTTGCCACCACTTTCTTTTTTTTTTTTTTTTGGTGGAAGCTAGGTTTTATATCTTCGCCCGTCTTATTGGCCGCGCGGCGTTTTGCTCTTGCTCCACTACAGATGGTTTCACTCGCGCCATAACAGCAGCGAGAGAGCGGCCCCAAGAAACTTCCGGTCACGGGCCTTATCAGTCCACTGCGCCGGAACACAAAGCGTGCTTTTAAGTGGTTTCACTGTGCGGAAAGCCTATTTTTAAGTTTTGAGATAGAAGACACGCACATAACCCCTTAGGACTAGTACGTAAAATATTCATTTAACTAACGGCAACCTTACTTGTAAAATGGCCGTTATTTGCAGAGGAAGAGTGTTGAAAATCTGCGGGATTAGATTTCAACGCACTCCTGCTACTTGCTATCGCTCTCAAAGCCTTCATTGCTCAATAAATTCAGCGGACTACGTCAGTGAGTAAAACCAGAAGGGAGTGGGCGAGCGCCTCAGAACCATCTGCGCCTCCGAAACTGCCCGTCGGTCACCGTGCTTTACGTTGGTTTGCGCACCTGCTTGCTCCCCGGAAACGCCATGTCCTCAACAGACGCGGAAGCGCTAAACTAGTCAGATACCTATTTATAGGAATATGCCTGATTGCGGCACAGAATGATACTTCACATTGGAACAACTAGGCTTAGCTTCATCCTTCCAAAGAGGTCCCCCGAGAGGTTTGTATAAAGGCACATTCAAACTACCGCAAAAAGAAGAGCCTTTAATGCGTCAAAGCATAGACCTATCTTTTTTAAGGACGCCGCCATATTGCCTACACCGTAGCTCATCTACGAGCCGTCGGCATGCTGCCTTGGGCGAATACTCCGGGTTGTATGCCAAATATGCTTTCGGTGGCAGTTCCTGGCAGTTGTTTTCGGGCCTCGAGCGGTCTATTTAGTATGACGTGCAGTATTCTACCTTGAAAATGGTTCTGTGAGACGTACTGAAATGATTTAACTTTGCATAGCTGGAGTTTCTGCTGCTGGTCAGGCGGACGGAGCACCAAGCGCGATGTGTGCACGCGTGCTTGAGCCTACATTCAGCCTGCGAGATCAGTTGTGCATTTATAAACACTTCTTGCACGAATGTCGCCTTTGGTGCTCAATTCTCCCTGTAACTCCGGGACGTGGTTTAGCAGCAAGGAATAGTTAAGAGACATATACGCGACGACTGTGGCACCGTGGGTACACTTCTGCTACGGAATAAGTTCTGCTGTTCCTTTGATAAGCGTTCAAATTGTTATCTGTCAATACATTGTGCGACTACTTCGTTTGTCGGACGCGGTTCCCGACCACGAATACAATAGTTATAGTAGCAATGCCGCACGTGTGAATCACACTTCTCGAGTGGTCGATCGGCCAGCATCGGACTGTTGGGTTATAGATCTGTTTGTTCTATAGCACATGATCCGGGCATGCGGTATGACCATACGGGGTCTTATTGTGGCATTACCCGTTTTTTTTCCGCATAAGATGGCGCCCAAGTGGACCGATTGACCATTCCACACAAGCGTGATTCAAAATTTATGGCAAGGGGATGAAAACCATTTTTGTTCGTTCTTGTTCGGCCCGGCCTACAGGACCACTCACTCGTTTTACGAAAATTATTTCCTCACAAATAGCTGTCGCACTCGTTTTACCCGATCCCCTTTCGATATCGCTGCTTTATAGAGGGAGGATACAATGCCGAAGCACAAAGCTTTCATGCATCATGCTGATTTACCAACCGCAGTCGCCACTGTGTTGAGCCACCACATCGGTCTCATACAGGAGGCTAACGTAGACATAGCATAGTGACTTCAAGTCTACTAGGCTCGAAATGCCTGAGAACGATGCTGGTGGCTAAGGCTAAGGCAAGTGTTCTCGAACGATCAACGGTTAGATGTTTTGGGGTTGCATTGGGTTGGCTGAAGACGAGCACCCTTATATTTCTATCCCCGCGCCAAGCGATCAGATAGTGCGAAGATTTTTCAAAAAACGCTGGCGATTCACAGACGTCATCGCTCTTCGTCGAGTAGAAACCGATACAGCCAAAATAATTCACAACACGTACACATACCGTGGCTCATGATGCGTGTCGCACATTTGCACAGTAAGGATAAATTTCTGTATACTGGAGTTCTTGCGTCATTCAAAGGCGTTTCCCTGAGACATCGTACGAGTTGCACTCACGTTATTTTTGTTTCGTAGAACGTTCAAGAACATCTTTAGATGGTTCCGCAGTACGCGACGGCCACACATTTAGGCCGCGCCGTGCCGGCTCGCGCAAGCAGGCGAGGAGAAACGGCTCGCGGCGCTCCCTGTCCTCTTCGCCCGATTAAGAGGTGTATATGATGCAATTCAACCTCATGAGCAGCGCTTGTCCTGGTATCCATGCCAGCCATTTCATTGCGCCGTATTGTTTTCTATGCAGTTTTATTTTAGGCCGACTGGACTCTAGTAGAACATTTCATTCCGCAGAAAATTATTGGACTTTAGCCACATCCGTCACTGGCCCAGAGCCACTATTCGTGCGCCGCTGCATTATTTGGGGAACACGGTACTCAGTGACTGATTGTAGTCCTGCAGTGCATCCTACTGTGTGGGGTGGATAAGCGGATGCTCGTCTGGTTGACCTCTCAACCTTTCCGCTCCTTGCTTTCTCTTCCCCCCTCTCTCTTACTTTAACGCGCCAGCACCCAATCTCCCAAGTGCTGTACACGTTATTCACGGTCCAAAAATGCAACATGAATGCTTATGTTTCACGTGCCAAGCAGGATCCATGGCACCGCATACCAAAACTGCCTTCATCATCATCATCATCAGCCTGGTTACGCCCACTGCAAGGCAAAGGCATCTCCCATACTTCTCCAACTACCCCGGTCATGTACTAATTGTGGCCATGTCATCCCTGCTAACTTCTTAATCTCATCCGCCCACCTGACTTTCTGTTGCCCCCTGCTATGCTTCCCTTCCCTTGGAATCCAGTCCGTAACCCTTAATGACCATCGGTTATCTTTCCTCCTCATTACATGTCCTGCCCAGGCCCATTTCTTTTCTTGATTTCAACTAAGATGTCATTAACTCGCGTTTGTTCCCTCACCCAGTCTGCTCTTTTCTTATCCCTTAACCTTACACCCATCATTCTTCTTTCCATAGTTCGTTGCGTCGTCCTCAATTTAAGTAGAACCCTTTTCGTAAGCCTCCAGGTTTCTGCCCCGTGCGTGAGTACTGGTAAGATACAGCTATTATACACTTTTCTCTTGAGGGATAATGGCAACCTGCTGTTCTTGATCTGAGAATGTCTGCCAAACGCACCCCAGCCCATTCTTATTATTCTGATTATTTCAGTCTCATGATCCGGATCCGCGGTCACTACATGCCCTAAGTAGATGTATTCCCTTACTACTTCCAGTGCCTCGCTACCTATCGTAAACTGCTGTTCTCTTCCGAGAGTGTTAAACATTACTTTAGTTTTCTGCAGATTAATTTTTAGACCCACCCTTCTCCGGGTAAGTGAGCATGCATTGCAATTGGTCCCCTGAGTTACTAAGCAAGGCAATATCACCAGCGAATCGCAAGTTACTAAGGTATTCTCCATTAACTCTTATCCCCAATTCTTCTCAATCCAGGTCTCTGAATACCTCCTGTAAACACACTGTGAATAGCATTGGAGAGATCGTATCTCCCTGTCTGACGCCTTTCTTTATAGGGATTTTGTTGCTTTCTTTATAGAGGACTACGGTGGCTGTGGAGCCGCTATAGATATCTTTCAGTATTTTTACATACGGCTCGTCTACACCCTGATTCCGTAATGCCTCCATGACTGCTGAGGTTTCGACAGAATCAAACGCTTTCTCGTAATCAATGAAAGCTATACATAAGGGTTGGTTATATTCCGCACATTTCTCTATCACCTGCTTGATAGTGTGAATATGGTCTATCGTTGAGTAGCCTTCACGGAATCCTGCCTGGTCCTTTGGTTGACATAACTCTAAGGTGTTCCTGATTCTATTTGCGATTACCTTCGTAAATACTTTGTAGGCAACGGAGAGTAAGCTGATCGGTCTATAATTTTTCAAGTCTTTGGCGTCCCCTTTCTTATGGATTAGGATTATGTTAGCGTTCTTCCAAGATTCCGGAACGCTCGAAGTCATGAGACATGGCGTGTACAGGGTGGCCAGTTTTTCTAGAACAATCTGCCCACCATCCTTCAACAAATCTGCTGTTACCTGATCTTCCCTAGTTGCCTTCCCCCTTTGCATAGCTCCCAAGGCTTTCTTTACTTCTTCCGGTGTTACCTGTGGGATTTCGAGTTCCTCTAGTCTATTCTCACTTCCATTATCGTCGGGGGTGCCACTGGTGCTGTATAAATCTCTATAGAACTCCTCAGCCACTTGAACTATCTCATCCATATTAGTAATGATAATGCCGGGTTTGTCTCGTAACGCATACATCTGATTCTTGCCAATTCCTAGTTTCTTCTTCACTGCTTTTAGGCTTCCTCCGTTCCTGAGAGCATGTTCAATTCTATCCATATTATACTTCCTTATGTCAGCTGTCTTAAGCTTGTTGATTAACTTCGAAAGTTCTGCCAGTTCTATTCTAGCTATAGGGTTAGAGGCTTTCATACATTGGCGTTTCTTGATCAGATCTTTCGTCTCCTGCGATATCTTACTGGTATCCTGTCTAACGGAGTTACCACCAACTTCTATTGCACACTCTTTAATGATGCCCATAAGATTGTCGTTCATTGTTTCAACACTAAGGTCCTCTGCCTGAGTTAAAGCCGAATACCTGTTCTGTAGCTTGATCTGGAATTCGTCTATTTTCCCTCTTACTGCTAACTCATTCATCGGCTTTTTATGTACCAGTTTCTTCCGTTTCCTCCTCATGTCTAGGCTAATTCGAGTTCTTGACATCCTATGGTCCCTGCAGCGCACCTTGCCGAGCACGTCCACATCTTGTATGATGCCAGGGTTAGCGCAGAGTATAAAGTCTATTTCATTTCTAGTCTCGCCATTCGGGCTCCTCCACCTCCACTTTCGGCTATCCCGCTTGCGAAAAAAGGTATGCATTATCCGCATATCATTCTGTTCAACAAATTCTACTGATAACTCCCCCCTGCTATTCCTAGTGCCTATGCCATATTCCCCCACTGACTTGTTTCCAGCCTGCTTCTTGCCTATCTTGGCATAAAAGTCACCCATGAGTATATTGTATCTTGTATTGACTTCACCCATCGCCGATTCCATGTCTTCATAGAAGCTTTCGACTTCCTGGTCATCATGACTGGATGTAGGGGCGTAGACCTGTACGACCTTCAATTTCTACCTCTTATTAAGTTTCACCACAAGACCTGCCACCCTCTCGTTACTGCAATAGAATTCCTGTATGTTGCCAGCTGTATTCTTATTTATCAGGAATCCGACTCCTAGTTCTCGTCTCTTCGCTAAGCCCCGGTAGCACAGGACGTGCCCGCTTTTTAGGACTGTATATGCTTCCTGCGGCCTCCTAACATCACTGAGCCCGATTATATCCCATTTATTACTCTCTAATTCCTCCAATAGCACTGCTAGACTCGCCTCACTAGATAACGTTCTAGCGTTAAACGTTGCCAGGTTGAGATTCTAATGGCAGCCTGTCCAGGTCCAGGGATTCTTGGCACCCTCTGCTGCGTCGCAGGTCTGACCGCCGCCGTGGTCAGTTGCTTCGCAGCTGCTGGGGACTGAGGTCCGGGGTTTGATTGTTGTCTTCATATAGGAGGTTTTGGCCAAGTACTGCACCAGGGTGGCCAGTCCTGCACTGGTGAGGGAGTGCGTTACCGGTTCTGGTCACCGGGATCAGGCCGCATTCCAGGCCTGTTTATGCAATTTTATCAACACGCGGATTTCTTTTTTTTAACCCGGTGGAGAATTGCGCGGCACCGGGATTCGAACCACGGTCCGCTTGCACGCGAGGCGGATGTTCTACCTGTACGCCACCACTGCACGCCTTGGTGTGCGCTAAAAAAACCGCGTTGGTGGGCGCTAAATGAGGAGGTCCGGACTTAGGCTGTCTGATTATCAGTATACATATAAAAATTATCATGATTTTGAGGTTTGACGCGTGCTTGTTTTGTGAAGTAGCACCGCCTATACGTCCCGCTCAACAAATACGCGTTTCATGTTTCTGAGAGACACTGGTCGCAACGAGACACCTTGTTTAGTGTGTTGTGGTTTGTTTGCTGTATCTTGTATGTCCGTGAACCTCACTGCACTTGTCATTACATTTCTATTATTCCGATTTCAAGAAGCAAGCTGGGGTTTGTCTCCAGGCAATCCTCTTTCTAAATTATTCAAGAGCCCCGTTTCCTCTCTCTAATCAACCACGCCTGAGCAACCCTCAAATTTTATCTTTCTCCTGTAAAGCGCTCCTTTCGAACGCTTTTCAAGTTAGAATCAATTCGTGTTTCAACTAAATGACATTTGCCATTCTAGAACTTGTAGAGGACATTGCATAATTTTTCAGTGGCTCTCAGGCGATTGTAGCGTCGTGGTAACCGCCTAGCCGATGACACATCCCTATTTGACGAGATTCGAGCAGGGACGTTCCTTATGCGGTTACCAAAAATGGACGGTTGAAGGAAGCTTCACCATGTTTTGCGTAATGTCAAGTTGGCTCGGTAGAATACTCCGCAGAGCTCCAGGCGTTGCTTATACAGCCTCTGTTCATCATTACAATTGCAGATAGACTGCCAATTATCTCGCGATATGATGGAATGTGTGCACGGGAGAACAGCCTTTCCTAATTCCTACTGCTATCACAGTGGGATAGCTGACTCACCTATGTGCACTCAGTGCTGATGTGAGGAGCCTGTCAAGAGAAACGAGAAACCAACGAGCCAAGTTTCTCGATATTACTAGCCGAACGAACATTCGCACGCACGCATGCGTGTTACGTAGTCTCGCTTCAATTTGTACGCTGCTAACCAGACGACAACGTATTAGTAGAGCTCCTAATTGACACGCTGAAGTAAAGAAAGCCTTAGGGAGAACCTCTGTTTCAATTACCCTTTTCTAATCAAGGCTAAGCGACACGGAACAAGCATAGGCAAGCCTTCACTCATTACTCAATAAAAGTCATCGCACAGCAAAAGAGAGGATTTGGTTTTAAGGGAGGCAAACGAAGGCTCCCGTCGCGCGCTAATGACTGGCACGATCAACGCGGAAAGAGTGCAACAGAAGCAATCGCGCCGGTAATGGATCCGCGTCGAGTGTGTTGAGAAGCTGCGGCGAAGTAGTTTCCCTAATTCTGGTGCTTGGGGGGAGCTGGCCGCTGTTGCCGATATGAAGCTATACGAAGAGGAACACATCGGACGTCCATACGTTGGTAAAATATAGTGTAATTACAGTCTGCCATATTGTGCAGAACGTGGTAACGGTTTTCAACATAGCAAATGCCAACACAGAGGTGGAGATGGAAGAAAATAGCTCATTTCCATAATTGGCAAAAATGGGAAGACATCGAAAAATATCCCAACGTATGTTCCTTGATGTCGCCTCCATGTGGTCGGAGAAAATTATTTGTAAGATCACTAACGCGTGTGGAGAGAGAAGTGATGAGGTAAGGAACTTTTCTTGTTCGTTGATCTCTTTCTTTTTTTTGGGGGGGGGGGGGGGAGAGGGGAGAATGGGGTTCTTGTCGAGTAAAATGGGCGGCACGTCGTCCTGAGATCGTTCCGGCTCTTGGCAATTTTATAAATAGCTAGTCACACTATGCCATCTCGATTGTATTAACTAGAAATACATGAAAAGAAAAGACAGTGGCGTTCGTAACGGCGGACAATGTGATCTCGGTAATTGTTCCACAAAGGGGGACAAGAAAGCCTAAACAAACACGACACGTTTAAGAGACTGGATGTATTCCCTGTTCTCGAGATGATTTCATGAATTTGCAAGCTGGGGTATTGCTTTCGCGAGCATAAAATACTAAGTCACGCGTCTCTCAAACCCAGGAGTTTCTTATGCTTGCAGGAGAGAGAGAGAGAGAGAGAGAGAGAGAGAGAGAGAGAGATTGTAAGGGTAAGGCATTGCACTGCTAAACTCGCAATCAGATGCTGCGCTGCACCTCTTCTCAACAATGATATCGTGGTGCCTTTATATAATTTGTTAACGAAACGTCGTCTCACGCACTGAAGCACACAAGTAACTGGAACGCCGATGCATTTCTCCGCAAAGTTAGGGAATTTATATCTCGAAGCTGGTGTCATCCTGAGAATTCGTTCCAAGTGGATCCGCCTTGCGAACTCCACTGCTAGAATTTGTATATTGCAGTATGGGTCATAATATAATTAGCTAAAAAGTTAATTAGTGAATTCTAGTTAATTATTTGATTTTGCATTTAAAGTTTTTGTGCAAGTAGTGTCCGCCGCTTCGAGTAGACCGGCTCTTAAACTGGAATTGATCTATCTGCCAGAGGCAACCTTTAAATAAATGAGAAAGTGTTCGTTGAAACACCCTGTATATACAAAAACAGACCACCATACTACTGTGGCTTTTTGAATTTCTTAGCTATCCTGAATAGTTATGGGGCTTCGACTCCTCGACACACTTGGTCACTCCGACTTCTTCGCAAGAATTCCATCTTATACTCATGGAAAAGAGAGTGGCATCTAATGCCGCATAAATACCTCTTGGAAGCTCTTCGACAACGCTAAGAACCTGCCTCGAACTCTGACGTTAAATGCAGTTTGTAAGTAGCAGCATTTGGGGCGCGCGATCTCTGAAACGACATTGATTTTGGTAGTAGCGCTCGCCAGGTAAGTTGTTCGTGAGTCCTTCACAAGACGTCTTTACTGCTGCGTGCATTACGTTTTTTTTAACTCCCCAAACCCGTGACACTTGTGCAAAGCACGTGCATCTTAAAGTGAATGCCGATAGATCGCAAAACGTGGTCGTGGCAGCACACGTGCACCAACGTTGCATATATCGTTTCCAGCTTCCCGTGATACATCGGGCGAAAAACAATCGACGTACTCGAAACGGCTGTGATACAGTGGCTCTTAATGCTAGCCTTGAGAACACTTGACCTTCCGTTCGATATCACATATACTAGGTCGAATATTATGTTGACAGAGATAGAGAAAAAATTAAAAAGAGGGCGGTTGACTGTACTTTGTCCAGTTTGCAAATCAGTATCTGGTGAGCTAGGGAAAGTGAAAGAGAGAAGGACAAAACAACCAGAGTTAAAGTTGTGCGCATGCACTGGACGATGCACTGCTTTTCTATAGTCAACCATACTAGCCTTTCGCCTTCAGATATTGCAGAAGAGCACGTCTAGCTTTCTGGGCTCCTAAGTTATGATACCAGGTTTGCAGCACTTTTCTTTCAGTAAGATTCAGATCGTCTAGGCTGCTCAAGGCACTCTGGAGAGTCTGTCGTTTGTGGAAGTAGACACGGTGTCAAAAATGAGGTTTTCAGTGGTCTTACTACAGCTGTACCACTTCGTGAATGCTACTCCGACCCACAGCCAGCACAACAGCGTTTGCGCCACGTCCTGAAAGATTTGGTGGGTGTATGAGCGTCTCTTTAATTGCACTGAATATTCAAATTAGCCACAGTGCAGCGTAGCCTACCGGGCTCAGCCTGGTTAACCTCCCTGCATTTCTCTTATGACTTCTCTATCACTTTCCCACGCGTAAAATGCGAAGCTCTTTTTTAGTACCGACTCTCGGTTATGGTAAAACTAGTGCCGGCGCTCTAGCGTGGGTACATCAGGCAACGTCATCGACAAGGTGGTTACCAATGATGCCACAGTGGCTCTGCAGCCACTCAAAAATTCTGTCGTGTCCTCTATGAGCCACCAAATGGGAACTTTAATTGATTTGGTACACCAATTTGCTCGTAATTTTGACGGCGTTAACTTCACGCACAGTGAAGGGCTGCCTTTCAGTCGAATGCCATTTTACTGCGCAAAGAAGTCACTTGCGATAGTACACGTTACTTAGATTGTGCGCAACGTTCCGCTATAGTGTGACGCTGAATATGGTCCTCGTGCTCGGGCTAATAGAATTGTAACGTTAATATCTACCGCAGAGAGAGTGAAAGAAACGAAGATTGCGATATACAAAAGTTGAGGGTAGTCAGATATTCGACAACAAAGCGTCGATGTCGTCGTTGTCACGCTGTCGTTTTGTCATTGCCATCACGAAGGCGTCATCGTCATTTTCATCGTATTGCCTATCGGCACAGTGCAGCACCATTCGTGTTGTTGCCGAGGTTGTCATGCAGTTTATTTTTTGTGCAGTATATTCCTAAGCATTAAAAGGCGTCGAAGTTCGGGTCTTTACTTTTTACCTTGCGTCGCACCACGTCTCAACCAAAGCGTGATGAAGGGGCGAAGAACAAATGAATGTGATCCGCTAATTTTTGAGGTTATAACTCGCGTTCTCGGTAAACATGAATGAGAATCAGGAAATCTCTAGTGGCGTGCCTATTGAGCGGCAGTGCTAATCAACTAACTAGACTTTAGTGATGATTTCCCCGCTTTTGTCTCTCGTCTATTATCACACTGAACTCCTTGCCTACCGCTTGATGTGATTGTATTTGGTTGTTCTATGACTTCCTGAGAAGACAGCAAGTTATTTAGCTGACATAAAATATATGTATAGCAGCCTCGCGACTTGTAAAACGATGTTGTCTCCTTCAGTATTACTTCTTTAAGTGGAAACGTGCTTGAAAGGCTAACACCTACGAGTATGATTCGTAGTGTAACAATGGAATTCCAGTGAAAAGCAGCAGCAGCGAAAGCCTCAGCAATAGCCGCTTTGGCACAGACGTTGGATATTTTTTGTCGTACATTTAGTGATCGGATTGTACACTGCATCACAGTAGCATCTGTTTCGACAGGAACAGCAGTCACAGGACGTACTGATGCACGAACACTCAAATATTCGCAAATTTCTTTATGGCTTACGATGTTCGCATACAAGCCAGACTTAAAATTCTAAAGCCTGAGCCTGCCGAGACTGCTTTTTTCTTTTTTTTTTGGCATCGAAAATTTATGTGAGTTACATCCTAAAAGTAACATGACAGGTCGCGCACTCCGCGCTTAATTACCTTAACAAATGAAGTTGTTTATAAGAATCATGTGGCACGTTTCATATCTTCTGAGCACTTAACGTCGGCTCAGCACAGAGCTCCAACGACAAAAGCTCTGGGCTTCGTCTTCCGTTTTTTAATTTATTCGTTTATCAAAACCCGGCTATTGTTTTACAAAATTACGTTTTTTTCCTTATTTAGCCATCTCTTCAGCGTGTCACTTAAGCTAAGAACACTGCCGGCAGATTGGAAAGCTGCTGTCACAACAAAAGAAGTTTAAAATGGGCTCCTCATGCCTCATTGACGCAAATAAGAAACTGTCGCTGAAGAAAACAAATATAGCAGCTAGGCCCGGAAGGCGCAGTAAGGCATCGGTCAAGTAATGCGTGTGACACGCTCAGACGGCACCCTGCGATTAAAAAAAGCAGACACGGTCTTTGAAACTGCTTCGATGGAAAACGATTAGTTTGTTGGAAGGATGCTGTTTCGGTAAAAGAAGACAGCCTTCCATCACATTTTCTTGAGGCTATTCTAGCTCTCCTTTCGCGAGTGTCCGTCACAAGAAGTTAGATTGGCTGTATCAGGCGCTTCAAAATTGACAAGGAAAAATAAAAATGATCAAGGTCTTCATTTGTGCAGTGACGTGGAAAAGCCTTCCGAAAAATTGACACAACACATTGTTGTCTCGAAAGAAAAAGATGCTCTGAAAGCCACGCCGGCAAAAACTGAAAAAGAGTTAGCGTTATGCTCGTTGACGCGCTCAAGAAGAGATGAGCCAGAAATAGAGGTAGGCGAAAGGGTGCAACTAAAATCACCATTTGTTTTGTGTTGCTAGACCAAGCAACATATTGTCATTCTGGCAAAATGATTTGTGCAACTACTCTAGCAGGAAGAAAAAAAATGAATTCTTGGCCAGAGGTGCAGGCTTGGGACACGAAATACTGTAAATATTTGTAGTGAAGATAATCGCACTATTTGGCGTTAAATGTCTATTTCTTAGTCGACCACCCACGTGGTCAATCGGCTCTGGAGATGAAGAATTGGGGCTCGTACAAAGATATAAAGGTTCTTCGCTCAGAACTATGACTGAAATATCTTGCAGGTCTCTTCGCACATGGTGGCATTGCCGTATGTGTTCTTCCTCATCGTTTGCGACTTCAGGTGCATTTTTGGAAACTTGCGCCTGAATTCCAGTGATCCTAGAAACTTCAGTGAAAGCTTTGTGTGTGCTGCGACGCGCTATTGTGGTGCCATCTAACATGCACACGAAGAATGGCTGTTTGTACTTTAGAGATTTTGGTATACATCCTCGCGTGTTTTTTTCAGAGAGTTGAAACTTGGCCTGGTCGGTACGATCTTTTTCAAAACCGAAAGCGAAAGCACTTGATACAAATGCAGCGCTGCGTGCGTCCCCTTCGCGTGTCCTGTGTTTTCTCGTTGTTACAGTGCCGTTTCCAAAAGAGATCCCTATCGTTTTTTTCTCTTTCTTTCCTTTTCTCTTTTTTGTTGCTGTTACGGTGAGTAGACGTATGACACTGAGAGAATTCACGCATGATGACACGAGTCAGTGAGAACAATTAGTATAATTTGCCATAGGAAATGTAGGAGGCGATGCGAAGTGGTAGCCGCCGTAGCCACGGTTTATTTAGGCCGGCCAGCCATGGGGGTGCAACGGGATCTAGGGAGCGGCCGACACCGCGGCAGCTCTGGTCGAGCGCGCTATAGCGTGTTCTGTTCTCGCACTACCTGCACGCTAGCTCATCTTTTTCTTCGCTGCCTTTGTAGGCGTATGTGTGTGTGTGTGTAGTTCTCTTTTTTTCTTTTTTCTTTCTTTGATCCTTCTCTCTCTTTCACCTATCGCATCCCCTTGCCCCTCACCCAGTACAGGGTAGCCAACCGGAGATCATCTCTGGTTAACCTCCCTGTCTTTCCTTTGCCTTTCTCTCTCTCTCTCTCTCTCTTGTAGGCGATAGTCTCGCCACCACAGAAATAAGACGATGCATGATTACGTATCTAGGAGGCAGATATGACAGACAACGCGCTTTAAAAGAGAGGCTTCAACAACCGATGCTATTGTAATGCAGGTCTTAAATTAGCGCATACCACGGCCAAATAAAGGAGAGCTCGAGTTACCGAGATTAATTATTTGCTTCTTTCATACTATACTGCTGCTTCGTACGATATAACGGGCCAAAGGGGGGCGAATGATGCACGGTTTGCAGCTGACGCATTTAATCTTTGGACTGTGCTAATAAAGCTGGCCTCTGAATTTGTTATACCAGGATCGACTACTTCGCTGAAAAGAAGCATTTACACTCGGTTTGACTAGTCCGTAATATGAAAGCAATGAGAGAGAGAGAGAGAGACAGAGAGAGCACGAATAATTATACCGGTGTCAAACGATCACTTCCGATGGCGATCGGTCATATCTAAGCATTGTGATCGAGCCTCGTCATCGCGATCGTAGCCTGACATAAAAGAACTTGTAATCGAGCTAGTTGGTAATTCAACTTAGTAACAACTTCAGGGAGCAAGAAAACACACGTACGCTCACGCCCTCACACTCTGAAAATGACCCATCTTTCGCACAGAGCGACTGTGCGAAAGTGGACGTCGTTTTATGTCTGTTTGAAGTGTGTGAGTGCGTGACGTGTATGGTGTTGCGCCCTGAAGTTGTTACTGAGTAGGCTCACGACCATGTACTTCTGAGAGTTGCAGATGATCAGCAGACGATAGTATCCTTCGCACACTGACAAAAGATTCTTACAAAAACTAATATTACAGTTTTTTTACAGCAGATTAGACACATTTGATAAGTGATTTGCTCACAGTAATTACACCTGGTGCACTTAAGCTCACCTAAACTCGATCCGGATTATTGGACCATGCAGCAGCGACGATCGTCGATCAGGATCAAGAAATTCGATTCCCAGGTTGGGCTTCGTCCGCGGCGTTGGCCGTGAGCGAAAAATCCCCGCAGGTAAATTACAAATAAAGACAACTTGCAACATGGCCTGCGTGGGAATCGAACCAGGGTCTCCGGAGTGTGAGGCGGAGACACTACCACTCAGCCACGAGTTCAATGCTTCAAAGCGGTACAAAAGCGCCTCTAGTGAATGCGGTATTGTCTTAGAAACGTGCCGTAGAAAGTTATACTGCGGTGTATATCGGTAATTATGAACATGTAACTTACAGAAGTTGTAGTTACACGAGTAGCGAAGTACGTTTCCGCTACATTTCTTCTGCGCTTTCCGCACACGCAGAGCCATCTTGCTGCAAACACAGAAGACCCCTTCCTCTCAATATACGGCGCTGCCCCGACAGGTGGCGCGCCACGCGCGCATTGGGGCTGTGCGGGGACTGGTGCGAGGCACGTCGCGGCCCCGACTCCCTCTCCCCTGACGACGCTTCGCCGTGCTCTCTCACGGGTTGCACAATCAAGCGTCCTTCCTTTCTTTAGATCACTATCTATATATCTCTCTGCCCGTGCCGATCACGACGTTTGGCTGGCGTAGATCGTTTCCCCCTCCGAGACACCGAGTTCTTTGCTTCGTTCCGCTTGCTCAGGCGCACGTTTCGTTGCCGCGCCGAACGCTGCGTTGCTCGACGCTCACCGCGTGATTGGTGGGTGCAAAGTCCGATGCGGGGCGCCTCGTAAGTGATCGCTGCCCCGTAGCGCATTTTCTTACACCCCTTGGCGGGTCGACGGAAACGCTGTCGCGTTTCACTCTTGAAGGCGAAGTTTAAGCGTACTCCAGAGAGAGAGAGATAGAGAGAGAGAGAGAAATAACTTTTATTTATATAGCCGGCAGATTGATGGGGGGGCCAACCCCGCCTAGATGGCGGCCAGAAGCCCTTGAGCTCTAGCGGCATCCTCGGCCTGCTGGACAGCCAAAAGTTGGTCTTCGGGGGCCGAGCTTAGCAACACGGTCTCTCACTGCTTCCGATCCTGAATTTTTTGGCCATGTCGGGGCGCCCGAGGGCAGGCCCAGATAATGTGATCCAGGTCCGCCCTTTCTTGACAAAATTTAGAATTGGCCGAATATTGCTGAGGGTAATAATGATTATAAGTCACCGGATTTGGATATGTATTTGTTTGAAGGAGGCGCCATGCCACCGCCTGCTGCTTATCAAGTGATGGGTGTGCGGGAGGAAAACGCACCCTCCCCAATCTGTAATGATTAGTTATCTCCCTGTAGCCAACCATCCGGTCCCCTGTCAGCCCCAACCGCGGCGCCCCGGTGGCTCGGCTTGTGAGTCCTCGAGCCACGGTGTCGGCCGCCTCAATTTTTTTTCCTAACCTACAAAGACGATAATTTTTGGCGCACACGGACACTTGTTGCACAGTGTTGCATTTTATAACGGACTATTTTGTTGGAAATTATCAATGTGAAATGACACAAAGCAAACAGAAACGGGAAGAACGAATTTGCATATGTGTCGCTCATCAGTTAACCCGTTTCACGCCACGGCCACTTGTGTTACTTGGTATGTGTCACTGGGTCTGTGCCACTCTTTAATTAACACACACACACACTCACACTCACACTCACACTCACACACACACACACACACACACACACACACACACACACACACACACACACACACACACACACACACACACACACACACACACGCACACACGCACATACATACATACATACATACATACATACATACATACATACATACATACATACATATATATATATATATATATCTACACGTTTCTCCTGTGATGGGGGGAATAGAACGCTCGTCATATACGTTCAGACAATCTTCTGAATAAAGACTCACAAACGCGCCTCGTGAGGGTCTCCGCTGCAGTGGTTCTAGATGGTGCAGGGTGTTCGTAGGGATGCTCGACAGAGCAGCACGACCGCATACACGCTTCACACGTGACGAATTTCGGCGGTTGCAGTGGATTGTGTCGATACATAGCTTCAAAGCTGATCGCATTACCACCGAAATTCATCGTGAGAGGGCTTTGCCGGATCTTCAACGTGGCGCCACACTCTTCCTCAAACCGCATGAGCTCATTCTGCTCTCCACAAAGCTGTCGTAGGAGATGGACTTACTGTCATACCTCAATCGCGAAGCACCAGTATATTACTCTGCTGAAGGCTTCCGCATTAAATAAATATTCATGTGGTGCGCATCGTCTACTGCAGAAAACTACTTAACTTGGAGGGTAAAAACGGCGCGTTTCAACAACCCAATATGCGAAACAGCTCAATATATAAATGTATGAGAGTTCGTATTCGCTCACGAATTGTTCAATGGTGAAGTAGCGTAGTGTAGCTGTGGTGATGCAGTTGGCGGCTGTATCGATTGTTGTGGCCGATGTACAGCTTGACCAAGGGTGAAGGTCCACGCATGTTGCTGGAGCGTGTTGCTGGAGCGTGTTGCTGGAGACTCCCAGTGAGCGTACATGTATTGGTCTCGGTGTTCTAGGAGCTGTCCGTGGGCTAAGGCCTGGCTCCGTAATCAGCATACAGGCAGGCAGCTCGTACGGCTGCAGCAACGTACAAGCAGGATGCTTGCCCGTCCCATGTGTAAATGTAGTATGACTTCTGGCCGTGCCCAGGCAAGTCAAACTCCGGGTAGTCGGGGCCACTTGAACAACAGCTGCCAGCCGAAAAAGAGGACTAACGAGAATCCGGGATTTCTACTCTGTTAAGTTCTTTAACAGGGTCAGCGCAAACTTCAACTTGGTGGTCTAAGACAGTACTTGGCCCGTCATCGTCGTGTGTGCACTGTCAAGCTCTTGGTGCATGACATTGAAGATTATATACTAAATTGTCCTGAATTTGAAGCAGAACGTAAGAAATTAATACATCAATTCAAGCGTAAGGCAGCATCACACACAAATGCATGTTATATTTTGTTCCCGTGAAGACATTGGATATTTAGGAGGGAGCAGCTTCGGATACCCCTAAAGGTCCTCCATTATACATAGTTTGGAAGTACATGGTACGTGAACTGCATGGGTCGTCGTGGTTCGTAAAACGCTCAACGTATTGAACTCCGAGTCAATATGTTTTTGTAACCTGGTATTGATGGCTCTACTGCGAAGTGTTTCATATCGTATTGGGGCTGATAGGTGGCATTCAGGGGCAGCAATTGCCAGCAACTTTTGCAAGGCTATGTCTGCCTGCAACACGCCCACATCCCCCTTCCTCCCCCTCCTCAACTTCACCCTCTAAAAGATATTTCTCTCTCACACACGCCATCCGAGTTCCTCAGAAGCGTTCATCAGTCTGTCCGCACGACATGCAGTTGTTGAAGACATAGAAGTTGAAATTCGAAGGTCTCACTTGCGGGACGAATATACGCCTATTCGCAAACTTTGGTGCTTTCTGCTATTATTCCATAATTTTCTGTTTGGTAAGGCGTCAGTTAAAAGCATCTTCTGGAAATCAAGAAGCGATAGCAAGCATTATGCACAATTTTGGATAGCCTCGACAGGTGTAACAATGGGTTATCGTGAATACATTTTTCAAAAATTTCTCTTATTTCTAGACACAAACGATCTATAAAAAAACCGCATACTAAATTTATAAGGTTAGAACCGAGGAAAACCTTCCCGAATAAATCTCACCAGTGAAAACAACCATTGAACATGGGTAATATTCATGTAGCTTACCGAAATTTGAATGTCCCCATATTTGAAAATTAGAAAAAAAGAGGAGATTTAGGCTTGAAATGTGTGCGACATCATTTCAACTAAAGGTATGTTTCTAGGGAAGTGGCGAAACGTAATAAAATTAAAAAGCAGGGCGATGAAGTGGAGCACTAAAATTAATGCAGGTTTTGCGCTATCATCCAGTTTATAACGATGAATGGTTGAAGCGCTATCAAAGACTTAGGGTGACCGAGAAAGGACAAGTCTTTGTCCTTTCTTATTCGCCGTATGTGTCTTTCATTGCGGTTAAGTGCCACGAACGTCTAAAACCAGCCCAGCTGTTCCCCTTCTGCAATTTATTTATTTATTTATTTATTTATTTATTTATTTTTCATCGGTGCCACTGAAGATGTCTGCATCTCGCGGACGCTGTGCACCGGCACATACGATGGCTGGCGAAACCGGCGGGGATGTCGGGCTGGCGTCGTCAGGCATGACGGATGGCAGAGTCCGGCTGCGTAATTCCAGGGTGATCGAAAACCGCAGCAACCTCCACCAAAATCTAAAGCGAGCAAAGGACAGGACACGAGAGCAGCAGGCAGCGTGTGCAGCGTCTCAGCCAGAACAGCCCAGGCAATCTCGAGCTCGCGTTTCCCTGGAGAATTGGCGATGTGTTTGCAGGGCTGAGCATTCCCCTTGACTACAATCCATTTATTTAGGTATACCTTACAGCCCCCTAGAGGTATTGTGTAATAATGAGATGTACAGGAACTGTCAAGGTGCTACTCTACGAAAAAGAAAAAATAGCGGTAGTAGCAATTCAGTAGATATGTAACAAATATATTATAGAAGGAGAGTCAGATTTCACGCTGGACATCTCTCAACATTAGATGGTTAGCAAAACTTTCGGAGACAGCTTGCGATGTGATAGTTCGCGATGTTAATCACATGGCTAAAATCTAACAAGTGGAGCGTTATAAGCAAACCAGAACACCGATCTGGTTTTAGAAAGTTATTTGTTTGCATGTGCGCATTAAATAATCCTAGGTGGTCAAAATTATTCCGGAGTCCCCCACTATCGCTTGCCCGATAATCGTAGCGGGGTTTTGGAAAGTGAAAATCCAGAATTTAATATTAGTTTAAATATTCTTTCATGCTGTCTCCTATTAGTGGAACATTGTACCGACGTTCAGTGTAGTTCAGGCTGGTGACCAATTTATTTTTGAACAACAACAACAACAACAACAACAACGACAACAACAACGATAACAACAACAACAACTACAGCAACTACAACAACAACAACAATAAGAACAAGAACAATAAGAAAAACAAGAACAATAAGAACAATGACGACGATTGTGTTGCGTGTAAAAATACCTTCCATACGCCTAAACACCGAGAAATCGATCTTCAAGCTCTCCCTCCGATTTAATGAATGCACATGCCATTCCACCACTGCCAGCACGAAGGAAAACTCGAAGACTAAAATTTCAATTTTTACTTAACAATAAACTTTCTGTGAGTCCTCAAACTTATCTCATGTCCATTGCTACTCGTCATACAAGGCATCATCATGATCATTCTCCAACTCCACACCACGCCAAAATAAACGCCTTTAAGTATTCTTTTTTTCCACGTACAGTTGAGGAATGGAACAAGCTGCCTTGTGATGTGGGACCGTATAACGTAAAACTATTCCAATATGTTTTTATTCCAATCTCCTGACGTCAAACTTACGTAACCGCCGACGCAAGCATGGGGCGGCTCCCCTTGTTCATAGGAGGTCACTTTTGTTTGCTCGAAAAACGAGTAACATTGCCTGCAGTGAGCGGCTTGTGTTATCTAATTGGCTCACTAGAGGCGAGGAGCATGCTCAAGTGGAGAGGGATTCGATGGGGCCGAGCCACTGCACTGAATATCGATAACCGGATGAAGAGGGTGGTGCCGGCGCCTGCGATTGGTCCGCTTTCTCTTGCGGTGGCTCGTCGACTATCGCGGCGGCATGCGACGGAAGCTTAAGAATGACGCTAAAACGGATCGTCAGCAAAGAAGAGTTGGCAGAGCGAGGTCGAAAACGTGCAGAAATTTTTGGAAAACGTTACACGGCCACGCAAAAAATTGTATTACACGTAAATACACCCATGCTCTCCGGCAGGAGCGAGTAGCCAGTGCCGGAGCGATCGGCGGCAGCCATCTTTTATTCCTTTCGGAAGGGGGAAGCCTGCGCCTATTCAGTAGAAAATTCAGTTTTGTTCGACATATTAATGCATCTTTAACTCGTACGCGTCACTTTGACGTGGTAAGCTTTTGCGGTTTTGTGACGTCGCGTGAGAGGCAGGTGAAGTGGGTGCAGCCCGAAAACGTTTCACCAATAGCCGAGGGCTTAGGGCAAAAAGGCATCGAATCAGAAGTAGCTATTTTTGTTTTGCTCGGTGAAATTATGCATAATCATTGTGTGCACGGCATATCAGCTGGGGAGCTATCGCGGTTTTCGTGACGTTGCGTGACAGACAGGTGAAGGGGGGGTGGTCCAAAAATGTTTTTGACCCATCGCGGTAGGCTGATTGCAGAATTGGAATAGAAAAGTTTGGAATAGTTTTACGTTATAGCGCCCGTGGTTATAGCCATTAACTCTATTGACAAATTGATTGCTTCTTATTCATAGGCATGTTTCACACTGTACAAATTTTCTTCTATTACTATTCAACCTGTCCCATTGTAAGTGAGCTCTTATGTTTTGTGCTGTCACGAGGGAGGAGGAATAAAATGTTATTGTACAACCAGCACTTTATGATGGCCGGGCCTAAGCCTCCCATGAGGGGACGTCGAGGGCTTGCCTCGCCACCGCCTCCCCGGCGTGCGGGGTCGCCCAGGTTTGATCGTCGAGGGCGGAGCTCCGCAGAGCCTTCAGCAACCTCGACGAGAAGGTCGTGGTGTTAATGCGTGTGTACTGTGCTGGGCACTCCCACAGCATATGCGGAAGCGTAGCCGGGTGAATGCTACAGCACCGGCAGTTAAGGGTAGTGTAAACGTCTGGGAATATAAGGTGGAGGCGGGCGGGTGAAGGGTACGTGTTTGTTTGTAGCAGACGCAGGTAGGTAGCCTGAGCCCGGCTGAACTTGGGGTGAGGTGGGGGAAGGCGCCCTTGGGGCGGATGACAATCTTGATATCCTCCGTCGGAAGCGGCGGCTTGCGGCCCGCCTTCAAACTTGAGCTTTAACTGGCTGCCTCGCCCGAGAGCGGTGCCGGTTACTTGGAGCTTGAGATAATTCATCGTCGGGGTCGAGTTGTCCGTGCCGCGTTTTGAGCGGGGGACCGTGCAGTGAGCCAGCCAGACTGGACGGTCACTTCTTCTGGCGAAATATCCTGGCCGGCGACCTGGATCTCCATAGCGAAGACAGAGGCGGGGGCTTACACTGGCGGGACATGTAAACGGCGCGTGCCGAGGCGCAACACGCCGCCGAGACGCAGCCGGTACAGTCGGAGGGAGGCCGAACGACCGGCGAGCTAGGCTTAGCGTGTAGGAGACGTGGCGGGTGGAGAAAAGGTGTGGTTCCCAGGAAAATGGAAAGTCCCACCTGAAAGCGAGGTGCCCACAGAGTCTGGAGAATTTCAAGAGTCGTTTGGTGAACGCTTTAGGTCGCTAATCAAAGAAAAAAATCTGCGAATACATTTGAGAAAGCCGGAGCCGACATGAAAACATCCGCACTACTCGGCCTCTTCTTCTTGCTGTCACTGCGCTGAATTCATTTTGGGCATTGTTGTATTTTTATGCCACTCCTGCTAGGGCCCGCTGTGAGGGCCCGCAGTATTAGATAAATAAATAAATACATAAATAAATAAGTAAATAAATAAATAAATAAGTAAATAAATAAATAAATAAATAAATAAATAAATAAATAAATAAATAAATAAATAAATAAATAAATAAATAAATAAGCAAGCAATTTTCGTGACGCTTCCGCTTTACATTATACGAACGTTTAAATATAAGAAAGCATGAAGTAATTCTTGCAGCTTGGTATGCTATAGTTTGTCCAATATTATATAATGGGCATGTCTCTCGCTAGAGAGACCAACCGCAGACAAGAATAAGAACGTCGACCTGAATGCCAGTTTCTTTTTTTAGCGGTAGGCATAGTTCTTTAGTAAACCCACGTTAGTCCAAAAATAAGTACTTCCTTTATTATATATAGCGATGATAGGTGCCATAAAATGCAAGAAGTGATATATACGGAGAAGGAGAATCCTCGCACGTGAAGCCAAATACAAGGCCGCGATAAGCTTTAAAGCTGAGTAGCTGACGAACAATCTCAACGCGAACACAATAAACATTCGCGCTCTCCGGCAACCCACTGTCTCGGCTTTCTCGTCGTATGGTGTTCTCCGTACAAAGTTGCACAGCATAGAGAAGAGAGCACTTTGGTTAGGCCACCAGAGCTGCAGAAACCGAGTTGATGGCAGCTCCGTCACGCCTCCAGGCTACGTTGTCTTCGAATCTGAAACCGCCAATGCTAAAAGAACGCTTCCGGAAGACTTGACGGGACTCGCGGTGGAGACAACGGAGTCGTTCTTCCAAGCGAGCGCCACCGTGGTTTCTTGAAGCACTCATTAATTAAAACACTGCGTCGCCCTTACATATTCTTTCCCTAAGAACACGGGTCTCTCGACCATGCGCGAAACATTCCAAGAGTCGAAGCGTGGAGGAAGATGCTTGGTATTCGTAGTTTACTTAGGAAGCAAGTGAGAGCGCCAGATGACGCTTCCGAGGTGTAGGGCCATTTATTTTCCTGTAATGACAGCGTGCGTAAATCGTAGCGCATGCAGCCAAAATTCTCGAATTGTTTTTACGCTGCCTCTTCTTCCTTGCCAGCAGAACACGACTTTCACCCGTATATAGCCTTTTGTCTCGGATGAGAAACGGAGCACCTCATACTTTTCATAAGAAATATCCGTAAAAGGCATACATGATATGTTATTCTGTTGGGAGGTCGTGGGATGGTCTTGCGCACTGCACCAGGACGTTCGCGGTATTACGCAAGCGTGAAGTAACCATTCTGGCGCCTTCCTGTACAACATGTAACACTATGTCGAAGAAGAGCTATTGCTATTTTTTTAGGCCTGAACAGCATAGAATGAAAATATTTGTCAGGCTTCTTGTACCCTGCACAAGAAGTCAGCCATCTCTGACAACGCACTTTCACTGTCATAGCCTTGAATCACGACGAACTATCACAGAGCATTGAACGAAAATTACTTGAAGCAATCACAGGTACCGAACAAGGAATGTCGCTGGTTCCAATGTTTTGACAAGTGCACTTGCCCGACAAATCCGCTTTTTGATACGTTGGCTCTAGAGACATCGACCCTGTTCTCGCACTGTGATAGTAAGTAAGGGTTGTTTTGTGGCGCTCAAGTCATTCCTACTTGAGGAAAATAATATATAATAATATTATTATTATTATTTTCTGGATTGTTAATGTTGTTATTATCTTTTTTTACACAATAGAGGCAGCTGGCCAGCTCAGCATTTGTGCAGTTAGAAATACACCAGGCCGAACCACCTCCCGAAGGAAACGAATCGGAGAAAAATACATCGCAACGTACCACATTTTACCAAACGATGATTTGTTTTTCCGCTCTATGGATATTGTTTCTATTAAAAATGACAAACATTCCACTCTGTGAAGATGGAATGGCAGCGAAAGCTGATGACAGTCAAAGCTCTCAAACGACAAGCAAAGTGCTTTCACTGCGATTCCATCTTCACAGAGTGGAATGGTTGGCATTTTTCGCGTTGCGAGTTTGCCGTTGTTGCTCGTTCGGAGGGGCCCGGGCTCGCGATTGTCGTTTTCGTTCAGCATCACAGGAGCGTTCCTCGTCGGTGGTCCTTTCGCGCCGGCGCCGTTTACATTCTCGTTGCTGTTCCCTCCGGCGCTCCTCGTACGCATGTTGTTCTTCGGGTGTACGAACTATGCGTGTCCACTTCACTGATGACGGCTATGTTTTTAGCCCTGATACCTATCCTGCTTATATACTGCGATAATCTTGAAGTCACGCTAGTTTTCACGGCGAGCGTTCTAACCTGTTCCGCATTTTGACATCTGCGCCGCCGCACTGCACCTGTATGGGTTTGTTAGAAATCGCTAAGTTCGTTCTTGTTGCCGGACGCCGAAACAACTACGGAAGGTAAGTCATACACAGCTTTCGCTCTTAAAAAAAAAAAAACCGCTTAGATTATTATGCGACATTTATTTAGAAGCTACAATTCTGTCGCGATGTTTGACCCTATAACGTTATAGTTAAGCCTCCGCCGACAGCAGCCCTAGCTAATAGAGATTTGATATCCTGGGACGCGAAAGTGACAAATTTACTGACAAAAAAGACCCCCCCCCCCCCCCCCCCCCACACACACACACACACAAAACCAAGCTATATAAACAGACACATTTAGCTGACGGCATCTGCTCCTATTTTGACACCTGTATGATGCTGATGAGCTTTCTGACGCATGTCTGAACGTTCTCGGTACGTTTCAGTCAAATAAGCGCGGTTAGTTCTCTGTTCCTAATAATCGCTTTCTTTACTACGGGTTCGAGTGCTGATTAAGTTTGTTGGTCGTCCTAAGCGCGCGAATGCATTTCATAGATGACGCTTTGCAGAACAGAATATTCCCGGAATGAGCATCTAAACACCGCCTCATCAAAGGAGTCCTGAACCACGCCTTGAGCTTGACAAAACCAAAGAAAAGCAAATATCGAGGATAGCATGCGCTGCTAAGAACATCTCAGCCAAATTTGAAAATCGTATGCAGCGCGCGGGGTTCACAAGCGCAGCGCGAAGTCACCTTTTTCCTGAAACATTCTTTTTAAACAGAAGTCTTCTTCTTAGTCTACTCGGGGTTGCCGTTGGTTGCCATATTTCATCACACCGAAGATTCCCTTACGCGTGTGCTGTTGGCCAGTAGCTAAGTGAGTTAAGATGCGGGAGCTGACTATCGTATGTTCACGTTCGGCCGCGCTCGCCCACTACAGTAATGAATCTTCGGCCACACTGCTTATCGACGTCATAGCCGTCGCTAATTTCAGTTAGTCTGGAACACTCAAATAACCCCGAACTACGCGAACTTTAAGCGCAGACCCCACGTACGCTATATATGCCTGCCGCGCCTCGCGAGGAATGGTAGTCACCATCTACAAAGAGGCGCGCCAGTGAGCGTTCACTCCCGGCTGCTCCTGCCTAAACGTGCATCGTATTGGGCTTCGTAGTGAACGCTACAAAGTAGGCAATCTGGATTTACCCACCATACGTGCCGGACACAGCCGGTCCGCACCACATGTAGTACTGCCAGGCTGGAGCTCGCGAGCGCGCGCTCCATGCAACCCTGCCGTGCTGAGTCTGCGGCGTAGGGTGAGAAAGGGGAACGCTACAGCATTCAAAGATCCATGATTGCTTCTCCTGCTTCCCGGCAACTGCAGCTTATGTAACCGTAATGTTTACCGGGAAACGCTGGCGGCGAACGATATGCACGAAGGCGAGCTTTCTGGTTACTTCAAGCGGCAGCTGGAAAAGGGGTTTGTGCTTGAGTTTCCGCGTAACAGAATTACGTTTTCTCGTATATTCCCGTTACATTCCGACGCTATTATGTGAGTAGGCTGTGGGTAAGTCGCATTTTGGGAATTTCCTGACGCATTTTACTTTCAGAAATTCAATTAGTTCAGTAAGGCCTACGCGCCTCGCGGAGGGCATGCGTGGATCCGGATGGGTGGTTTGAAAATATTTCTCTCATGCAAACATCGCCGCCAGCGCCGAAAACGACACCGACGCCGGATTTTCTGCGACACGGAGCCTTTAACGCTGTCGCATTAATACCGCGCCATAGGCAGGGCATCCCCCTCTACCGCAACCAGCGCTACTGCGCTAATTCGATACGGAAGGCATTGAGGCCGAATGGGAAAGGCGAATGCCACCCTCGAAGTATTTACGCTCGTACTAGATCTTCATTGAAAAATTATTTCCGAAATATATTCCTGTAAGATATCATGCTCGTTCCTAGGCGTATTTGAGGCTTTAAAGAAACGTGGTTCAGGGCCCCTGTAAGAAGCCTCTGAGGCGTCACTAGCAGCAACAAATATTTGTCTTGCTTGTGAAACATATGGCGCTTTCAGTAGTGTGATTTTTTAGGGATTTCACTCAGTCGTTCGCCGTCGTTACACTCATAGAGTTATTGTCGAAAGTGCGTACTTTTCTTCTTGTTCTTTTTATTTTTGTATTCGGTGCCGCTTCTCACGCCCGCTCCACATGCCATGTCCTGCGCTGTTCGCGGAAAATAGAAACGCTGCAATCATCTGAAGCGTTATTGTCTTCGTGAGCGTGAAGACTGCGGCGAGCACAGCATTCTTAAAAGCATCCCAACCTGCGTATAAGAACAGAGCTTTTCATCCAGCGCAGGGAGTTTCCATGACAGCTCGGCTGAAACATCTATGCGCAAGAAAACCACGTCATCGAAGAACAAAAGCAGTGCAACACATGTCCGCGATCAACAGACGTCACAAAACCACCCAAAGCGAGGACCCGTAGCAATTATGGCGCAACGCACTCGCACAACAAAGAGGAAACAAGAGAACTTCACTGTAGAAATGATGACCGTACGATTGCCTGCAGCTGCAATTGCTTTAACGAAAGATAGAGCAGCGGGCCCAGATTGCTTTTGTTCGATTGAAAATAACACCAAAAATTTCTAGACAGACCATCTACCAGAAAAAGGAAAACAAAACCTCAAGATCTTGGGCCTGCCCTGAACATAGGGATTCAAGAGAAATAAAGACGAAGGAGAGGCAGCTTTGTGAGGTGCCTTTCTTTGTGTGCAGCTGACGTTGCTTCGCGCTGGCTTCTATATACATCGCCAGGTACATTATACGGTGACTTGGGCTGAATGGACGGGGGCATGGATTATTGCCGGACGTGTTTTTGCAGGCTGTCCGCGAGGTTTCCCGGTGACCGTTTCTCGGACCCTCATCTCGGGGAAACGGACAACCAATCTGTCGCACTGACGTCTTCCCGATTTGCTTGTCTCGCTCCTCCTTTTTGCTATAGCTCTTTCTTTTCTATATTTATTTTTTCTTACGTTAGCCGAGCCAAGGTGTCGGGCGGGGGCCGGAGAAGCTAGAAATGTCGGCGATATGGAAAGGAAGCGGACACACATTTCAGCCAAAAAGTTTGAAACTGCTCCATAGAACAGAACGTGGGAGAGAACGTTAAATCTGACCGTGGCGTCCGGAAGTCGGATGATATCTTGGGTCGCCTTACATTCCCGGAAAGCTGATGCCCCGAGGTTATTGGCAGCCAGGGCTCCCAGACGTCGCCGCGGATGATGGAACACCGACGGGGCAGCTGAGAGCTCCGGCTCGATTGAAGCAATGCGAAATAGTGAAGAAAAGATAGAAGAATGACGCTTCCGAAATATGAGGACAAGTAAACGACGGATATAGCGGAGGCCTGAACTTGATGCCATCCTGCTATCCCCGGTTTGCTTTGCGAGGTGTCAATATTCCCTCTTCTGGTCAGTGTCGCGTCTATCTTACCTTTTTTTTTCTATTGCGAATAGTTACAGATGTTTCTTTTTGCCTGATGCTCTACCTTTTGTTCAGTACTCGAGTGCAGGGAAAATGCTTGGTTATGTAAGGCTTCTGAACTGATGACAGCTAGAATAATTTGTGTCATTCTCTTAGAGAACAACTGTGCGTTCTGAATTTTCGAAATGAGTCCAGACGTATGGCATGGAGTCCTATGCGCGTGGTGAATCTTATTCGTATTATGTTGTCCGAAATACCACCCGAGGGGACCACAGCATTAGATGCCGCTCTCCATTTGCTTGTTGTTCGCTATGAGTACACGTGACCAGTGAAAAGCGCTGAAGTTTGGAATATTCAGAATGACTTTAGGCAAGGTATATCCCTCAGCCAAGCACCGGCCCATATGAAAAAACAATGCGTCTTTCAGTAGTAATGAACGAACAAATCATATTTGTCCACCTGCTCTTCTCAGGCCCAATCGCTGCTTCGTGTACGCGTTTAGAACTCTGTATAATCGCAGATATTGGGTGTCCCAGTTAACGTTCGCCAAGCTGTTCTGCGAAAAAAGGATATTTAAAAACATGGTTCAAGACACGGTTTTAAAACCTATACGATGTTTGTAGTCGGATAAATGGCTACCGCACATCGTAAGCCTTATAATTGTATCTAGCATCGTGTTTTTGGAATTTCCTTTTGTGGGTTTGTGGAACAGCTTGGCTAGCGTCAGCTGGGACACGCGGTATAAGTACGGACACAGTATGGTCTGTGGTGAAACGCGTCTTCACCTTTTGTCTTTATATGTTCGCGTTCCTTTCGGACTTTACGCGAACTTCATTTACGCTTTTTAGCTGTCTACCATAGATTTTTTGAACTGGTAATACTGTTTTTTTGCAATATTTCCTTATTATTGTTACTGTTATGAGAAAAGAGCTGCCGTCACTTATAATGCGAGCAAACTTTTTCGATTTCCATTTACATAAAAAAAAAACAAAGTGCTATTTTCTCGGTGTAAAGCTTGTTGTGATGTATTTGGTCACTTCTGCTTTTGTCAGAAACACCGCAAAAAATGAGCATCTAAAAAATTTAGTCCTCCTATGATGTACTGAGACAGAAGCAACTCGTCTCAGCTCTTTAGCAATAAGTTTCATAATTCTGGAGCCGCCTCCAGTGCAAATATTTGGTTTCCCGGTATCAGTGCCTCCTAAAATCCAAATTACTTGAAGCTGTGTGCCTTTACTCGGAACCTCATGCTTACTTGTCATTCGTATACCGTTGGTCTAAGGTAAACAGGCCTGGCCATACTTGGACAATGCAACCCCCCTGAAAACAGTGCAGCAGCATCTTCTCTATACATCTTATCAGCGCAAAGCGACTTTCGTTGATGTTTACAACGTAAACGCAGTGCGCGAATAAGGTGAATGTACGGGTACAATTAGGTATCGCATAAACGAGTGCAGTGTTCACAAAGGTTTCTGCCCGAAATGGCTACTTTTTGTTAGAAATAGCCAGCCACGTGGGCTGCCACGATTTCTCCGTGGTCGCCGTTGGGAGCCGCTGGTTCTCAAAAACCCTTCTAAGCACACAGAGCCCTCTGCGTTAAGGGGAAACACGCCATTAGCATTTAAAGGGTCATAGAAGCATTAATTTCAGACAAAAGCCTCCAGAATATTCCTCTGTGGCAGATGACCCCTCACTGCTGAAAGGCTGCATTTTTTAAATCGTAAAGTCGAATTGCTGAAAGTACACGTACACATAGGACCGGATACTAACGACGTGTTTACCGCAAGAATAAAGGGCCATATGGAAAGTGCGCTGTGCATACATGCCAGGGAGTTGTATGGAGAGCCTGATGGGAAAAGTGCCCGCGAGGGTTGCAGTTCGGTATATGGCAAAACATTATTACAAAAAGGTATGTGAATTCTCGTCCCGGCTAATCTTAAAACTTATTAGCGAATGGATTTTGTGCAAGCAAGGAGGAGTGCGATGTTAGGTAGACGCGTTCATATATGCGTCACAGGTTCTCGAACTACGGGTGCAACAAAAGAGATTGCCACGCGTACTAACTTATATTTTCTGGCAACCGTCTTTCACCCGCTACCCGCTAACACATATTAGAGGTTACCGCTCAGCGCAAGACGTGCCTTTCTGTATTTCAAGTTTCTCGAATGTTACCAGTGGTTATATCTGTTGCCTATGCTGTCGCCGAGCCTTGTCTAACCAAATTATGTGGGCAACGTGAATAATGGTGTTTATACACGCGTGAGCAAACGTGTACGCGCCAGGGATTGCGCAATAAAGCCGATTCATTTATCTGCCTGTGAATGCACATGGAAATTCAAGACTGCAGTCCAAACTTGGCATTACAAACTTCCCAGTGTACTCGTCAGTTTCAGTTTATGCACGTTAATTGCGAAGAAATACAGTTTTTCGGAGACCCTGTGTTGCGTATACTTTTGCTCAAGGGTGCGCATTCTAGAACTTGACTGAACAACAGCGATTCCGCTGAAAGGTTCATTGAGTCACGCATAAATGACCAACGCGCCAAATCCGCGTATCAGATTTCGGCAGCCGACACATTTCCTCGTAGCTGTCATTTTGGCAGAGTATAACTTGCTTTTCTGGGCACCAGTTCGTGTAATAAAGAGTCATTTTTGTGACTCGGCGCTGTGTCCCGTTCGGATTCTTCACCGTCACGACAACGTGACAATATTAAGCATTCAAGCGATGCAGCCGCACAGTTGGAAAATAAGTGGTAAAACCTGTGCCTTTTGGTGCGTCCTACAGGACGCACCTCTTCATATTGAGAGCGCACGCCCACACAGCGGTAGAATTTTCATGCGCATGCGCCCTCCTAGAACGCCTTTTAAGGTTTTGATGGGAAATGCAGTAACTATCTAAAGCAACTAGCTTGTCATGGAAGCTCGTTCACAAGTTAAATGTGAAAGATGCGTGATTACATCGCAATGTTTCACCTAAATGAAGTTTTGAAAAGAGAGGCACAGCAGTACACCACGGAAGCAGGTGAAAGGAACAAATAAAGGTCATTGAAATAGCCCGGCTACGCATTTATGTCGCTGAGTCTAGCCAGAACCGGAAGTGAGCGTATTTAATTATACAGTTACTACTGCAGCAGGCGACCTCTTTCTGCGTTCCACTAAATTTGTTCTCCGCGGGGAGATAAAGCACTCTACCGCGAAGGTACCCAGACTTCTGTTTCTTATCGCAGAGCTAAGCTGGAAAAGAAAATTGTGACCCGAGAAACGGTCACTTTCGGCCAACTGAAAGTCGTCTTAAGCCCAGTTTGGTCCCTGGCGAAGCGAAGAGTGCAAAGTACTCCGTCTGAGAGCGAGCATGTGAGCGCGAAGCGAGGAGGGAGTGTGAAGAGCAATTTATGGAAGTGCCGTACTGTGGGCAACAGTGATCAAGGAATTACAGAAGCCAGTGTCCACAAGAAAGTGCTCTGTCGCGTCAAATGAAAGCAATGTGTGTTCGACAAAGCATTGGTACGCACTGAGCGACTTCTTTTTTTCTTTTTTTGTCTTCCCTCCGAATCAAGAAAATGAGTTCCCTGCACCTCGTCTAATCGCTGGGGCAAAGTCGTGGTTGACAGAAAGCACAGGAGATGAGCGTTTGCACTTTTGTTCAGCCACGCGGCTGTGTATGCTCTGCTATCAGAGAGAGTCTCTCAGTTGAGAGATGGGGTCGACGTCGTTGTGTACAAAAAAAAAAAAAAATTCAAAATTTCTTTTTTTTTTCGCAAGGGAGCAATGCATTGAGCACAGCGGTTACTAAGGACAACATTCCCTTATCGGACACTGCGTAGTGAGATCCTGGCGTGTTAATTAGATAAATATGCCCCCGCTCGTCGTGGCCGCAGCCCTAATGTGAACACAGCTCGAATGTGGCCCTGTGTTCCCATTATTTACTGTTAGTAAACCGAAAACGAAAGCGCACAACTAACTAACTTAAATTATGTCCTAGCATGGGGAAGTCATTTACATGGGCAGCAAAATTAGTGAAAAATGAACGTAGAAGGACAAAGCAAAAATATGACCCGTCTCAAGTCACACCGAAGTCACGAGTGCTGCAACGCGTTACCGTACGCTTATGAATGCTTACCTATTTTGTACTAAGCGTACGACAACCTACGCCAACCTTGACGGGTGATGGTGAATGTGCGAATGTTGTGGCGCCGGTGCGATTCTTACCACGTGAGCGTACCTGGACGCTTAGCACGGTTAACTGCTGTTACGTTCAATACCTACTACGCTTGTGGTCAAGGAGGTCGAGCTCACAACGGCCGTCGATGCCCAAAACATCGACGCATGAAAGTGTCATCCAAACCAGTAATTTATAATCATTGGTTACCCTCTCGCACTGTAATTTATTGTGAGGAGTTGATTACACTTGTGGGTCAGAAACATTGTGCACCTTCCCCTGCGTGACGCATCACCTGTAAACAAGTAGAAAACCTAAATAACCTATCAAATTCTGTAATTTGGTCCTGTGCCGTTTTCTCACGGCTTTTATTTTATAGTCCGCGATAATCTTATTGCATTTGTGTGGCTCTTCGATGATGTAATAAGTATAATTCTACTTCGCCCTTTAACGATTGTATCCGCTGCTCTTCAAGCAGCTTCTTGCAGAAGGTCATTCAAGGTGAATCGCTAGGTATCATTGCGCGTGAAAGAAGACGGTGTTTTATATGCGGAAGAAACCAGTACTGCGCTTCCTGCGACAAGTAGGGTATTTGGAGGGTTATCGCCTTAATACTAGCCTTGTGCACTAGCGCAGTGCTTAAGGTGCACCGGTATGAGAGACCGCTTATAGCGTTCCTGTGCATCCTCCCACGTGCACTCAGTGCTCACTCTCCCTCTTCTCTTTCTACTCCCCCATTCCCTCACCCCCAGTATGGGGTAGCAAACCGGACGCTCGTCTGGCTTACCTCCCTGCCATTCCTCTCCTTGCTTCTCTCTCTCTCTTGTGAGAGGGTTTGATCAATGGAACCTTGCGCAGCCGCTAAAATTTGGCTTTAGTTTTAATTCTAGCACTAATCCAAGCCAAGGCATGCGCCATTAGGCCGCCTCCTTTGAGTCCATCAGTGGCTACTTTTGAAGGGGCGTTCGCGCATTCAATTTTGATGCGCTCGACGCTGACGAACGATAATCCTTTATCAGCTGCCTAAAGGCGCTACCAGTACTCACGTACGGGGCAGAAACCTGGAGGCTTACGAAAAGGGCTCTACTCAAATTGAGGACGACGCAACGAGCTATGGAAAGAAGAATGATAGGTGTAACGTTAAGGGATAAGAAAAGAGCAGATTGGGTGAGGGAACAAACGCGAGTTAATGACATCTTAGTTGAAATCAAGAAAAAGAAATGGGCATGGGCAGGACATGTAATGAGGAGGGAAGATAACCGATGGTCATTAAGGGTTACGGACTGGATCCCAAGGGAAGGGAAGCGTAGCAGGGGGCGGCAGAAAGTTAGGTGGGCGGATGAAATTAAGAAGTTTGCAGGGACGGCATGGCCGCAATTAGTACATGACCGGGGTTGTTGGAGAAGTATGGGAGAGGCCTTTGCCCTGCAGTGGGCGTAACCAGGCTGATGATGATGATGATGATGAAAGGCGCAAAAGGAGAAAGGTTTTGCGCTACGAATCGCTGGTAAATTAAGAGTTTGTAGTTAGCAAATGGAAATGCTTTCCTGAGAAGGAGGAGGAGGGGGGGCACGAGACATACTACACTCAGGAGTGGAGTCATAATGAAGAGCCGCGATAGATTTCATTGGAAGTTTTCTAGATAAATTTTAGGCGTATGGTGAACCCTGCTTGATAATGATTTGGACGTCCCTTATCGACCGGTGTGGTACTGCAGACAGAATACCACATCAACACCGATACAGTCTGAGATCCCCAAATTATGACAAGGCTCTGAGCTTCCGAATTAAACTGGTAACTTGGAAGTCTTACGTGCTCTGCGGGCTACAAAATGTCAGTACATGGTGGCTGTTGCATTCCACGCTTCACTGGATCACATTGGAGCAGGAAAAGTTCTAGAAATATGCGCGCTATATCAAACATTTTGAGCTGCTGAAACAGTAGGGACACATAAAGCAACTGCAAATTATGATTTCCTGAACGGCTTATAGGAGACGGCGTTACAACTGAGAAAAATGAGGAAAGAAAATAAATGCTAAAAGCAAAGTAGCAAATGACCCCAAAAGTGGAAAAGGCCTGGATGCTGCGTTTGTAGTTAGTGGTGAGTCGAAGTATTATATAAAAAAATGTACATAGATCTTCAAAAGAAAGGTAAATTTCCTACTGACGTTTTTAACGAACAAGTGCAGTGCGCAAAAACGTGATTTTAGTATGACTTTTTTAAAATTTTTACTTCGCATGCACATTTTCCTTCAGTGAAGCTTTTACTTTTTATAATGACAAATGTTCTTATCCCAAGTCTCATTTCTGTGTCATGCGCGCCCGACCGAATCTCTGATATCGAAGACGAGTGCAGCTGACAGAAGCAGGAGACCTGCGCTGCTGCTCTGCAATGTAGAAGCGGTAGACAGAAGGGAAATAGAAAAGAATGAACATGGGGGAGTCGGGCACCGATTCGTCTTCCCGCTCTGTTTCCCAAATTGTTCCGTTCACCGTGACTAGGAACCGACAACTTCATTCATCCGTTGCCAGAAAAAAGATGGCTTTAGAAATATCTGCATTACATGGCAGGGGTATTAGGAAGTGAACACCAGGAAGGCCATTAAGCGTGTTTCCTGCCTTTCCTTCTTCCCTTCTCTCTCTCTCTTGTCGATTTAAAGAACACTTGCTCTCCCTTCGTTCGCACTAAAAGCCGGCCCCTGAGCTGTTTATTATGCTTTGTTTTCATAGTACCTTGGCAATGAAGTATATGCCTAGCTGTGCCGTTCGTTTGAGACTCTGCTCGAGCCGCAACGGACGATCTGTACATCATCATCGTCAACATAATCTGTGTAGCAGAGGTGGAGAACGGTGCTAGCTACGGGCAGGACTAGCCTTATCATAGTATGCCGAAAACCGCTCCACCTGAGCGTCTGCAATCAAATAAAAGGAAACATTTTCGTCCCCCAGACTGTAACCCGAATGTACAGAAGGAACTCATACGGGTTCAAGTTTTATTGCGAAGCAATACTACTTTAGGTCACACTTCAGCCCGTTCCGTGGCGAGGCGGTGGTAGGCACCATTGACCTTTAGCGTGACCTCGCTGCGTGACGTCACACCGCGTGACCTAGAGTGACGTCACACCAGCTGTGTAAAAACGGGGCCCCATCTCACGCCGTCGCGAGGCGAGGCGGTAGCCACCAACGGCGGCCTAACTCCCGCTCCTCTCACCAGGGGCGCTACGGTGGGGAACGAACGCTACTGCAAGCACCGAGTGGGCATATCTTACGGCGCGGAGAAAATGGAGTGTTACCGCACCGTCGGCCAATCGATACTGGAAGATTTTGTAATGGGCACGCTGGTGAGGGAAATGTTTGTCGGCATACACGGATTCGACGGATGACTTCCTCTTAGATGATTCACTGTAAGCCGTAACACTAGCATAACCCAAGACTACCACCAGCCATACTACCAGCTGATCCGAGAATAACACACTATTTCTTCGCAATCACCAGGCTTAACCAAACTAAGCCACGGCCGTTTTTTTTTGTATCTCTATCTCTGTGCTACAGTCGGGTTCACGACACTTTTTCGTTTCGTGAATCTTCCTCCACCTTTTTCCGCAGGAATGATTTGCCATATTAACCCCCATTTTCATAGATGTATCTTAACTTGAAGCCCATGCTTGACATAAACTGATTGAGGCCTGCCGTGAACGCGCCGAGGTAAACGCAATGAGAGTCTTGGGCACTTTCACGCCAGGCGCATATTATATGAAGTCAAGCATGGGCTTCAGGTTAAGATGCATTGCTGAATACAGGGGTAAGTGTTCCTGTGCCTCGCGTTGTCGATTGATTCAGTCTTGCTCTGACATCTGCTAGTCTCTTGGTTAGCTTAGATAACAGAGCGAATGCCCCTGTAGGGAGTTGGTCCCAGGTTCAATTCGATTTTAAATGCGTAGAAATTCATTTGCCTATCCAACAAGGAAATTCATCTGCCTCTCCGTTTGTCACGTAAGACAATCGCTTTCAAGATAGGGCGTGCAGTAGCCAGCGAATTCACCTTCGTGCTGCCTCTCGCTTCAACGCGAGCTAAGCGGCGAGAACACAGCGCACACGAAGCTATCAGCACTCGGCGCCCTTTGTCCCCATCGCAGATCACTTTCAAGATAGGGCCTGCGCGTCTCGCTTCAACGCGAACTAAGCGGCGAGAACACAGACCCGCGTGGTCGCCCCATACGCAGCCGCCGCTGGGGTACGGTTGATTACGGTTGATAATAGTCCGTCGTGGATGGATAATGAACTAAAGAGCGATAGCGGCTTATAATAATCGGAACGTCATCAGCGCACCTGGTGCCGCCATCAGCAGTAATTTGCATGCGTCATCAATTCACCCTGCGCCGCCGTCCGCAGCAGTTAGTGTCGCCATAGCGCTGTCGTTTATACTGGTCGGATCAAGTTTGATAACATTGCCGATGACACCGGGTTGCGTGGAGTTGAGCAAGTGGCATAGTGCTAACGCATACTTGGACAACTCCCAGAGGAGTTTCTCCATGAAATTTTTCTTCAACGTAGAAGCTTTCTGTCTGAGACGTTATGGCTTCATGCTACCGTCGGGTGGGCGAGTTTCTTCTTCCTCAAGTTTTCCTTAAACTTGCGGGCTTCAGTAGACAAACTAGACCAAACTGAGTGATGCAGTTTTACTGCTGGTACTAGTGATGTTGCATTTGCCGTCCTGTGTTTTCTGTGCTTCTCCCCTCACTAAAGTGAAAACCCTGAGGGTAGTAAAAAAAGACTGATCGACGGGAACCTCTTAATTTGCGAGGATAAAAGTGCAAGATTTAAACGCATCAAGAGCAGATTTAATGCTCCCACGACAGTTGCAGTTTATCATTTCTTAAATACAGTGAACGTGTTATAGATAATATAGAAGACAAGGGTCACAAAGTCAAAGACTGCAGCGGGCCCCTCAGCAGATAGAGGTTATTTATTGATCAGAAGTGGAATGCTAACGTTCCAGGCGCTTAATGTAAAAAAAGTATTGTGCATCGTCTGTGTGCGTTTCGCACTGTGCAGCCCAATTTCAGCTGTCGTGTCTGCTTGCGCGAAGGCAGAGAAATCTCCGGTTTGAATATATGCAATAATGTGGCACGGAGGTTGCTACGTGTCGTATAAATGATCACATTTAATTTACCCACGCTACCTACAACTTCAATTCACGTTCCAAAAATTTCGAAATTGAGGATGAAATTTGTAACTACTTTGATCTGTAATTTCTTCAATAAGGCTAAAATAGATTCAGAAAAATTACCACAAGTAGAAGGAACAACCATCTGTTGTAGCGAGCTATCATGAATTTCTGACTCAATCTTCCCACCACATTTCCGCTCTTCACAGCTCTTCAGCCGCTTAGATAGTGAAAAGCTTCCATAAATGTACTAATTTATTTGATGATATATGTTGGCTGTTCTTTTCTCCAGGTGTTCCGCAAGAAGATTGAATTTTTGCCTGCCTCTTCTGGAATGATCATAATATATTTTCACCGATTACCAAATTGAATGAAAAGAAGCACCCTGAAAAATGTAAACTGCACAGAACAGTAAACTCGACATGTCTGCTGGGGTTCAAATATGTTTCACATCATTTCAGGAATCCAGTGAGGGCTTATTAAAGCCGGTATTACTTAGCGCGAGCTTGTTTATATAGCTGGTGTTAACTCCTGATCGAATTGCACGCTTTATCTTTTGCACGACGACACAAGCAATTTCTTCAAGTTAAGACACGCTCTCCGGATTCCAGACGCTAGGAAGAAGCGCCCGTTTTGATTGGAGATGATTTTTACCTTTTATTTAAGCCTTCAGTAGTTTCATTAATAACAGTAAATGTACAACAACGGCAGACAGCAGTGACCACAGAAACAGCTTGATATAGCGTCCATCTGCTCTTGACGTTTGTCGCACACGTTTGTACATGCCTCCAGAAGTTATTGCACAACGTCAAGGAAGTTGCTCGCAGTAAGAATTATTTTTAATGCATGAAACTAGCTTTCCGGTTCTTGCATGAAGGATCACATAGTTGCTAAAAGAAGCGCAAGCGGCAATTTGCTGTCGAGGTGTGTTGTTTTACAGCTGGCCGACTTCCTATGCGAGCGTTCGTAGATCATACAAACCGGTCTAGGAAATAATGACCAAGCCTTGGAGACGCGGGCACTCGCTAAAGGGTTCTCTTAGCAGCCATTCAGCAAAGCGAGAAGTATTACTGTGGGCGCTTGTTCGCTCAATGCACGCAATTTTCCAATACAACGAGCAACGCGAACGCGAGCCTTTCGAAGCATTTGCTACCGACTGGAGTGTTTACACCTGCGTCAGCGTGCCGTCGACATGTCGCTGGACCGTAATGAGGTCAACTGTTTATCAAGCGGGTGACACCGTGCCCACGTGGGTGATATTGCAGCACTCATATGTCAGTGAAAACGAAAATCGATCTGTGATTCGTACGATCAAAGGGGCGCGCCTACAAGGGTGTAGCACCGCTTGTAGTCTTCATCATTTCGTCACGCCGTACTTGCAATAGAGGCTTCAGCCAGTCACTCCATCTTGTCCTCAGGCATCCGGCACTTACGTCAAGCGTGATTGCAGATTTGTTGCGGTTGCTTAGTTGACCCTGCGAAACGATGCACAGAAGAAGGCTGCAACGCACAGGAATTTCTCTCGGCGACCTTTCTCTGCGACGGTTCTCGCATAGTTCCGGTTGTTAAAGAAACAAAACAATCCTGGAACATAATTTCGAGGAGTTATTTCCAAGAGGAAATAATTTCCATTAGTCGCAATCCATTATCCGATTTCCATTAGTCACAATCATTTGAAATCAACAAACAATGAAACCAAGGAAAGCATAGGGTAAATTATTTGCTTATTCTTAAGTTGAAATTATGAAATTATAAAGTAAAGGGAAATGAACAGTTAACTATAGAACAACTTGGCGCAGGTGGGAACCAGAACACCATTTTGGCATTACTCCTGACATGCTCTCACCAAGTCAGCTACCGTGGCGCCGTATTCTCATTAACTTTCTTCGGTATTTGTGTGTGTGCTAGATGTAACCTTGGGAGTGGTAACCAGCGGCACCGCTCGCGGAATTGACGGCGAATGCAGAACATCATTTCTATCGCGGGAATTGCGCAGAACGTGAACCCGTGAGGAGGCGACTGGCCATTAAACGCTCGTGTGTGACCTGAAGCCATCAAAGAGGCCGGAGTCAGCCGCTTTGAAGCCCTCGTCGAAAGTAATGAAAGAGATGACGGGAAATCGAGGGGTCCGATTTTTGCCCAAGCAGAAGAATAGGCGTAGAGGCATGCTTTCACCGCTATTCTTTATCGTTGAATGACGCCCCTCACGTATTCATATTCGTGTGTATTTTGCCTGGCTTCCGACAGCGTTATGCCATTACTAAAGGTCGCATATTTGGCATCCCGTACCGAGAATGACGAAAATATATAAACGACGTTACTGCATCGGTTGTTTCACGAATACGAAAATCCGCCGGTGAAGTTATCTTGTCATCGGATGCACGGAAATGTTGTTAAGTCACTAAAAATGATGCAGAAAATGCACGCATGTTGCCCTGTACGATCTTCCGCCATTAGACAGAAAGGAATCCGACCGGTAAGAGAAATAGGCGTCCCCGTTGTGCATATATTGTGATAGAGGTAACGCCGGTGCGGATATGGAGCCTACTAGAAATAAGACGAAGTAGCGCGGATGCCAGCTAAAAAGGCTGCAGAGCCCGTTACACTGTCCTTCTTCAACACCAAAAGAAAAGCAAGTATATATATATATATATATATATATATATATATAGCTTGCACGAGTCGATGTAATATACATTACCAAGAATGTAAACTGAGCCCAATATTTGCTTATCAAAGAGTAGCAGGGACAACCAGTGGAAGTTATGTATTTCAGGTGAAACTGCATGTCGCTCTGAAGACATGAATAGCAAGATCGAATGTCGCTGCCATTTCGCATGCCTTGCTGCATTACAGGCCTCTGAGTGCTTCTTATCAACGACATAATGATTTCTGAAAAGTCCGCTTGTCGATGTTTTATATTTACACGCGCATAATACTGCATGCTGCGTCAAGAAAGCGCGCGCAAATCATTTCCGAGCGTTCCGTATGCGTTAGATAACTTGAGCTGAAGCACTTCGCTTGTGGGTAGCGGGTCCTCTTTGCTTTCAACATTTCAGCGTAATTGTGCTTTTGAACGTTATTTTTTCTTTTGTGCGAAGGCTCCTTTTTTTGTTAATTACGGCGCTTTACGTGCCGGAACAAGAAGAACTCATTGTGTGGCACGCAATGCAGAGGCACTCCGGATTATTGCTGACCACCCGAGATTCTCTAACGTGCGCCCAATCCACGGAACATATGCTATAGAGCCGCAGGCCGTCTGGATGATCAAGCTAATATTATAAATGAGGCAATACCTAGGTTTCACTGTTTTTATACGCTCCAAGATCAGAAACGGCCATATTAGCTGACCGCAGAATAAAGGTACAGGACAAGTTTAAATCGCGATCGGATATACTTAAGAAGAAAAGGCAGGATTTAGTTATGTCTGGAGCGGTATATTCGATATTTTTATATTTTTGGCAGACTAATGAGAACCGTCGTAGAGAAAGAGAGAGAGCAAGGGCAGGAAAGGCAGGGAGGTCAACCAGACGAGCACCTGGTTTGCTACCTTACACTGGGGGGAAGAGGAAAAGACAATAGAAAGAGAAAAAGAGGGAGAGAGTGAGCACTAAGTGCGCGTGTGAGGATACACAGGGACACTATAGGCGGTCTCTTAAGCCGGTGCACTTCAAGTAGTGTACTAGTGCAGGAATTGCTATTCGTGCCAGTGAAGGGTGAGGCCACGGTCGGAGTATATTTGACTCCGAGAACGGTCTCGAGTCTAGTCGGTTTAAAGTCGTAAATATAAGAAAACTTGCAGAACGTCATATTGCTATCCCGTAACGTCTACAACATGGACCATTTAAGTACAGTAAAAGCAGCACGTTAGAATTTTATAGTTTTTTTTTCTCTAAAGTTGATTTGTTTGGTTCACAATAAATGATTGTCGTGATGCTGGGGTCGAAAGGCGACGACAGCGGTCACCTGACATGGCCTGTAGATCAAGATATACTGACACGTGTACTTCTTTGTCTTTCTCTGGTGACCTCTTTTCACCGGCTACAAAATATTAAACATTATGTCTCATTGCAGGACGCGCGTGCGTGTATCGGGAGTTTCTCGATTACTAACGGGGGTTGCATTCATTGTCTATAGTCGTGAACTTTGTGAAATATGATTGTATGCGCGACGCGAATTGTGTAGTACTTTCTGGAATGCAAGCAGGCACCAGCAAATACGCTGGAACTTTCAACGAATCAGTTATAAAAGCTGACCAGCTTGACCCGCCAAATCAGATTTTCGATGATCGCCAACTGCGCTCGCCGGTCTCGTTGTGATTTGTGTCTTACTTGCGTTTACGGGCACAAGTTCGCCAAATAAAGAGTTAGTCTCATGATGCACAGTTTTTCTGCCTTATGTTAACCTTCACTGTAACGTGACAATACGTTAAATCGTCGCGTAGTGTACGTGGTGTTTCAGAAATATTAACTATAAAATTCTCGGAGTGTGTATAGAGCCAAGACGATGGTAACTTAGCTCAACGTGGCGACAAGACGAAAAAAAAAAATGCTAGATCCAGAAGTTTACCTTTTCCGACCTGCTAGAGCCAAGATTATTGTCATGCTAAATTAAAATTTCGAGTCCAGATTGTGTCCTAGGTAAAGTTTGTGAGCCGCACAGCCTCGTTAATAATCCTGAACGAATATGCCTAATAGAGATCTGCGCATTCCGCGCACACTTTTGAAATGGGAGTGGGAAAAGTTGAAGTTTGGTCCATGGATATTTAGCTGACGGCACTTCTAAATCGCGCATATTCCAACCTCCCGCGGCGCCCTGCGTAAGTACTACCCCGGCTACATGGGTCTTATACAAAGTAATCGAGAAGTAACAAGCTTTAGGAAATAATTAGGAAAATAGTAGTGAATGAATGATCCTCACAGCGGTTAAATACTTTATTTTAAAAAATGGGGAAATGTAGCTTGCGATGAGTGTGAAGGAGATCCTCTTCTTTATGCTAAGGCCGATATACTGGCTGTCGTCATGGGGAGGCACGGCCTGGGCCACGTAGGTGAGCTCCTTGCAAACATAAACGTGGACCTCACTGCTTTTGTCACACGTGGCGGATACAAAAGATTCGTATCCTGATAGTCTCAGCGTGTTTGGCACGTTTGGTTTTGCATGACCAGCACCAGAAACCGATCTACATATACAAGTTGACGAAAATAGGAAATACATAATTTCAGGCCTCTCGCATCCCACGGAAGAACTGAGGCACTGTTGACTTCTTTAAAGGCTCGCTTCTGCAGAAGTGGGCGAGTCATGTTTCTAATGCAAGCTTTCAAGCACAGGAGCGAGGGCACCCAGTACTTTTAAAGCGCATTGAGCAGTCGAAGCTTGTGCGTTTTGCAAAAGTGTGTGAATGGCATCCATTAGCGACTTCAGCAGTATAACGACCTGCACATCCTGTTGAAGCGACTTTCGGAAGCTGGAGGTACGTTCGATGAAGGCGATGTATGGCGTTCAAACTCAGCAGGTGGGTGTGCATTTGGCAGTGCAGGCCAGGCAACGTCATAAGCACTTTTCTGGGCTTCTTTGTCATTCATAACGTTGCGTCTGGTCTCGCGCAATGACTGCTGTTCCACAATTCGAGGCGATGACGCTGCTGGACTAGGTTGGCACTGTGGGTGCCTTTTACGTTCCTTGGCGAACGTCGGCGGTCGCGGCGGGACCATCGTTTTTTCACAGAAACGGCTGCTTCCCGGTGCGTAGAGCCTTCCCTTACGATCTCCTTAAGTATACTCCACTGCTTCTTGATCCGGGGGAAATTTCTCGACGTGAATTCATGCGATCCTTTGCAGTTTCTGCACTTAAATACAGTGGCTTCGCAGGATTCCGTGGTGTGGGACTCGGCGCAGCGCACACATACTAACGCGTTATTACAAACGCCGCTGAGGTGATCCAACCGAAGGTACTCGTGGCACTGTAGAGGTTTCAGAATGAATGGTTTTACGGGGTGACGAAAATGGTCCACATTTACATTACATGGTATGGTGTTGCCTTGGAAGATTATCTTCACACAGCGTGAATTACCAAACCGAGATAGCTGCATGATACCTGCAGATACCTGCCTTGACTAGGATACGCAAGCCTTCATTTAGTATTTCAACATATACGTCGTAGATGACGCCTGTTGCTGTAGCCTTGACAACTGGATTGTGGGAGCGCATTCTGATTTCCTTAAAGTTGGTTACTGTACGCAAGATGCCAAACGCGGTTGAATGCATGACATCTACAGCGAGCATATTATTACGAGTGTTAATTCTTATATCGGTTATCTCATTTGGTACTAATCTTTTATGAATGTCGAGACAGCTCGCCTATTCAGGTGGCGCAAATTGTCCGAGGGAACCACCGGCATGAAGAGTATGGCGGGTGCTCGAGGACGCCTCGTATGCTGCACTGTCGACGTGCTTGAAGGGGGAGGTGTCCTGAGGCTCTTCCGCTTCGCCTTGCGGCTTCGCACGGTTTCGAAGCCGTCTTCGGAGTCTTCTCTGCTGGCCGAGTTCCGGGCTGTCACTGGCGGCATCGTTCAGTTCACTGTTACGCTTCCGCGATGGCACCGCTGAATGCGAGACCACGGGCGGCTTGTACGAACATTTAATAACGAAAATAATAACGAATTTAAGAACGCGTTCTTAAATGTTCTATAGACAATGCCTAGATCGCACAAGAACGCGTTCTTAAGTCCGTTATTATTTTCGTTATTATATGTTCGTGCAAGCTGCCCCTGATCTGGAGCAAGCCGGGAAGTGTTTACTACCATCACTGCCGGGGGGGGGGGGGCGATTTCCCGCAGAAAAATGCCGGGAAAACCGAAAATCAGCAGGAGACGGGAAAGCACCGGTCAACTAGACACACACTTCGTCGTCGCCTAAATCGCAGTGTATTCTACATTCCATTACTATATTGTGTTCCATTATGGCCTCAAGAAACTTCTAGGTATTTGTATTTTGCTTTCACGACCATTTTATTTTGTTAGGAAACTCATCGCCAAATTGAACCCTTCATTTCATCTTTATTTTAATTATAAGTTACAATTGTTAGTGTTCTGCACGCTTTCATTGCTTTCAGTTTCTGTTGGCTTGACGAAGCAACCTCTGTGCAACCACAGCGCGCAACTACAGAAATGTGCGTGTAAGGCCTTCATGTTCCCATTCTGGACACTGAAATAAGGCGAATAAGCCAGCGGTTCTAGAGCAATCGCTTCGAGCGAGCGTTTATGATTGGCGCGTGGTCTCTCCATGTACGCCGAGCGCCCCTCATGGTTCCGCAGCGACACTAATTGTCCCGTCGTCCAGGTTCCGTAAAACCCAGTCTTCACGTAATAGTGGAGTGCACACTCGAACGGAGGACGCTCCCTCTCGAGACAAGCTGTCGGCCACGAGTGGCCTTTCAAGCTGCGCTGTCACATACAGCGCGACTCTATGCAGGAGCGACTGGAAGAACGGCTGGGATGGTCCAGCGGCCTCGGCAAACCAAACTTGCGCACGCCTGTCCACTCAACTTTCCTTTCGGGAGCCGTGCTCGAGGACGGTTGCCGGAAACTTCTTAGCGGTGGCGGCGCCATGCAAGTGAGCCAAGTTTTCCCCCGTCTCTTCGGAATTAGCGACCAAGGTAAACTTGCACTCGGGGGTGGCGAGCGTCGTCCACTTGGAAAACCAGAACCGTGGCAATTAACGGAGCGAAACTTCGCCGCAGAGCGACGCCAGTTTGCCGCAAGCTGTCGTTGAGGCGGTGAATCAAAATTAACGTCTTTCGCACGCTTTCTTGGGAGGTCGTTATCAGGTAAAGATGTCTCCAGTTTTCTGAATTTGGAAACAATGAAAGCGCAGGTATATGTACGCAAAGATATTAAGTAGCGAAAAGACTGGCGGGAATGAGTCGAATATCGCGTTTTTAAAGACATTTCTGCAATACAGCTTGGCATCACCATTTAGTTTAGCGCCATGCTGTCATGTGGCGCCACGTAAATTTTATTGGCTGTCTCTGTCCTCGCACTTCTGTAAAAGGCATAGATCGACGCATTAGAGACTGTGCATAGGACCTCAAGCTAATGACCAATGCAATTGTCTGAGGCGCGTTCTAAAGTTCAAATGCCTTAAGCGCTGTTCAATCTGAGAACACAGAATGCTCTTACAAAGGTACACTGCGTCATTGTCCAAGATTGCTTCGCTATATCATACTCTGAGGGAATGCGCTTCGGAATTAGGTCATTTCTAAGTCCAAAACCTTAATCGTATCATACCCCCGATGGTCTGGAAAACGCGGCGCGCGGTACGGGAAGTCATGTGAACTCGCATCACGCAGACACGCGCTCGTGCCACTGCTCGCGCGTTCGTCGTCGAGTTCTTCCACAGCTGGCTCCGATGCCTCTCATCATGCAAAAAGAAGGCAAAGTTAATGAATTCAAGCACTCGAACTCACGACCTTCTGGGGGAGTCCAACCCTCGAGCTTATATGGGAGTCGAACCCACGACCCTTAGTGTTAAGGCGGAGTTAATTAAAACAGTTAATTATTATAAGAACCAGTGCCTGATTTAGTGTGTTAAGAGTGACGCTTCTACAGTTATCAGTCGAGCCGCCTGACGTAGCCACTTGTCTGCTGTGCTTATGTATAGGAAAGTTAGCTTGGGTTGCCCCCCGCCCCGCCCCCCTCGCAAAAAAAATCCTGGTTTAGTTAAGTAGTTATTATATAAGTAAAATTCTGGGGAGTTAGTTAAGACACTTGAACCGACGACCTCCGGTGGGAGTCGCACCCTCAACCTTTGGCGTTAATCAAAGCAAAGTTAATTAAGACACAGTTACTTAAGGTAGCGCCAGTTGAGGCGCATGAACCTGTGACCTTTCACGGGAGAAAACAAGTAATAAGGAGTAAGAACGCATTCGAATGAGAATTTCAAGTAATTTAATGAATGCCTCTTGAGCGCGAGGGCTTTTGCCTTCACCCTCTACGGCGTATGCTAAAGTGACTCAGTCTTTTTCACCATTTTTATACTTTCTTGCACCTGATTTACTGCAGTCAAATTTTTCCAATATGTTAGGTGAAGTAAAGGTGTGCATGAATCCAGTTTCTTAATGAGTTTTTGTCTAGACACCAACATCAATTTTGGAAGTGAGTGTCACACTGTTAGGTAAAGTTAACGAACGTTCTTTGCAGGCCAATATTCAATTTGTATATGATATTTTGCGGTGGATAATTTGAATGTAAACTTTGCCACGAAGCATGCGACGTTGTTTGCCAGATATGTCCTGTCTGAATGCCTAACTTATCCCCTTGAACCGACGGTGTAACTAAAATGTTGCTGTGGAGATTCGTAAACAAGTTCAAATTGCAACTGCCACATTTATCTAGAGAAAAGTCCATTAATGGCGAATAAGTACTAAGTGCGGCTCAATGTATGCATGTATATATTGTTTCATCGTTCGACGTACTATTTATACAAGTCTGTGGACGTAATGAGAACCAGTTTCAGGTACGATGTACTTATACCAACCACGGGAATTACCCAACGGCTCAAGACTTCCCATATCGCCATTCCGGTATCACCATCCCAAAGCATGAAGTTGCCGAGACTCTTAAGTCCACATTTCGACATGTCTTCACCAATGAACCTTCCTATAGCCTTCCAGCATACCCCCTCTTCGATCATCCATGCATGCCTAGTATCAATTTCGAACCCCATATTATCTCTAAAATCATCAACTCATTAAAAATAACCTATTCTGCAGGAACTGACGGTATTAATAGCAGAGTACTAAAAATACTAAGCATAGCGTCAGCATAATTTTACTACAGATCTTCCAACAGTCTCTCGAATCAGTGTTTGTTCCTCTAGATCGGAAAATTGGCAAAGTAATGCCTATTCCAAAAAGTGGCTCAACAAACACTTAATGTCCCATTACCCACAGCAGTGTGTGTTCAAAAATAATGGAGCACGTTATTCACTCACACGTTGTCAAATTTATAACTTCTGTCGATTTCTTTACTCCTAACCAACACGGATTCGGGCAAGGCATTTCTTGCGAAGCTCAGTTATCTTTTTTTCTTTATTAACGACATAAGTTCTAGTCTAGACTCTTGCTGAAATTATCGCTCCTAAACTTACACCATTCTGTGCTTGAATGGATAAGGGAGTTCTTCACGGATCGCCAACAGTTCGTTTCTGCCAATGAAGTCAACTCCACCTTGTGTACTCTCGCCACAGGTGACCCACAGGGAACCAGTACTCGGCCCGCTACTTTCTTTAATTTACATGGATGATCTCCCCGCGTGCCTCACTCCAAACATTCGTCTATTCGCGGATGATTGTGTCATTTACCGTTCCATTACTAATCTCACCGATAAACTAATGTTTTAGCGCGACCTAATAAAGGTTGAAATTTGGTGTTATACGTGGCTCATGGTCCTTAATATTCAAAAAACTTCCGTAATTTATTTTCATAGACGACAAGAATATCCAACTAATACGTACATGCTTAAGAGGAAGCTTTAGCTCGAGTGCTCCTATCTAAATACATGTAAAAGGAGAATTCGTTTTTCTCGGCAACCACTGCACCAAATTTGACGAGGTTTGTTGCATTTAAAAGACAAACTTAAAATCTAGTGACTGTTGGTTTCGAATTTTTGAGTTAGGTCGTTAATTTTTTATTAAAAATTGGCAAAAATCGAAAATTTTCAAAAAACGAAACTTTCAAGTTTACAACTCTGTACCTCAACCACTAAAAATGATAATACAATTCTGTGAATTGCATCTAGTAGTACATCTAAAGCGGACAAAATTGATATGTTACACGTGAATATAAAAAAAATTAATCACATCGAAATACAACTTTTGCAAAACCGTTGTAACCAATGTAACAAATTCACGTAAGATGTAAAATGGCATATTGAGTTCGTCCGCTTTGAATGATCTAATGGATGTCGTTTACAGAACCGCGATATCAGTTCTTGATGCAGAGCTATAAATTTGTAAACTTCGTGCTTCTATTTTTTTCAAACGGTGAAATATTTGAAAATCGTTTTAAGAAAATTCAAGCCCTAAATCGAAATTCCGCTTCCAACAGTCACTAGAATTTAACTTTCTCTTTTAAATGCAACAAAGTTTATCAAAATCAGTCCAGGGGTTATCTCATAAAAACGTTTTTGCGTTTTACATGTATTTGAATAGGCCGCGTCGGAGTTGGGCCCGAGCTAAAGCTTCCTCTTAAGGGTGAGGTCGTTTCTTCAATAGACTCCCTCAAATAGTTAGGACTTAACATAACCCGTGACCTCACGTGGTCATCACACTTCACACAGATCACAAACAAAGCTAACCGCACCCTCGGCTATCTACGACGTAATATCTCACTTTTTCCGCCCTCGGTTAGACCTAAGTTAGAACATGCTTGCGCGATCTGGGACCCTCATAAACACAACCTTAGCAAGACACTCGAGTCGGTACAGAATCGTGCAGCCAGATTCTTCTTTTCTGACTATTCATATCATACAAGTGTCACTTAGAAGCAATGGATAAATCTTTCCAAATTAGATAGGCGCCGCAAAACATCCAGACTTTGCCTTTTATCATAAGCTCTACCATACCCGCCCTCTCGACAACACCATTATAAAACCAGCATTTCAAACCGTGTCAACCACCATAAAGCAGTAACCGCCACATGTTTGGACAACTGCTCATCTTCATTACTTCTTTTCTCAAACAGCCATCGATTCGAATAACTGTCCAGTCAGCGTCGTTATTCATAATGATCCTGCATATTTTAGGTCCGCCATTGAATCACTTGCCTCATTGCGTAATCTGCTCGAATTATCTGTGGTATTCTTTTAAACGTGTTTCTGTCGACGTCTTAATATGTTTATCGAGATGTCTGCCAGTTTTTGGTTACCGTAATCCATACCTAGAAAAATGTTACTGCCACGTTTTGTACACATTAAGTTCAACACTTGTCGATTGTCATATTTGATAAGCTTTCGTGTTTTTCTTTTGCGTTTTCCGATTTCTGAACCTGTGGATGTGCAAAATGTTGTAGTTTTTACGTTTTTCTTCATTGCTGTTTCTCTTCTAACTCATTTCAGTGCTTACTGCAGTGGCATTGAGTTTCTGGTAATTTGTGTGCTCACCCACCCCTCATGCAAAACACCTCCAGCAGGGGTATCCGAGGTATTGTAAATAAATAAATAAATAAATAAATAAATAAACATCACAATTTCTGCAGCTGCAGAGCTCGCGGGTATCCGCGGGGCGCTTCATGTGATTAATGCAGAAAGCCCTGAAGAATGGGCGGGCGTCTGCCACTAGAAGCCGGCATTACAGTGTATGCAGTCGTTCTTCCTTCATGTAGCTCGCGGTCAACTGACATTCGAAATCGTGGAACTTATCCACAACTTGATAGAAAAGGGCCATTATATATCGTTTCCGTGAACACCAGGTCATTGCACTATCATCGAAAGTAATTAAGCAGATAGTTCAGACGTCAGACAGAGAACACCGCTGCGTCCCCATTCTCCTCTCAAGGACAGACGCTGCGAGAGTGCTTCGCATTCTGGCACGCACACTCTTTTTAGGTGAGGGGGATATCGCACATGCAGCGCGCACCTGACTGCACAGACGGGAACCCTTCGCTGCAGCTTGGACCTCGGGCCAGACTGCACGGACCCGAAGCATCTTTTCTGTGTCGGTCGTGGTTGGGAGCGTCCTTTACGGAAGCTCATTCAGCACTGATTGGAGTGGTTGACAGCACAGCGTGCGACGTCTGCGATTGCTTTGAGACCATTGACCACATATTGTGCCACCACTGTTACTAGCTTGAAACGCAAGGGCAATCTGTGTAACACATTCAAGAGACTAGATAATCGTCCACTGTCTGAACAGACAATATCGGAACACCGTCGTCCCCGATCATCGACTCATGAGGCCGGGAAGGCAATCTAGTGCTTTCTGAAAACGAATGGCGTGTGCGAACGGATTTGACTGCGTAATGCTGTCCATTCACATGCTGACATTCGCCTCTTTTCTTTCTGTCACTCTCTCTAACGTTTTTTTATCCCTTTATTTTTTCACCAGGGTATGGCAGGCAACAAGACTCTTGGCTGGTGAACATCTCTGCCTTAGTTTCTCTCTCTCTCTCTCTCTGATGAGAATCGTAAATCAGTGCTATTGTTTTACCGTCTAAAGAATTCATATAATCGAGGGCATGTGCTCATAAAGATGACTAGGCTTTGAAGATTTGAATTGTTATAAACTCCATGGAATCGGGAATGAAGATAACCAGGCCCTAGTCCCGATTAACAACTTGGCTGCGTTACGAAGGCACCTCTTCTAAATGTTTCCGCTGCAAATAATGCTATCAAGGATTTACCAGTCGCAGATCACTGCATATACTCACGGATTGTTCAGGCAAATTTTCCAATACATCTTTGTCAACAAAATGCCCCCTCCCCCCATGGGATGACTAGACATCATGCTAAGGTTATTGCTGAAAGTTCCTCATGCTAAAATGCACCAAAAAAGTATGATCTGCTTCTATGTCACTCGCGGCCCGCGGTAATTACACATTCAATGTTGCCTGATCGAAATGCGGGCATCAAAGTCACGTTCTACTGAAACAGTCGAAATCACAAGTTTGACTTTAATTATTGTCTTTGCGTGAATCCAAACTGAAGCGGATAGCGTGGTACGTGTATATGTAGTTGCAAATGTCATGTCAGACGTTTCAATTGGCGCTTTGTTACTAGATTTTCGTCGGTGATGCACCCCTAAAGTGGTTTCAGTGTTAACGTTAAACGAAATTCGGAAGCTCAAGAGAAGTGCCGTTTCTACTTTTTCTTTTTAATATACAAGTCCTACCATTCGCAAAACTACAAAAACTCACTTGCTAAGCCATATTCTGTGACATAAATTATTCTGTAGTGGTCCTATAGTGACGTTGGGAATGGAATAATTATAGCTGCAATTACACTTTGTATTATTTCAAAGTAGGCTGTGTATGTTTCACTACCTTGTTCTGTTTTCCTTTGTGTTTCTTAATTTGTGTAGCCTTTCTGTGACCTGACTGTGTGTTTTCTTTATGTAGTGTATCTTGTGAGTGGGTTTTACGTTCCAGCGTGTCTTGTGTAAGTGATGTTATGAGTGGTCCTTTGTTAATTTAAGTTGGCAACCTTCGTGTTCCAGGGTTATTTATGGGATCGCGATTGCGAGGTGTCTTTTGGGCATATAAGTCACCTGACTTCAAGTTTGACTTTTTTCTTCTAGTTACTTCTGTGCCAGCGTGTTCTTTCATTTTTAGTTTATACGCATTCTTTGTGAAAACGAGTAGCCGGCTCTCCAAAACGGCGCCAACGTCTCCTAAATATCGCGTAATAAAAATTTAGAAAATGACGTAGTACCAAACGACCAAAAACTGAGCTGAAAGCACACTTCCGCATTCCCCTCAGGGCTTGAATCCCTGAGAGATGGTTACTACGCAACTCGCGTCGGCATCCTTATTCTGTCACGCATGGAAAAGATGCTAGCCAGAAAATCTCAACCGGCCGGCGATTATATGTCAGTCACAATTAGGCATCGTTTAAAATGTCCCTCAAAGACACGCTGTCAAGGGCAATCCCTGATATTATCCTGTTGCAAATTGTTGGACCTCTTCTTTTCGCAGAAAAGAAGCAAGACAAACATTCGGAACAACTACAACCACTGTCGCAACCAACATGATTACAGCCACTCCGCCTGAGTTCCTCGGGCCAGACTCCTCGAAATTGACGCCACTGAGACATCAAATCTTTCGCGCATAACATATACATTACGCAAATTTGACATAATATATTGTCAGCAATTCTTCGCTAATATATAAACCCAAACGAAGTTGCTAATCAGCGTAAATTAAATGCAGCCTTGCGAGAGAAAACTTGGACAGTATACGCTCTCCAGAATCCGTAGCCTAGGCTTGCGGCCTGAAATAGAGTGGTACTGCAAAGTAATATATTGCGTGTTCTACAAACACTGCGTGTGCCTATCCTAACCTACACGACCGTGCCTGAAAAGAGTATAATTATTTCGCGGCTGCTATTTTTAGGAAGCTCTTACTCGCGATAGTTTTATTATTAATTGTGTAGATGCTTCATGAAGCGTTTGTCCTGCGAATCTTACACGTCAGTATTGCAAACATTGGCCAGAATTTAGTCATTGACCTCTCCACAACGTTTATTGGTAGCCTCAATGAAAAAAAAAGGCGTTTCGTTGAATGATTCCTAGCAGCAGCAATTCTTCAGTTCACTAACCAAAGTGGAGCAGTGGCTCTTAAAGTGAGGATTTCGTTGCTGAACCCTCTAGGACTTTGGTGGCCGTGGCTGCTGCGTGTTCCTGGGCAATGCAGCTGCCTTGCCGAATAGGTCGTACTTAAAAAATAAAAGTTTACATGCTCGATGGTGGTATCGAGCCAGCGTTCCCCAGCACAGCAAACCGATGCTTTAACCAATGGACAATCACACATATACTTCTTTAGTGAAAACGCCAACTGGCTCTTTGAGAGGATCACCTGCGTTTGTCACATGCGCGTAACATGGATGCGTGAGAACATATGCGCGAGCGCCAGTTTTACGCGAAAGATATAGGAATGAAATGAGGAAATTTATAGCCCTTGATTAGTCACTTGGAGGGGAGTGGGGGGAGGCGAAAGCCTTCAATTTACACAGATTCAAAGGAGGGCGTTGGATGTGCATAATTTGATTTTTTTTTTAATGAACTCGACGCATAAAAAGGAAATATAGTACTCTGCACGTAGTCTAGGTAGCAGACTAGAATATTGCTAGCAAATTGGAGCTCTATGTACTAGGTGTCCTAACTGTCATGCACTAAGATTTGAAAATATGCAAATGTCACGTAGCTGGAGAGAACCGAGGTAATGTTGTTTGCCGTCGCTTGGATGCCTTCAGATTATTTTTTGCTCCCGCCTAATTACATTATATAATCTTAATTATTCAACATCTCAAGTATTATAATTAGATAAAAAGTGTCAGTAAGAACATGGTAGATCAGCATGAAAAACTCGCGATACAGCTTTCTGCTGCTCAATACGTGCTACATAAGTGTTTTTCCGAGAGTGAATGAAGCCCGCGAATAGACGCAAAATTGCCGCGCGACTGGCCGCTCGAGGCACTTTGCTTGTGTTGGTGAGCTTCTTTAACGCTCAGAAAACACTTGTATGTAGTACGCGTTGGGCAACAGAAAGCTGTATAGGGAATTTTTCATGCTGCTGTACAATTTTCTCATTGACACTTTTCATCTAATTGTAATATTTGGGAAGCTCATTAATTAATTAATACTAATTATTTATTTAGGCGGACTAAAACAAAAAGTCTGAGTATCTCCAAGCGACGACAAAAGACACTACCTTGGTTGTGTCCAGCTACGTGACATTTGCATATATTTAAATTTTGGTGCATGATGGTTGAGACAACCTGTTTAACGAGATGGAGCAGGCAAACACCGTGGGTCAAATAGCAAGCAATGCAAACAAGCAAAAAAGCAAGCAAGCGAGCAAGCGGTAAAGAACGAACGAACGAACGAACGAAGGAGCGAAGTAAGGAAGTAAGGAAGGAAGGAGCGAAGTAAGGAAGGAAGGAAGGAAGGAGCGAAGTAAGGAAGGAAGGAAGGAGCGAAGGAAGGAAGGAAGGAAGGAAGGAAGGAAGGAAGGAAGGAACGAACGAACGAACGAACGAACGAACGAAGGAAGGAAGGAGCGAAGTAAGGAAGGAAGGAAGGAAGGAAGGAGCGAAGTAAGGAAGGAAGGAACGAACGAGCGAAGGAAGGAAGGAAGGAAGGAAGGAAGGAAGGAAGGAACGAACGAGCGAAGGAAGGAAGTAAGGAAGGAAGGAACGAACGAGCGAAGGAAGGAAGTAAGGAAGGAAGGAACGAAGGAGCGAAGTAAGGAAGGAAGGAAGGAAGGAACGAGCGAAATAAGGAAGGAAGGAAGGAAGGAACGAACGAGCGAAGGAAGGAAGGAAGGAAGGAAGGAAGGAAGGAACGAACGAGCGAAGGAAGGAAGGAAGGAAGGAACGAACGAGCGAAGGAAGGAAGGGAGGAACGAACGAGCGAAGGAAGGAAGGAACGAACGAGCGAAGGAAGGAAGGAACGAACGAAGGAAGGAAGAAAGGAACGAACGAACGAAGGAAGGAAGGAGCGAAGTAAGGAAGGAAGGAAGGAAGGAGCGAAGGAAGGAAGGAAGGAAGGAAGGAGCGAAGTAAGGAAGGAAGGAACGAACGAGCGAAGCAAGGAAGGAAGGAAGGAAGGAACGAACGAGCGAAGCAAGGAAGGAAGGAAGGAAGAAAGGAACGAACGAGCGAAGGAAGGAAGGAAGGAACGAGCGAAGTAAGGAAGGAAGGAAGGAACGAGCGAAGTGAGGAAGGAGGGAAGGAACGAACGAGCGAAGGAAGGAAGGAAGGAAGGAAGGAACGAACGAGCGAAGGAAGGAAGGAAGGAACGAACGAGCGAAGGAAGGAAGGAAGGAAGGAAGGAAGGAAGGAAGGAAGGAACGAACGAGCGAAGGAAGGAAGGAAGGGGCGAAGGAAGGAAGGAAGGAACGAGCGAAGTAAGGAAGGAAGGAAGGAAGGAAGGAACGAACGAACGAGCGAAGGAAGGAAGGAAGGATGGAACGAGCGAAGGAAGGAAGGAAGGAAGGAAGGAAGGAAGGAACGAACGAGCGAAGTAAGGAAGGAAGGAAGGAAGGAACGAACGAACGAGCGAAGGAAGGAACGAACGAGCGAAGGAAGGAAGGAACGAAGGAACGAACGAACGAACGAGCGAAGGAAGGAAGGAAGGAAGGAACGAACGAACGAACGAAGGAAGGAAGGAAGGAACGAACGAGCGAAGGAAGGAAGGAAGGAAGGAAGGAAGGAACGAACGAACGAACGAACGAACGAACGAAGGAAGGAAGGAAGGAACGAGTGAAGTAAGGAAGGAAGGAAGGAAGGAACGAGCGAAGTAAGGAAGGAAGGAAAGAAGGAAGGAACGAACGAGCGAAGGAAGGAAGGAAGGAAGGAAGGAAGGAACGAACGAACGAATCTTCATTCATAGCACAAGCTGACAGCATCAAAGCAGATAGGTTTCTGAAATACCGTAGTAAGACGTAGGATGTCAATTCGCCCCACGGTTGTGATTTCTGATCCTTTCGCTTAACAATAATGTGGTCAGCACTCTTTTAGGTGAACGCGGACTCGCTTAAGGACCCTAGTTGCGGGAGCTGCGCAAGAGGCGCCGTCTGAATACCACTTAAATTCCAGAGCAACCTTGTGCAGCAAAGCACGTGCACCGTTCTTGATAGATTACGGCTAGCGGACGTCGCGTGACGATGTAGAATACGTCCGCCACGGCTGGAGAACAGCACCGGCATTATAAAGCAAGCTAGATGTTGCAAGGCCGACCAGAACCATTTCCCAATAAATGGGGATGCCTCGCAATGCCTCGCAATTTGTGCGGCAGGCGTAAACGTTGCGACTGGAGCCGGCACGAACGAGAAGCCTTAGCAGCAGTGTCCTGCGCAAAGCTTATTGATCCGTTTCCTCTGTGATATCCTCACGCTTCGCGGCATGTACGCACCTCGCTGGAAGCGCTCATGGCGTGACAGGTAGCTATTATACGCTCTGCAGTAGGAAGTAGCCGCACAGCCATCAGTACGTTGCCGCTCTTTGATGATAGGAATTAGAGAAGCAGCGACGCTGACGTGCTATTATGTTGACGCGGCTGCTCGGAGCCTGTTCACGACATGTTTCCAGATGAGGCGTGACTACTTGCCCAGCTTCGGCAAACATGCAGAACACGCACGGCCTTGCAAGAGTTTTTCGCAGGTGCATATGCCGAGCGCATTTTCATTAGTAAAGTGCTACGCAGAAAATGCGGGTCGCTCAAGTTGAGATGCAGCTTGATGTTTGTAAAGTAAACACGCACGTCCAGCGTAAGTGTTGGAGTCTAAATGATGCCACGCTTGTTTGAGCTAGCGAGATCGCAGCAATAGCGGACAATGCGAGCCTGGCGGCGCCGCCTCTAGCTGTTTTCGGTCTTTATCACGCGGAAGAAGGCAATATGTGACGATCACTGAGGGGGCGAATGCTGCATGGTGAGAGGTGCATGCGCAGAGAAGTACGACTCGTATCTAAAATAATTGTGCATTAAAGCATCGGCTTCCTTGCGTCACAGTGGCATATGCCCATTCTGGAGGACTTGCGAAGTAGGATTTCCTTTAAAATGTGAGGCTGATGTTCATAAAACTTTTCGCGGACAAGTGCCCCTTGTTATGGGCTGGAGCTCGTGCGCCGGCCATTCTGACGAAAAAGAAAGAAAGAACGAGAGAATTGTCAGTGCCTCGACAAAACCCTTCACCTCCCTTTCCTATATGAAATTTTCACCACGCTATTGCGGGCGCGATTATGTTTGACCAAGTGGGGACGTTTATGTTGCTTGTCTACACATGTCTTGGTTGCGTCTGTTTACGGTGGCAACGCTACATGGCAGTGCGGCTCAGTAAGCCGCTGTTTCGATGGCTGTCGCCGACAGTGGTTGTTGAACCAAAGGGAGTTTTAGCGAATGCTTCAGAGGACACGTAATTGTTGCATATACATTCTTCCGTGTTCATAAGGCATTCTCTAAAACGTTAGAGCACCTGCGCGTGATATGCACACAAGAAAGCAGGGCTAAAAATTACTCCAATACGCACCTACTCTCTACTTTCTGCCTCCGAAAATAACCTGATTCCCTATGTTTTCCTGTTCGTATTAAAAAAAAAGAACTTTATCGATCATTTTGTCGTTGTAACTCGTCACATGTTTGGATCAGTAAAATTGTTTGCTGCCATCGTGTCTGATTACTCATTTTCTACTTAATCGCTCACGAGTGCGCTCAGTTGCGGTCGATTTGTTCTTTCCGCGTTCTAGGTTTAGGGCACAGATGTTTTGAGATTTTATAGCAGCTTGTATATAAAACACGCACTATCACTCGTCAGTCGCTTACATTGCTGCCTCTGACGAAACAATCAGCTTCGAAGATTGTTATTTAATTGATGTAAGCAACCACTTGGTCAGCATCACAAGTATTCCGCTACAGCGAAACCTTGATACAAGGTAGGTGATCGTTCAACATTTATTCCTAGATTTGTAGCGTGAAGATACAAGGACAAAGAAAGCAGAACCTGTCCGAAGGCGCAGTCCAGCAGAACTCGAGATGAACGTTATGTACGAGGGCTACAAGATTTATTATAGGCTTCTACATTGGGATACAGCTGCGAGCCCACAAACCAGGAACTAGCCTCAATGACGTATGTACGTACAGCACATTTAGAAAACAACAGCGCGCTCGTTTATGTATCCTGACTTAAGACTAAGGTTTCGAACTAATAGGGCTGCTACGAAAAATATTTTCTGCGCTGCAGTTATCACTCTGCACTAACGTCATTACTATACACCTCCGTTTTACTAGTTTATGCTTATATCATGTGTATAATACATTCTGATTAGTCACAAATGTAAGCCAACATACAATAAAAATCGGACCCTTCCATTCCCGTTCTTTTTGTTTATTACATAGCGAGGCTCTCGAATCCGGCAGCGTTGATGCCTTCAAGTAGCATGTAAGGGTTTATTGACTAATTTCCTTCACCCAAAACGTTCACGTCCTGTTTGAGACCTGCAGTCGATAGCATTTCCTACTCCCACTGCCCCGGCGTCAGACGGGTGCCATGGCCCACTCCCAAAATTACAAGAAGGTAGATAAGAGTGGGTTCAGATGTATTAAGTTTGGTACAAATTAGAGCAAGGTGCATTAAGGGGAGGTTTAATTTAAGGTTACAGCTTAGGCAAGTTTTAATGCTTTCGCATTGAAATCACGCAAGGAAACTAAAGTGAATGTCGATTTTGTCATTTCTTTGCTTCAGTTAAAACTATAATTTTGCCATAGGATTAAAAAAAACTTGACCCCTGTTTACTGACAGGAACCTACAATAAGCGTAATGACATGCATCAGCTCACAAGCGAAAACATTCAAAATTGTTATACGAGAGTAAGGAAAAAAATGCTTGACTACGTGTCCAGTACTGGCTTTGTTAAGCAAATAGACAAATCTAACTCGCAGGAATAAACAACCGAATCCAAAGGCAAATATTCCAGGTAATATGCCAATGAAATGTGCAAACGCAAAAAGAAAATTACAGGTAAGGCGCAGCAAGCTTTCAGAAAGGTTCCTTTCTCCACTAAAGAAAATCCTTGTGTTCTGTTGCGTGCGTTTGTGGGACATTGCGTGCTGCGTGCTGTAGTCTAAAGGCTGGTGAAGCAAGAAATTGTGGGCAAGAAAACTTTTGAATTCTGACACACACACGCATACAAAAAAGCTTGCACGAGCACACTTTCGCGTTCAAACACGCACGGACGTGCACATCCGGTAAATGCTCAACGTAAGAACGTTGTGCATATATATAGACGCTGAAACTTCTACGTGTACAATTTTTTCTGGTAGCTGTATATAGAGCTTTACGTTCGAAAAATCTAACGGCAGCCAATAGCGTATGGCATTAGTGCTCATTGCTCCAGCAGCAAACTAACTGGAAAGAACGGCCACGTGAGCTAATCTTGCCAGGACCTTTGGTTTGAAAACCAGACAGCAAGAGCACAGGTAAGAAAAAAAAAAGAAAATGGGTTTCACTCATAAATGCTTGAAGCTATTCACTACCTGGCCTTTCGTTTCTGAGGCACTGAGTATTTGCAATGATGAAATGATGCATTGGATTTCTATATGATGGAAATGAGAGTCCATGACATTGACCAACATCCAAGCTAAGAGGCGCTCACTGCGACGATGAAGGGGAGCGCCCCAAAGAAGCAAAGAATGTAAAGTGATGCAATAAGAAATAACGCTCGTCCCAATCGAGTCGAGCATCACTCATCAGGCGGCGGCAACATCCTAAGTATAGGTGTTCCCCCCAGTGCTCGCCTCATGCGGTATTGATTTTTTTTTTTTTTTTTACGCAAGCTCTCATTTTTTTTTTCTAAGGGCCCAACCCATTTGCCAGCGTTGGTACCTGAACTCGTCGGGCTCGCCTAACTCGTTCCTAACGCGTCGTCTCATCAGCCTTCGCCTGACGACATCACCTGCTGCGTTTTTTTTAAGGTTTTCGTTTTTTTTTTCTGTCCGCCCACTGTTGCGTCAACCACACCGTGCAGGTAAAGTGCCCAGCGGAACCCGCGTCACCAACCACTAGCCGTGGATCTGATTTACTGCTGGATGATGACGCTTCTCCCCTTTTACCTTTGTTTTTGCTCCTTTCTTTTCTGTATTGCTCAGAATGTTTCTTTTTTTCGAGGCTAGTACATATCTTTTTCACTCAAAGTGTTCAGAACCTTCTAAAGATGAGAAGGGAAAACAAAATTCAGAAATAATAACTAAACGAAGAGTGTGTATAGTAGAATACGTCATGCACAACGCACTGAATTTCAATACTCCTTCTTGTCCGCTCTTCTTTTTTTATGTTGCCTTTATCTCTCTATTACTCAAAAGCTTTTTTGGGATCTTGCGAATATCATTTGGCGTACTTATACTGTTTACAGCCTTCTAAGAAAATCAAAAGAAAATGAAAATAATCATACCGAAGCAAGTGTTGCGTATGTAATTAAACGTGTCGTGTCCGACGCCCGCATTTGCTTTTATGCCGCGCACTTCGCATCAGCACACGTGAGCTCACGCATTTGTGTGCTTTGTTTGAAGGTGGAAAAAAAAGAACGTAACGTGAACAATAGAAGCTAAGAAATGCCGCTATTTACGGCTCAGAAGAATACTCATCAGTGCCTATACTGAGGGGGCACAAGAAGAAAAACTACAGCGAGAACGTTTTTCTAGCTGCACGAAGTACAGCTTGTACACACTGGGAGAGAACTATTAAAAAATAGGCTTTTTGAGTACAGATCGGAGCACATGATAAGCGAAGGGAGGGGCTTCGTACGTTTTTTTTTTTTTTTTTGTCCTTATCAGTGATGCAACCTGCGCCATTGAGGGTCTTACGATTTCGGCCGGGCACCAAAATAAGTAGACTAAAAAAATGGAAGTTATCGAAACAACTTTTCTTTTTCTTTATGGCAGTTGTATTGCGTAGCCCCCAAATACAGCATAAAAGAAAGATGTCTTACAAGTAAAAGTGAATAATAAAAGCTGAAGTATAACAACAACCATAATGGTGGCAGCTTTGAGAACTAGAAGCACATGACCTAGGCGCTTAACCTTCGAGATCGGATTGGAGAGTGCGCTCGTGATCTCGGTAGATATTTCACAATATGGACAACTGCAGCCGCATATTGCGTAATAATTTGCTTCTTTTTCCATTCCTTTCGCTCTTAGTAGTTTGCTGGGACACCGCCGTTGGACAGTAAAACGAGAAAAGGAATGGATTGCTACAAAGTTACCACAACTGCACTCGACTAACTGCAGTTCATGTTATAATCTCTTTGCATATACATACTATAGCACTGCCTGGCTATTTGAATGGAAACAAGACCGTTACCAGTCCTAATCTGCCTTTCTCTGTCGCGTGGGCATTCATGAGTGCAACAATTAATTTCTCGGGCGCTGTCCTATACATCATGCAGTATCTACACCGCTGATGTCCAAGCCATATAGATAGGAGAGGGAACAGTTGAATAAGCCGCGGTAGTTTTGGTTTCCATCGACGCGTTCACTGTGGAATCTAGCAACCGTCGGTGCATGGTTTCGGGAACATTGGTCTCTTCAAACAAGATTAATATCTTACGATAGCGAGAATCAGGAATTTGCCGATTCGCCTCCACAATATCGGCTCACTACATCAGCGAGTCACTCGTATTACTGCTGCTGGACCCATCGACTCGCCATTCTGCATCGAAGAGGCGTGCGCTGTGGCTGCGCCAGATTTTCTACGACTGTTACCCTCACGTAGGGCACTGTTCTTGCCATAAAAGGGTGACCCCGTTCTGACACCAAGCAGTTCTCTTGCGCGTAATCTTTTTTTTTCTCTTTTTCTGACTTAGCCGGCTGTGCAGGAAAACGCGCTCGTCTAGTTCCACGGCCACGATGCTGCATCACATCATCTTAGGCCATTCCGCGGCTTTATTGCTGAGTACTGAGTGAGGTAGCGCCGTGTTACTGATCGTAAACGGGCACAACGCACGACCCCTTCGGTGCGCATGGCTACAGAGTTTGTAAAACAAACAAAACAAAACAAAACAAAAAAGAAGTGAAAGAAACCGTCCTAACGAACTGCCGGGAACCAAAGTGGGGCGGGTATAGTCTAGACTATAGCCCCTTTCGCAATACGAGAATAAAGGAAGGAGGTAAAGTGAAGGAGTCCATCGCACTCCCTGGATATTCGTTACACTTCACAAAAGCTGTATACATAGTGCGGGGCACACGATTGGATTGTGGGGAGTGAAACGATAACTTTTCTTTGGTCAAGGGAGAAACAATCCGCGCCATGGAAAGATCGTGTGTGTGCGATGGAAGCGACGGCTGTGTAGAATGAGAAAGTTCTACGCAACGGATATGGAGGCCGGTTGTAAACTTGTCTTTACACGAGGGAGACGGCTGCCACAAGTTGACTCCCTAATGTTCTGCGGCGCTCGCTGTTGTGGCGTCTTTGGTCAGCCGACTTAAGACCGTGTTTGGGCACGTGTGTCATGCTCATCGAGGGCATCATTGTTTCGGTACGTGCACGCGAAACGCAGAAATGGTCTAAAAAATCTGAACAAAATTTTGCGATCTTATCGGTGAGGTTATTTCTCAACGACATCCAGCCACGGAAATGTCATTGTGCCCATCAAGGGTTGGGAAGTACTTATTCATTTAAACGCAATTTAGAAATGTGGCAACACAATGTGACTTGGAAAACTCTGTAAACATCTACGAAAAAAAAAAGAATCTGACGCTCTGTATTTGAGCATAACAGCTATATATATATATATATATATATATATATATATATATATATATATAGTCATATGATAAGAAGCCAACAAACACTGACACCAAGGACAACATAGGGGAAATTACTTGTGCTTAATCAATGAAATTAAGAAACTATAAATTCATAGGAATTAAAGTGGATGAAGGAACAACTTGCCGCAGGTGGAAACCGAACCCACAACCTTCGCATTTCACGCGCGATACTCTACCAATTGAGCTACCGCGGCGCTGTTGCCCCATCAACTTTCTTGGGTATTTATGTGTCCTAGTAGAACCCTTGGAGTGTTAGCCAGCGCCACCACTCACAGATATGACTAATAAAAATCGGGCCTCTCGGTTAACCCCCTTTCTTCTCGTTTATATATATGTATATATATATATATATATATAGTTGAAAGGAGGCCTATTTGGCGTGTTTCATTTGGTATTAAAACCATGAATCTATTTCCGAATATGAATACGATTTTGGAATATTCGCGTTATAGAAAAATAAATGCCGGTGGCCTGACCCACGCAAGGCAAGAGTTCACTCAAAGCTTGTTGGCGTTAAGTGCGGCGCGCGATGTGGACGCTCAAGATATTGCTCGTTTGTGTTTTTTCAAAAGCACTCTTGAATGAGTGAGGCGGCTCTGTGGAGTCGACTCAGGACATCGGCTTCTGCATCTCATCCACTATGCAACTCACGTCGTTCTCTTTATTCTCCGTTTGATGCGTGTCGCATGCGCCTAAGCGCTGCTACTCACTGACGCGAACGCGTCATTTGTGCAGCGCTTGACTCTCAGCCAAGATGAAACAGACCGCTTCATTGGGCTCGGGAACTGCCAACACAGCGAAAGTTTGCAGAAACGACGACAGTGCTGTCAAGAAGCAATGCCGAGTGAGGTTGGTGTCAGCTTGGATAGCGTTTAGCTTTGTCGCCGTGCTGGTCATTGCACTGCGTATGCTTGCGTTGTGTTTGTTCAGAGCGAACGCCCTTGAAAGTAAAGTTGCGATCTTGGAGGAGCGCACGTACCAGCTCAAAGTCCGGAGAGATGGCCAGGCGGCTGATCAGCTCTCATTGGCTTTCCTCGCAGCGATATGGCGAAGATGGCGGCGCGACGGCGATCCTGCCTGCCTGTGTCCTCGAGGTCCGCCGGGACGGCGAGGAAGGCGCGGAGCGAAGGACGAAATAGGTGAACTCGGTCCTCCCGGTCCGCCAGGGCTCCCGGGCAAACCAGGCTTTCCGGGTGCAATCGGCATCGACGCCCGAAAGGCGAACCCGGTCCAATGGGACTGCCCGGCGTGGCAGGGCCGAAGGGCGACAAGGGAGACAAAGGCGAAGGCGTAGTCGTGCGATCCACTAAAGGCATGAAAAGGTCCGTCACGCGGCTGCACGGTGGCGCACTTGGATACACGGAAGTTATAGCCATGATAGGAGCGCCGGGTGAACCGGGTCCCCCTGGCCCTCCAGGATTGCCCGGATTCGACGGACGAACGGGACCGCCTGGGGAAGTGAGACCTCCGGGCCCGAAGGGCGACAAGGGGGACCACGGCTTCGTCAGCCTGCCTGGAGACCCTGGCGTGGCAGGTCTACCCGGCCCAAAAGAAAACACCGGTGTGAACGGTCGTGATGGGCTGCGAGGTGAGAAGGGAGACTGGCCTCTCTGGCGCTCCCGGTGAGGTCGGCGAAAAAGTGATAAAGGAGAGCCCGGTTCGGTTGTGACAACAGATGGCGTTTCGATTCCCACTTCGTTCGTGCAGGGCCCATCCAGCCCACCTGGTCAGAAAGATGACCCGGGTTTGAAAGGACCGCTATGGCCGAAGGGAAAAAAGGGAAATGAAGGGAAAAAAGGTAAAAGGGGTCGCATTGGTATTTTTGGGAAGACAGGAGCAAAGGGCGAAAGGGGTGACCTCGGGCTGAAGGGCGAGCATGGAGTACCCGGTGAGAAAGGAGAAAAGGGCAGTTCTGGCGAAGCAGGCCCTTCTGGTGAGCCAAGAGAGGTGGGACCACTTGGTGCTCTGGGTTTAACTGGAGAAATGGGGCTGTGGAGGCTCCCAGGTCTTCCAGGCTATCTAGGACCCAAGGGTGAAAGAGGCATTCGAGGAGACCATGGGCCGCAAAAAATGATGGGGCCGCCTGGGCTCTCGGGCCCTCCTGGAAGGCAGGGACCTAACGGAGAAACAGGTGACAAAGGGGAATCATCAATAGCCAAGTACGCAAGGCATACGCTTTTGGGTGCCATGGACGACAGGGACTTTTCTTCTGTGTTTTCTTAGCGTTAAATTGCTTAGTGTGTGCTGTTTGCAAAGCTGCGACATGTAGTAATATATAGCCCGGTAATTTTGCTTAAAGGGATCTGTGACCACATTGTTTATTCTTGTATAGATTTAAGTTCTGCCGAGTATTCTTGGCGCCAAGAGGTATTAAAATCAGTTATCCATTTAGGTGATCTAGGATACGATCTGGAGCACCGTTTGCAGAAAACTTTCATCTACAGAGTAATCAGCGCGAAGAGTTCCAATTCTCGTTTCTCGATTTATCCGTTCTGCTATCTGTATTTATGGGGGAGTATCTGTTTGGCTCATATTCTAAGATTTTCAGGCAATTGAAAACTCTCAGCAGAGCGAACCATATGAAATAAGAAAGTGAGAACTGGGCCGGGTAATGCAATGATCCTATATAATGCTGTTATTGCTATCTGTGCTTCGTAAGTGGTCCGAACTCTGCTTCGCCTATACATTATGGCCATTATCGGCTGGTGACGAGTTGTGGATGATAAAACAGGAATGAGATCGAGAGAAAGGTATCACCGCATTATACCGGCTAAGATTACGCTCACTTTCAAAAAAGAGGGACGACGACGAAGTGATCCTATTGCTGAGTGTTTGTTCTCCGTCACCAGTATTTTGTGGTAATTTTCGCTTTCTTCCTTCCGGGGAACACTGTTCCCTGCCCGACGGGAATGGAAGTGGAGCCACCCGCACTCCGACCTGATGTAGCGGCGCCCGCGTCGGCAGCCTCAAGGAAGCGGAACAGCCTCTCGAGCGACAGCGAGGCTACCCTGATAGACTCGACCGAGAGCGACGACAGCTCCGACGACGACTACGTGACTGTCCTGAGTAAGAAAGCAAAGCGGCGGATGCTTGGGGCCTCTGTGGACACATCTACTATGAGGACTCCGCAAAGTTCGCCAAAGTACACCATCCTTTTCTTACCTGTGCTACCCTCCGACAACATGAGGTTCCTCAACAGGCAAGTTGCATCGGTTGAACTCGAGAGACTGTTGCCAAATGGCATTGAGGACGTACGAGTCAACCCTCGGAAGAATATTGTCGCGGTAGACGTCGCCCAAGCGTCGGCGTTAGATTCTCTGCGAGCTGTCACTGTTCTCGGTGGCATGAACGTCCGTACCATCATCCCAATGGGAAAAGAGACTACTACAGGCGTCATATATGACATTGATGCGGCCATTTCAGGCGAGGATTTACCACTTTTGATAAAGCCTGCCAATCATGGGACCCACATACTACAGGTGGCCCGTCTCGGAACTTCCAGATGCGTGAAAATTGTCTTTAAAGGTGACTGCCTTCCATCGCATGTGAAGGTAGGTCATTTTCGACATGCTGTCCGGCCCTTTGTTCCCAAGCCGCTTCAGTGCAGAAACTGTCAGAAATTCGGCCACGTGAGCGCCGTCTGTGGAAAGTCTGCTATATGTTCCCGCTGTGCAGCACAACACTCTGCAGGCAACTGCCAGGCAAAAACTTATAAGTGTCCGAACTGTCAAGGGCCCCACGATGCCTCATCAAAGGATTGTCCTAGAGTTAGGCGAGAACTCTCCATCTTGAAGAAAATGGTTAGGGACCGGTCGACCCATCGTGAAGCAGCTGCTGACGTCAGGCGACGTCGTTCTCGTCGCAGACGCTCATCAAGGAATTCTGCTCTCCGCACAAAGAATACGCGTGCCGCACACCCTCTTGCTGTTGAATCTGCTCCGACCTCAGTGCAGAATGTTTCCAAACCGTGTATAGATAACGGAGCATCTGAAAAGACTGCTGTGAATGAGGAATGGCCACCACTGCCAAGGATAAGCCCTGTGGAAAAACCCCAACAAGGAAAGGCACCACGATGCTCCACCCCTCACTCAGATGAGCTGACAGAGCATGACCGCCGAATTGTAACAATGCTCAAGTCTTTGATAAATGCGATTCGCACGCTTGTGGGCAACTCGAATACGCCAACAGCTCGAAGCGCAGTTCAAGTGTTGGATGCCCTGAGCCCAGTGCTTGCAAATCTTGCATAAGCACAATGGCTCTTCCACTGCCTTCACTCCGTGATGAAGTGCGTAGCGCGACAATTTTCCAGTGGAATGCCAGAGGACTTAAATCACGGATTTCATGTTTCCGCCAATACGTTTTCACGAACCGATTTCCTGTAGTGGTAATATGTGAACCGAACGTGTCGAAAGCGCTAAGACTCTCTGGATACGAAGCCTTCATGGCGTCAACGTGCGGGCAACCCAGCAAAGTAATTGTTTACATCCGTACAGAACTTACTTACATCCCCCACTCAGTGCAGCCTCATGATGGAAACCAATACGTGTGTCTCCGCATTACAAAGAATAAAGTGGCTTTCACCCTTATCGGCGCCTACATATCCCCATATAGTCGGTTCGACGGCGACCGATTGCGAGACATCCTGACGGCAACTACTGGACCCTGGATTATCACAGGAGATTTTAATGCTCATCACTTGGCTTGGGGAAGCTCCAGAATAGATTCCAGGGGCCGGAAACTTGTGGAATTTGCTTCCGACCATGAACTTTGCATTATGAACGATGGCAGTCCGACGTACTTGCGTGGTGCGAACTATAGCAGTTGCCTAGACTTGACCTTGGTGTCACGGCAACTTGGTCAAAATGTTCGATGGTTCTCTGACATCGAGACTCATGGTAGTGACCATATTCCCACCTACTTAATTATCAATGGATTTGGAAGCTTCTCCTCTTGTACTTCCCGACAAGCATGTATAAGGTGGTCAACGTATAAGACAAAGGTGGAAGAGGCATGCAAAGAAGGATTTACCGGCACCATTGAAAACCTTATTACAAGTGTACTGGAATCGTCTAAGTACACATTTACATCTGCGAAAAAACGTACGGATTTTGACATGGAACTTGAGCGACTTCGAACGATTCGCAGAAGAGCCGAGAGGCGATACAGGCGCACGAAGTCAATTAATGACCTTAGAGTCGCTCGACGTATACAGAAGAAAATCCAACGTCGTATGGACAGGTTGGAGGAACAACGGTGGAAGACGTTCTGCGAATCACTTGACCCCCGCAAGCCTCTGTCTATCATATGGAGGACGGTGCGCGGCCTTGGCTCGTCTCCACAGCAACGACACCCATTCTCAGCCCTAGCCCTCCATCAAGGCCGCTCACAGGTCGATATAGCCGAAGATTTCTGTGTGAAGATTGCGGGCAGTGTGGTCACCATCAATAGTGAAATTCTGGGTGAAGTTCCTGCGACACGCTTCCCAGAATTGAATGTCTCCTTCTCACTTGAGGAATTGGACGCTGCTCTGGCCTCATGCAGGCGCTCATCGTCGCCAGGACCAGATGGCATCACCTACGCTGCTTTATGCCACCTAGGTGAAGATGGCCGAAGCAGACTGCTGGAATGTTATAACCAGTCATGGAATGATGGCGTCGTTCCTGAGCGGTGGAAGTCCAGCCGCTTGATACCACTCCTGAAGCCTGGAAAGTCGCCACTTGACCTAGCGTCCTACCGACCCATTGCGCTGTCCAGCTGTGTTGGGAAGGTCATGGAAAGAATGATTCTCACCCGCCTAGAATGGTATCTTGAGCGCCACAACGTATTCCCCGATGCCATGGCTGGTTTTAGAAGAGGCCGTTCCTCTATTGACAACGTCATCGACCTAGTCTCGTCTGTACAACAGGAAAAACACCACAAGCGTATATCGATTGCACTATTCCTCGACGTGAAAAGCGCCTATGATAATGTAACGCATGAAGCCATCCTTGATGCCCTGGAAAATAATGGAATAGGTGGACGCATGTTTCGGTGGATTCGGAGCTATCTATTCAAAAGATCCTTCTTTGTGCACAGTGCAGATGGCCGAACTGCTGACCATTACACTTACCGTGGCGTCCCTCAGGGTGGGGTTCTTAGCCCCACTTTGTTCAACCTTGCAATCCTTGGCCTTGCCGACGTTCTACCACATACAGTAAACCTTTCTATATATGCTGACGACATATGCATATGGGCCTCGGCAGTTACACGTCTCCAGGTGCGTGCACGGCTCCAAAAAGCAGTGACCCTAACATCATCGTACCTGCGTGCGCAAGGCCTCAGCATTTCGACCGAGAAGTGCGCCTTAGTCGCCTTTACCCACAAGCCCATGACCTGGTACCCCATTTCTATTGACCACCAACCAATTTCCTACGCAAAAACTCACCGATTCCTAGGCGTTATTATAGACAGAGACCTTTCATGGAGCCCCCACATCACATATTTGAAGAAGAGGCTTACTTCTATCTCCCACATACTAAGGTTTCTCGCCGGTAAAACGTGGGGCACATCCGTGGCATCTATGCTTCAACTATACAGGACGCTCTTCCTGGGATACTTGCGATACAGCACACCAGTGCTGTCCAATGCTAACAAAACTAACATCCATGTCCTACAGAGCATTCAAGGCCAAGCCCTTCGAACATGTCTGGGGCTACCTCGAAGTGCTTCAACCGTGGCAACAATTGCCACCGCTAGAGACCACCCAATAAGGACCTATATAGATATCGACGCGCTCCGGGTGCATGTTCGCCATATATCCCGAGTCCCTGACCACCATCTCGCTCGATTGCCTGAGAAAAGACCCAGGGCAGCGTTCTCCAGATCAATTGCGGCTAACCGGCACTCTTTGTCTTTGAGGCACTCACCCGCAACAAGAACGCCATCCCCTATGTGGTGCTTGAAGAAGCCTCCTGTGTACCTTGCTGTTCCAGGAATAGTGAAGAAAGCTAGCCTGACCACCGCGGCTCTCAAGCAGATCACACTGGAACTTCTGCATTGTTCATACTCTAACCGAATTCATGTTTACACGGATGGTTCCGTCTCGGAAAATTCTACGGGCGCCGTTGTTCTACCATCTCAATCGGTCGTCATCAAGTTTACGACATCACACGTAACGACATCTACAGGCTCTGAACTGGCCGCTCTTCGCGCTGCTGTCGAATACATTGAAAAAGAACCGCCCAACAAATGGGCAATATTTTGTGACTCGAAAGCAGCCCTCCAGAGCTTGAGAAGTTTACGACGTGGCAATTATGAACAGCTGGTGTCACAAATCCACGAAACCTGCCATTGCGCTTCTGAAAGAGGACATAATATCATATTTCAGTGGCTGCCGGGACATTGTGGCATCGTTGGTAATCACCTCGCCGATGACGCTGCCCGACGTGCCCAGGCTGGCTCACCGACACTCCTTATACCTTTATCCAGAGTCGACGCTGCAAGAGAGCTTCGCAGTCTCGCTCGTACAATCACGTTAGGTTGCTGGCATACACCTCAGAACTCTAAGTGTCGTTTACACAGCCTCGACCCATCACTGAAACTTACATTACCAGTGAACCTTCCACGACGTGACGCAACACTGCTGTGTCGGCTGTGGGTAGGAGTAGCATTCACCAACTCCTACAGCTATCGTATTGGAATGGCGGATTCACCAATGTGCGCGAAGTGCAAGTGTGAAGAGACTATCAGTCACCTTCTGTGCCACTGTTCTCGCTTCGATAATCAACGCGAGACTCTCCAGTGTGCCTTAAATAGACTGGATGACAGGCCATTTACGGAAGCGAAGATCTTGGGGGCCTGGCCTCATAGTTCAATGGCCCAGAAAGCAGTTCGAGCGCTTTTTCGCTACCTGAGGGAAACAGACTTGAGTGCCAGACTGTAGACATCCTATACCTAAGTTCTCTCTCTCCCTCTTTCACTCCCCATTCCCCTCCCCACGTGTAGGGTAGCAAACTGGACTCAGTCTAGTTAACCTCCCTGCCTTTCTGTCTTCCCTTCTCTCTCTCTCTCTCTCTTCAAAACAATGGTAATGCAATCGATGGAAACTGGACTCTGAAGAGTTGTTAACAGTGAGATCAAAGTCAAGATCAATTGAACTTGAGTTAAATTAGGTAAGATCACCCAGTTGAAATGTAGTCTTGTCAGTTCAGTGTGAGCACACGGTTTCACCACCCGCAATTTTCACAATAAGCAGACGACGTGTGCAGCACGCTACTTCCGTGTAACGTATTATAATCTTCATATTGCGACTGCGCCTTTTGAAGTTTTATTCTCCACTATATACGAATTTTGGAAGCAAAGCTTTGTCAGAGTTAAAATAATGTGTGTTAATAATGAATTATTAATAACGAACAAAGTGAAAGAGAACTACGATCTACCCGACAACAGAAAGGGGTTGCGGTAAGTTTTAAAAGAAAACGCACACGCAAGATTGTATACCGTCGGTGAATGCGTACTAGAAAGACGGTAGCCGTAAAAAAAGAAAAGAAAAAGAAAACGGAAAAAAGAGACCTCGCCGAAACTTTCCCAGGTGGCAAGGAAATAAACGATCGCCGAGGGGACGCAACTAAATCCTTTCTTGTTTCTGCGTTCTCCACAAATCTTGTCGAGCTTCCCTTTCCATGACGTTGATCGCTCCATGTGTCTGCAGTCCGCGGCGCTTCAGATTGGGAGAACTTGGCCAGCTGTTTTCGTTTCTGGGTGAAAAATATCGGACTGTAGTCGTATGCTGCGTGCAACCCTACTAACTGATTATGTTTCACAGAATGCTCTGCTAACTTCAGTAAAAAAAATGTACTATGCTTATTACAAAACTACAAGTAAGACAAAGAGAGAAATAAAATGAAGAAAGGATAGAAATGTTAAACAGGCGGCAACTGATTTTGTACCCTACATAGAGAATAGGGAAAATAAGGAAATCAAATGAATTTTAAGGCGCTACGTAATGTAGGAATCGGCTAATGCAACGCTTGGGCCCTACAACATAAAATTATTCACATCTGTTTTTATTCCAATCTCCTGACGTCAAATTTACATAACCACCAAGGCAAGGATGGGACGGTAAGACGCAGCGTTTTTTGAAAAGTTCAGTCTGTCGTGCTTCTCGTTTATGGGAGGTTACTTTTTTTTTTATTTCACACCAAACAGCATACCTACATTGAGCAGTTTTTCTGATCTAATAGCCTGACACGAGGCGAGAAGCGCGCTCAAGTGGAGAGAGCGTCGATGGCGGTGAGCTAGGACAGTGAAAGTAGATAACCGAATGAGGAGGGTAATGAGGAGGGTCCGCTTCCCCTACTTAACTTGCGGTGGCTGGTTGAACATCGCGGTGGCGTGCAATTGAAGGTTAAAAGTGCTGCTAGAACGTATTCTCAACAAAGAATAGCTGGCAGAGCAGTGTCGGGTATGTGCCGAAAGGGCTGGATAATGTTACGAAAAGTACGACTCAAGTGGTTCCCGGCGCACGCGGGCGACGCGTCGGAGCGCATTGAGAACCACAGTGAGACGGCACACGCAGCGGCGCGAGCGCTAAACAACCGCACCCCGGCGACGGACCGTCCGACTTGGTTCGGAACCAAGGACCGCATGACGGATCACAATGAAATCACGAAGGCCTACCGCCTGGCTCGCAGGACTCTCCCACCCCCGCACCCGAGACTGAGTCGAGCGGAGGCGGTAGTACTGAGACAGCTCCAGACCGGATCGCTACCGAGCCCGAGACTGATGAATCGCATGTACCCCGAGACATATCCGACAGATATGTCCAGAGTCTGCCGGAGGGAGACGGCAGACTACACGCACATCTTGTGGGACTGCATTAAATATCCAGAAGAAGCAAAATCAAGAACGCTCCCACCGCGGCTCGAGGCAGCCGCGAATAGCTACGACCGAGACGATCAGCTCTGGGCCGTCCAGCAGGTCCTTGAGGCTCTCGAAAGGCACGGACGCAGCGAGCCGGCAACGGCGAGCGCAGACCCGCGCCGAGTATCGGCGACTTCGTAGATGACGTAGGTCCTCGTCGGCATAACTGCAGGCATAAATAAAGTTGGCTCCAATCCAATACAATATACTGCCACGCAAAAAATTTTATTATACGCAAATAAATCCACGCTCTCTTTCCGGCAGCTCCGAGTTGCCAGTTCCTGACCGATCGGCGGGTGGCCATCTTTTATGCCTTTCGGAACAAAATTTAGATCAAAAGTCAGTTTACTACTGTGCTGTGTAGTGATAGTATGCTGTGACAGTGACAGACTGTGATTGTGTATCTGTACTCCCTTTCTCTCTCTACTTTTCTGTCACTTTAATTCCATCTCCACTCTTTCCCCAGCGTAGGGTAGCAAACCGAATTTCCCCCTGTGGTTAACCTTCTTGCGTTTGCCATTTCTTCTCTCTCTCTCTCTCTCTCTCTCTCTCTCAGTTTTGTTCGACGTAATAATGCGTCTTTAACGCGTACGTGTCACTTTGATGCAGCGACTTTTCGTGGTTTTATGACGCCACGTGACAGACAGGAGAAGTGGGCATAGCCCGAAAACGCAATTGACCAATAGCAGAGGGGCACCGGCGAAAAGGCGTGTCGAAACGCGGCGACGTTGGTGCATGTGCTGAAATTGCGTGTGTTGAATTCTTTTTACGTGCCGGAATCACGATTGGATTAACAGGTAGTGAGTGGGCTCCGGATTGATTTTTACCAGCTGATGCTTTTGAACGTGCACCCAATCCACCGTACACGAGCGTTCTTGCATTCCTCCCTCTTCAGAATGCGACCGTTATGGCCGGTATTGTATCCGCGACCTCGAACTGTGAAGAGCTACGTCATAGCCAATGAGCTAACGCGGCGAGTCGGTGCCTGTGTTGAAGCAGTGTGTTGTGTTAAAGTAGAGCTGTGTATATTATCAGCCATTCAATATATGCCTAAACAGAAGCTGTCAGTTTTTGTAAATGCGACATTCAGATAGAAGCGACATTGTCAAATTATTTCGAAGTGAGACGGAGACTGCGGTAATCGAAGACAGCACGAAGGGTGGAATTAGAGAAGATAGGAGTTGGCCAAATTGACGGCATTTCCGTGTGCTAACGTAGCGGGACACAAAGTAGTTGTTGCGCTGCAAAACGTCGCGTTTTCTGCTGTCACAGCGAGCGCATTGGTGAGCTGAAGATGATAACACACAGTGATTGTTTTATCAAGATTGAGTAACTTTGTGGGTCTTTCTTGTAGCCCACAGTGCAAAACGTTTTCACACTTCGTAAACCTTGTCGATATGCCCTCTTACGTATGTTACTCGAGATCACTGTTTAGGTAGACAACACGCAAACTGTGGCGCTGCACTTACCCTGCTTACCCCTAAGATAGCGCGAAGGTAATCTTAGAGCGTCGTGAGTCTACCACTAAGGCATGCGGACGGAGACTTGCCGGCCTGTTGTTGAGCAAGTTGTGAGAAACTAATCATTAACATTAGAAAAGACAGGGACAGAAAACTTGTCATCATGAGAAATTGTGGAAGCAACAATAGCGCGAATGCCGGTGAGTGCATCCATGTTCCGTCACGACATCTATCTGAACAAGAGACGGCTTGCATATTTGTGGACACCGCCTTCCACCGTAATTTGGCGTAGCAAAAAAGAAAAGACTATTTAATGTACCCTGTACAAACGTGTTCTGTTCTTTTTTAGAAAAATACAGTAGCTAGGTTTCTATTGTACCCGTTTGCTTCGTGCTGTCCGCTGGCCTCATACTCGTGGAAGCAGCTGTATATCTTCACTAACTGCCTGTGCTTCGGCCGTTAATTCGCCATGTGAGATATCCCCTTCAGCGTTCGCTCCCTCGGCTAGCTTAGGAGTGGTGAACGCGGATCCCCGCAATCTCGAGTGACCTCGACAGTGTCGATCCATTCTTCACCGCAGGAGGTGGGCGGTGAGAGGGCAGGTCTTGGGAGGAGTTAGCCCCAGGCATAAATCTTCTGTCGTGTCCCTAACGCCAAGGCAGCGACCACCTCACGGGGTTGACTCCCACCGCTTCCGGCTGGCCGCTGAGACAAATGACGGCCGACTAGTCGGTGTTTTCATTACATAATGGCCAGGTCGCAGGGATACCGAAGGCAACGTCATACGACATAGCACAAGGTCTCGACCCTCTTTCTCCGTGATCGGTGCCACTGCCGCCTGTATATAATTCCGTGAAAATATGAAACCGCCAAATCAACATGAACAGTGACTTTTTTTGACAAAGCTTCTGGTAAGAAATATCTGAGCTGAAGAGAAGATGTGAATGGATTTTCCACTCAAGTCTTAGTCTTCCACAATACCTTTCAAGTTTGACTGAATTGATCAAGAAGTTTTCTAGTCAACCATCACCGCAGATAACTTAATCTGGAAAGGTATATGGCATTGTTGTTTATTAGCGTACGCACATTCAAAGATGGAAGAAAGCTCACTCTTTGTAGAAGGCTATACTCGCCAGTACTTTGCACTTGAAACATATCAACTTTCGAGTGACATATGTGTCACTGGCTGTGTGTGTCCCTGTGTGTCTTCTTTTGTCTCGTCTTGTATTCGCGCTACCATACACCCCTTGAAGATGCATTACCAACAAGCCCATATTGCAACCCTCGTCGACATTTGAAACTTTTCTTGACAAGATAGCATGATAGCGCAACCTGTCTCCCTCCCACGCGCGCGCGCGCGCGCACACACACACACACACACACACACACACACACACACACACACACACACACACACACACACACACACACACACACACACACACACACACACACACACACACACACACACACACACACACACACACACTCACACTCACACTCACACTCACACTCACACTCACACACACACACACGCACACACAAACACACACACACAAAGAAAACCGCAGACACGCAGAAAATAATTTGCAGTATTTTCTTGGTTGCGCGCTGATCTTTTCAAAAACAACTATTTCTTGTCATTGCGATGTCTTATGTCATATCGCTTGTCATATACATGGTGTCCCGACTATCATGCACCAGGATTTAAAAATTTGCAAGTGCCACGTTGCTGGAAATCACCAAGGTAATGTTATTTGCCGTGACTTGAGGATACAAATTTCTTTTTGCATTCTGCCTAATTACATAGTTATTTAATTACTTAATCAACTTCTCAAATATTATAGCTTGATGAAGAATGTCGATGATAAAATTGTAGAGCAAACGGAAGAACTCCCGATGCAGCTTCTTGTTGCTCAATACGTGCGGCATAAGAGTGTTTTTCCAAGCGTGAAAGAAGCCCATGAATATACGCAAAGTGCCTCGAGCGGTCAGTCGCGCGGCAATTTGAACCACCACAGAGGCAAGAGAATTAGACACTCCCCGCCACACAAAGCCTTTACACAGCAAGAAGCAGCTAGTTGGCGAAGGCTGCAAACGGGAACCTTCTCTAACTTACATATACTAAGCAAGATGTATCCTACACAATTTAGGAACGCTTGCCCGTGGTGTGGGGCAATCCCCACGCTTTACCATATAACCTGGGAGTGTAAACGTAACTACACATTCCACCAACACAAAACCCCGAGTGCGGAGCAGTGGGAGAGCCGGCTCACCAGCTGCGAGCTCGCCGCCCAAAGGGGAATGGTGCAGCACGCAAGCGAAGCAGCGCGGCTGAGTGGAGCCCTGGACTAGGGGCCCAACCCTGCTAAGAAGGTCAAGCGTCTGCAGCGATGAAGACGAAGACCGAACGCTAAACCCTTAATGGACCAAGTAGTTTTCTCTCTCTCTCTCTCTCTCTGCGTGTATTCGCGGGCGTGTTTGACGCGCGGAAAAATACATTTATGTAGGGCATATTGAGCAACAGAAAGCTGTATCGGGAGTTTTTCATGTTGGTCTACAATTTTATCATTGATGCTTTTAATGGAACTGTAATATTTAGGAAGTTCATTAATTAAATATGTCTAATTATGCAATTAGGCAAAATGCGAAAATAATTTGAGTACCTACAAGCGACGGCAAACAACATTACCTTAGTTCTGTCCGCCTACGTGGTTTTTTGCGTATATTTAACTCTTGGTGCGTGAAAGGTGGGGAACCTATATGTCCTTCCTGTGTGCACTGTTTATTTGTATTTGCGTTCATCTGGAATCTATAGGTGAGAAACAGCGCTAAATAAACACGAACTAGGGAGGAACAAAGGATAATTCCCCCTCCCCATAAACACCTTTTTGAATATATATTTGTGTATGAGCACAATAAACCCAAGTAGGTAGTCAGCAGTTCACGCTTGTCCTGGGTTCCTCCCTTGTCCGTGTGTCTTTCGGGCTGTTTTTCACCAATGGATTCGTACCAGTTTGGCTCGCATTCATGCACTTTTAAGTCATCTGAAATACCAATCTAGGCGGGCTGCCAGGATTCAGGAACACCTCTCCAGTTTTCAATAAAGAGTACCCCCCACCTCCCTTTCTCTCTCTCTGTCTGTTACAACTATGCATAGCTTCATGGTTATTTCGATGGTTGCTACAGATCGGGCTGTCAGAATCTTCTCATAGACTACCAATTTCATGTTCCGAATACTGATATAACTAATCTCGTAATGTAATTAATCAAACATTAATTTCGGTAGCCACGCATTACTTCCCTGAGAATTGTGGGCCTATACAGGTAAAAAAAAAACATTAAGCCACAACAGAGCACGATGCAATACGGCAGTAAATTCTTACGTTTACACTGTTCGAAATACGTAAACTAGAAGCAGGACTTAATAACACCAATACGCTATTTTTTCCAGCCAGACTGTTGTGATTTGTAAAAGTACTTCGTTTTGGAATTTCGACCATCTGTAAATGAAGAGAACTTAATCAGAACGGCACCCAATACAAAACAGCAATGATGACCGCCTTCAACCGAAGTTTCATTTCGTGCCAAGTGTCAGAGACACTGTAGTTCACCAAATAAAATTTCAAAATAAGATATTTGCCTTGTGTAGTATTGGTTGGAGTAATGTTTCAAAATACTTCTGAAGAAATAAGTTTTCTTAATCTAAAACAAGACAAATTTTGCTTTGTTACGTAAACATCGTACCATAAAAATTTATTTAGAAGTTTTATATGTTACACCTAGAAACTATGCCTGTGAAATGTGCGAAGGTTCTGCTTTGACATCCTACAGTGTTCATCGACATCTTTTAAGCTCAATCGCCTTTACGCTTTCTCAAAACGACCAAAATCTGCCAAGATTACGATTTTTGACAACAAGAATAGCTCGCTGATGAGAATTCTAACAGTTGTTGTGTGAGTGACTGGAAAGTAAATATTTGAGTTGAGATTGCTCTTGGGCACACAAATAGTTTCTTTTCCTGCAAGAAATAAAAGGCTTGTTAATATGTGTGATTTCGTGACCTTTCAGTGGTGATTTGCTCATTAAAGAGTTACAACTAAAGATACGCTAAATCTTGCATTTGTAATCATGAGGACTCTATCAGCAAGTATTTGAGGAAGTTCTGCGAATTAAGTTTTCTTTTAAGTGAGAAAACTTTATGTTTTTATTCATTTATTTATTTATTTTTGCATTTGGCCCTTTCATAATGCTCGGCACTTTTCCGTGTCGCTTCCCCAGTGTCGGCACACGCCGAATGATCTTGCAAAACTGATACACATGTCGTACCAGGGCTCTAATGCTGATACGATATTTATATTGCGTTACATTGTACGCATAAGTGGACACCGGAGTACACCTAGCATGCGTAATCAGCACAACACCCTTGTGCGACACCCTGCGAATTTCATGCAGTATAGTTTCGACGATTACAGTTCATTTATTGACCCTTGTATTCCGACCTTCCTCACGGCGCGTAAAAAACGACAGTGGTAATATAGTAACGTACTGCTTTCAGTGATGCATACGTTTGCTTTCTTTTCTATCCTGTGTACTAACTGATGTGCAGGTTTCTCGTGCCGGTACATCAGTGGGGTCATTGTGTCTCGGTCGTAGCTAATGACACGTTGGAACACAAGAACACAGAATGATAATCCTTACGCACGTGAAGGATGCCCAACTGGTTACTCTGCGCACGTATGCTTGAAGTAATAGAAGGAATATAAAAATGGGAATCCAAGGATAAGACATCAATAAGCAGTGATCATCAAGGAAGTAAAGATGCAAGACGATATCTGAATGGAGCCGTCGTGCCTTGTCGACAGCCGGGGCAGCCGCTCCATTGATCGCCACGGACGCAGCAACGAGCTGTGCCTGCGTGAATGGAGAAGCAGAAAGAAGGGTAGCGGCGCGGACCGATTTAGCGGCGCTCAACAAAGAGGTTCTCCCGGGCAAGCCTTTTCATCCGACGCGGTGGAGCGTATTGACCGGCCAGGGGGAGTCCAACGGCGAGCCCGAGGGCCGAGCGTCTTGTCACGGCGACCATGCTGCCAGTGGATTCCGTTTTCTTTTCTTTTCTTTCTTTTTTTGCCGTAATAGCCGCTAAGGAACCCACTTTAACACTTAACGCCTAACTCCGGACACACAAAATTACTGTAAAGGAGGCGACGCGTTTGCAGACAATGGAGACACGAAGCGATCGATGCTCAATAACGAGGGAAGTCCCAGCCTGGAGCCAACGTTTGGACAAGAGGACTGGCCTTCGTCAGAGCATCAACGGCCTTCCATGGCTTTGACGTTATTTTATTTCGAACACTTAGAAAATGCCTGTAGAAGTTGCTCGATTCACGTCACTACGGAATAATTATCTGTCCAGGAGGACATCGTTTGCAAAAATAAAAAATAAAAAAAAATAATTTTCATCAGATTACCAGAGCACATTCGTTCACTTTACCCAATTAGGCATGAGCCACTGCGAAGTTCGACTTGCTGTGACATTCCCATGTAACGTATCAGGGCGACGTAGAAGTAGGCGCTGCCATATCAAGCGATTTAATTATTGGTTTTACGGGGCAAAACAACAATTTGATTATGAGGCATGTCGTAGTGAGGTACTCCGGATTAACTTTGACTACCTGGGGATCCTTAACGTGCCATGAATGCACGAGGCACGTTCGCTTTTTGCATTTGCATCGAAATGCGGCGGCCACGGCCGGGATCAGATCCTGCGACCTCGTGGTTAGCAGCGCAACACCATAGCCGCTAAACCCCCATGGCGGGAAATATATCACGCGATTAAGGTGGGCTGTCTCGCCCCTGCCACTGAAGTGATTAGGCATCCAACTGGGAATTGAGCAGTCGATTAGTCGGAATCAGCTTGTGGGAAGAGGGAACTGCGACGGCAGCTTCATCTTACCCGACACTTCCACGTCACAAAGGGGTTGGACGAAAAGCCGTACATCGAGGTAAAACAGCCGCGTAATCAGGTAAATTGCACGAATAACTTGACACTTGTTATTTTGATTTACAGCCATTTCGAAATACATAAGTAGATTTCTATGCCCAACTTTACAATACAAATATGTACCGTGAAGTTTGCAGCTATCAAGTTGCAACTTCACTTTACTTAATGAAATCACATTTTGCTTCCAAGTGATATATTCATTTATAGAGACGCGATTAAAGTAAATTTTGCGGACTCCTTAAAACGTGTGTTCGAAGTAAATAAAGACCTCCGTATAAATCTCTCGACCTCGGAGGAGAGGGATCTATGCAAAGCTTGCCAAAGAACGTTGAGCCGGAAGGTGAGCCTTGCCAAAATAGCAGTTGCTGCTCTGGCGAAAAAAATGTCTCCTTGCCAAGCGTTAGCTACAGGTTGAAGGCTCTCTTGCTTGCCTACTGTTGAGAAACACAAAATTATTTTGTATTAGGGGTTAGTCACCGTTTCCTTGCTGTCCTTTCCAAAGGCCTGTCTTAAAGGGCCCCTCACCAGGCCCCATTGCAATTTTGGTTATACGCTGGAAGCTGTTACGTGTCCTTTAGGGAGCGTTCTGCCGCAAAAAAAAAAAAAAAAAAATTTAATGTCGGCTCATTAATAGCGGATATAGAAATATTTCACTGCCACGAACCCATGATTTCAGCAGGCGGGCTCCACTGCATAGCGAGACTCCTTCTCCACTCGCCCCGTAGCCTTCGCAAGCGAAATTCCTTCCCTGCGTTTTCCCATGCCGGACCTCGAGGATCGCGTGACACATACGTCACGGGCCCCGCCTATACTTTTTTCTCCTCGCTTTTTTTTTTCGGCGTTGCACATTACCGCTTGCGGCGTTGCGCACGAACTGCTATCGTTTCGCGCAGCGCACGATTTGGCGCGCTGTGCACAAGGACACATGACTAACGGTATAATTCAGTGCTACACAAATACTGAGGCAGAACAAGCGGATCGTAGCGCATGATCACGCGCCGGAACACGGTAGAAAATGGCATAGTTTTGGTACCTGTGCACGCGACTGCCCGACCGTGGGAACAAGCAGACGAAGCGGAAGTACATCTCTCTTGCTTCCGTGCGAAATAAAGCAACAACAACAACAAAAAAACACTCAGATAGTCCGTTTGTCGGCTTTCTTATTGCTCTAAACTTCGATTCGTCAATTCAAGCAACAGATCACACAAATAACAGATGGTGCCTTGAATAATTCTCGAAGTCGCGTGTAACCACGAGCGACATCACACTGCCGACTCGGGCACGTAGGCGCAGGGACGCGAGTACGTCATCCTTCGGCTTGGAGCGCGGCGGTCGCGAGGAGAAGGAAAAACGGCGCTCGGTTTGAAATTTTAATCTTTTCGCGGCGCGTAGCGATGTAATACTTTGCAGACACGATCGTTATCACGCAATGTATGCTCTGCGCTTGTCAGCTCAAAATGGCCAGACCTGGTGAGGGGCCCTTTAACTTATTTCGCGGTACTTATGCCCTATTGGAGCTGTATTCTAGGGCATCCCATTAAAGAATATAGAACTTCATATGTTTTCTCGACTCTCTGCAATGATTGGGCGTTTCGCAATGCAGCGAGTTTAAAATACAAGCACTAACTTTCGTTTTAGTATAGCTGGGAGAAATCTTGAAAGGTCTGTTAGAGAAACCACTCAGTGTTATAGCTCCGCCGAGCACCGTGTTTTGTAGCAACCTGTGGCTTATATTTACAAAGATTTAGAGTCAGTACCCTAAGATACAGGTTAATAAGGTACCTGATCAATTATAAGCCTCATACTTTTTACAGTGATCGCTGAAATTTGCGTTAACTTACACTTTCAACTCATCAGTGAATTTTTACATTTCTCGTTTTTTTTTGTATTGCTCTACCTCTAAAACAGGTAATATTACATTAAAACAATCTTTATTGCGATAGCAATTATATGGACACTTCAGGCGCATTTCTGGCATCGTCGTCACCGTCGATGTCACCGTGGTGTTCCGTATAATGTTCAAGGGCGATAACATCATTGCCGGGCGCGGTATGCTGTGTGTGCGAGTAAAGGCGTGGGAGAGTGAGCCGACAATGGGGGGGGGGCGCCTCAATCCCGCACGCGCAAGGGAGGAAAGTGGGGAGGAAGCACGCCGACTTGCTTCGCGCGCAAGGCACTGAGGGGAAGGGGAGGAGGGGCTGGAATGGGGAGCGTTCTACTATGGTGACTGTTGCGTGTGGCCCGGCCGGAGCGCGGCCGCGCGGTCCCCATATTGAAAGCGATCTGCGATGTGGGCAGTGGACGCCGAGTGCTGATAGCTTCGTGTGTGCTGTCTTTTCACCGCTTTGTTTGTTTTGAAGTGAGAGGCAACACAAAAGTCAATTCGCATGCTGCCGCTGCCACGCTGGTTGACTCCAGCGGTATGACAGCGAGTTTCCGCGGGGATCGTGTGAGATGTGCTCATGTTTGCTTGTGCGTGCGTGACACCATGCTTGTTAATTTAATTAGCAAGCGAATGCTGACAAGTTTACACGGCCGATAATATTACTATCCTTACTTCGTGTAGCTGTCTAATAGTTTGCTATCGCAATCTATGCTTCGCGTTTCACCTGAAACAGCGACTTTTTCGTGATCCTACAAACGCACGCCACCTGTTTTTCTTTACGTTCTAAACCCGCTTATTTTGGGCGGGTGGCTTCACGGCAACAATTTTCTTATGTGGTCGTGCACGCTTTCAGGAATGGGCGCTTATCAATATGGGCTGGAATATAGCAAGAATACTTTCAAACAACCTTTCTTTTTCCTTACCTTCATCGGTGATGTGAGTGGAAGTAGGCCTACGTTATAACCAGAATTCAGTCCTCTTGAGATGTGGATGATTAAAAAGAAGAAATACGCCGGAACCCATCTTACTGTGATTGGCGACGGTAATACGTTTAGCATGGAACCGATATTGCGATACAATGTATTGCCGCCGTCCAAACGTGTTATGCATGAATTCCTCTTTCGTGCTTCGATGATAAGGATGCTTTATTGGCATCCCCTTTGAAACGGAACTGTAAGAAATAGTCACCTCGCTTGCTTGACTTAATATGCTATAGATTACATGTTTTTCATTCTTGCATTCTTCTACACATTTACATAGCCTTTTTTTCCTCAAAACTTCTTTATCTACCTTCTATTGCTACCTATGCCTGTAACGGTCCGGTCGTATCAATTTCTTCCCTGCATTTTTGCACCAATACTCTAATTCTTTCTTGCTTATCTTGACTACTGACCGGTTGATTAAAAAAATTAAATTATGGGGTTTTACGTGCCAAAACCACTTTCTGATTATGAGGCATGCCGTAGTGGGGGACTCCGGAAATTTTGACCACCTGGGGTTCTTTAACGTGCACCTAAATCTAAGTACACGGGCGTGACCGGTTGATGCTTCCGTAAACCTTAAATCCACGCTCTTATGGAAGGTGTACGTTGTCTCCAGGTCTCCGTTAGTACATGCTGAGTGGTCTCCCGATTTTTTATTATGCACCACACACATGCCTCATCTTGTTGCGAATATTTGCTCCAGCATGTTTTTGTCTTTAGGCAACCAGCTCGGGCCTCAAATAGAAAGGCACTGCCCTTTGTGTTATCGTACAGATTTTACCTTCTAATTTCTTTCTTATCAGTCTCGTAAATCTCCGTGGCGTCTCTTTGTTTCCATTTTTGCTTCCAATTTGCCGTCTCTGTTCTTCTCGCTCTCTTGCTGATGACTCCTGGTTGTCTATGTTGCCCATCGCTTAGAACACTCGGCGCCATCTAACGCCGCCGTCGCGAAGTCTCCGAAATGCATGGCGTGCTGGTTCGAGCGTACGTTAAGAAACGCGTCATGCGGTAACCGGGCTCCTCTCTGAGGCTTCTTTCTGTACACGTTGCGCCATCTAGTGACGCTGCCGAGAAGTTCGCGCGTATCATCCGAGACAAGAAGCAAGACGCGCTGGTGCCTAGGAGCGCTGAGAACTGTTCCCTCGTTGTCGCACACTCAGTGGCACATACCGAGTGACCGAAGTTGGCGAGATGTTCATTGAATAGCGGCACATACCCAGTGCATTCGTAGCGCAGCTCCGTAAAGCGTTGGCATGAAAGACGTTCATTGAAAAGCGGCACTTGTACCGAGTACATTTGTGGCACAGCCGGCTAATACGTCGTGTTGCTGCCCTTCAGGAACTCGTCGGACGTGGTTTCGCTTCCTCCCAGCATGGAATAAATATAAAGTATCTTTTTTTCGTTGTAAAGCGGCACGCGCATCTGCTCGAACGCACCTAATGCTCCCAGTCGGTGTCAAAAAGTTTCATTGAAGAGCGGTACATACCGAGTCCCGCACATACAGTGACCCATGTCGGAGGGACTGAGGTTCGTTGAAGAGCGGCACATATGTACACTTTGCCCCATACTCAGTGACTCAATTTGGTCTAAGGATTGTTTTTCAACCCTGTTTCATCAGCACAGCAGGCTGGTGCTTTAGCCATTTGACCATGGACCACATTGTGGCCCAGTTTGCGGGGAAAGCCTTAGATAAGGAACACGCATAAACAGATATCTAGATAAACAGATAGCCCCCGGAAAGCCCATGAAGTACCCTAAGAATGCGGGCGCATTAAAACAGGACATTAGACCGCGGACCCCAATGTCACCAATGAATGAATGAATGAAAAAAAACATTATATTGCTGCTACGACCAGCGGGCACATTGCAAAGGCGAGTCCTAAGGCCATATCATAGATAGATAGATAGATAGATAGTTAGATAGATAGATAGATAGATAGATAGATAGATATAGATAGATAGATAGATAGATAGATAGATAGATAGATAGATAGATAGATAGATAGATAGATAGATAGATAACTTTATTTAGGAACAATTGCGTTTTGGGGGCTGGATGCTGGGTCCTCAGTCGAGTACTCCAGTGGCCACCGCCACGCACCGTGCATGGTCGAGGAGGCTCAACTGAGTCTATGGATGAGTCCGCACCAAGATGGCTGCTCAACGCTCGCTAAAGGAATTGTGTGCTGATTTGTGTGAATTTGAATTTTGGGGCCGTGCTTTGTACTCCCATGTGTAATAGGGCAAAGATGGGCTCCTCCTACACCAGAGGCATTGGCCGGCACATCTGGCTGGCTAAATGCCGTGCCGTCGCGCCAGGTGTGGGTTTCAGACAAACAGATGTTTGTCTGATTTTTTCAAGATTTCTTCTAGATACATTCTTGGGAAATATTAATGAGGATTTGTATCATCTCTTTTATCATACATTATTTTCCTTTGTTGGACATGAACGCAGCGGGAATTTGTGTGCCGCTCCGTGGATTGAGTATGTGTGCATTTATGCGATCTGAGTAGACGTTTCGCACGACTGTATGTTAGCTGAATTTGTTGAACTTAGTACTTCTGTGGCCTCTAATTCTTAATGGGAATAGCATTCTCGACATTGACAGATCAGCTTTCTTTAGGCTATCCAGTTATTCACCTGTCCCACATAAATTGGTGACTGATCTCGAAGACAGTGCAGTCTAAACTTGTAGCCCCTTCGCGTTGGTATGCGTCACAGGGTATGGGTGACTCTTCAATGAACCTCCTCGGCGTTAGCCTAGGTCACTGTATATGTGCAGTGGTTATGCGCGGTAACTGTCCTCACCCAATACGACCGAGAAGATTGACATATCACGCAGCTGTATACCTTAACCAAAGAAAATAAACCAAGTTAGTTATCAGCTTAATCCAGGTTCTGCATGTCATTTGGTACATATTATGAGTAGAAATGGGATGCTATGAGGGCCAACATTTAAACATCTTGTACATGAAAACTAAAACACTGGTCGAATTCGTTCATACTGACGCCAATAGTGCTACCCTAGGACTTGCTTGAATACACAATGAGCTAATCTTTCAGTAAACAAGGTTATATGAATGTAGGGAGCTTTGCCGTGTAGCTAGGCAGGTAAAAAAAAGTGATTTGCTATTTTTATGAAACAAGAAGAAAAAAGGGAACCGAAGGTGTTAAGATGTCTACTTCGAGACGCGTATTTACGGCAAGAAAAATAAACATGCGCATGTGAAGGCTGACGATGGAAAAACAGTAGACTACCCAACCAAGTCGCCTAAGCAGAGGTAACCACATTTTTCTTCTCTAATCTACCCAACCTGCACTACTTTCACGGATGCGGGAGGCCGTCCACTGCTTAAGTGCGTTCTGGCCCGTGAGACCTCGTGCAGGTTTTCTTGATTCCTGCCTTCTTTTAATCTATTACACTTTTTCCAAACGCAAACATAAACCAAAATCCACTCCCGACTTCTGCCTTTCCAAATATACAGTTCCCTTTAGAGCCTCTCACGTACCTTACTGAATCGCAATGTCGCCTTAGTCGCAGCTCTCAAGCCAAATTCAAACACCTTAAGACGCAGCGAAAAGCATCCTTTCCTAGTCAGCTCTTATTGTTTGCTTCTGTTCCAACGTCCAAAGGTGTAGGAATTTGTTTGCTAAGATTTTCTGCTGCCACTTCGAACTTCTGTTTATCAGAACCCAACGTCTCTTGCAACAAACTTCACGCAGAGTCCAGCTCTTTGGTATTGATTTCTTTTATCTACAGCTACGGCTCTACATGAACTTTATTGTGAGCAGTCGATTTAGAAGAGGCTGCTTACCGTGAGAGCCGGAATGCATACCAAATGCAAAATTTAGAGCACTATCATTCACTTGGTTAATCCATAGAACGAAGACAAGAAATGCTAGAAGAAAAAAGAAACTTAGTGATAGAAGTTTTACAATGTGCATGTAACATGCGAAAACATAGGGGGTTTCTGCAAAAGTGCGTACCGGTGTTGTTTTCACAAAAACAGGTGTATTGCAATAACAATGAACACCTTTACGGAACGCGTTCTCGATATATGTACAGGGTGCTTTTTTAGACCATGCTAATTTCTTTTGTAAAAATAGAAAAAGCTATATTTAAAGAATGTTTTATGAGAAGATATAAGCGCAGCGAATTGGTGTTCTTGCAGAACTGTTAGAGGAAATGGACATACTCTCGAGCTAATAACGTGATTTTCGGAAGACTCATTACCCAAAATCCGTCAATTGACTTTTCCTTAGTCCCTTGGGGCCAGTTGTTTAATTGGTCAGTTTGGTAGCCGTTATATTCTAATGCTCTGTCATTTTCTAATATCTTCGAAGTCGCACCTAATTCGAGTTGTTCATAATCAAATTTCAATGGTAAATCTGGGCCATATCAGAACCGAACGTGCCCGGAGCGCAGAAAAGGCGACTCCGCTATGATATCAAACCGAAATGCCCTGTGACGACAAGCGCGAGGAAGTTTGAAAGTGAACGTCTCGGCCAGTCGTGCGGCAGCTACTGATACGACATGCTTTATCTGGCAGGCATCTGAGACTGTGTACAGGTGACGTGCACAGTGCATACCGTTTCGTTTTTTTTCCATCATACTCGTATGGTGTGGCTTGCTACAGGCATGCTAGCAGGAAGACCTCTTCAAGATTCAGTAAACAGCTCTCTCTTTTCCTTTCTCATTGCCGAGCTAAAACTTCGTCCGGGAAGTTACTCTCGAGAATCGTCCGTGTTTTTTTGCGCACTCCTTGACCACCGCCACAAAGCCTCGTATTTCTTTTTTTTTTAGTTTGGCTAGAGCATGTTTATACGTTCCAATTAATAATTTGATTTAACTATCACTTCGGAGCACCGCTTACTTTCTGCAACATGGCACCAGCGCCGAGCGATACTCAGCAGCAATAGCAGCAATAGCTCTTACGAGTTCTTTCGCGTATCCACGGGTTCCCGATTCGCAATACAATATTAAATGTTTTGAACAGTGTCAGTATTTGCTTCGGATAGCTGCGTTTACGTTGTCTAGACAATAATCATCAGTCTAAACAATCAACAGTAGGCATCAAGAATTGTGGAGTTGAGCGTATTTCTTTTCATATAAAGTTCATACGACCGCCAAGCTTGGTGCTATGCTGGATATTGCAATTAGGTGTGGCGTAGGAAAATTTATCTCAAAAGACGTCAAGGGTTGACTCGAAAGAAATGGGAAGAAAAAAGATTAGGAAGCTAGCGCACGTGTCCTCTTTTTAAACAGTACGAATACACTGTGCACCAAATATGGCGCTTATATTCTTCATAAAGCCAAATCGTGAAAGTAATTGTAGGGGCCACTAGAACGAAAGTGCAGTGCCGCCGTAATCGGCGAGAGCAGGTCACACGCCTGAATTAGAACAGCGCATAAGGTTATCACAGCAGCAAAATAATCATAGCGATAAACAAGATATAAGTACAATTATCAGGAAAAGTCAAGCGGCGGAACAGCTATACGCTACCATTAGCATTGTTACCGAATTATCCGCGTGGTGGCCGTTCGTGCATACTATTAAAAAGAGTGGCCGAACAAGCAACCCCTCTGCATCAGATCGCGGTGTGCACGTTATCACGTTGTTATGACTTCGTTTGCCTGAGAGGTTTCAGTAACCTCGAAACAGAGAGAGAGAGAGAGAGAGAGAATGAAACATTCAATCACACAACTTTCAAGGTTCGTTTACAACGCCAGAGCGGAGGGTGAACTGATGTGGCAGCGGAGGTGGCGACTGGGCGGGTCACGTTAAAGACGCACGACTGACTTCCCTCGAGAATGCGAGCTTCCGTCTTCAGCCCGGCTACCCACGCCGCGCGCCACCAAAGCGTCTCGCAAAGTTTGAGCGCGAGCGTGGTGGCTGAAGCCAATGTGGCCCATGAAAAGGCCAGCGAAGCGCGAACAGACGCGCTTGGTAACGAAGTCTCTTTCCTTCTGCCTATCAATCTTCGTCGCTGCCCCGCTGCGCCCTCCCACTTTCCCTTTAATTCCCGTGTTTTCCGGGTCCCTGCCCAACACGACGCCGTCGTCAACCCTTCGTGTCGCGTGGGAGGTACGAATGAATGGGTAGGGCCGGAAGCACAAGGGAGCAGCCGCTCTCAGATTCGATCAGAAAGGGTTCTACGCTCTATCAAGCTCTGGTTTACTATGTTCTTACTTTACCTCTCTTTCTCTGCGCTGCACTTGGCGTGTCTCTCTACGGTTCGGACCATTTCGGTGACGTCAGGGTCCATTAACCTTTCAGAGGCCTTTGTGCCTTCGTTAATATACACTTTTCTCAAACTTCTCGACTTCTCAAAATTTTGAGTTTAAATCGGGGTTGGGGTCCCGATGGCTCGACGAGGAAATAGACCGATTAAATATGGAGCCGAATGAAATCGAATGAAGTTTAATCCGACGAAACAGCTTTTGCAAAGAAAAAAAAAAGATTTACTTCTGAGCACCCGAGCTTGGAGCAAAGTTGCTCGTGGAGCCCAAAATTTTTCGCCAAGCCCCAGGTCTTTTTCTGTCGATGCATGCGTGTCCCACTGGGCCTATATATCTATATATATTATTACTGCCTCCCAGGCCACAGTGTTAAATAGATAATGTACTGATGTATACTTCTTAAACAAGGTCGTCAAATCATACTGAAGTCGAAGAGCCGTCATAAGCCGAGTCAAATTCAAAGTGTAGTGGTGGCGGTGGTGGAACTGTAGCAACAGGCGGGTTTAGCCTGGCGATCAAGGCCGGCAATTGCTCCGCCCAAGCGTCTCGCACAATACCGCTGAAGGGTTTCACCACAGACGCAAGGAACAGGCAACAGTGTTCTTATTACCGCGTGTGTCCAATGCAACCATTTATCCTCGTCAAGAAGGACCAAACCTTAGTTCTTGCAAATTGCAGAATCCTTTTGCCTCATGAAATTGCACGTAAGAACAACAACAGTAAAAAAATGAATTCGTATCACGAGCTGGGAACCGTGACCGAGAAAAGGCACCTCTCACTAAGAGCGCTACACCCTCACCCTCTTTCAATGCTTTCGAAGGAAGGTTTTTCAGGACTTTTGTTCACCTTACAAATTAGCTGCTCAACAGATCACCAATACGGCGTATGGTTTCAATGGCGAAGGCACCACTGACCTATTGCCGCTTACCTCTTTACGCTTCACAAGCCCCTAATTAGGCACTCTAAACTTTATTTTGATCTCGTACTTTTGCCCTTGTGGACTGTCCTTTGTCTTGTCTGTCTGTCTGTCTGTCTGTCTGCCTGTCTTTTTTTCTTTCTTTCTTTCTTTCTTTCTCTCTTTCTGTAGCCAACTTGGGTCACGGTATGTGACATTACATATGCCTATGGGAACAAAGGCCGTGCGCCCTCGTCGCAGGCGCCGCGCTCCCATCCAGAGAGTCGACGTAATTGCAGCTTGCAGTGCTGCTTCATGCTAGAAAAAAAATTAGATATATATGCAGAGAGTCTTCAGGTGGTCAGATTATATTGAAGGTGAAACTAAAATATATATAGAAAAAAGTTCGTCGACGATTACGATACTCTCTAATGCAATTTCTTAGCGCCGCTCTATACGTGTTTTCATTTCGCGATATATTGGCTGGCGCGGACAGTCTGTCTTGTGCGGCACGTCGAAAATGGAGCGAAGTTTTGCGCGACTACCTCGCTAATCTGGCAATCGCGAGAGGCAGTGCGTGGGTGGCGCGTGGGCGCGATTCACAGCAGCCGCCACAGGCAGAAGTCCCAGACGACGTGCTAAAGGGGCTTTACCACATGCGCTACTCTGGCGCCATCTCGTAGCCTTCGTCACCGCATTACGCTTTTCTTCTCACACTTTCGCCATACCCTCCTCCTCCGCTTTCCGCCTCATGGTTCCGCTGCACCCACCTCCGCTGATTTTCTCCTCACGTCTTTCATCCCAGGCTGTGACCCGCGTTCGCTCTTTGATCTTTCGCTGTGCTCGTTCGCTTGGTTACGCCGACGCCGATGCCGACGCTCGCAGCAGGAACCCAGTAGGAACCGGTGCCTAAGGGCCGCGCTCTAAAAATATCCAAATGTCACCTCCAGCGCGCATTATATGTGTGCACCAGCTTTGCGCACTCATCCTAAGGGTTCTGAACGTGTGCGAACGTTTATACCGACAAGGAGGCGTGACCAGTCTATCGCGTACGTCTTGCAGTTGCTGAGAGACACTTCAGCACCTGATAATGGAATGCCCCGCTTTCATTATTCAGCACACGTCGCTGTGAGACTCTATCACCTCGTTGGCCTGCGGTGTACGACACTCGACGATTGTTTGTACCCCAGTGGTTCTGCATTTCGACGCTATCAGGCGCGTCGCAATCTTCTTACTTTTCTAAAGGTAACTAGCCTAGGTTCACATTCGTAGCCTATTTCTGTTTTCGACTGACGGGACCACAGACACTATTTCGTCTATTTCCACATTCTTTAGTCACGTAATTTGCGGTGGCCGGTCCCACTGTGTTGTTGGAATCGCACCGCTGGCACGAGTTGTTGTAGTCTCGGTGCTGACGCCCGTTATTGCCAATGGGTCGCAAGCCCCAAGGGTAGCGTTGGCCTGGCGGCCTGGGGCACTGGAAGCATCCGAAGGTCCCGGCAAAGCATGAGAAGACTGGTAACAGAACAACTTGTTTATTCTAACATAGCAAAAGAGCGGCCGGTCAGGTCGACCGAAGTGGAGAGACGGGAGAGCACGTAACTCAACAGTACAAAGCGGAGCCTCTCTCCTGGCGTCCGGGGGCAGCTGCTCTTATACTCTCGGCGTCGCGGTCCAAAATGGAAGGTCACGGGATGAAGGTCACGGGATGAAGGTCGCGGGACGGCGGAGCATGAGCCCACGACGGCGCGCACGGTCGAGCCGAGAGACCTGCTGAACCGAGTGCAGTGACGCATCGCCAACCCGCCCACACGACGGCGCGAACGGTTGAGCCGAGAGACCTCCAGGCTCCTCATTCGGGGAACTCCGCTCCCCGGCTGCCGCGCTTTGACAAGCGAGGGCACACACACACATACGCACACACGAAGACACGTGGCACTGAAACACGCCTGGACACGCTTGGCGGGGAAGCGTTGCGGCGGCGTCGCACGGGCCAAAATGTCCGCCGCTTTGAACAAAGCCCCGGCGTCCGTTGCATCCGCGCCGGCATTACCGCGCGTTGTAGGCGAAACGTAACAGTGTATGTATGATCGGTACTAGGTGTGTTCTGCTTACTTCTTTGTGATTTGTTATCTCGCTTTTTTCCTCTTCTCTCCCTTTCTTCCTATCGTCCATTTCTATGTTTCTCTGTGTTCCTTTCAGAAGAGTAGGCAGGTGTTGTGTCCCTTCCGGTGGCACTTGCCAGCATGCTCCTCACTTTCCGTTTCCGGCTAGTGTATATATGTTTTCAAACCAAATAAATGAACTGAGAACAGAACACACATTTCAATTGCTCACTTGGGATTTTTTTAACACATTACTTTTTTCTCCGTCTCATCCTTCCGCCCTAAGCGGAGTTTCTCGCGTATAAATCCTATAAAAGTAGTAGGGCAGCTTGCTGAATACACACACAAAAAAAGAAACTGGACGTCCATTGCTTCTTCTTCAGAGAAAATAGCTTGAGGTCATCCTTGGAAGCACTCTTGCACAGGCACTTTTGCCAGAACATAACATTGTCAGCTTCCACATATCCCCAAACCTCAGTGGAACGGAGCAACTCTATCACATCGCTCTGATTTCGTGTATATTTGTCATTGAAGCCCATGCGCAAATGTTTCTGAATGACGATGTCAGCTCTCATTGTAAGTTAAGGAATCGTAGAAAAGTGTAATCGGTAATCATTAAAAGTATAAAACCAGTAATGCGACTCACGCGGTTCATTTACTAGTAGGTGTATACAAAAACATGAACTGAAACGACTAAATATGTTCATTTAGCTGCCAACAGGGGTAACTGCAAGAAAGAGGTTTGGGTAATTGACTGTGCGGAACTAGGGTAAGCGGCAACTTAACAGGTAGACGAGACGCAGAGCACGACGAACTTTCCTAGTGGTTGAGCTACCATAAGCCCAAAGCTTCGTAACCCGCCGTGGTTGCTCAGTGGCTATGGTGTTGGGCTGCTGAGCACTAGGTCGCGGGATCGAATCCCGGCCACGGCGGCCGCATTTTGATGAGGGCGAAATGCGAAAACACCCCTGTACTTCGATTTAGGTGCACGTTAAAGAACCCCAGGTGGTCGAAATTTCCAGAGTCCTCCACTACGGCGTGCCTCATAATCAGAAAGTGGTCTTGGCACGTAAAACCCCATAATTTAATTTTCTTAAAGCTTCGTAGCCGGTGTACAAACACACCGTTTTTTGTAACAGACATGCGTACTATGCAATACTTTTTCTAGTTTGTCGGCAGTTGAAGGCGCGCAGCATCTCCGGCGCAGAAAGTTTTTCTTTCAGTCTTTGTTTAGCTTGCTCTGCAATAAATTTTAATTACCCAACAAATGGAGAATGTAGGGTTGTGCGAATATTCAAACTTTTCGATATTTTTCGAGTAGTGTTTGCTATTTACTATTCGAAGTATTCGAAGTTCCGGAAAATAAATAGAGCGGTTTGATTAACTAAAAATAAAATCGAAGTGCTCTTATATGACGCTCGCAAACCCTGTTCTCTTCGCGAAATTCGACCAATCGGAAAAGTTAACGGCCGCGACCGCATCCTGACGCTATTTAAGACTACGTAGCTCGATAAGTGCCCACAAATTACAAAGAATGCAGTACAAAAGTGCGGAACGCAGCATCTGCTTACACCATATTTAATAAAATGTAACGCGCACCCCATTTTTGAGAGAGAGAGAGAGAGAGAGAGAGAGAGAGAGAGAGAGAGAGAGAGAGAGAGAGGCAAAGGAAAGACAGGGAGGTTAACCAGAGATTATCTCCAGTTGGCAGCCCTGTACTGGGGGAGGGGCAAAGGGATGCTATAGGTTAGAGAGAAAAGAAAAAAAAAATAATCCCAACAGCGTACACACACATGTACACACGATACACACGAACTGTTTCTGTGTGTGGGCACTGTGACGCTGTCTGCGAAGGCGTTCCTAGTGTTACGCAGTGTCACCGTCCAATCCCAATTTTCGAAATTTCAAAACGAAAATGCACCTGAACGTAAGGGTACAAGATTTTCAAAATGATGGGATGTTCCTACGTTGACGATCAGGAAAAAAAAAAGACATGCACAATGCACTCACAAAGAATGTGAGATTTATTCTGCTGTCAGTTCTTTTCCTTCAGTGATCCAGTTTTGCTGTGTCTAAGGTCACTTCTGGATACGCCCCGATCGCATGCCAATTCTAAGGCCGTTACAAGTTCGGTTTACACAGAGCTGCTTCAGAAAATCTCCGAGGTTGCCACAGAAGACCAGCTATTTTCCAGTTTGCGGCCCGCAGGACCTTTTCCTGGTCAACGCGCAGCTGAAGATCTCCTTCCTTTGTTTGCACCCCTCAGGGACACAGGTTTCGGGCCCGAAAAAAGGACGCGACGTAGCTACGTTCAGGTTGCAAAATAACTTTCCTCTGATATGAACTTTCATCACCCTAAAACCGGCAAAATATCAAGTTTCCCATTCTCGCACCGATACCGTATGTTGCGTCATCCGCGTCGCTGCGGGGCACAGTTTCGTTTTCACGTGGTGGACAGCGCGCTGGCACCAGGTCTACGGGGTACCGTGCAAAAGGACTTGTGTTGTCATGTGACGTACGTACTCTCGTGAAGTCGGCAGTAGGTGCTCTCGTCTTCTCGCCTTCGGCCGTATGCATATAAGCTCTGGGGAGCTTCTCTCCGCTATTCTTTCCGTCTTTCATTTCACTTTACCTTTCTCCCATGGCAGGGTAGCAAACCAGAATCTGATCCGGTTAACTTCCGTGCCTGTTCCATTTCGTTTGTATATATATATATACATATATATATATATATATATATATATATATATATATATATATATATATATATATATATATATATATATATATATATATATATATATATATATATATAATATACACATCACGCGGAGTCCCACAAGACACTATCGGCGTTGTGCCACCGTACTTTCGTTTTCACGCCATTGACTGTGTGCGCCACCTCTACAAGCGCATCCGTGCACCCCATCACGCGACATAGTAGTTTTCATGCCGTTGTCTGCGCGCGCTATCTGAGCGTGTGACTTAGATATACTTTCGTTATCGCACCTTCGGTGAACCATCCAATCAATGCGATGACCGTGGTCATCAGTCTGGCAAGGGTGCTTGAGGCTTCTTTGTCCGAAAACGTATAGCTTCTGTGCTTTGTTTTTTTTGTTAATTTAGCAGAGTCGCCCATGTAGAGCATTGTTGCTATTTTTCAACCCAACAGGTATCTGTGAGCATTACAGGCCCTGGTGTTGGGCTGCTGAGCACAAGTTCACGGGATCCAATCCCGGCCACGGCGGCCGCATTTCGACGGGAGCGAAATGCCAAAAAAACAACAGTGTACTTAGATTTAGGTACACATTAAAAAACGCCAGGTGACTAAATCAATCCGGCGTCCCTCACTATGGCGTACCTCATAATCAGATGGTAGTTTTGGCACGTAAAACCCCATAATTTAAGATAATGATGGGCCCAGTGTGCACATTGACGTCTACACGCAAATACTGCTCTTTATCTGCATTTTTTAGCTTTTCTAGTTCGTTAGTAGGCTTCTCTATGCGCCGGGCAGCAAACCGTGGGTGCATCTGGTTATTATCTATCTACTTCCTTTTTTTCACCATAGCTGTTTCACCATAGTTGTTTGCGCCATAGCAATGTTTCCTTTATATGACGTAATATATTAGCGATTTAGGCGCCAAATTGTAGCTCAATAAACTGTTGATCCACTACTAACTACAACACATATGTGTACATTACCAAAGCAAAAAGAAATAAACGACACCCTTGTTACCCTGTTAAAATATTGCCTGACTTGGTGCAGTCTCCTTTGTTTGCATTTTAAATTATTCCCTAGGTTGTTTATGCATCTTTAGTTCATCCTGGAGTATGTACAACCGTTGAAGTAAAACTAGAAGAACGTGTACTAAAAAGCGTTTTCTCTCTGAACAGAAAAAATATAGGACCTCTTGTTTATTTCTTGGAGGATTTAAAATAGAACACAGATGAAAACGAGCGTATATAATAAATGCACTTGCTACCTTCTGTATGATAGGATAGAAGCGAAAATACGCAGATTCGGCAAAGGAGGGAAGCTTGCGCGTTGTGCACGTTTGACCTGTTTTCAGAAATATTTTAGCCACCATGTGGGAAGCTAGAGCAGATACCCGCGCCGCAAGAAAGGAAAATGGAAACGAACTATCTTTCACACGAACGCAGGAGAAAAAGTACTCGAGAAAAAGAGAGCTGCAAAGCGCCTACCAAACGCATATAGCGTGCTGATACGTTGCAAGTTTGATTTCGCCGTCTTGAGCTAAGCTGACACTCGTAAAAAAAATGACGTCCAGAAAATCCGTCATCTTTAGTGCAAGGATCAGCTTTAGGCAGCTTAGAAAAAAAGAAAAAAAAATACAAGATGAAAAGCAGTTTCAAGTGGTTGCGCAGCGCGCTTTCTTGATAAACACGTTATGTTTATATTTTGCACGTGGTGTCCAGTCGAAATTGCTGTACCCGACGCACATTCCATTCGTCAGCTTGCTCTGTGGTATCATGCGTCCTCGACCTGCCCATTCCGCCCCCCCCCCAACCTCTCATGCTTCTCACTAAAGCAAATAATGTGCATTTTTCTCAACTGCTCGAATTTCTTTTCCATTAAAGTTTACGTTGCCGACTATCGCGGTCTTGCCGTTGTTTACCTTGCGGTTGGCTGCATTCTCTCGAAACCTTCCTCGTCGCTTTAAACGCTTTCCTTCTTTTTGAGGACGACTTCGAGGCAACCCCAAGGCTTTCAGCCGCAATTCGTGCTCTTTTCTTGCATATCGCCTTCTTTCGTCTAACTTTTTAAAGTTTCGTTTGTCCCGGTTCTTCTCGTGGCGGTGTGCCGCGCTGTGACCCGCTCTTGTCGTTCACAGGTGGCCGGCTTATACGGGCAGCGCTCGGCGGAATTGCGTTAAAGCCTCGTGGGAGGAGCCTCCCTCTTTCCACCCACGCAGGACAGCTGCCTTCGTTGTGGCTCTTGTTTGTTCGGCTGCTTTGTCGGGAAACGTGAAAGGAGCCACCAGAGTATTTTTGAGGAGATGGTGAGCCACAGTATTCGCTTATTCTGTTTCCTTTTGCCCTGTAAATCTTTTTTTTTTCTCTCCTGTTTCTCATTCACTGGCAGCTTTTACATGAAACTCTGTTTTCAATGTAAGCTAACGACCTCGCAAATGCAATGGTCGTTGTGGAAAGGGGATTGTCAGCACTGCAATACACGGCGACCTGTCGCCGCTATTATTGTTGCGCAGAACGCACGTTTAGTCGCGGAGTATACCGTTGTCTGAGCAAATCAAGTGCGGCATATTACAAGTTTAAACAGCGCGCAAAGACTAGGACAAATATACTGGTAAAACGCAGTACCAGCGCCGGTCCTGCGTGTGCGTGTATCTTTGTCCTTGTCTTTTCGGACTGTTTAATGTCTGCAACAAGTTTAGCATCTTAGTAGTCAAACTGAACAATTACTATGCGCAGTCTGTTTCGTAGATAAGGAGAAACGCACACAAAGAAAGCGCCGGTTGCTCGCTTTGTGGCATTCGGGAGGTTAGTTGCCCTCCTAGCACAGAATAAAATAAAATAAAGAAAAATAAAACAGCGTAGTGGAGCTTGCCATCCCGGAACTGAACAGAAAGCGATGAGGAACGTCGTATAACGGAGGGGCTATCGTTTAATTTCGACCATCAGGGTTTTTTAATGTACACCTACATCTAAGTACGTACTACGAGTACGTAAGTACAAGTTCCCCATAGTAATGTGGCCTCCGCGGCCGGTAGTCGAATCCGCGACCTCGTGCTCAGCATCTAACAGCACGCAGCCACTGAGCCGCCATGGCCGGAAGAGTGCAGATTGGAATTGCTGAATTTCTGGACGTTAAGCAGCGGCAGCTGCAGCCCCTCAAGTGCCTGCGCATGTGCACCGCATTCGGTAAAGCGTCACCTACAAGAAATGCTTCTTGCAGAAAGTTCGACTGACGCGTTCGCCTCATTGTAACGAGTGCGATTTCTGCGAAGAGGTTTCTTTTTTTTTATGCGTCTTCACACCCTACGTCATGCAAACCAGCCAAATGAGGATGAAGGAAAACTTGTGCTCGAGGCACTGTTGATTTTTATATCTCGTCTCTCCGGAAGCATTGCATAATAAAACAAGAGGCATTTACTGAAAAAAAAAATGAAATCGTGTGCAGTCACGCATTAAAGTTTTCAGGGCGAAAACAAAAAATGAGAACAAGGAAAGTTAGTTTGCGGCAAGATTGTGGGTAGACCTGGACTAGACAACACATAGAAACATGTGACAGTTCATACGCGCCAGTGACAATATATATTCAGCAAACGCAGCTTGCTGCCGTAAAGAACAGGGATTGACGGTGGTTTACTTCTATCAGGTTGTAATATCGTCGCTGAAGCCCAGTTTAATTACCGTAATTTTTCTAACAAAAATAGCTGCTGGCGTTCACTCTTAACTAACAAGTGATAAGTAGTGATCAGCCGGGCCGAAGAGCAAATGTAGCTCTCGTGCTGGGTTTACGGTGGCTGTGGTGCTTTTGCTGATTGCTGGCAACATTCAGTACATTTCGATATCAGTATTTTGGGGTGTTTGTTTCTCAAATTTCTGACAGAAATTCTTCCTGCGACGTCTAGCAACCAGTTTTGTTTAGTTTAATTCACACGCTTGGTTGAGTATCACGCTCGTTGAGTAATCCCACGCAGGGAAAACGTATAAAGAAAAAAGTTGAACACGACGCACCAGTGTAATAAATTTAGCATGCACTTAATAATACGTCATATTATCATTGAACCGTAAGGAAAACGCGGAAAGGTTAGTCGCAACGGCAGCATGACATTTGGGAAAGTTTCCAGGTCGTCCATATTTGTCATTACGTATCTGATATTACCGCAATACTTGAGCCGTATACCAAAATACCAGTGCGGCGACATCTCGTGCTATAGTGTCTGTAAATAAAATATTACAAATGTTCGGCTTGGCGTGATTCTTCTCAGCAACTCCAAAAGACCAATGTCAAATAATGAGACGAGATTTCTTGACATGTAGTCAGGATACTAAGGCACGAAGGCATAAAGATGAGGACGTCGTGTGCATTCTGTCAAGAAAAGGGAAAGGCTGAACTAGAGAAATCGTAAACTAAAGCGAGACCTGATGCGATATTTCCCCAGATCTCATGCAGTGAATCACCGCAGGATATGCGTACCGCGACAATTCTTGTCCACGCCTTGCAGTGAAGCCAAGCATGACACTTTGTTTATACAGGAGCGGCAACTATTAGCCGAAAAGATAAAACGTTAAATCGGGGATGTCGTGAGCCTGAGAACAACAAATCTTGGGGCGCTGGCAATATTATTGCACGTCACTTGCAAACTCGGCCCATATTCAATAATGATACGCTGTAATAAATGTTCTGCGCACGTTCATTGAACGAAGCTGCCACGAAAACCGGTGTTGTACGCACGTATCATGAATTATAGTGAAAACAAAAATCGTTATTAAGCATAAATCAGGCTGAGAAGTTGCATGTCTATAATGATGGTTATGACGATGATAACAATGATAATGATGATTATGATGACGACGACATGCGAATTTCCTTTGAAAAGGGGTGGTGGCACATACCGTCAGGATCGTTCGTTAAAAGCTTCCAGTGCATTCAAGTTGTTGCGCCTTTTTACACACTAACCTACATAACTCACATGTGAAAGTTTGAATCACTTTTGGTGGTCCCTTTTCTTTTACCACCAGCTATCCAGCCGTCTTTTGCTTAAAGCCAATTTGATTTATGTTTCCCCTGCTGTCCTTAAAATCTAAAGCCTCGGTTGGTCAAGACCACATCTGTCGCTGTATGGATGCTCTAACTTTCTAACACAGTATTCTCATCTGTCTGTGCATCATATCCACAGGCTATGCACGAGTCATATTTATCTTTAAAAGCTCGCCTATAACACGTTCTTCCACAGGACGCATTTCACAAGAAAGCGTCCGAATGTCAAGCAAGGAAATTTATCTGCCTGCAGCTGAAGGGCTCCCCAGCTATGCGACACAGAATCACGAAAGAAAAATCAATAAACTGCTGCCAACCAATGGTTTCGCAAGCATTCGGCAAGGGGAGATAAAAAAAGGTTTTTGCAAATGCAAGAAAAGAGACAAGCACACTATAAAAAATAGGTATAGGAGAACTGCGATGTTTGGCAGGGTTGTGGAGAATTAAAGCAACTACAACGGTTACCAAGAATTGGACATAAAACGCACATCAGCTCATCCGGCACCACAGGCGTGAGGTACTAGAAGATAACAGGGTTCAGAGACTTTCACCCGCTGGAAGCCGTTCGCTGTCCCCTTTTGTTGAGAGAGACACCGCACGTACTCACGGCGATGCCACCTCGGCAGCTTGATCGCGCTCCAAGCAAACTGAAAATAAAACTGTACGCAAAGGGACGCAGAGAGAAAATGGCAGGTGTCACGGCGGGAAAGTGAATGGACACGGAACGAGCTGACAGCGCCGCGGATGACCGCGAAGTGATGACAGAAAGGCGACACTCCGGAAAGCGCTAGGTGAGGTTGTTAAGGCCCGGGCTCATGTTTATTTCACGACATTGGGAGGCTGGCTTCTCGACAGATGAACCCACTTTCGTGCCTCGCACGGAAGAACGCAATGTGTGCGCTTATCAGCACTGGATACACAGTAGCTCTTTGGTCCCCAACCTTTGTGTTAACGAGTGTCCACACGGCTGATGGGAATGAGCTAACGCTCATATCAGCCGCATGAAGCGTTAATGAAAGAAGTAGTTTCGACACTTAGTCTTAGATTAATAATTCGTGTCGAGTATAAGGTACACATTTGCAATGTAATCAACTCGCGGATATTTCTGCATGAATTTACTTGGCAAGCGTTCACGAAACCGAGTTGAGAGCTCTGGAAGCGGGTTGTATGGAGCCCATGCTTTTTTCCAGGATAATAAATTATTCCTATTCTGAAAAAAAAAAAAACTTATCTGCTCGCATCTGTTTAAAGTTTGCGTGCGCAAACAGCGGCGGATGGCTGCGCCATCAGGTGTCCAATCTTGGATTTCATGGAGCCGAGAAGGGCTGAGTGGAGCGAGGACATGATTACGTAGCTGTTATTCGAAATTAAAGCCACAATGTTTAGGCTAGAGTAACTGCATTGAAAACCACGCTTACTCACTTTACACCCATTATAAAGGGAGTACTCCGAAGAGGACGGCATTAGGCGAAAACCGCAGGGAACAATGCTGAATGTGAACACGGTATAGACACGGGCCAGTGAAATACAAAACAAGGAAAGGAAAGAACGTAAGAATAATTTCTTTAGGGTTATAATGTGCCAAATCAACATAAAAAGAAACGACACCGTCCGCGGCTTGTACCAAAAACATCGATTATTATCCGCCTTTTCGTTCTAACGACGTGGGTTAACGACGGGCTGAAGAAGTCAATGCTCTCACGTGTATATACCTACAAATATCTTGTTCTTTTGTTGCTGACCAGTTGTTTAGCCTCAAGGTGTTGCTAAACACAAAAACAAAAAAGGAACACATGTTCAACGAGAGAAAAACATGGGAGCAGTGACTGTGTCATAAAAGTTACAAAATGGGATAATATGTCTCAGAAAGGCTAGCCATTAAGGAAAGACAGGACGAGTCTTCCACTTACTTGGCTCTCGCTCTTTCCTGCTGGTCACAAGATGAAACAGCAAATACCTGCATACCAACTCCCCCAATAACCAACCTTAAAGGGACATATTGGAGGTTGGATTGCGGAACATTTTGACGAGACACACACAAGCGAAACACACACACCACAGAGCGTTTCTCTTCTTTGTCTCTCGTCAAAATGTTGCGCAATACAACCTTCAATATGCTATACCAACACGCCCAGACTTCAACCTTAAATGGACACTAAAGGAAAATGTCAGGTCAAGCCATGTAGAGTGTTTCTATAGAAGTCTATGATCATTTTTATTGTGCCGATATATTTCTTTGTTGCGCAGAATATATATATATATATATATATATATATATATATATATATATATATATATATATATATATATTGTTGCGCAGATATATTTCTTTGTTGCGCAGCTGGCACTGCTGCCTCCTCAATTTGAACCGCTCGTGCCAGACCCGAGCAGTAGACGTAACGTCCACGCGATCTCCTTCTATGCCGCTCTTTGTAAATCAAGTAACTGACGTCACATACGAGAGGTACCATAGTCCAGAAATGGTGGCCCATTTTCTATTTTATCGTTTGCGCACTTACAAAAGCTTCGTTTTGGTTACGAATGACGCATTTGTTGTTATAGAAGCCTAATCATTTAGTATAGTTTGACCTAATATTTTCCTTTATTGTCCTTTTAAAGAACGCCTGAGTGGTATAATCGTCATAAAGGACTCAAACTCCAGCGACTCTCTGATGTTTCCTAACTCAATTACCACAAACACCAATTATGAGCTCCCAACTCCTTAATATTCTCAAAAAGTTCCACGTTATCTTTAGACCATCCGCGTATTGATATTAAAAAAAACACTGACGTGTTGAACATATGCCATTGAACATATATACGAACATCGAAGGTAAGCAATGCTGCATATTTAATGTCCAGAATGCTTGCCTAAAGATCGTGTGGCGTGGTTTAAAAGCCATGTTACCTGTCTTTCCTAGTCAACATTAACGACAGTTCGAATTTCTTCAGCCGTAGTGAACACAATATTTGGCCTGAATTGAATAGAGCGAAGTTTTCATGAGTGAATTACGAATACCTTTGAATGTTTTCAGAAGCGTGTTCTTGTACCAGACACTATCTTTTAATTGGCACAACAAATTTAATGCGTTATTAATGTGCTTTATACAACAATGTGCCACATAGCATTTTGTTTCGAAAGTGCAATAACATTAAAGAATTTATACGACGCATGACTAATTGTCGAGGCCATTTTTCCCAGTATACATTATTGACATCGCCAGCCATAAAACCACTCGTTAGCAAATATTTTATTAGAACTTCATATTCCTACACCGCAACAAACTTTTATTCGATATTAATTAGGTGAGAACGGGAAAGCTGTAATGAGAGAAGCCGTATTTATTCAACATTTCAAGAAATTAAAGAAGGTGTACCGCAGGAATTAAAATTAGGTTCAAAGCTTTATATGATAAATACAACACACTCGTCACGAATAATGGGCGTGGACGACACCAATGGGCCTTTTCCAAGGGATGATATTACTGAACTGAAATATCAATCAATCAATCAATCAATCAATCAATCAATCAATCAATCAATCAATCAATCAATCAATCAATCAATCAATCAATCAATCAATCAATCAATCAATCAATCAATCAATCAATCAATCTTATCTTGTCTGCAACACAAAAGCAGCTTATCTGCGGTTGCGCGCGTTCCATAGAATAAGGATACCTTGAGCTACAGTGCCGTGCGAGAGCGCGGCAGTAGAGCGGGCAAGTAAAGTCCATGGCTTCCAGCTCATACCGAGTTCGTGTACGAGACAAGCACAGGCTCAGAAGTGCGGCCGCGGCCGGCATGCCATCGAAGGAACCATCGAGGAGCCAAATAAAAAAAAACAAATAGAAAAAAAAAGGTGCTGGCAGTCTTGGCGTAGCTCGCATATTGAACAGGAGGAGATCGCGCTCTCCCTTTCGGCCGCGTCCCGTCTTCACTCGGCATTTATTCTTCGTCTCGGCGACGGCCCGGTGAGCTAGCGAGCATTGTGTGGGGCTCATTGCCGCTGGCGAACACCGAACGTGGCCGCCAGCTGGCCACGTATCTGTAAGCGCTACAACGACGCTGCTTCGACCGGCGACTCTAGCAAAGAGGAAAAACGGGTTCTCATCTTCTCGCCGACGAAGAACCTCTCTCACCGCAATCGGCAACCACACATTGCAGGAAACGCGGTGCGCAAATGATGCAGATGGGAGAATCATATTCGTTTGCGCGGGTACAATAAAAAAATATACAACCACTTCCCGTACAGCTGGATTCCCGACACGAACGAATGGGACAGAATACGTAGTGCTCGCTTCTTTCGGGAAGGCGGCGATGTCGGAGGAGACGGACAGGGACCGATAGCATGAGTCCGAGCGTCGCCAGCGTGTACGTAGGGGCCGAACAGGTGGGATGCCGAGGATGTGGTGCCGGGGCCTAGCTGGCCCGTGTTCTGGCTTGGAACGAATGGCGAGCCGTAATGACTTTTGCTTTTGACTTTAGTAGAGCGGCTACAAGATCGGAGACGAGGGAGGACAGAGCCAGAATGCAGAGAAGGCAAGAAAGCGCGGTGTCGCCCGTATTCACTGAAGCGATTCACACGTAAAATAAAATAAAAGGTGCTACGTGGTGGAAGGGGGCGTAGATGCATTACTTCTTACTGTAAAGCCTTAACAGCAAAAAGGAGCAAAAAATAAAAAAAAGAGGAACGACAAAACCGTAACTCCTTAGTTGCATGTAGTTTTATCATCACTTAAGTGAGTTTGGTAAAAGTTGAATTCCTGGTAAAACCAGATTCATCTGTTTATTTACATCTCTATAAAAATATACTTTCTTGCGAGTGTGATCAGCAGGTGTGTTCCTGTAAGTAGACAGAGAAGAGAAAAATAGGTTGAGCCGTATTGGTAGGTTATCATTTCTACAATAACAAAAACAGCCACCCTCAACTTTACAGGAGGCTTCATAAGCAAGAAAATACGAAAAAAGAAGAGACGAACTTTGAGCGGGCTTTTCCGGAGTTCTCGCAGCGGCTCGCTGTGACGTCCATGACGCTGAAAGCGTCTGCTCGAGCCGAGTTTATATTTTATCGGTAACCGTGGATTCCATTCCATTTTAAAAGACCTAACGGTAGAACTTATGAAGGTTACAGGGGTTTACTGGCGCCATCATCATCATCAGCCTGGTTACGCCCACTGCAGGGCAAAGGCCTCTCCCATACTTCTCCAACAACCCCGGTCATGTACTAATTGTGGCCATGTCGTCCCTGCAAACTTCTTAATCTCATCCGCCCACCTAACTTTCTGCCGGCCCCTGCTACGCTTCCCTTCCCTTGGAATCCCGTCCGTAACCCTTAATGACCATCGGTTATCTTCCCTCCTCATTACATGTCCTGCCCATACCCATTTCTTTTGCTTGATTTCAAGTAAGATGTCATTAACTCGCGTTTGTTCCCTCGCCCACTCTGTTCTTTTCTTATCCCTCAACGTTACACCCATCATTCTTCTTTCCATTGCTCGTTGCGTCGTGAACAGAACCATTTTCGTCAGCCTCCAGGTTTCTGCCCCATACGTGAATACTGGTAAGACACAGCTGTTATACACTTTTCCCTTGAGGGATAGTGGCAACCTGCTGTTCATGATTTGAGAATGCCTACAAACGCACCCCAGCCCATTCTTATTCTTCTGATTATTTACGTCTCATGATCCGGATCCGCCGTCACTACCTGCCCTAAGTAGATGTACTCCCTTACCACTTCCAGTGCCTCGCTACCTATCGTAAATTGCTGTTCTCTTCCGAGACTGTTAAACATTACTTTAGTTTTCTGCATATTAATTTTTAGACCCACTCTTCGGCTTTGCCTTTCCAGGTCAGTGAGCATGTATTGCAATTGTTCCCCTGAGTTACTAAGCAAGGCAATATCATCAGTGAATCGCAAGTAACTAAGGTATTCTCCATTAACTTTTATCCCCAATTCTTCCCAATCCAGGTATCTGAATAACTTCTGTAAACACGCTGTGAATAGCATTGGAGAGATCGTATCTCCCTGCCTGACGCCTTTCTTTATTGGGATTTTGTTGCTTTCTTCACGGTGGCTGTGGAGTCGCTATAGATATGTTTCAGTATTTTTACATACAGCTCGTCTACACCCTGATTCCGTAATGCCTCCATGACTGCTGTGGTTTCGACTGAATCAAACGCTTTCTCGTAATCAATGAAAGCTATATATAAGGGTTGGTTATATTCCGCACATTTCTCTATCACCTGATTGATAGTGTGAATATAGTCTATTGTTGAGTAGCCTTTACGGAATCCTGCCTGGTTCTTTGCTTGACAGAAGTCTAAGGTGTTCTTGATTCTATTTGCGATTACCTTAGTAAATAGTTTGTAGGCAACTGACAGTAAACTGATCGGTGTATAATTTTTCAAGTCATTGGCGTCCTCTTTCTTATGGATTAGGATTATGTTAGCGCTCTTCCAAGATTCCGGTACGCTCGAGGTCATGAGGCATTGCGTATACAGGGTGGCCAGTTTCCCTAGAACAATCTGCCCACCATACTTCAACAAATCTGCTGTCACGTGATCCTCCCCAGCTGCCTTCCCCCTTTGCATATCTCCCAAGGCTTTCTTTACTTCTTGCGGTGTTACCTGTGGTATTTCGAATTCCTCTAGACTATTCTCTCTTCCATTATCGTCGTGGGTGCCACTGGTACTGTATAAATCTCTATAGAACTCTTCAGCCACTTAGACTATCTCATCCATATTAGTAATGATATTGCCGGCTTTGTCTCTTAACGCATACATCTGATTCTTGCCAATTCCTAGTTTCTTCTCCACTGCTTTTAGGCTTCCTCCGTTCCTGAGAGCATGTTCAATTCTATCCATATTATAGTTCCTTATGTCCGCTGTCTTAAGCTTGTTGATTAACTTAGAAAGTTCTGCCAGTTCTATTCTAGCTGTAGGGTTAGAGGCTTTCATACATTGGCGTTTCTTGATCAGATCTTTCGTCTCCTGCGATAGCTTACTGGTATCCTGTCTAACGGAGTTACCACCGACTTCTATTGCACACTCCTTAATGATGCCGACAAGATTGTCGTTCATTGCTTCAACACTAAGGTCCTCTTCCTGAGTTAAAGCCGAATACCTGTTCTGTAGATTAATCTGGAATTCCTCTATTTTCCCTCTTACCGCTAACTAATTGATCGGCGTCTTATGTACCAGTTTCTTCCGTTCCCTCCTCAGGTCTAGGCTAATTCGAGTGCTTACCACCCTATGGTCACTGCAGCACACCTTGCTGAGCACGTCCACATCTTGTATGATGCCAGGGTTAGCGCAGAGTATGAGGTCTATTTCATTTCTAGTCTCGCCGTTCGGGCTCCTCCATGTCCACTTTCGGCTATCCCGCTTGCGGAAGGAGGTATTCATTATCCGCATATTATTCTGTTCCGCAAACTCTGCTAATAACTCTCCCCTGGTATTCCTAGTGCCTATGCCATATTACCCCACTGCCTTGTCTCCAGCCTGCTTCTTGCCTACCTTGGCATTGAAGTCGCCCAACAGTATAGTGTATTTTGTTTTTACTCTACCCATCGCCTACCGATACTGGTGCCATTCATGCGCAAATAATAAAATTAACCAAAAAATGTTGAAACACATTAGGTAGAAATGACGTAAAAACGACGTCTAGCGTAGGGGTAGGTCGCAGATTACCGCGAAGATAGCGAACATAGAGTTATGAAAGAATATTTTGCCAGCCTGAATTGGTTTAATATTTCTTTTTCGTGCTCGTTTAAATGGCGTAGAAGGTGGCGCTGACAGAAATTTTATGTATTTTTTTGGTGCCGAGGATGTAAAATTTGCCTTCGTAAACTTCTTGAGAGTAGTTACTTGAGCTTGAGTTTGGCGACATATGTTCTACAGCATTTTTAGTGTCTAAATAAAAATTGAGGTGTCATCAGTCACTAAGTATTACTTGTTCATAGGCAGAGCATTTCATTCTGATCGTCTCTTAATTCTCTAACACGAGGATTTTGGCGTGAGTGAGTGAGTGAGTGAGTGAGTGAGTGAGTGAGTGAGTGAGTGAGTGACCCGGATGCATTTCAAGATGTTAAGTTATTGTGTCGCCGGCTTCTCCACTAAAAATTAATTTTCCAGTGATCAAAGGCTGAGAACAGGAGGTGATAAAAAAAAAACAATGTTCCGGCAATAAAGCACATTTCGTAAACCTGCTTAAACAGTAAGTATAGACAAAAACACTAACAAAACGACATGTTTTGCCCTTTACGCAAATAAATACGTGTCAATCAATTAAGTCGATCAAATAATACACAATAACTGTATAAAACACACAGTACTACTACAATACTAAGTGTTATTGCAGAGGTTCCATGACCCTTTCAGAGAAGAAGTTGATTAAAGATTTCAGAGCTGATCGTTGTAACGAGGCATTGTCCCAAGGCCAAAGTGACATTTTTATGCTGAAAGAATAATTATGTAGGATGGTCACGTTTGTCATGAAAGCATATAATTGCTCTTCAAACTTAGGACAACTAAAATTCACATTAGTGAGTGTGTTACTTACTTGTGTTAAATTTTGTAGCTTTCAGCGTAGACAAACAGCAGGAACAGCAAAGAGCTATCCATTCCTTTCTTTCTGCCGTCGATACCTCGTGTTTCACAGCACTTAGGTTTATATCTGTGCTCTTTTTTTCCAATGTCTTTTGAGTCGCAACTAATCTCATCATGCGTTTGAGGCGCCATCAGTGTTGTGGGGTTCAGAACGCCCAGGCTTCACATGCAAAGCACGTGGGTTGACGTCCAATCATCTGAATGAGTTCTGCTCCCCGTGGTCCCACATGACGTTGGCCAACTTCTGTACATGTCTTTCTTGTGTGTCCAAAGTATGATTCACATTTGGTGTGCCCCCCCCCTTCCCCCTATTGCCCCTTGCTTTCTTTTTTTTCTTTCTTTTTTTGCCTTTAACGCCGATGATGCAAAAGGACACGCGGGGGTTGGAGAGAAGTCGCTGGTGCTGAAGACTAATTAGCGAAGTCAACGGCGCACTAACTGTGTCAATTACTGCGTCGTCTTTCGTAATTATGCCGACATGTGTTGAAACAGCGTTGTCGAGGCCCCTTGAGAAAATGAGAAATTCGATCGATACTGGTGTTTGAACATTTAGTTTTCCATTAAAAAGGAAAGAAAGCTATGGACACTGAAAGATACTGTAATAAAGAAAGAAGAAACAGGTGGAGAAAGAGGAAGGAAGCTTCTAATCGAGATGGAGCACCATATAGTGATTATTTTTGTTTTTATTCTTGGAACGTTCCCGTTCCTTAGGCTACGTGACATTCGTTTCCTTCAGGCACTTGCGATGGTATACGTATACCTGGAATGACTAGAGTACCGTAAATGTTTCAATCAGTGGAACACCACTCCATTTCACAAATTATGAATTATACTAATGACAGACTCAAAGGTCGCTATATTTACAAAATTAATTTACGTTCGCAGAAACGTTACATTACAAGATACTTCACAGCATTTTATTCTACAAACGCAATCAAACAGTGATGTTAAAGCACGTGTTCCAATACATTGGGAACTCAATTTCATAAAACCAGATTTTACCAAATTGTGCGAATTTTCGACAGATATTCAAACGAACTTCCGCCCCCTCCCCCCCACCCAAGAAAGAAAGTGAGGTCGTTATGGGTATGATAGGTTTAAGTTCGCAAAACAGATGTTATTGACCATTTAAGTAGCCTTGCCAAGGTTGAAGACTGGGCGTGTTGGTAAAGCATATTAGAGGTTGGATTGCGCAACATTTCGACGAGACACACAGAAAATAAACACTCACCAAGCGCTCGGTGGTGTGTGTTTCTCTTCTTTGTGTCTCGTCAAAATGTTGCGCATTCCAACCTCTAAGTAAGTAGCTTTGCCTACAAGTGAACGAGCACGAGGCGTGCTCAACAGTCTCGCTCTTTACGATAACTCAGCCCGCTGGAAAGAAATTAAATATTTTTTGTTCTTAAACAAATGCCCTGTTTTTATCACGAATGCTTGAGGTGTTCTGGATTTAACTATATTCTCTATTTAATGAGATATTTGTCGTGTTATATCGACTTCGTTAAGTCTATCTTTAATTGCAACGTCCGTCGCCCTTTAAACACTTCGATCGACTTACCATCCTCCAGTGCACTGGAGTGCAGCTGGCCACAAGTGTCTGCTGTAACCACTGTCGAACGTCGAGACATGATGCGTCGCTCACGATAGAATTTTTTTTCCTACTTTTTACTGTCTGTGGTGTCTTTATTAAGTGAGAAGCTACACATTGTAATTCGCAACTTTTTCTCTCATGGATCATCCAATATCTTGCTTATTTTCTACTAAAGCTTGGTCGTTTATTCACCATTGCAGTTTTCAGGTTCATAGTTTGATATTAAGCTCGTGCTCAATGTTTTTCGTTCCAGCGCCAGCACTTGATCACTGCTGTGGCCATGCATTGTTTCCAGGTACGATTCCCACACCACTTTCAATATTTCTGTGATTGTTTTTCGAGGAACCTTCGTAACTTTCCTTTATGTCTTACTTTGGCTAGGCAGATGTTACCTTGGCTTCCTACGAACTTATTTCGTATCGAAGATCGAAGATAATTTCGAACTTTTGTAGAGTAAAACATTTTACAACCGTAATGGTGATTTTGGTGCGTCCCATCGCTCACACTATTATAGTAACATACCAATACCAAGACAAATGAGTCCTGCGATTAGCATCCTGAAGGATGAGAATTTGGTCGAACTACAATCTAAAAAGTTTAGCATCTTTAGGCGTACCTTGTCCAAAAAGTACAATCATCATCGGTCTCGCTTGCGTTTTCTTTCTTGAAAACTCTATGCTCAATCACTACTTTTTTGTAACGGATGCTATGTCACGCTAACACGCATGCCGTTTATGATGTAGAAGTACCAGGTACTCATCGCTGAAGAAAGCAGATGCACGCAAGATAGATAACGAATATTCTTGTGTGGTATTCTTGCCTTAAAGGGTGTCAACTATCTTTTAGTGTAGGAGCGAAATTAAAAAAAAGATATTGTATTTCTATGGCGTCGTACTTTACACTTTCTTTTTAACATTCTCCATATGCCCAATCAATGACAAATAATTTATCCACAGACCGGTTGCGAAGAAGCGTATAGGCAGATGAACTCAAGTCTCACGATCTTCACATGAAAGCCAGGTACTCTATCTATTACGCCGCAGAGCAGACATGTTGCAGCATTTTTAATGTTGGTATATGTATACATAATTTTCGCAAAACCTGCGCGAACTCTTCTTGAAACTTTGCTCTGCTTTGCTTGATAAGAAGTATTGCATCATACTGCATCTTTCACCACGGAAAAGAAAACTTTAGTTAAGCTTAAAATTTGTTCTTTCCCCATCGACGATGCCTTCATGGCACAAACGTGAGAGCAGGCCAAAGTTTTCGATCTGTGCCTTTGTGGGGAACCACGCTTTGCACAGGACCACGTTATGTGGCGAACACGCTGTGTGTCACACCAGCGTTAGCGTGGTGACCACAGCAATCTATAGACTTATACCAGAGAGCGCACGCCGCTCACAAACTTCCTACGCGCATCTAGCGCTGGCTTACGTGTCTATCTTTCACCATGGCGTCGAAGAATCCAACATTCGCATAGGAATGCCGGAATTGTGCAAAAAGTTCTATATTGTTTCGAATAAAGTCCAACATTATGGTTCATTCGTTGCTACTGTGCTCAAGCCTGCATCTGTTTAAACCTGTCCTTGGGCAGCGTGGCTAACTTGTGACAAAGGAAAATGCTCGGTGAGAACAAACGTCTTTATTAACTTATTTCCATTTTTTTTTACAAACGCGCGTAGTTTCTGTGGGAGGCACGACAGGCGCATCGTACGAATAAGCCTTAGATTTGTCTGCGCGTAGCTTCCTGTGGTCATCGCTGTCCTGCTTTAATTCATTTTTTAAACGAGCAAGATTGACTGCCTCTATAATGACAAAGACAATATAAGCCGCGTATAAAGCAAAAATCTTTTACAGAAACGGCACAAAAATAAAGTACATTTATTTGTAAAAATACAAATTATGTACAATAGTACCGCCAGAAAGTCGTTCGTGAGCCGTAAGTTTGTTGTCTCAATGAGTCCTCGCGCAACCACAAGCTTCTTCTCGCACTATGCTTTGAGACAGCTCGAACCGTCCGTGTCCCTGCTTCACAGGTATCACAACTCCGAGCGGCGTCGCTGCTCGGTTCGATGCGTCGGTGCGCTGGTGCCCGGAACTTGGGCTCACTTCGCTGACACGCACACCACTGTTCGTCGGAGAACCGGTTCCTCGTAAATAAATTCGTAGCACTTCTTTTTCTTGCTCCTATTTTCTTCTAATAAAAGAAAGATGTATCATTAAATGGCCGCTGGATGCAATCATAGCTCTCAATGCGCTGTCGGATTTTGACTAAAAGACGATTTGCTAAGTACCGCATTTATCCCCAGATAGCTACCACTCCAGTGTGCAGCTAGGCGCACTGCCGGGGCCATGGCGAATTGTGACAACGAGCGGTAATCTGACTGGCACGGTGGCACGGTGAAGGATTCCCAGACACTGCATGCAACTTCTGACGATGATTCTCCGGCTCCAGAGCCGGGTATCTTGCACAACACAGACGCACATTCCAGGCACTCCGGACGTCCAAGAGCTTACGGGGAAGACCTTGTGTTGATTTTTCTGCTCCGCCTGCGGACAAGTATGAAGTTTGGCGGCATTACAGCGCGGCATAAATGAAGGAAAAAGAAGTACCCGGAACGTTGAGAGAAACAGAAAGGGACAGAAGAAAACGAAAGGCAGGAAGGGTAACGAGAAGCCTGCTACTGCACATTGAGGCTTCGCGTAAATTAATAGGAGTTCTAGTACAGCTTAACCCCAGTGCCAATGCTTTCGCAAGGTGAGCTAGAAGGGACACTACTGTCTGCGAGATAATGAAGTCAAGGTAGGTTAGAAGCTCACATAGATGACAAGACAAATAACAGTTCAAATGAAATCGGAGGTTATGTAAATGTAGTGGACGGGGGAACGAGGCATTCCTGATTTTTAAGAATTCATCTGAGGTAGCAATTGCTGCAATGTATGAACCTGGCTCTTAGTGACTAGTAACAAAGCAAAATGAAAAAGTAAAATTCTTCGCAGAATTTTTGTACCTTAATCAGAAATGACTTTCTCTGCATTCGTAGGAAGACTGCTAAGTTCGTAACGTCATACACTCGTTATCAAAGCGATAGCGCAGTTTAATAATGCCATGTTAAGAAAGCAAAATAAGAAAGGAGTTCAATCAAGTATCTTCGTCGACAGCAAATGCGGGATTCTTTCTCATTGATTCTTTGTAAATGCAGGATGCTTTGTCTAAGCGCTGGTTGAGAAATTTGAAAGCAAGCCTTGATTGGCGTAAGCAAGCCCTGGCACATACCGGAAAAACCATCTCGGTCTTGTCTGCATAGGAGCGTGGCGTTTATTTTCCATAGAAATGTCCGTAGCAAAAACGGGCGTCTGGATTATCGGATGGCCAACTGTGGTTCACAAAGTCTTGACAGCCATCCCCACACAGAGACACGGCAACCTGCACGGCGGTCGAAGATGGCTCGGGCTGCTGAAAGAGCACGGGCCCTGCAAATACACGTTGACGAGGAAACCGGTCTGTTTGCATTGATTGCATAGCGGTTTACAGTGTATAGAAGCGCAGATGCATAAATTTACAACGGCATGAAGACAACAGAAGGTGAAGCCAGAGAAAGAATAGAGATAACTCTTTTTTTACCGTATTTACTAGAATACAGGCCAATATTTTTTCTGTAAGGATTGGTGTACAGACTTGACGACCGACCTAGATTCAAGCATGTGGTTCCGCAACCGCCAGACACCGCCGGCAGCAGGAAGCTCTGTCGCACGCGCTGGAAGATTAGTCGCTGATTTTATCCGGAAACACACACAGAAGCCGGAATGTCTGTAACGACATCCCAAATCTCAAAGAGGCGAACGCGAAAGTCTCAAATGTTCTGCGCGTCGTTCTAAACAACTTTCGACTTTGCCTGTTTCTAGATGCTTTCAACATGACCACTACACTTAGATAGTGAGGTAGGCTGCGGCGACATGGGATAAAATTTTAGGCAGTTAGATAATGCGAGTCTTCCAAAAGTGCAACACCACGATCACGTTGCCTGTTTTATTCGCAGTGAAATACTCTTTTCTTTTCGTCTGGCTTATATAAGACGAAAGCTTTTTTTTCTAACCTACCGAAATTTGAATATCAGCCTGGAATTTAGGTCAGATTAGGTTCGAATAAAAACGGCAATTGAAATCTATAAATAATAAGGAAGAGGGAAATGAAAGTGCACCAAAAGACAACTTGCCGCCGGTGGGAGACAAACCAAGCTGAACTCAAATCTTCTGCATTACGCATGCGATTTTCTGTCATTGAGCTACCGCGGCGGCAATCATGGCGTACCACTTTCTTGGGCATTTGTGCACGTGTACTAGAGACGCAGCCCCGGAAGTGTAAATCACGGAAAGGGCGTATCAGTTGCCACCGGGGAGGAGCTGTCCTTTCTTTCACTTTTATTTCATTTCTACCTACTGTTTCCGCACTTCAGTTAAAAATGAACTCGTAATTTTCCCTACGCTCTCCTTGCTACCAGTGTCTGATGGATTCACGCAAATGTAACTAACAAAAATCAAGCCTCTCAGTAACGCTTATTGTTTTGCATCACTGGTATAAAGGCACATTGTGTAGAGTTGCAGCATTTTTACCATCACATATTGCGTGGAAATAAAAAAGACTAAATTTCTCGGCTGCTTCAAATACGAAAGCTGGTTTACATCCGGTATGCTAACAGCAACTTCTGAAATTGGAGTAAAGGTAGTGAAAAGCACAGTCTAGATATGACCAAATTTCGCGATTCATCTCTAACTTTTTTTTTCTTTTTTTTTTTCTACAATCTCACACTGAATCTATAACGGGTGCGGTGATCTGAATGATCAAGCTTGAGCCAAAGTAAATGAAATAAGCTAACTCGTATTCTACACAGAGGGTTAGATACCTTGTTCCACTGGAGCATTGCGTTGGAAAGCAGGTGAGTTATCTGTGTAAGCTGCGATCACAGAAAAAGCGATTGCTACTCGCAGTGGTATAAGCAGCTGCTTGAATGCTACTTAATATATTAGCAGACATCGGACATAGCTTTTGTTTTAATGCTTGACTGCGAGCGTCACATTAAAATTGACCAGTTAGAGAAAAGTAAAATTTTGGAAGTTATAAGTATATAATACTGAGCTTTTGAAGCAACCAACAACTGCTATTACGTTTGCTTCGTTTTACAAACTCTGGTAAACAGGGCGGCCTGCATATTTATGTAGTAGCGTCTTGAGAATAAAGGTGTGAACAAGGCGCTGAATCTTTAAACTTCTAGAAGCATTATACTAGAATTTCGTTGGCGTTGGAGCCACGACGGTTCTATACTTGAACGTAATCATTGAAGTGTTTTCAAAGTGCTCACTCACATCGTCGTCACAGTCTTATCTCTGCGAGGAGAAACGCCTAGCGTGCATGTCACACTCGGCTTCGGACGTCTCGTGGCTCTCAATAGAGAAGTCTGCGCTCCCTTTGTGCGAGTCCAGTTCCACATGCTTCAGTCCGTCTGCGTACCTGGCCAAGACAGCGCAACAAAGAATCTTTACGGAAAAGAACACGTGGCCACTTCTGTGCATGAGAATTTCGTACTCATAATTCATATAAGTTGGCTGGGGTGCACCGGTTACAAGAATCTACGCTCCTGTACCTTAGCAGCACTAGACCTTTTTCGAGAATATTCCATCTGTATTTGTTAACCGAGGACTTTAAAATATTGTTTACTGCCATGGAGTGATGCTTCGGTTCTTGAACGAGAGCAGCGTGCAGCTGCAGTATGGCGGATAAAGGGCCTTACGCTTCAAACCACTAAGTTCAAATCCAGGTTTATTGCACTTTTGTAGAGACGCTTGACACTTAAAAAGGTGGCTTGAGTCGTTTGCTGGTGTCAAGGCTCACCTGGGGTGACTGCGGTGTAACATATTTACTTAAGCGCATGACTTAGAATGTGCGTTGTTTTGTAATTTCCCCTTCCCTTCGTGCTGTCCGTCTACCCGCACTTAGCTTAGCTTGCAGACAACCTTTTACATTAGGATAACAGTCTCCATTTTTTATTCCCGGCAGAACAAAATATCTCCTATTTTTTCTGGGCTCGAGTTATTTTCTCCGAGAGCATTACAGTTACGCGCAAAACAAGCATTCCATTCTTGAACTGAGTTTTGATACTATTTTCAGGGAGGAGGGGGGGTGGGAGAGGAGCTTACAAGATTGTAGCAGGCTTTATTAGTTGAAGGAATAACACATCACAACTTTGCATTTTCATGTGAAGTACTCTTAGTTTTTGCCTTCTGTAGGTCATATCTTACTGTTAAGCCTTTGATCTTTGTTCCATTAAACAAACTCAGAACGCACTTCAACCATGAGCTCACCTGGAATGCTTCCGCAGCTTATTTTCACCGTATAGCTCATCACCGTGGGTGCTCCAGTGTTTCTTCTTTGGCCGCGAATAAACGTAGGAGACATTTGTGTTTGGGTAGCCTTCAATTATGCTGAGCGCTTGAAGTGACTTTCGAAGGCCTTTGTACTTGTCTGGGGACATGTATAACGGAGCTACGGAAAACAAGAAGTAATGACAAAAATCAGCACCTTATCTGCACAGCTATGACACTATAGTTTGAGTACTCTTCAAGCCAGCACAGGTGAAGGAACTAAAATTGTAACCTCTTTCACAGTTTAAATCATTTTATTTAAAGCGCGCATGACCCACAAATGACAATATTCATTTCATCGCCATGAACGCTAGCACTTTGGTAGACTTAGGAGTGCTATAACGTAAAGCTATTCCAAAGTGTTTCTATTCCATCTCTTCAGTCGGCCCTCAACGATTGGTCAAAATTTTGTTGAGCTACCTGCTATTTCACCAGTCCGTAACGCGACGTCACAAAAACCGCGAAAGCTCCCCATCTGATATGACGTGAGCGCGCTGATTATGCATGAATAGGGGTCAGAAAAAAAAAAACTTATTTCTGATTCGACACCTTTTTCGCCATTAGTCCTGCGCTATCGGTAAAAAACTGTAAAAAGGCGAAATGGGCTGCACCCATTTCGCCTTTCTGTTATGCGACGTCACAAAACCGCCAAAACTCAGCAGGTTAAAGTGACGTATAGGCATTAAAGATGCATTATTATGCCGAACTAAACTGAACTTCCTTTCGAAATAATTGCAGATTGCCAGTTCCGAAAGTAATAGAAGACGTCTGACTATCGATCACCCTGTCACTGGCTACGCGGAGCTGCCGAGGAGCTGGCGCACCATAAAAAAAATTACGTGACAGTATAACGATGTCGAGCCTTTGGGCACATATACGACATCACTCTGCCAATTCTTTTTCGCTGAGGATCTGTTTAATGAAAATTTCAACCTTCCGTGGAGCGCAACCGCGATTAACCGCGATAACCCTATCTATTAATACGTGCTTCCTCGCCTCTTGTGAGCCAATTAGATAATAAAAACCGCTCAAAGTAGGCAATGGTACTCGCTTTGAAATAAAACAAAAGTGACCTCCTGTAAACGAGGAGACCGTTTGATTGTGCAGTTCAAACAGCGCTGCGGGTGACTTCCCGATGCTTACGTCAGTGCTTGCATAAAGGTGACGTCGGAAGACTGTAATAAAAATATGTTGGAATAGTTCTACATTATAGGGGCTGTTATATTATGAACCTTTCTTTAACGTCACAGAAGGCCGCCGTTGATTGATCATAGCTTTTTTATAGCACATGATTACCTGCGCAAATAAACACCTTCCATACCACGATGAATTGTGCTGTAGATCTATACTAGTGTGCGGTGCGATCATTTTTTTTTTTTGCGCATTTGAACAGTGTTGACCTAAATATACCACCTAAGTTACCAAGACGTTCTAGCTTATAACTCAATGCGCTGGGCGCCATATAGGAATGCGCACACCGGTCAGACAACTCAGCCTTTATGCACCTGGCTGTTCGATGGAACTAATTATATGCCTGCACGTTGAGGAGAGAAACCCATTAGACTGAAAAAAAAAGACTCATCTCTAAAATTAGTAGGGAAATGTGCATGGGCTTATTAAGGGTGCAGTGAGAGATTACATGTTTGATGGAATGCGTCTGGGCATCAAAGAAAGGAAGGTTATAATTATCATAGCGCGAAAGTGGTACCTACAAAGCAAGTTATTATCTGGGGAGCCTGAATGACAGCACCGTGCTGAAAAACTAAATTATGAAAGGTGAGCGGCCATTATAATATCTCAGTTCAGAAACCTCTCACGAAGAAAAGTGAACATGTCGGCTCTTACCAGGCTTGGTATAAATGCTTTCCGGAAGGCACTGCGTGGACCCTAGCACGTGACCTTGCCCGTCTGGCTGCGCAAACAAAAACATTGAGGAGAAAAAAGCCAGAGCAAATGTAAGTGCGTTCTACACAAGTCTGGGCAAACAAAAAGCGGTATCAACTAGACCACTGAGGGTATAAGTTAACATACACGAAGAAGAAAGAGTGCACCGCATTTGAAGTTCATCTGACTACAATAAAGGTGAAATGCTTCGTGCCTTGGGATTGTACACGCGCTTCATATCACGTAACTTCTTTCTGCAGGGCAGCTAAGACGCAATATTATCGCATTTTCATCTCATACACTAGCTGGTTTTACGCAATGATTGTTACGCAGCGTCCATAAATACGCAAGCTTCAAGCGAAGCATTGTTGTCGACAGGTACATAGGTCGAATGCGAGACGGTCTCCTTTACGGCTGTCGTGGAAAAAGTGGGACCTCTAATTACACCGCAGTATCGAGGAACTCTGCACGCAAGCTGGCCTCGGTAGCCTAGTGCGGCGCGTATTGCTGAGTTCATAGGTATAACTCTTTTCGACATACAGGTACTTGCAAAACTGTACACAATCTGCAAGGCAGCTAGCGCTCCACTCACTTCACTCAGAAGCCAAGTGGGTCGGCTTGCACAGAGCTGCACCCATTTCGGGGGGACAAGCGTTGATGCGTCTGCTACTAAAGCCTTCTTGCGCTTACATAACTGCAGATCACAGCCCTCCGTCAGCTAAATAAGTTCCTGCAGCATTTACTTGCAACGGGCGTATTCCTGCTCGTACCAGCTTCGCTGGTACGAGCAGGTGTAACATATGCGCGTCATGATCAAGATGTCGGGTGAAATCACGCCGACTTGGCAACCGTGACTGAGACACGCGGCTGCTCATAAACGCTTCCGAATTCAAGGAGGACGGACGTACCTGCTGATGCAGCTTCTTTGCCTCTGGGCTTGACGGCCTCCGCACAAAAGGCACATCGTACGTGTGCTGCGGCACCATACGTTCGTCCATCGCTTCGTCCGTTGCGCTGTTCAGACTTCGCGCGGAGGCCCAGCCAGACTGCAGACCTCCGGTTGCGTACAGTGACGACAGCCGACCTTCGCGTGGGGCGTAAGGCGACGGGTAGTAGAGCTGTTCGTGATCCACGGCGCGTCTGTGTTGCGCGGTCTCAGACTCCTGTTTGCTGTCCGATCCCTCCCATACGCTCATTGGCACAGTGTCCACTGACTTGGTGGTCTCCGTCACTTCGTCCACGTTTCCTATAAGGATTGAAAATTGTGATGTTTAACGTTCCCAAAACGGCTCAGTGGGCTATAAGGAACGCCGCAGTGGCGGGTTCCGGGTATTTTTGCCACCTGGGGTTCATTAACGTGCACCTTAGTCGAAGTATACGCGAGTATTTTTGCATTTCGCCCATATCCATATGTGACAGCCACGACCACTAATCGAAGCTTCGACGTCGCATTCAGCAGCAGACCGCGATAGAAAATGAGCCACCACGGCGGGTTCCGATGTCAGTAGTAGTGGGCAAGGATGTAAGACCATCCCGGTGGATTTCAACCAATTTAAAACGTCATTGTAGTATAACTAGGAAGCTGTGAAGTGCGATCACCTCACTCAGTAAACGTAAACGGCATTTTAGATGGAATCTATGTAAGAATTATGGTGAAAAAATAATTAACACCGAAGCTGAACACACACGCCAACTGAAGCGCCACAGATCCATTTGCGGAATAAACCACGTTTTTTCATCTTAATGCGTGCAGTTATTTACAGGGCTGTTTAGTCTTTTCAGAAATGCTTATTTTAGCTGATACCTAAGGGCGGAGCGCACAGTACAAATAGGTGGCATATTGCGTGCATAGAAGCAATATTTCGTTTAGGTGTACATGCCACCATTTGCCCGTAATTAAGCATGTTTATTTAACAAGCCAAAAGAAGAAGCTTGTATGGCCGATTTAAAGTAAACATTCCTGTGATTCCACCTAATAATTCTTTTTTCGGCTGGCTTTGCCAGCACACACGTACAATTAAGAAGAGTTATGACGGTGGCTCTTATATTTCATATTTATTTTTGCATTCGTTCACAGAAATATCGAACATCAAGTTACTCTGCATATATCATGACGCAAAGGTTCCATTATAATTTTCATATCGGGATGCGTTTGGGGTATCACGGGCTTTAATTTTGAATTTATGAACACATTCTCTAATGCAGTATATAATTTATTTATTGGAATAAGCTAACTGATCGGCTGACATTGTTAATGAAAGTTGCGTCTGCGTCTTTATAAAAGCTAAATTCAGATACAACTACGGGGCTATAGGTCGCTTAACGGACACACGCGCTTCGTCTACGACCTAATTTATCCTCTTTTTCCTCTTGTGCGCTGAAGCCTTCAAGTCAGAGACTAAAAGGTCAATCTATGCAACATCATAGCGACCGTTAAACATATGTGTGGCAAATGAACACTCAATACGCAGCATTGTCGGATAGACAGACAGTTACAGAGGCAGGGAGAAAAGGTCCCAGCGGGAAGACACACCTGAATACGGGCGTTGAGCGGTCGTGACACGTCGGCGGGAGAACACATAACACACGGCGGCCCCTAGCAGAATCACCACCACTAAAGAACAGACGATGGGAAGAATGATGTGGATGTGGCGACGTTGAGACTCCACGGCCTGTGTCCATTGAGGCGGTGGCACAGTGCCTACAACAAACGAAGAGGTACCGTGTACCGTAACGAAAAAAAAGTACGCAATGCAAAATTTATCTTGCTTCAGAGAGATATCGTTACGTATTCAGATTACAGTGACTCTATGGTGTCAGTGATATTCAACTTCTTGATGTCACATTCCTATGCCACTCGATGCTTCAAGAATCTACTAAAACTAAGCCGAACCCACGACCTTTGTGGGTGCCATATTTTCGACAACTCAGCGCTGTCGCTAAGATACCTTCAATTATATCCAATAGCACATTATCGGAAGGTATATTGTTACTCAGCAGTTGCTGCATGTTACAGTGTACCTCAGAGGAGCAAATGAATACAGACAACATTTATTTGGATTTTAGCATACCTGTGTCTGAACGTGTGAAAACTCGCTATATCGGGAATACGAACCTGAACAGACGCATGACAATGACGAACGGTTGTTCATTTGCCTTCTATAGTTAAGAATTTATTCACTACTAACAAATATCCTGACTATCTTACGACCTTTCTCGCCGGATGAATCTTCAGCTCTCGCAAAATACACAAGAAGTTTGCGGATGTTAATTGCGCCTGCAGAAGGGCTACGAAAACACACGGCTGAAAAATGTAGCCTTCAATAATTCATTGGTCTCGTTTGTTGATTAATTGATTCATTGGCTCATTATTGATCTTGATTTATTTGAGAGCATATAAAAGAATATTTTGCACGGTATGTGCGACGATATATATATATATCAGGAATCTGGGTGCGCCCGAAGGTATTTCAGGCACTGGCACTGACTGATTGATAGCTTCGAAGCAGGACTGTAAGGAACACAGTAGTGGAGGGCTTGGAAGCTTTCACACGCAAATTTAACAAAATTGAAATGTCGTCACAAAGCTGCTATGCGTGGAAACTTAGACTGCGGTCGCAGTGTTCCTAGTCCGCCACTCGGCATCTTGTACGCAGCCATAATGGGATGGTCTCCTCAAAGAACGAACATCACACTCACCACCTGTAAGCGTCAGTGTAGCGAAGATGTATTCGGCCTCCGAAGCTCCCGCGTCATTCTGCGCCCTGACGAGCAGATCGTACCAGGTGGCTGGAACCAGATCGGGGATGACCAGCACAGGTGGTTGTTGATGATCCGGTACCAGGTGGGTGGCGGTGGCAGGAGACCACTCATTCTGCGACTGAGGCTTGCAGAGCACGGCAAACGAAAAGATGGGACATCCGCCGCTCTTCCAGGCGCCCAATTGAAGCGTCACCGAGGTTACGTTGCACAGCAGAAGGTCGCGCTCATCTGGGGCAAGCGGTGCTGTAAACAACGTTTCCGTTAAGTTCCCCAAGTTGCTACCAACTGTAATTGACATAGTTCTAGAGTACAAACAACCATGAACCATCACGGGGAGGGGAGGAGTGTGAAAGGGCAGAGCATGGGTGGAGCATAATTTACAAAAGGGGGGGGGGGAGGAGGCGTTGTTCGCACCAAGATTAGGTAACAATTTTAATTTATTTATCCAGTTATTTAAAATACCTTACAGGCCTTTAGAGGCGTTGTGTAAGGGAGGGAGTGGGGGTGTGCAGGAAATGTCGAGGCATTCATAAAACAACGCAGCGGTAGTAGCAATAATTTAAATTGTTAAATGCATGACTTGTAGATGACGGAATTTTTCGTGGCGGCTCTCAGAGGCTATATTATCAGGAAGGTTGTTCCAAAGGCGAATGGCTCGGGCGAGGGCGGAGGAGTTACATGTTGGTGTTGTGCCGTAGACGGGCATGAAGGTGAAAGGCTGGTACAGTCTCCGTGACATTTAATGAAGAACTTCAATATACACAAGTGATGGTATTGTGTTATGGACATATTTATGAAATAATGGCAATAGAGGAATGTCGCAACTAATATGCAATGGCTGTAATCAGAGGTCGACTTTACTTTGCGTTATACTTGGGGTACATTCATAACAACGTGAAATAAATTGCCCGACCCTATTTTGCTTACATTCTAGTTTTTCAATTCGACACATAACAAGATCCATAACAAGCCTCGTTTCCACTATCACAAAATATAACACAGGTTCGCACGTTTGATAGCTACTTTAGCCTTCTTTCACGAAAACATTGCAAGCCACACTACATCGTCTCGCCTTTCATCTGATCTCAAAGTCATCTCAGTTGATTTCGCTAAGTTGAGCGAGCTCTCCTCGTGCTAAAGAAGCTTCGCCGTCAGGGCGCTCACTACCTCAATTGACCAACCGACAAACGGTGACTCCCAGCAACATTGTCGTCGCTCACTATCGGTTTGCGATAAACATTATACGGCGGCGTGCGAAGCGAGAATTCGTTAACGGCAACGCTTGCGCACCTGATCCGTCCGTCTTTGCCAGGACGGTGTTGCTGCTGGGACTCCTGCCGGCGGCGTTGAAAGCGACTGCGTGGAACGCGTACTTGCGGCCGCAGCGCAGGCCACGAAACGCGTATGCCGAACGTTCGGCTCCCGTCTGGACTTCTGACCACTCGCCGGGGTCTTCGCTGGGCTCGGACTTCGACGTCATGGGCGGCTCTGCCTTGTGGAACAGCACAAACCCTGGAAAACGAGGTAAACTTGCACATCTTACGGTCCCTCTTTCTAACCGCTGAATGATTACCGGTGATTTTGCTTATCTCGAGCCTAAGGTAATTTATTTCTCGCGCAATGAGGCAAGATTTACATCCACTCGCAAGCGGAAAAAAAAAGAGAACTTTCCCACCGGGGGTATTTCGGACGTTACAAGACGAAGCTTCAATTTAGAGGCATAACTCTGCCTGAAACATCGATAAAAAACATTTGTGTTCCGCTTAGTTTTGCCCAGGATTGCTTAAGGAAAGCTTTGTAGAAAAATAGAGCGGTGGAACGTCAATTCGTTACACTGCACGTTTTGAGGCGAATATTTATGCATTGCTTCTATCTTTGTGACTCCTAATAAGTCGTCATGCCTTGACCACTGATTGGTTTTCAAATCCGCAATTGCAACAAGTGGGCATATGATCATAATTAGGAGTATGTCAATGAATTTGTCTCACTAAAGAGCATATCCGCGATGTCAGAAATGCTCTAAAGTAATAATTTTTTTTAATTTATGATTTGAGAGAGTGGTCACTGAAACACCTGGCATGCATTTTAGTATGTTCTTTGTAATGACATAAAATTAGTTATTATGTTTGGGTATCATAAGACAGTATTTCTTAAACTACGCCCTGAGAAACTTCGAAAACGTCGAATTGGTTTTAAATGTTTTCTTTTTTTTTTGCTCTGTCACATGGATGCGTTTCCTTACCGTTTATTGGCTGGTCCTTATCTATATCCCAGCTCAAGTGAACGGATGATGATGTTGAGGAGACTAGTCTCAAACGTGGTGCCGCAGGAGGGTCTAGGAGCAGAAAAGAGAGTTATAAAAGCTGCTAAACAATCGTAACTACTTATCACGCAGTGGTTCGTGGTCGCGTCAAATGCTACACGTAAAAAATTCTATCATTCGCTAGCTCACAGCCCGTTGAGAAACTTTCCAAAAAGTAAAGCAGCACACTTCAGTGATATTTTCGGCTTTGAAATTATTCACGGCGCTAGCAGCATTCTCTCGCAGTGCAAACCACTATAAAGATGTGGCGATCGCGTTTTAATTGTGGCGAACTCGACAAAGACCCATGAAATTGAAATATTGAAGCACGTTATCGCGGAAGCTTTATGACCTCACACTTTTCTTGGATACATAGAAGACTAATTAACATTTTATAAAAATTGCAGTGTTACATTCCAAGGTGACTGAAAATATATTTTATTCGGGATATTGCTCGATTGAGTTTACTGTGAGCTAGAATACCTAAGGCACAGTTTTACTACTGCGACGCCTCGTCACAAGCAGACGTGGTTTAGTTCATTCCTCGAAGTGCTCAGTCACCCCTAAAGTCAAGAAGCGCTGCCTAAGCGCATGCATAAGCTTCACTTGTACGCACTGTTTCACTAATAAGAAGTGTTCGACTGATGTAGCTATGAAATCTGTGAATGATCCATCACTGACTGTGACGATCTTGTACGCTGTTCTATGAGACACACCCGCGCACCGTGTGTCCGACTAACAGTAGCTTCATTGTTATCGAAGTAAAACTTTGCATACATTGTTTTTAGAGATTTATCGACAACAGTGGCATTATTGCGCCAAGTTAATAAATTATTTCCTTATAATTATATCAGATTATGCTCTAACAATAATTTGAAGGGTGTTCATAATGAGAGCACCTTGTGAAAAGCAACATCCCTCTGCCCATTTTCAACACGTCTATGAAGGAAAGCCTGTGCTTGCGCCTTTTTAATGCAGACATCATAAGTTATGGTTGTCTGTAAGAAACGAAGCGAAAACTCACCGATTTCGAGCGTCTGTGAGAAGACCTCCTCTGAAGCTGGTCCGGCGCCCTTCGCGTTGAACGCCTGCACCACGACGCTGTACCGAGTGTTGCGCCGTAGGTCGGCCAACTCGCACTGCTGCTGCAGCGAGCTGGCCGAGCTCTCCAGTGTCTTGTAGGCGAACGAATCTTTGGCGTTGCGAACGCGGTAGCCGACGTAGTAACCCTGCACTAGTCCGTTCGACTCCTCGTCCAGCGGTGGCTGTAGGAAAAAGCGTAATAAGGCGGATATGTGGAAGGGGAAGTGGCTCTAGCAAACGAAGACTCTCGATCTCAAAGTACGATAGAGCAGTGTGTGGAAACAGGCTCAAGTTAGTCATAATAGCTGATTGAATCTTAGTGATGACTATCGATCAAAGTTCGGATAATTGCAGGATAAGGAGTAACGAGGAGTAATGAGTGGAGGTAGTCAAAGGCTTCTAAAATAGAGTATTTTTCTGCAACGCACTTAATTAGGCTGATGACGATATTCAGTTTTAGTTCTCCCCACTGACTTTTCTTTGAGTTGTCAGTTGTCGCTTTACGAAGGGCGGATAGCTACTGAAGCCGAAAAGTATAGCGGCGGAATTCGACTGGTAATGTCCTAATATTTTGCAGCTAGGAGACATTTACATGAGGTCTCCCACCACGTGGAGGTACCATTAAGAAGTAGTATACATGTAGATTCGGCCCTGACGCCAGCTGCAATTGGTCTGCATGCTTCAGACCGTCCACTTGTCCCTTTTGACCTATCCCAGCTGCCCCTCGCACATCCACCGCACTTGTGGAAATGTCTCAGACTGCGCTTATCAAGGCGCCACTACCTTACAATAGTGAAGCTACAACGAAGTCGCCCACCTGACTACCATCGATGAATGTATGGCCGGATTCACAGATACCATTTGGACTTCATAGAACTTAACAAATTATACGTGTACATATAACAAGCGTGCTTCACACGTTTAATGCCACCGAGCAAACTTCCAAATTGGAAAAAAAAATGTGCCAGGGCTAGGATTGTGCAGTTGTATATAGCAGTGCGCATTGGCGTGTGCGGAAATTATGCATTTATGCAGTATCCGACGCTGTGCAGTAAAGCACGGCTCACCTTCCAGCTGACATGGAGGCTTCGAGAACCGGTTGGCGTTACCCTGATGTCTTGTGGTGCACCGCTGGGAGCTGCATATAGTGGTGGCGCGCAACAATCCAAATATCATCCCGTTGCGGTATAAAGGGAACGCGCAAGCGGGAAACAAGAAACAAGTTTCAATTCACATTGTGCTTAATGGTAATTTGTATATTAAATTAGTAAAGGCCATCATAATTTACCTTCTTCGTCGGTTGTAACTACAAGGGCGTCACTGCTTTCACTGAGCCCAATGGAATTCTCCGCCCGAAGTCTGAATTCGTAGCTGGTCTTTGGTCGAAGGCCGCTGACCACGTGCGAGAACTCGGTCGACTCAATGGCAGACACGTGCGAGTCCTGTTCCCAAAACCCTGGAACGTGTGAACAAAGCTTTTTTCTTCTTTTTCTCATTATGATATCAATCACAAGAAAGGTGTAAATTTAAAAAGAAAAAGAACAAGAAAGAGGCGGCGAGAGAAAAAAAAGGTTGCAAGCATAACAGACGAGCGCTTTAGTGTACTGACGTCAATATAATGGCAAATAATATGAGGATAGCCACGCAGGTGGCCATTGTCTCTTCGCGACGCTTATGCGGCGTTTGATTAACGACACAGACTATGAAGAAAGCACAACTCACGAAATTGTGCACAAGTTTAGTTTAGGCTGCTTCGTTTGGAAAATTATGAGTAGTACTATCGGTCTTTCACGCCTAACTGAACACACCCTCGTTCCAAATAAGTGTGAAGAACCTGCGGCTTCTTATTTCTAAAAAAAAAAAAAAGAAGAGTTCTTATGGCCAGGTTTCGTACCAACTTTCTCTCAGAGCTTCTAGCGGATCTTGCTTCACCGCAGACTCAAATAACCGACGAATGTATGAAGAAACGAGTATAAGTAAAGCTTTTTCAAAAGTGTTATTTAGCATTCTTGTCGTTACCATGATTAGCTGTCCAAAACTGCCAATAACGCGAGGCTTGCATTGGTGCAGTTCAGCGCTAGGTTCCGCAAGACCGGACAGCCCCAGTGGCATAATAAGGCATTGACAAAATTCAGGAACACTCTAGGCACAACTGGATCTTATAGACATTGTTTAGTTTTGTTTCCTTTTTTTTTCTTTTCGCCATTTCCTTGTACGCAGCCTTGCACTGTTTAAGTTCATAAAGTAGAGTTGTTACTTTTTCGGATAGTGCTTTCTGTCTTTTCGAACTGCACCTACAAAGTTTTGCGCCCCACTCTACGAAGATAGATGCGCTTTCCCGCTAGACATGTACGGATGTTTTACGACTTCAAGGAAACTACCTGATGATGCAAATCGAAGCCGAAAATTTGCGCCCTATCAGCCATTGTGAGTGCATAATAGTCTTAAGCGAGTCGTCTGCGTACTGGAGACAAGTACTAGCGCTAATATGTCCGGAAAATTGCCCGATTGCATACCTTCCGGCAGCTTGTGTTCCAGCAGGTACTTCAGCACGGGGCTGTTTCCGGAGTAGGCGGGAGACCAGGAAAGCGTCACTGAACGACTCGTCGTCTGGGTTGCCTCCAGACCTCGCGGTTTGTCCGGAGGTTCTGCGCAACAGGCACGAAGCCTCTGGCGATCTAACAATGATCTAATTATAAGTTACTGATTACAATTGAACAGTGCGTTTTTGAAATGTAAACCGAGTGTTATGTGAAAAATAACTTGAAACGTTATGTAATCAGCATCGGTTTATTCATAACAAAAATGAAATCATTTCTTGCATGATGCTTTTTGTGTACGACAAGCCGCGCTGACTATCATTTGTCTTGCCTTGGCTTAACGCCCACCTGACTCTTTTCTTTCTGCCGCACAGCTTCGTATATGGCGTCCGGGTAAACTTGTCCAACGGTAACGTCAAATACCGTGAGCCTGGTAAACTCCACGCATGCGTGCAAGGCCACACTCGGTGTCGGAAACGGTAGAACGGTAACGCTGTGCTAAAATACTCTCACTGAATATATAGTTCGTTCCGACATATCACTGCTCGCAAGGGTGGCAAACCATTTATAAGGGAACCGCTCTAGGGGAATTTTAGATGTGTACGTAAGCGGTATATAACCAACGCTAACTGTTTCTTACGAACTGCGCCGTTAAACGGTAAAGCAGTACGTGAGAAAACTCACCTTGCACGACGACCTGAAAGTTTGTGTCGTCCCTTCCGTAGGCGTTCTCAGCGTAGCAGCTGAATAGGGAAGAGTCCCTTCGGTCCACGCTCGGAATGCGGACGATGTACTCAAACCCTTCGGTGCCAGGTTTCTCTTCCACAGCGTACCTGAAGTAGGGATTATGGCTCCCATACACAGAAACTGCGCCACGTCGCATCCATATTACCCATTACACGGAATACTCTATTATTGTTACTTAGGCAGTATAATGCCAGACTCTCTGCTAATGACAGTTTGGGCCTAGAACAGAAAGTTCAAGGGGAGTTCCAAGTGATCAGGGCTCAGTCCAACATTTTCTAATTATGGTGAAATACTATAACAGGTTCATTTCTTTCATGGGGTTCTTTATCAGCCAGCTTGCCCTGAGGACTGCCACATAGCCTGCTACTGGAACGTATGACGTTTACTAGCAGGATGACAACAGCAATCACTGCGACTGATGACTTTACCTCTCTAGAGATTTAACTAATTATTTGCTCGGCTCAAATGTCAGTGATGATTTAGGTGAGAAATGATTTGCTCCATCGATCGCGCTTCAGCAAAAATCAGCAAATAAACGCTCAGTTAGACTTTGTAAGGCTTCAGTTACACCCTTGTCGGCACAGATTTTCTAGTGTTTAGTGCCTAACCTTGAGGCAAAAACGACAGTAGTTTGTGTCGTTTGTGTGTTTCTCGACTTCTGTCCGTTTTGTCTAAAGGTCCGGTGCCGAGAACTAGAAAAACAAGTTAGGCTTTACTGTTACATCGTACAAAAATTAAGAAAGATGCTGTGACGTTCGATGAAAACGAAATAAAAATGCAAAAAGGAAAAACAACACGCACGCACGCACGCACGCACGCGCGCGCGCACGCGCGCGCGCGCGCACACACACACACACACACACACACACACACACACACACACACACACACACACACACACACACACACACACACACACACACACACACACACACACACACACACACACACACACACACACCCTGATTATTTTTTACATGAAGGAGATGCACGAAGCAGATGACACTGTGTTAAATGCGTCTGTTTGATGCTTGATAGGGTTCGTGGGGTGAAATTTTATTAAAGGGGCTCGATCTTGTGTTATGCCTGCAAAATTTTTGCAATGCTGTCAGCACTACTCTAATTCGACAGCTCGCGATTTGATGTGTGCAAGACTGCTAAAGAAAAACACGAAATTTTTCTCAATATACAACTTGTCCTAAGAAGTGTTGTCTAATTACGCATGGTTCTGTGAATTCAGGAAGAATGTAAAATGTGGCAAGTTAGCCGACTATGCTGAACATTTCATCAGCGGGAAGGTAATTTAAGCTTTAGGAAAGGTTCTGACCTAGGTTCCAGCGCTGGGTTGAAGCCGTGTCTATCCTTTGTCCAGGTCACCGCGATAGGCTGCTCTCCGACAGCTCGGCAAGTGAGCACGACGCTGTCTCCGCGACGAACTGTCAACGCCTGAAACTTGCGTTCGAAGTGAGCCGCCACTGGTGAGCGAGAGAAGAAATAAAGGCACGAGAAAACAACACTTAAACGATTTCGGTAACGCAAGAGTTATTTAAAAAAGAAGTCGCAGTTCCACCCGTAAGGCGAAGCATCGATTGCGATAGCAAATTAGTCGACAGCTATATGAAATTTTATGATTATCATCGTGTTATTATTATACTAGTTAAATCAACCTTATAAACTTGTTGCAAAGATTAGCCTACTAACTAAATTAACGAGCATGGTATCACGCCCGCATAGGTAAACACGAACGCATCTCGCTCGATGACCGCGGAATGTCGCTGTCAAAACGTTGGAATGAGTAAGCGCGGTAGCAGTAGCGAGCGAATTGACCTTCGTGCTGTCTCTCACTGCGACGTGAACTAAACGTCGAAAGCACAGCTCATAAGAAGCTACAGGCACTCTGTGCACTTTATCCACATCGCAGATCGCTTTGAAAATGAGGCCCACGTGGGCACGTGCTTTGTCTGTATCGCAGATCGCTTGCAAGATACGGCGGCCGCATGGCCGCGCCGTAAGCAGCCGCCTCGCGCGCGACAGAAGACGGCGTGCTTTGGCTCCGTTTTCCTCTCTTGCGCACGCGAGATTGAGCCGGCATTGTCGGCTGACCCTCACAAGCTTTCACTCGCACATAAAGCGTGTGGCGCGCGGCGACGATGTTATCTTTTTGGACTTTATGCGGAGCATCACGGCGACGGCGACGGCAAGCACGCGCTTTGAGTGTTCATATAATCGTTATCGTAGTAAAAAGCTTCGTAAAATAGGTGCCGCGGGCATGCACAGCGGGGTACCCTATTTTGACAGTATTTGACGAATAACTGAATGAGGTAAAAAAAAAGGCAAATACTTTATGCGCTAGGAATAGGAAAAAAAGAACGAAGGAAAGAATATGAATCGAGGATATTCGATAAAGTAGTTTACAGCACTTGCTCTTCATTATGGTGGCAATATGAAACGGTTAGAAAACTCTTTTTCGGTACCACCTTTTCTTTTTTTTACCTATGCAACATCCATTTCTCCGCGCAGTTTACCAAGATGCAGTTTAAATTTCTTCGATATATTCGGCATTTGCACACGTCATAGCAAAGCTGACGAATGCAAAGATAATGAATGTTAATTGTAGCTTCTGCGCCACAGGCAGGCAGGGGTCACTATAGCCTGCGGTATGCGGAGTGACAGAAGAGTTCCATTATACGACGCGTGACTGAAATAATGTGTGTTTCGGAGCGCGGAAAAATAAAATACTAAAATTCTGAGGTTTTACGAGTAGAAATCACGATATGAGTATGAGACACGCTCTAGTGGGGGACTCTAGATTAATTTCGACCACTTCGGGTGCTTGACCGCCCTCGAGATGCGGCCGCCGAGGCGTTAATTTTATCCCGCGCCCTCGGGCATACAGCGGAACATCATAGCCGCCACTAAGCCAACACGACGGTTGAGGGCGTTAAGGGGAGGATGGGGGTGCGCATGCATCTTTTTGCTTTTTAATTACCAGCTGGATAAATATGTTAAGAAATGTCATAATGTATCTTTATATGGTAAGAGTTGTGCGTGTCGTCTCCGGCGAAATGCGACCAGAGCCCGTAGATTTACATATATCATACGGGGGTATAGGGTATAAGTGTACATATGCACTGTTTCTTCTGTCTCTCTCTGTATGTACTGTGTGCAGACACTAAAATACAATGTCATGAATGAGACCAGTTTGCGCCTCTCGACAGCGCCCATTTATCGCTTGTCTGTTAGTGTTTATGCTCAGCTGTGTTACACAACGATGTCAATGCGATGGAAATGTGAAGCCAGAGAAATTGATACTTTTGGGCCCTTTTCCGTCAACTAAAGCAATAGAATTAAGCGGAAGCCAATTAGCGTTATTAGGTTGCCACTGTCATTCTTTATACTTGAATAAAGTTTGTGGCATTTAAAATAAGTAAAATTAAGATGTAATATGCAAAAAATATTTTACATGTTCTATCTTATAGCGCTTAAGCTAATATATTACCGAATCAACGATTTTGTAGGCTACAAAGCGACTTCGACCTGCAGGAATATATGGTAATGATGAGGATAGGAGTCTATTGGCGCTAGGGCCAGACGAAGAATACATGGTAGCGTGGCCTTCAAATTTACAAACAAATTGTCGCGTGGTGGTGACGTTGAAGAACACAGTAGCAATACTGTGTACGACAAAACTAACTTTTATTGGGTGAACCTGTGCCCACAAAACAGGCTACACTTATAGCACAGCGATAGCGGCGAACACGGTCGGCGATCGTCGAAAATCTGATCAGCGGGCCAAGCGCGTCGGCTTTTACAGATCAGTCGTCGAATGTTCCAGATTAACCGCTGGGACCCGCGTGTCTTCCACAAAGTTCTACACTATTCGCGTCGCGCATATGTGCAATCAGATTACACAAGTTGCGGTGAAAGACAGTGGACTGAACCATCGATAACATTGCAGAAACTTCTTTTACATGCAGGCGCGTCCTGCGCTGTGCGATAACATTTGTTAGGCGGCGAAACGTGGTCGCCAGATAAAGATAAGTACACATGTCAATATTTCGCTGCGATCTTACAAACTGTAGCAGCTTCCCGTCGAGGCGAGTGACTTGTTTGAAATCTACATAAACCCACCAAAAACTTTGCATGTAATACATCTTTAAGCCCCATATGAGGTCGTGAAAGATAACGGTATTGATGTCATGCCAAACATGACGTCGCTTCCCGGATTGTGCCAGTAAAAGAAAGTATAGAAGAACTGGAAAGAAAATTCCGCACTTGTAGGGCAACCTTTGGTGAGTTTTATTTTTTTTTTCTTCAGCGTCTGCACAAACGCCGACGATGTTAGAAGCGTGAAAATAATGCCGTTTTATGGCTTGCTTCTCTTTGCCGTAATAACATTTCAACAATAAACCACGTCACGGCAGAACACTTCCTTCTTCTCCAAGAAAAAGTTCCGGGCCTCTATCACGAGGGCTTTCTCGCTGAAAGCATTGTCGCAAGGTAAAATAACACTCCAGTGACAGGCGTTTCAAGCAATGAGATGTTGCACCCTGCTTTCGCGCACGCTTTCTCTGAGCGCTGCCTTCACCCTGGCGCGCCGCACTCCTCGGGGATATGTGAGAGTGCACCATAACCGTGCATCATTGTACCACTTTCTGTGACATTTTCTTTTTCTTCCGTTAACTCACTTTCAATTTTAACAGCAGCCGCATGCTACGTTTTTCGGGCGTATTTACGGTGAGGGATGGTCCCGTATCCGCCCGCCCCTTTTCACACATTGCTATGAGAGTGCTGTTTTGGCCACCCAATCGGCATATACCGGAGGTTATTCAGGCTTAGTTAAGGCCGCGTTACAATGGGGTGGGGCTCCGTTTGGCCTTAAATGTCGATTACTTTGGTTTCGTGAGCTTTCAATGCGCTTTTTTTTTTGCTTTTCAGAAGTATTTTATACTTACACAATACCCTTTCTTTCTTCTTATTTTTTTTCTATTTTTTCGTCGCGTCGACTGTGAAGTGGGTGTTTCACGGCGTCGTGTCTCACTTTAGTATGCTTGTCAAGTTTCCTTACGTCAAAATTATTTAGGCGGGAAAGAAATTTAGCTCTCGAGTTTCTGAATATCTTATTCAGTGCACTGAAATGTGTGTGGCTAGGGATTATTTTGTAGCCCTTGTGCACCCTTTCTGTTTGTTTGTTCTTGGTGCCACGCGTTGTTTTCAATGTGCTCCTACTCTATCAGAGATCCATTGACGAGAGTCTATCGGTGTTGCCTATAGCAAGAGTGAAAAGGAAAAAAAACATAAATGCTGAACCAACGCACTTTGACAAGCACTAGAATTCTGGGACGCTATAAACTATAAACGTTGGAATTCGCCTTACGAGCGTTTTTTTGGAAGCCACTTTAGGACCCTTGTGGACATATTTATAAACAAGAAATTCTAGCTGGGAATGACAAACAAAGTTATTAAGATTTGATTTTGTATCTTACAATTACGAAACTGAAATGACGAGAAAGCAGCTAACAAATAAACAAGAGCAGATAACCAGTAAAAAACAACAACAACAAAAAACTGAAATGTGATCTTCTAAACATTTCGGGCTTTAGTTACGGATGACATTTAAACAACCACAAAGTATCCGCCACGTTTCCTGGCTTCTCTGATTCCAGTTCTTCAGTGCCACTTTGCAAAGTCTCAAGGTTCTATCGACCCCGATAGAATGCTCATCACGCAGCATTAAACGTATGCCGCTCGCACTCCTCACTGAAATTACTTCGGAAACATGTTTCATTAAGTTTCCGCTCTAGTCGACACGTTAGCTAATGTGGCGTTACGCTCCGCTTGTCCGTCGCACTAGTATTTGGCGTATATCTGTCATGGTAAAGAAAACATGGGCAAGACACAAATCAGAGAAAATAAAAAAAACAGAGAGGTTGGTGGCGCAACCGACCATCCCGTTTCAAAGGGGACGCTCATATCGTCCATAACATTCATTCATCCATAGATACGGGGCTTGTGTGTTCTTGGCTAGCGCCTGAGTGCAGGTTGTAGCGGCACAGGCGCATGAGCGGAAGCGGCCGTAAACGCTTCGCTAATTGAATCCCGTATTACACGTACCGTGGATGTCCAGCTTCACCACGGTGGAGATGCCAGGTCCGACGCCGTTCAGCGCTTGGCACATGTAGTGGCCTGCGTCCGAACGGTCAGCCTCGCGAATGCTCAGCGAGCCGTTCTCCAGGATCTGCACGTTGGCGTTGCTGATGATCACCGAGAAGTCGCGGCCGCCCTCGGCACCTGGTGGCACGAGAGATAATTAAGTTCTGTGGTTTAACGTGCCAAACACACGATCTGATTATGAGGCACGAAGGGTAGTGAGGGACTCCGGCATAATTTTGACCACCTTTGCGGGGGTTCCCTGACGTGCGCCGAAACCTAAGCTCGTGAGCGCTTTCGCATTCCGACCCCACCGAAATGCGGCCGCTGCAGGCATGGTCTAACCCGCGACGGTAAGGGTTGAAATCGAGGCGAACAGGTGGAAGTGGCTGTATACAGGCACCAAATTAGACAGCTGAGTTAGAGACGTGCGTAATACACAAAGGGCCGTGCTGTGTGAAGTGCCAAAGGAACATAGCTGGTGTTTTTTATATCGCTAACATAATTTTTAATTATTATCTGTGGCACATAGCACCATTCTGGTAGTTGAGCTGCATTACTCGAAGATGTGGACATTACTTGCACTGGAAATCAAAATGCGAATCTGATATTTGAATATTTACCAAAATTTCACTCATCAACATTTAAACTAATTACTTTAACTCACATTTAGCAATACAGAAGTCTATGGAAGTGATACATACAAGATACATCCACTAGGAAAAAATTATGAAACTAGCATCGGTTTGGGGGGGAGATAAGCGCTGTCAAACTCGCGGTAAGAATGCACTGCTGTTGCACTTACCTGTTTTTTGACAGAACGTCTTCTTATACATTGAAGCTCAAAAATTACTGGAACACCAATGCATTTCGTCGAAAGCATTGGGAACGCATATCTCGCAACTGGTGTCATCCCCAGAATTCATATTACGCGCATTCGACTTTAGAATTTGCCAGCTAGGATGCGTAAATTGCATTATGTGGCGTAAAGTAATTAGTTAAAAAGAATTTGCAAATGTTTCTTAAATAGACTAATATCCAGTTACATTTCTCGTGCAACAATGTCTGCCTCTGAGAGCAATCTAGCTCAAGAAGAAAAATTGTGCTGCATGCCTTGGTTGACTATATATATATATATATATATATATATATATATATATATATATCTTGACGATAAAAAGAAGGTTCCTTATATTAAAGGACCAACAACAGTCAAGCGGTTTTCCTAGCGGCCTATCGAAGAGTTATGAATATGAGAAGAAAGTGGGCTACCTCGCCCGTATTGCACAATGGAGGCATATTTCGCAAACGCTAAAAAGACGTAGGACGGGGAACGAGAAGCACGCAGGACTAGTGTCCTTTGTAACTGCGTGCCTCTCCTTCTCACCCCACGTCTTCTTAGGGCTACTTAAGTGCATGTCTCAATACCGTCACTCGAAGGCTTTCGCTTTTCCGGTCGCTACTTTGTTATGATTTTACAGCGCACACCGCCCTACGAAAAAACAATGCCTATCGTCGTTCACAACTGGAAAGCAGTTATTGATACACATGTTTTTTTATTTGTACACATTGAAAAATAATCTTAAAACAGATTTATATATGACGAGCAAAAGTGAAGGACACCGCACGTATCTGGGATCTATCAGATTATTTGTTCGTGCCTCGTGTGTCTTTCGGTACTCACGGTATTCCTTTTTCCACCGTATGACGGGCACAGGGAAGCCGTCTGCCTGGCAGTCGAAGATCACTGGTTGGCCCATGATGGCCACCTTGTCCACTGGCTCCTGGCGCCACGTTGGGGGAACTAAGAAAACGCAACGCGATTATTTTCTCGAATTCCATGGGAAACATCCATTGGTGGACAGTACATTCAGCTTGCTATCGCCTTTGTTGCGAAAAACGCGATAGCACTCCTATCTACTAAGGAATCGGGGGTAAAAAATGCTTATTGCAAGAAATAGCGTAAATAAAATGCCGATAGAGGAACGACATGATAAGGTCAACATTTTTCGCTATTGATAAATAATTTTTTTGCTTCTTTTGATATCTATGATTGATTACTGGACCACCTGTTTGTTAATCCATTTATATGTGTGCATAATGTATAAGTTGTACTCACTCACCATTTCTGTGTTCATTTGCGTCACCAAAAATTTGTGATGGATATTTTGCATTGTATATTTCATTGTTTTCTACAAGCGCTTGTTTTCCTTGCGCAAAACACACAAACAAAAAAAAAACTGATGTGCTCATCTCGCTAAACCTTATCTCGCGTCCTCTACATAGTTCATTCATTCAAGTTCGCTGTCGCTAAGAATTGTGTCGATGTGTGTGGGTATGTTTTTTATTAAGGCGAAAGCCTTAGGTGTCTATGTTGGCGATGACCTTAGTGAAACTGCGCCGTGACGAAAATGGATGATACCGCAAAGAGTAAAAACACGTCAATAAATACTCGGATTGACGTCAGACTTCTCGGGGAGGTTCCTGTAAACAAAGTAAATTAGCGGCTTCAAAAATAAGATTTGTTGCATTTCGATCTGGGTGGTAATCTAACCCGGGCCTCCGGGGTTCGAGGCAAGCACGCTTTCCTGAAGCCACGGCTGCTTTACAGTTCTGACTTACTAAAGGTGTGCGTAGTGCATGCCTGATGGCACGCGTCACGTCGCAGCTATCTCGATTACTAGGGCGTGCTTCATTGGGCGGTGAACGTAACGTGACGTGATGTGACGTGACGTGACGTGACGGAAGCGGAGGCGCCACGTCATGAGCGCATAAAATGAGCGTGTTGATGACAGTTCGAGGTCTACAAACGCTATAAAGGTTTCACATTCTCACACGTAAGCAGTCTTAAATGTCTGCCGATATCTTGCTCCTTTCACAAATTGTGATTTGTGGACGCTACAAAACGATGCAATATAGATTTATTTCTCTTCTTGGTGCAGAGTTACAAATCACAAAGAATGGATGCTGGGCGATAAGCTGTTTTCTGTCGCTTGATAGCCACATTGCGCCTGTCGGCAACACTTCCTTGCACAGATATGCATTGTATACCCTAAATGCAGAACATCAACAGCGACAATTTTTTGAAGACCGTGACTGAAGTGCGGTGAATTTGATTTGCTTTCATCGACCAAAACAGATGCGGCGCAAAAAAAAAAAATCTCAGTTTCGCCCTAAAGGCGAAGCATCGATTGCGATAGCAAATTAGTGGACAGCTACACGAAGAAAGGATAGTAGTTTTATCGGCCGCATAAATTTGCAAACATTCGCTTAATAACTGAATTAACAAGCCTGGTGTCAGCGCGCACAAGCAAACACGAACGCAACACACTCGCTGTGAAAACGCCGGTGTGAACAAGCGCGGCAGCAGCAGCGAGCGGAGTGACCTTCGTCCGGCCTATCGCTTCAACGCAAGAGCGGCGAGAACACAGCGCGCACGAAGGTACGAGCCGACTGCGGATCCCTATCAAGGTGCGGTGCGCACGCATGCGCGCGGCCGTGCCAAGTACGCACTTGTTGGCGCAGTTGCCCCCTAAGTCAGCGAATTTACGCTACTTCACACTAATTAATGTACCAATAAAGTGTTAAAATGTATCAAAATGTCGCGAGCAGTCTACAATATTTAGCATGAGATTCATGAATATCGAGTAAAGTGCACCTGAGTTTCTCTGAAGACCACTAAAACTGTTGAAGCATTCTTACACGGAAACGCATCACAATCAATAAAAAAAAAGCTAAGAGTAATGGCCTTTGTTACGCGCAACAACTGCCGGTCCTGCGTCGATTGCAGACTGCCTTTTGGGAGACTTCAAGCCTACGGTGAACGCGCAATCGCCCAGCGTACTACGAAGGATAATTGCGGATTTATATATTTAACAAGCAGTTTAAACTAAGGAATATTTCACGGTTTCATTGCAAGTGTAATATGTTTTATTTTACTCGGCTGAATCAATTGCTCTTGACTTGTCTTGACTTGTTTGTGTGGGGGAAAACTTTTATTGTAATGAGGTTTGGAGGCTCGACATTTTAAGCCAAAGCGGACCGCTCCCACGTTGGAACTGTCAGGCCAAGCCCTTCAGCGACATAACAAAGAAAAGCAATGGCTCTCGTTATGATTGAGGGTCAGCAGACGAAGCTCCGATGCGTAGAAGGACGCAGCCCAAATGCACGTGGACTCATCCAAACGAACTGCTGATTGCTTGACGCTAACTGCACAGAATAAATCATTCACTCATTTTGAAATCGAGCGCCATAGTATTGCGAAACAATACAGAAGAGTTTGGGGGACCACCATGGAAAAAAGAAAAATCAGGAAGCTGACTGGTAGCTGACTGGGCTAGTTCTCGTACGTACACGCAAAAATGAACATAAAAATACGGATGGCGAGTATTTCACAGGAAGAAAAACAAGAAGGCACTCGAGAGACATTAGGAGAAGGAGAAATAAAAGAGCGCTAAGACGATCGCATTAAAATGCACACACCAGGAGCTTTTGAGCCCGCATAGCGGGCATGCATAGAATCCGAAGTGTCCAGCAACATCGCCGGCGGCTGGGCCTGCTCACTCACGCAAAAACTTCCGCGCCCGAAGCAATGTGATGAGCATAAAATGACCAGCAACACAGAACATATACATTCGAAGACTCGAGCTCGGTTCGCAAACAACCGACATAAGCTTTACGGCGCAGCCGACTTTGCAGTCGACCGTGTGGCCGTCTAGCAGCTGCATAATTTCTGAGGCCTTACACGCTCGCACGAGTGTGCGCTGGGCGGGAAGCAGACAGGACCACGACACTTCGAGCCAACGTTCACTGCTTTACTTGCGTACAGTGCATGTGCTACACGTTTCGCATTGGCAAACGGTTACAAAAAATAGTTAGGTTAGGTTAGGAACTGAACAAACGTTTGTTCGCTTTCGAGGCTACCTCGAAACTAAACATGGCCGGAAATACCGACTATGCACTGTCTAAGCACTACTATGTGCCTCAGGTGCGCGCAAAATGTTCTGCGAGAGCTAACCCGAGGGCTCATACATTCATCATAACCTCAGAGTATTGCGCTGCATCTATCTACAATCGGACAACTGAACGACGCGGCAAAAAAATATTCATAACCCATAGCTATAAGTTGAAACAGTGTGAGAGAGCATAACTAAAGTTTGAACTTTAAGTACTCAAAAATAGTGCTTGCATGCCCCACGACAAAAGATGACGTCACGAGCCATGATAGCGATCCCCTCAAATGCATGCCTCGCGGGCCGCCCAACGGAACTGCCTGAACTGTTCGCAAACATTGGACTGCAAGCAAGAAATTCGTGGCTTAAATTTGCGCACGATCAGTTCTCGGCCATGCGCACAAACAAGTGACCACCGCTAGCAGGGGAATACGAGGTGCCTATCCGCGTAATGTCGCAATGCTGTACAATTGTCGGACAATAAAGAACAAACGAGAAAATGGCGTCTCCTCTACTACTGTCGGTGTGAGGTTAACGAGTTTCTTTATTGACGTACTCAAGAAAATCTAATCAAAAATGACTCATTGCGGTGCCTGAACTGCGCATATGCAGCACTGACACGCAGATCCGTCTCTACCAATAAATGGAGGCAGATATAAGTGTTCGATGTTTGTTGTAAAAAAAAACAGAGGCACACAACGTCTGTTTGTATGTTGTAGCGCAAGCCACAAAATTTTACTTTAGTAACGCACAGACTCTTGGAAAATAACGCGATCGGCAATTAAGGTCGCTCAAAAATATTCGTACTAACGCCTAAGTTACTCCCGCTTGCTGCCTATTTGTCACTTCAGTTTCGGCACACGGACACCACAATGTATATGGAAGAAATGTTAATATTACCACACGTGGCGCTAAAATGATAAGCGAGAAGGGTTTACACTCTGTGAAAGCAGTCTTAGGAGCAGCTGTAGAGAGTTCTTTAGAAGTCGGTAATAACGGCAAAGAACCGAAGCATCCTTGCAGAGGTTCCATAGCTCCACATTTATGTCGGAAGCCGTGCTTTTGCATTAGCCAATGCTGCACGGTATTAAAGTTTCCACGACGCCACGAAACCAAAGCTCACTTTCAGATGCCGCGTCGACGGGCACGGACAAAGCATCACGAATAACAGCAGCGAGAGAGGGACTAATTTTACGGTTGCTGTGAAACACAAGCGCTGTCTCACACTCGGAGGGCATCCAGGGGATGCCAACTCTTGTTATTAGCACCTGGATGAGCAAGAAGAAGCACTCTAAGTTCTGGCATTTTGAATCGAGCACGAAAAAGTAAGGAAAAAAAAAACGAGAGTAAGGCCCGTGGCTGGTCTGTCAGAGGGCCGCAAGCGAATGTGTGACGCACTGGGGTTAAGCATAGATAATATGGCCTCAAAAGGGTGAAGTAGAAAACATCGCGCGCCGTTCATTTTAGTACGGCCAACCATTCGTCATGTTTCACGACTGAGACCACCGAGTTCTGAAGAGAAGCTTAAGCTAGTAGTAAGGTCTGCGTATCGAGTAAAAACTTGCAACAAAATAATAAAAAACCATATTAAAATATTTTAACGCTGGTCCGAGTCATGAATTGCCGCGCGACTGGCCGCTCGAACCACTTTGCGTGTGTTCCCGGGCTTCTTTCACGCTTGGAAAAACACTTTTATGCAGCACGTATCGAGCAACAGAAAACTGTATCGGGAGTTTTTCACGTTGCTCTACAGTTTTCGCATTTACACTTTTATCTAATCATAATAATTGGGAAGTTGATAAATTAATAAATACTAAGCATCTAATTAGGCGGAATGCGAAAAATAATCCGAATATGTCCAAGCGACGGCAAGCAACATTACCTTGGTGCTGTCCATCTACAAAGCATTTGCATACTTTGAAACATTGGCTCAATTTACGTGGGACACCCTGTACAAGCGTCGGCATAAGCATATATCAAGTGCATCGGGCTCACTAAGACGAAATTGGAACTCCAACTGTGTATGAAAGTTAAGCTTGTTAGCTTTCTCCGGGCAAAGTGTTCCTGGGATTTTTAGCAGTCATGCCAGCTGCTCTGAAGAAGCACTCGAATGGGGCTGTCTTTTTACCTCCTCTGGCTCAAAGTGCAGTGCGCATGAATGACCAATAGGCGCAATAGGCGCAATAGGCGCAATAGGCGCAATAGGCGCAATAGGCGCAATAGGCGCAATAGTTCAGCAAGGCCAACAGGCGCTAAGGACGCCGAATCTCAATCGGTCGTTCTGTTCCTTGCAGTTGAGCGATCAAAGCGTGGTTATAGGCGCCGTCTCTGTTCCGGAACTCACCCAATTAATGCACATTAAAGTAACAATGGAATAATGTAAGGACTAATGGATATATTTCCCAGCCTTTTAGTTAGTACATCATTGAAGTTCGTATATATTTTCATTCCGAATAGTGTTTGTTGTGGTGGAACGTAACTTTTTTTTTTGCTGTATGACGCCACGCTGGTATATATGTGCACATGACGCCATTTATAAAACTTAACTTGAACTATAGTAACTGCACTAAAACTCCTCGTACTGCGTATTTAGTTACTCTTTCACTTTTTTTTTAATGATGACCGTAAACTTCCACCCAGTCCCTGTCTTCAGAGGAAGCTTTAACTCGGACCAACTTCTAATGCTGCTTATTCAAATACATGTAAAACGCCGAAAGGCTTACCTAAGAGAACCTCTGCACCGATTTGAATGATATTTGTCTTGAGAGAGAAAATTTAGTTCTATAGTGGCCGCAAGAAATTAAACTTCAAAATAGGGCAATAATGTCTTACAATACCTTGTTTTAAATTCGTAGGCTTAAAAAAGTACAACGCCGAAGTTGCAAATTTGTAGCCCTGGACCCAAAACAGACATCGCAGTTCTCTAAACTGTATCCGCTAGAGCATATAAAGCGAAGAAACTCGGTATACCGATGCAGCTTACGCGGTATTGTTACAACGCTTACAAGGGTCTTGTAAAAGTCATAGTCGCAAATTAGCAATATACGTGTGTGTATATTGTACGTACTCGTATTTCTTTCGCCTTCAATTTATTAATAAATGCAATTGACTAGATTTAATTTCCTTTTTCATTGCTGAGCTACAGAGTTGTAAACTTCATAGTTCCCTTTTCCTAAGTTCTTGCAGTCTTCGACAATTTGGAATAAAAATCGATGGCCCAAATAAAAATCCCTTTCATGCAGTCACTGGATTTTTAACTCCGCGCTCCTCGCTGTCTCAGCGCGCTGGCTATCCGCTGCTGTGTCACGTGAGCAGAACGTCGCCTCGAGGGGCGTGGCTTTGCGCTCGCTGCAACCTCCCAGTTTCGTTTGCGCGCGCTCCGACAGCCGAAATTCGTCTTGCCACCGTACCGCGAGTAACCTCAATTTTCCAGATAAAAAAGTTGAAATTAATTTGCTGGTCTCTCTTTCTCCCTATCCCTCCCTTCCACTCTGTTTCTCTCTTTATCCCCCTTAACCCTTCCCCCCAGTGCGGGGTGGCCAACCGGAACTACCTCTGGTTAACCTCCCCGCCTTTCTATACATTCTCTTCTCTCTCTCTCTCTCTCTCTCGCTCTTGAAATTGCTTCTATGAAGGGCTCGGTTCAATTTCGCTATTACGATGATCCCACTGAAATTAAAAGTTTAAAAAGTTAGTTACTGGATCTTACTTAGTTAGCGACTAATCCTCACAAGTTACCTGTTTCCCCGTGGTAGGCACTCGTTGATGGCGTGTCTCCGACGGACCATCCTTTTATTTCAGAACGCTATGTTTAAATATTACTTTAAAACACCTCGCATAATATGCTGCAGAATGATATAACTTTCTTTTTTACAGCCCCCTCCCGGGACCGGAGAGATGATTCTTTACACCTCGCATAAAAAATAGAGCGAATTCGCTTTCGGCACATGCAGTTCTGTACTCACCTTGAACGACCATGGGCGCGGTGTAGTTTGCCGAGGCGGCAGGGTTGGACGCGACGCAGGTGTAGTTGCCCGAATGCAGCTGGCGCACCCCCGTGAACGAGAGGAAGGAGGTGTAATCGTTCGCGTCGGCAACGGACGCCCCTAGCTGCCGCTGCTGCTCGACCGGGATCCCATCCTTCAGCCACTGAATGGTGATGGGCAGGTCACCGTCCGAGACGATGCAGGCGGCACCGGCACGCTTCCCCTCGATGAGGTCATCGGCGAAGCTGAACGGGTTCACCACAGGTGGCGCTGCGAGCGCGCGAGAAACGTACCTCGGCACTAAATACTTCATCTCAAGCTATAGGCTACAGACGTTCGCAGTGACAGAATCACAAAGATGTGGTCTCGTTAAATAAAAAAAAAACATAAAAATAAAATAAAGGATAGAGCAGACTTTAGCGATTCCTTCAGTCCTGAACTGATCTTTCCCTGCGACAGCAGCGTTCTCTTACTGTGAATAACACTAGCTCGTTTTTGCTTGTATCAGTCTTCCCCACTAAATAATTGAGCTCACTCGCTACAGGAGAAAGCGCAAGAGCCGAATATAACCGGCGAGATGCCTCACATCGCTACAAATACGCAACTAGTAGTGTCAATGCTCCGTCGTAGGAGTACGTTACCAAGCCGACGGCCTACAATGACCAGCTAATGATCCTCACACTCTGCTGCTCACGAAAATAGTACAGCGCGAACAGGCCATACTGTTTCGATTGCCGAAGGCGGGTACCACTGCCCCAATTACTTTGATGGCTCGCCTGGAAGTGCGAACGCGATTGCACTTGTATCTTGATCGCGAGACACAAACGATATAGACATTTAACGCGCTTTGTTGACTCGAATCAGGAAAGCCCAACACCGGGGTGCTTTCACCAGTGCGAAGTAAAGGGGCGAGCACCAGATCATTTTCCCGCTCGGAGCTCGGAAAAGCGGCTTAGCCTCCGGAAAAGAGGCGGTCATTCGACCGTGCGTCTGACCATTACTGGACGCTGCGGCGTGTAACGACGTGTAGAAGTGCCGAGATGACAAATGGCACGCGCTTCGACGGGGACGTCGCTGCTCTCCTGTGCCGCACCCTTTTTTTTTTGTTTTTTTGTTTCTCTGACTCTCCTTTTTATCGACTTTCTCGTAACACCCATTCGGTGGCTTTGGGCCAGTGTTGGTCCATTTTGCCTTTATTGCTCGGATACGACTAAACAAGAAAATAAAGGAACTCAGAGGACCCATTGGCAGATGATCGAGAGAGTAACTGACGCACTATCATTCCGTCCCCATGTCGCACGTCTGAAGTAATCCACAGGCTCTCCTTCGTCCTTGGTAGCTCGCGCCTTGAAACGATTCAAAACTAAAGCCCAACAGCCATGGCACGCCTCATGTTCTCCTCATTCATCATACCGAAGCGTTCCATTCCCGCATCGTATTTGAAGTGTCTCGCGCCTTCAACACCTTGAAGGCCACATCCGCGTATACCATCCGGGAACCAATGGTTTCACCAGACGTTTTCGTTGAGCTTTTTCCGACATGGTCTCATTTTATATGTGGCCCACGCCACACTAGCCGGGATACAATTTTACGTTTTGTAACGTTTGCTTGAAATACTGTCGTACATCGCACAATTAACTACAGCATTTCTTCCTTCGTATACGGCCGCACTCCATCTTCTATGTTGGACACCACACTCCGGTCGTCACCCGCCACTTCAGCCGCGTAGGGTGCCTTCCGAAAGACTTCGCTTCCCGTGTCGCCCACAACGATGAAATCACCCGTGCCTGCACTGCGGTCATTCAAGAAGGCAGGAAAGCTCGCGGTGATGCGATGCGCCCCATGGTTTCGTTTCACCCACGCGACGAAGTGCTACTGCGGCACGGCACCGGCCCCTTCTCCCGCCGAACCTCTGCGAGTAATTTGTTCGTCGCTATTTTGTTAAATACACCATCCCGCAAATAACTTTTGCCGCAAAGTATGGCGTGGCTCCCGTGACCTGAGGTACAGACCGCCGTTACCCTAGGTGAGAAATTGTGCTTGTTTCTCATCTGAAGCAGCACACTGGCTGCTCGTACCCTTTTTAATGCGAAAGCGTTATATGCCCCATTAAGCGAAAATTCCTGGTAGTCGGCGTGACCAAGAGATGGTACCAGAAATGACCGACGATGCAAAGAGTAAAAACACGCCAAAAGAAATGTTCGCATTGAAGTCAAATTTATGAGGAAGGCAGCTACAAACGAAGTAAACTGATGGATTTGAAAACGAAATTTCTTAAATTTTGGTCGGGGTAGGAATCGAACCCGGCACTTCAAGGTGCGAGAAGGGCACGCTTACCCGATGCCACACCGGCTCCTCCATCCAGCCTGACTAAAAGTGTGCCTAGTGTGTGCGTCACTGCACACGTCACGTCACAGTCATCTGGTTGACTAGAGGTGTGGCCTAATGCGTGCCCAATGACGTCTGCACCGTCTATGGGCGCGTGATGGTGCAGACAATGGGGAGGAGGTGGCGCCACGTCATGAGTGTGTAACATAAGTTGAGTTGTTGTAGGCTACTGGTGGGATTAGCCTTGCAGTTGCTGCCGGCAATTGCTCCACCGTAACGACACTTAAAATATATAAATCTCATAATCAGACACAGACCTCACAAAATACAAATGGTCACTCATAAGCACCTTCATGGCGTTCTGAGGTGTACAAACGGCATAATGCCGTTTGCCTTAATGCTTAAAGTGTGTCTACCGATTTCTTTTTTTTTGTTTAAATCTGGCAACGCTGTTCTCTCCCGCAGAAAGGGGAAAATTAGAGTGAGCGCTCTGTGAGCTCTTCATCATAGTAATTTGTATATATACTCATCATAATGCCTCATCGCCTTAAGCTTTTGGGTGGTCCCGCGTGGTTTCGCTGATATATAAGATGGAATCAGCCAACGTATTATAGTATACCATGTGGCCTACGTAATTGTGCCAAAGTGCTAAAGTATGCAAGTGTCACGTAGATGGACATAACCAAGGTAATGTCATTTGCAGTCGCTTGGAGCGATTCAGACTTGTGGCGAGGCACTAGTGGCGTGGGCTTTTTTTCAGGCTGAGAAAACCCCGTCATGTAGTATGTACTGAGCAACAGAAAGCTGGATCAGGCATTTTTCAGGATGGTCGTCAATTTTCTCATTGACACTTTCGCTCTGAATATAATATTTAATGAAGTTGAATAATAATACTAACTGGTTATGTAACTAGGCAAAATACAAAAAGAAACTATTCTGACTTGCTCCTAGCGACGGCAAACAGCATTACCTTGGTTCTGTAATCTGCGTCTTTTTTTATTTTGGCAGGAGTTACGTTGGACACATGGTATTCTTATATTGTTTAGTGCCATCATTCTACGAAACTAGTTTTATTTGCCCACTCCTGCCCAGGGCCTGACACTAAGCCTGACAGTAGGTACCATATAAATAAAATAAAAAAATTCTTCGAGAACGTGACAGTGGAAGTTAAAACTCGCACGGCCAGCGCGGGAGGTACAAGTTGTAGGAAGACGCAACGGTGGCCGATGAGGCGTGCCGTGGTCCCGACGTTTATTCGAAGGGCGTAGGCGAAGCTCACGAGGTGAGCGCGGCAACCAGCCAACGCTTCCCAGATAGCGCAAGGCCGTTGAACTTCCGATCTGTGACGTCATGCTACCTTGTCCCACTGCCATAGAATCTAATGACGACGCTTCCGTGTAAGCTGTGCTGATTTTGATGTCACCACTTTCGTCACGCCGGGCTGGGCAATGGCAATTTCGGTCCAACCAGCATGATATCAAAAAGCAGAGCACACCGGCCTGCCATCTAGGAGCCGCAGAACCAGCACGGCCGTGAACGAGAGTGCGTTCTCTATTCCAAGCTATCTACTCGAACCACGCGATACCTGTGGCGCGATAGTGGCGTATGATGATGCGCGGTAATGACGATTATGCTACAGAAGGCAATGCCGAGTTTGTACTAGTTGCAAGGAGTAAAAAAAAGTGCTTGCCCGTAAAGGCAACGAGGAGCTATGACCAAGAGACACAACTCAAGGCCGTCCAGCAGGTCTCGGCAGCTCTAGTGAGGCAGCTACCGCGCGAAACCGAGGAGAAGGGGGGCAGCACCCCGAGGAAGGGGGCGGCGGCCCTCTCGGATCCGCGGAAGTAGCGAGGAACCAAGACCTCGAGGAGCACAATGCACGAGACTGACGTAGTGGCCGCGTCGCGGTAAAAGCTTGTCCTCCCTGCGTGGAGGGAGCCTAACCGACTCTGCAGGCATTTTCACTAACGTTGTTCTCTCTCTCTCTCTCTCTCTCTCTCCGTACAGACGAAGCTTTACTTCAGGAGCTCCTCTCAAAACACGCTTGTGGCAAAGAAGACATTATTTGTCTCGGCATACACTGCACTGAATTTAATGAAATTTGCGACATATAAATGAAAATATAGTTTACCCTATTTAAGGAGCAGCATTTATATATAAGTGATCAGTCTCTGGGGTAACGTTGTAGAACATTAAAAAATAAGAAATTATAAAATTTAGAACTCTACAAGCGCTGAATAGAGAAAAACATATCACAATTCTGTAATCTGCATTTATTGAGACATCTAAAGCGGGAAAAGTTATATCGTACGCTGCTAATTTGGGAATAAGAGTTTTCGAAAACTCCCGCACAAACTGTTAGGATTTTACCCGAGTGTAACGTCATGTGTCGCATTTGTCCGCTTTAAATGTTGTAAGAGATGGAGCTTGCGAAAGTGCTACATATCTTCTTGGTGGAGAGTTACGGATATTTTGAACTTCTTGCTTGATCTTCTTTTGAAACTTACCGATTTGAGTGTAAATAAATAAATAAATAAATAAATAAATAAATAAATAAATAAATGGGGGCCTTTTAAATTATCCTAAATAAATTTATTCAAATCGGTTAAGTGTTTGTCTGTTGGATCATTTATGCATTTAAAACATGAACTTGAGAACTCGGAGTTGGCTGCGAGTCGAATGTACCTCTCAATGAAATACTCCCTATATCGTGTAGGCAGTATGTATAGGGTAGGCAGAATTAGTGCTTGCATACAGATTTTGACAAGATCTGAAGGCCGCAGACTAATTTGGTCATCGAGTGTTGAGCGCGGGAGTCGCAAAAATGGCCTTTCTAGTAAAGAAGCAGTTTGAAAATGGTCTGTATAACAGAATACGTAGTGTTATAGCAATGAAAACTCGCACAGGCAGGCGCGAACGTGGGCAGGCAAAGGACCTGGCGTGTTTTAAAACAGAGAACGTTGTATTTATTCCTCATGTTCCTACTACATCGATTTCACAGAAGTGGGATATTTGAGTTTGTAACACTGCACCAGCTTCCCAAGCTCGGCTTTTCTTTCAGACATTTAAGTTACCATTCAAGCGTCTGCAGTGGGTCTGAATTTCATTTTGATTAGGTTTTGAAGAAATTATGAAAATAAATATTTTGCAACCACCGTCGCTGAATACACCTTAGACCATAGCGACAAGAGAGAGAGAAAATAAAAGAGAAGAAAGAAAGGCGGGGAGGTCGCCTTCTGGTTCGCTACCCTACTCGAGGGAGGGATGAAGGTGTTAAGGATGAAGAGGGAAACAAAGGAAGGGAGGGAACACTTAGGGTGCTCCTTGAATGCACGAAACGGAGCCGCATACACGCCAACGATTTTATCGTGCGTGTATTATTGACCGAGACCTCTGTTGGAGCCCACACGTGGCCTACATGAAACGGCGCCTGACAGCTACTTCCCAGTTGTTCAAATACTTGACAGGGAAGACGTGGGGGATGTCAGTAGACGCAATGCTTAAACTCTACAGAGCTCTCTTTCTCGGTTTTTTAAGATACAGTCTACCTGTACTGAACAACACCTGCAAGACAAATATTCGTGTTCTGCAGGCAGTACAAGCTCAAGCACTCAGAGTCTGCCTTGGTTTGCCCAGATGTACGTCAACAGAGGCGACTCTTGCGATTGCTCGGGACCATCCAATGCGAACTCACATTACGGTGGAAGCCCTGAGAACGCACATCAGACATTTTGCACGTGCCCCCTATCACCACCTTGCAGCACTACCTTCAGACAGGCACCAATCATCATTCTCTAAAACTATCAACAAGTACAACGACAAACTTCCCTCGGGCTTCACCGCTGCATCTAAACCATCGATACCCCCTTGGTGTCTTATCAGCCCCACAGTACATCTCAGTGTACCAGGAATCGGAAAAAAGTCTGAACTGTCGTCGCCTGTCCTCAAACAACTGTCTCTGCTTCTTCTGCACGAGAGGTACGCGGACAGTGAACACATTTATACTGATGGTTCCACAAACACCCAGTGTTCGTCCGGTGCTGTGGTTGTCCCAGCAAAAGCTATTACCATCAGCTTCAGGACTGACCACCCGACAACGTCGACATCTGCTGAACTAGCTGCTCTTCGCGCTGCACTCCGTTTCGTCAGTCGGGAGCCACCTCGACAATGGTCCATCTTCAGCGACTCAAAGGCAGCCCTACAATCTGTACTATCAGCTCTGCGTCGCGGGCCATTCGAACAGCTCGTATTCGATATTAGATGCCTACTCCATACATCACAGGAGAAAGGACACCACGTGACGTTTCAGTGGCTGCCAAGTCACTGCGGCGTCACTGGAAACGAAGACGCCGATAATGCCGCTCGGGCAGCTCTTGAAGACGCACAAGAAGAGGCCATACCGCTTTCACGATCCGACGCAGCTAGCAGACTTCGAGTGCTTGCACAGGAGATGACGCTCTCTTCATGGTGCACACCAAACAGCCAGACCAACCAGAGCAACCGGCAATACCACCTGCCCTCTTTGATGCATCTCTATATGCCAACTGGACTCCGCCGAAGCGAGGCGACTCTGCTTTATCGCTTATGGTTAGGGGTGGCTTTCACGAAATCTTACTCATTCCGCATTGGAATGGCCGACAACGCTCTCTGCAATGCCTGTCTTTGCGAGGAGACGCTGCAACACATTCTGTGCGACTGTCCTGAATATAATGTTCAGCGACAGTCCCTGGCATCCGTTCTCGCGCACCTTGACACTAGACCATTGTCCCTCGACACGATTTTCACATGCCGCCGACAGAAGACATCGCAGGTGAAGGCGACGAAGGGACTACTTCAGTTTTTGAAAGAGACGGGATTGGACAAGCGGCTCTGACAGTGTTATCACGTACAATGCCAGATTGATGGACTCTACCGGACGATGTTTGTGTGCTGTGATATGTGCTCTCTCTCTCTCTCTCCCCCTTCCCCATCTTTCATCGCCCCCATCCCTCTCCCATGTGTAGGGTAGCAAGCCGGTTACGCTAAACTGGTTAACCTCCCTGCCTTTCCTTCTCTACTTTTTCCTTCCTTCCTTCCTTCCTTCCAGGGAAAGCTGTCAGGGATGCGATAAGCGGAATGTACTCACTCATGACGTGTACGGCGAGCTGTCCCTTCGCCGTGTTTCCCTGCGGGTCCCGCGCTATGCAAGAGTACCAGCCATCGTCCGCGCTGCGCTGCACGTCGGCCACAACAAGGCTGCCGTTGGGGAAGCTACGCTGGCGATGGTTCTGCGGCAGCGAGCGGCCATCTGCAAATCAAAGAGGCAATGTAAAGACTAATAATAATATTTGGCTCGGAAACGTATACACAAATAACAGACAAGAAAAGGAGGGAAGGCGCAGGCTGGCAACTGCATACGAAAGGGGCACAACGCCGGCTTACTATTCAGGAAGAAAGGGAGAGTAATTAGCGGTGTAAGTTAGTGAAAACAGAAATGAGGAAAAACAAAAACAATATGACACCTTACAAAGACTAAAATGAAAATGACAAAAATTTAGTACGGCAGCCCACCCGCCCCCAACAACAAGAAAATAAATCACCGCAGGTCGCGCTAATGACCAATGCAATGAAATTAAAGTACATATGAATCACGCAAGTGAAAAGAATGGTGGAACCCAACGCTTAACTCGGATTTGAAGTTTGTGCCCTCGATCAAACAGACCAGGTCGCATAGCGATGGCAATAGTTCTGGTCCTTATTAAGAGCGTTCGTAGACATTTTCTATTGTCACTGCTTTACATTCAGCATCACGAGCTGAGGTTTTTATGCAGTGTGGCCATGAAAGCACGAACTTGGGCAGTTTCACCAATATCGCCTTCGACGAGATTCATCGAAGGCGATACTGGATTATTGGTGAGATCAGTACAAGGCAAATGCACTTCCATGTGTTCTCTGATATCGGCTTAACTGTTTCTGTGAGCTCATGCATGTAATCAGTGGTATCATGCTTCAGTATTTACCAAGACGAGCCAGTTTTATCCAAATGTTCGTCTTCGTTGTTTCTTCAGTCGCTAGGCGCGCTCACGATAATCAGATATCATGCCGTCCGCGAATATTGTAGCATAGTACATTTTCGTACGAAGGCGAATGGCGCCAGCCTCTTTTGAATGTACGAAGACAGGTGACATACAGCGTGCATGTTCGATCAATGTTCATGCGATTCAACGATCTCCGACTTATAGCTATTTTCTTTTCACTTAACTTCTGCTTTGGTTTCAAGGGCACAAGGCCACCGAATAAATAGTTTATGCACTTTCATATTCTACTCCTGCGTTCTTGCGTGGACACCCTCAGCGCAACCCGACACTACCAAACTAACGACAGTTGCCCGAGCACCCTAGTATTGCGGAATCGTCAGCCGTGAAGCCAAGGCGTTCGAAATAGAGGAACACATAGCGCAAGTGGAAAAGAGGCTTTAGCTATGTCACAAGGTCACCCACGCAGAGAAGTTATGTTGACTCAAATAAACGGATGTTTGCTTCCAGCAGCGTGCAAATATAGATTGCAGAGCCATCTTTGGCAGGGACCTGCAAGCTCTCAAATAAGTAATAAATTTAACTCTTTGCGTACTGCCCTCTCCTAGAGGCTCTGCGTAAACACAAACAAACAAACAAACAAACATGCAAATAAAACAGACAGACACAGACAGACGAACGAACGAACGGACCAACGAAAGAACGAACCAACGAACGAATGATCAACCAAACAAACAAAAAGCAAACAAACAGTACAGACATAAATTCAGTGAAGCATCACGGCTGTATAAGGAGAGCACGATAACACAGAGAATTGAGGTACGGACAGCAAGGGTCAATGAAGAAGTGAGACGATAACAAAGGAAAATTGTACGATACTGAAGAACGCATGCGCTATGCAAACCGTACTTGTCTCACTTCTTTCTGCTTTCACCGAAGCCATTGGCGCCTCCCTGCAGTTCTCATTAACCGTACAGGTTGGAGTTTAGCACCGCAAAACCTGCTGGCTTGTATTGAGCACTCTTGTTTACGTATGCTTCCTCTCACAGTTTAATGAGGCATTTTCTATCCGAACGCCGGTCATATTCGCGAAGGTTATGCACCTGCGTCAGTCTCACAAAAAAGGCACACTTGAGATCGCGGTACGCCAGGCCTATCAAAAGTTACAACGTTTCTGACTTTCTTGTTGTTTCTTGTTTCTGCGTTGAAAGCATTCGATCAAACACTGACAAAGAAGGGAACAGACACACCCACGTTCATTCTCCGTGCCTAGCGATATACTGTAGTGTTCACAATAGCATTGATTGCCAGTCGCGCGAGCGGCCAACCTTGTGTATTTTTTTTATATATTAGATTATTTATCCAGACAAGCTACTACACCAGGAACTTATGGTTCTAGAAAATTCATTGTACATTTTTTGGCGGACGCTACTTGGGATTATACCTACAGATTTTGGGTATCATCGCTAACTGTACTGACATAAAAACCGTTGTTGAGAAACGCTGTAAGAGAGTTAGTAATGGGTCTTTAATATTATTACGACCACCTGCGAGTACCGATACACCGCTCATCTGATCGTCTGGCCCGAAACGCAGGCCAGTTTAATTGTCGTCTTCAGTGAATGTGATCTGAAGTAAGCAGAATGGAAAAAGGCGTAGTGCTAAAGTATTAGTGGAAATGGAAGTATATCGGTGGTTAAGATTAACAGGTAGCCTCGTCTATGGTGCCCTTCGTACCATCGATATCATTCAAGCCCCCGTTTCCTTGTCTTAAGTTCGAGTTTCTTCAAACCTGATTACAAAAACAGAATACAGAAGACGGTCTGAAGGTAGGGAGACCACACAGGGGCCCTCTAATCATAAAAGAACAGAAGCAATTGAAGTACAAACAAGCCGAGGGAAACTCATAATACAGAAAAGACATGGAAAATAAAAAAACACCACCGACAAATGTAGAAAAAATTATTATAGAAAGAAATACAACGAAATGATTCAAAACTGAAATTCAAGCAATAGATAGAAAGTCAAAGTAACTGTGCAAACAGGCGTACAGTTACCTTTTCAACAAAACCAGAAATTTAAGGGAAAGTCGAAATGCGGACTAACAGGGAATATATACCAGCGAAGGTACATTAAACAACGATTGTGCTTCATCATCACATAAAACTGTGATGATACACCCATTAAGAAAACTACCATAAGGGAGTGCATGTCAAATAATGTTAGTTATTGAAAATATAATTTTCTAGTAACTTTTTGAACATAGCGACGAAGACGTTTTGATGGTATGATAAGTGCACATTTTAATAGTGCAAGGTGAAGCTGTATTTTTTTCTATATTTAGCATACGCTTCGGGAAAGAAGAAATTATTCCTCTGCGCAAAGCAAGTAGGGTTAACATTAAACAAGAAATTTAAGGGAATAATGCTCTACGTAAACTGAATGTTAAATTGCCTGAAATACAGGTTCATTAGGAGAAATGTAAAGGAGCCGCTAACTATGAATGATTTATTTTTTATGCGTGTGATTTCGATGTTATCTCGGCTACTAGTTCAAATTTTTGGCGAAACCCCCTTAAAAAGTTACACTTTTACTTAGGCTAATCACCACACTGACCTCACGTCCTCCATATGCGGATACGGCTGGGATAATATCGTCTGTCAGAGATCATGCCGTGATTTATGATGCCCACAAAAAATCTATTTTTGCAGCGCCAAGCGATTCGCCCCGTCGATGCTATTAGCGCGTGAGGAATTCTATATACTGCACAACCACAGACCTCAAGATAGTTGAATGACATACCATTATTGTCCACCGATTAATAACACACCCGCATATTACACAAGAACGCTGGCATGCCATGTCCGAGGCCACATTAAGCTTTCGCTTTCTCAACATTCCTTGTTGTTTATTCAAAAAAACTTTGGCATTATTCTTAATTCATTCTGGAATACCTTAAAGTATGCCTTCTATAGACTGGATGGTATAGAGTTTGGGGTATGCGATGATATGGCTTAATAGCATTGTTTTCGTTAACTTCTTGTCCAATGTAACTGAATGTTTCTTTTGCGGGTATATATATATATATATATATATATATATAAAATATATATATATATATATATATATATATATATATATAATATGTATCGAATCGTTCATTTCACGCAATGCAGTGATCTGGAAATAGAACTTCTCCAATACAGAGAGAAAGAGAGAAGAAAGGCGGGGTTTTATCCAGATGCGAGTTTCTGGTTTGCTAGCCTTCACTGGGGTGGGCGAAATAGGGGTTGGAGAGAGGGTAAAGAGACAGAGAGACAAAGAACACGCAAAGAAAAGAAAGCATGAAGGAAAACTTAACAGGGAGGGCCATTCCAATTAGAGGCGTTCACACAGGCCGGTGGATCTCAAGAAGCAAAGTAGCGCTTGCTCTGTTGCAATAGTTGCTTATAAAGGATATAGGACTGAATTCACAATGCTTTTCGTTCGCATGCGCTGTTTTCCATTAGGTAGGCGCCTTCTCTGAAATAGTATTCCCGATGCCATGATCGAATATATCATCTGCGTGTATACAAGCTATACTAGCGTAAGAACTATTTTTCTTTCTATGTCTCTGTGAGGAGGGGCCATGGGTTTTAAGCACACTTTTGGGGCTTATGCCACACTGCAGTACGAGATTCTGTAGTGCGTGAACGCGCCAAATGTTTAAAGGAATTTGACAAACACGTATACAAGAAGAGATTCGACCTACGCCCATTCCTATTGTGCCCACACGGTAGCACGTGGGAGCGATGAATTTGTATTTAGGTAATTAAGCGTCGCCTTTCCACTTCACAGCGCCGTGCTTGCACGCCATTTACGGGTAAGCTAGGAGATTTGTGCCGGCTTCGAAAAAAATGTAGTTTGTTTCGAATGCAGTGTGACGCGAACAGTTCCAGCCGAGGTAACTAATCTTGAATTTCCGGTGTGGCGCCGTGAAAAGTGTCCGGCTTCACGTCGTGGAACATAATAAAACTTTGGAGAGTCACTTTTTGAAAATTTCAATCTGAGATAAATTATGGAAGTGGAAAGCGAAGTGAGTCCTCCCCCCTCCAGCAACTGAATAATTCATGCCTTCTACGCGGAGTATGAGGAAACTGCGAAGGCTGACTTTGTTTGTTAGAATGTTGGCTTTGTTCCATGCGTGTCCTGCGATTCCGACAAGAAAGAGTGATGAAGGCACGCAGTATGAACAATTACTCAGTGTTGTGGACACCATATGCGCAGTTTTTTTAGGTGCTTGTCAGTGTAGTCTTCGTCATCGCTTTCTTTTTTTTAAACAAGCGCGGACTAGAAGCAAGAAACTTCTGATTACAGAGCAGCCTCAGAAGCATTCGCGCAATTCTGAGGGTTGGCCGAGCTTCGAACATCAGCAACTACAAGTCAGGAATGTACAGATTCCTCCAGGAGAACAAACAAGCAGCCGTTTAACGCAGCTACTATTTCACTTGTGTGTGCATGTGCGCTGTTGTTTGTGAGCGTGTTTTTCGTGGACCTGTATTTGATGGGAAAGTTAGTGCAGAGTAAACTGTTGGTAACACATACTTTCTAAATGTCTGGAACAATATTTGAAGCAAAACGCTTAAAATTATTTGGCAAATTTCTAAAAGGATGCACTGCGCCTACTGCGCCTGCACCACGTTTTACGCCTACAGAAATATATTGCTGGGCTAACTTAGTGCGTGTCATATCAGCAAACTTTCGCTATCGCTGCTCAAATGAATATCACACGTAAAAGCCGAGAATTTAACCTGAATATTTCTGAGCCATTACAAATACAATTAGCGCAAAAAAGCAGACGCATCGTAGTATTACACATGCCTCTGTTCAAAAGTGTAGGTCACACTTCGGTGTAAGTATTTGTGTATAGTATCGTCAATATCATTGCTAATATAATGACAAAAAGGCTATAACACTAGTGCATACGTCTGCTTCAGGACAAATCGATAATGCTTTTCACGATCCTTTCTGGCGTAGACTGTGCGATGTACTGGTAGATAAAGTAAGCGTCCGCAACATGAAATTCGTTTAGTCACTTGTGTTTTATCACCGACGAACAGGCCACCGATACCTCTCTTATACATAATCAGGTGCTTTAGTACCGACGGTGAATGCCTCATGTTTTGGTACGCGTCACTAATGCACAGTTACCGTTATAAAACAAAGCCTGCAGGGCTTAGGCAGCCCAACTATTGAGGCTGCGCGGGCTATAGTTTCGAACGGATTCAATCCTAGGGACGGCAATGAAGAAAGCTTTTCATGAGCTGCTATTTCAACCATGAGGAAGCTATGACACCGAGTTTAAGGCAAAAGCTGTGGTCGGAACAACAAGAATGCAGCCGCGTTCATAGGTCTAAGCGGAGACATATAATCGCCTTCTCGCTGGTTCTGTTGAGTGGCGCCGCGTAGCGGAAGAAGAGGAACCGACCTGCGATGTTGTCGCCCCCATGCGCGGACCGCCGACAAAATAGAACCTTCCGTTTCCCCAATTGGTTTGCCACTCGAAAAGCGCGCTCGAGGAAAACTAATGAGTAAATTGTTCCTCATCGGAAGGCTTATCTTTTTATTATTATTGCGATGGAGAATTGCGTTAAGGAATAACGCTTGCTGTGCATCATATGTAAGGCCTGTGTTGTGTACACGGAGTGATAATTTTTAACTTCTCCGGAATGTTTAAAAATAGCCTGTTGCAGATAACATAATTCTTGTCTTTGAGCTGCATTATTCAAAGATGCGGACATTATTTACGCTAGATATCGAAACGCGAATTCAGCTAAATAAAAAATCACTGACTAACTTCTGAATTAATAACTTCGTGACAGACATAGAAATGTACGAATTGGAGCCGGTGAGTTTGCAAGGCGTACCGACTTGGAATTAATTTCCAGAATGGGACCAGCTTCGACATACGCGTCATTAAAATCACCTTATGAATTCACTGCTGTTCAAGTTACCTTTTTAACAAAATGATATTTCATGCTTTGAAGCACAAACGTAATTGGAACGCCCATGTATTTCCTCCCACACTTTCCAAAATAACATCTCCATACTGGTCTCATCCTAGAAGTGAATTTCAAGTGGATACGACATGCAAACTCATGGGTGATAATTAGTCAAATAATTAATAAATTAGGTATTATAATTATGAATTAAATACTGATACCTTATTACTAATTACCTAATTAAATATGAAGTTAGTTTGTGAGTTTCTGTTAATCAGTGGAATATATGTTTGGTTTTCTCGTGCTAGTAATGTCCGCCTCTTCGAGTAATCCAACTCAAGGACAGGAATTATGCTATCTGCCGCAGGCTATTTTTAAAACTTCCGGAATACAAAAAAAATGATCAGCCCGTATATTCGAGCATTGCTGTGTGCCATCTGTTGTCATGTATCCAGTGATCATAGCTGGTCGGGGCACTGTAGCGGATGAAAGATTGCAGAAGGAGAGTGCCTTTAACGCTCACCGCGTGGCCAAATCTTTATTGTAGTATACATGAAAATTTTTAAGCAATAATTTTTACTTAGACAAATGTACTGCAACTATTTTTGCGACTCGCACTTCGCACAAAACAAACAAAAAATTAAGAAAAATAAAAAGAAATTCCGTGTACCCCCTTTTCCGACCCAACGGAAGTCGACAGCAAAACTGCCTCCCACTGTATACTGTCATTTTTATGAGTTCCGATTAGAAGATACACGTAGATTATAAAACAGAGGATGGACTCGGAGAAAGAAAAAAAAAGAGAGAAGGAGGTTATGCCGAAAACAATTAAGGTTTAAATTTTGCCATGCAGTCTCGCTCCAATTTGTGCGATGCTAACCAGGAGAGAACGCATTAGCTGAGCGCCTAATTGACACCCGGCGACCAAAGAAAAGCAAATGGCCGTATGTTTCCGTCTCCTTTGCCTTCCTGTAATCAAAGCTAAGCGACTCGAAACAGGCAGAGCCCGCGAGTCTCCTCATTAGTCAATAAAAGTCATCATACAGGCAAAGCGGCGATATATCACCAAGGCAACGCAAACGAAGGCACCCGTCGTGCCCTAATGACTCGCACGATCAACGCCGAAAGGAACTATAAGTATCTCCAAGACTCGACCAGTCGCGTCATTACTGGCGCGAAGGCGCATGCGCGCAAGCTGCCAGTGAAATATCCTCTGAAATTCCGGTGCTTATAGAACGCGCCACTACTGAGAGCTCGAAGTCGCTGAGGTAAATGCTGTGCAAGTGCGTATACGTTGACAAAATAAAGACTAACTCTGTACATAGCGCAGTATTAAGCGCTGCCGCTGTTAGCTTTTAGTATTCACAAAATGCATTTGAATAAGTGGGAATAGCACAGAACAGTTATGCGAGCAGCACATAAGTTAACAGTTAATTTTGGCTAGATTTACGTATTCCACGGTCGCACCTGTAGGCTAATTGACAATGTAGATTACTCCCAAGAACGTTAACACCGGCGGTGACAAAGCAAGCGCTAAAATGCGCGTGCGCTTCCGGGAAGTGCGTGCATGTTGGAGCTTGGCGCTCTTTGGCCACACTTGGCCCTCGCGCCACTAAACACTACATATCATCATGATTATATTGGAGCTAGCTCTCTTGAACAGTTAAATGGCTTTGTGTTTTACAAGTTTATAAATAGATGCTCCTGCGCATCCACCCGTACGTGTGCTAATCCGGTCAGAAGACATATTAACTGTGAAGAAGAAGACGCGCCTCGCGGCACAGCCGCATCGCCAACGCGCGGCTCGTCTCGGCTCGCGCTGTTGATTGCTGGCGTCCGTTTGAACAGTGCTTCGGGCTGCCTCGCCGTTCCCGGTCGCTGTGCCTTCGCATTAGGCGCCGCCAATAAACCTTTTCTCAATTGGTGGAGCTGCTGGGACTCAAACCCCGTCGCTTGAAACCCTGGAGCTGAGATCAAGAACGCTACCGCCCGCCATGACCGACAGCTCATCACAAACGGCAACGACGCCACAGTCCGTCTCCTGCACCGGCGTTCCACGACAACGGGACCCCAAGATCTTCAGCGGTGCAGACGGCGAAGACGTAGAAGGCTGGCTTTCGTCATATGAACGGGTGAGCGCACACAGCAAGTGGGATGATCCAGCTAAGTTAACTGACGTCATCTTTTATCTGGCTGGTGTTGCCCAACTGTGGTTTCACAACCACGAAAGTGACGTACCCACATGGTCAGTCTTCAAGACAACCTTTACGGAAGTGTTCGGCCGACCCGCTGTTCGCAAGCTGCGCGCCGAACAACGCTTGCGCGCTCGAGCACAGCTAAGCTTTCTCATAACTAAGAAAAATAATGCACCAACAACGGGGATTGCCGGGGACAAGATTGTTTGCATAATTTGCAAGCAGTAGTCTCCTCTGGAAGTATAATATGCTAGTACACTTCAATATATAGTATGCGTACTTCTCAGGATGGTGCTGAATGTTTGAAGCAAAGCCTACACGTCAGGTCAATCGCACACAGCGCAAGACGTGCACGAATGGGACGCTTCCCAGCGTGTTTTCGAACGCGCAGCTTTGCTATAGTATTTCGCTAGCTATCACTGGAGCACGTGAAAGTTTCGGATATTTCTGCTGCCATCGCATTTGCGTAGCACAGGCCAAATGTGCAAACATCGCGGGAACGTGGCGCCTGCGCGCTTTGTAGCGGACCCTAGAATGGAGTTAGAATTGCCAGCTTACGTCACTGTGTCTTGTCAATGGCAGTGGCTCCGCAGGGAAACATAAAACCGCCTACCACAAGTCGCGTTCCGACAAAAAGCGTCAGAAATACTCTTAATCTCATCTTATTATATCCGACATATGCCATCCTGAGGCCATGATATTGATCTCGGAAGCGAAGGTCCTTGGAGGACCTTGGCCGCAGACCTCTAGGACGCACACAAGGCCACTAAAGCGCTAATGCACTTATTGAAGACAACCAGACCAGGCGAGCGCCTGTGCGTAAACATTCATCGTGAATTAACGTCTACGTGAGTGAACGTTTATCTGCGGGTGCGCGCACAATGACTCCCATACTCCTTCTATCTTTCTCTCCCTCTCTCTTTATTCCTTCCTATGTTTATTTTACCCTTACCCACGTCTACTGGAGCCAACCGGGCGAAACCTTCGTTAATCTCACGATTGAGTGCACTGCAAACCGCTTTCCCCCCTTGCCAACTCTCCTTTACCCCCTGCGCAACAAAGAGCTGTGGGACGATGCCCTCCGCGACGGACCTTCTGAGGTCCTCCGAGCTGTGATACAATGGGCTCGAAACGTCGCCGGAATCATCTTGGGGACCCTGAACTGAGGGTTCCTCCCGCACTGCTCTCGCCATTCAATATCATTAATAAAGATGTTTTACTCTCTCTCTCTTGGTTAACCTCCCTGCCTTTCCTTCTTGTCTTTCTCTCCATCTGTCTTGAGTAACTGTCGTCGGTGATCGTCTGCCATCACGTCTCTTTATAAGCTGATGGCTATCATAAGTGGCGGGAACTGGAGCACACGCCATGGAGGAACAGCGCATAACACTTCTTCGGAAGCGTTTCCAAGCCTTTCTGCATCTATGCCGTCGCTTCTGTCTTTATAACGCCTTGTATTCCCTTTTCTTTCCCTTGCAGCCCTCCAGATGCTCACTCTGTGATCCGTACCATTCCACCATCTCCTGACATTGTGAATAAAGTTCTCGGTATACTTAGGTGCCGAATCCCCCTTAATTTTTGTTATTGTTAGCTTTATATCATCCGTATAAGTTGAAGCGTTTGTCGAAGTAAACCATACCAATGACGTCGGCAACCTGAAATCCAAAGATCATCTGCAATATATATATATATATATATATATATATATATATATATATATATATATGCACGACAAGAAAGGGAGTTAACCTAGGGGCCCTATATTTCTTAATCATAGCATAAGAAACCAACAAACAAACACACCAAGGACAACACAGGGAAAATTACGTGCACGTGGCACGCGTAATGCGAAAACGTGGGGTCGTTCCCCACCGGTGGCAAGTTGTTTTTTCATCCACTTTCGTTTTCGTTAATTTATCGTTTCTGTAATTAACTTAGTAACTACAAGCGATTTCCCCTGTGTTGTTCTTGGTGTCATTGTTTGTTGGCTTCTTATGTATGTGTGTGTGTGTGTGTGTGTGTGTGTGTGTGTGTATGTATGTGTGTATGTATGTATGTATGTATGTGTTTCGGGCAGGGGGTTTGCTGATATCTCGCTAAGCGTTTTACTCCACAGCTGCTAACATCACATTCATGTTCCGCAACTGTTCCGTGCATGTTCCGCCGATGTCACGTGCAAGTGCTCAGCTCCGCGCCCTCCAGAGTGCACAGCGCTTTGTATCAAGGCGTTTAAGTCCGCGCTCTTTAGGTTACGGCGGTACCCCTGTGCGCCCCATCCACTGCGCATTTAAGCGGCCACAAGAACTAACGGCACAACCAAGTAATATATATTTACCGTACGAAAGGAGAAAGAAATGAACCTCGAATGCGCTAACTGCAACAATATCTGCACGTCAATACAGGCCGCCTATTGAATGAGGATACCTATTGCAAAGATGACGTCATAACTCTTAAATTGTGTGTGCAAGAGGTTGCTGAGTGCCGTATTCTTGATATCTGAGATTAACACGGAGCGGGAGGCTAAAGTGGTCGTACCTTCCACAGAGATCTGCCTTGCTCTACCATTTACCATATAGCCTTTGTCTCCAATCACAACATCACACTAATGCCGATTTGAACAGGCAGAACAGTTTGCGCACTCCTGAATTAGTGAAACCAATTTATTTTCATCGTACCATGGTACCCATGCATGCAGGACTAAACGTCTTTACATACAGGTAACGTGCGCTCTGTTCTCAAATGCCTCAATATGTTCAGCGGCGCGCTCTTTTTTCACGCGCATTGAAGGGCCGCGCTATTTTCTGCGTTCCACTCAACAAGCAAAAAACGCCGAAAACACGTTGAACTATAGCGTAAGCTTCATCTTGTTTTCACAGATTCTTTTGTTTCAGCTGGTCAATAGATCTAATGACACGGCCGTCAAAGCTTCGTCTTTCGCTTGACTAATTATTGGAATCATGAAACTTGGCTTTGCTGTGAGAAACGTTGCACACTTCGTGCTACATATTTCTCTGCTTTCTCTTCGAAATAATTCGCGCTTGTCGCGCACGTTCAGAAGATTGCTGGCATCGATGGCGAGGACTTACTGCCAGAAACTAAAGAAGATAGCGGGCTCTCCTCGCCTCATTAGACGTAAATAAGAAGTTGGTCGTAAAGGAAACTAATATAGAAAGTATAAGGTCAAGCAGAAACAGGCCAAACATCGGTCAAGCCGTGTGCCTGACACGCTCGGGCAGCAGCAGCAGCTTGCGATTGAAAAAGGGAGACTGGGCTTTTGAAGCTATTTTCGAAGGAAAACGATTAGCTCGTTAGAAAGGAGTCGTTCGGGGGGAAAAAGGGCCTTCAATCACGTTGCCCCTGCCCCCTTCTAGCTTCCCTTGCGCGAATGCCCTTCTGAAGAAGTTAGATTGGCACGATCAGGAGATTATACCACGGTCGTCCGAGATCGACGAAAAGAAGAAAGAGCGTAAGAAGCTTTTTGTTTGTGGAACGACATAGAACGACCGTTCAAGAAATAGGAGCTACGTCTTGTCGTGAATCGAAAGAAAAGTTAGAGTGCTTAAATCTATTGCAATGAAATTTAAAGAAGGCTTATCGCACTTTCTTCCTGACGTGCCGACCAGTGGAGCGGAATGGAGTTGACGTTGACGGAATGGTCATGACGCAATTCAAATCTCCAGTTTTCTATTAGTGTCAGCACTGGAATGGAGCTCTAGTCCCGACATATAAAGTCAAGGCAATACCATGGATGGCTGATTGCGAAAAGCTTACAGCTGCAATAAAATGAACAAAGTTGTCTGTTTCTATACGCAGCGGCACTCGAAAGTAATGTTGGTATTTTGTGCAAGCTTTAATGAATTGCTTAATGCGTCTGGCTTTAAATGAACGTGTTTGAACAGACACGTAATGTATCTGATATTGGCGTGGGTTAGTCGATGCTGCAGTTTAAGTTGTAGCCGAAACAACTAACCAAGTAACAATAGTAGGATATTCAAATTGATTTCTTCATTTCTCCGCAACAATTACACTGTAGCTCTAAGGCTACAACAGTTCGTGTGCCGTATACGTAGACAACGATAAGGTCCGACGTTGTTGTGCAACGAACGTGAACAGAAGTCGAAAATCTTGGGTCTTCTACTTCTTATTTTTCTTGCTCTGCTGTCTCTGCTTTCTGATACATACTTAAGGGCAAACCACGAGAAATGTACGGCTGCTACTTTTTATCTTTGTGAATGACTAACGGACTCGGCAGTGATTGTAACTGTTGCGTCAATCTGGAAATGGGGATTTTTTCCCCGTCATTCTGGAGCACAACCCATGAGAAATATGCCCATGCAAACAGCCAAATGCTGCCAACGCACCATCGGCGATCTTCACCACCTCTATCAACTTAAATTTTTGACATCTCCATTTTGAGACTTCCGAACGAAGTTAGGAGCAAAAGAGATGAGAGATAAAGCGCTTGCACGAAAGGAATGAAGCAAAGTCATTATCTTAATCTACGATCACGCGATCTCCTTCGGTAACGAATGCTCTGACTTATCATAACCTCGCTACTCAGCAGGCTGTGTGCATCTTTGTTATCACTGCCTCGGTAATCTTACCTTGCCTGCAAAAATTTTTGAAAAGAGAGAGAGAGAAGGGAAGACGCAAAGGCAGGGAGGTTAACCAGACTGAGTCCAGTTTGCTACCCTACACGTGGGGAGGGGAAGGGGGAGTGAAAGAGAGAGAGAGAGCTTAGGTGTAGGTTGTCTATAGTCGGGCACTCAAGTCTGTTGCCCTCAGGTAGCGAAAAAGCGCGCGAACTGCTTTCTGGGCTAATGAACTGTGAGGCCAGGCTCCCAAGATCTTCGCTTCCGTAAATGGCCTGTCATCTAGTCTATTTAAGGCACACTGGAGAGTCTCACGTTGATTATCGAAGCGAGAACAGTGGCCCAGGAGGTGACTGATGGTCTCTTCACACTTGCACTTAGCGCACATTGGTGAATCCGCCATTCCAATACGATAGCAATTTTTGAAAAGCTAAACAAAACACGCACGCTGTGATAGACCAACTGACATTATAGGACTTATTAGCTTTCGAATGCTTTCCTCAAACAGTTTTTCGCCATATTTTGATCGACACGATTGCTGGTGGATGGACCGATCAAGCGGAGGAAGGCCAGTCACTGTGCTGCAACTGCCATAGCAACACGTGCCATTTAGTAATGCCTGAAGTCGAGAGGAAAGCACATGAACAGTTGAATTGTAGGAACAACGCACCAGATAGAACCACAATCGATGCAGCATTCATGTGCTCATGAACTGTCCGCAGAGTGCCGCCACATTCGCGCAGATAAATGACAGAATTTCGTGGAGTAATGCTATGAACTTTTGAAGCTACTCTCAGTACATGAGGATAATGCGAATAAAGAAGTCGCGTAGCAAATATAATATTTAGAGCAATGAGAACTATGCAGCACACACAAGTCACCACGTGCCGACAACAGATATGACAAATTTTCTGAGTGATGACGCTTCCCATTTGACTAACTCTCAAGTGCTCTACGGTACATGGAAATCCGCGGACTCGAAGCAACAGGGCCAACTGATGCACGCTATCGCAAATTTACGACAAAGACACAGAGAAGATAGACCAAGTGTTAAACAGCAATGGCTTTGCCAAACTCGTTCATGATCAAGAATTTCTGGACCACGTGCTCGTTTTCTACGGATCTTCACAGCTACGGGACAACTTTATCCTCAGTTCCAACGCCTGCAGTCCGCACCGTCCCTAATCAACAAAGCTCAAAAAGTGCGGCACTGTAGGCCGCTGTCGCGACAGTCGACATGCGAATGCTTGCCATGCGATGCATGCGCGCAATGTAAGTCGTATGAGCCGACTCTTGCCATGATCTACTGCACCATATAGGCAGTTGCCACATTGGGGCGAACGCTTGCCTTTCTGCCAGACAATGCTCTGTATTGGATGTCCGGCCACTGCGCAGTGCAGCCGCATGGTGCGTCCTGCTAGAGCCGTGACGTTGGCCATCGGCCGCACCAGGGGTCTTCCGAGAACGTTCAGTCTGGCTGAGTGAGAGACGCGGCCAACGCCGTTGCGGGCCGCACAACTGTACAGACCACCATCCTCCACTCGGACGCCGGTAAGGTTTACGTAGCTGTGCACCAGCCTGTGAACACAGAGAACATAGAAGAGCGACAAAGAGCCTTCAGGCGTCACTTCTCCGTGGTGGCCCAAAGACAATGTTCACAGCCATACAGTTAATGTTCTTTACACGTTATAGCGCATTCATTGTCGAGCTTTTCCAATAATTTGTATTGAACTTTGTGCTTTTCACAGTTAATGGAATCCACAGCCAGCGCATTTTCATGAGCTGTAGCATACCTTTCGTAAAAAGATTTAATTGAAGCATCTTCTTAAGCGCAACCGTAGCTCGGGAATAATATGTACGCGCTTCCCACAAGCGCTCCAAGAGATCCTCACGCGCCTTTCAACAAACCATTAGATTCAGGCACTGTTGACCGAACTTCCTTGATTCTAATCAGCGCCACATTTTTACAGCTGTCGTTGTTGAAAAGCGAGCAGCGTCTTGTTCGAAAGTAAAGGTTGCTTCAAGAGCCGTCTGTTGATGGTAAACAAACATGAGCGCGAAGGAAAGCTGTCTGCAAAGTGTGGGCACCACTCTAGGTGGTTCAACTTACCGCTCGCCGCTGACGTAGTCTCCTATTCGGACATGGTAGTGTTCTGGCACGGGTATTCCATCCAGAGACCACGTGATTTGAGGCAGTGGAGTTCCCGATGCTGAACACCTGAGCGACACGCTGCTGCCCGGTCGCACCTGACGCTCTGTAAACGTGTGCTCAAGCACGGGGGCGTCCTCTGCAATCGTAATAAGGGAGGAAAAGAAGGGGCACACAACTTGCCATATTGTTGCGTTTTCCCGCCACTGACAGCCAGACACTTGTCCAATTATTGACAACTGGAAGACAAGCCCTGCGCAGGAGAACATGAAAGTATGTCGGAGTGCAGATTTCTTTAGTATGTGCACGAGTAAAATATCGGAATATGAGTGCATCGGGTAAGTGTCGAAAAGGCCAGCTACTCATATTTTGCGAGTGCATAAGTGCCCTACGATCAGTTTTATTAAACAGCACACATCGAAGATTGAGAAAAGTGCCAAAGGTATACTTGTGGAACAAACAAGCAGCCAGGTAGGTCGAGAAGTTTAGTGGCCCCAGAAAGCTCCCTTGTCGCCATGACATATAATCCTAGCTAAATTTATCGATTGCAGGTTTTCACCACTTTCGCAAGCAGATGTGGACATAAGCGTGGACTGTGTTATATACCTGCCATAAGCAATCCATCTAAGGCGTCATATCTTTACAAAAGAGCGAAAGCCTTTTGAAGGTGGAAAACCAGCCAAAATATACAACGCACACAAGTAAGAAGACAAAGGGACGAGGCTGGAAGTAAGAAGTGAATCTGTATTATGAGAAATAACGAAGTATAGTCTCTGGCAACCTACCGGTGCATGTGCGAGAACCATCACAATAGCAACGCAAGTAACCTAATCTAGAAACAAATCACCTGATATGCAATAACTAAGGAAATGTACCTCCTTGTCACACATTGTTAATGACATCCAGCTCACGTACGCCTTTCCCTGCCGAGCGATATTATCACAGGACGTGCTCGACCCTGGTAACTGTAGGTGGCCCCACAAACATTCTTTTCAGAAAATTTGTGCCCTGCATAATCAAAAGCAACTAGCCCAGTTACAGCAACATGTGCAAGCAAGGCCAGCGGTCGACGAAAGAACCATCGTCTAGTGTGTAACCAGTATTCAAATGCTGTCGAGGAACACGCGCACAACTGTCGTGACTTTGCTGGCTGATGCGCCTGGAAGCCAGCTAAGTTTGTGGGGATGCGCGACTCTCACGCGTCCTCTGATATGTTGTTTTCCAGCATAACTCACGTCTCCTCTACCCCGGCTTCGCCGCATAGCTTTACGGCAGCGGTCGATATGCTTGTAGGTTAGTACGAGCGATGGCGCGAGTGTTGCTCTGCTAACGCCAGCTATTGGCGGGGTTACTTTGACGCGAAATGGAGAAGGCGCTTCGTCTTTGGCTCCGGGTTGGCAAGCGGCGTGGACGTTCCGCGCGTGCGTTGATCCATGCTTCTGCGAGACAGTCTCGCGAGGCCTATACCGGAATGGACGAATACGATCGTTCGAACGCGCCACTGTTCAAGTGACTGTACGCGCGAACGACCAGGCATTAGTGTCCAGCATGGGGCGAGCATATTAACTCGCTATCCAGTCCTGGTGAGTCGGACTACCTCGATTTGTCGCGCGTCCATCAGCATCTTTTGTGAATAGCAACTCGGCTAGCAAGCATTGGTCTAGGAAAGGTGCAATAAATGCCCTTGTGATTGTTTGCACTACTGTGTTATCGTTTCTTTGTCCCAAGAGCAAGGGTGAGAATACCACAAGTTGTACAGACGCATCGGCCAGAATAAGCGTAAAAGCACATGCACCATCCAACACACCGGTAAATAAGTTTCTTGTTTGATACAGGCAGTCTACTGTATCTATAGTTGATATGCTGTAAGGTAGATCAGCCAAGCTGGCCGACATGTCATTTACTGCCTGCGAGAAAAGAAAGCATCGCGTAGAAAACCTAAAGTGCTCACTTGCCGAGGCATGTCAGGTAGTGCGGGTGTGATGATCAGATGTTTGAAAGTTACAGGGTTTTGGGTCGTTGAAAGACAACTTCAGAGAGGGAAATTTTAGAAGTTTTTTATATTGCCATGTACATTTAGGGCTTAGCAATTGTGATGCATGAGTGACGAGTGTTATCGCATGTAAGCACTCAGACAAACCTACCACGATACCAGCTTTGTAGTTTAGGTGTGCCACTCGTATCAGACAGACCGACTCGTGCGATATCTCACGATGTCACGATGGTTGTACGCATGTTGCTTGACAGCATTTAAATACTGGTCACACATAAGCGATGGTGAGGGAGGAGAATTTCGTAGGCTTCTTATATCATTAGTAAAAAAAAAGCAGTTACATTCATGCTTTTGTTCCATTGTGTGCTAGAAAAGAGTTAACTATCTGTAAATTATATCGATTATACTATTGGTAAATCATTGAGTAATAATTCTTTCGCAATATTTTCGGTGTAATTCTGTGACCCATATGATCATACAACAAATATGTTGTAATATGTAACGTAATTTGCATATGCATTTCCTTATGTAGTGTAACTTTAAGCGTAATTCTGTGATTGATGAATACATTGTATTATGTATTGTAATATGCTTGCTTTAACTCTGCGTTTGTCACGGCTATCTATAATCTCAACCTATAGACCTTGTACAGCTGCTACCGTGTAACGGTCACCTGCGCCCTGTCATGCCGTTTTCACGGTTTTATCACAGTGGACCTTGCAGTGTATTGTCAGGTAAATAAGTTTGAATTGAATTGAATTACGCAGGGGAAACGTGTGTGAGCGCGACGTTTAAGCCTCAGTGTCAAGGAATTGCGTTTCTGGATTGGTAGCATATCGGGTGATTTGCTTCATGTGGGCTATTCTGCATTGGTTTTGTGATGGTTTTCGCATACGCGCAGAACTGCCGGAGGTTATACATATTTGCAATTTGCCATTGAAAAAATGTAATTGCTAGTTCAGGCCTCGGCCCGTCATATTCATGCTTAAGTACGTTGTGTTTTTAGCTAGTTTCTCACCTTCAGTCTTTTGACAATTTAGCCAGCCTTCGACCTCGTTTGAAGGCTTTTGTTCGGCATTTACGCGCACAACGCCATGAAAATATTTCACTGTTTACAATAGAACGCCTTCTTTTTTTGCACGTCTAGAGCTTACAAAATGTAGCAAATGCTCCAGACAATGCGCCCATTGAGATGGCTAGCCTGTTACTATTCTAGAGGCGAACACAATGCGCCGGGAAATGTGCAAGCGCCCTGAATAACCTAATATAAGAAAGATTACGCGACGCAGGTCTCATTAAGCCTCTTATCTCCCGCGCTCTTTATTGCTGCGTTGTGTAAAAAAAAATGGGGAGAGAAAAAGCCTTCATTCGGAGCGTAAACCAAATTAGGAATCACAGATAGCTTCCGAGATAAGGCGAGAACATTTGAAGCCCATTGTTAAACTTGAAAGCCCGTTGCACTCTACTGGTAACTATCCTTTGATTAGGTGATTGCTTCATTTAGAGAAGTAAACGATGGTAATTTATTTAAGTGGAGGTTGCGGCAACAGAAACGCGTGGGTGGCCCTTTATCTACGAGACCATCGAATTTAGTGTCAGGATATAGTAGGAAAAGTGAAACATATTATAACAAATTTAAAGCAAAATCCGTGAATTCGGTTACGGGACGAAGTCACAGAACGGGCGCAAGCAAATCAGGTCGGAAATTACCACGATGGAAAGCAATGGACGGGAGTGAGACGGTCGCTTGCTTTTGCTTAGATAAAGCAGCGTATGACGTATATTTGTGGCCTCACTGAAATAGCGATCTATGGAAAGTGCCGGACGTGACAAAGAAGCTCTTGGTGGTGTGGACAGAACAGAAAATGAGGGGACTCATTCAGAATGAAAGAGAAGAAAAGATTGCAGTCATCGTGCAAGAGCCTTGATTCGCATTTCAGCTTGCGCAGTTTGTACAAAAGAAGGTTGCGAATATGACGACCATAGATGCAATGAGAAGAAGCATTCAACGAATGCAGGTCGCAGCGCTCCATCTCGTTTGCTCTCTTTGAAAAATAATGTTATGTGCTCCATTTGAACATAATGAGATGGTATAAATGGGCGGGTCGTCTCCTGACCTCTCTGACAGCTGAATGGAAAAATCTTACTCCACTATTTCTACGTAGAAGGCAACTTGTTGACCTCTCATTTTTAAAGTGGTTTATCTCGTTACATGAAGGGGGAGGGCGACGGGTGGGAAGGCATGCTTTGAGAATTGCATAGGCGAACGTAATAATTAAATGATTAACGAAGAAGAAACCCTTGTCAACAACTGTTTATTGCGAATGGTTCATTGCATGAACGTATTTACTGATCCTTTCAATTACCTTTCGACGGTTGCAGCTTGGCGGCCCACAGCAGGTCAGCAGTAGGTCAGGGCTACCAAGTACGCTACTTAAGCTAGCCTGAACAAAAGCGATAGGTCTCGTTACTGGGGGTTGAACCGGCCGCTCGCATTACTTTTAGTATTTTCTATTACTATTAGTCTGACATTTACTTGTAATCTTAACTTGCGGCAAGTTCCTTCTTGCCACACTTGATCACAAGCAAGCTCTCGAGTTCCCTTTATAATTTGCGTTTGAACTTTCGTTGTTTCGGAGCCTAATTGTGTCCTCTTTCCTTTACGACGTCGACGCTAAGCCAGCCATACAGCTCAGTAAACGTTAATTTACTCTGTTTACAACATGCCCTCTGTGTTGATGGTCGCAACCTTTTTGACCAAGGAGCATCTTTTTCTTTAGCTGCACAGAGCTTTCAGGAAAGAACACAGAAGTCGGCTTATCCCAGAAGCAATGACGCACATCTTATAAAGCCCAGTAGCATTGTCGCAGTGTCTAACCTTGCTAGAAGCACCGTGGCCGCTTTATGTGGCATCACATGGAAAGCCTCAAAACGCTGAGAGAGAGAGAGAGAGAGAATCACGTCGAGTAACAAGACCGCGCGGACAGGCTTGTATACTAGATGCTCTTAAATTAATTAAGCGTGACCAGGACCTCAGCGTCATGGCCCTATACATGCCAACGTACACAACCCGGCATACTAAGTCTAGGAGAAACATCCACCACGCGTCCTTTTACGGGCTCCTTCTTGCTTCACCGTGATTACGTACAGGGCCGAGGAAGAGCTTTGGAAAGATGCGTCCTATGCAAGCCAGACAAGCGACATTGATGCTGCTTTTCCTTGCAGTAAATGCTTGAGCTCGATTACCATAACAAAACAGCCAATGTCCCAGATGTAAAAAATATATCTTAATATAGCACATCCCTTCAGCTTAAAACACCAGCGCAAAAAGCACTGATTGTCAATGCCGGAACTAAAAGCCACCTTTCTAAATGAAACCATTTGCCGCTCATAAGATGGCCCACCTATAGCTCTGAAATCAGGCGCATAAGGTTGCTGGTGTCAGGGACGTCTGTGTAAAGCCAGAGATTCGTAATGTTTAGAGCCGGTAGTTTGTGTAGCAATGCCCCTTTGGGCAGTCGGAGTGGGCGTAGAGAGCGAATATTGTAAAAGAAAATTCGGGAAAAAAAATAAAATGACACGCATTTCCGAGAAATTATGCATAGAAATCTTCTAGGTAACTAGTGCCTTGCTGGTCCGTCGATGTGCGTGTGGGCGTGAAGGTTAGCGGAGAGAAGGGGGAGAGGAACGGACTTCTAGTGCAACAGAACTGCACTGTTGGCGGTAATGCCAATAGGAACTAATAATCATGACAAGAATAATAATAATCTGCAGCTATTCTTATTACGCAAGTGATTTTCCGACAGCAGATATACGTACGAAGCGTTCCCGCACTGCTGCGATAGCCCGGTTTCTGGCGCTTGATGTCGCGTTGGCACGTCAATTATACCTCCATGTCGTCTCTCATCTGCTATAATGACTATATTCTAAGGTGTGTTACAGCGCGTCGCAATCAGTTAAAGCATTACGTCCCTACGCCGTATTGCACAAGGGGAGCCATAACGTACAGAATCGTGTGCTGGGGAGTGGAGAAGTCGCAGAGCAATCGCTCGGTGCTAATAACGGACGCGGGCAATGAACCTGATTTCTACATGAACACACATGCATAATGAATCTTCCCACGGAGAGTATCACGCAAGGCCAAACTTTTTTAACCGTGAATTTGACGTTAAGGTGCCCAGGACGGAATTGGAAGCATTATCCATTAGGTTGTGGCTGGAACAAAGAGAACCATGCAGGGTACAACTTCCAGCAGTCTTGGCTGGAGCGGGCAAATTGTGTTTTTCCTTGATCGATAGCGCATTATAGGACACGGTCTGCTAGTTCAAGACGTGTTTGTCCGCACTCGCGACATGCTCATTTTCTCGCTCCGGAGGATGCGCCTACGTTAGCAGACGCTGATGTACGCCGAAGCACACCACTCCCACGCTCTAGGCGCAAGCGTGATGCGAACTGTGCTGTATGCAACTGCATGCTTAAGAGGGAACTTACAAGTGCCGAAGGCTTTCCAGCGAAAAACTAGCGAGTAATTAGCCAGAGAAGGATACATTTCTTTGAGGCTGTCGTTTTTTTTTTTTTCGAAGTGCTTTGGTAATGTGAAAAGCGAAGGAACCTTCTTTAATGTAGCGTACGACAAAAAGATAAGGTTACCTGAGACACAGGTTTCGTGGAAGTCAACAAGCGAGTGTCACTGCATCGCAGCTTCATGTAATGACCGAAGTTGAAAGAAAAAATATTGGCACGTGGAGGAATCATAAGATATCAGTAACAAAGCTTGGAAGTAAATCCTATAAAAATGACTGTGTAAAATAAAGTAAAATAAACCGGCATGTTTACTTTACCAGTTTATATCACCATGACGACCGCCAATAACGAGGTAGTAAAGGAAGAGGGAGCAAAGAGAGATATTCCCTTAAAGGTTCCTCTGTGTCTATGCCTAGACACAGAGGTTATCTTTAAAGGAATACTTGATCACAAGAATTTTGTGTCAGCGCGCTATAACAACACAGCTAGGTGCCCTCCCGTCAAGCGGGCGGCGTTCTCTCTCAACTTTTACACCGTGTGGCCATTGCTGTTTGGCGCCTCCTTAGCATTGCAGAAATGTAATAAATATTCCATGACACAGCAACGCTGTTGCGCTGGATGACGTGATCCAAATGTTTACACATGTGTGCGACCTCTTCATTAGGAACTTCCTGTAAATTATGAGCACGCTGCGGATTCTTTTTAACCAGCGTTTAAATTTTCGACAGGCGAAACGTTGAGATGACGTTCTTTTACCGTAACGAGCCCTCGGGGGGCGGCACAGCTGATTATACGTTTGCAGCGGGCAGTGCACAGCGACAGCCGATCTGCGAGCTCGCGCCCGTCGTCGCTATATAAAATTTTCGCTCATGACCCGTGAAACCCGCCAATTCAATCTATAGACGGCAAGTTGATTCTATATGTGCATTGCAGTGACCCAAGACGAGTACCGATTTTCTCTTCAACCTCAATCCCGAAGGAACGAAGCCGGGGTTTTCCTTTTATTTCCACACGTTTCTGTGCCTTCGTAGCCTCAGTCTCAGTTTTGGACATGTGGCGCGAAGGTCTAAAGCAACACCAGCTCTTCGAGAATTCAGAAATCGTTCGCTTTGTTTGCGGCGCTGAGAATACGCATAGACAAAACAGCTGCTTTAGTGCATCGTCAGGCGGTGTTATGGTCCGTGATAATGTAACCATTACTTTTCGCGCTTCGTCAGTGGTTCGAGCGGTGGTACGCCTGTTATTACCAGGATTGCCTGGTCATGAGTGGAGGATGATAGGAAAGGAATAAATGACAGGGAGCTTGATCGAGTTGATTGAGCAAATGTTAAAAAAAGGGAAGAAAGAACAGTGTTAGCAATACAGGACAACTTGGACACGAAAACGTTTGCATTATTTTCTCTTGTGACCTGGTAGCCAGCGCTGTTTTTTTATTTTATGGTGGAAATGAGCGAAATCAAAATTCTTTATTTCTTTATTTGAAAATACTGCAGGCCTATTCAGCCTATGCAGGAGGCGCATTGTATACACTATTGTTACCTTTGACGAAATTAATATAAGGGGGAAAATGACAAAGTTATCAACAGAATGACAAAGAGCTTAACGATTATAACAGAAACAGGCATTTGCAAAAAAAAGAAAAAGAAAGAAAGATAAACTCGGAAGAATCAGTAGGTCGTTACAATGAATCTTTTAACAAAGCACGTGTTTTTCGGGATACTGAACAAAATTAGTGGATCCCCAGGTCGCTTCTGGAAGTTGACTTCAATCCACGATTATGAGAAGAAAATAAAACTGTTTTGAAATATTTTTGTTCTAGCAGAAAACTGTCTGCAAGGAATGAATGCCTTTGTGTCTTGTGTGCATCGTGTTTAAGAAACGAATGTAGCTTGGTCTAACAATCCTCGCATTACTAGTCAAAATGTTATTACGAAGTAGTAAACAGCTGAGTTTCCCACGTTATTTTAATGAAAATAAAGGTACTGTTATTACTCATAGCTGAATTTCAGAGAAACTGTTCTTCTGTACTTGGTAAAAATAAACCTGGCCACTTTTCGTTGGATAACTTTAAGCTGAGTAATGTCCCTTGCAGTATAAGTTCAGTAATATTCCTTGCTTAGGCACCTGCCTCATACTAGACTCATCTTCAAAAGTTTATGACATTAAAATACACCGACCATGATTGGTATAATAGAGTGAAAAGTATGATAAATAATTCAGGCATCCTACTGCTATATACGGCACCTGCCACATGCCAGGCTCGTCTTCAAAGGTTCTACAAATCTGAGGCGGAGATCGTTTTCCACCGGTGGCGCTTAATAAATAAAATTTGTCTCTGTGAGCCGGCATTTAAGGAATTCCAGAATAAACTAACGTTTACCTCCGATGACGAGCTGCGCCGTTCCTTGCGCCGAGTCCCTGTCGTTGTAGACGAGGCACTGGTACATGCCGTGGTCCTGGCGCTCAACCACCGAGACGTGAATGAAGTCACGCGACAAGATGGTGATCCTCGACGACGGGCCATCGGAAGCCAACTTGCCGCTCGGTCCTCCGCCGCCGTAAGACGTGGAAGACGCTGAGAATGAGCGGCCGTTGTGCGTCCACAGAACGCCGTGTACGGGGTGTCCAACCACGCGGCAACTCATGTTCGCGCTCTTTCCCACGTCGACTACTTGCACAGGCGGGTCGATGTGCGCGGAGAGGGGCACTGCGTTTGAGCAGAAACCAGAGAGGGTACTTTCGTGTGAATTCCGTTATCTTACGTTTGATTCACATTTGCTTTAGTAATAGAGCTCCTTCGACGTTAGTTGCACTCACTATAACTTTTAATGATTTAAAAATGCTGTGCAATGAATTGGGCGTTTCTTTCTGGAACACGGCAAAGAAAGGCATCACGAAAGTGCCGTGACAAGAACAGGAAGGAAGGCCAAGGAAATACATTACTGCATTGATGCATCATTTTGTCACTTTTAGTGAACGGAGCAACTTTTCTAATTGCCGCCCTTTTATTAAACATTCCAAAACTGTTGTGATACAGCAGTATAAGTTCGTGTTCAGCGGGGGGGGGGGGGGGGGGGTGCACACATGCCGCTGTCGATCAGCGCCTTCGCCTTTACCTAATCGCTTCCGCACTGCACAGTGGTTTATGCCATACGAAAAAGCCTCAGTATCTACCGCGTAGCATGCCCACTAATCTAGTGTTCATTGCTAAAATATGCGGCTACTGTGCGTAATGAGGTAACGAGACGGGCGACCGGTAGTGAATAATCCGGTCTTGGCAGCGCTGTTATTTTGAAAGGAAGACACCTCTTATAGCAAGAGGGGGCTTTTATACTCGTTTGAAGAATTTGAAAAGAACATCGCAAAGGACACGCGCAGATAGTTACCCTGTTTGTATGTTTTCCAACTAGTTCGGATCCAAACCGTGAGCAGAACATTTTGTTCTCAGGGAAGGACTGTTGATAAGACGCATCGACGTGTCCCTCCGTTTCTAACTTTGCTATAGGAGAGTGGTTTGTGTGTCCTATGCTGACGTACCAGAAGAAAAAAGAAGTGTGCTAAGTAGCACCATTTTCCCGCCATTACTGGAAGGATATTCCCGCCTGTAGCACCACTGTACTAAAGCAACAACTCCCTGACTGCTGAGAAACACTCAAACCCTCTGCGAGGCCTAGCCATCAAGAAGACAAAACTGGGTAGAAGGAAGTGCTTACCCGTGACCAGCAGTTCCGTGTAAGCCCTGTCCTCGCCGGCCGAGTTGTTAGCCACGCAGAGGTACTTCCCGCTGTCGAGGATGCGGGTGCCATGCAGGAAAAGCGTGCCTCCCGGCAGCAGGGAGACCCTGTCGGAAACTTTCACCGGTATGACGCCTTCAACGCTGCCCGAAGATGAGCTATGTAGCACTGTGCTTTCCCTGACTACACCACCGACGACACGGAACCAGTGATGTCTCGGAGGTGGGTGTCCTTGTGCCAAACAGGGCAGTACGGCGCGCTCCCCCTGTTCCACTTCAACCACGCTGCGGTACTCGGCCATCCGTGGAGGAAGCTGACTGTGGGGCTCTGCGTACATAAATGACGAATGAAGAGGAAGAAAGCCTGGGAATCGAAAAAGAAAATGTTTCCTGAAGAACGCCCTCGCGAGTCCTCGCGCTGCTCATTCAGCATGTTCAGCGTATTCCCCTATCTCAAAGTAACACGTGATGTATCGGTGACGTGGTTTCCGACAATTAGCCGTTTGTATAATAAAGTTCAACTGTCTCCTTGTAAAAAAAACTGACACCTATTAATAATTTTAAACCTTCAATTCGTAGAAAACAGCATCACCCCAAGTATTACCAAGGGTTTTTTTTTTCACTACGCTAGCGAGTACGCTAACTAAAGTGCTGAACAGGACAGCACTTAGAAGATCTCTACGACCCTTTTCCCTAACATCATAAAGATTATTCGCCGAGCTTCTGGTTCTACATGGCCGGGAAATGACGCAAAGAAACAATCCAGAATGTTCTCTCATTCGCTGAGCTTTTCCTGTTAATGCAATGAACAGCAAGCTTGCTCACGTGTCTCCTTACCGATTTCAATTCACACCATTTGCAATTTCTGAAACATTTCCTGGATTGTCTGGAAGCGCTATTAATACGTATTATTTTGCATGGCTTACTAATGGTTCAAAGATTGGCGTGACATGCGCAGGAACTATAAAAGTTATGTCTACAAAAATTAGGGGTGGGGGTGGCAAATCGCATTTGTAAGTTGTTAGAATATCGTAAGCAACGGTCAAATAATCTTGAAAGTCAGAGAACCTTTGAAAAGGACGCGTTAGTCGTCCTATGGCATCCCCTCACCGGCTTCCGGCTTGGTAGTAAAACTAGTTTCGACTTGTCCTCCTAGCTGCTGCAGCTTGGCGTTCCCATTCAGGTTAGGCACTGCATTTACACTTTCACTTTCACACTACTTGCCCGGACAAAATCAGGCTTGCTTTATTCATCAATTCCTTAAGGTCACTGTCGTTCCGTTGACGTGAGGCCAATTTCTCTTCACCTCAGTCTGCGGCTTGACCATCATCGTATGACGAAGAAGGAAGAACTCTGCCCCCTATATACCGCTACGTGGAATTGAAGCCCTGCGGTAACTTGCGGTTCGGTGCACCATACACTGAGCTAAAGCGCAGAATTTGCATCTGGCAGTCTGTGCAGGTTTTCGTGCTCGACACAAACTGTGGCATCTGCGCATTAATTTTCTTACGAAGACCAGGCATAACTGGGGTGAACGAAGCAGAACGTTCTAGAGAAAAAGGAGCTCAGTTATTGCTGGCAATAACATCGTGTGCTCGCATGCATAATGCATGCGAGGGATTTTGTTCGCTTTATACTGGCATCAGTAATGTGGCGCGAAAAATAATGCGGAGAAACACACACTGACAAGAACGGCGCAAACTACCAACTGATTTTATTCCTATGTACCGTAAAGAATTCTCAACGCTCTGTTTCTCTCGCTCTCACTGTGAATGTATGTTCTTTTTTTACATTAAGCCTACTGCAAGAGACAAAGATCACATGGAGATATAATATGGGATGAGTCGCACGGGCAGGAAAGACCCATCGCCTCGAGGGGAACTTTGTCGAGGTCTGAAAATATTAAACCTGAAAAGAGAAGAGCTGAACACCACTTCACTCTCCTGCAAGCATTGTTGCGACATTCCCTCCGTATGGTGCCTCGAATGTACGGCATTCCAAATAGAGTCAGGCTGTGTTTTCCCCGTATAAAGCTCCACAGTGGAGAGCACACCATTGTGCTGCGCGAACTTTCAGCTATCGCGCTAACGCCATTGTCTGCGAGGCACAGGCGCTGATGCTACAAAAGCGTTCGGCCAAGGACTCTTCATGGCTGCCACGCAGAGTCGGCAGAACAGCTCTTCAAAGTATTCGCCGCCGCGCCCGTTTCAAACGCTCATTAATTAAACGACCGCACCGCTCTCACAAGTGCGTTGGCTGAAAAGGCACATCCCTGCGCCTTCTCTGGTCCATAAGTTGAACTCGGGAAGAATGTCCCCGTGCTTTGTGGTTGTAACTAACTCATTCAACCAGCGACAGCTGTCGCTAACGAAGGACCGTGTACGTTTCTTGATTTTTCATTGAGAAGACAGTGTGTGTCATTCTCTCCTCAAGCATTACTTTGCAATCAATTTGGCAGCATTTGTGTTCCTGCTCGTCGTAAAATTACCTATTCTTTCGTACACATACGGCATCTGCTATTTTTCTATGCATGTTCAGACGTGTATGGTGTTTTCGGAAGGTGTAGTAGCCATTCTTAAGGTAAAAGAAGCACCAGCTTTTCGCAATGTGTTCAGAAACTAAAAGTTTATTTTGATCCTGCAGCCAATATCGCGATCTTTGAATGCAAAAAGTTTCAGTTACGCAAAAACTATTTAGTACATTTTTAATTGAATAACCAGCTATATTTCTCACCACGTGCCTACAACGGCAGGGTGAAGCAAGAATATCGTTTCAGGACTTCAGCAGCTGACGCTAAAGAAGTAAGACTTTTCTGCAAGTAAACTAAGGAAGACTTGACTGTCTCCTGACCTTTGTTCGTCTGGACTGCAGCGTTTATGCGTTAACGATTATACCTTGTACCTGAGAATAAGTGATTGTTTGTTAGGCCTGTTGCTCAAGACAGAAAAGCAACGGCAGTTTTTGTGTTCTCACAATTATAAACGGAAGACCGGAAAGTTAAGTGACAGCTGATTTTCCCCTCTTATTCAGAGGCTGACCTGTGCGTTCATAAGCAGGTCAGTTTAGAACCAGACAGTGTACAGTCGTCGAGTTAACATTCATTTTAGAGTGCAGCTCTTAGGCGCCCATTCCTGCGGTGAGCATCGGCGTCCCTCGTAACCGAGCGAACGAGCACAACAAATGATGAAAGAGCGGAGCGCAGCAGGTAATGAAAGACGGGATAGCGAAGGGAGCGCGAGGAGGAAAGCGGAGCAGGAGGCTATGCCGAAAGCGTAAGAAGAGCGTAGTGCCGCGCAAGACGGGCTCTGCGGCGACGATTGCTACGAGATGGCGCCAGGGTAACGCGTGTCGTCTGTTCACCGATGACGCCACCGATACCATATATGGAAATGAAGTGCTGCATGAGTGGAGGTCTGTCTGCGGCGGCTGTTGTGGATCGCGCCCACGCGTCACCCACATGCTGCGTGTCGCGATCTCCGATTAACGGGGTAGTTGCGCTACGATTCGCTCTGTTTGCAGTATGCCACACGAGACAGATTGTCCGCCGAGCAATACATCAACAGAGAAATTGATGGCACTTGGTTTAAGCAACACCTTCGAAGAACTAAATGAAGCCCGAAGTATCGCACAGCTCATGAGACTCCAGCAGACCAAAATGGCAAGGGAACTGCTAATAAGGCTAGGATTCGCGGAATCAATCAAAGAAACCCAAAGAACGAAGGGGGTTCCTGATGAATATAGGAAAACATGCACTGTTAGCCCCCTACCCAAAAACATGGACCCAAACCTCCACACGGCGCGAAGAGACGCAAGGGCGAAATACGTCCAAAGTACCTGGCCACAAAAAACACAACAGTATACACAGATGCTGCAGTATACGCTAAGCAAAGAGGAACAAATATAGTAAAGACAGCTGCGATAGTAATAAGCCCGGACTACAAAGAGATCAGCAGCGCGTCAATAAAGGACTGCTTGGTAACGGAAGCTGAGGAACTAGCCGTAGCTCTAGCGGCAGTGGAGGGCTACCGATCCGAAAGGTCCTTAACAATACTCGCCGACTCGCAAGCTACGTGCCGGAATTACATGAACGGCAGAATAGGACGCAGAGCGCTTCACATCCACCGCTCCTGCAGGACTAACAACAAAGTCAGGCATACGATTTTCTGGGTACCAGGACACGCTGGAATAGAAGGGAACCTAAAGGCGGACAAGGCTGCTCGAGAGCACACGAACCGAGCGGCCACAAGCACCGACCTTGAGGAACAAATACCAGTCGACCTAAACTACTCTGACATTCTGAATTACTATAACGGGGTCCGAATCAAATACCCTCCACCCCACAACAGCCTAAATCAGCATGAAGCAACGTCTTGGAGGAAGCTGCAAACCGGAACATACCCAAATCTGAACATACTAAGCAAGATGTTTCCCACCCAGTACAGAGACATTTGCCCCTGGTGCGGCACCAAGCCCACCTTGTATCACATTACATGGGGATGCGTTGACAATCAATAATTCCTTCAAATAAAAGAGCCGAGTGCGGAGCAGTGGGAGAGGGTGCTCCCCAGCAGCGACCCGAAGTCCAGCATGGACTAGTACGGCACGCTCACCGAGTAGACACCCTCAGTGGTGCCCTGGAATAGGGGCGTCGACCCTGCGCAGATGGGGAAGAAGACCGTGAAGACGGCCAACCACATCTGCCATCGCTAATTTCTAACCAATTAGAGCAAATAACTTTTTCCTCCTCCTCCTCCTCCATGCCAGCCAATATATCGCGAAATGAAAATATGTATAGAGCCGCGCTCAAATTTCACATTAAGGAGTACCGTAATCACTGGTAATTTTTTTTGTCCTAGATCTTACATCAACATTTCAGAGCTTCCAGAACAGAATTCACTAAGCTCTTTGTTCTTAACAGGTCTTCGACATCGGCCGGCCACCTTTACTAGTACGTCTGGCATCATAATTGGCTAGAATTCTCTTACGAAGAATTATAGCTTAAAAGCTTCTTTTTTTGTGAACAGGGGTCTGGATCTTAACGACTAAAGAAGTGTTTCTGTCATTTAACTAGACATATAAAACTGAAGTTATTGCTGAAATTCCCATCCATACAATTTCTTTTCCCGTACAGCGTCCGGAGCATAACGATGCACTCTATCATCATATGCATTCACGTAGAAGAAAATTGGGTGCTTGCAAACAGTCAGTGGGATTTACAATCTATCGACGGGTATCACAGAAAGAAAGAAGAGAACTGAATTTCACTATATAATTGTGAATTGCAGAATAATGGGACTTGCGGAGCATGAAGAGTCCACTAGGAAAAACCCATGCTGATTCAACGTAATAACAATGATTGTCTGGTACATTTCCGCTGCAAGTGTTCCCGCAGACAAAAATCATCGCCGACGGTGTTGCTGTCAAATAATTACAACTAAGGAGGAAAATTAGAAGTAAAAACGTAATTATAGATAAAAGGTCAACTGGAAGAGGTGTAAGGGAAGGAATGGTTATCAAATTTAGTTGTCAAAAAGCGAGACATATGTTTTGGCGTGCAAAACAAGACAAGGAGGAAAATGGCTGCGACACCGAAAGAAAATGTCTGAAAAGTAGGCGCGTACCGAAAGGCAGAAGAAATCGAAATATTAGCCAAAACAGGCAACAGTGGTGAAACTGCTTTGTCGTGATTATTCCTTTTTTTGTTCCTGTAGCATAAAGTTCGCGAGATACATGGTAGTGTGACGTTGATGGGATGAATGGGGTAAACTTCGTGTCAGATGTATTATTTTTCTGCCTGTTTGTGTCACTTTCTAGCGGCTAGGGGACCTCTTCTTGGGCCCTCATTTTGCAAAGGACGACTGGTCTGTACGGCTGGCGTTGCACTGTTGTTCTTGTCACATGTCCTTTTTTGGGGTATGTTAGCCCTACAAAGTAGTCCGGAGATGGTTCATTGAAGAAATAAAACGAAGGACACCGACCAATATAGAAGTGCTAAAAAATGAAAAAATCTAAAAGACGTTTCGGCTTCGCTATGGAAGCCTTGTTCACAATGGGATGACGGAAGGTTCATGGAAGCTTATGTATGCTTTAGAACGTGACGTAAGCAGCGTGTGTATGACGGGGGGAGGGTTCCCTAATTTCGATTAAGCGTGTGACGTGTTTTTTGTATCTCGAGTGATTCCAGATACAGACGCGATTTTTGGTTTCGTTCTTGGCCGATAATTCTCGAGCGATCCCAGTCGATATTGTGGCCCGTTGCATCCGTGTGCTCGGCAAGGGCATTCGACACTGTACGCTTCTTTTCGGCATCTTTCTGATGCTGCCTCAGTCTCTGTTTGAAGTTACCCGATTCACCGATGTATGCGTAGTCGCAATCTGCGCAGGGTATCTTATAGACCACGCCGGGAAACGATTCTCTCGGAAGCCTGTCCTTACCGCCGACGAGCGCTTGCCTCAGCTTACATACTGGCACGTGCGCCACCTCAACGTCATAACTGCGTAGAACGCGAGACAAGGTTTCGCTTATCCCTGGAACGTAAGGTATGGCGGCACGCTTTCTTGGTCGGGGATTGGTCGGACGAGCTGGATTGGACAGACGGCGCTCCACAGCAGTCAAAAAGGATGTGGGGTAGCCGCTTGCCGAGAGATCACCTCGCACGTGGTCCAAGTCAGTGGAACGGCTTTCTGCTGTGGTGCAAATGCGGTTCGTACGGTTGAGCAGCGAGGCAGCAACCGACCTTTTGTGAGCGTCTGGATGGACGGATTGAAAGTTCAGGTAGCGGCCAGTGTGTGTGTCCTTACGGTACACGCTGAACGAGAGCCGTCCATCGCGTCTGGTGACAAGTACATCTAAAAAAGGGAGTCTGCTGTTGACCTCTGTCTCAACAGTGAATTGGATGGCTTTTTCTTGACTGTTTAGGTGCGCAGTGAACGAATCCAAAGCGCTGCGCCGAATCAGACAGAAACAGTCGTCCACATAGCGCAGAAAAACTTTTGGCCTAGGGCTGAAGGACGCGAGAGCACGCCTTTCCAAACATTCCATCGTAAGATTGGCAGCAGTAACAGAGACGGATGCACCCATTGCCGTACCGTGGACTTGCCTGTAGAAGACCTTGTCGAAACAGAAGTACGTGTTTCCAAGGCAAAAACAGAGGAGCCTCTTGAGGTCGGGAACGTCAATGGGCGACCTGTCTGGCAAGGTCCTGTCAGATTCCAGAGCAGAGGTGCATGCTTCCACAGCCAAGTCAGTCGGAATTGAGGTAAACAGTGATACCACGTCGAACGAAACCATCACCTCGTCGTCGTCTAGAGACACGTCACGAACTTTTTCAATAAAGTCACAGGAGTTGCTCACGTGCGTGGAGCTCTTCCCGACGAGTGGAGCCAGAAGCTGGTGCAGGTATGCGGACAATTTGTAGAGAGGGGAGCGAGTGTAGTCGACGATTGGACGTAGGGGGACGTTAGGCTTATGAACCTTTGGCAGGCCATAAAGTGCAGGTGCAGCACCGTTATGACAGAGAAGCTTGAAATACACAGACTTGCGCTCGGGAGCTACGAAGCGGAACACGTCAGCCAGGAGAGTCTGGAAGTCCCTCTGAACCTTCAAGGTCGGGTCCCGAGTGAGCCGGACGTAAGTGTCCTGGTCATTAAGCAGAGCCAACATCTTGTTTTTGTACACAGCCGTGTCAATTAGCACTGTTGCATTCCCCTTGTCGGCGGGAAGGATCACGATTGCAGTGTTCGCCTGAAGATGGTTCAGAACAAAATTACTCTTAGATTAGAAAGAAGACGATGCATTACAACTAGAACTTGAAACGCTGTGGAAAACGATGCGATGGCGGGAGCATTAGAATTCTAGTCTCGCTTTTTGGAAAATGAACTATATAAGCGTACATCTTTAACACAGGGAACCTCAGTTTCTTGATATTTTTGGAAGTCGCCGTTTCACGAGCTGCCGTAGACGATGGAGCACTGACAGGCCAAGTGATAACAAATGTGTATGTTTAGTAACAGAACAGAAAAAAAAAGAAAGCAAAATCATAAATTAATACTGTATTCATCGGATGCATAGGAGGAAAGTTAGCGTGAACTTACGATGGTGTCTTCCTGCCCACTGAAATTTTTCATTTCAGTGTATTCGCAAATATATATGTATTCTATCACTTTACGCTTCATTTTTGTAATATACCTGACGAATTAAGCGTTGCCAACGCGATATCCGACTGAGAACGTTATTCGCAATTTACGTGGACAGGTCTCAATCACAACGGTGCACTTGCGGCGAAAGTCACTATCAGGGATTCCAAATCCAGAGCACCCTAACCTTGGCGTATGTAGCTCTTATTTGGTTTCTCAAGAACCATGAAAGGGCCTTCGCTGCCTTGCACCCTGACGAGCATTGGGAACGTGACGAAGTTCCAGCAAAGTCTACACACGGACAGTTGATGGTCGTTCTGTCTTCTCAAGGTGCTCGAGAACAATTGTCTTTGCAAACTATATTTAGGACTGAGGTACAAAAACCATCAACGCTATCTTCGCAGTCACGGCCATCGCACGCAGTGCAATAAAGTCGGCCATTCTAGTTACAGTGGCATAGGCCCTTCGTGAAAACAACTTCCTAACCGCAGCCGACACAGAAGCGATGTCCCACGTCTGTGTAGCCCAGATCTTGCTCCGCGGCCCAGCTGGAGGTGGGAGGTGTAACGTGGGGTTTGGTTCGTGTGCTCTCGAATGCCTCTTACGTGGGGAATTTATATTAGCAGGAATTCGGGTACCAGATGGGCGAGACTGCCTCACAGCGCCAGTCCTAGAGGGCGAAATTGAGACGAATTCTTGATGTGATGTTGCGGAGGATTTTTCTGCGTAATCGTTTCCAGAGATCCCTCAATATGGCCAGGTACCCGTTAAGAATTTCGGGGCCACCTTTTGTTTTTTACTTGGTGGTGAATGTTCGCGAATTTTTTCGTGAAATGGCCCTAAGCCACATAAGTTGCCATTAAGTCGCAAAATCTGGCCCCTTTGCCAGGATTCTTCGTTTCGATGAGATTCAAGTGCACCACGCAGAGCCGTTTGTTCTGAAGCTTTATACGTCGTAACATGTGAAGTCTTCAACAGTAGCGTTATATAATCAGCGCATAGCCAGAGCTCCGCCAGAACTGATAGATGCAGTCGCTCCAATATCTCCCTGGTGAGACCGTTGGTTCCTCCTTGGTGTCTTAACCGCCTTCAAGTGCATCTCACAGTTGGAGCACTTAAAAAAACTATGCCCTACCATGGTCTCTACTTCAACAGCACAGTTTACTTCTTTTGAACGAAGATTACAGGCTGCACACGTGCGTATATATTGATGGCGGGGTTTAACGTTTCAATGCAACATTCAGGTTATGAGTGAAGCCGTAGAGGGAGACCCCGGAATAATTTTCACAACCGCGGGTTCTTTACCACGTGCGCATAAATCTAAGTTCAAGAGCGTTTCTGCATTTCAGCTCCATCGAATCAAACCTTCGACCTCTTCAGCAGCGTTATGCCAAATCCACTAAGCCACTGCACCTCGAGCTTTTTAAGGAAGGCGGTAACTGCATGCGCTAAGGATGGAGAATGCAAAAATATCCCAGGCATAATTTAGCGAGCCACATTCGGTCACAGATGCAGTCATGATAAACATAAAAGAGAACACCTAAATTTTTCTAACGCCCGCACGGGCTAAATATATATGCCCTCCATACATGTGTCGAATGAGAGAAAAAGTTTAACGTGAAAACTTATTTGCATGTATAACATTCCTAGACTTTTGTGCCTGTGATTCACAAGTTAGCGTCGTATTAAAAACATTTACTGTTCACTTTCACAATGATGACGACTGTACATGCTCACTCAGTAAAATCGCTCCTTTTGCTTATTAATCACCAATTTGACGGCTAATTGCACGGGCTTAGGCGCGCTGTCATCAGTGGCGTTACTGCAGTAGACTACAATGGGCATCTGCTGCGTTTACATCTACTTCAGTACAATGGGCAGTGCAAATCAGCTGTTTCGCACAGTGCATAATTCTGATTCGTTTTTAAATATTGCCATTATGGGTACCTATATTAGATTATATGAGATGTTTTGTTGACTGAAGTATCATTATATTTTTCGGATGGTAGCATTTGCATTTTTTTCTTTTTCTCTACCTTGTCAGTGCATTAGAGATTGTCATTGTCGTGTTCACCCATAGTTGCAGTGACTGATGGCGTTGACGAAGAAACGACGAACAACAACAACAACGACGACGACGACGGCGATAAAGATAACAACAAGATCGAGTAGTTACAGAACTGGGCATTCAGTTCAGTGGCTCGTAGATGATACAACCTTTGCGTGCTTGTTGTCGTGTGTGTATTGCACTTATTGATGATTTCCTTGGTTTTTTCTCTTAATCTTTCCTCTCGTAACAAATTGGGAGTTTCGGAATAGCCGCCTCTGAAGGAGCCTACTTTCACATGCTTTTAAACACACACACGCACACACGCACACGCACACACACACACGCGCGCACACACACACGCGCACACGTACACGCACACACGCACACGCACACACGCACATACAGGCACGCACGCACGCACGCACACAGAAAACTCACCTGTTACGATTATCTTGCCGGCGCTGGTGCTCAGGTGGTTTTCTCCCGTGAGCTTGTTGTGCACTTGACATCGGTAGGAGTGATGGGCATCTGTACTGCCATCTACATCCCGTACAAGAAGCTCGCCTGTTGGGAGCATCAGGTAACGGTTGTGGACACCTGCAAAGTGAGAGACGTGGATAGGATTTTTACAACTTCGTAAAAGGTATATCATAGGCGAAAAGGTAACTTGCCAAGACGAAAGCTGAATCTGTAATTAGAGTGAGATATGAAATTAGAGTGAATACTATCGGTTGTTTGCTTTGCATTTCTACATTCCTATATTCGACATTTGAGAAAAGCAAAACAAGAAAATTTCATCTCATTTTAGGGCGTGCATTTAGCCAGACAATATTGGTGCGGAGGCACTGCAACTAGCACTTAATATATAAGCGAAATACAAGCCTAAAGAACCGGTTGTCATTACATCAAACCTTTATAATAATAATAATAATAATAATAATAAAGGTTTAATGTAAGGACTGTAATAATATATGGCACGCGGGAGTGCGAAGCATAAACACACGAAGACAGTGCGTCGTGCGGTGGCGAAGAGGACAGCGACTCTTTGCAAATACCCGCAAGAGAGCCATCATCATCATCGACACCAATTTGGGAGCGTCGGTAGTGGCGTCTCAAAAAGCGTGGCGCGAGAGGGTGTGGCCCGTGGCCCCGTGGCGTTAGCAGTGCGCGAGGTTCGGCGTTCGACGGAAAAGAGCTTCCTCGCTGGGCGTCTGGCCCATAGGAGCTATCGTCGCCCGCGCTACTACTCCACACCCGAGTCAACGCTGTCGCCCGCTGAGAGGTTACCTCGCCCCGCTCTTCCGCTGGGCAACTGGCCCAGGAGGGCTGGCGGTCCTGAACCGGGGCGATCGAGCGTTCGGGTAAGCGGCCACAGGGCTACCCCGCCAGCTGTGGACGCGACCCGGTGACTGCGGCCGTGGGTTCCCGAGCGCAAACCCCGCCGGAGGAAAACTGGCCACGCGGAGGCTCCCGTATATCGACTGTTGCGCAGGACCACCTCAGCCGGCGAGGCGGTCCGACCCGGCCGGACGACACTGCAGTCCGACCCCGCTGGCCGACATCGGTTCCACGAGGTCTCCGACACGGGGACACGCGCTTCCGCCTGAATTGCAGGCCAATTATAAGTCACCGATACATAGATATAGCTACATGTCATCTATGAGGTATTTTGGGGAACTGTCACGTGTGTGTGCCGTTCTATGTGTTGTGTGCGTCAATGCAAGTCTGATGTGTGTTTGTGCTTCCGCGTACTGCTTCTCCCTTTTCCTGGAGTGATTCGGCACCCAATAACATCACAATGACACACCCCATTTATAGCTTTTCGAATAGCACTAACCACGCTCAAAGGAAGCCACGTCATGTGCACTTCTTCCTAATGTTCAATTACTATATATATATATATATATATATATATATATATATATATATATATATATGATATATCTACAGGGTGTGCGGCATGCTCGAAATGATGAGCAGAAAATTTATATATATGTACCTTAATTAGGTGCTACATAAAATTGCTAAACCCTCCTTTAGAGACGCTACGTTGAAAGCTTACAAAGTTATTTTCGCTGTTCTGAGAGAACTTTGCAGACAACTAGAATATCTACATATAAAGAAGAGTCATGTTACAGGTGATGTGATCTAAACGTTTGACACGTGTAGCGTCGAAATGTTTGGAGAAAAATTGCTTATGAGCTTTACAGTAGGCTTAAAGAACCGCGCCGAATGTTTGCCCAATGTCCGGAATGAACTGAACTAGCCGCAGAGTTGATATTTTGAGAATATACGGGGGAACTTATTCGTGATGTGTGAGAATAATTGCAAGAGCGTCAATTACAAAAACCGCATTAAGCAAGTGTTCTAAACCGTTATACGGCCGTTATCAGCTGTGTTTTCTTGCGTCGCGAGAGAGCACTACGTCACACCGTGTTTAATATCGGTGAAACTGGGGAGCACGGTCAATACAAAACGTAGTGAAACTTTAACGTCTCCGCCATAATTATGAGCTTTGCAAATATTTACGGAACCGTTGTTTGCTTTCTATTTTTGTGTGTTCAACGATGCACGTATAAGGTGTTCCCAATATTCTTGGTGAACTAAACGAAGCACTTTGTATGTATGTTGTGGAACTAGAAGAGAGGTTATAGGTGACGTGTTGGCAAAGTTCAAATTGTTTGAGCGAATTACAGCTTTTGCAGGAAGTTGCTTATTGAAGTGCTCGGGAGCTTTACAGGTGTGCTCTACGAGCGCTACGGAATTTAATTATCTGTCCCGAGACACATATTAATGCCACCAAGATAAAATTAATCAAGAATCGAGGAAGCACTATGCTAAATTCGCATTCGAAGTTTGCATGTTTGTAGATTTATCTTGGCCCGTGTAAAATATTCCTTTCACAAGTGCTCAAAAGCGTTGTAAGGGAATTGCACGGTATGTTTCCCAGAGTCCCGAGAAAACGCTACGTCACACCAAGCGTACATTTGGTTGAAATGACTTTCATATTAAGTTTTAAGGGTAATTTTTGGGATAACTTCAGCGTTTGTGGGTTAGCTACGATAGTTTGTAATCAGTGAGATCTCTATAAACGGGAGTAGCTTAAACAGAAATGCCGCTTAAACGGAACATTATCTTCATGATTGGTTGCTTTTGCATTCATACAACGTTAAGCAACATTCGTTAAACGGTGCCATCATTTTTGCGACCTCTAGATAAACAGAACTGGGAACATTACCCGAAACTATACAGACCATTTAGCAGCATCCTGATATGCATCAGAAACTATATAGGCCATTTCAGCCGCATCAAAATACGCATCAGCAACATTGCAGTACCCAATGGTTCTACACGTATTTTTTTTTTCGTTGGCTGTGATTTATTCTTCATTGTTTGTACTGAAGTCGTGCTCAAGGTTTGCTTTGGTCGGTGAGCTTCCTGAGTGTTTCCTATCGCGAGCAATGCGCTCACGCTAGAGCCAAAGCTCAAAGCTGCAATGTTTGGTGCTATAGAATTGATTTCTGCTATGCAATAAAGTAGTTGCATTCATAAACAGAAACACTATATGTGTACCCTTCAGCTTTGACTCAGTAAGTGGAACTCCTGATAAATGAAACCAATTTACCTGGTCTTTTAGGTTCCGTTTAAAGAGAGTCAACTCGAATTTGTTAACCCTCATATTGTCGTTGTATTCATGGGCTTTACGAGGCGTCCGCGGTGTCCTTAGTCAGCTTCCTTAATTTTTATTTAAATAGGGGTTGCTTATTGTGTATATGGTATGTCGTCCAAATAAGCTGCTCGTTCTTTATGTACCATATATCTTCAGTTTGCTGTGCAAAGCGTAAAAATAATTTAAACACACACACACACACACACACGCACGCACTCACACGCACATGCACAAGCACAACTCGCGACGAGTAGTGTTTTCGTGGAATAAATGTAGCATTAACCAGTTGAAAGTGCCTTAACGACACTTTACCTTGATTTATCTAAGTTTGAGCCCACAGTTCGTTTTTCCTGTCGGTCTTCATTTTGACATCTATTTAACATAGAATTGGACGTCAGAGACATGTCGCCTATATCATTACTGATGCCTTAAATTAGGTCTATATAGCAGAACAAAGAGAATCTGCGATTTCAGTGTATGAATTCACTTTCGCAACCTAACTTCGGTGTTCCAAAATCGCGTACAGCAGCAAGTTAACTTACAAGCAGGAGTCGTCTCATACTACGGAAGACAAAGACGTAAATTTTATGAATGCAGTTTGAGGCTGGGACTACCATTAGGTGAAATGAACAGTAAGAAAGAACAAGCCAATAGCGAGAGGAAAAGAACGCAGAGTACACGAAAACAAAATCACTCCACTGCGCGTTCGCTCACAAGGTCTAGCCCCGGGAGTCAACGCAGTTCCTAAGTGAGTGCCGGCTCAACGAAGCCAGCAGTTTCGGCGATTCACTAATGTTGTTTAGCTCGGGAGACGCCGAAGCAGTAAAAGCGCCCTGCACTGGAGGTTGAACGGCCGATTTTCCTCAGCGAGGGAGGCACCGAGGAAAAAAGAAAGGTGATCTGAGAGCGGTCACTTTGTCCCAACTGGGAGTCCCTTTTAGCCAACTTTGATCCGAAGGCAAGGAAGAAGTGGAACATTTCACCTCTCGGCTTGACGACTGAGTTGAGAACAACGAATGATACAAAGGAAGGCTTTCCGCACTACCAGGCAATGTCTAACACCGCTTAAAAGAAGGAACAAAATCTACCGACCTCTCGATCGCGCCGTTGCGCCAGATGAAAGCGATGCTGTGTGAGAGTGAAACTAGGGCGTACTGCTCTCCTGTGAAGTAAGAAAGCGACTGTGCCATTACTCATCAATACGGAGAGTGAAGTCGGGGCTGACAGGAGGTGTACAATTGTAATTTTTTGAACGTAAGCTATGCCGGTATTTCGACATGTCGACAGAAAGAGGTATGTAATTTCAGTGCAGATGTTGCATATTGCTCCCAAATATGGCACCTTGTTTTAGAGAGCGCTGCATTCAAATCTCTATGGAGAGTCTGAACTCAGAAACGAATTACTTTACTTTAGCAATGCAGTTCGTTTTTGCATCGTGCAATGCCTACTTAGGAAATGCTGAAGTCGATTTTACTCTGCAGTTCATCGCTAAACTTTTAACAAAAACTGAAACAATCAGTCAACGCTGAAATCCAAAAGCTCCGCTGGCCTTTGCGGAAGCTTGTTGCAAATAAGCGCTCGTCTAAATAGACCTGTTAGCATGAACCATCCGGGCACGTCACTAAATCTAAGGTTCTTCGTGACTTCACAACTCACACTTTCTCTGTGGGCTGCGATATTCAGAGTACGGTGAACACTAAGAAAGCAGCAAGGCAACGCAGTTGCTGCAAGAATCTAGTACCTTGAATAAACGAAGTTTCTGATGTGTGGGTAAGAGAGAATTTGTCACGAGGAAATTTTAGCATTTTAGCCTCCCTGCATTGCTAGATTCCTTTCATCACCTCTGCTCCACATTAAAATAAAAACGCCGTAAACAAGGACGTCTAGAATTTCTTTTTTTGCCTTTGTTGCGCTGTTGTCCCCATGTTCAAGTTGAACTGACAAGCCCAAGTTTGTACATTCGTTAGCTTTGGTTCAACCCTACAAATTAAAGCACTGAAGGTGGCGGTCTTACAGATCCCTGTGGTCTGCTTTTCGTGCCATCATGTAGTCAAAATCAGAGGGAGATGCAGTTTTTATAGATTTTAGTGATAGCTAGAGTTATTTGCCTACCCAACGGCCTTGTATGCTACCTCAGGTGTTGGGCTAAATATATGATATGTGTGGTAATTAAAGCTATAGACAAACACACAAACAGTAGATACATACATTAGCACGCACACTTGACCTACACATGAAGTCCCGTTAAATCTCATTCATGAAGTTTCATGAAGTACACCAGTTCTAACAATATTAGAAGTGCTTTGATTTATTGATGATACACGGCTTCATGAAGAAAAAAAAGACCGAGCCCAAATCTTCCTCCTGAAGAATATACTACTACAACTATCGGGTCAGTCCTGACAAAGTCCTACTTTAGGCGACCTGCTAAGCCTAGTATTTGAGCGTCTGCACTGAACTAAGGACCTGTAGGGAATACGAGTGGTTATGGACTGACTATAAACGTCGCGAAGGAGGCGACGGAGGAAGGGAGAAAGGGGGAAGGAAAGTTGATCGATCACCCCCATCCGAGCGTGAAAGGTGTGGTACCGTCTTCTTGTTTCTCACTCACTCTGCAAGCGATCAATCTCGGCTCGACCTTCTTTTTTCCAGGATACAAAACGCTTTAAAGCCACGCTCACGTGCAATATGAAAATGTTGGTGCTGACTTCCCCATTCTCCCCTGAGCGTCATATAGGGAAGTAAGAGTACGCCATTTGGGTATTGCGCGGGAATAAGAGAAGCCTGTGATATCCAACGTATCGCAGATGCTGCGCCAAATTTTATAACAAAATATTTTACTTTAGCACGAAAAACTTAGCTCGATAGGCTGGAGCAAAGTTGCAGCTGTGCATTGCTTACAAATCAAATTACTGTCTAATCGATCACTATGCTAATTAAGCCTTTGCTCAAGTAACATTGCCTTGTTTTCTGTTTTTTACAAGTGCTCTCTCCCAGGTGACCAAAAATGTTGAACAAATTTTGAGTATCCTTTATGTGTATTGGTGTTTGGGCGTTGCAGGTATGACAAGCGTTAAAATTATAAATTACGAATGTGCCACACAGGAAACGCAAGTGCCCGGTGGCCATGATATATGGGACAGCCATTTGAATGGTAGTGCGTTCATAAAGATTTAATAGCAATGTAGCAGTTTCATGCAATCCAGAAAATGTCGCTTATTTACTGGTCAGTTTGTCACTATATACGAAGTATTTTCCGTAAAATGTTCTTCAGGGAATTTGTTGAGGACGCTGCGATTGCAAATTTCTTGGAACTATGTTCCAAGAAGCAGCAGCAGCAGTTCCGCCACACAGTGCGACAACGCGGAATCATGCAATAGCGCGCGTATGCGAGTACAGCATACCGTCAGTGTGCAATTGGTTTCTCGAACCACCCGCTTGGTGCAAACCAAACGAGCAAGAGAAATGATTGGTAACTCGGCAATGTATCACAGTGAAGAACGTACTAGGAACCTGTCAGCGGCTTGAAAATAGTGAGAATCAAACTGGGAGGAAGTGCAAGTGAAATAGTGGGAATGAAAACAGCTGAAGCCTGACTGAAAACTGAAAGAACGAGAAAGAGGAAACAGCGTGCGCTGTCTAGTTCATTGCCAACGGTGCAGTACTGAGCGCCGAGAACTTCGCACTGGCACTAATGCATAGAAATCTGTGTGCATTCAGTGTTTAGACTGCACTTGCAAAGTGCTTCGTCCCCAGAAATGCAATGAGGCAAACTCTACAACCCAAGTCAACCCAGTAGAGTGGCTGAGGTTGGGAGCACTCTTCGAAATCACTGAAATTGGAAAACAACGCACCGGTGCCTAAATGGCCGTATGCCAAAAGTGTACTGCGCAACCCCGAATTCCCCAATGTTTTATTATCGCGGCAAATGACATGTCACGAAAAGAAAGCAAACAGGAAGAGAACTTGGGCTAGTTGATTCGACATACAGAATAGCACAGCAGTGCGAAAGACATGAACAAAAGGAAGAGGTGACGTACATGCAACAAAATGTCACTCAACGTCTGCGTGTGTCATAGGTCTTCCATTCGAAATGGGTTTTGCACCGCTGTACCTTTCCCGCTACCTAAATTATTTTCACTATCATACATCCTACAGATATATTATCGTCGTGATAATTCGTTTGCACGCCAAATTTGAAGACCGTTCACTCACCGGAATCTGCAAGCATGCCGATAGTGACACCGTCGTCGAGTACCCACGACGTCACCGTGACGTAGTCCCTGACGGGCGGAGGCAGGTGACAACGGAGGACAGCCGAGTTCCCGCGAACAACGTAGGCGTCGTAGACGCTGGCCATGAACTTCTCCAGCACCACTGTTTGGATGAAACGGGAATAGGGAATGGACGAAGGAATAGAACAGAAAACATTTTAAATGATAACACGCCTAGCCCTCTGCAATCCTGCGGACAGACAAAAGTCTGACCGCAAAGTTTAGGGGTACGCTTAATACTAGTCAGTGGCGAAAATAGAGGCAAGCCCAAATGGTCAAAGTAAATGAATTGCAAAAATGGCTTTATCTTTGTAATACTGTACGAATTGAAATTCAATAGAGCGAAGTGTTTTGCATAGACAATGCGCTATGAATTGCATATTTTGCAAGAACGGACCTCAACTGGCTCGGCGTCTAGTGCAATGTAACTGGCGCTGCTTAACAAATCAGCTTCAAATCAGCTTCACTTATACATACATTGCAGGTGAGTTTTCGCCGTTGCCGTCGCCGTGATGTTCGGAATGAGTCCGAGTGCGAGGAGGACGTCCGGCCAGCGTGCCGTTTGTGCGCGAGTGAAAGCGGGCGAAAGGTTGTCGAGAAATATCGTGGCGTTAGGTACATCATCTATCCTTGCGCTACTTGCGTCTCAAATGGGAAGACGCTAGATTGAGGGCATCCTAGAGGAGTAGAGCAGACGTCTCCTCCCCATGGCTAGGTATGGCTGTCCGCGCGGCTGATTGCATACGCGGCACGCGTGCCTTATGCTGATCTACGGCAAGTGCGAGGACTAAGTGGCTGGTGGCTTCATGTGCTCTCTCTTCCCGTGCATCTTGTGTTGAGTCATGTAATATGAAGTTTGGAGACGTGACACAGTTAACTTAAAAGGAAGCTTTAGCTCGGGCCCTACTCCGGTGCTGTCTATTCAAATGCATGTAAAACGCAGAAACACTTTTCTGAGATAACCGCTTGGCCGATTTTAATGAAACTTGATGAATTTGACAGAGAAAATGAAATTATAGTGACTTGTAGCAGCGAAATTTCGATTTGAAGCCTAAATTTTTAAAAGGATTTTTCAAAGATTGGTAAGGAAGCACAAAGTTCACAAATTTGGTAATGGATTGGTAATGGTAAGGATTGGTAATGGAAGCACAAAGTTCACAAATTTATAGCTCTACACCGAAAACGAAAACTGATAATTGCGTTTTCTGAAAATTGGCGATCTTTAGCAATGTTTACTGAAAACTTGGCGGCTTAAGTCGAAACTTCGCTACCAGCAGTCACTATATTTTGACGTTTTCTGTTAAACACAGCAAACCGCATCACATTAACTGCAGTGGTTGCGGAGCAAAATGATTTCTCCTTTCCCAAGTATTTACATAGGAGGCCCCGATTTAAAGCATCCTCTTAAGGCACGAAGCGTTCAGTTTCGGACAAACACGCACGATCCCCACTTCCGGCACTCCTTATCACGTCAGCGATGTGTCAATGAGTTCTCGTTGTCATTGAGTGAGATCTGTTCACGTTTTTCTGCACGCGCGCGGCAACATGCTTCTTTAGTTAGTAAGCCAACGTTTACTGCAGTTTATACGTTATATGACACTATAACATGGTCATCGAGTAATTGGTTAACACTTTTCTAACGCTATCAATGCGTCGCCTTTCGAGTGAAACTGAATTTCTTTAATGCTAAGCATTGCTTTAATTATACTAGGCACGCTCCTCCTGCACAGACGAAGGTGGACAGTGGTATCCAGGTGTCGACCCCGTTGTGGTGCAGCGTAATTGAATGAGATTGAGTCACGTCACAGTCAGCCGAAAGGGTAAAAAGTATCGCACGTTGTGCGAATCCAGTTTTGCTGCTACGCGCCCGTAAACTAACAGCAAATTGTGCCAGAACCACCTCACTCACTTCCTGGACAGCCGCACTGGTGGCATAGCTTGAGTGGCGATGGCGCTGTTGGCGTGTCGCGACGTACAGAGTGTTGAAAATCATTATAGAAGCGGCCATGTGCCCTTTCTTCAGGGATTCAGGAATTGCGCGGTAACGTTATCCATGGCACACACTAGGCGCGACTGGCAAAACAACGTATCACTGTGGACAGGAGCGCTATTTGTCACGATAAGTTCGAGCAGTGGTGGGGATAACAGAATCGCTAATGCCACACTTATAAGGAATGAACGAAAAGAATCGTCGAGATTGGGCGAGACTCTTGCCGAAATGGCCGGTGTTGTAGTCGCAGATGTACGCAACGGCCGCCTCTCCATCACTGAGCTGTACCGAGGGGCAGTCCACACTCCGGCCTACCACCATTTCCATCTCGCAATTGATTTTTTCTGTCCTCTGCATCGTTTGTGGCCGCATTACGGCGTAGCGAGAAGTGCTACTTTCTCTGCATCCCGTATCGTTGCGTGAATGGCGTGATTCGTAAGCGCAGCGCAGACGATTTCGGCTGTCATGCGAGCGTAGAAAAAGTCGCTGGTTCTCTTTGGCGCATAATCGAATGTGCGGAAGCGCCGTGAAAGACCGTAAAAGGAGGACGGAAAGCTTCGTGTTCCCATCTACCATATTTCACTGCTCCAGCAAAAGGAGGCCGACCGGAAACAGGAAATGCGCGTCACCGTTTTCTATATACTCCGGACATGTGATTCCGCTGGTGTAGATATGTAACTTATTTCCATTCATTCAGAGTATTGCACATACAACGCTACGAAGGAGAAATGCTGTTACATCCTGTTTTTTTTCTTAGTGAAAGGAATTGCAAGCCGGATTTATATGGTGCCCAATTTACTTCTTTTTTTCAAATTTTGTTTGTAAGAGAAATTTCCTCTCGTATTTTAGCAGGAGAAAAAAAAGGGAAAACAACCAAACGACCAGCGAAAGATTACTGCATGCTAAGGTTCCAACGGCTAATACAGAAACTCACCACGTGATAACATGCACGTTACCGTCATTTCGTCACAAAAATAGCACCGTTCACCATTCAAGCTTCACTCAATAAACCAATAAACTACCATCAGCAGAATGCTATGTAGGACGTAGTGAAACATGAATGTATTTGTGTGGCATTCCTCGATTCTTCCCGTATCGTTTATACGTGCCTATATCTGATACGTATTGAATATAAATAAATTATGGTTCTTCAATTTCAAACGTTTTTAGAACCAGACACTGCTAGTGCTCCGAGTGAAGCGCCAAAACATTGCTAGCATAGAGTAGCATGCCGTGAACTTGCGTTTTATTCTTTGTGCCTTGAAAGATACTAAAATTCACAGCACACATATCTAAGTTTTCGTTCAAGTGTTTCTTCTACCGACGTTAAATCATCCACGCAGAAACATTGCATAAACGCTGCGAGAACAGCGCGCCCGGGAAACGACGCCTCCAAAAAAGAACATGCTTCCACGGGGTGACTAATCCTCCCCATCGAGATATCGGAATAGGAACACACAGCCACACGAATCAAACTATTCCGTGCTGCGTGATTCCTCGCAAACTTGCGCGCCGGTAGGCGAGCGCGTTTGCCTGCATTGACAGTGAGGCATTCTTCCCTGGCACACGAGACAGGAGAACACGCGGGGACCTCACGCAATTCAATTTCGCCGTAGGCTCCTGGCACAGCAACCGTCACCGCCGCAAGCCACCACTCACTTCCTCGTTTAGCCGCGAGTACACAAAGCACAACTTTGCGAACAGCAGACCGGAAACGCGAGTGTTCGCGCTGCATAAACGGACGGTGGAATGCGCGAACAGCCTACGCCATTAAAGCGGCATTGGTGTGTCTCGGCATTCCCACAGAAGTGGACGCCGAAAAAACAAGGAAACGATGCACTTCCATTTGGCGCGTCATTCCATTGGTTGTAAGACGGCGATGCGGTACCGCATGCAAATCGCCCAACTGCGCTGCGTACGCGTTTCCGGAAGCGTTCAAGAGATGGCTGCTAGCAGTTCACGTCGATCTGCAGCACAGCAGGTTATGACGGGCGCGTAAACTATATGCACCGGCGGAAGTGTGACGAACGTCATTGAAAACGTTTTTCACATGCAGATGCAAACTGCCGCCATTGAAATCTCGCCAAAGAGAAGGATGTCAAAATTGAAAAGATATTCTCAGTTTTTTTTACCAAAGAGAACCGGTGCCGTATCGTTCAATCATTGACAGCCGACTCGCAGACACGCTTCACAATGGCCATGTTTAATGTATACCGACGATGGCGTAAAACAGGACCTGCTACTACGCGTGGGCGACAAGACTGTTGTTCTACCTCACAAACGATCAGTTGGAATTCTGCCATTCGGGTTGCGAAAATGTTGCGAGTAAACAGTTTACTTCCTACTGGGGGCATAATTAAAGTTTGCACACCTATGCCGCAAGTTTCTAACGGACGTGTTATTCCCCTTATTTCCATCCTTAGCAATCAGTCCTTCGGGTATTTGCACCAGAATTCACATAACGTACGCCGATGGTTAGCCTTTGAAGTGAAATAGGAGTCAATGTGCGTGCTCTAATATGGCCATAATCGGAATATTATATGTACATACTGAGACGTAGGGCGTTATTTGTTGCTCATTTCATTATATACATTTCTGTGAAAAAAAGAAAAGAATGTCTTCGCTATACCAGTTACTATAGTTGCAACGAAAGCCGCAATTCGCCGCGCTGTTCTTTTTCGTCGATTTCCAGATCCACACATGCATGCTCTTAGAACAACAGTTCTGGGTTACTACATTACGCCCGTTAGCGTGGAAGTCAGGTCAAGTCAGGCCTTAGTCAGGTTACTGCGTTGACGGGTATGTGGTACTCTTTATTATTTTTATTATCTTTCCTTCTTATCTATTCTCTCCCCTTGCCCCTACCTGAGGTGCAGGGCACTCAACTGAACACGTCCTTGATGAGCCTTCCTACTTTTCCCCCTTCGTTTTCTCTCTCTCTCTCTCTGTTTGGTAATTACAAAACGAAGTGATGGACACGTGATAATAGCCTTTCCGCTGAAGCAAAATACATAGACTACATGCTCACCGAGAGCTTTCAGAGCTCTGCATATGTGCTGATCGTTTTACCTACATTCGCATTAACAGCGAAGGACGGTATACAGTTCGTTGTCATAAACAGGCAAGGGCTTTGATTTTCTGTCGTGCGGCAACTTTTGTAGGAACACTCAATGATGATGTGACGGACGCTGTTTCACTCAGAAGAATTTCACAGTGGAGCTGTTAGAACCACGCTGGGTTTCTCTTGACGTTCGCAGAGTTGCTAGGTCGTTCTTTTTCATTGTAGTCCACAGCAGCGCGAAGAGCGGTGTGTTCGGAACCTGTATATGTCTTGACCTGCGAAGTCTTAAACTTGATGACTACCGATCGAAATGGTATAACAATGGCACCCGTCGAACTTTCCGAGAGCGAACTGCAACCTATTTGCACTTTGTGTTACCGTACACCTGGACGCGCACAGAGCCGTTAGTTACCCCACCGCTCTACGGTCTGCGTTTAAAACGTTTTTCTCTCTGGTGTGTCAAGCGTCATCATCACCGCCAGAGTGGCCACCAAAGGTGGGCAACTTCGCGAGGTTCCCACCTCATGAGGTCGACCTCAACCTCCCTTTGACCTCGACCTCACGAAGTTAGGAGAGATTGAGGTAGCATTGGCTACTGGTAGGAATTCTGTGAGTGAGGTCAGGAACGTTGACTTCAACCTTATGCCAGAGTTTAAGGTTCAGTGAGGTCGGATGCTATGTGAGGTCGAATTTTGAGACCAATCTTATCCTCAATTACTTACGTCCCCGTCTGCTGCTCCCGAATGAATTAATCCGCGTTACTGGTTCAACTGGCCGTGCCGATGCTGCAGCCTGGGCACCAGCTCAGCAGCCGAGCGCATGTAGTAGCTGCGTACCGTGGATACGGCAGCGTATACCAAGCCGTCATTTAGTGAACCGTCAGGGTTAACCAAGAGATAAACGCCGGGGCCGTACGTTTCAGCTTCGCTGGTTAACCATCTGTACGGAGTGCTTGGGCGGTGATTTTTTGTTAATGTCCAATATACCTATTATCTATTTCTTGCATAAGAATGAGGTTTCAAGAAAGCGTGTTATGGACTCCCTGCAATACGATGGTTATCAATGCCAGAAAATTGACCGAACCACCCGTAGAACACCCCGCTTACATTTAAATACGCACCGCTAACCGATTGTTGACAAGTCTTTAGCGATCATGAAACGCGTGGAATTCATACCAGAAGGGCGGACAAGAAATAGTGACAATGTCAAGGACAAAGTTGCAAAGAATACAAACTTACGCATTCATGTGTGACAGCGTCACCTGCCTAGAAAGTGAAACTTGATTAATTACATTATGCATGTAGCCATAAGAGCCACACGTCACGAATGACTCCGCTCAGCTCCAGTACGTTAGTCGGTTTGGCTTCAGGCTCAGAAACAAGAAATATAATGAACACCCGGCTTCCTATGCAGAGTTCTTGTTTCCTTCTGTTTTCGGTAAGGCACGGAGTTCATGGGCGAGATTTGTTCATCGACGGAAACAGACACTATCGTGTAACTAAAACAAGCTATAACATTGGTCGATACTTCGTGTATTGCCTTAAATACATAGTTTTTTTTCCTACAGAAAAAAAAAACAGGTAAACTAGATGGCGGAAGGCGTGGAGGTGAACCGGAAGACAAGTATTCAGTGTGCCACTCTGTACTGGGAAAGGTGAGAAAGAAAGGAAGTATAGGCAGAGAGAGAGAGAGAGTGAGAAAGAGAGAGAGAATGAATACAAAATGTATAACACTAAAATTTAAAAATATTAAAATAACTTTTAGGAAAAGGTTAAAAAGGAGGCGAAGGCACTAATGAAATTGTCCTGGTCAAAGGACCCTTGCTGAATGACTGACACGCCCTCGTTCTTTTATCCATGTGCGTGTTTTCTTTTTGTAAACTTGGCACAATAATTTTGAAAGTAATATAATGAAAATGAAAAGCGAACTTTGAGATTGATAAAATCAGTAAATGAAGCCGGCTATACTGCCAAACACAGGCAAGGGGACGCACACGAGACCAATAAGAGTTTATACGCACTTCGGTTGCCTTAACGTGTTTTCCTGCGTATATTTCTTTTATGAAGTCAACATTTATTTTCCAACAACGACGACCTGATCTTTTATGATTGGCTTCATGTTTGGTTAATGTGCATTTAACAACAAATGCCTCCATCACGCCCAGCAATATTAACATTGAACCCTTGCATTGAAAAGTGATCGTGAGACTATTCATACCAAGATACGGCGACGAATGCTTGACGATAGCGGAATTTGATAAACTGTGGTGCAACCAATGTTCGAAAGTAACCACTGGCAGTGAAAACGTGATTCTTCCCTTGTCAACAACAACGTTGAAAATGCGTAACCAAATGAGCGAGAGCGCGCACCATGGCAGACGATTCTCTCATCTAGCGTCACTGGAACGCGGTCCGCACCGTCAGGATCGGTAGAACACGTGACTGATTGTTTACCTACGTCATAGGATGCCTTAGATGACATGTTTCGCGGCTTGAACCTTCAAATGAACAAACTTATTTCTGAAGTATTAATTTGCCATATCATGACTAAGCCACGTGTATCAGAGACATTAGGCTGTGCTTACGTATTTATTTCAAAGTACCTTAGAGGCTCCAAGGAGAGCATTGAGCAAGGAGGGCGTCGTTGAACAAATGACAGCAGAAATCCTATACATGAGAGATAAAAATGTGAGAGCTAAAAATGTTTACGATGACAACGTGCTTACAAAACAGTGTTTCAAATAAAAACAGTAAAACAGTATACAGAGTTGTCGGGAAAGGAATGAAAAGTACTGTTCACGGTAACATAAAAAGCGGCGTATTGCTTGCGCAAAATAACGCACATAGCGCGAGCACATCAAACAAATAACAAAATTGAAACACCAAATTGAAAAAGAAAAATGGGAAAGACTAAGTATGCTCAGAGAAAGAGACAATTGAACCCGGCGTACAGAACGGCGCATTAAAAGAAAGAAAGAGAGACATGGCACGTATATGACATGAGATATGTACATATGAACCTATTTGTTATGATGAAAGCTATGGGTTCAGTAGTTGTCTGAATTTATATTTGATCATTTGCGTGACAGTGCTGTTAGGAAGCGAATTTCTTAACCGAATTGCTCGCGGTAGAGCCGAGAAGGTAAATGCGTTAGCGTTCCCGTAAATGCGAATGAGGCTTACATCATTACAAAGTCCTCGTGATGTGTAAGACGCGCGTTCCAGTGGCAAGTTTGTTGGCTTCATTCGGTGAACATATCTATGAAGCAAGGACAGGAGTGCTATGTCACGCTGGCTACTTAGTTATTATGTCATGTCATGTTATGTCCAGTTAACAGAGTCGACATTGAATACCCTACCACGAAGTAAAAAGATGATGCTGAGGTGGAGGACCCGACCTAGACCAGAGCGAAAAAGTTTGAGGTCAGGTTCAAGTGAGGTCTACGGCGGCCACTGAAAGTTGAAGCGAGGTTTATTGGGTGTACGTCAATCTCATTGGACGAGGTTGAGGTTGAGTGACGTCATCAAATCTTTTTTGAGGTTTGCCGACGTTTCCGGGCCACATACAGCGTTCGCGGGCTCTCCATTGACAGTCAAGTCGTTGCGTCAAAAAGAAAGGGAAGAACACACACACAGACATTGCGGGGTATAACTCGCCAAGCTTCATGTACGCGACTTATGTGGCTAAACTTTGTGTTGCTGTGTGTCTGAGTTAGTGAGTTCTAGTGTGGCATTAGTGTACTTATGTGATTGGACTTTGCGTTATTGGGGTTTGGAGTTGACTTTTAGTTTTAATGCTTTCAAGTTAGTTATTTTTTTCATATCTCTATGCGTATAAAGCAGTAGCCGGTGCCAATAAAGGGTGACGACATCTGCTAAGCACTATATATTTAAAGACACAAAGGCCGCAGCATAAGTGATTGTGGCAGTACACATTAGTCCATTGTGTCACGGCGAAATTCTCTTAAATGGGCGCCGACCAGAAAGCAAAAAGTAAAGAGCAAAGCAGAATAAAGAAGCGTGTTACACTATTGCTTCTACGCCCTATGAGGAGTAAGAAACATTGTATCGATTTTTTTTCAAGTTTCCACTCGATATCTGAGGCATACGCTGTTTCCGAGTCGCTCTCGATTAATTTTATTGTGCTTCTGCTCTGAAGATAACTTAGGTCAGCGAACGCATTACGTTGAGCGCAAGAGGATTGTTTAAGCGACCAAATATACGAGTTCCGTTTTGGTTAACCATTATGTTAAGATTCATGAAAAGCGAAATTCACATTTGGGAATATCATACATATAAGACACTTCTCGTATAGCGGCGTTCTATTGTCATTTAAGCGAGGGTACCTACTGCCTCAAATACAAAAATGATAATGGACTGTTAGAGCCTTTACACTCGCAGTGCAGCTGGCATCATCACAAGCATCATCTTTCATCGCAAGTGTCAGGTACTCTTGAGCTAGTACTTGCATTAGACTCAATTCTGAAAACGTACATGCACACAAAAACACAAAAAACACGTCGCCACCATCCCGTTAATTACTTCGTGTCATGCTTCGAAAACTCACAGGCATGGATTTCGGACTAACTGCTAAATTTAAACGTAGCTCACAAAAAAAAAAAAAAAAAACCTCTTCGAACAGCATATCAAACTTTGAGGCTTAACTCCCCTTGACAAGAAAGCAAATTCTTTTCTTGTCAGAGGTGGCTTGTTAGAAAAAAAAAAGGAAAACGCGGAACGGGAAACCCAGATCACTGAGAAGCCACAACTTTGGAGCCTCTGACGAGCATAGAAAAGACAGATGCTCTTCTGCACAGTCTTGCCTTGAGCCCATATTAGCACACTGTTCACTATTATTACGTGCTTTTCGGAGATATTTCTCCTTTCGATTTCGTCGCGTCATCTAGTAACGAAAGTGATGTAGTTTGCAGAAAAGGCATCGCATGTGACTCAAACAGACAGACGCTTCCTTCGTGTCGGCGTAGGGATCTTGAAAGAACACAACCACAAAAATTGCAGAGTCTAACAAATCGAAATATAGAGTACTGCGTAAGCTTGGACCTGTAGTCATGAGGAAACAAAGCTCACCTCCAGCAACTCACCTCAAGCCTTCTGCAGTGAGCTCACGTGACACTTCTCGTATAGCGGCGTTCTATTGTCACGTGGACGGCAGCTTTAGTTACCACTTAGTCCGTATATTCTTTTACGACCAATAAAGCAGAAATTAAGCGTGATATTTTCACACCAGCGGCATAACGTTCGCATAGAGGCATAAGAATTCAGTGGATTGCCATATTTATAGATATACTTAGTATAGTGCGAATATGACCTAAAAACACACGCAAGGATAAAACATTCTGGGAACAGCTTAATCTGGTCAGGAGAGCGCCCCAGTCAGCTGCGGCTCGAGGGGTCCTGGATTGAGGCTTCCCGACGGAAAACGCCCCGGTACAATTTTGTACAACCATAAAGTTTCTATCTATATCTCATACTTTTGAAGCACAGTCCCACCGGATTGGTTCATAAGTCTTATCCCAAATAAAAATGGATGCTCAGCTCATCATCATGCATCATGAGTCAACGCTCGTGATGTGCAGGAAAAAAAAAACGGCGTAAAAGTGACGAAGATAAACACAAGAGAACATGAGCTTTCGATAAAAATAGTTGTATTGTGCACTTGTCTGTGCATTGTCGCGCCTGCATCTGCGCTCCGCGACTTTGGAACGTCATGGTTCTTGGCCGAAGAAAAAAATTCTATTGCCGTAGAGCATCTGAAAGGCTTTTATATCACCCGTAACGATAGCGCCCGTTTGACTGATACATCAATTTCTTCGTTGGATAGTGAGGAGAGGTTCTTTCGCGGCAGACTGCAGTAAGGCCATCATCTTGTAAATACGCATTTCAGCATTATTGATATCATTACTTCGTACTGAACTTGAGCTGCCTCATTCGCAAGTGGGGTAACGTGCTTAAATTTGCGACTTTGAAATAAAATTATTTTACCATGTGCGCCAGCTCCTGTCTCTACCTTCTCGTCTTCGTCTTCATTGCGCAGTATCTTTTTCCTAAGCATATCTCCCGGAATTCACAAAAAGAAAACTACCCTGGCAGAAAGTATCAATCACGTGACATGTGCACAGGGATATGTACTATTGAATATTATTGGGTTGGTGTGATGTATAACAGACTAAGCATTAATAAAAACAAAAATTGAGTTGACAACACTCTTCGCAATCCTTCCTAATCCTGTCAACGTTGAAAGATTGTTTTCGATTGTCGAGCGCCTGATTTTAGTAGAAGGACAGCAGCTAGGCAATTTCAGGCGGCCTCCCACAATCTGTCAGTCCCGCTTAGGCATCGGTGACAGGCTCTGCAAACGCGCAGTGTCAGACCCATGTTTGAGAATGCCTCAGTAGAAAACGTAACAATTTTTTTTTTCAAGAGGCGTACCATGCTTGCCGCAATCACCGCCGCTGTAACAAGCTCAATTTACCAAGGCCAACAGATACAAATGTTTCAGGGAAGACGACTTGAAAGTAATGCTGTCGTTACGGGCCTTATTCCCTGTCAAACGTGGATGGCATTCTGCCACTCACTTTATATGAGCGTACTAAATTTCTTCGGCGTGGAGATGTGACTAAGCTTCCGTTCTTGTTTTTTTTGTTGCAATTTGGATCTAGTTAGCTTCATCGGCGCTTTTTGCTTTCCTTATACTTGTCGATTGACGTGTCAATAAAAATTCGCTGATTCAATTTGTTTCGTACCAGTTTTCTGTTGGTTAAAAAAGCGCCTTGAGCTGCACAATTTTACAATGTTCCGTATCATAGAACGCATAAGAAGTTTGTACAGTAATCGTCGCTTTTAGCCTTTAAACACGCTTATGGAACCACAAAAATTAATCACTGCAAGAATAAAACTGCAAAACACACTTGAACAAGTTTTATCGTTGTCATAGTTCCATCGCGATGTTTGCACCTCCCGTCGCGTTATTGTAAGTACGAAATAGTACTCTACAATACTTTGCGGAAAGCTCTTGGGAGCACCCTATAATTTTTGCCTATGACGTAGGGGCCGGCTAGGACTCCTTCCGAAGAAACCTTTGGCCATGGGCAGCAAGAACCTTCCTATTTTTTATGAGCTTGCAATTCTTGAATGAGGCTCGCTTTCGAGCGAATAATTTACATTTGAGTGGGACATGTTAGTGCAATAAGAAACTTGTGTAGAAACCATCGACGATTATTTTCAATGTAATCGAACAGCCCCAAAGAACGAGTGAACGAGCAAACGAGCGTGATGGAGAGAGCGTTCTCCTTCCAAAGTCCGACCACCCACCACCAACAGGTCATGAAAACGGCCGAAAGAGCTAAAAAAAAAGTGTACACTCTAAAGGAATTGGATGCGTAAGAAAGGACAGGGGGAGCGTTATAGCGTTATACCTCAACTTTTCTGTTTGAAGGCTGAGTTATAACACGCAACGGCATCGGCACAGGAGTACGCACTCATCAGACAAACACCCAACACTGCAATGAGTGAATAATTAGAAATAACTGCGAAAAAGATCGTTAGGCGCTTACGCAATAGAACCCGTGCCTCTTTTCAGTATGCACCCTCCGTGGTTGCTCAGTGGCTATGGTGTTGGGCTGCTTAGCACGACGTCGCGGGATCGAATCCCGGCCATGGCGGCCGCATTTCGATGGGGGCGAAATGCGAAAGCACCCGTGTGCTTAGATTTAGGTGCACGTTAAAGAACCCCAGGTGGTCTAAATTTGTGGAGTCCTCCTTTACGGCGTGCCTCATAATCAGAAAGGGGTTTTGGCACGTAAAACCCCATAATTTAATTTTAATTTTTTTTCAGTATGCACAATATCGTCAATGAATACATCGTCAACGAGTCATAAGCTATTCCCCAGCACTTTTATCGGCAGTTTACGTGCGAGCGCTTTAATTCGCGCACCCGCTAGAATGCGGGGTCCATAGGCACCAACTGAAACCCCGACGTCGAGCTGAGCCACAGAGTGAGCGTCATGGCCATTGAGCCACCAAACCGTGTCACCTAGTCGCTCGTTGTACGACTGAAATGAGATTACTTTATGCGAAGGCTGCACCTCTCTCGTTCACTGCCACACAACTCTCGCGACAGCCGTTAGACGTGGCGAAGGGAGCGGGGACAAGGCCTGTACGCTGGTGCGGCTTCTGACGTAAAGCTCATTGATCCGTTTGCTCGTTGCGATCCGCCCGGCTCGCTGCATGCGGGTGCGCATCGCTGAAAGTACCGGCCCTTTCATCCCATGACAGCTAGCGATTATATGCCCTGTTACATCTGCAGAGCGATTTGCCGTGTGCTGCTCTTTGATGATAGAGATTAACGCGGCAGCCACGGCACACTGCGATTGGGCAGGTGTTTCAACTTGCGCTTTTATTCACAAAGCGTATTTTGGCAGTGAGTATAGCTCTTGTACAGCTCGAGCTTTCATGTTCCAAACGGTGATGTTGTTCTTTTCCCTTTAAGTTCGACGAGCTTACTGTTCATATTTTAGCTTTATATGTGCAGTGACCAAATTTGGCATTACAGAGAAAGCCAGAATGTGGGAAGCAACTATCTGTTCGGAAGAAATACTACTGCTTAGAAGTAACCAATAAAAGTATATAAACCATTTTGGCGAAGTACCGTCTTACAATAGAAGGATCGACATTCGGCCGAGTTGGTACTGGTTGAACATCTTGAACGTGTTTCTGCTTTCTGTCTTCGCCGTCTTCCGACGAGATGTTCAACCGTCAGACAAGGTAACGTCGTGCAAAAATTTTAAATATCCTTACGTTTATTATCTTTAGTATTCCATGTACAACTGACGCGCTATGTTAGTCGAGAAGTTATATCAATCAATCGGACCCCTCGGCAATCGGGCCCCTCAGTTAACCCCCTTTATTCTCGTCGAGAAGTTATAGGAATACAAGACTGCATATCAGACGATTAGCAACCCTTATAATTTTTTTTAATTAGGCAGGTTCCACATTGCCATTACAGTAATTTGCAATATTGAAACTATCTTTAGGTCACAACGCAAATTTTTCTTCATAAATGTGCTTCCCGTCCCCCGATAACTTGCGCAAGGCTGGCTATTCTTTTTATTTTTGGTTGCAATCAACAGCGTTCCCGAAAGCAAATTGTTTTTCATTTCAGTGTAAAGGTGGCATGGTGGTTGGTGGCTATGTTTCGTATATAGCTAAGCGAAAGCATCTTTATCTGAATAACCAGTTATACAGGTCACAAGACATTACAATAGAATAAATGCAGTACAATTGGGTAACTCTTTCCTCCTGCATGTTCAAGGATAAGCCGAATTCCACGATAAGATACTAAAGCCTGATCTCTTCATCATTGCGCTTGTTAAATCACCGCAACGCCTATAAGGATCACACGGCTTCATGCAACACCGCAGGGAACAGCATATGCCAACTAGGCGTATAATTCAGCACCCATTAAATATTACGTAATAAAGGTCCCGTCAAGACGATTTCAAGAAACAAATGACGTTTCAAACAAAAAAAAAGTAGAAAAGCTCGGGAACAACTAAAGGAACGACGCAAATAAAATAAGCATAGAAGTCCAATGCGAGCGACGTGTGCTTTTTTTGACGTCTGAATTTTACCAGGGAAAGTTTGTTGCTGAAAGAGAAATTGCTGAACTTATAATTTAAGAACATTTCAAAACTACAATGACCTACACGGTAAAGATATGCCAGCGGGAGCCGTACAAGAAAAAAAGAAAAGGAAAGGTGAGCAAATGTTCCCGAAAGATGAAGCTTCACAACTGATTCAACGCCGAACAATATCGAACTGGAAACAAAAGTAGGAGGAAATCTATTTCGCCAAGTTTCCCACGTGGACACGAAGACAAATGATCGCGAGGCGGATCCAACTAAATCCTGCGCCGTCAATGCGCATGCCACAAATCTTCTCGGGCCTCTGTTTCCAATGACGCTGATCGTGGCGCATCCCGACAACTCGCAGAGCTGGCGAGCGTGAGACCTCCGCCAGCTGTTCGCGGCTTTTCGCGGAGAAATGTTGGAGCGTCATTGTATATAAGCTGCAGCTGCGATAACGAACAGAACTCCAAATGATGCTCGAGCCGATGAGATTAGAAAACGTGCGCTCTCCTAAATGACGAAAGCTTTCGTGCTCTGCCCACGCGGCTGGCATTGTTACTGAGCAAGGCGAATTTCATACAAAAAGGTACGAAATAAAATTCCAAAGTATCGTGTTCCTCTTGCCGTGTAGTGCACTGAGAAATCAATTTGAAACTGTTAGCTTCCGGCTTAACTAAGCTGAGTAAAGTTTTCCCACTCGGTATATTTTTCGTCAAGTGGTATGAAAGATACGTAAATTAAATTCGGGCTTTGTTTCCTCCAACTGCCATTTGTTCGAATTCATCGAGCGTGATCTCACTTTCATATCCCTGAAGAGAGTGCAATGCAGAATTCACAAACACGGCTTGCCGACGATTTGCTAGCACTGTCGTTATGCCGGCTCTAGACACTTCAGACCACCTCGATACTGAGGGAACTTCAGCACCTGGATGCCGAAATGAGTGGGATTTCGGTGCGTAGCTGCATCCTTTTCAGCCATTAATTTTCCGATCAACATAATGTCCTCTTCGTTGGCCCTTCCGGTAAAAGAAGCACGCACTAAGGTCTGAAGGGTGAGCCGCTCGTTAACCATTATTTACGGACGTAAGCGTGGAGCACGGACAGCAGCCATTACTCGGAATTGCTTCCTCGCTGACAACTGGCAGGCCGGGACTGATGTCGACATCGCAGTCCCAGTCATTCAGGGAACATAGCGAGGCCATGTAGCCACTGAAGGACGGCAGCGCTAGTGTACTTCAAGACTACCTGATTTTGTTCGCTCGTATGTGCTACACTTGTTTATGGCGCAAACATTACAGTGATGTTCAGAGGAGCAATTAGGTTTACGGAGGTGATGCTGTTGGTAGAAGTGATAACAGCCGATGGCGAAACAACAAAAACAAAATTAACATCCCCAATTAACATCAACGTTTTCCAGCCATCAACAATTACCATAATTAATATAACCACATATTACTACTTTATACTCGCACTCTGAAGCAACAGGTATAATGGCAAGGCTTTTTTTTTTTCATCGAAGGCAACGCTGGCCAACGCTCCGTCTCAACCATGTACTTACAGTAGGCTTCTTACTTCATTCTTATTTTTTTTTATTCACGTTCGCAGTTATTCATCTTTCCTCTCTGCACACAGATTACACTCCGGTCACACTCAATCACATTCTACCCAGAACTGGCTTAGCGAGAATTTCCCAAGTGAGTGAATTTCATCAGACTTATCGCGACTAATGCCTACAACAAAAATAAGACAGCAACGGTTAGTATAACCGGCGAGCCTATTGTTGCTTGTCGCTCAGTGAGTGAATCGCGCTACCATCATCAGTACATGTCATCGCGCATCAGCATTTCCGAAAATGCTGGCGCCGGCCTTGATGTACGTCCCTGAATGGTCACTTGATACCCACAGCTGAGTCGCGTGCTTTGCTCGTCGTCGATCGTATTTCTTGTCGCTCCGCAATCTTCATCTTTATTGCTCCAGCGTCGTAGGCGTCGTCGTCGAGGGTCGCTGTTGCATTCATGGAGAGTGCTCCCGCTGCAAAGCGGATGCGTAGTCAGCGCAATAACCAGAAGCTCTCCTCCCGCACGCATCCTTTCCGCTGCGGTCGTACGGGTTCCTGTTTTTAGCAGAATTGGCAGTGTGCATTTTCGTACGTTCAGATTCTGATGGGATGATATGGAGACACCGGCAGGGCCTGAATAATTTTGCCGCTACTTTTTTTCTCCTATAATGACCGCCATGTCATTAGGCTGCGCCAAATGTGCTTCTTCAGCTACAGCAGCGGTGAAATCTACAGCTGCAAAATAATATTTCGCATAGCCCAGACCAAATGTCTGGAGCATTTTACGTCAACCTAATACAGAACGGGCGGATATTTCACACTTTTGCTTTTTACACGTGAATTTCTGCAAAATGTGTTATTTTTCTCCATCTGTGTATTTTTTTACTAAAATTGTTTGCACATTTACAGCCCAATGTTCTCTATAACAGGACATATATAATGTTTCACCCGTTAGAAGTGTTCCTCTTTTACTTTTGCGCCATTTTCTGTCATGCTCACATAAGTTCGGGGTGAAAGGAATTGGTTGGAAGCAGTGGACTGCCCTTCCTTTTTTATGCGATGTGCTGTTACTGTATTGTGACAACTCACTATATCCAATGTAACGCTCTTCAGGCTCACGAAAGAAATACATGTTCGGCAATGTTGTTGCAGTATTTGTCTATCTTTACCACTGTCTGTCAGTGAGACAGAGAAAGAGAGTAAATGATATATGAAAGACGGAGAGGTAAGCCAGGACTGAGCCCCGCAGTCTAACCTGCGCTGAGGGAAAGTAAAATGACAGGGAAATATTTAGGGGAGAAAGCCAAGAGTTGGTGTACACTGGAGTCGTCGCCTTAACAGAATTTACGGCACTGCGTCAGAGAAGATCGCTAGGTCCGGATGGCCTCAAAAATTGTAGTGGTTCTCTTGTGGCCTCGACGAGATGTGATATGCGAGACCATGGTCCCTGTATATCATACAGTGGGAAATGTCTTCCATATAGGTGGTTTAAAGCGGTGCGAAGGGCAAGTCTTTCAACTTCAAAGGAAGATCAGTAGCGTAAAAGGTGTTTTGCGTGTGTTTCAGTGCGTATGTGAGTGTGTGTGTGTTTTTTTTTCCGGAATCATAGATGGTGCAATAGGCGCTTTTCGTCATACTCATCAAGGATATGTAAGAATTGGTGAATGGAACACTCACAAAAGAGTGACAGAGTATATGCTTTCTTGATTTCGAGAGAGACCAGGTAACAGGCTTAGTTGCTAAGAAGGGCCGAGTGATCGCAAACGATGGTGTGGGAAACATTGTGAGTGCCACTTCTGCAGAGTCAGCCATAGCGCGTGTTAACCCGCGTACGTTCTGCGCTGCGTCAGGTTTTGATAAAAGTGTAGCAACAAAAGATGCACATTCATAAGCTCCTTTCTCGGCAAGGTCTTACTCGAATGCCACGCAAGTGTGATCTGGAGCTGCGCAGTCACGTGAAGAACACATGAATAAAAACGCCTAGTAACAATGAATGTTTATTTCACAAAGAAAACGTACTATCATACTGTCTTAAAATGTGCATGAATATTTGAGGCCTGTGCAGGTCAGTCCTTTCGCGCACGCATTCCCCAAAGAAAATCTAACGCGAAAACCCAAAGAACGGGAAAATGCTGGCGATTATAATGTCGGGGTCTAAAATGTTAGAGAAAAGCGCAGAAAATGGCAAAATCAGTATTGTCCGTTTTCTTCAGCTTGCAAAGAAAAATTGCTGACTGTAGAGACGGCAAGAAGTTGTCAACATAGGCTCTCGCGATATAAGTTTCTCGCGATCTGCGCCGCATAAGTGATGTAAGTATAGTTTTTGCGTTTAAGTATAAGTTTTTTTGTTTGGGTGAGTGAATGCGCGAACATTATTTGGCTGGAGGTGATAACATCGGTATTCTTGTGCAAGCGGACACGAATAAAAACATCTGAGGGTAAATAACACTATGCCCAACAATATTATATTTACATCGGGACGTTACCGTGCCCGAGTTTAAGGCATATCAAATTATTAGCACATAATATCAGGAAGAACACTAGTATATCCACGAATGTCCGTTTCTGCAATGACAGCGCACAAATCCGTCATGTGACTGTGAAAGAATTGTTTGTATTTTTTGCTTTCGTTCACTCCCCAAATAGAAGCGAGATAAGTAAGAAGGAAGTCAGTGGCGATTTAGCGGTAATAATAATAACAAATGCGAGAGAAATGCGGGGGCATTACGTCGCACCTCCTTGAGGTCCCGAATTCGCGATTGCAACCACGACGTTTACCACATTGCAAATTGCAAAGTGTTCCTCGGCACACGTTCTTGATATATATATATATATATATATACATATATATATATATATATATATATATATATATATATATATATATATATATATATATACACATATGGCTCTCTACAATGTGCCCAGCTTCGCACACTTCACACACAGACTTCTTTTCTATTTGACAATCCTAATGCCGCCAAGTTTAAGAATCCGCACATATCAGATGCAATGTTGGAATCTAAGCGTCGTGAAGGCTTGAGTTAGCAAGGTAGCAGTAGTACCAGATAGTTTCATCAGTTTCGTCACCTGTAGCAGCTGTCTGCGTCAGGAGGACGACGACTGTGTATGATGCTTATCGGGAGAAAGGGGTTGATGCGGCCTGTGTGTACAGAGAAGCACGACACATGTCTTGGTACATTCAGGGCTTCATACGTTTATGCCACAGTGGCAAATTTATTCTAGTGGAGTGGCGAAGAACGGGGTGCAAACCCAATGGCCTATGTCCAGTTGCACATGCGCAGTTCCGAAGTTCTCTATTCGCGCATATAAACAATGGCCCAAGCTGTCTACTCGGCAAGCTCATAACTAGCGCGCCAAGTTGTCTGTACTGAGTGTCCCACGTCATTTGTTTCAAAATTAAAAAATACGCAAGTGGCACATAACTGGAAATAACCAAGATAATGTTGTTTGCCGTTGCTTGGAGTAAGTCGGACTGTTCTTTTTAAATATTTAGCCTAATCACACAATTAGTTGTTATTAATAATTCAACTTCTTTAAACTTAATAGTCAGAGGAAAAGTGTAAATGAGAAAATTGCGGAGCATCCTGAAAAATTTGCGATCCATGCAGCTCTCTGTTCCTTAATACTTACTACATAAAAGCTTCTTCGAAGCCTGTTAGAAAACCCGAGAAAGCTCGCGCTCCTGGTGGCGCACATGGTATATCTACAGAGATATACACGGTGAGAAAACGACGACGAATGCCAAACCCCTGGTAAGAGGAAAAGAACCATTTGCTTTAAAGACACATTCTTAAGCATACAAATTGAAGAAGGAAGAAAACATAGATCCTGTTTGCATTCGTTAACTTTAGTTCAGTTTACCAGATGAGAAAACAATTTATGAGGTTCAACTATAAAGCCTGTATTGTCGTCTCACTTGCCGAAACTCTGGGCTTGCTGTCATGTGCACTCACCTCCTCGGACGTGTGCGAGGCGACTCTTGACGAGACCAAATGCGTTCGAAGCCACGCAGCGGTAGGTTGAAGAGTGCACTTCCGGTCTGAAGTGGGAGGCGCCAAACGCAGGAAGCACGAGAGAGCCGTCCGACCGAATTTCTCGTAGCCCAGGAACCTGGATGAGAAGGCACCACCATTGTCAGACTCTGGATTCCACCTGTTGAACCTTACACGTCTTGCTTAAAGCTCCGTAATTTTCGCGCAGTCACTACGCCCCCATCTCCTGTCGCAGCAATGCTGCTGCAAAAGACGTACCTTACATGAAACACAGAGCCTAACTTAAGTGTTAGGGTTTATTTTTTTCCTGCTGATTTTCATAGTTTGAAGCAAATTATGGATGCCATACACGTGCAGCAAGTTGAGTGGTGTTGCATTTGCGCTTTTACATGTATTCGAAGTTTATGAGCTACTCATCATCATCAGCTGCAGGGGAATCGAATAGACGATGCAGATGTGAAAGATCAAGCAGAACTTTGAATTGGGCGAGTTTGTTTTTGGTATCGGCTCTAAGCCGGCGCTCGTCCTATGTACTAAAGTATAGTTGTCTGGTAGGTACGATATGATTTTTAGGGCTTCCTCAATGACAAATTTCAGTTGAAATGAGATATGGCTCTCTGTGCACACATAAAGGCAAGGTTGCTGCAATGAAATTTAAGTTATAAGTGTTCGTCTCGTGTGCTTCGTGCTGTTTGTCCCTATAATTTATGCGCTGTATTCTGTCACCAGTGATAGAGATTGTGACGAAGCTGCGATAGTGCTATTGCTATAAGCAGTATAGATTCAAATGGAGCAGATGTACGTCATGGCAGAGAACATTGTGATCCTGAGCCAGATGGAGCTTTTGGGGTGCTCTCACGCTTTTCCCTCACCGATTTCGCTGAGCTCCCGTCCTCTTTCTCCCATCGAATGCTGGGATGCGGTTGTCCCTGAGCCGAGCAGGGAAGCACGGCACCCGTCTCGCTCGAGAACTCGACCGTTGTCGGTGGCTCCAGGACAATGGTTGGCCCACGGCCGCCACTTGTGTGCAGAATTGATGACGATGCTGCGAGAACAAGGACGGGTGAGGGAGAAACAGAATTCATTATCAATAAGAGCTCCTTCGCAGCCTGTACAAAGATGTGCTTACGCACATTTTAAGGCTTCCAGCGAAAACATCAAGCGTATATTGCTGTTTTTGTTAGAAGTTGCGTGACAGACTTTATACGTGTCGAAAGAATAAACAGTTATTGATGACGTATTCTCAGTACAGGCTGAACTTCTGCTGACAATACAGAACGCTCCGTGTGAGCTGCACTGGCTGGGCATAAAAGAAACTGATCTTCCCTCATGTCACCAATAGCAGCTTTCGCAATATTAGGAAGCCCCTCTTGGAAAAGGAAACAGCATTACAGCTGGAACGCCCCCTTACTTGTGCAACCGGCGACCACGGCTCAATAGCTGTACCATTCTATGCTGAGGAGGAGGTCGCGAGTTCTATTCCGATCCACGCAAGGAGAATCTCGACGGGGGTGGAGTGCGAATATTGCTCGATTATCGCATATCACATGTGCGTTGAAGTAACAGCATGCACTGAAAATTAATTATAACCCCTCCACTAAGTTGTTTGCTATAGCCGAGGGGTCTCTTTTGCACGTTACAATCAAGCAATATACAGAGTGTCCCAATAATCATGCACGAAGATTTAAATATACGCAAATACCACGTAGCTGGACCGGACCAAGGTAATGGTCCGGTCCAGTTGATGTTGTTTGCCGTCGTTTGGAGATATTCAGATATTTTTTTGTATGCCGCCTGATTACCATAATTAGTCTTAATTAAATAATAAGCTTCTGAAGTAATATAATTAGATGAGAAGTGTCACCCAGGGAATTGTGGAGCAACATTAAAAATTCTCGATACAGCTTTCTGTTGCTCAATACGTGCTGCATGAAAGCGTTTTTTTCCGAACGTGCAAGAGATCCGCAAATACACGCAAAATTACCGCGCGACTGGCCGCTCTAGGCACCTTGCAGGTATTCACGTTCTTTTTTCACTCTCGGAAAAACACTTTTCTGTAGCACGCCTTGAGCAACAAAGAGCTGTACCGGGAGCTTTTCATGTTCCTCTACAATTTTCTGATTGACACTTTTCATCTAATTATAACACTTGAGAAGTTGGTGATATGATTAAGACTAATTATGGAATTAGGTGGTATACAAAAAAATTATCTGAGTATCTGAAAGCGTCCCAAAACATTACCTAGGGCCTGTCCAGCGACGTAGCAACTGCATATGTTTAAATATTGTCCGTGATATTCGGCATAACAGCTGTGTCTTACGAGTACTCACCTACGGGCAGAAACCTGGAGGTTTACAAAAAGGGTTCTACTTAAATTGAGGATGACGCAACGAGCTATGGAAAGAAGAATGATGGGTGTAACGTTAAGGAATAAGAAAATAGCAGATTGGGTTAGGGAACAAACGCGAGTTAATGACATCTTAGTTGCAATGAAGAAAAAGAAATGGGCATGGGCAGGTCATGAATGAGGAGGGAAGATAACTGATTGTTATTAAGAGTTGCGAACTGGATTCCAAGAGAAGGGAAGCGTAACAGGGGGTGGCAGAAAGTTAGGTGGGAGGATGAGATTTAGAAGTTTGCATGGAAAACATCGGCACAATTAGTACATGACCGGGGTAGTTGAAGTATGGGGGAAGCCTTTGTTCTGCAGTGGGCGTAGCCAGGCTGATGATGATGATAAATGATGATGATAATGAGGATGATGTAAAATGAACATTGGGACGCAAATAGGAAATTCAGTGCAAAAATACTAATAGGGAGAGCTTTGAAAGCGGAAATATCGCAACAAAGGGCGATAGAACGTTTTATGCTACAGAAACAAAGTAGGAGGTAGGTTAGGAACGACTGTTTTGACAGGACGCTGAATGAATGAAGATACTTAGCAATAAGAAAAACAGCAAGAAATCTTGTTTTTCAATAATAAATATTAAAAGTTGAGTCTTCTAAGTTCTTTTTTGTATTGAGATGTACGAAATGCACTACCACTCAAAAGTTTAGTGAGGGATTTGTGATCGCTGTACATAGCGAAAAATGAAGCGAAGAGCTATTCTGTCCTACTGACTGAAATAAATCATGTATTTTAAATGCATCTACTGAGTTTGGCTTGTGAACATGCCTCCTTATTAGGTGGTTGCCTCGAGCAGCCCAATTTTCCATAGGGCAGGTGGGAGTGTAGTTCATAAAAAAAAAAAAAAACGAAATGGTCACAGTCATATACCTCCCCATATGTAATAAAGACCCCCACGCTTTCAACAGTAGAACTGTAGAGGAACACAAAAGCCTTCCGGCAAATCCCGAACATAGAAGTTAGAAAAAAAATTCCGTAAGTAAGAGCCAATTACTGTGAACATCATTAACAGCGCGGAGAACAGCAAAGGAAAGTGAGTCTCTAATTTCACCATCTTTCTGATCTTATCTTTATCAGCCTTAGAGGCGGGCGTTGTATGTTCAACCTCCTTAATATGCTCCCATTTTCTTGCATGGACTCAGTGCTGTAAACGGAAGCGACAGTCTCTAAACATTCTTTTCGTAGGGTGCTACTCGTGATTAAAACTGTTGCGCAAAGCAACGAAGGAACGGGACTTAAGCGACAATACAAAACGCGACGCCCGATCGCAAGTTTTCTCCCTTAAGTGTTGTCTCTTCGTCGTTTTGCGCAATAGATTTAATTATGTCTAACCCAGTAGCCCACTGCGAAATTTTCCTTTGGTTCTATATACTTCCTATGGCAGGCCACGACGACATGCCCTGCGATAGCGCAAAGCATACAGCTTCGTTTGCGCCAGTACTAAGGTCAAGAAGGACGAAACATGAAGACAACTATTAAAAATGCGATTTACTTAATTTTTTTTATTTCACTTTCTGCTTGTAAACATACAGCAGCCGCTTCTTTGTGCTATGAAAGGTGTCTACAATGTGTTCGAACGCGTGGACACAGAAGGACATTCTCGCATAGAAATTACTTGACTGATTGTTCGCGCCATATCGGTCAGAAGAGACAACAGACAAAAGGGGGCAGTCAAAGATAAGACGAAGATAAGTTCCTGCCTTCCAGAAAGTGAGGACGAAAGCAAACATCTGAATGAACGTCGGGTCTTGTCGACTGCCGAGAATTGCGCTTCATTGGCTGCCAAGAAGGCAACAATGAACCGGTGTGTCGCGAACTTGAGATCAGGGAGTGGGCCCATTTAATGACGCTGAACAAAGAGCTGCCCCAAGGCAGGCCTTTTCATCTGACTCAGCGGAGCCCATTGAGAGGCCAAACGAAGTCCGTGTATAGGGAAGCCTGGATGAACTCATTGTTCGTGCGGCCACAATGCAAGCGGAGCCTTTTATTTTTCGGCTATTTGTTTCTTCCAAAAGCGGCTTTCATGTTATTATCAGCATATGGGAAATGGACAAACGCGGGTTATTAATTCGGAGTTAAGTTTCCATTTCCTGTGTTGCATGAACTGACAAGAGACTACACCTTCGCTGGACACAAACACCAGTGTTGCAGTAGGGACGGCTATACAGAATGTACAAGTCACTTCGAGGAAATAATATTGTTGGTATGTAATTTCCAAAGCGTGCACGGCAATTTTTACATTTTCAATTTCTTCCAGACTTCACACAAGAGATACAAAATACTGAACCATACCACTCTGTGAAGGTGGATGACCAGTAAAGCTGTTTAGCACACGACACCGAGGCAACACAGAATTTTGAACAAAGGTACGAACACATTTATTGTCCTAATAGTGGTAATCGGGACGATCTGTAAGGAAACACATTCTCGTATTATATTATTCCATCACATTCCCGTATAGTACGGATTCCCAAGGAGGAACGCGCCTACGAAGAGCGACGGCAGGAACAGAGACGATAATGCAATCGTCGCCGCTGGGCGGCAAACACCACCGATGAAGATAGTACACCGATCGATGAAGATCCCATGCGGTACGTCGCTTTTCACAGGCACGTTGTGCCTCAGCAGTCCGGACTATAGGCGCCCACCCCATTACGACGACAGAAGTGAAATTCAAAATGGAGAACGGCAACTTTTCTTTCTGTTTTTTATGAACATTTGCGTGGACGATGGCACCGCCACCCCAAGAAGCCGGGGGAAAATAGACACTCGTGACGTTTCGACGGCACTGCACCACGGAAGAGCGGAAAGAAAGGAAACTCGATACGCAAGCGTTTGGAACGCCGACAAAGAGAGGGGGGCGCGAACGTAGACATGGCCGACGCGGATCCGCGTTTCGGACTAAGATCCGAGCGTAGCATCTTTCCTTACTCTTTCGCCTGAGACCTGTTTGGATCCGAAGTGTGACAACGGCAGAAGGGCGCGTTACAGGTCCCAGAGGTCACCACTCGGGGTCCACAGGAATATGTGCCCACCACGCGGAGTCCACAGGAATATGTGCCATCACGCTTGGATTCTTTGTGCACTATCACCAGGATCGGCCAAAATTTTTTGCCGCAAAAGAACAGTGATGGAACCCTATCCATGAACAGCATCGTTGTAACAAACAGAATTCAATGTGCATTTGTTAAAGAGGAAAGGTGCAAGTTCTGCAGTTCGGCTTTGTGACAGTACTCGCGTGCCAAATGGTGCGTAATTCTACGGGCTTCAGAGTACAGCAGCATTAGTTTAAGAAAAGAACCCGTTTAATTACATAATGCTGCCGTTCCCACGGGGGTAGCAGTGTTCCTAAGGCACTTCGACAAGCGCGGAACCAAATAACTGCTCTTGCGTTGTGTGGTTAATGATTTCGCCTTCTCATCCTCCATGCGTTCAAGCTACATGATAGGCGCGATGCCACAGTGCACAGTAAGAGTTGTGTGTCGGGCATGTAAAAATGGGTAGCTGGCCCACGCCGTCGGCCAACTGATCTATGCTGAGGACGTTGTTGAAGAAAGGAACGTGTTCTCATCGAGAACGAGCAGTACTGGATTTATTTAAAATATCAACATGAAGAGTGGAGAACATGGAACCGCGTTGAAGGCGAGGGTTCACACACTCACTCCCGCACCTTTGTTTACTGAACACACAGAAATGAGCAGGGAGGGTGGGGGGTCTTCGTAGACAGGCGTTGTCACGCTTGACTCAAGCTGGCGCATCTTGGTTCCTGGGATAACCTCCCAGTTAGCTAGAGCGGCTTTCAAACGACCGTGGCAGTTACCGCAGTCCGTGAGGAAACACCGTAGAACGCCATTTTCTAGGAGTTTCTTGCTCCCATTGATCCGTGAAGGTGACAGTGAGCGAACGAATAATGCTCTGTCCGCCAAATGTTCCTAGCCTTGGTGACGCCGCAAGTCTGTCCGAGGTGGACACATTGTCAGCTTTACGAAGCGATTCGTCGCAGTAGGGTGGGACAGGCGAGAATATCACTGCCCCCGCTGGTCGATCTTAACAGCACGCGAAGAAGTTCAAAAAGCTTACGGTGACAAATAAAACTCGTGCTCGACCATTTGCGTTTTCTTCTTTGTAATATGCACATGTAATTTTGATTTTGGACCTGGAACACAATCTAACACTAATCATACCTAACAGAAAAAAGTGGTTTTCGTGTCGGCATCCTACCAACTCAGAAAGGAAAAAAAAAAAGGTGCTTCTCGATAATCAAATGTTGCGTCGTCGTGCCTACATCATCGCTTTGTGCACCTCTGCAGCAACGATCTACCAACTCATTCTTGGTTCCATTGCGCCTTTTTCTGGCAAAAAGGGAGCGTGCTTTTGCTTAAATACTTTCAGGGACATTCAACGCAGTGAACTTTAGCGTCCGTTTGGGATCCCGCAGCGGTCTCTTTGTCACCACATTCTTTTACCAGATGCACGGTGTTCCACTTCCCAAATTCTTCGCAAGACTTAGCCTTTGTTCGACGCAAAGTAGAACTATTTGCACATTTCGTAATCTCGAAGTGCTTCCCCATCTCAGTCCTTCAAGCAATCGACGCTTTACAGTGCAATTAAGTTACGCGTAACGAACGAGTGAAAGAACGAGCGAATTTTTCAATAAATTAATAAACATATTATTGCCGAGTACCTTTACACTTATTGTTTCTGAAGTCTGCTACGAGGAAATTTTACGGGCATGCTACTGAAACCACTTTTAATAATTATGGATATCAGATTACCTATTCTTTATATTTGTGTGCCAACTGTATTATAAAATTATAAACTGGGCTAATTGGTGCACGTAGATAATTGTGTTGCCCTGAGTTTTAACACTCAAGATTGAAAGAACAGCAGCTGGAAAGATGAGAAGTGCAAACTCTTGTTCACGCTTCGTACTTTCAGTGTTAAAACTCAGCGCAACACAATCATAGGCAACTGTGCTTATTCTTGGCTGGGATCTACCACATTTACGCCCATAGGGCCAGTGTTCAATTAATTTTTGTTTCTCATTTCAGTCCGTATGTTCAAAATTTCAAAGAAAAGGGGGGTCAATGTACTGGCAAAAATAAGATTCCAAATACGGTATTCAATTTTCTAATTTGTAGTGGAGACATAATTCACGCTTCATGACGTATACATACAAAACCGCACGATGTTTAGAAACCGGGTACAGAAGGCTTGCACGTTGTATTCCAACGTTGTTACACGCGGCACGTGTTTGAGTTATTTCTTTATGTTCGTGTTTCTATTTATGCTAGCGGCATATTATTTTAGCCACCGGGGTTATGTTCATTTGATTCGCTTATTGTCCGGTAAATGCATTATTTAAATACCATAATAACAGTGTGTACTCGTTCTTCTCTCTCTCTCTTTTGACAGTTCTCCTTAGCGGCTATCAAGTAACTGACGCAGGTAATACCTGAGCCAGCTCTCAAGAGACACTTTATAAAAGCGCAATGCCGTAATTGCGTCACATAGCCTTCGGCTCCCCCCCCCCCCCCCCCATATGGTGGAAATACTTTCCCACAAAAACTACACAGCAGAATAAAAAAAGAAGAGCCCGATCTACAGCCGACACCTTAATTTCATTCTTGGTCATTGCTTTGCATGTCAGACACAAAAAAAGAATGAAGAAAGAAATAAAAGAAAATGGTGGCATAAGCAGGATGCTGTCAGTCCTCGATGCAAAGGAGTGTGGAGTATATGTATCCCTGTCGCGCTATGAAGGCTCGGGCTTCGCCGGCACTGTGAGCCCTAGAGAAAGAGAGAGGGAGAGTGGGGGAAGAGGGAGAGTGTGTGTGTGTGCGCGTGCGTGCGTCGCACACGTCTTAAAGGTAGATAAATCTGCAACTAGATGATACAAGTCTGAAATGTCTTTCAGTATGTAATAAAAGGAGCTGGTGTGAAGTGGCGGTGCAAGCGGTGATAGTGCCGGTCGCGTTAGGCACGCGTGCATGGCTCTTCTCGTCGGGGTGTCCTCGCCTTGCCCCACTTTCCACTCGCAGACCCGCCAGGCGCACTCTAACGCAGCTCCCAAACTTCAGGGGGAAGCGCCACGGCGGAAGCTAACACGCACGCTTCAAGAAGGGTGTTGAAGCGCGAACGGCGAAACTGTCGGTAACGGAGTCTCTTCTTCAGCCTATCAATCTTCTTAGCTTCCCTCCTCTACATTCAAACCTTCAGTTTTTCCCTCGCGTGTTCCCGGCCTACGCACGGAGCGCTCCTACGTGTGGAGGAAGTGGGTTGAATTAAAGGGTCCGACCGGAAGCACCGAGGTGCGGCTGCAGTGAGAGTCGATTACGAGAGATTTCACGCCCTCTCCTCGTCTGTTACTAAGTTCGCACACTCTGGATCACTCCTTCTTTCCAGTTTTGTTGTGCGCACTGTCCTTCCGCTCGTGTTGTTTAGAGCGAGAACGGCGAAGCGCGCAGACACACCAATAACACGAACAAGCAAGAATTCACGTGTCGTTCATGCATCTCCGTATTTCGTAGTTTCTTGCGGTAATAATATTAAATCTCGGCAAGCACCAACTGGCCCAACCCAGGACACTGCTGACCGTCTACTCCAACCAACCCCTAGGCTTCGGGGCATGCAAGGTTTTCAGAAGTTTTCGTGGCTTTTTTATTGTAGGTCCTACTTCACTTCCTTCCCTGTCGCCCAAATTTAGGCCTCACGTGCACACAGCTTGCCGCATATAGAGCGAAGAAAATATTGGACCTAAAGAGAGCGAGAGTGAAAAATGGCATTGCATTTGATTTAATAAAGACCGCTGAGAATGGACCGAGTCTCTAGAAATGCTTGCTGCAAGTTCCGTAACGACGAACAATGCCATCTCACAGCTAGCATCTAAGCCTAAAAATGTTATGAAGGAGAGGGAACTAGACCAGCGCTTGACTTCGTCTTTCTTTGTCGTGTCCTTGAACTGTTTTCGCTCTGTGAAGTTGGCACCAGAGATCATGAACTAGTCCGGTTCCATACCTTGGTGCACTTTGGTCATCCTTAATGCCACCTCCTCCATGACACACCGGTTGAGTCGGTTAATGACTTAACGGACGTTAATAGGGCAAGCTTCGTAGAGCGTTTTTAAGGCAGCTTAGAAAGTTTGCCTTATGAATGCCAGCAGGAACCTGACTAAAGTTACGACGAAAGCAGCTTGTTTCCCTTGCTGCAGAGACAGCACTAATACAAATGAAACATGATGTTGCTAATTAAAGAAGCCGTGTCTTCCTATTTATTGACACTGTTAGTAAGCAGTGTCAATAGCAATATGCAATATGCAGCTGATTACTTAGAGCCAGTAAGCTTACTCCTGCAGCTGAGATAGAAAGTCTACAGATTCGAAAGCTCCGCTTCTTATGAGGTGATATCATCACGTCTGCGGACCTCTACAAGATTTTGAAGGCCTTCAGTGTCGCGATGGGCCATTTGTAAATCAATACGTTTCTTGCGATGACATAGTGATTGATGCATGTGAATGAGAGTCAAGTACTTCTTGAGCATTTTTTTTAAATTGTGAACGCAACTTTAAGCGCGAAAACTGTGCTAAACACTGCATGAAGTCAATGAAACTGTTACTACCCCGTTACCCAACTTAATTATTTTTTTTTTCTGCACGCAAGCCAGTTAGGTTTGGGTTCGTTGTAAATGGAAGACGGCAGTTTGCGTATCATTTGTGGCGTGCCGCTGACTCGGCGCTTACTAATCTAGTAATTCCATTTTTCCTTTTGCAGTGTACAATTAAAACAGAACAGCTGAGAGGTAAGTCGATTACCACTGGAAACCCTGTTCCGTGTAATGAGTGAAGGCGCTCTTTTCTGTTAAGCGGGAAAAGATAATACCCTGTGGCTGGCAGACGTTTGAGAAAGCCGCTAATAGTTGCTGTCCTCAGCGGCGTTTTTCTGTTGCAAATGTATTGAAGGAACAGTTTAAAATGTTGAACAGTGAGGCAAGAGAAGGCATTAAAATCGCGTGCAACTTTTCTGCCTTCTTCGTCACACCCATGAGCCCTTTCCTTCGTACCCAAAGAGCCAACAAATGGGCCAACGAGTCGTCTAGCGCCGATTAAGTTTTCTGTGGGCACTGTGAATGAATCGATGCGTGGTCCTTCAGTGAAGTACTGGCTTAATTTATGAACAAGCAAAACACGTTTTTTACATCTTGTATTGCAGCATGTATGTTTATGAAAAGTAAACGCCCGTAGGGTCCTTCTATAATGCTGAAATGGCAGTGGTGGCGTAGCGACCGTATCGCCCGTGAGCCAGTAGCTCGGCTGCTCTTAGTATTCTCTGCCTAGTAGTCCTCGTTCTTGGGCAGAGATGCAACAGGCATGGAACGGCCTATTTACACTTTTCGCCTTGCAAACAAGTTTTGACCAACACGTGAACATACTTGCACGCAGAAGCGGAAACTCTATCCTTACTTGCTTACCAACGAAGAACAATCAGAGTACTTTCCATAATCCTAATAGATCCGTCTTTTGAACTATTTCCACCAGTCGGTATAGCTTGGGTTTTTGTGTTTTATACAGTAACGATGATCAAACGCATCGTCTGGCCTTCTCGCGAGAAGCTTACAGCGGGTCTGAGTAGCGCACCCAAAGCAAACAGCCGCACACAGTTGTCCCGCTTGCACGCAACAAAGTAATTAGGGCATTCTCGTTACCGGCGGGCAGGTAAGACAAACAAGAGAGAGGTTATGTTGCGGGTGTCCTAGCAACAGCGAAGCATCTGCGCTATACTTGACAATCAATGTGACAGCGCAAACATTAGGCCACGAGAGGAGCCACCCATGTTGAGAAACTTCAATAAATCAATGAATAAATAATCAAGTTGGAACTCTCGCTCATAACCAATGCAGTTCTCATAAAACTAAAGAACTCTTCATTCCTGCTCGTGCAACGCGCAGTTGCTTGACGTGCGGCAAATGCACTATCAACAGATTTGGAAGCTGGGTTATTTCCAACTGGTTCAATTTGATGAATTGCTAAAGAAAAAAAAATGAATACAACGAAGGTAAAGGCCCACTGACATTTCCGTTATATATAGCCGGACAAGCACTTGAGCTTAATTGCTTAGTTTGTAGGCGGCACTTCCTCCCGGCAGTGTGCACTTCTCGTGTATTTTTATTTTAGAGCGAAGAGCTTACTTTGCTATTTCGCCCGTTTTCGTGGGGGGGGGGGGGGGGGGTCGATGGTTTGTGGTCGAACGTGGATGAAAATCCACCAATGCAGTAGACGCGTGCTTTCGTGCAACCCAGTTGCATGGCCGATTTCGTCGGCGAACGCCAAATTGCTGCTATACTCCGTTCCAGACATCAGGCTCAACGCCGTGAAAGCTGCGCAAGAAGTTCGGTCACGGAAATGTATCACTCCGCGCTTTGCGTTCGTGCCGCGCTGCGGGACAAAGGCGTATGCTCGCGCCAGCGTGCACGTGAGGCTGCCGCGATGGGCTGCGGCCCCCCTCCCCGCTCCCCTCTCTGAAAAAAGAAAACGAAAAGAAACGCAATGAAAAACAAATTGATCTAAAACATTGCATTAAATAACCATATACCACAGTTTGTTTCTAAGGATTAAAACGTTTTTCATTTAATACTTAGTCTATGTAAAGAACAGTTTCGCACAGTTACGATCAAGAACATCAAACTATTTCTATGTGAGGACGCGCCCACTACAGAAAGTATCTCTAGCTTCCCCAGCATTGCACTTGATGTCTCATACGTGCCGCCGCGCGTGAGCTTTGTGACGTCTGAAGGCATGCAGGAAGAAAATAAAAAGAAAACCTAGGAGGGAGCATGACGTGACTGAGCTGGCCAAAGTGTCTATAAACGTTCCAGCTATAGCCTCGGTAAGCCAACATCCTCTGACGGCGGCCCTCTCCTATCCGGGGTTCACCTGCCTGCGTGGTGGCTCTCGGGAACCAATAGACCCGCAAGGTTGCCGAAGCATTAAAGGGATCATGGAGGAAGGAAAGCGTTAGGAGAAAGCATCGCGCAACTATACTCCGTTGCATACATAGCGGTCAACGCTAAGGAAGCTATACGCAAGAGGTTGGGTCCAGAAAAGTTATATCACTCCGCACGTTCTGTCCATGCTTCGCTGCCCGCCAATAGCGTTCGCTAGCGCGAGCATGCACGGGGGAGCTCCTGGCGACAGGTTGCAAATAAAATAATCAAAAAGACGAACAAAAATTAAAGAAATAATTTAACACAACGCATTAGCAGCCGTGTACCACTGTGTGTTGGTTTCTTATGGTTGGAACTTGTTTCATTCAATACTGAGCCTATATATGTATAAAGAAAAAGCGAATAATTACAGTTGCGGCAAAAAAAAATCGTCAAACTATATACAAGCACGAACGCAGCCACTGCAAGAACTTAAAATTATGGGGTTTTACGTGCCAAAACCACTTTCTGATTATGAGGCACGCCGTAGTGGGGGACTCCGGAAATTTGGACCACCTGGGGTTCTTTAACGTGCACCTAAATCTAAATACACGGGTGTTTTCGCATTTCACCCCCATCGATATGAGGCCGCCGTGGCCGGGATTCGATCCCGCGACCTCGTGCTCAGCAGCCTAACACCATAGCCACTGAGCAACCACGGCGGGTCGACTGCAAGAAGTCTCTAGTCTCCACAGCATTGACTGCCATGTGAGGTACAGAGTATAGATTGAAGCCAAACTTGGTGGCCCAACACGTGATCGCACATCAAAACGCGCGTTTGGTTTTACTGTTCCCGCTCAGGAACCAGAGCTACGGCAGGGCAGCCGAGACTGCCCTGCCATGAAAGACAAATACCGGTGCCTTGGCCGCCGTAGAGTTTCATTCAAGAATTACTAGAGGGAACTCTAGCGCTAGTGTCTACGGGAGATGCAATGGAGGCTGTTGAGCCAGCATGGAAATTATGGCAAGTACACGGATTTGCCTTAACCTCGTCCTTCTGGCTTCAAGCTGCTTTGCGGCTTTGCAAACTTGTCAATTTGAATTAGGCGCTGCGTAATAAATAATTAAATAGACATTTTTAAAGCTGTCCGACGGCACGATTCAAATGCAGGACCTCGAGCACAGAAGGCCAATATAGAAACCATTACACCACGAAAGCAAGCATCAACAAGTGGCATATAATGCCCTATTGAAGTTATCACGGGCAAGCCAGTGCCTTAAGACGCTTGGCACGTCTCAAGGCCACCTCGACGGCTAAACTGTAGCAATTAGTAGGGCTATTTTCTTTACCTACACGGGCTACACGAGTGTAGCTAGTGTAGGAAGCCGCCATTTCATTTACTTAGTGAAAAACTGTAGCTCTGCCTACCTACACGAACACATTTTTTTATATATGTAGCGTAGCATGAAAATTACACTTTCTACACTGCGGCGTCAATGAGTGTAGGCAGTGGCTGTGTTCCAATACTCGCTCTAGACGGCAAAGAAGACGGCTAAGTGGACAGCGTCCATCTTAATTCTCACGAAGGACGTCAAAGTAGACAGCTTCGCGAAAGCAGCATCGAAGTAAAAAACGATGCAGGCTACTTTCCTGTCCAAACAAGAGGGCGGCTGGGCAGGACACTTGAAACCTCGACGGAAAGGTCGTCTGCGCACACACACACAAAAAAAGCGTAGACACGCTTTCCTATGCCCTTAATGTGTCACACTGTGTTTTTCATAGGTTCGAGGCGCAGACCTATACAATACAGAAAAAAAGTTTGTGCTTTTGTCAACTTTCTTTTGTCTCCGTGAGGTGGCGTTACGCCACAGAGATATCTTCCAGACGGCTCGAAACGCGTTCCCTTACTTGGCCTCTAAGCTGTCGGCGGCTGTCCCCTCAGCTGTTTAGGTAGACTGTCTCCGATTCTGGCCACAACTGGAACGCACCGAGTATACGACAGACTCTCTCTGGGGTGACAGGAGCACAGATTCCCGCGGACGCAAACTTGTAGAAATTATTGATAGTTTGGACTTGTGCGTGGCCAATGACGGAAGTCCCACTTTCTTCCGGCCTCCAGCCTCAGCCACATCTATAGACCTAACCTTGCATTCATCTGACGTCCGCGTGAAGTGGCCAACTGCAGCTGACCGCATGGGAAGTGATCACTATCCAATTTTTGTGTTTACTGCCGACTTCCACATGCGCGACTCTAAAATTAGCCATGTTGTTAATTGGGACAAATACAGGGAGAAACTTGCATATGTTTCTGGTGATGTGATTGACAAAATGATTTCTGGTAAGATGGCTGCTACCACAGCGGTCAAGTTGCCTAATCATTTTCCGACTCCGGATTTAAAACTCAGGAACCTTTGCGCAGCGCGCAGAAGGGCGGAGCGACAACTGATGCGGAAGAAGGACGACAGATCCTTGAAGACGACCTTCAATAGGCTTAACTCTGCCATTCGACGCCATACGAACAAGCTCTATAGGTCGCAGTGGGCGTCCTTCTGCGCTAGCTTGACGGTTTTCTCACCGATGACGAGAATTTGGCGAGTCATTGGCAGTCTTGCTGGTGATTCTCGTCCTAGTAAACCTTTCGAAGCGCTTGCACTGCGCAAGCAGAAACCTCTCGTGTGCTTGGCAGAGGAATTTGCAGATGCATTCGTAAGTGCAAGTTCAGGAATTCATCCCTGCGCTCCGCCTGCAACATCTACGTCGGTGATGGACGCCCCGTTTACACTTCGAGAGCTACAGACAGCACTCAGCAGCCTGCGGCGTCGATGTGCACCAGGTCCTGACGGCATCACCAATCAGATGATGCAGAACCTACCTCTGGAACACCGGAAGATGCTCCTAAGCTATCTCAATCGAGTGTGGGAGACTGGCGACGTTCCTCCTTCATGGAAGGTGGCTTGTGTTGTCCCAGTGCTGAAGCCCGGCAAAGAAATGACAGACTTGGCCTCGTATCGTCCTGTATCACTGACGTCGTGCGTGGCTAAGCTCATGGAGAAGCTGGCAAGTAAGCGTTTATCTTGGTGGCTCGAAGATAGAAGGGCTCTACCAACATGCATGACTGCATTCCGAACAGGTTTAAGCGCGCAAGACAACGTCTTGGACTTGATAAGCCATATTGAACATCATAGAGCTTTCGGTCTTTCAACACTAGTTATTTTCCTAGACGTATCAAAGGCTTATGATAGCGTCCTTCAGAGCTCAATACTAAATAGTTTGCAGGCCATGGGCGTACAGGGCTATCTTCTGCGATTTATTCACTCATTTATCAGTGATCGTAAAATTCAAGTGCGGTTAGGAAGTACCACAAGCACCGAAAGGGCGGTATCACGAGGTGTACCTCAGGGAAGTGTTCTTTCCCCAACGCTCTTTAACGTTGTAAAGGCTGGTCTTCCCGCTGAAGTGCAAAAACATTGCAGGCATGTCCATATGTCGATATACGCGGACGACATTTGCCTTTGGTTAACCGGATATCAACACAAGCGTTTAGCTCTGATAGCTCGACAGGCATTACTTTTAGTTCAAAATTACCTTCAAGGTGTTGGGTTGACTCTCTCGGTGGAAAAATCTGGCTTCATCATGTTTCCAGGTAGAGGAAGGAGGTATGCGCGGCTGAAGATAGACCTTGATCAATCTTGCCTTCGACAATTGAAACACAAGCGCTTTTTGGGTGTCATTATTGACTACCGTCTACAGTGGCGACGAGCTGTGGACTCGGTTGTGGCATCGATATCTTCGCGTCTCAATGTGATCCGTAGAGTTGCGAGTGAGCAATGGGGAAATCACCCTTCCTCAATGATCAGGTTGCATGATGCACTAGTGACGAGTCGGATAATGTATCAGCTGCCTTTAATTTCCCCCTCGATATCACAGCTGGAACGACTTGAGGTTCTGCACAGAAAGGGCCTGAGAAAGGCTCTTGGCGTTCCGCAGACTGCTCCTAACAAAGCAGTACTTTGTGAATCTCTATCGAGACCTCTTAGCCTAGTCGCTTCACAAAGGGTATTGATGCAAATTGGCCGCCTCAAACAGACGGCAGCCGGCCGAGCCCTTCTACAGCGCCTTCGAAAGAGATCTGAGTCCCGAGCGTACTTGGCACTAAATACTCTTGGTTACCTGGGTCTTGACACTAGAGGTCGAACTAAGAGGGTGAAATCACCTTGGTCATTCGCGAGCCTCGATTGTTCGTTGACAATTCCTCACGTACGCGCTAAGCGGAATTCTCCTCTGGCGGCAACGCGTTCGCTGGTACTGAAACATCTTGAGTCTGAATATGCACGTCATCTTCAAATCTTTACTGATGGCTCTGTGGACAAGGTCAAAGGATCTAGTGCAGCTGCTTTTCACATTTCCTCTTTGAAGTATGATTGGTCTGTTCGCTTCACTGCAGTCGTGTCCTCCACAACGGCCGAAAGCGTTGCCATTGAGGCAGCTCTGAAGAAACTACGGTTTTGTACGCCTCAACCTGTTGTTATTCTTACAGATTCAAAATCTGCCCTTCAAAGGTTAGAGCACGGGTTCCCTACTGATGCCTTATGTCTTAGCTCCCTACGCTCGGTGCACAATCTCCATGTCAAAGGCTTCTCCATACGTTTCCAATGGGTGCCCTCGCACACAGGTATCATAGGCAACGAGATGGCGGACAGCCTCGCCCATAGAGCGCTGTCTGGGAATCCATTGAGAAGAGTGCCTCAAGACGACAACAGACTCTTCAGAGAAGCAGTGTTGTGCCACCTCAGTTCTTTGTGGAGCTCACCTCACAAGCCATGTGTGATCAAGGGCCTCAAAAGAAACCAAGCCACCTTACTGCTCCGCATTCGCACGGGCTCTGCTCGAACCCCTGCGTGGATGTATAAGACTGGCCTGGCGTTATCACCATATGTTCAACGTGTGGTGTGTGCGGTGACATAGAACATTACCTAATGTGCTGTACTGTGTATAACGCGGAAAGGAGGGTGTTATTCGGGTCCCTCAAGAAGACAGGAGTTCCTCACAGCTCTTTTCAAGACATTGTTTTCCCGCGCGGGAACCGGTTGTGTAGGAAGGAGGTCTCTCGCCTTCTTTTAAATTACCTACAGGACACAGATTTGGCCTCCACATGGTGAACTGAGGAGTGACCATTTGTATTTTGTGAGGACTGTGTCTGATTATGTGATTTATTTATTTTAAGTGTCGCTACGGTGGAGCAATTGCCGGCAGCAACTGCAAGGCTAATCCCACCAGTAGCCTACAACAACTCAACTCAACAACAACTCAAGCAGGCTGGCGTTGCAAACGCGTGGCGCCATTTTGTCTGCGACTGTCGGCTCTGCTATAAAGACGATAGTGAATATTCGCTGCGAGGACGGTAGCGAAGTGCTGGCGTGACCATGTGTCACACAGGAAGGTGAGCTAACCTTCTAAGAACTTAGTTATCTTACTCACGGATAGTACGGCCTGTTTCAGACACCGCGCTGTATCATAGGCATTGAGAAGGTGTTTTCGTGCACAATGCATTTGCGATGTATTAAGCTGCAGTTTGTCTAGATTAGTTGATGAAAGGAGACCCGTACATTGGCGTCTAGTTTCAGGGAAGGGCACATACGCAGCCACTCGTGAGGTCGCGTGACAGACAGGTGATGTAGGTGCAGCCCGAAAGCTTTTGATGAACAGCCGAATTATGGCAATGGCTAAAAGGCGTCGAATCAGGAATAACTATTTTTCTTTTGTTCGGTCAAATCATGCATAATCAGTGTGTAGACGTCATATCAGATGGGGAGCTAACGCGGTTTTCGTGACGTCGCGTGACAGACATGTGAAGGGGGAAGGGGGGTCCAATAAAGTTTTTCACCAATCGCGGAGGGCTGATTGCAGAAATGAAATTGAAAAGTTTGGAATAGTTTTACGTTATGGCGCCTCTGTTATTCGTTACAATAACGATTAGCGTGGATGGCTTCCGCACAATTATTTAGGGCTGCTTTAACGTGTACTTATCTTGTGCCCTAATCCTTAACTACCCTCCACCACCATGACTACCATTATTATTGTTATTATTTGTTTAATGTATGCGGGCGCCAGGGCTCAGACCTCGTGGTTGTTCCTAGGCACGTTAATAAAACTGATTGTTTGAGGCAATAATTATTATTATAAAATATTACAGGAAATACAAATAGCGGTAAGACAGAGGGGAAGCAATCAGGCTGACAGATCCCTCTAGAAAGGGCACAACGGGTGCCTGTCGCGTCGGTTAGTGAAAGATCAGCTACGTATTCGTGGCAAGTCAGGCAGTGATATTTCGAGGACACGCGAGGTAAAGTTTTAGGGCAAACAGCATAGCGACGTTTTCTAAATACTGGTGGGACGCGGAACGTTATAACTACCGAGGAAGAGCAAATAAAGCATAAAAAACAATAAAATGAAAACACACCTCAGTTGTCTGCACACCAATTCTAACGAGTTTCTTGATCTCGAAACTATCGTTTCGACTTTGCGAACAAGTGGACAATCGTCTACTTTCAGAACTAAAAGCTTTAGGCCAATGCTCCGAAAGAACATCCGCGTTGAAGGCCTTACTCGCGCTATTAAGGTTCTTGCTGTCTACGGGGCTTCACGACAGACTCTAAGAATGCCGCCCCTTACCGCTCTGTAGTGTACGCGCTTTGTTCGTGCTTGTCTCCCTTTCTTTCTATCTCCCCCTTCCACTCTGTTTCTCTTTTTATCCCCCTTAACCGTTCCCCCTGCGCAGGGTAGGCAACCAGAACTACCTCTGGTTAACCTCCCTGCCTTTCTCTGCATTATTTTCTTTCTTACTCTCTCTCTCTCTCTTATTGCGAACAAGAGATATGATCTGCCTTTTTCCTCGGTGGACAGTCAATGTGTTTATTGATGTAACCCTACCCTTTTTGCTTCGCCAGACTTACCGAGGCCATATAGACCATATTACGTTCGGATCAATGAGATCGCCATTGCAAAAGACGATAAGTTGTTGGTGTCAGCACACAAACACTCTCTAATGACTATGCTTGTTTACTCTACCGGTTCACGAAGTTCCACCATACCGAGCGTTTACTGTGTGCAGATTCGCTTGAGCGCCTTGATGTCGATTGTACATGAATAGCATTTCTGAATATATAGCCCTGTTTGTTGGCACCCGAGTGACCTAATTAAGCTTGTGTAAAGCATCGCAACATAAAAATAAAATAAAATGTGACAGGCTGAAAGCTATTTAGGCGATAAAAATGACGCCAATATTAATTGCACGTAGTTTAAATGGGAACAGATGATGTGAGGATTGAGCTTAAGAAACAGTAGATGATCGCACGACAAGATGAGTAGAACTGAGATGCCGTACTCCAATGGACAAAAAGAAAGGGGGTTAACCGAGGGTCCCGATTTTTATTAGTCATATCATAAGAAGTCAACAAACACTTACACCAAGGACAACTGAAGGAAAATTACTTGTGCTTAAAGGAAATAAAGAAACTATAAATGAATTGAAATGAAAGTGGATGAAAAAACAACTTGCCGCAGGTGGGGAACGATCCCACAACCTTCGCTTTACGCGTTCTCGTTTATCTTATAACGAGGGTCTCGAATCCGGCAACATTGATGCCTTCAGGTAGTATGTGTGGGTTTATTGACCGGTTGCCTTCACCCAAAAAGATCACGTTCTCGTGATGCCTGCGGCAGAAAGAATGTTCTACATCCGCCGCCAAGGTTTTTGTGTGGTGGCGCTGGCTAACACTCCCAGGGTTCTAATAGGAAACATAACTACCCAAGAAAGTGGACGGGGAAACGACGCCGCGGTGCTCCAATGGAGTACCAGAACGGAGGCAAAAAAATTGAAGCTGTGAGAGGCACGGAAATATTTAGAGCGATGAGATAAAAAAAAAGAAATACGCATATGTTTGCCGAATAATTTAAGTTAATGCTGCATGGTCAACAGTAACCTCAAGTCTCAATATCAGGCGGCGAGGCTCTCGCAGCGTGTGCCTCTGTGGCATGTTAGATTAGTTTTCAACAGTGCAGCTGCTACAGTCCAACTCACAAACATCCCTTCCTCCTCTCTTCTCCAGTACCCGATACCTCTCCTTTGCCTAAGGGGTTTCCTCGGGTGGCGCAAGTCTTTGTGCAGGGCCATTACGGGTGCAGCACTCACTGAAGACGTCTCGGCTAAGCCGTGCGTGTATGCCGCTTCACGAAAGACGGGAGCTGACCACCTAAGGCAGCATCTGGACAGCGGAAAGAAAGAAGAGCGATGCTAGGTCGTGAGCAGTGACGTGCAGTACGCGCGACACCGGTTACTGTCCGACGATCAGGCGCCTACTCTGGGACCGTCCTGGTCAGTTAGGTAGCAGCACTAGGGCCGTGGCAGTACTTCGCTGGAGGCATTGAATACGTTACCCCAGATAGCCGATGCCTTACGAACTATAAACTATTATATGAGCGTTCGTGCGCGAGGCTTGCTTAGCCGGCAGGTCATGATTGTATTTTATAACCCTTTTCATTTTTTTTTTTACTCAGCAATCCTCACCACTGACCGTCAACCTTGCTAGGCCAGTAAGTCATGCATCCTGATAATTAAAGTTGATTCCTTCTTAATTAATAATTGTACCGATAAATTAGTGTTTGGGAATGTGCCTGTATGTTTGTTGATGATTCGCCTAAAGACAGATTACAATAATAGTATCATCCAGAAAGTAAAGCCTGACACGGGATCATTAGGAAAGAAAAGGCTTCGAATAAATTTGTACGCTTTTGATTATTTACGCAGATGTGCAGTGTGAGATAGCTGAACATCCTTGCATTTTGCACGTGTCGGAACGTGGCTGGCATGGAAGCTAATAAAGAAGTGACATTCTATTCGACAGCAGTACGTGATCACTGTTTATGTATGACCGCAGCACGCAATATAAGAGGAAACAAGTATGCATTGAACGTCCCATGATTTTTTAATTTAGAAGAATTTAGAGCAACGCATAAGATTTGCCACAGACACTTAAGATTGCTTGCGCGTAGCAATGCGAAAGCAGTATTGTCAATTTCGGGAAATGCTTTTGTTTTATACACTCATTCCATACGCTCATGACGGGGCGCCCACTTCTCCCTGTTGGTTGCGCCGCCACGTGCCGGATGACGCACGCACTAGGCCACAACTTTTTAGTCAGCCAGATGGCTGCGACGTGACGTATGCGATGACGCACATACGAGGTAAACCTTTAGCCAGCCAGGCCCATGGAGCCGCCGTGGCGTCGGGGGAGCGTGCTCGTCTCGCACTATGGAGGCCCGGGTTCATTTCCCACCCTGACGCAAATGTACCAAATCTTCTTTTCAAAGCGCTTAGTTTGTTTACAGGAACCTGTATAGGAAATTTGACGTCAATCCAGGCAATTTCTAAAGTTTATTTACTCTTTGCACCGTCGGCAATTTCTGGTACCATATTTCGGTAACGCCACCGACGAAAACGCCGGATTTTTGCGTAATGGGGTAACGGCACTGAAACGTAACCGCAATGAAAAAGATAAGTGTTTTGGTTACATATTAGTCTGGATGATCATTGCGCAAATTTGCACAATATCGCGAAACTTTATTCAAGCGGTCCGCAAAACTGAAAATGTTTCGTTGCACAACTGCGCAGAGAAAGAGCCCGTTTCGCGCACTGATTTAATGTGCGACAGCTGGTCGCTTAAGCAACAAGCACTGACAAAGGAGCGCGTGTGCCACTTTTGTGCATTTTTTTAGAGCAGAGAGGAAAAATTTTGGTCGCGTTCTCGTTAAATAAACCCAAATAGTTAAACATGCATGCCATTAAACTGTAAGAAAGGAGAAAACCAGGCAAGTCGCCCGAAAAACATGGCGAACTCGGGTCGTTGTCTGCATCTTTGAATACGTACAGCAAGTGTGCAGTGCATCGCTTCGGCAAAATTCTTACGCTTTATTTCGAAACTGGAAACCGTCGCGTCTTCTCGTCTTCGAATAAGAAGCTTGCTTCGTCATTCGACAGATCTTTCCAGAAGACGCCGGCGGTATGTGTCATTGCTAATGCAGGCAAAAGAGAGTCAGTGCGCGCGCTTTTAAGAAAATTGGAGTTCAATCTGCGGGAGCATGAGGAAATCCGGCCTTCGTCTAGCTCAACTCATGTGCGATTGCACGTTTACGAGTGGGAGTCACCGAGGAAAATTCTGCGAAGTGGCAGTGGGTTGCCAGATTAACGATTTTGCTACGATTGATGCGCCTGTCGCACGGGCATAGTCAACCCTCCGAAGAGCTGGGTCAACGAACTCTCCTGCTACGTTCTAACGCAATTCTAAAAAGTGAAGCTATAACGATTTCAGCGTCAGCTTGCACGGTGTGCACCGAAGGCAGTAATATCGCGCCGTTAGAGAAATTATAAGGTTCATCTTGAAGCCTCATGCATGTCTTCTCATGATGGGACGCTGATAACGTGATTAATCGGTCACACTGATATATTTACTGCCCTCAGAGAGAGGAAGCTATACCCGTGGATGCGTCATGTGCGTGCTGGCGCTGTGGCTAGTGCTGCTGCCAGCCATAAAATGTTTAGTACGTAAATACCTGATACCACGTCTGAAGTGACTCGTACAGTGCTAGTTTATTTTTTGAAATGTAATGATAAGCATTTAAAATGAACTAATTTTCGGTAGGGACCACTCGTAGTTAGCGATCGTCGTGGTGATCATGCTGCTGTCACCCTGTCGCTATCACATCTGTCGCGGTATGCTCTAGCCTTAGATAACAACTTCGCCTTCGATTTTAGTTCATTTCGTATAATCTCTTAGAAGGATGTGCGGGTTGGCGTAAGGAAACACAGAAACAGCACACTATAGGTCCGGCTTTTCGTGACTTTCGGGGGTCATATTGCAATGCGCTATTAGAAGCGAGCGAAAAATGTAAGAATTACACATAGGTTGACGCCCAGGGCGCTATAAAGTAAATCTATTACGAACTGTTTATATTCCATTTCTGCAATTTAGCCCTCCATAACACGGTCAATAAAGTATCCCCCCCCCTTCCCCGTCGCCTGTCTGTCACGCCCCATCTCATACGATTTGCTACGCACTTATTATGCATCAATAAGCAAACAAAAAGACAATTATTTCCGATTGTAGGCTTTTTTGCGCAGTTGCCTTTTGCTATTAGCCAAAATTATTCGGACCCCGGCCACTTCGCCTGTTTGTCACGCGATGTCACGGAACCGCCAAAACTCATCATGTCAAAGTGACGTGTGCGCACAACACAGTCATTGATATGCCGAAATAAACTGAATATTTTTCGGAATAGCCGGTGACTTCCCAGTTTCAAGAGGAATAAAAGATAGCTGCCCACAAGTCACTATGGCACTGGCTATATACTTGTAGGTCCCAGGGAGAATGCATCTATATGCGTAAAATAATAATTTTAAAGAATGTGTTGCAGTATATTGCTTTTGAACCCTTTAGGCATGTGTACAGCATCACTGTGCCAACTCTTCTTCGCGGAAGATGTGTTATACTATTTTTTCTAACCTTCCGTTGCGCGCCGCCGCGGTTTTTGACCAACCTCCACAAGCTAGTCAAGGGGAACCGGACCAATGGCGAACACCGGCACCACTCTCCTCATCCAGTTATCGATTTTCACTGTACTAGTTCAGAATCATCTGAGCCCCCTCCAATTGTGCATGCTCCTCGACTATTTTCAGCCAATTAGATCAGAAAAACCTTGCAAGGTAGGCAATGCTATTGGCTTTGAAAGGAAACAAAACGGGTCTGCTATAATTCTGATTGGGCTCTTCAAACAACGCGGTGGGTAACCGCCCGATGCTTGAGTCGGCGGTTACCTAAATATGACATCAAGAGATGGGAATAAAATCAGCATGGAATAAGTTTATTTTATATGGCCCTAAGTGTTTGGCTAGAGTATACTTTGTAACAAATAAAACGGGGACTTAGCAGTCCCGTGTGTGCGTCGATTCCTTTTGAAGAATTGTTTCTTTTCATGTTTTGGCAAGGCACAGTGCATCAAGTTTTTATGGAAATTTCAATTCTTTCTTCTACATTCCATCTCCTAAAGCTTTCTTTCGTCTTTGGATTCATCTCCATGTATCTTTTTTTTTATAAATCAAGCACTGTGTTTTTTTTATCCGACCCTAGAATTTACTTTGCAATCAACTTTCCTCAGCCGGCCAGTAGGCTATCACCGGCCCGCATTGTTTACTTTGCACCTGCTCGCACTCCTTCAAATCTTCCCCGTTGTTTCAAGTGTTTTTCCTTTCTCGGAATACGATTCCGTCTCACCTCCCGTTTGCTCAGGATTCCACGTTGAACTTTCATGATCTCTTGTTGAAAAGTCTGCGGTATTTTGAGCATTTGTTCAAGGATATCGCCTTTATTTTTTCTGCATCCTCCGCTCACGCAGGCTACAGATAAACCTTGTTTGGCTGCGCGCTAGAGAATGACATTAATATGTTCGCTGAAGCTTCTCGAGCCCTGCACCTTCTCGTTCACTATATCGAGTTCTCTCTGCTGACTTACTATATCCATTAATAATAGAAAGATGCAATCAGCACCTTTATGTATATACAAATAAATATATATACATTGAATGAATATATACATTGAATGAACGAGTTAAATAATATTTTAAAAAGCTCTCAGAATAAGGCAAAGCGTGCGTGTGGGTGCGCTTGTGCGCCTCTGCCAGCTCACCCGCTTGCCTGAGTGCACGCACGCGCATACGCTTTTCCTCCATATTGTTTTAATAGCAAAGTCCTTCTCAAGACAGATGAAGCTACCGAAGTTCTCTAGCGACACGAGGACACTTGAACACGGAAGGCAGGAGCCGCAATGCGTTTTCACGACAAACAATGGAGGCAAGGGAAATCCGAAAGATAATTTAAAGAGAGCCCTCTTCTTCTTTTCGAACAGTAACGCCGCTGACAAGGGCTTACGACGAAATAGGGGCACTCATACCTAATTAGTGCCAATTAATGCAAAAAAAAAAAACTATTCCGATCCAACGCACATGTTGGAAGCTATGTGAAGCGAATTTTCAGTGAGGCCGGGGTGTAACAACTTTAATGCGTATAATGGCGACACGGGCAATTCTGCTTCACACTTTCACGCTATGCAAGGTGTAATCTCAAGCAATCTTTATGCTTATCTCTCACAAGAGTGCCAACATTGATAGCGCGCAATATTTATATTTGTGCATTTCACCGCTCACAAGCTATGCTGCAATGAGGATACCAGATGTGCGGGATGCACAGTGTGAGACGTCTACGCAGTCAATGTTATGGGGACGAATTCGATGTCTGGTGTTTGTCGAGAGAATGACGATGACAGGTGTATGTACCGAGAGGCGGGACACGAATGTGGCTACAGTTAAGGATTCTACGCATCTTGTGTTACAGTGGCACAATATAGGCTGCCCCGGTTCACGCATTGTGGTAGATTACCTCTAAGGAGAATACACAGAAACATTTCTAGTAAATTACAAGGAAGCGGAGATCATAGCTTTTTCAGACGAGACTGCTTCATGCTAGACAAATTGCCGGAGACCCCTGTAGTCTTCCGTATTCCTGAAACAACGATACAGCAGGCATTTAAAGCCACCTTGTCACATAGACATAAGACTTTTTTTAGGACGCAAAGACAAGCATGAGTGTTATATGAACATGTAACGTCTTCTTTCTTCAGTGTTATCGCATTTTGTCCTATTCGGCCTAGTCCAGTTGTCAAGCTGTCCTTTTTTTCAAGTATATATCACTTTTATTATAAAAGCAACATGTGGACAAAGATGATATACAGGAAATGCAACGCAGCATAATAGCTACATTTGAAGTTCTTTTAAGTGACACCCTATTTTGGTAACCTACTTGTGATATAAAAGAGCAGAAGGGTTGAAATACGGGCCAGTTGGTACATACTTGAAGGAAAAAGACCAGTCAAAAAACACAAAGGACAAGAGTCGTTGTGGTGTGAACCTCTCCTCTTGTCCTTTGTGTTTTTGACAGTTTTTTTTCCTTTAGGAGAGCAGAGCGGTCCAAGTGACTCGTTTCTTTTTATGGAAGTATACGCGTTACCTCAATCGCCCTATTGAAATGAGCAGCGTAAAAGCAGAACGCATGAACCCAGACATGTCTAATAGGCTTGTTATAGGCATGTTGTGCTTTAACGCCATAGCTGTTCTTGCCTACTTTCTACGGTTCATCTGGTTGGGCTATCGCGCCTCTGAGTGTCGCACGCGGTCTTCGGCAATGTGAGGTTGAGCGACGTCACAGCGAGCGCAGGCGGCGCCGCCGTGGTCCTCTCTAAAACTCTGTGCTCCGCTGAAACTATCTAAATTGAAACAACAAGGGAAGAGTGTCGTGAACATAAGACAGAAGCCAAGGAACAACGTCATGCCGCCGACGTCATGCCAATGGCATCATTTCGGTGTTGAAATTCTATTGTCGTCATTTTATGATCGCCATTCTTCTTTCGTCACTCCGGAGACGTCAGTCTATAGTCCTTACTCCGTCTTCGTCATATCTATCATCGCCATGCCCCCGTCGCCGACATTGTTAATTCATTTTCTTCATACCTTCAGTCGCACCACACAGAGTAGGATAACTGGACACGTTCACACCACGAAGCAATCCCTTGACTTCGCAATGCGCCCTTGCTTATTCCTTTAGTTTATCTTTTGTTGTGCTGACACCTCGTAGCAGTTTTGAGCAGTTCTATTCATTTTTTTTCTCTTAGTTTTCCTGTACATACTTATTTTCATATTACGAGCGGTCTACAAATGTTCGCGTTATCCACGTAATGAGACTGCATGAGGTACAGTTGTTTGCGTATTGATCACAAATAAGCCCTGCCGACTCGGCAGCATACCCTTCTTCTTTGATGGTATTGGATGCACTAAAGTGAAGCAAGACAGAAATGAATAACTTATGCCGGGAAAAGCCCACATACCGCAAATCACGATAAAAGACGAAAAAGGAGATAGTGATGATGATGAGTCTGACAGTGACGACAATGTTCACTATTGTATTATGTAAAATAGGCGTCCACGTGTAAGAATTATTAATATATCTGAAATGCTCGATTTCTCTCCCCTGGTGTCTTATTGCTTCAAACGCTCAACTGTCTTATTTTGTAGAGTGTAAACTTGCATCACGCCGAAAAATTTTGATTGTATCAAAAAGGAATATAGACGTTCACTAAAACCAAACGTTTGGAGCGACACGCTGCGTCGAAAGTCAACCGACTATGAGTCGCAGAAGTGGCAGAAGTGAACAGATAGCTTGGAATCGTGACAACGAATCCTGAAAAATGCAAAAAAAGCTGCTGCGATTACAGATCTTTACGCGTACGCATAGTTGTCAATGCGACAGAAAAGTTCCTTCTTTAGGCGCACAAAGACACCGATGAGATCATCGAGACAGCGGAGAGTGGTAAATGAAGAGAAGCCAACAAGAACCGGTAGGGTCTCAAACCGACAAGTGTCACTCAAGACAGAAACGTAGCTGACACATAGGTTAAAAAATTTTATCCCGAGAAAATTTAACCCTTTGACGCAACGTTGTCCATCATTTCATGCTCATAAAAGCAGCGCAGGCTCGAAACCAGCAACTTTTGGCTAGCTCCCTCAGTGGAGCGCGGTCGATGCATGGAGGGGATGCAACTGCATGAGAGACCACATGGGCAAGAGAAGACGAATGTTAAAGTGAGCATACTGGCGTACGACAGCCGGGAGGTGGAGGGGGGGGGGGGCTGGAAAAAAAAACCAATAAGGAAGGAGGCGACAGTGACAGCGAGATGCCCCACTTGGTGAGGCGAGCCGCAGCTCATGTTTATTTCATGACGTCGCGGGCACGTCGTGCCGCATTTGATGCCTGACCTACATACCGCGAACCAGAATTGCACACACTCTGCCGGAATCCAGAATAGTGCAGCCGTTAGCCTTCTAACCTCCGGTTTCACCAGAGTGTATGTAAAGCTCGAAGACGGGACAAGGGAGCCAGCTGACTGGTTTAACTCCGTGTTTCTCCGAATCAATGGAATTAGTGCGATTTCGCTTTGAATATATACGCCAATTTTGGCGCAAGAGGTACTTGACAAACCGACTTTACTACTCGGAGCTGCAACATCACAAGTGCCCACCTTGACTATTCAAGAAGACTCAACTCCATACCATAAATGTATATAGTTATATGGGTTATTATGGGAACGTAGGGCTTCCGTACAGGACGGCATGTGATCATATAGGATTGTCAACACAGGGCATATGGGGAATTCGGGTTGCTAATTTTTTTACGGCTGTAAACTAAAGAGAATAAAAAAAGTATTTCAAATATCTTCGCTTTTCCTCAAGGCGAATAGAATGTTGACCATGGCCGGGATGCGTCCGAAGAATTCAGGGACACATAATATTGAATACACTTATCAAACTCAGTAAGAAATTATCAGGTTCTCAATTAATTTACTCGCGACAGCCGTATAGGCTTTTCCAGTAGACATCGCTTTCGACTCAAGAACTTGTTTGCGAGGAGCACTACTCTATTTTTGTCATTTTTTTATGTCTACTGTGGGCCCAGAAATACATGCGCGGGTGCAACCACTTTCGGTAGACGTGCACTCTGTCAGAGAACTGCCAGACCTTAAGCAGAGAGCGCACGGGCCCATTTTTATTGTACTTAACCAGCTATATTATATCACTGCGTAACATCGATCCCCATTGGAGGCAGCGCACAAAGGAATACTGCGTATGCATGAAGCTACTTAACTTTCTCTTTCAGGAAAGTAATAAAAATGCTCGAAAGAGTCATCACAAGGGCCTCCTAGAAATATAAACGAACAAGGAGATATATTTTTTACCATTATACGGTGGTTCTCACTTTCTCATTTTTGCAATTCTTCGCTCTGCGTAAGTTTTACATGTTCTTTTCTTTTTCTTTCTTTTCTGCTACCGTCGTGGCTCCGAATCATAAAGGAGCACACTGTCTTTCTTTTCCCATTTTGCGGACTCGGCGTCACTGACGTCGTGTGAGTGGTTCGGGGCAAAACACGTGTCTTCACGGGAGAGTGCTCATTCTCGACAGGCGCTGCTATAGTCTACCACGGCTCGCTTCTCGTTCTCTCCTTAGATGCAGAGCGCAGGCCTCCGAGAAGATTACTGCCACAATCCGTGGAATATTGCCCAGACAGTGTCCACGTATCTTCTCACCTGAAATAGATGCGTTCCAGCCGCGCTTTATCATCCCGTCGTTCCCGTGCTCTCGCTGTGCGTGTATTCCTTTAACATTATTAGAGTTGCACAAAGCCCAAACTTGCATATTTTGGGAGCCCGCGCTCTGAATTTTAATGCCGTCCTGGCCCCTTCGCTCATAAACCGAGCCCTATACCTGAGTGCCTAAGCATGGTGCCGCTTCCGTTTCAAACGGTGCCTCGCTTTATTCGTGGAATGAAACTTCGAGTATATACCCACTACTCTGTGAATACGTTGAACGCAGTTCGAGTGTCTGCTTTAACGTAAAAAAAAAAAAAAAAAAAAAAACACTTAACCGGAAAAATTTACATATTCTTCAGCTGTTCACACTTTCATGGTGCGCTTTCAGTCACTTGTAACGTTGTATTGGCTATACGAGCCAGTGCTTACGTTTTCGTAATGTCGCCCATATGTATAACTCCAGCCGTGTAGACTTCACTATACGCATTTTATTTCTTAGCCAGCCTCAAGTACTAAATCATTCGTATTACGGTGAAATGCGCTAAGGACAAACTTTACAAAAGACTCACGATGTAGGAAATGAACCCAGTACGCAGCACAGTAGCTATAAAGAACGCTGTAAAATTTCTAAACTTCAGGAAATTCCCACAAATCTAAAAAAATGCTGACGTAGTTCGTTCAAAAGAAGAAATCAGAAAATTTGGCTTATTCAACTTTCGGGCAACTCAAGGGGTCGAGGAATACGGCCACACGAGGCTTATTAAATACATGCATGAGACATTCCTTCTCCAAATATTCTACAGAGCATATGTTAAACACATCCGGCCATATTGTTTTCTCGATTTGACGCTGCTGTATACTACGTTTTAAACATCGCATGCACCGCGGTGGAGGCTACAGAGACTTTATGCAGTGACTGCGTTCGCACTTAAAAATATAGTTGGCTGTCTTTTTGACCGAAGTTATGCGAAACTGCTTTCTATATAGGCTCAGCATTGAATGAAACAAGTTTTAGCTCTTAGAAACAAACTGTAGTATACGGCTGCTAAGGATTTGCTTTAGATCAGTTTGCTCTTCGTTGTTTTTTAAGGGCTTTTTTTTTTTTTTGCAGCCCGTCGTGGCAGTCTCAGGTGCTGCATGCGTGCTGGCTCGCGCGCAGCGAAGCATTGACGGAACGCACGGAGTGATAATTTTCTGTGAGCGAATTTCTTGCGCAGTTTCCATAGCGTTGCACCGCATGTCTGAAACGAAGCAGAAATCTTAGTGACTCAGCGAAATGTCACCTGTGGAACGGTTGTTACAAACGTCACCTAGTTATAGTATCGCGCTTGTATAACTACTCGCGCATAAGATATATATATATATATATATATATACACGACAGGAGAAATGGTACCAAGCGGCTCGATTTTGCTAATCATGACCATATAAAACCAATGAAAGCATCGGGGAAATTAAGGCGGACGAAAAGACGTGTCGCGAGTGGAAACCGAACTCACAACCTCCGCCTTAACGCGTGCGTTGCACGACCACTTGTGCTGCGGCGACGGCTATTAAACCATTCACTAACTTGGGTATTTTTATGTTTACTCTGGGAGTGTTAGCCTGCGCCACTCAGAGCCAAGTTGGGCGGATGTGGAACATACTTTGTTGTCCAATGGCGTCACGTAATACGCGGTCCTAGGAGAGATACTCAATTCATTCGTGTTACGCAGAAAGGCGCTGAGGACAAAGTTTAGAGGGGACTGGCGATGTCAGAGCGTTATGCGCAGGTTTATTAGCCACGTGTCCGCTCTCCTAAGATGCCCTAAGATTGCCGCGCGACTGACCGCTCGAGGCTCTTTGCGTGTATTCGCGGGCTTCTTTCACGCTCGGAAAAACATTTTTATGTAGCACGTATCGAGAAACAGAAAGCTGTATCCGGAGTTATTCATATTGCTCTACAATTCTCTCCACGACACTTTTAATCTAATTAGAATATTTAAGAAGTTGATCAATAGAGTAAGACTAATTAGGTGGAATTAAATCAAATAGTCTGAGTATCTCCAAGCGACGGCAAACAACATTACCCTGGGTCTGTCCAGCTACGTGGCATTTGCATATTTTTAAATGTTGGCTCAACTCGCGTGGGACACCCTGTATAACCATTGCACATTATAGGTGTTCTGTTTCGCCACGAAGGCAAGTAACCCATGGCAACGCTGTCTCGCTCATGCTAGAGGTTGTTTTTCTGTGAATTTCAGGCTTTCGCTTTAGTAAGCCGTTATTGAAGTCGATAACATCATGCTCTCATAGATCGAGATTTGGCAAGAAATAATCAAACACTATACTGCTGCCATTTAAAATGGCCTACACGTGACTCTACTGCATAACCTTCGAGGAACGGTTGATTGATTTGCCTAAGTACAACGTTGTCTTCTTGTCCATTGAAGTCACGGTGGCCAATCTGAGAGGGTTGCTATGGGTATATAAATAGCGAGTGGTAAAAGAACGAGCCAAAAATGATAACCGAAACTTCCTTCTTTTCTGATGAGCCGGGAGGCCTCGTTAAGTGAAAACACCGTGACAAGAAAAAGTTTTTGAAAGTTATAAACAAAAAATTCAGAGTGCGAGGGCACGTTGTAATATAGGGTCAATGCTGACCGGTTCAACCCACCTTTCTCAGGTAGAATCGATCAGTGGTTCATGTTAACAAACCAGGATCCATTTGCAATGGACAGTAAGTACTATTCCACTCGGCGCACACGCCTCCTCTTTGCGGATAACTTCTTTTCGTGTCGTTTGCCACGTGTATGTTATAAAGGTTTTCGATCTTTTGCTTTCAGTTCACGTTGTTCTCAGATCCGGCTTTGGTTATTGCGAGAAGAATCCTCGCTTTTGAGTGGTCTTTGATTTTCGTCGTTTGAAAAAGCAGTGCAAGGTATATATAGATTGCGCAAACGGGGCACACGGCACGACCTATGCCTTTTGTTCTTGCCGTACGTCTCTTACTGTGCTCCAATCGTTTGCTATAGTAATAAAGCGATGTGCCTGAAAGCCCAGCTACGCTGTGTGAATTGATCCGTCTCTCGACTTTACTGTTTGCTTTTTCTTGCATGGTATTCTCGTAAGTACCCAGAAACGCGTGCTGTTCATTCTAGAGTGACAGAATAATTCACGGAAATGCAACTGCGTTAAAGATACCTAAGGAAGTCAAAACTATTTGGTTGAGGAATGGGCCATTACATCTAATTTACTCAAATTTCATCGTTTGCCCATAAACGTAATTAGCACAGTGACAGCGTGGAAAGGCCCGTCAGCTCCCAAGAAGTGGCCAGAGCAACGCCGGCACGGGGTTTTGATGCTGCAGCAGCGGCAATTGGTGCTCTTCGCATGCTTTTTGATAAGCTGCGGATAGCGTCAGCACGAATCGCCTTGCAAGTACCGGAGACCCTGCATAGCCATGTACGCGTCATGACTTTTCGTAAACGAAGCTTCTTGAATGATGGTAGTGCGAGTCGTTGGGGCGAAAAGCGATGAGAATGTTCCTGTAAATTCTCAAGGAAACAGGTCTTTGTGACCCTGTATAGAATTGCAGGTCATATGCACGTGTGCACGCAACTAGTGGTCTTTTTCCCCCTTCTTTCTCCCTTTTCGTCCGTATATCTCGTACCCCTACGGCAGGGCAAAAAAAAAAAAAAAGAAAAAGGACGTGCATCTGGCTAACCGTCCCGCCCTTGCCAGTTGTTTCTTCTATCTCTCTCTTGCTCTGATCAAATGATTAAACAGTACCAATGAACTTGTTACTGTTATAACAAACATTGGCAATGTTTCTGTGTTCTCGTAAGGACGCGATATTTGGGCATTTTTCCACACGTGCGGTCTTTCGCATGTCTGGCAAGTTATTCAAAGAGCCAACATCTTGAATGTACCTTTCTTTGCACCATGACTGCGAATCCATAATGACTGTACAAATTACAGCACAGGTAAAGAAAACTAAAATAAAAAAGTAAGAGAAACAGCTAAAGCTGAATGGCCAGAAGCATAAGAAGCCCCGAACAAAATCCTACTTAAGCTACTAAACTTTCATTTAAAATTGTGTTAATTTGCTGTCATTTTGTAATGAATGAGTTGAAGGAAGACACAAGATTCAGCCTGACGAGTCACAACTAAATGTCAAATTTATTTCGAGCCTGCAAGGTGCAGAACGCGGTTGAATTCTACCTTGCTTTTTTCTCCGGTGTAAGTGCCAATTGCGTACAAGGCTACGAATGCAGCCAGAAAGCTCCTTTGCTAACGGATTATTTTTCTTTAGATGCCTTTCTCCACGGAAAGACGTCGGATCCAATCGAAATGGCTAGCGTTGATGTTGGCTCCTCGCATCAGGCCACTAGCTTCAGCGCTATGTTCAATTATATAAAATGTTTTAGAAGTAATTGGGCGTACGACTATAGAATGAGGGTGGTCAGAGCCTTTCCAGTATCTACGGCGTCATTACTATCAGCAAAACGTTGTTATATTATAGTCATATCAGTTTATTTACAAGAAGATATCAGAGGAAGATACATACGCAGAAAAACAAAAGGCTCTTCTTGGGGGCTCAGACAAACTACACAACTGTTAGAAAAATAACAGGCTAAATTTTTGCTGTGACGCTGTACTAGAACCAATAGCCGCACAGTTTACGGGAACCTTCTTTGGCCACAATTTCCAAGAAGAGAGAGAGAGAAAGCAAGGACTGGAAAGGCAGGGAGGTCAACCAGAAGAGTATCCGGTTTGCTACCCTACACTGAGGGTGGGGAAAGGGGAATAGAAAATTTACCACTAGCCAAGTGCGACAGTAGGTACTCTCTTCATTACCTCAGGAGTTATTCGATAAGCTGTAGTGAAAACATCACGAAAATCAGCCAGAACTTCTTCTGTCATACTAATCCTGCCTCATTTCCTGCTTTATCTCCTTTCATGCCGTACGCTTGTAGCTATTATTCGACCACCTTGGCTACGATTATAGTTCCGGCTCATGTGGTATTCAGTTTGTCCGCGCAGTCAAACTCATCCACAGCCCAGACCGTCACCTAGTCTAATAATCTCGCTGCTCTTTGTAGCATTTCACTTCTCCGACTTCATCGAACACTAATATTGCTGACAGCATGTTGTTAAAACGTATGGAATTATCACAGCTGATTAGCCAGTAAAAATACCGGCCCATTCTTTCAAAGGTTTTTCAACGTTACCCAAGATCGTTGTTATAGGTTAAGTAAGCAGTGCCGCATGAACATTTTGACAGAACACTCTGCTCAGATAATAAACTCGCTCTGCGATTTGCACCACGCGCTGCACTCATATTCTTTAGGCGCTGCAGGGGCCCCCTTAGAATCGCAGAGAGAGTAAACATAAACAGCTTCAAGCAAAACCCTTATATTTCTGCAAAAATACAAATATGAGATAAGAAAAAAAGTCGGTTTCTTTCGTTTGGATGCAGAAAGAATGAGAGGAAGCAAGGTGACGAGCAAAGGCAATCGGAAGCCTGATGGTTTAGCGCTTAGAATTTAGCGCCTTCTTCTATCCTTTTTCGACACAGCCCGGATGTTCGTAGCACCCCCTCTCATGTCACGAAAAGTGGGTGGGAGAAGCCCGAATGGTCACCGGTACGGAGGGAATATCAATGGGGGAACGAAGGGAAGCTAGGAATGACACTGTAGGAGCCATCGACCACGGCAGCTTCCGCTAATGAGCCCAGCACCAATATTTGTTTCCAGAGGGGAACTGTAGTTTTGTGCCGGAGGGCCGCATCCATTATTCACACGCCTCGACCCGACCCTCACCGCAAACACGGGTCGCAATGAACCGTGCGACCTATCACGCTCTGCTTTTTTTTTGTATGACAGTTTATTTCATTGACTTTGTTCATCACACTGAAGTCCAAACGTCCTTTGCTCTTTTTTCACCTTTATTTCGTGCGTCTGTCATGCTCAAGCACCTTGCACCAGTAGTGCATGCTTACTCTGTTTTGTTCATAATAAATTTGTAAGCGTTCTGTACATTTGGGTTGACCACGTTTTCACCCCTGAGTGAAGTGACTTACGGTTCAGAATGACGTAATACTCATCGCTGTAGTCCATTAGTCATGGTGCTGCGCTGCTGAGCTTGAGGTCGAGGGTCCTCAGGCACATGTCCTTCTGGAATATCTGCTATTTCACCTAGACATGCATGTTGAAGCAGCTGACCACTTCATAACCTTGAATTTAGTAGAAAATAACTGCATCATCAATGCACTCACTTTCATAGTGCGATAAAATAAAATGATAGGAGACTAAAGGATGTAAATGTGGATAAAATCAAAACATGTTTCCGTCCAATTTCAGTGTAGGGTGATAGTTCAGTGCGCTCGATTAGTGTGTGACGCAAGCGCAGGTTTTATTTGTCTGGTGCTCTTCACTCCCCTCCTTCCCCACTTCCTTTTTTTTAATTTTCGCTTTCTATCTCTGCTGTTCTTCATTCACTATTCTTTTTATGTACATTTTGTTTGCTAGAGCCTGCAAGCGTTGTGCCCCTCGTGGTGGCAATTGCCACCTATCTCTCTTCATCTCCTTCAACTAACTAACTAACTAACTAACTAACTAACTAACTAACTAACTAACTAACTAACTAACTAACTAACTAACTAACTAACTAACTAACTAACTAAATAACTAAATAACTAACTAACTACGACCGTACATAAATAAATAAATAAATAAATAAATAAATAGATAAGCAACTGATGCCTCACAGAAAGCAACTTCTCCATATGGCAGCAGGAAACAAACTTTCTTCAGAAAAAAAATGAAGAGACTGTTCAATCAATTCGCAAGTAGTAATTAGGTGGTGTTCGAGCCTTCGCTAAAGAAAACAATGGATGTGCTTGTCATAATTGAAAGCGGTCTGATGTGTACACTCTGAGAAGCTCTGAAAACATTGTGTTTTCCGCTATATATAGGTATAGGGGAGCAAGAATGGCTTAGCGAACGAGTCTGAGTAAAAAAAAAGAAGGCCTTGTAACTAATCGAGTGGATTGCCCACTTGGTAACGCGCAGACAGTTTCCACTGTGCTCTTATGCATGTTACCGTAAATGTGAGGTATACCATTGCGTAGTGCCTCTGTATTTAACTTCTTTTTTTTTGTTTCTAATATCAGCAAGAACAACGACAGAGTCCGCGGATGCTAACGAATGGGCACTGATGGCGTGGTCGGCATGAAATTCTTCGACCCTTGAGTATTTTTGAAATTAGTTGCTCAGAGCCTCGATTGTTTTCTGTATGACGCAGGAACGTACTTTGCCACACGTTGCTCCTGGTATTTACACGTATATAGCAGACCTCCTGGTATGATATGGCGACAGGAGCAGCTCTAAGCGCCGAAACAGGTACACTGATTACAGTAATACATTGCTTTCACTGAACGCGCATGGTAGCACGTTAATTCGTCTTCCACTTTGTTTATATTTGCATGTTGAAAAAGTTTTTACTGCTCCTTCTTGGAATGCGTGATCATGTGATCCGAATGCACACATAACTCAGCTGCACCTTTGTTTTCTTTTCTCTTGTTAGCGCAAGGAATACATTAAGATAAAGCGTGGTCCCTCGCTTAGAAAGAAGAGGGCTCATATTCACAACAGAGTTATTATGGTAGAACTGGTCGTACGAGCAAGTGAAAGCCAATCGTGGTGTTGGACTTATTATTAGCGAGGGCGCACCAAGCGATGATAACATTCTGTTACGAAGGAAGGATTTCTCAATCACGGAGATCATCATTACAACTTATGTCTTGACGGCGTTTTTTTTTCAGTAGCCGGCTTTGTATATGACTCATTCGGAGAATGTCCGTTTCTGGAGACGTCTACATGTCCCAATGAGTAAAGTATGGGAGATTGGTAACGTTCCACCTGATTGGAAGCATTGAGTTGTTGTTTGGATACAGAAACCTAGTTACTAGTACAAATGTGAATAAAGCCCACCTCGCCATAAAGACTCGTAAACCCGCAAAATAGAAATGAAATAAGGTGTATTTCACAGAAGCACCTGTGAGATACACCTCTCCTTAACTTGTCAAACAAGGAACCAAATGAAATGGACTCACGCAGCAAAGAAACGCAGGAAGAACGCTCCTTTACTCGTTTACTGCTCTACCAAGCTAAGTTCCAAAACCGACTCGTATTGTTATTTGGCAAGTCGCATAACGATGCGTGGCCGTCAGTCCCGTACAACCGCGTAGAGCGCAGGACGCTGCGGTTCTAGACGCACTGCGCCCGCCGCGGGAGTTAGAAAAACACCCCCATTAGCACAGCAGAGTAATGGCTACATCAGGCGGCTCGACTGATAACTGTAGAAGCGTCATTCAAAATACACGCAATTATTCTCCACTTCCCGCGCGCGTTTTCTCTAATTCCTTTTTTAAGTAAAACGATGTTGATCCATAAATATTTTCAGAAACAACGGTTACCTCTGTTAATTTCCGCTTTTCATTCCTGTTTGGCTGCTGCCTCTGCTCTCTCCCCTTAGTAGATCACTTAGTTTCTCAGCTCCATGCGACTCTTGTTTCCAGCTGCCAATCTTGCACGAAAAGTGCTGTACAACTAAGGAAAAACCAGACAAGCTAATGGATGACATTCATGTTCCTTATGGGTTTAACGGTTATTGTAGGTTGATGCTGGACGCTGTTTAGCGTTATTTTGTTTTCCACCTTATCTAACCCACATCGCGGGTATATGGTTTCGAGGATCTGCCAGCGTCGCGGCGAGCCGTCACTCGAGGATATAATGAAGCAAAAAGTTAAACGCAACTGTCGTTTTCTCAGGCCGCATCTCGTTCTACGAGCATACAGACCAGCTGACTACGAACGGAATCCCTTTCCTGGTCCCTGGATCAGTCTAAACAAAGAAGGCTGAACTAACGAAGCAACAGCGATGCACGCGACTGTTGGATGGTTGAATACATGGTGACAATTGAACGCATCTTGAGCTAATCGCGCGGGCACCGAATCGATGAGACAACTGGCCTTCATACCCCAGGAGATGTCGATAACTACTGCCATGCAAAAGGGATGAAAAAATAACAGCAAAATGTTGACCGCTGAATAGCTGTCAAGTCTCAAGATTGATTTGGCGGCGCTTTAGGGGAATGGTGACGTGGGTGGGGAGGGGGGGATATGCCGATTAATTTCGGGGGTGGCGCCCACCCCCCTAGGTACGTGCCTGGTCCTATCCAATGCCTCCCTAGGAATTCCCCAGCATTACAACTAACAAGCCAACGAAGTTTCGACGCTGCGATAAAACATGTATTATTGACGAACACAATACCATCGATGCATCATGCGCTAACACCTGCAAAGTCTGTATAACATGCAAAGTCTGGTAGGATAGCAGCATCCGCATAGACTTTAGCAGTAAAAATTGTGCTTTCCTCTTAAAGTCTATACGTATGGTTCTATCCTACCAGACGGCGGGAGGACATTATTCCTCAGTGCTGCGCATAATTTCATCAGCGATCACCAGCGCCCTTTATCTACGGAAGCCAGCGCTCTAGTAGCGGAACTTCAAGCCATCCGCGGCGCTGTACAGAAAGCCATATCTAAACTGCCTGCAGTCAAACAACTAAATATCTTCACTGTTTGTTTAGCGGCTATTCAAGAACTCAAGAAGGTTTACAAGTGGATGGAAATCTGCGAGACGGAAAACACTATCAATAGTAAAACAGCTACTTGCGTCAAAATACACTTGATTCAAGGCCATGCTGTGAACCCTCACAACATTGTGGCTCACCAGCAAGCACGCTGCCCTCCAAAATCCAAATATTTCGTCTATTCCCCTCCAACCTCAACCCCTTAACTCACTCCGAGCTCGTAAAAATTTTCTGCACCAAGTACCAGGAAGAAGCCAAGTCTGGGAGAATCCCGCCACGACTCGAAGCAGCCGCAGGGAGCGACAATCAAAAAGTACAACTCTGGGCTGTCCAGCAGGTCATCGAGGCGCTGGCCCGGCAGGGACCCAGCGAGCCGGCAACGGCGACCGGAGACTGAGGCCGCGCGGCCAGCGACAAGAGGACGACGGAGGCTCCGTGCGGAGCGCGCGTTTTACTGCAGGCTCGAATAAACGTTTTACCAATCCAATCCAATCCAATACAGCACGACACACGCGCTCTTATACCATCGTGTGTCTGCTCCCTCCCCCTTCACCACACTAGGGCGGAGGAAGTTGCGCTTAGGAAGTTTCGGGCCGGGGTGGCCCTAACACCAGCTGTGATCTCAATGTGGAACGGGTCGCATTTACCACTGGGTGCTACGTGTCCACACTGCTCAGACCCAGTGACAGAGGCAGACGCGTACCACCTACTATGGAAATGTCCAGGATTACAATCGGAATGCTCGGGCCTCCTACTGCAAGCCGGCCTCCATTACAATGTCGCATCCCGCCATGACCACTGGATACACGAAACAGATTCCACGAAACATTGCTTCAAGTGATACACAACAGAGGCCTCACAGCACACATATAGTACACATATACACATAAAGAATTATGGTTTAAGGCAAGTCTTTATCTCAATAAAGTGAAAGGAAAATGCCCCACAAACTTTTTACCCACATTGACGCATTGGCATTAAGCCAGGGGCGTATTAAGCTGCGCGCTATCAAGGATCTGCTCCGCGTGCATATCATTTTGAAGGAGAAGTCGGAAATTATGAAATATGCTCGAGATCAGTGAACCCGAACTAAGCTATAATGGCACAGAATGTATGTGTGAAAGTTAGCCAGTCGGTCGGCTAAGCTTTCGTAAAGTGAAAGCGGCTCTTCCTTTGCAACCATGTCTAGAGGGCGCATCACAACATACTCCTGGTGATACGTCGGACTCTAACGGCACACTAAAACAGGAGGAAGTAGATGCCAAAAGCAGCAGTGTGAATACTCTCTATCAGAAGTAATGGCCAGCAATAACCTAGTCCAAACTATTACCAAGAAAAGAAAACAAAATGAAATAAATCTCATACAAGAATTCAACAAGCATTCGGTTCCAGTAAAAGTGGAAAAAGGAAGCATGGAAAGCGGGGGGTGATATTGCGGCCCGCATGCCGATGGCGAAAATGTTCGAACCGTAAAAGGTAGCGTCGTTAATTAATTAACTGTGCAATGGGGCACGCAAGCGCCCGTCATTAGTCATTTTCTTTCTCTTTTGTGGATGTCTGGCAACGCGTGCGAGCAGTATGGGCCTGGGTAATGCAGAATGGTGTGAACTCCGAAAGTGCCAAAATCTGCCGTAGGTGGTGGACACAAGGAGAACTGCACATAAGTTACCGTAAACAAGAGAGCAGCCGCTATGAGCGAACCAAGACAGATGCGTAGCGCCCTTCTCTTTGCTCTCCTTAATGCTTTTCCTTATTTTTATTTTGTGGTTGTGGGCGTCTGCATGTACCTCTTTGTGTGCATGTGCTTGGGTGCATGCGTGTGTGTGTATGTGTGCGTGCGAGAGAGAGAGATTGAGAGAGAGAGAGATCAGGAAACAATATAGGAACAAACCGGCATTATCTTCTATAAAGCACGTTACGTTTTGTATTTTGATTTTTTTCTGGTATATTGACACGCTTGTAAATTTTTCATATTTTTGGTTAACGTTTTTTACGAGCCAGTCAAGTGTTGCAATGTAATCACTCAGCGCAAGACGCAAGTTTCTGCATCTCAAGCTTGTCAAATGTAATCGCTGGTTCTATCCATTGTACGCTGTCCCCGAACCTTTTGTCATGCGATTGTATGCGCGACACGAATTGTGTAGTGCTTTCTGGAAAGCACACGGTCACCAGCGACTACGCCGGGTCCTTCGGCGAGTCATGCATAAAAACTGACACATTTGACCCGCAGTTCAGATTTCGACGATCGCCATTTGTACACACCGCTACCAGTGTGCGTAAGTGTTAGTTATGTTGTAGGCACACGTTCACCCAAATAAAGAGTTCGTTTCATGTTCGCAGTTTTCGCTACTGTGGTCTTAACGATCACCTCAATGTGACCGTATTATACAGGTGTTGCCCCACATTATTACAGCCAAAGCCTTAAAAATGAAAGGCACTCCGGACGCGAGTTGCACCGAATGCATAGCGTTGGCACTGGCCTAGAGTTACTCAGTTCTTTTTTTTTATTTTCCCCTTAGCTAACGGATTAGTTATGTTTATTTATTCAACTTTTTGAGTATTGGCGGCAGACCCCAATTGTGATACGCAAAGTTGTAGAGCACCTTAAGAAACCTCTCAATAAGTTGTTTCCAACAAGATATATCTCACGTGGTCCTTTTTTCCGCGTTCCAAAGAAAGCCCGCGAAATGTGAGAAAATACCATATGACGGGGCGATTGCGCCCTATTATTGTGCTGCTCTCAAGCATGCGATGGATGAACAAGGTCGGCTGCAGCGAGACAGGCCCGCGACAGGGTGTTATGTCTGGTGTAGGTATCTGGTCATGTGGCTCTTATCGCATAAAGGTGCAAATGTATGCTGCTGGCCGATCGTGGCCGAACTTGTTCATCCATCACACGCTTGAGAGCAACACAATAACAGTGCGCAAGGGCCCCGTGACGCGGTAATTTTTTCATATTTCGCGGGCTTCCTTTTGGAACACTGAAGAAAGAACTGCGTGAGATATATCGTGTTAGAAACAATTTATTGAGAGGTTTCTCAAGGTGTTCTACAGCTTTACGGGTAACTTCGTTGGTACGGTATTCTCGGACTTCAGTAAAGGTTTTGATGCAGATTATCATAACGTACTTTTTACTAAGCTATAATTCTGATACTAAAGTTATTAACCAAGATGTACAGGAAGGCCCCCCCATACTAAGTCCCTCACTATTCTCTGTGTATAATAATGATTTCCCCATTTGTCTTAAGTCGGCACATTGCGTACTATACGCAGACGATACTACTATCTCGTTGCGTGACAATTCTTCAACAACCTTAATCGTTAAACTAAACAATGAGCTTGACCATATTGCAGCTTGGTGTTCGTCCAATCATTTAATTATCAATCCTTCAAAAACTCAATTCATGATCTTTCATTCTAGCCAATGAATACTACCTTGCTTGCCTGAGATAACTCTAGATGGTCATCACATTCCCGTCTCCGACTGTGTATCATTTTTGGGCATCAAATTAGATTCTAGCCTTAAGTTTTCTCAACACATTGCCTTCATTAATCAAAAATGTACCTTTGGTATTAAAGCATTAATCAAATCAAGAACAGATTTCTCTAAAGACGCATTATCAGCATTATAATTTGCCTTCATTCGCAGTCACCTTAACTCTGACATTGTTTCCTTGGGAGACACATATAACTGTCATATCTCGTCTATTCAGCACTTACAAAACCAAGCAATACGCATTATCACTAACAGTGGGTTTTTTACGAGTGATACTCCACTACTTCGTGAAAACAATATCCTTGTTGTAACAAACTGATCCACTCCTTCGTTGTCAGCCACATCGCCTACGTAGCCGCCAACCACAACTGGTACGTCGCGGAAAAGAACAAGATCAACACACTCATAAGGAAAACGTACAAGATAGCCCTGGGCCTCCCGGAATCGACGAGCACCGAGCTCCCGGCTCAGCTGGGCATATACAACACCCTAGAAGAAATAGCCGAAGCACAACGCATCTCGCAGCTCGAACGCCTGTCGACCACCGCGATGGGAAAGTGCATTATGAACACGCTCGGCATAACGTACAACCAGCACGGCCAGAAAATGCAAATCCCCAACAAAATCAGAGACAACACTATGGTGGCAACCATCCCAAGAAACGTGCACCCCGATTACAACCGAGGTAGAAGAAAGGCAAGAGCCGAGGCTCTGCTCCGTTCATTCGGCAGGAAGAGAAACGCGCGCTTTGTCGACGCAGCCGAATATCCGAACGGTCAAAAATACACCGCCGTAGTCATTGACGCAGAGTCAAAAATCAAAACCACATGCAGTGTATACACCAAACACTAGGAAATAGCGGAGGAAGTAGCGATTGCGCTGGCCCTCACAGAACAGGAATGCGAAGTCGTACTAAGTGACTCGCAAACGGTAGTAAAGAATTACGCCAAAGGTCGAATTTTCAAGGAAGCCCTGTCCATTCTGGCCAAAGCGGAAAGATACAAGACCGCGAGCTCGAGGATCATATGGTTCCCCGCGCACGTCACCACGGAAGGCGACGCGCTCGCGAACCTAAACGAGACGGCGCACCGGACGGCGCGAGACATGGCCCGCCGCGCCGAACAGGGCAACGCCTCTCGCACGATAGTGAACGCTTCTCGAGCAGAACGGGACAGGCTCACCAGATACAACGACATAACCAATGCATATTTGAACGCCAGAAGGATATACCCACCGCGGAGTCCCAAATTTAACAGGAGGCAGGCCGTCGCCTGGAGACAACTCCAGACAAACACCTTCCCTAATCCATTCCGTCTGAAACGTATCTTCCCAGATAAGCATCAGGACACGTGCAAATTGTGCCAGGAAGGACCAGCAACACTCAAACAGATGCTGTGGGAGTGCAATGTAGTTATAGGAGGGATGGGAGTTACTCCGGAGAGCCTGTCGTCGAGGTGGGCCGCCGCTCTGCGCAGCTCAGACCTTGGAATCCAGACGTTGGAAGTCCAGCAAGCCCGTGAGGCGGCGTTGAGGCAGGGCCTTGACGTTCCCCCGTGGGAGACCTGAGCCCGGGTCACGTTAAACCTTGCCGGACGTACAAGAAATTTGTATCCATCCATCCTTCCATCCATTGTAACGAACTTGTTCAACTATCATCTAATAATTATGTTTTATAAATTACTTACTAAACAGCTCTCATACCTATTGATTGATTCCAGGCACCTCATCAATAACAATAATACCAGGTTTGCACGTAACTCCAATTTTCTACTGCCTATAGTTCATTCTAACTATAGAAAAATTACATCATCATTCGCTGCTGTAAAATTATAGAATGGTTTAGCCATCAACATTAAATCTTCATCCTTTCATACATTTGGTCATGCACTTAAGCTGATTTACATCTGTAACCATGTTTACGTCATTCATTACACTATATTTGCCGTTTGTATGTATTGACAGTTCTTTTTCTTTCTTTTATACACTATAGGCTTGTGTACATATAATTTTTTTTTCGTTGATTTTAATTTTATATGTTGTATTTTCGCGATTGTGTTTGTTTCTTTTAGTTAGCTTGCTCTTCTTTAATACATCTCTACATTGTTTTTATTAACCGAGGTTCCCGTTGCAGTCTTTGACTTTGGGACCTTCGTCTGTATATTGTCTTTTACCCATTCATTGTAATTAAAGAATAATAAACTGAAACTGAAACTGCGTGAAGATACGATATGATTCGATGACTTCTCGCGTTGCTCGCCGGACGTGCCTATGCATTTCTGTTTCATTATACACCGGAACGCATGGGAATTTACTACAGTGATCGGCAAAGTCGGTCTTCGCCTTCTTTTGAAGATTTTTGAAGTTTGAAGTTTGAAGTTTATTTCCTTTCTTCATTACAGAAAGAGGAAACAAGAGCTAAAGCCCGTTTGGCCTGGCAGGGGCTCTTGCTCCTAAGTGCGTTCGGCTTACATGATGATCCAATGTACGAAAAAAGCAAATATAACAAGAAACAAGCAAGTACGATGTAGAAAATACAAATAAACAAGATGATGTGTACATTATACAATGACTGTGTATTCCCGCGTGTTCCCTCAGCCTGTAGGCGCCTTGTCTTGACGATGAATATATGCCAAGTTCCCAGGTTTCCATTCAGTCCACTCTTCTTCAAAGCGCACTTCATTTCCGTCTGCACCCGCACGAGTCTGAAAAAATACTTATCATGCAAAGGGGAGAGACCACGGGTGTGGTGCCATGTTTGTCGGCACAGTTCCAGTTTGAGTCGAGGTTCCCGGACGCGCGTGCGTGTTCAGCGGTGCAGGCTGCCGCATTCCACGGAAGGATTCTTTAGACACTGGCGGCAGAGATATGCGGGTTCTGTTCATAGGCGAGGCCCCTGAGCGACTAGAAGTGCATCAAGTCCGCTTTCTTCAGCCACATTCCGTCGTGGCCCCAATCTCCGGGCGTTCATGCCACATCTCCCGTGTCGTCTCAGCTTGCTTCACAAGAGGCGAATTGGCGCGGACTGAAGCCGAATGTAGCCAGCAGCTGGCCACATATATCTGTATGCGGTACGACGAAGATGCTTCGGTCGGGGAGGGAAGGAGAGAGCAAAAAGGATTTGCTTCTCCTTCAGGAACACTGCTCGTTTGATCATCGGCGATCAGGGCGAAGAAAGGAGCGGGTAAATAATGCAGATGGAGAAAGCAGCTTCGTGTGTACGCCGTGCAAAGGAAAAAACCAATCACCACCGATGCAGCTGGATTCCGGACACGGACGAATGGAACAGTGCATGCACCCACTATGCGAACGCCAAGTCGATGTCGTTGGGGACGAGCAGGGACCGGTAGCGGGGTCCGAATGGCGTCGCCAGCGCGTATTTTGCGCGGAACAAGCGTGGTTGTGAAAGGGTGCTCGGGGCGCAGCTGGCTCATCTTGTTTCTTATAGCGAATGATGGCGGTGCAGAATTTTTTCGCGAAATGAGTAGGCGGTGACGCTCTAAGTCGCTCGTGCGTATGAGCATCACTTACACCGGGAGTGTTTATGTGAGTACATGCATACTTATATGTATATGTGTCTGCAGAGCTTATTCTTCCTCTTCTTGAGAGTGGGAGGATCCCACTCATACATGAGCTGCTTGTATGTATGTATGTATGTATGTATGTATGTATGTATGTATGTATGTATGTATGTATGTATGTATGTATGTATGTATGTATGTATGTATGTATGTATGTATGTATGTATGTAGTTGCGCGTGCGTGTGAGTGTGTGCGTGTGTGTATTACGAGCAGTGCAGTGCTAAGAGGTAATGGAAGAAGAATTGGAGGTGGTGTAGAATAATCGGAGATCTGAAGTAGGCGCAGGGACAACGCGTCACTTCCCCTTTAATTTGCCCTACAAGTAGCAACTACTATGACGTGAAATTTTCCAGGTTTTTATGTTCCCGTATTTTCCGCTATATGAACAGGTAGCCGAATTCTAAATAGGGGGAACAACAGATAAGCCGGTTACCATATATATATATATATATATATATATATATATATATATATATATATATATATATATATATATATATATATGCGTGTGTGTGTGTGTGTGTGTGTGTGTGTGTGTGTGTGTGTGTGTGTGTGTGTGTGTGTGTGTGTGTGTGTGAACTGCATCTCGGTGCTTGCAGAGATGGAAGCCCAAAATTACTTTTAAAATGTTGGTGACTAAATGCAGATAAACACGCTGCTGATGCTTATGGTCTCGATGTTAAACTCAAGATAAAAATATGTGTCATCCATTGCACAATATTACAGACCGCAGATCATTTTTCTCATGCACTTTTGCGGGTGAGTGTCCCAAAATCTATTGCCTCACCTACGGTATCAGCCTTACACCGCAGTTATCGCAACCATAAATGTACCACGGTTGAAGAAACTTTGACTTCGAAATCGAACCGACGTTGCACGAGAATAAACATTACGTACTTTTGTTTTCTTTTACCGTAGCAAAAACAGCTGCACGTGATACAAGTTCTCTGGGAATTTCGCATCTTTTCATGTTTTATTATCGCACTTTTTCGAAGAGGCAAATTTTACGTCCGGCTGCGAAAAAGCCAGGTTTCTGATTCCGGCGAGCACGTTGCATAAAGCAATCGATCTGCAGCGTGCACTCAGAAAATGAACTCAGCGAACGCGTTTGGTCATTTTGCATGCGTACAGGAAACGATCCTCTACAGCCCTTTTCGTGCGTGCGGGCATAGCAGCGTGATTTCAGTTACAATGTATGCGTTTCTTTTTCGTATTGTTTATTTTTTTTTGCTCGCAATGAGTCCAGTCCGTGTTAGGCACTGATTCTACCATGGGTTTTGACACAACCAGATGAAAAAAAAGAGAAAGCATGGCGAGACCGCAGGAAAGATTGCAGCGGTAGTAGAGGATAAATAAATGCTCCAGAACCTTTCGGGAAAGTTTATTCCGTCCACTCCTAACCTCTGCGCGTCCGACCAAGTGGAGGTATCTCGAACAGCGTCGTAAAAATCGAGCGACGCCGACATTGCCGCAATTTCGGCGATGGTTGCAGGCGCTGCAAGCTCTGCAGTGAAGAGTAAAAAATAAAATAGACCGCGGCGGCGTTTCCGAAACCTTCCTGTTTTACGCGTTATGCCACAAAAATTTTCAGCCGCAGCTTCTTTCTTTTTACGACGATCCATTTCGTCGTGTTCCTACGTTTGTGTAAACATCGTGTTATTCCCTTCACCCTATCTCGTGTACGGGTCTCTGTTCTCCCTTTTTTGCGTTGCTGAGCGACCTGTTCCGTTCTACATTTGCCCCGAAATGTAGACAAAGTGGCACCATGGTGTGCACGCAGTTTCGCTTATAGGCGTTGCCGTTGGACATGCTAGTAATGGCGAAAGTGTAATATGGTCAAAAAACACAGTAAATGCACTTGGCACTGCGTGCCGTTGTGTCTTTTGTAACATGAATTCGCGATTCGTTAGCCTTCTAGTGACACTTTCCCCAGCTTGAATGGCATGCGCTGCTGCGTACACATGACACTTTTGCAACTGGTCATTGGACCCCGTGAGCACGTGCCTCACTTCATATATGCGCGCGCATGTGTTTGTGTGTGTTTGTGTGCGTGCGTGTGTGTGTGGCTGAGGAAATCACTTAGGCCCCGGTAGTAGAATGAAGAAAAAGAGAGTAAGACGTACGTTGAATTTGCACAGTATATTTCACAGACGTTTTGGCTGGTGGACCAGCCTTTGTCAAAGTGACTTTGACAAAGGCTGGTCCACCAGCCAAAACGTCAGTGAAATATACTGTGCAAATTCAACGTACGTCCTACTCCCCTTTTCTTCAATATATATATATATATATATATATATATATATATATATATATATATATATATATATATATATATATATCACAGGAACTCACAGGAAATGGTCCGTTATAGGCCGCGTTCAGACTTGGCCTTCTTTTTACCAGTACGAAGACAGCGACGAGGAGTGTTGGTAACATTGTATTTTGCGTCTTGTCGAAATTTCTCTTCATTTTTTCACGATACCTTGAATAAAACTGCACTTAGCAGCTTCACAACATTGACTCCATTTTGTTCTATTGCACTTCTTGAACTTAACATTTAGCTTAGCATCAGATAACGCTGCCAGAATATTACCTAGATGTTGTTCGTGCGACTTTCACCTTTAGTGTGTATGATAATGTCGTCCACGTAGACATTGCAGAAGCGTCCAATGTAGGGATTCAAAAGTGTGTTCATCATCTTTTGAAACTATCTAGGTGAGTTTTTCCATCCAAAAGGAAGGCGGTTATATTCGTATGTGCCAAATGAAGTCGTAAATGCGGTGCATTGCTTGATGTCTTCCTGCAGTGACACCTGCCAGAAGCCCTTGCACAAGTCTATGCGAGAAAAGCAGGTACAGCCTCCGATTACCTTGATGATGGCCTCAATCCTTGGCATTGGAAAAAGGAATCAACACGGTTTGGCCGCTTACTGCTCTGTATACCGTAAACAGCCGCCAGCTGCCGTCTTGCTTTGTGGGAGTGATGTTAGGTGAAGCAAAGGGAGACACCGACGGGGGAATTACATTAGCATCTAACATCTTTTGTATTTCTTCTTTTAGCCACGCCTTCTTTTCTCTCGTCAAGTTGTTTGCCTTTTTTCTCAGAACGGTTTTGTCGGACAGGTGAAGGGGAACTTCGAACTTTGTTGCCGCCAGTGGATATCCTCCCAAGCATACCAGTTCGGGCCATAGTTACATCTTGTGGGTTTGCGATGCTTTCCTTAAGAATGGAATCCATCACAGGGTTGCTTCATATATGTATAATCTTTATATATATATATATATATATATATATATATGAAAGGATGAAGAAATACGTGGGATGAAGAAAAGCCGCGAGGACGAAGAGAGCGTGAGGAGGAAGGTATGACAAATCACGAGAAGAGAGATGAAACGCGTAGTGCGGCGCACGAGGGGCTTTGCGGCGACGATTGCGACGAGATGGCGCCATAGTAGCGCGTGTCGTCTGCATGGAAACAAAGCGCTGCATGAGTGAAGGTTGTCCGTGGTGGCTGCTGTGAATCGCGCCCACGCGTCACCCGCGCGTTTCGTCTTGCGATCTCCCAATTAGCAAGGCAGTCGCGCCACGTTTCGCGCTCTTGGCGACGTGAAGCACGAGAAAGATTATCCCCGCCAGCCAGTATATATCGAAACGAAAACACGCGTGCAGCGGCGCTTAAACTTCGCATTAGGGAGTATTGTATACCTAGGGGAATTTTCGTTTTTCAAAGCAAAGAAAACCATTCGCGAATGCAGTGCTACATGGACTGCCATTTGGAATAGGCTATACTCTCTTTATTTCGTTGTGGCAGTGACGCCTTCAAAATACATGATATCTACTTTCTGGATCGAAAGTTTTCAAACCAGAGTCGGAAAAACTAACGAATCAGTTGATAAGTGATTTCGCGCCAAGTGCTAATGGCGCTGTGGTTGAATGGTGTTGATTGCTGGAGTTCAAGCTTCAAACGGAACATGATTTCACTGCTACAATTTCACCGCTGGCGTGCGCAATTTTTTTTTTCACCGGGTCATTGAACATTTCACCGCTAGTCCCAGATAGCAAATCATGTGGCTGTTCGTGATGTCGTCGGAATTTCGAAGTTTACTGTTCTTGTGGCTGCAATTGGTGTTTTTTCTATTGTGCCCTCAAACGCTCATGAAGCGCCTGTGCAAGCAGATTTTGCCTATCTAGCATAAAGCTATAATTAAGATTAGCTTCAGTTTAACTTTGAGGACCCTCCATAATATGCAGGCACGCACACAGAACGCTCAACTAATAAGTTCAAACGGGCACTGTAATAAGCAACCACACTATCTGATTCGGCTAAGTGTCCCGGAGGAACGCAGACCAGAACTTGGAGAAAGGCAGGGAGTTTAACCGAGCGTGCGTCCCATTTTCTACCTTGCACTGAGGGTTTGCTGCGGGATAGCGCTTGCATTTGATATTGACAACCTGAGGCGGCTTACAAGCCGTGGTGGTTAAGTGGTCTTGTGTTACGCTGCTAAGCCCGTTGGCGAGGGATTGAATATCGTTGTGGTGGCCGCATTTCGGTGTGGTTGAAATTCTTCAAATAAATAAATACATAAGCAGCCGTGTACCATGCACTGGGTTAACGTTAAAGAATCCCAGGTGGTCAGAATTAGTCTCAAGTCCCCCACTACAGCGTGCCTCATAATCATATTGTGGTTTTGGCATGTAAAACTCCCGAATGTAATTAAATCTGGGACTGCTTAACGTGCACTCAAAACACGACACTGTATGCTTCGCCGGCGAACTGAAATCGAACTCGCGACATCGTTTTCAGACGCGGCCCATGGCCGATGAACCACTTTAACGGGTGAGTCGACGCTGGCACTAACTAGCGTGAGCGACCTCCCTCTTCTTATACTATAATAGCAGAAATTTTTGTCTGAACGTCCGGAAACTGTAGCGCGAGCTGTCAGGGACACCCTTGTGAGCATTCGTGCATCGAACTGGACTAACTGCGATATTGCAATGAGAAGCACATAAATCTAGGCGCACCAGTGTTCAATTTTTCCCGCCCTTAACGACTCCGACTGCAGCAGATCGAAGTTCATCGCACGATGAACGTTGGCAGGATTGGGAGAACACCATTCGGCAACTAAGTCGCAGTAGCAGGTCTGACGAGTTGAGAGCAAATCAGACGAACTTAAGAAATTGGTTAACTATATTTCGCTGGCCCTGCAGACCTGCGTCTGTCCTTTTTTTCGTTGCGTTGCGTGTTACAGCTGCCACATTCTTCTAGCTTCTACTTTATAACAAAACAATCGAAATTTAATGCGATTCGCTTTTGTCGCGTGCACATGGACGTGGCTTGATACATTGACAAGCGAGGCGTCATCCCATAAAAGAGACGTAACGCGAACAGGAAAGGGGAAACTAATTCATGAAAGCATTTGTTACGGAGCAAAGGTGATTGTAATGAAAGCTGCGGAGATCAAAGCATTGTTGATTGCTGCTCAGCAAAGAGCGCCGAAGACTGCAGAAGAATATATATGAAAGCATGCGCAACCAAGCGCCACTGTGAGTACGCTCGATACTCACGCGCAGATAGCTACAATGTCAAAGAATAAGAAAGAAGTGAAGGAAGCTAGACGACAATAAGAGATGTGGCTACGGCTATGCCCTACGCGAAATCTGCTGACGTGTGCCATCGCGCGCTACGACACTTCTTTGTATATTCAAATCAGCCCATTTATAAATGCAAATTCACAAATCAAGCTGATTTTTACTGCTTTTATCATCATCTCTCTTTCTAGGTTCATGCTTCTCAGCTTTGTGCGTTTGATTGGGTTCCTGATTCTATAACATGGTGCTTCGCTTTCACAATCAGCAGATCAATGCTATTGCCTTCCCATCCTCCCTCTTCTTTTTTTGTTCTTGCTTCTAAAATAGATTTATATGTAAAGGTGCTGTCATTGCAGCTTCGAAAGAGCGTCAGCGAAAAGCTATGTTTGTTTTTCAGTATTCATGACAGCCCCTGGAAAGCAAAAGCTAAGGTTAACCAGCAGATCACACCGCAGTGGAAACAAACTTTGCCACGAAATGGCTAACTCAATCGTCAGCGAAGATGACGAAGAAATTTAATCTAATCAACGAAGGAACTGGTATGTTAATATTATAGCATTTGCTGACTCTGCAGGATAAAGTAAATGCTGGCTGAAACAGATCTTTTGGGTAATGTTTTATTATTATCTTTTTGTGTTTGCAGTTTGTCTCAATCTTTAAACCCCTTTTGATACTTTCGCACATTTGTCGTTAAAATGGGAAATATTGTATTTTGCATAAATAGCTGCCCCGCTTATATGGAACATATGAAACCCAGTAAAATTCAATTATGCAGGCTCTCCGTCTGACGACAGCGGAGTCGGGAACGTTACGCTACGACGTTGTCTGAATGAAAATAAGGGACATTGGAAAACTGGCACGGAGTATCATTATGGGGCTTACTACGATGCAGTAGTTTCGCTCGCAGTAGGAACCCAGTGATGACATATTTTGTTTTCCTTGACATTGTTTTTTTTTTAACATGGTACTTATGAACTGATCGTATCATAACCGTCATCGTCATCGCACTCATTATTATCAGCAACAAGCGCATCTACATCTCACAATTAAGTTGCGCTGAGTTATAACACTGAAAATTTGAGCGACTGAAACAAAGAAAAATAGAGAGCTTTGCGCTTCGTTCTTGCGCTTCGTTCTTGCACTTCGTTCTCGCACTTCGTTCTTGCCCTTAGGACTTCGCGCTTCATTCTATACCTTGTTGTAGCCGTTCATATTTGTAGTGTTGAGGCTGAGCGCAACATTACCACGAATGGGCATCAGCTAACCTTATTCATTGTTCTACTCAACACATTACTTTTGTCGGCATAATACTGAATAATTCAACTACCTATTGGGCATCTGTGAACCGAGAAGTGATGATAGCCCTTGTGATTTGAGGCAGCCATAGCTACCAAGCTGTAAAAATGCAGTGTAGCAGAAAGAATAAGCGCCATCTAGTCGCGAAGAAGAGTTACTTTGGCGCTGTGTGCCTGCGTAATTGTTTGCCGAAAGGTGAGGCGAAAAGAAATTCATGGGTCACGTTGTGGTTACTGCAGTAGGCAAGGGCTTTACTGCATTATCGGTGGTTACTTCGTCGCACACACCCTCGACCAGTGCTCGCAGTGCAAGCACGGCCACATTGCTACATTGACTAAACAGGTAATTGAATATATTTTGTGTCGTCGGCACCTCTATGTCATGTTTTTTTTTTTTTTACTTTCGATTTAGAAAGCTTCCTTAAATAAGGTTGTAGTCATTTCATCGCACGCAGGTGCGAATATAAATAGAAGCGATGTCGTATGCACTGATCTAACGAAGCATGCCGGATTCAGATAACATAAACACCCACTCTCCCAAAGCTACCTGAAATATCTAGTTAAGTTCGCTAAACTAGGAGGCGAGAAGGTCAGAAATTCCTTCTTTGGGTACAGTATACTGTCTCGCCATGTTTGCTGCGTCGAGTGACGTCTCATTAGCCCAAGAAGTGTCGTGCACGCATCGAACGCACACATAATGAATGCAGCTGCTTGATAGAGTGGCTCTGGAAATACGAATATTCTGTACACACTCATGCAGATGGTTAAACTCTGTCAAAGTCCTAAGGCGTGTGGCGACGGTTCAAGCCTTATATGTTGCAACTATCTTCGTTTTTTTCCAGGAGTGTTTAGAATGGAGAAGCGATGGAGCACGCGAACTGTGAAGTTCACTGACAGTCTTGCGGAATCAGCTACGAATATATCTAATCAATATGTCTAAAGAAAGGGTATTTTATGCTCGTAAGAACTTCGGAATGATCTCAATGTCTTATCCGTTCCTTCTCGCACTTCGCTCCCTTTCATGTTTTGTACCTTATTTAAAATTGTCTTAGTGCTATATACAAGCCGGGAGGTCTCCTGTCTTTTGGCGACGTCAGTAATCTCCCTCCGTTGGCTACTTCTCACCGTTAGTGGCATTTTAATCCCCCTTTTTTTCCTCCTCAAACCTTTCAGGCTACCTAGAGCCATTTTCGCAAAATATCGACACGACGCGTGAACACCGCTGAATAAAAATTACGTTTTGTTCTAGCGGCGTAGCATTTCCACCTCTTCTGGCGCTCACATACGCATATACGCTTCGTACGCATGCTATTCGTACGTGACATGCTTCCTGATCTAACTAATCTCTACAGTCAGTGCGAGTGGAATTCAAGGGCGGAGAGTACAAAAAGGACAATAGGAAAGACACGGATAAGCACGGGTTCGTCTCTCTTCTTGCATGCCTGTTTGTTCCTTCACGTTGCGACTCTACTCCTGATGGAATACCAACTAGCCGGCTCTCAAGCCTTACCTAATCTCTAGTCATCTTTAGATAACCGTAAAGCCCAAATGGATACTGAAGAGAAACGCTAGGTTAATTTGCAATGATAAAGTTTACTTTGAGAACTTTAACGGCAGGTTTTAGCGGTGTCCGGCATTCCTCTAAACGCATGGGTTCGCCCGACCTGGGGATCGAGCGAAATAGCGGGTGAGTGGGGTCGCAAACATGAGTTGCCTGCACGGGGCAGCCACCTAGTTGCTCAGGCCTCAACCAGACAAGCACAGAGCTAATATTGCAGTAAACAAATGGATTCTATACTTCGCTTGTGGTAGAAAATTTCGCGCAGCGGCCTAACTGTAAACACAGTTACGCCGAAGCCTTACATGATTGCGACACGGTTTTCCTTTTTTGGGGGAGGGGGGGAGGGGGTGCTTTCGAGGATAAATCTCCAATACAGCAGAACTTACGTTTCTCTTTTAATGTCCTGTTAGTCCTTTCCTCGAGAACGGATGGATTAACGACTGATCGTACGATTTTAATTAGTTTCCTGTGGTCCGCGTAACATTAGTTCCCGAACTTCAAAACGCGCCTTTGCCATGTGGTGAACCTCCGCTTTCGTCTTCCTAACTTTATTTTTTAATGTTAAAAGAAAAAAAGGAGGAAGGGGTGGAATGGCCTTGCTTTATGAAGGCTAATTAGGGAAGCTAATGACGCACAAATTGCGCCTATTAGTGAGCCATTCCTCGTGACTTTACCGTGTGTATATTGCATACGTTGTAACAGTTCTCGCGACGAGCCCTGAGAAAATTAAGAACTTTCGATTGATGTCGGTGCTTAAGGTTTTTGATGAACATTCAGAAAAAAAAAATCTCTACCGCTAACTGGCACGATAAGAAAACGCACCATTTAGATAATCAGCATTAATTTCCAAACGCGAAGAATCGTCTCACATTCTCGCCGTGTGTTTGAACATTTGTCATTTCTTGTCGGTTTTTATGCAAGGTGGAAATGTCAGGTGTGCTGTAGAAGCAATAATAAGTGTGTAAGTTATTATGACCAAATGTCGCACGATTAAAACATTTTCGTTCTGTAAAAATCTCAGTTCTACCGATACGAAATTTTTGACTATACAAGAAATATTATCTCTAATTAGAGACGTCTAATCAAATTTACCATGTGTTAAAGTAAACAGTCGACTTATATACAGCCCTGTTTTGCTAGGCATGAACACCTCCTGCATACCGGGAATAAAACAAAAACGAAAAGATATCCGATGTCTCAGGTACAAGAAAAGTAAAAGGTTATCAAAATTTTTTTCCCACAATATTCAGCTGAATGTGTCATTCAAGCGGCTTCTATAGCTATTGCGTTTATACCGATTGTTGGTCCTTGTTGAAGGGCATGGTTAGTATAAGAAAGCTTACCGAATTATTACAGCGACATTTACCCTTGGTGTGGCTCTTGTCAGGACAAGTTCTCACCAGCTATATGCACCTCCGACTGTAGGAACTTCGTGACCTTCATCTATAACTTAGTGGCCGAAACTGCGCTTTCCTCTGGAATGGGCACAGCCGCTAAGAAATAAAAGGAGTGCCAGTGTCAACGCAAAGTATTCTCTACATCGTTAAATAGGGCAGGAATCTACAGGAGCTGGGAGCGCGTTTAACGAATGGGTGGAAGGCTGGTTCCGAATGATGGCCAGAGAGTGAAAAGAAAAAAACTGCTTGAAGCGGGGAAATCACACCACGGGCCATCAAATCACACCGTTGAAACAGGGAAATCACACCATGGACGGATTCCGCTAACGGCAAGCAGATTTGACGGAGAGGGTGGGGCTTCAAGAGGCGAAGGGAAAAAGAAGATACGTCGAGGTGATGGAAGAATTACGCTCTAAAAACAGATTCGTAAGTGGAGATTGCAGAGAGATAGATTAAAGAAGGCAATGGACGCATAGGGATATGATAAAAGGAGGGCCGAAGGGGAGTATCAATCAGGGAAAAGAAGGCGACGGCGCATGTGATAAAGGCGGTCGGTTGACTCTTTCGATTCTAGGATCTGCAGTGTATTTCGAAGGCCTTAACGGTGGTTTTCGCGCCACGATGAAGTGAGCTAGCTGTGACGAAGATTGAAGCTGGGCTTCTCGGAGAAAAAACATAGGTTAGTTATGCGACTTTTCCGTCGGTACATGTACAGGTAGAGGAACGAGGAATGGAAAGCCGGGTAGAGAATTGAAAATGGTGGCGGTGCCTTGGAGAGTAGGATAATAGGAAAGCAATGAGCCCGGTCATAGAATAGCCTGGAAAATTTGAAGTGTATCCTAAAAGTCTAAGTTAGCATGATTTTTTTTTAATGCTAGTGTCATAAGCTCACGCGGTTTGAAACAGGAGTTCGCGGAAAAGTTAAATTTCTAGCTTTGCACATGTTTGCTCTGAAGGTAGGATACAGGACGCATTGTCGATCATTGAAACTAACACCAATTACTAAACTTAGTTGTGTGTGTATCTTTTCACGCCAGATAGCTCTTGAGTGGCCCGCGGGTTTACAGACGACTCGATAGAGTGCATAACGTCAGTTATGTTGCGGCGTGTGACTGCGTTGGCTTTAAGCTTCTGACCAGGTCATCACATCTTTCTTGGAAATCACAGCGAATGACGTAGCTCGCATGCCAGAATGAAAGTGTTTTATATATATATATATATAAATAAATGATGCATTGTGCAAACGTTCGTTGGTTACAACTATCATTCGTAGTCAGCGGTAAAAGTCTCGGGACCACGTGTATAGAAGCATAGGCCAAGTTTACTGCAATGCAGGGAGTTGCCTTGCGCATACAGTTGGTTCCCTGAGTATTTTGTTCCTTTTCACTGTTTGTGCCTTTATTTAATAGCGCCAACAAGAAAGAGAATGTGTTGAAACAGATATTATTTAAGAATATTAACACTAGATATTCAGGCGAACTGCAAAAGTGACGGACGCCTCGTCACCACGGGTGCCTTATCATCCATCACAGATGGATGATAAGGCATCATTTTTATCATCCTCACTGCACAGTGAAAAACGAAAGAAGATTCAACCATCCTGTTACGCAGACATGTCTGGAATCAATTGATTCAATCCTGTAGCTCACCGTTGCGTACTGCAAAGCTAATAAAGGCGTATCTCTTCCATTCTGCGGTGATGTGTGCCGGTGCATTTACGTTTGCTTCTGGTTAAATCTGTGCTCGTTTCTGCACGTTCGTTGCGGGAGAAACCTGAGGTAAGTACAAGAGGTCATGGCAAGTGACACTGAATACGTTACTTTTGAAGGAATTATTTGTCTTACAAAACACGAAAGTGCTTCTTTCCCTTAAAAGTAAGGTTATCTTGTTTGACGTGTTAATGAGTACAAGGAACTGAATTATTTTCGCTGCGTGTACTTTTAGCGTTCCAAGTATCGCTATTCAGCTCCCTAGCAAGTGCTCCAAATATTTGAAATAATGGCAGTGTAAGAGAACGCTTAAGTGAGAGGGCTTGGGAACACATAATTAAATCTCCAGAGAGCCCACATCATCCGATCTCCCGGCTGGAAGATAAATTGCCGGCCAAGAAAGGAGCCGCCCAGGCTATTTCTTGGATGAGGCTTCATAGGCTGAGGCCACAGGAAAGCGGGGAGAATAAATAGCTAATACGGAGGCCCTTATAGTGAACGCTATCTACACGAATGTCTTCTTTATCTGTTTTATTCGTGTGCGTGTGTGTAGGGGGGGGGGGGGAGGGGCGTATTTCTTTCTTCTCGTACTTCCGCACTGGGGTTACTGAAAGTATTATTTTGTATTTGGGCCTCTTACACGCATAGAAGTCTTCCATCAGCCAAACTTTCGATATTTGTATTGAAAAGAACAGCAACAATTTTAGTGGAAGCTCAGTCGGTGCGATAAAGGCGCTTTGTAATTTTCCACTTGTAGTTTATATTTCTCCCAGCTGGCTTTATTTCGGCTACTAAGTTAATCCTGTTAAAGCAAGCATCAAAGGGCAGGGCAATCTTTTTGAACACTGTCGAGCGTGCTTATTTTCCTAACTTTCATTGATGTGATGTTCTTTTCTGCCTTTCTTTGCGTGTTATCTGTATAAGCAGCACATGAGGCGATAAAATTGAAGAACATGACTTCATCTACCTGCTCGCATGAGCAGCATCTCAGCTATATTCTGGTTTCTATCGCGGAGCATTTTAGAGTGTGTGCACGCGTGCGTGTGTGCGAGGAATCATTGCATCCATGAATGTATATGCTGTACTCATCAAATTGCGCAGTATAGTGGCCGGGAATCGGGCCCTCAACTTCATGCTTAGTCGCAGAACGCAACGTCTATCGAGCTCCCCAGCAAGCAATCACTGCTAGAGGTCCTTCAAGTAAAAGGCGTTGCAGTGTTGTGCACTCAGGGGTCCGGGAGCACCAGCTATTGTATCGCTGCAGTTCATTGTCGTACTCTCTGGGACGGCTCCGATTCGTGTCAGGGTCGCCTTGTTTTTTGGTGTTTTGGAGTTACACGCATAGACAGTCGTCATCAGTTTGCAGTTCGACGGGGAAAATGCGAGAGCACTGTGCAAACGAATACGACCACTTTTCTGGGTTGCACTCCCGGAAGTAAAAAAGAATATTCTCAGCCAGACCGTCTTATCGCTTTATCGCTTTTAATGGGTTTCATTTGTAGGTGAGCCGTGTACGACATTGATTCGTTAAAGCTTATTGGTGAAAGCAACAAATTTCTTATCTGACATTGATTTAAAGAAACGGATGCACAATGCATACAAGGTGTGCGAACATTAGGCTCAGGGCATCCAACCCTTACACGGCGATTCGAGCAGTTGCAAATAGCATTTACCGGTCAATAAAGCATCAAAAATACTGGCCAGTCACGCTTTTCCAATTTATCCCGCTGAGACGCGCTGCATCGCGATACAATTTGCGAATATGCAGGGCTCGTCCATAGAAAATGAAGACCACGCTTAATCGAACAAGTTCTTTTTAGCTGTTGAATGTCGGCGCATTTAGGAGATAATTTCAACAGCGGTGGTGGCGCGGTACGAACAGGATTAGGCTCTGCGGGAGGATTCTATCGCTTACGCAGGGCAGAATTCAATGAGGAGGGTCATCAACAATGACAAGAGGGACATGCTTGACTTCAATCACCACACGTGGAACAAGCTTGGCCTAACCATTTTCTTTAGGACGAGAAGCTCCAGCTTAAGGCAAGAACGCTCGTTTTAGGAAGCACCGTAAGTCCCATGAAAGGTACAATATTTATTCAGCTTCGCCTGGAATGTGAGGCAAGGGATGCAGCGGAAGACTGTAGTGTTCAATTACAACACGTAGGTGTGTTTCACTGTGCTGAAACTAAAGAAAGGTGTCCCACGATTAGGACACTCCCTAATGCGAAACTTCAGCGCAGCTCGGCACGTGTTTTCAGTTGGTGGTATATTGAGGCACAGAATTTAAGAGCGAAATCACCGCACCAACCAACTGGGCCAGTGCCATCAGCGCCTTCACAGAGTGAGGGGCAGTAGGGTAATGCTGGCATGATGTGGTGTGTTCACCAAACTAGTCGTGTGCAGAAATAACCAGCATACTGAACTGGTATAGAGCGACACTGATTATGCTGAGGGTTTAATTTACACCAAAAACTTTACGTCCACGTATTTTCTTTTACTTTTTTTGTCACCACTGCGCACAACAGCCAAATACAAGTCGCGTATAAAAAAAGTGCATGTCGTGAATCAAGGGACTGTGCAAGACTGTAGAAAGAAAGGCAGTATGTAACAACAGTATAAGTACCACTGGTTAAATGCGGTGTAACTGGAGAGGTTGCAAGCTGTACGACTTCGTCTACTTTATTTCACTTCTACGCAAAAAAGAATATTTTGCTTTCAAGCTAAACAAATAGAAACATTATTATAAAAAGGGACAGTTTATAACCAGAAAACACTAACACATGCAAAATTGTAAAAAAAAAGAACAAGAAAAGCTACACATCGAACTAAAGCGAGTCATTGCATAATATCGTTCCTAGTATTTTGAGAGCGCGTCCATATTTATAAAGAATTATTTAACTAAAGTGAAATGTAAGCTGTCCTATGAAAACCGACTAGTTGGTCATTGTGCAAGTATCGTTCCAAGTTACAAGAGATGATTTCTCAGGGTAGTAAGTTCGAAGCGCAACTGCTGCATCTTTTGGGCATACAGGGGAGCAGTCGAGCAACACGTGAGCTATGTCCACCCAAGCATATGACACACCCAAGGAAAAATCGGCGAGACAAGGTTCCACACTTGACGGTATCGTCACATATACACCAAATTTCCGTCCAGGGTCTACGGCAGGCAAAATTGATCTTTCAAACTGTTCATTGTACCATGCCGCAGATTATCTTCTGAGCAGTATTTTACCACTCGTGCGCAAAACATGCTCCGACAAACTGTTCGACGGCAAAGGGCCCCTTGTAGGGTAAACCCTGCTGAATTCCTAGAAGTTACCGATGAAACTTCGGCGGAAGTCTCGGAGGTGACAAGTACTCTAAAAAGCCTAGTCTCCCTACTTTTATTCCACGTTTTTTAGCCGCTGCCTGCGATAGTCGCAGGAAAATGCAGTTTCTTTTCGTGTGCCTGCGTTCTTCCACTGCCAAAAGTTTAGCATTACGTCTTAACATCATCTGTAAATGAAAAGCAGTCGAATAGGCGCGGCCAATTACAGCCATATACAAATGACATATCGCAATAGAGTTTGTGAGGGCAGCCTGTAGCGCCATTCATTTCCTGTAAACGTGGCAAAATTTTGCATAACTTTCCGAATAGACAGACGTGCTAGTTAAACAAGATGATCATATTTGCATTGGACGTGCTGTCGTTGACATCAGTGTTCAGCCTGAAGCGAGGTGTGAAGCGTCGTACATCGCGAGTGCATGCGGGGTAGCAAAGCTTTCATAGAAGCCCACACGTTGAAAACATGGCAGTTCATCAGCCGTGCATCAGGCTTGGCGCCTGTGCGCGACGAGCGACCATTTCCGAAGGAACATAACGAAAAGTGACGCTATATCCATTAAAAATGAGGTGTGGTCATTTTTGTGGGAAAAGCCGTGCAGTTCATTTTGTTGGTCTGCGAATATGGCAGTATTATCAAATGCCCTGCCAGTCGACTAGATGGGTGTTTCGGACTTTTAGCGCGGGAAGCAATGAGGCGAAACGCCAGCTGTATGGTTGTCGCCATCGTAACCATGGAAATAACAACGTTTTTTTGTGTGGACCGAATAAAGTATTGGGTGTTGAGTGCTGGTGGCCATCGTCGGACGTTAGATTTGCCCGCCCGATGCCAAAGACCCAGTCACATTTCATCATCAACAACAGCCAATGATCCCCTGTCTCCATATCCTCTCCCGCACATGCGCTTCAGCTCCGTTCTTCTAGCCTCCTCCTCCTTACTCAGGTTACCCTCTTCAGTTTTTGTCCTCTCCTGTTAAGCTGCGAGAGTGACATCTATCTAACATTCCAGAGTATGCGAAGCGTACAGACCACATATAGACAAGGAAAGCTTTCGCAAAGAAAAAAAAAGAACAGGTGATCAGTCAGAAGCAGGCATGGAAACTGTTGCACACATTCGGCTTTGGTAAGAACACCACTTTTCCCTTTCTATAAATACTGTAGATGACGACAGTCTTCAATTTCTGAAAGAACCCGGTCTCCTCTAAGCTGCTACGTATAAGGGCTTTTCGAGAGGTGGAATCCTCGGCCTCACATTGCTGAACGCTGGCTAAAGCTCTGTCTCCAAACCTGATAGCGCTCGGCTCGGGAGGCACCCACTGTGCTTGTTAAAACGCCGAAGTAGTGAACAACTATATCAGCATTTTGTGTAACGGCGCTTAGTTGGCATGAATTGGATGCTTGCTTTGCGCTTGCTGCAAAGCGCTTCGGAATTGGATTTCATTCGAATGAGTGATGTGACAATCTCTCGCCCCCAGGTTCCCTGGATCCATGAGCTAAATTTTTCCCAACGTGCGATTGATAACGCAAGTTCGTAGATACTGACAGAGGACCGGAGATTGCGTGAGCGGACGGCAAAGTTCGTTCACTAAAGACAAATTTTCGTTGCTGGCGCATAGTTGTGAACTGCGCCCTCGCAGCGGTCACGAGAGGTGGAAAGACGGGAGTCTTTGCAAAAGTTTTTATACAGTCAAACTGTCAGAATAATAGAATACCAATGTTGGGATTTCTCTCAATTTTTTTTTCAAGAAAACATGGACAATGAATTTCCATGAACTTTTTCGACCCGTAGCCAAAGGCTAGTAATAGGTCCAATACTGAAGGGCTAAAATTCAGCAAGGAGGCTTAAGATTTCTCATGTGTTTCAATGGGAAAGCAATTGTAGTGGCTTTGGTGAAAATTTTTCGATTGATATTTTCGACATCGACTGAAGAGCAAGGGACGCGAGGAAAGCAACGCGCTCGTTTTATACACTCGTGGCGTGGCTCCACCACCTCCCCATTGGCTGCGCCATTACGTGCCCGCGCTAGGCCAGATGATTAGTCAGCCGGATGGCTGCGACATGACGTGTACAATGACGCACGCAATAGGCACAGTAAGCCAGAACCGTGGAGCTGCCGTGGCGTCGGAAAAACGTGCTCATCTCGCATCTCGGAGACCCGGTTTCTATTTCCATCCGGATCAAAATGTACAATTTTTTTCAGAGCCATTAATTTATTTTGTTCACAGGAACGTCTCTGAGAAATTTGGCGTCAATCCGAGCCCTTTTACGTTTTTTTACTCTGCGCCGTCGTCCATCTTTGGTACCATTGCTCGGTCGCGCCACCGACGATGACGCCGGATTATCGCGTAATGGATCATTTCACTTTCGCATCATTAAAGCATACAAGTATAGGTTTCAAACTTGAATTAAGAGCCTGATAACAATAGACAAATTTTACAAGATTTATCTTGCATAAATAAATTAATAAAGAAAACAACATCGAAGCAATAAGAAAAACAAACACTGAACTATGAAACATTGTACACTGATACACAACAGGTGGACCAACATTGTAGCTTGAAATTCTCGTTAGCTTATCAGATAATAGAAATCTTCTTTCAGCGAAAGGAAAAAAGAAGAATTATAGATATCTGAAGGTAATAATGTTGGGAAAGTAAATGTGAAGAAAATGTCATCATAACAGAATTAAGAATAAGAAATATTTTTTGCAATGATATTGAAGTTATGGGCTTCTTCTATTCTTAGTGGCAAAGAGTTCCATACTTTAGCACCAATTACTTGTATTTGTCGGTCTCCAAATGTCTTAAAGTTAAAGTTAAAAGTTAAAGTTAAACGAGAATACATTTCTAATGACACGCAATGTCGTCCGGTCCAGGGGACGCAGGGAGAAGACGTTTATGTTTCACTATACTGTTAGTAACCAGAACCGTGTTTAGTTGAGATAATGGATAAAATGGCAGCAACAACACCTTTTTGAATAGCGCTTTGCTGTGATGAATTATCTCAGAATGGAGTTATTATGCTCATAGCCCTTTTCCGAATTTTAGGTACCGGCTGCAAACTGGACTCAGTCTGGTTAACCTCCCTGCCTTTCCGTCTTCCCTTCTCTCTCTCTCTCTCTCTCTCTCTTAGGTAGCGGCTGAAGGGATTCTGTATGCCCGTTCACTTGATTCAGTAAAGTGTGCTAAATCACTATGTTAAAAATTAATAAAAATAAATTCGTGAAATTTATAGTGAAGAAACCATGATCTGAATATGAGGCACGCAGCAGTGGGGGACTACGCATTCATTTTGACCCCCTGAGGTTATTGAACGTGTACTTAATAAATCTAAGTACACGGGTGTTATTGCATTTCGCCCCCATCGAAATGCGGCCGCCGTGACCGGGATTTGATCCAGCTACCTCGTGTTTAGCAGCACAACACCTAAGACACTAAGCAACTACGGTGCGAGCCATGCTTAATCCAAGCAAACTACCTCCATTTACTAAAAGGATGTTGTACTGTGGCTTTACCTCAACATACCGACTTCTACGGCGGTGCACCTTTTACATTGCTATAGTACAATGTGGTTAATTTTCGAATATATCGGTGCTAATTGCGCCCGTACCATTCGTTTTACTTACTCTGCGAGTGATTCTTGCTTCTTATGGGGAAACCCTGGTACCGGCTTCCAGATATTATAGCCTCGTGCGAGCCCTCCTTAATCCAAACAAACTCGCTCAATTTACCAAAAGCGTTCTATACAGCGGCTTTATCTCAACCTGCCTACATCTACGGCGATGCACCGTTTACAGGGCTATAGTACATTGTGTTGTTTTTTAGTATATCGGTACTGATTGCACCCGTACCATTCATTTTACCTAATCGGCTAGCAAATCTGCCTTTATGTGGAAAGCCTAGAGCCGCCTTCCAGACATTGTTGCCTCGCGCGAGCTGTGCTTACTCCAAGTGAATTGGCTACATTTGCCACAAGTGTCCTGTAAGGACGCTTTGTCTCAATATACATTTGTCTACGGCAGTGCACCCTTTCCAGAAGCATAATTCAAAGTGGGTAATTTTTGATTATATTGACACTAATTGCGCGCGTAGCATACATTTTACCTACTCTGCGAGCACTTCTCGCTTCTTGTAGCAAACCCTGAAGCCACCTTTCAGAAATCACTGCCTCGCTCGATTGCTGTTTAATACACTCAAATTCGCTGCATTTCCCTAACGGGTGCTGCACGGCTGCTTTGTGTCAAAATACCTCCATCAACGGCGGTGCACCCTTTACAGGAGTGCAATACAATGTAGTTAATTTTAGGTCATATTGACGCTTATTGCTCCCGTAGCATTGGTTTAACCTACTCGGCGAGTGGTTCTCGCTTCTTGTAGGCAAACCCTGAAGCCGGCCTGCAGATATTATTGCTTTGCGCGAGCCCCGCTTAATCTATGTGAACTCGCTCGATTCCGCAAAAGGATGTTGTACAGCAGCTTTGTCTCAACACACCATAAACTACGGCGGTGCACCCTTTACAGGACTATAGTAGACTGATTAATTTTCGGTCATTTTGACGCTAATTGCGCCCGTAGCGTTGATTTTACCGACTCTACGAGTGATTCTCGCTTCTTGTGGGGAAATCCTGAAGCCACCTTTCAGAAACCATTACCTCGCTCGAGCTCTGCTTAATCCAAGCAAACTCGCTCCATTTACCATAAGGGTGCTTTAGATCGGCTTTGTCTCAACATACTTATATCTACGGTGGTGCACCATTTACAGGAGTATCGTACAATGTGTTTAATTCTCGAGTATATTGGCACTAATTGCGTGCGCAGCATACATTTTACCTACTCTTCGAGAGATCCTCGTCTTTGTAGGAAACCCTAAAGCCACCTTCCAGACACTGTTGGTTCGCGCGAACCGTGCTTACTCCAAAGGAACTGGCTCCGTTTCCCAACAGTGGGCTGTAGGGCCGCTTTGTCTCAACATACCTTCTTCTATGACAGTAGACGCTTTACAGGGCTGTAATAAAATGTGCATAATTTTCAAGTATATCGGCACTAATCGGGCTCGTACCATTCCTTTTACCTACTATGCGAGTGATTCTCGCTTCTTGTGGGAACCCCTGAGGCCGCCTTCCAGACAATATTGCCTGACGCGAGCCTTGCTTAATCCAAGAAAACTCGCTCCATTTCCGAATAGGATACTGTACAGCGGCTTTGTTTCAAGATACCTTCTTCTACGGCGGTGCACTCCTTACAGGGCTATAGTACAATGCGGTACGTTTGAACATTGTATAGCTGCATAAGTCTCTTTAACAGTAGATCCCGATAAGTTCTTCGACTATAAGACCTGCTTATATATACTACACACATGTATTATTTCTGTATTTTTACCAAAAAATAAATTCTGAAATTCTCAAGTTCCTAAAATTTCTGAACATGTTCGAGTATATCGGTACTAACTGCACCACTACCATTTATTTTACCTTCTGTGCTAGTGATTCTCCCTTCTTGTGAAAAACCTTGAAGCCGCCTTCCAGACACTATTGCCTCACGTGAGCCATGCTTAATGCAAGCAAACTAGCTCCATTTACTAAAAGGATGATTTGTGGCGGCTTTATTTTAACATTCCTACGTCTACCGCGGTGCACCCTTTACAGGGTTATAGTACAATGAAGTTAATTTTCGAGTATAGTGACACTTATTGTGCCAGTCCAAATAATTTTACCTAGTCTGCTAGTGATTCTCGCTTCTTGTGTGAATCCATTAAGCCGTCTGCCAGACAATATTGCCTCACACGACCTCGGCTTAATCCAAGCAAACTCGCTCAATTTCCCAAAAGGATGCTTTACGATGGCTTTGTATCATCATCATCATCATCATCATCATCATCATCATCATCATCATGATCATCAACACCACCACCACCACCACCACCACCACCACCACCACCATCATCATCATCATCATCATCATCATCATCATCATCATCAGGCTGGTTACGCCCACTGCAGGGCAAGGCATCCCCCATACTTCTCCAACTACCCCAGTCATGTACTCATTGTGGCCATGGTTAGGTACGGGACCGTTTCCTGAGCCTACTTCGAGTTCCCCAGACCACATCGAATCGCACCACAGCTAATTAAGGAGCGCAGAAGCATGGATACCACATTCCTGAGGCACGGCACGTGCAAACAAGTTGGCGGACCCCACTTCGTGTGCCGCAGGTGGAGCTATTCACTGCTTGACTCTTCCCGAAAGTGAAGCGAGAGCCTGGCACTGTTGCGGGTAAAGTGGGTCCCGAAGCAAGACGGCTGTAATGCGCCGTGAAAACCTGGCGGTGTCGCCCCCATCCATCTATTGTGACGGCGCATTGCAAGTCAGCAAGGCAAGACCGCAGGGAGAAGCGACCCTCTCCGCCGGGTGTGACACCATCGCACGGGCGCCTACCATTGGCCGAAAATGACGACACCTGAGCGGGCTCGTCGATTGGCCGAAAATGGCGTCACCTGAGCGGGCTCTCCCATTGTCCGAACGTGACGTGTCTTCGAGACACCGAAGGGCTTAAAAGACACAGACAGGGAGCAGCAGAAGAGCATTGCTAGAGCATTCCTTCATTCATCTCTTTCGAGCTTCTTGCCACGGGCCGTAGCGTCCGAGTTGCTGCCGGCCCGTAATGACTCTAAGACTGTTAATTGACTCTCACTGTAAATAATGTAAATAAACCTCCCAAATTTTCATCCCGACGTCCTCCTCAACTGTTACACCATGTTGTCCCTGCAAACTTCTAAATCTCAACCGCCCACCTAACTTTCTGCCGCCCCCTGCTACGCTTCTCTTCCCTTGGAATCCTTGGCTTTGTCTCAATATACCTATATCTACTGTGATGCTCACTTTACTGGAGCATAATACAAAGTGGTTATTTTCGAGTACATTGGCACTAATTTTGGCCGTACCATTAATATTACCCACTCTGTGAGTGATTATAACTTTTTGTGGAAAACCCTGAAGCCGCCTGCGAGACACTATTTCCTCACGCGAGCCGTGCTTCGTGCAAATGAACTCGCTCCATTTCCCAAAAGGATATTGCACGGCTGCTTTGTCTCAGCATGCCTTCATCTACCATGGTGCGCCTTTTAGAGGGCTTTAGCACAGTGTGGTTAATTTTCGAGTATAATGACACTAATTGCGCCCGTATCACTCATTTTAACTACCCTGCGAACAATTCTCGATTCTTGGGGGAAACCTGAAGCCATTTTCCAGACCCTTTTGCTTCACGCGAGCCCTGCTTAATCCATGCTAGCTCGCTCCATTTCGCAAAAGGATGCTGTACGGCGGCTTTGTCTCATTATACCTTCTCCTACGGTGGTGCACCCTGTACAGGGCTTTAGTCGAATGCCGTTAATCTTCTAGTATATCGATGCTAATTGCGCCCGTTCCATTCATTTTACCTATACTCTGCGAGTGATTCTCGATTCTTGTGTGAAACCCTTAAGCCGTCTTCAAGACAGTACGCCTTGTGCGAGTCCTGCTTGGTCCGAGGGAACTCGCTCCATTTCCCAAAGAGATGCTGTACAACGGCTTTTTCTCAATGTACCTTTTTCTACGGCGGTGCACTCTTTACAGGGCTATATTACAATGTGGTTAATTTTCGAATCTGCCGGTACTAATTTCGCCAATACCATTGATATTACGTACTCTGGGAGGAATTCTCTCGTCTTGTGGGAAACTATGAAGCCACCTTTCAGAAACCATTGCGTCTCTGGAGCTCCGCTTTATCCAAGCAAAGTCGCTCCATTTACCAAAAGGGTGCTTTACAGCGGCTTTGTCTCAGCACGCCTATATTTACGGTGGTGCACCCTTTACAGCGCTAAAGTACAATGTGGGTAATTTTTGAGTATGGCGACACTAATTGCTCCCGTACCATTTATTTTACCTACTCTGCGGGTGGTGCTTGCTTCCTGTGGGAAACCTGAAGCCACCTTTCAGGAACCACTGCATCGCTCCAGCCCTGCTTTGTCCAGGCAAACTCGCTCCATTCACCAAAGGGTGCTGTGCGGCAGCCATCTCTCAACATACCTATATCTACAGCCGTCCGCCTTTTACAGGGCTGTAGCACAATGTGGTCAATTTTCGAATTTATCGTGGCTAACTGTGCCCGTTTCATTCATTTTACCTAATCTGTGAGTGATTCTCGCCTCTTGTGGGAAAACGTGAAGCAGGCTTCCAGACCTTATTGCCTGACGCGAGCGTTCCTTAATCCAAGTGAACTGGCTCCATTTTTAGAAGGCTGCGGTACAGCCGCCTTCTCTTATAATACCTTCATCTGCGGCTGTGCACCCTTTACAGGAGTATAATACAATGTGATTAATTTTCGAGTATAATGGCACTAATTGCTCCTGTGCCATTCATTTCACCTACTCAGTGAGTAGGTAAAAAACTTACTTTTTACATTCTCCTAGAGCAGCACGAGCCAACAAACTGCATCGAGCACTATACGTTATGCTACATGGCAACTTGCTGCTTATACAGAATAAATTTACGACTAGCATAGTGCATCCCAATAGCTGTGCAAATATCGGCAGTGTCTTCAGCTGTCGAATAATAATTTTTGATAGAGATTATAAGCTTTATTAAAAAAATTTTTGAGATGGCTGCCACCCAGTAATATAAGAACTCGCTATTAGTTCATGCAAAGTTTCCTACTTGGTTGACTGGTAGAATAACTTTAGTGCTAGCGAGAAAGTAATGTGAATCTCTAATAATGTATCAAAAATGTAATGGCTCTGAGACAAAAACGATAAACGAGAAATCCGCTTGAGCTTGATGACGTTAACACCAGTGAAAGTTAGCTTGCATGGTTGTCGTAGTCAAAGCCCTATTCCTGCTTTAAATCTTCACGCCCTTGTGACGTGGACCGGAACGCTAAATGACGCGAATCGATAAATAAACAACATCGTACGTCGAGCATTAAACGTTACGTGCTCTGATTTTGTGTTGCAGTCTGTTAAATCAGCGCGAAACGCCATCCGGTGTCCAATTCGGCTGGAAGCGAGCCCCTAAATAGCTGTGAATTCCGCGAGGGACGGAAGCCTAAATACCGGAGAGCCATGCGTCGTCGTTTCTGTGAACGCCAGCGGCCATCAATCTGGCGTCCTCAATTAGGCGTGCAATGCAGTTCGCTCGCAACTCATGGCATTATAGTTCCCGTGCCCGGGTGAGACGCGCTTCATTACCCTAAAGCGATCCCCCTTGTCGTCGTTGTTGCCGATAGAACATACGAAGATGCCATGGTTGCTGTGGACCATCAACAACACGAATGCAAAAAAAAAAAAAAGACGAAGACGGGAAAAAAGAATATTCTCTCATATGCTTTCTTTACTTTCTAGATCTATGCTCAAAAAGAAATAGGCGTGTCTCTTTCTGCGTTTTTTTGAAACTACAACCTGTGTGATTCTAAACGCTTCGAATGAACCAATGTATGACTTTAGGTAGAGATGCGCAAAAAATAGGGCTGCTGTGTTAGCATATCCCTGTAATTCCCAAACAATCTTGTGTCGAGGAAAATTCGAACAACTGGTTAACCTTTTATTTCTGTCCGTGAAGAACACATTGCATAGAGTAAATGTTATCGTATAGGAATCAATAATCAGTTGGTTTGCTGACTATAGGCCATGTATTATGCTATCCATGCGTATGTCACACTTTTGTGATATCAGACTTCGTGCAGCATACAAGATAAATTGAGCATTGCAGGTATATATATATATATATATATATATATATATATATATATATATATGCGTGTGTGTGTGTGTGTGAGTTAACCCGCCGTGGTTGCTCAGTGGCTATGGTGTTGGGCTGCTGAGTACGAGGTCGCGAGATCGAATCCCGGCCACGGCGGCCGCATTTCGATGGGGGCGAAATGCGAAAACACCCGTGTACTGAGATTTAGGTACACGTAATGAACCGCAGGTGGTCGAAATTTCCCGAGTCCCCCACTACGGCGTGCCTCATTATAAGAAAGTGGTTTTGGCACGTAAAACCCCATAATCTATCTATCTATCTATCTATCTATCTATATATATATATATATATATATATATATATATATATATATATATATATATATATATATATATATATATATATGAGTTACGCTGAACCATCAGGGTTTAATTTTAAGTTAAAATGCATTTAGACACCTTACATGTACATATACTTCTGCTTTATAGCTATTATGCGCATATCTCCGCTATCGAGTCGCACGAAGTCCAATCTACGAAAGAATACGCATAATGCGTGAGGAAATTTTAAAACAGCAATAGCAGCAGAGAAAGATAAGTTTTGCCTCAGTCAGCAGTTGGTGATATCTGCTACAGTAAAGAAGAGCCTTGCGTGTGGCTGATTACTGCTGACGTTTTCGCTTCGGCAACTCCATGACGTCATAACCGTTATCTCACCTTCGCACACAACAATTGCAGGGCACTAAAAACAGGAGCAGCACACTCGTGGTGGTGACGTCGTGGCTTTGGCGTTGTACTGCTAAGCCCGGGTAAGCGGAATCAAATCGAGGCCCCTGGTGCCACGTTTCGCAGGGGCGAAATGCAAAAACGCTCATGTACCGTGAAAAGGATGCATGGAAAGAACCCCATGCGGTCAAAATTAACGCGGGATCCACCACTACGACGTGCCTCGTAATGATATCATGCTTTTAGCACGTCAAATCCTAGAATTTTAATAACTTAGAATGGCAGCAGTGCGACCAACTCAGTGATTGCCGTGAAACGGAGGACATGCTAACCTGGCTCCGGAAGTAGATTGCAACGCAGGATTGCAAGGAAGAAAAAAAAAAAGGCGCGGGTCGTGGGGCAAACATTTCTTATGCTCTAGTCAACGCGCTCGAAGAAAGTGAGGCAGAAATTTCGCTCGTGGGCACTGATACATGCTATGGGAGAGAGCTTCTCCTACTGCTCGCTTCCGCTCGCCATCGCCTAAAAGCATTTCATGTGCTTGTGTTTCTGCTAATATCACACATTTCTTGAAACTTTCGTGCTGTGGAGCACGAGAAGACGCTTGGTGACTCCCACTGTATGGCAAAAGTTTTTAAAGCGGCATGAGAAGAGGCCCTGTAAAAAGTAATACACAAGAGATATAAAAAAAATTCGAAAATTTGTAGGATGCTTAAGCTTCACCGCTAAGAGTGGAATGCTATAGCATTCAAAGATCCCCGACTGCTTCTCAGGTTTCCCGGCAACTGGAGCGTATGTAACCGTAATATTTACTGGGAAATGCTTGCCGCGAACGCTATGCACGAAGGCGAGCTTTGTGGTGGAACCACGGCCTCTTGCATGGGCCGCGATACGGTGGAGGCGAGCGCCAGCTGGAATTATTGGAAGAAACTGGGCGCGCCGCTCCGTGGCCCCCATGACACCCATCGCGCCGCCGCGCGCAATATGGCGGACGCCGCGGCTGGTCTCTGAACGCCGCGGCCGGTTTGTGTTTATGAAGGAGTTTCTTTGAGTTTTAGCGTAACATAATTATGTTTCCTCGTATAGTCAAATTACAACCCGAGAGCTATGATGTCTGTAGGTTGTGCGAAAGCCGTAGTTTACGCTTTTTATACGTATTTTAGCTTGAGAAATTGAATTAATTCAGTCAATTCATTGCATAATGTGGAACGCCTGGGTATGTGTGGTTCAAAAATTGTTTTACCGATACGCCGTCCGACTCCGGACGCCGACGCGGGACGCCGATGCCATCGCCAGATTTTAGCGGCACGCGCACCTTAATGCTATCGCATTAAAATGCGAAGCCGGCTTCGTGTGCATCGCAGATGATAAAGAGGTTCAATACCTGTAGGGTAAAATAAACGAAAAAGCTTGCATTCAGCAACAGATGTTATTGTTACAGTGCGAGAAAAGAATTAAATAGACAAATGTACTTGAAAAGCGGAAAATAAAATGAATGGAACTGCGTCGTTTCATCGACGTGCACTTATTGCCAATAAATGTATCCGCGAAGTTAGATTTCAGGCAAGGGAAGTGAGCAAAAAGAAGCAGTGCGACGGCTCATCGGTTATGACAGTGAAGTAGAGCTTGAAATTACCATGATGCCCTGGCAGCCTATAAATATGTGGAAACGGCTCGCATTTTTGCAGAAGCCTTTTATGGTGTAAAATAGCAGGGGCCCAGCGTAGTATTTCAGCGTATGTCTAGTCAAACTAAGTTATGCGTCAGTTGGCCAAATCGACTCGCGACAATGGCCTCGAGCGAAGAAACTCATGATATGATCTTGTTGCGTAATCTGGACGTCGGCATAGTCTTAAGGCGCAATCTAGCCCGTTTTTCTGTGTAAAAAAATAGTTCAATAGGGACACAGGGAAATTAATCTCGGTAAATTGGATTGGCCTACGTAGAAATTTCAGTGTAACAGCGGTTCTTCGGCAGCACATGGACACACTAGTCCGTCGTTTTTGACCGTAACTGTCACGCACAAATAGCTTTCTCTACAGCATCAGCTGCGCCACTTCTCCTGAGCTCTGCGGTGGATATAAAACTAAGAAAAGGCAAGCAGGTGAATGTGAAAAAGGTCTTGAAATATTTTTAATTTGCGATAACACAGGTCATCTAACGACGTATCAGCTGTGCCTTCTATGTCTCCTACTACAAACTGGGCTCAAATAGAGCTGTCTGTTTGGATTTTTCAGCCTTTTTTGTACATGGAGGAAACCTCAGCTGAAGGTTAAGAGACCGTAAAGTGTATTCCGCATTCGTGTAACGCCGTGGGAAGAACCTAAATGTTGATTGAAGTCACCCACAGTGGCAGCCTTATCTTTACTGCTGCTACTTTTGTTATCACTTTTTGTGTGTAGAACAGAAAAAGATGAAGTGGCCGATGTTAGTTGCTAAAGAAGGTAAATTGTTGGGTTTTACGTGTCAGAACCATGCTATGATTATGAGGCACGTCGTAGTGTGGGACTCTGGATTAATTTTTACCATCTCGGGTTTTTTAACGTGCACGCGAGGCACGACACACGGGCGTTTTTGCATTTTTACCCCCCCCCCCCTCGCCCCTCCCCTCCATTGAAATGCGGCCGCTGCTGCCGTGATTTAAACCCCCGCCTTCGGACTAAGCAGTGTAATGGCATATCCACGACGCGACGACACCACCACGGCTGTTAGGTTTTTTGTACTCGCTCTCTCCAAGAGAATCTGTTGATCATAGAATAGAAAGTAGGTACGGAAACCTATCTTCATGCACTGCAATGAAGTAGAAATGCTGATTCGTTGCACTTCATTTATGAAGAGCTTTAACATGTTACGTGATTTTTCGCATGCCATACGTAGTTGTACAGGTATTTACAGGAATTTGTACGCTACTCCTAATTTTGCAGTTAATATTTTGTTGGTGGAGTTAAGCTAGCTTTTCGAGAAACCGACTATTATCGCTAATTTCATGTTTTATACGCCGACGTAGGCGATGATTGTACACTTTAGACATAAGAAAATATTTTCATTCAAGTGTTCTCTTCCGTGTTGGATAACCTTTACTTTCTGCGTCAATAAATTTTAGTCAATCTTTACCATAGAGTTAGCGATGGAAATAGGCATCGCACGTTCTTGAGTTCTTTGCTATATTTGCAGCCTCTCTAATGTCGGCGTAGTCAGTCATGGACAAAAAAATTGAAAATTATGTTCATTTGTCCTAATCGGACGCGTGTTTGGTGTGCATATAAAGTAGCACAGAGAAAGTAAGTGTGTACGGGGAAGCAAATTTATCCTTAAACATACACCTCTTAAATGAGGCACATGCCTATGTGTTGCAATAATAAATATAATAATAAATGGCAGCAATAATAATATTGTAATAAACTAAACATACACAAAAAAGCACATTTCGCTTACGCGATATATAAATGTCCGGACCTTTGGGATGACCTATGGTAGAACTGAACCTCTAGCTAAATCTATCCATATTAGCTATCATAGAGGCCCCGCTGGAGCAGGCAGTCAGGCAGGCGACAATCATTGGATGAACCTGATGTAATACTATACTGCGCTCAAGGCAAGAGCTCCCCTCGCCCTCCATCTTTGAAGTAGTACAAAAACTCCGAACATAAGATGCAAGAAATAAAAAATCGAGGCTTTTCGCATAAAACTTAGACTCGAAAGCCCTCGCGATGGCACATTCCGGTCTATTAAGTACACGGTGCTTCTAATGCGCGTGTACGTTAATGCACTTGAACCGCTAAACAGACGCCTCTTAATGCTGCCATTGGCAACTAGTGCTAGGAAGGCGCAAATAATAAGCAGCTTGGTGGTACACCAATGTTTGTTGTGACGCGGTTTCGTGGTAGCAGCTAGAGTGCTGTTTGAAAGATTTTGGTGCACAAATAATCATATTTTATTGCGCCTTTCTCGTATTTGTTTTCTTTTGTTGTTTAGTTGTTTGCACGTACGATGCACAACAGCACTTAGACAAGGCAGGATTTATCGGTTCAAAATGCTATGTGTAAAGGCAACCTTCCGAATAAAGTATAACTTGCTATCGCAAAAAAGAAATAAACTTCTGCGTGGTCACGAATCTCAGAGGCATACACAACACAGAAAAGGCTTGAGGCAAGAGGCTTCATGAATCATAGAAACCGCTCATTATGACTTGCTTTTGCAAGTACAAAAGCAATCACTATATTTTGATTGTGCCTTACTTTGTCTACTTGCGCCTCTACCTACACTTATAAAGGTTTGTGCTCGTGCATAGGCAGGCTACATTAAGCAGCCGACTCTGTGATCTATTTCTGTGTCAAGCACTTTAGTGGTGTTCTGATAATTTGCAGAAGTTGTCCTTATTGCAAAAAAGAAAGGGCAATAGGTGGATCTTTTGGTAAATTTCGCAAGTTGTGAAGTAGTCTCACATCATATCTTACGATATGTATCCTGAATAGAATATAAGTTTGCAAGAAAGCATGTATTGTTTTTATCTCATGATCATTACGGTCAAGCTATCGACTGCCAAATCTACACGACATGCTTGGAACATGTCAATAATCTTTCCTTTATTGTATTAAGTTTGTCGGGTTGGGGGGAGGGGGGAGTCTGCCACATTGCAGCATGCGTTCATGTAGCGGCTGTGTACTTCATGCGTTATACATACTTTTTTCAACTAACACAAGAAGCACAGAAAGTAGGATTTGGCGAGAGACCGCCTTGGCAATATACTTTTAAATTCGGCAATTCTCAAACTTGAAACATTAAAAACGCGATCTGCATGCTGTTGATATAAAAGCCTCACCTGACTCTAGGCCATTGAAGATGAGGAGCTTGGCTAGAATGAAGGCAGTCCAGGGTATCCTACCACACCCCATGATCTTAGTGTCAAGTAAAGTCCGGTGATGGACTGGTAATCCACCAGCAAGCGATGTTCAAGCAAAGTACCCAATCGTGTATTCTTCGCACAAAGCACTGGGAAAATATCTGCTATCGGGCGTCCCCACTGTCGCGGTAATATTTCCGCCACCAGGCGTTGGCTAGGTTCACGACGCCGTGTCTTTTTAGCGCACAGATAAAGCACTGAAAACGCAGTGAGAAGGCGTCCAGAGCACAGATACGTGAAATAAGAAAGGTTATGCTGGGGCTTGGCAGTGCTACGCTCAGTTAATAAAGTTGTCTAATTCGGAGATGGGGCACAAGCACAACCCAATATACTTAGAGCAGAAGAATTCGTTTCATGTCGGTAAATCCTTCACATGTAATTGATGGGGAAACAGCAAGAAGTGAGATGCAGCGCCGCCAGTGAACACACCGAGAACCTAAATTTTTTGGTCATAACGATGAACCATCGGATCCTCCTTCCAGCAAAGTCTATCGCCGAAAGGCAATCAAGCCGCTCAAGTGCCTGAAACCGGCAGTGTTGTCCCTCTTCGTGGCCTCTCGTTCATAGAGTTTCTTGTTTGGGCGATGTGTAATTGAAGTCTACATCCTCGGGCTCCGCACAGGCTAAAATAAACACGCATTACAAATAGCCCACAAAATCGACGTACCACAGAGCTCGGAACAACTGTCAGCACCGTGGTTACCACTCTCTTCCAGCGTCATTCATTCCCGAAACACTCACGCGCCAAGCACAACAGAGCGGCGTCCGCTGCGCCGCTCGCTCGTCACCAGAAATAACACGCACGTCGTTCGAGTTCCGCGATGAGAACGATACCGCACTGGCGGCAGTTTCCAGGCGTCACGCGGCTAACAAAAGTAGCGGCCGTGCGAACGGGAGACGGCCGCCCGCACACGCGTCACCGACGCACCACCAGCGCTGCCCGCACGCGCTTCTTGAATCGGCGCACGAACGACAGCCCGGCGCGCGGCTTCGTCGAAGCCCGACTCCGGCAGTGCAAGCCGCAAGCAGCGAGTCCCGCGCTTCGCGTCGCCGCGTGAGCGCCGCCCCCGTGCTGCGCAGCCTCCGAACACAAACTACGTGCGTTTGTGTGTGCGCGTGGGGAAAGGGGCGTTCGCGGCTCCCAGCAGCCGCATGCCCTCTCCCTAACTCCTTCAAAGCGACGACCTCTCGTCGTGCGCTCACCTTCCCGCCTTCCCCACGGCGTCGCGAGTAAAAGGGGAAGCGTAGCGAGACGTCGAGAGCGTCAGTCGCGGTATTCCCCTCTTCCCTGCTTTCTCCTCTCCTCGTCGTGCATTCGTGTTCAGGCATCGGCTTGAAACGGGAATGCGGAGGAAGCCCGCACGCCGCTCGCGTTTCTCACGCGCTCGCTGTTGCCTAATTGCGGAGTTGGCGCATGAGGTAGAACAAAACGGTGTGAGATGTTGCCCGATTCGTTGGCCTTATCGTTAAAGAAGGCTGGGGCTACAAGAGACATCGAAGTACAGGGCTTAAAATTACTTTCACCTATTTTAGTGCCTTTTACGTGAGCCGAAAGGTAGAGTTAGCGCTTATGTGTGCCCATCGTAACTTCTTTGTTGTTCTTTATCAAATGAACGTTCTTAGAGTTCTGGATGACCTGCTAATTAAAGTTGCATATTTACTGTCCTTCTCTCGATTTCTCAGCATTCCGTAAGGGAATATGCGAAGTCATACATCGATATAACTAGAACCGGCGGAAAGTCAAAACAATGTAGTGAGTGAGACAGATGAAATGACCGACCCGATGACTTATGCAACAAAACCTTGTAACGAGGTCGGTTTTGTGACAACTTTGCAGTCTCTGTAAGGGAAAAGCAAATGTTCGCAGTTTGTGGTGGCAATTGATATCGCGAAACTCTGTCTGTGTGAGCCAATGTTGCGCGGTGGGATCTAGGGAAACCGCGACAGAGCGTAGGCGCCGGTACCACTAGACAACATCAATTTATTGAAGGCAATGTTGCGCGGTGAGATCTAGGGAAACCGCGAGAGAGCGTAGGCGCCGGTACCACTAGACCACATCAGTTTATTGAAGGCAATGTTGCGCGGTGAGATCTAGGGAAACCGCGACAGAGCGTAGGCGCCGGTACCACTAGACAACATCAATTTATTGAAGGCAATGTTGCGCGGTGAGATCTAGGGAAACCGCGACAGAGCGTAGGCGCCGGTACCACTAGACAACATCAATTTATTGAAGGCAATGTTGCGCGGTGAGATCTAGGGAAACCGCGAGAGAGCGTAGGCACCGGTACCACTAGACCACATCAGTTTATTGAAGGCAAACTTAGGAACTTCACGGTAAGGTCAGGAAAGCTTCCCAAACTAAGACGAAATGTTGTTTAGCACTATTCACTCTCCCATTGACGTTTCTTTATGAAGTAGTATTAACGCGCTCAGGTTGTTCCTCTAAAAAAGAAAATGTGGCCAACATTGGAAGGGAATATCGGGAGTCACCATCACGAGCAAATAAAATTTTACAGCCACCACAGCAAATTGAAAGATTGTATATTTTAGGTTACTCCTTGGAATGTGCCTCCACCCCTCCCTTGCCCTGCGCATTTGATTCTTCTTGACGCATGTATTCCCTTTTGTGGTGATTGGTGTCATTCACGGCGTACGAACGGCAGTAGCCGTCGTAGCAATATTTATGAATAGTAATAGGCCCATTTTCACTGGCTCATTGGCATATTGTTTTACTGGCTCATTGACACTATCGCTTTCAAGGTTAATACAGCTCGTTGTTGAGTGACGTAGGCTCAGCAGTGAACAGCTTCTAACGGAGCACAATGGCAGAAAGAAATGAGTGACTCCCTCAAGAGAAAATAGCTCTTCTTTCGGTCCAGCGCACTGTGGTGAGCCCATGAAAAGACATCCAAAATACCACACAAACAAGTGGACAGCGTTGCTCTGGTCGGCTAGTCTCACGCATATTTCTTGCTCTCGTGTCGTAAATGAGAAGCACCAGGCTACGTCGCTTACTTAACGTCTAACCCCTCTCTTGTGTTCGCGAAAATACATAACAATGAAAGACTGATGTGAGTAACAAATGAACAAACAGGCTGCCGAGACACTTTCCAGGACTAGACAGCAAAATGTGTCTGCAGTAGCACAAAGCAACTCGAAAGAGAAGACAATGTTCAATTCTCACAAAAATGGAGAGAACAGAAAATGAATGACTGCGCAAAAGCAGCGGGAGTGCCAGAATTCCAAAGCAACGATTGATACGGTTCCATCACAGCCGGACTTCAAGTGAAGAGACTTCGAATGCAAGCGAAGTGCCGTCGTTACAATGACATTGTCAATGCTTCTTCTTTTCTTCGCCACATATCTGCGTATTTTTTTCTCTCTGCTCGATATCGCTCGGTTTTACTCAGTTCCATGTGGAAGCCACCATAGCCTCTTGGGAAATCAGTGCGGAGTGGCCCAGCGCACGTGATCCGACACGGGCCCATTGTTCAGCAGTGGACGCACAGTAACTTCAAAATAAAGGGCGTTGTGACTACGTAGACCATTCTTTTGTTTTCAAGCTGTCAGCGTAAAAATACACAAGAGCGTTGATAAAAATAGCTTTACAAATGGCCGTACTAACGAAATGGCCTATTAACCAACAGAAACAAAAAGGCATCCTCTTTAAGTAGAATAGTACAGCTCTGCTCTTAATATGGAGCGTACTTTGGGTTAGGCAATGATATGTATCGGTTTTTTTTATTCGCGCTGGTAATATTGATAGTGTCGGCGTCTTGCGCCGCAGGGAATCAGAACTTTTTGTTCTCAGTCATCCAGTCGGAGTCATTTCTTCTAACTCTAAAAGCTTTCAAGTGAGAGAATGACGGGAAAGATGTATATCTACGTTTACATTGCACAAAGCGAGATATATTGCTTACTTAATTATTCGCTATGTTGGTATTGTTTATTATTGTGTTTTTTTATTCTTGAGTTTTACGTACCAGAACCACCATTTGATTATGAGGCACGCCATTGTAGGGCACTCCGAAATAACTTTCGGCGTTTACACAAACGAAGGAATGACTAGAGCACCACACCAAGATAATCTGAAAAAAAAAAGTGGGAAGCAGAATGCGGCAATAATGAAACACAGAGCACTTTGGGGCCACAGTAAATATGATGTGGTGCACGCAATATGGAAATCAGTAATGGCGCCAGCGCTAACATTTGCAAATTCCATGTTGTGATTAAAATCAGATATATTGTCATTGTTCAAAGATAACCAAAGACCGGTAGGCCGGTTGGCTTTAGGAGCCCAAGTCAAAACCACAAATGAGGCAGTGCAGGTTGACAGGGATTGGGTCTCGTTTGAAGTCAGAGAAGCGCTGAGCCAAATCAGTTTTCAAGAAAGGCTCATTAACGAGGATCAAAATAAATAGGTGGCTAAAGAACACAAGTACCTGTCATTGAAAAGCATGGACACAGAATGGAGGAAGTAGTCTTAAGGAAGTTGGAAACCAAGTACAGAGTAATTAAAAGTGTAAGTAGACAACCAGGAGTCATCAAAAAGAAAGTGATAGAAAGAGACAGCGAATTGGACGCAAAGAATGGAAACAAAAGGGACCACGGAGATTTACAAGAATGAGCACAAATAAATTATAAGGAAAAATCTGTACAGTAACACGAAGCGAAGTGCCTTGCTACTTGAGCATCGAGCTGGTTGCCTAAGAACAAAAACATACCGGAGCAAATATTTGCAACAAGATCAGACATGTGTATGCTGCGGCAAAAATCTGGAGACCACTCAGCACACCCTAATGGAATGCGAAGAGATTCACCCACTGAGACCTGTAGGTAACGAGGACTATTTGTCCCCGCCCGGTTTCAAAGGAGATGTCAATTAACCATCATCATGAGCATCATCGTCACCACTACCCCCTGGGTTACCTGAACGTGCACCCAATTTGCGTTTTTCCATTCCACCCCCATCGTAACGCGGCCGCCGTGACTGTGATTAAACCCACGCCTTGAAACTCAGTACCGCATCGTCGTAGCAAGTGGGATACCATAGAGGGTGAATTAATAATTAAACAATTGCCAGTAGTTAATTCTAAACTATGAGCAACAATTTGCCTCCTCGTCACCTCAGTCATTTATTAAAATCATAGCTAAGAGAATATGTGACGAGGAGAAAGTTTCCACATGCCTTATGGAAATTTTCATGGGTGGTAGCTGTGGGAACGGCGTTTTAACCTTACGGCTTGTTGTGATAATATTTCTAGCAGTGATCTGTAAACTCTTCACGCAAGATGTGCAGCCAGGATACGCTATTCCACGCACCATCGTGTCACTTCATAGCCGCCATCTGATTGCGCCGAACTGACGCGAGAGTATTAATCTTTTGAAGTCTGTTTTATCGTAGGTTTTGCCGGCACAATGCACATGCCGCGATTGTTTCGTGGAAAATAATGCACTGTCTCTTTCAACGACGCCTCCCTTCTCCCCCTTCCTCTCTTCCCATTTTTTTTGGGGGAATGAACAATGTCACTCAGACAGCCAGTTCCTCTGTGCGTTCATTTGCAGGCTATTGCGACAACCTATGGTCGACGCTAATGAAGATCGGACAAATACATCCGACGCGCTTGAGCACTCATAAACAGTGTCTTTTGCATGGTCGGCGCGTTTGTAGTCAAGGCTCGGCTTCCATTTCAACGTACTGTGGTGGCAGCTCGTTCCTCTGGTATTACGCGCCGTTTCATCCGCAATCTCGCTTATCGCCGAAAGCTGAGTCTCGATATTCCTACAGCCTGGCTCTTACGAACACCTGTGGCAATTTCGCGAAACTCCTCTGAGCAATCGAAATGGGAAACAGATTGGCAACGGACAACTAAAACGCAGAAGACGAGCCGGAGGCAGTTTTCCTTCACGAGGAGATTGCGAAATCAAAGAACCACGAGCCCGATGCGTCGTTTTCAATATTACTGTACCTCGTGTGCATACTCGCGAAGAAAGCCCGAAGAAAAGGAATAAAAAGAAAGCATGCGAGGCGCGCCAGGCATAGCCTTATTTTGTTTAATGAAGAATGTCTTCGGAGTGTGCTGGAGGACAAACAGTGCAAAAGGAGTTCCGCAACACCATCTGTGTGGCTTTATAAGCCATTTCGGCCTCCTTTATTAAATCGCCCAGACACACGGGCCAACGCTCACTGACACCACCTTATGAAACAACGAATTCACGATTTCTGGTATATTGAGTGGCAGGGTGGAGCTTTCGAGCAGGTGCACTGTAGAAAATAGAGATAATGTTAGTTATAGAATTAAAGCAGTGGTTGCTTGAGGAGGTGAGTACGATCACGGCGTTAGTGCGTTGCCTTCAGGTCAATATCCCCACGGTCAGTAGGGAGAAAAGGTGAGGAAAAGAGAGAGGGGAGAGTTCGAAGGGAGCAGGGCTATAAAATCAAAAAGAATTAGTTTGTCCCTTTACCAGAGGAACTCCTCTCAACACGAAAGTGAAACGGTACTCGAAGCAGAAGTGGCAGCTTTGCTGCACATTCACAAATAAAACTCTACAAATGTGCACAGTCCTTTAACAATTGTGGTTTCACTGGAAAAGTGAAGTAATGACATCGACAGTTAATCACGCGGGGCCTGTGCTACTGCGCAGCCTAATCAGCACCCGGGCCGTCGACTAGCAGACGTTATAAGTATGTCGGAAGCGACGGTGAGGACTTATCTGGCAAATTAACGTTCGCTTGTTGCCGGTTCATGTGATGATTCATCACCGACGCCGCCTGCGCATTATCGATAATGAGGCTTTAGAAGAAAAAGCTAAAGGTTTCTTTTGCATGTTGACAATGATTTCGTGACGTACCTACATGGGACTAATTTTAATTGGTGCTCGGCAGAGAACACTGTCGTGTTAAAATAGTCTATGCAAAGACGATTATGATGAAGATCTTGTAATGCTAAGGTATGACTGAAAACCACGTCTGCGAGGAGCCCCACTGCACCATTACTTATGCTGCACACCCCTTCAAGGCTTGAGTGCAGCCCGGAAGCGAGCGCAGGTTATGTACTCTAGTCGTCATGTGGTTAAGGAATTTGTGGGCCTTTAGATGCAATTAACGCCGTAGCCTAGCTATGGTAGACGTCGTAGTTTAGGGGATTGGTATTATTTCTAACCTCCTGGGTTTCCTTAGAGGGACACTAAAGAGAAAGATAATTTATGCTGTCTTCGTAAGTTATCCTTGTGCAGTAAAAAAAAAAAAAGGAACAGGACTCTTACTGTTATAAGATGCGTAAAAATTCAGTAAAGACGCCAATGCGAAAGATGTATGTCATCGCCCCCTTCAATATCACGTACCTGCTCACAGATGTGACATGAATTTGCATAGAGTCTGCTTATGGAAACTTAAATCTCTATCGCCATAAATGACTCGCCGGGGTGGCCTAGTCGTTATGGCGTTCCGCTGCTATGCGCCAGATCGCGGGATCAAATCCCAGTCCCAGCTGCCGTATTTCGATGGGTCCAAAATGCGAGAATGCCCGGGCACCGTGTATTGGGTACCCATGAAAAAAATCCCAGGAGGTCAGTATTATTCCGGAGTCCATCACTATGGCGTAGCTCATAATTAGGTTGTGGTTTTGGTACGCAAAGCCGCTCAATTTAATTTTATATCACCACAAATGGACTACGTCGTTATTCTGAATGAGTCATAGACTTACCTTGGCAAGTTCCGAAAACACAACAATTTCACGATGGCGCCAATACCAGCAAATGCATCGATAAACAGGAAGGCAAAGTGATGTACTGGCATCTGCCTTATGGCGTGAAATAAAAAAAAGTTCGACTTTAGTCTTAATTATCTGGTCTTGTAATCAATGCCTTACCGTGAAATTAACAAAAGTAGGCACTTCAAGGATTGCCCTATGAGTCTAAAGTGATCTAATAATGACCGGCAGGCGAGCAGTTTTGCATCCCATCCCTATTGAGGTGAGGCTTCCGTAAGTGAATATTGAACCCTTGATCTCACGGTTCACTAGCAGCACACCCTAGCCCTTCAACTGCAGCGGCAGGTAGCCCCATCATGCGATTGCAATGCAACAATTTTTCTAAAAAGCAGTCGCGATGACCTGAAATCTTTCATTGGCTAGTTGAATTCGTTAATAAATAGTTTGCTGTGATTATTGGCTTGCAGCTGTTCTTACAAAACACTATTTCATACTAATTCCGTTGTGCATGGTGATTGTGGGGTCGACATTATGTAGGATTTCGCACGCTATGCTGTCTATAAAGATGTACCGGCTAATGGTGATATCAGAATTATTTTTAGCGAAAGCTGTCCAGTCAATGCAGAAAATGCCTACCGACAAAAAGATATGAGTTTGTTCTGTTTTCGTAGATGCGCTGTTGCAGCAGAGCTGGTGTACTAGGTCATATCAGTAGAAGTCATATTTTATATTAAGATTAATTATTAAAGTATGTCTGGTGATAGTCGAGATGATGAAGGCTCTACGGCGTGCCTTTTGTAGTGTATGGGACTGGCTCTGTTTTGCATAATAAGGCAGTGTGATTTTGAAATTCGGTACGTGTTCTTGGGGTCATGAAGCTGGAAGGGTGCTTCACGAACTCTCGGAAGAAAGCAGAACAGGAGAGATGTAAACGTTCTGACACACAACAGTCATAGGCATAGCAAATAACCAGAAAACAGTGGTGCAGTAACCTGGCAGTAACCAATGAAATAAAATGAAGTGCACAAGTAAACAGTACATGAGACAAAAAGGATGTCTTATCCAAAAGGAAATGTTAAATCGTCCTTTATCTGAAAATAAACATGTAGGTACACTGTTTGTAGATTTCAAACAAAATTTGATAGCGACAACATTGTCAAAAAGACATCTTAGCGAAAGGTAAGAGTGAAGAAAGAACCAAACTTTCTTTGCTTCATAAAAAGCTAATTGATGATTTAATAGTATGTAGCCTATTGACGAAGGCACAGTTCAATGATAACTACACCAACGTACAAAATTACTTTGTTAGGCCTATCACAAACTAAAATTCATTTCAAGGATCAGAAGAAAAAGCAAAGCATGGCGAATCAGCCCCCATGAGGCCCTATATAAATGAGGTCCTCCTAAATCCACGTTGCGTCACAAAGATTGGAAATTGGCCTAATGCGACGGCCTTCTAAAGCCGTTCTTCCTATGATGTAGAAACAGCGTGGAGGGTATCAGAGCAGAGGTCATTAATAATGAAAACAATGCAGGGATAGCGGTAAGCATCTTACGCGATTTGGGTTTCGCTTTCCTCGCTCCGAGATCGAAAGATGCGGATCACGCAACCTTGGTGAATATAGGAATCGATACGGGGCAAGCTGAGCGCAATATAGCTGGGATAAGACCACTACTTGTGTTCCCGAACGAGATGTCTCTACGAGAAAGCTCAGAAGCCCTTAAGCTGCTTTGCAGCGGCCCATTCGGATCAGATTTGGTTCGGCGTCATCACGTGACGCAAGGCATTCGACTTTTCTATACAGTGAGCCCGGGGAAACGGGCTTCATCCCAGCAATAGCTAACTGTGATAGCTCGTATGATGCAATCGTATGTTATGATCGAACTCTCTGGCGCTGTATTTCACGATGGCTTTTGCGAACTATAACTAGATCATTAGTTTTACATTGAGCCGCTTTGCCTTTAAACTGCTTGCTCTGAATCACAGAAAACTAGCCTGTATCCCAGCTTCCTCCAGGTTCCGTAAACTTGGGTTACAGTCCATAACACAAACCAGTGTTCCATTCCAGAAATCTTTTTGCTTGTAGGAAATACTTTTTGTTTGCCTGTCACCTTCGATTAAGTCTGGTGTGATTGTTAAAGAGCCCTATAAAGCGAATATTACTTTGTAAATAAGAACATTAAATGTTGTGTATTTATGAATGTTACAGATTTACACACACAAAAAAGGAGGAAAACACCCAGCCGGCTGTGCGCATAGGTCACCTCCGTATTTGGCATTGTTTAGCCTTTGTTGGTAAAAGGAATGAAATTTTGCCCGTAGTAACTGTCGACTCAGTTCTTGCATTTTCTAGTTAAGGTCTTCTTATTTCTTTCGTCACTGCAAATATCTTACATGACACCGCATATAGTAGACGCCAAGTCTGCGGCATTCTATTTGCTATTTATAGCCATGTCAACTTTGTTTTATTCTGGAAGTGAAGCGCAATAAAGAGGGACAGACGGAGAATACAACACATGCGCATGTGTTGTGCCTTCCGTCTGTCCCTGTTTTTTGCTCTTCACTTGCAGTACGTCGTATCAACAAGGCCGAATTTCTTCCCTTCTCTTGTTCAACACATGTTGATTATTAGCTCTTGGGACAAGCGCGGCCTCCCGTTTCATTCTCGCCTTTGTCCACGACTGTTCGTACTCTATGCACTTGTGCACGGGTTCGTTTACTATTTAAACGACGGGGAGGACATGTTTGCGTTTTGATAGGACACCGGTTACCTCACACCTAGTCAGCAGAAATTAGCGAAGCGACAATTGAACATTGCCTATGCCTTTGGTCCGGTTACAGCATCCAGTGCCGACGTCTATGATCAATAAATCAGTTTGAATAAAGATCTTTTTCAGAGGCAGAAAATATCTCTGCCATGTCCACCCGTCTTGCAGGTGTGAAAAATAATCTGTATATTAGTGCAGTTCCCCAAGTCGGTACTTCTGCGAGCGTTTGTAAACTAGGTGTGCACTTCAACATGTGCGAATTTATTTATTTAGTTTGGTTATTTAGTTTAGAATATTAGTTATTTTAATTTGGAGTACCGTTTGGCGGCGGTGGCATTTCATCGTGTTGCGCATGTTGTATTGCCACATTCGCTCCTATGGTTCAAAGAATGTATTTCCATTTGCATGGTTAGTTTTAATATTGCAGCACATTAGCGTTGTTACTAAATGCTTCGGCTAAATCTGAAGTGGTATTATGAATGGGCTTAGCATTCCTGGCAACCTCAAGCACTTTTTTGTATAATGTCCGTTTCTAGCCCCTTTCACAACTTGGGACACTGCATAGGCATGTGCTTCTGGATATGCGCCGCTCTTTCAAGCCTGCTTGGGTCACTGTGTACATGCCACTCTGCGTGTGAAACTCCTCAATAATAATAAAAAAAAGTGGGAATGGCGAGAGAGGAGCCCATGGACCCACTCCGGTTGTCTCGCGCACCTCTTAATTAAACGCTCTGCATTTGTAAATATCACAAATCAGTTTCGGTCTCATTACTTCCAGCATTAAAATCATCGCAATGACCATCATAACGTATACCGCATTCAGGGGGGAGCGTTCGGCTGTGGTAGATGCTGTGTTCGATCCCCACTACCGCACACCTGCCGGTAAAACGAGTACGAGAGATTCCTTTCCAGACGTCTGGTTACCAAAGGTCAATGAATGCTTGGGGGAGGCTCGATCCGTCGGTTAATGCCGGAGTTCGTGGCTCTGCGTCGGGGTGGCTGGGTGAGGCGTTGGTTACTATAACATATCAGACATATGAGCACCAATTACTAATTAATAACGTCCATTTCCAAAGGATGGGTGCTTCGCCAATTTCATTCATAAAGCCCTTCAAGAGATGTTCTCACAATGCCACATTGGCATTGCTACCGGTATAATGAGTGACTAACACTGCGGCCAGCGTACAATACAGGCAAACACAGTTAACAATCAATATCAATGACGCTTGCAACTGCGTGGTTATTTGTAGTCTGTTTAAATTTTTGGGCTCTTCACAAGCACGTTTAGTGGTCATGGGAGGTATTTATGCAGCCTTAGGCGTGAATTTAGTGGTTGTCCTCCTCATTGCTCGCATACTGAATGAAATGACATTCGGGGAATGCCTATAAAAACCGTTCTAATATTTATTTTATATATAAGGTTGATAAAACCTTGAATTCTTTTTATCGTATTTGTATACGCGACTTGCATCTCCGGTGAAGCAAACATTGACGGTGGGATATTTTGAATGCTGGCGAAACGGTGGCATTGAAAGAATAGAATTTAATGAGGACCGGAAGGACAAGAAATGAAAGAAAAAGATTGGCTTAGGCGCCTGTTAAGTGTGCGGCACCTCATCAAATAGTAGATGCGTATTAGGGTATGCATCGAATAGTAGATGCACTCTCAAACTACACAAGTTGGGAGTGGAGGAACAGCTGCCTGCTCAGCGGTGGTTCCACAAAAGAGGAAGCGATCCCAGAAGCATGCAAAGGCAGTTTGAATGCCTTAGGAATTTTGTAAAACCTTTCTAAAGAACAGAAGTCAGTGGCACCGCTATCGCTAAAAGAAACCATCTGTGACCATTCGCATTTATAGCAAGCCACTGAATAAAAAAAAAAAAAAACGAGTTCCCACCGCGGAGCACGTTGACAGCGTAACAATGGGCTGATATGTAAGGACGTTAGCCACTTTGCAGCCTTTGTTGAGTGATGAGCTAGCCGGCTGGATAACGCAAGCTGATGAATGCACCATTCTTTGCGAAGACACTAAACGCGGTTATTTATGGACGTCGGGCCACCAACGCGATACCAGCTTGGTAAATAGGGCCAGCGCATGGTAACCCGTCGCACCGGCGTACCGTCAGCTCTCGCTTCTAGCGTTCTAAATGTTACAGGACACGGGCAACCATACCGTGTGCATCTCTGCAGAAACCTGCAAGTGTAAGTTACAAAGCGCGCTCTGTATCAGTGTTGCGCTCTAATGAACAATGCTATGGCATTTACGCAATGAGCGTTGTGATGAAATTGTCCTAAGATGGCACGAGTTCACTTCATGTGGGCGAAGCTATATATTTTTTGAAGAGTTCTATTTTTTTTTTCTTACAAACAAATGTAATTTTTGTTCGCTCTTCCAGGCTCTCCCTCAGAACTTTGGAAAGTTAGTTATGTCGGCGCCTAAACCTGAACATTGATCGCAAGTTAAGTTTTGTGCAGTGGACGGTACAAATGCGTTGTAGGACATTCTGTACATGATATGAAGTTGGCTATTTTACAACCAGCAACATTTTACAATAAAAATAAACAAGAAATAGGTGTTTGCACCATCTTTTCGAATGAGAATCGAACATTGCAAAAAACAAAAGAGCAAGAAAAAGAAGGGAATACCAATATTTTCTGGACTCTGTGTAATATCTAGACGGGAATTATAACGATTTCGTTTAATGGCGGAGAGTAACAATAGGTTCTGCCTAATTAAAAATAACACATAGAAGCTCTTTTGGAGCCTTTGGTAGGAAAAATAGCTGGACTTCGAATGATAATGAAATACTGAAAGAATAGACTGGGCCCTACAAATTTCTTCATATTTAGATACATATATCAAAGTTATGCGAGATAACCGCAAGAGATATAACAAATTACCGAATCTTCCTTAATTGGAATGTTTTACGCAGATCACTATGGCACGCGACATCTGCGTGGAAATTTTATAATGCGTTGGTTGGTTGGGGTGGTAAATATGTGTCAAAGGAGCATTAATACCATCGGTGGTAAAGTGGGAAAGTTCCTGGACATGATTCTGCATAGTTTCGCAAGCCTCCTGATGTGTCATGAGATAAAAATTTGACGGTTACGAATCGCTAAGAAACAGGCTTTCCGTATATTTGTAATAGCGATTTCCAGTTCACTGTAGGCTGTGATAAGTACGCCGGTGTAATTACTATGTGTAAAGCAAGCTACTTCTATAGTTTGCACTCCACTTGTGTGATAGCCTGCTGCCGTTTTCATCCTTAGTTAAGTGTGTGTTATGTATAGGTGCAATTAATTATATATCAAACAGCTCACATTTCGCAAGAAAATTTTCTCACACTTTTCTATTGCTTCACCACATAAAGCCAACAGACAATGAAACCAAGGAAAGCATCGGGGAAATTAGCTGTGGTTTAAATTGCAACGTAAAAATAATGAAGAAAATGGAGGTGAAAGTGGACGAAAGGATAACTTGTCGCCGGTGGAAGCCGAACCCATAACCTCCGCATCGCGCATGTGTTGCACTACCATTTGTGCTACGGCGACGGCTATGAATTCGTCCACTAACTTGTGCATACATAAATAAATAAACGTAAATACCATTTTTTGTTTTCATTCAGGCTATACGGATATACCAACAAGCACATGTTTAGGTCAGATTACCGAAGGCTAGAGGAGCAGAAATTCTATGAGGATTTCATCGAGTGGTAAGAATTAGCGGAATTAGCGTTAGCCGGTGCCAGCAAGCTGAAGTACATTCGAAGCTATTTGACGAGTAAAACTTCAACAGTCATTAGAGGCTCGCGGAATGCTACTGAGAGCTGCAAAGCTGTGATCAACCCCTTGGATAACTGTTCGGGCAGACATCACTTAATAAAGATGAACACACAAACCGTCTGCTGAACTTGCACAAGGTACAAAGCGGCGACGACTTGGAGGGTTTCGAGCGGCTGCACGAGATGATATAGACTCATCTAAGGTATCCTGAGAGCCTTGGAGTTGACATTAAAGAACATAGGTTTTGCTTTAAGACCGCCTTTATGCAAAGCCTACAGCAGGAGATTGTGCTGAAGTAGAATAAGCGCCCTTTGTCACACGCATCAGCGGGTGGAGCTCGTAGCAAACGGAACAAAAGTATTTTCTTGTCGATTTCTGGAGTCTTGAAGTCCGAAGCCAATAGCAGACCTTTACAATGAATTCAATTGGAATAGATGTAACATCCAAGCTAACGCCGAACAAAAGCCAATCAAAGGGTGTTCAACAAAGCTCCCCCTCCACGTTCGTCGTAAAGCTTTCCTGAGACCTTTGCGTCTCCTGCGAGACGAAAGATCACATGGCGGATGCCTACACATCTGATTTCCCCAACAGGTGGAAAGAAAGAAATACTACAAAAGCTGTTTTCCTGTGCAATGCAATGCCATCGTGCTAAAGAATGCTGGAATTCAACGAGACTTTGCTGCGGGAACTGAAAGGACGCCATATACCGGCCAATGTCCGGTCCAAGCTGGAAAGCGTAAAAAAAGATTGACGACAGTTTCCAGTTCACTGACAGGCTCCTCGATACATCTCAGACTCCTCGCCAACCTTGCTACAGACCCCTCAAGTCTGGGCTTAAGGCACAGTGAATAGATGCCTCGTCAGGATGCTATTTGATAGAGGAAGGGAACGCAGCTTCATTACTTAAAGCCTATCGAAGCAGCTCGTCCCCCCACATTTTCAGTAAGACAATTGCCAATTTCAAAATTTGGAAGCTCAATGTTTCGTTCGAACATCTGTACTGGAACGGGTCAATGTGTCTGCAAAACAAACTACACGTCAGAGGCGTTGGAGATTGAGGCGATTGAAATGCTGTAAGTTTACAACGGCCTATGCTTACTACAAGATAGACAACCTTTGAAGAAACTGGATAAGAAATTTCTGCTTGCTGATGTTCCTGCACTACAAATGCAATATAAGCCAATCATTGATGTGCTCATAGTATGTGCTCATAGTGAAGTATTATTACTTCAGATTCATCACCCGAAGAGCAGAATGCCTTAAGAACTCACCGACAGCCGTTGAAACCGTCTTTGTCCGGATATTGCAGGGCTAGGTCCCACACCTTTCTGTACACATCGGACCGAGAGTAGATAATAATCTTCACACACGCTCTACAGACGAAATGTCCCATCAGTTCTGGGAAATTAAGCACCTCTGTATAGATGACATATAAGGCGACCGGCAAAAGACGACGACGTGCTGAACGATTTATCCAACACTCTTGTTAAATACTGTGGACAATACAAAGTCGAATTACCCTGCCGTACTAATTGCCTCGGGCTTGCAGACAATGAAGAATTAGCTCCACAAATATTGGAATCTCTGCAAAGCAAAATTGGTCGAAATCCTGGGTTCTAAAAGGAGTATGATGTAACAATTGGAGGTCACTACAACAACGACATTACCAGAGGGTAGCATCTGGAGCCTAGAAAGCCTAAATCACGTATTATCGAGGAGTTGTAAAACATGGCGGAGCGTCTACAAAAGTCTGGGTCGTATTCGACACGTATTCACACGCGCGCGGTTTCCTCTCAGTGATTTCTTGTGGGGAGGCTGAACTATAAACCAGAACATCTTTGACGTGGTATGCAGATTTCGCAGCCATGGAATTGAAATCTCGGCTGACATTGAAAAGGCATTTCTACATGTCTTTATCGCAACGAGAGCGAAACACCTTCCATTCTTTTTGCTATGGAGAAGGTTCGACAAAACTTAAAAAAAACTCATAATGACGCGAGTTTCCTTCGGATCCGGCAGCAGTTCTTTCCTACTAGCTGCAACACTGAGGCACCATTTTCATCAGGTGGAAAACAGGTACACGTCCACAGCAAAGATACCCTAGTAATCTGGCCGAACAGTGTCGAAAAAGTTGAAGATATTGTGGAAGACTGGTACCATATTTTTCAAGAGCTTGGAACGCACCTTACGAAATGGATGACCGACAGCACAGTTCTACAAGCCCACCTATGCAGTGACGTGAAGCCTGTGAAATTTGACGCAGGAAAAGAAAAGAAAATGCATGGAATTGGTCAGGTATCTCTATGCCGATACGTTAAAATCTTCTATGAAAAAGGTGCTTGAGTCAGTTTAAGGGCCAAAGACTACGAAACACATGATCCACGACAGCTTCCGTGAATCTTGAGACATCGTTTTCATTACCGAAAATAACTCTCCATAACAACTCTGGAAAAAAAGTCAAGTCACAGGACTTTTCCCACGCCTGGGCAGCAAGTTACATTCTTGTGAAGCAGGAATTTCCACAAGCACCAGTTTACGATGGCCAGTACAGTTGCTGTACCACTTGGAAACACAATCAGAGCAAGAATTTAAATGCTAACGAAGTCCCTCGTTGTTTGCGGGGCCGGGAGGATATTATTTGCTATCTTCCCGAGACTCCAAGACAACGAAGCAACAACATCACGAGAGGCGCATCCATTTTTTTAGTTGGTGATGATGAGGCTTGAATGAAGCGGCTGGATCTCTACCTGCTCTGCTGCCTTAGTCTTCAACAGTACTCTGCTTAACAATCAGTCAATGGCATCTAAGGCATAACAGGTGTCAACCTGTCACAAGAGTGCTTATGCAAATGCATGTGTCCCACGCCGTGTGTTTCACCTCGTCGAATCATCGTATGCGCCATTTCTAACATTGTTTCAACCATTCACTTTCGAGCCCCTGAGCTTGCTGCATAGGTTATGAATAGTTGTCGCGGTCACTCTGTGCTACCTGCACCACATCGGCCGTGCAGAGTATGGACTGCGAAGAGGGCGAAATGCCGGAGCTGCAGTACACATGTTGCGCATATGCCCGAAATATGCACACAAAAAGAAAGGTCACTGGCAGAGCTTACGTTAAAGTTCATCAATAAACCACGAGGCCTATGAAGAAAACTTTGTCTGACGACGTTCGTTTAGAACGTCGGCCTGACACTTGGTATTGGTACGCATGGTATTTTAAAGGCTATCACAAAGCACTTGCACGGGCGTGGCCTGAATTTGAGACTTCAAAGGCTACTCGCTGTTCAAGTTCATTCCCCATCATTTTAGTCTTCATCATCAATGCTTTTCTCTCCTTCTCTGTTACTCATCTTCCTTAATGCTGAACAGCAAGTGATAACTCTGATCCAGGCCGGCCTCTAAGTTTCTGTCCTAGAGAGTGTCTCTCTCTCTCTCTTCTTGCAAATGAATGCTAAAGAGTTGAAGTCAGAGCTAACTTAGTGGGATGAAGAATATTGTTTAGGCTTATGAATCAATCAGTTAAAATATGTTTAAGTAACAGAAAGCAGCAGACGCTTTCACCAGGTCTGCGCCCCCATGCATAAGAAGCAGCCATAAATTCATATAGAGAGATAATTCAGGTAACAAATACAAATGAGTAGACAGAAGCTCGCTACTGCAGTAATATAGAGGTAAAACAATAAATCGATATAAGTAACATAATATACTTGACGGCATATCCGGCGAGTTCCTTAGTGATGAAACATAATAATACGGACATCGAAATGCAAGAACATAAGTGCTCAAACTAGGACCAAGCAATTACTACAATTTTTTGTTAGGGTAAGAAACTTAAACAATAAAAGCAATGTAAAGCAATACAATGCGAAAAATAATAAAAAAGCTGAGAAGTCACTGTACAGAAAGAGTGCGAGAGCAATAAAACATGGCGAAAAATTATTTTCAGACAGGATTACGTACTTTGTGGGGCACGCATATCCAGTAGTATAGGCAAATGATAGGTTAACATGTGTAAACCGTAGTGCATGGGGGTTCAATACATTTATTTTCCGGCACTCATTTATGATTCAAATGTAACGACAGCCATTCAAGTCTACAAAGGACATATCAAGAAAGAATGCGTTGTTGAAATGTCATCCCATGCATTGTCTGAGCAACAACGGCTGTTCTGTTAATTATTGCTTTCATTTTATGATACGTTCGTTGTAGCACTTCTTTCCCTCCCGTATCTAACACACTGTAACGGGGTTTTAAGGGTAAAATCAATAATATCTGTTCTCGTAGTAGTTTACTATTTTAACAACATCGACTTCGACCTATTCAGTTACTGCCAGCAAACTTAAGGTGGGAATAATTGATGCTACATGCGAATCATATGCTACGTTTAATATGAAGTGAATTGATTTCTTCTGTGATCGGTGTAATCTTTAGCATGCGCGTGCGTTGTAGTTCCGCATACAATGAGGCAGTAAGATTTGATGGAGAGAGGGACCTGCAAAGCAATACTTGTATGTTTCCGGGAAGCAAGTAGAATAAAAGCTGGTAAAGGAAGAGTACATGAACGTTACGTTTGCATTTCAGAAACGTAAGAAACAAAGTTATAGATAAGACGAGAAAAGAAAGAAAGCGCAAGGAATCAAATATTACAAAGTGGGTCAAAATACTAAAAGGTTGTCCTCGTTAAGAACAAAAGCATGCTCTTCTGTCACAAATTAAGTTGTACATTGAAATAATTTTTGTAAACTTGCACAATTTCGTCACAAGGTGTTGGAGACCTAATTGAAAGAATGTCAACATGTTAGGGCCATTCTCGGGGCATCATCTAGGGGCTCTTCGTGCTTGCAGAGCAACAAAATTTTCCATTAGTCTACTGTCATTCATGTCATGTTTAAAAAATTCAAATAAAAAGCTTTAAATCGGGAGCTTGAAACACATGCAGAAATTGCATGCATTACGAAAAAGGAAAAAGTATTCCTTCACTGCCGCGAATAGAACATGGGGCGTTAAGCAAGCCATGAAATATGTAAATGAAACTTGTAAGGCGCTTGTATGCAGAATTATTAATAAGCGCTTGCATTACGACATGTCTTCAACCATGTGTGTCCAACCAATGTTCCGTCACTCATGCATTTGTATATTGCAGTCGTCTTCCCAACCATGTTGCGTGCACTTGTAAAATCCTGAAATGTTATGCTGATTATATTCGTAGTATTCAGCAGCTCTTCCCTCTTGAATTTTTTATAATAAAGCGTCAAGCTCGGTTGCTATTACCTGTTCGCTCGGTTTTTCTGTACTACATTTAAAATTACTTTGTTCATGCTCTACTTTTTCCTGGTTAATTCACATTCTGTTTACTTTCTGCGCGTTTTGCTCATGTGCCTTGCGCAACTAGACGTAACTACTTTGCCCCCTCCTGTCCCCTCTTCCTCAATGTTTGGCATTGGACCCTGTAAAGTATAGTAATTGAAATGAATTGGTAAAAGACTAATCGTGTACAAAAACGTAGCAATCATGACTTAAGGAATTAAAAACGAAGAACAAAATATTACCGCCACAAATATGTGCATGCAAATACAGAAGCAAAGTGTGTTTTGTAAAGTATGAGCAGCCTCCAATTATGGTAAAGTAGTTGTGTTCTGCTCACGGCAGCGGATTCTTGAGCAGTAATTCTCGCTAGCTTTCTCTATCTACTAGTTTGCTCAGACGAAATCACGTAGCAGCTCGTGAACGCGTGCCTGTGTATTGCTTCAAGACGCCGTTTAGTTATTTGTTTCGTGCGCAGCCAAACACGATCTGGAGTATTCCTTATTGCTTACCGAAGCTCTAACTTTCAAGCGGAGTTCGCAGCTTTCGCACCTATTTGCATTCAGAACCTAGGAAAGACAAGGCATGCTTTCCGCGGTCTCGCGTTTTTCGCGGGACGGCGAAAAGGAGCGCATAATTACCACCCGGCTGGCGCAGCTAGTTCGCTGTCCTAAGGTTTCGCCTGGCTCTGGGTGGCTAATTTTGGGAACTTGACTCGGCGCTAGGGTTAAGCGTTTTGTTCCCTTCATTCGCCCCTAGCCGAGGATGCCGCAAGCGGGAATTAACCGAACCACCGGGAGGACGACAACGGCGGAAGAATGCACTATTTCCTTGTTTGAATGGAGCGGGAATGCTTGGCAGGGGGGGAGGGAGGTGAGGAGGGGAGGTGTTGTTTGAGTCTGTGCGGGAGAAATATGCCACGACTGCCGATAAATGGCAAGAAAAGCAAATAAGGCGTGACACCGAAATCGCAGGAAGTCAGCTCCTGCATAATTATGGCAACTTGTCTGGAGCTTAGCTTCAGTGATTAGCACCGAGGGTCGTTTTGTGCGTTTAGTAGCACACTAAAGCCCTAATTTTCGAGAAACTGCGCTCTTTGGTTATCGAGGCCAACGCGTAAGAGTCTTTGTTTCCTCACCAGAGTGAAAGAATATGTTGTAGTAAGTATGGACGTCTTGGTATTGATAGAGCTGTGTATTCGCTTGCAAATTGCATTTAGGGATAAATAAGCTCTTCACGTACGCACAGAGGCACTTGCCTTTTTAGATCTTCTTTTGTTTCTCTCACTGTTCCCAGTTTTGGATCTTTTACAGCCTTCATCCTCAGGCTGCCGTTTGTTTCCTACGCTTGGGCCTATGTACTGTGACTACAAGATAAGAAAACAGACACTGGTTCACCTCTTACTTTCTAATAAAAAGCATCTGCTTCATGAAAGCATAGGCATTTATGAATGCTTGATTATTAAAGGATGCTTTGATAAGGTATCCAATAGGGCTATGTTGAATTGCTATAGTTGAGATGCTTGACCATGTGAAGAAACATGATGCCATTCACGCTATTCATGCCATCTGTATTCTTGGGGAAGGTTCCGCACATTTGCTACCTTAATGCATTCTTCATAGATTTGTACATTAGCATTTAATGCATTAGAATTCTTAAGGTACTTAGCGCACTTTCCGGGGGTTCACCATCATGTTTGTATCTTTTTATATATGTCTACTCCACCTAAGTAGGTGTGTATCTAGCCGTTCTTCCGCCTAGCTGAGTCACTGGGTAGTCTGTGGTGGAATTGATAGCGCATCGGGCTGCTGTTGGGAGGTAACAGCGTTCAAAACCAGCCATCTGACTAATTTGTGTCATTCAGAATGTGGCAATGTATACGCACGTCCCGCTATTCAACGAACCTCTTTCACGCCGACATGGGTCTCTGTAGGCGCGGGACTGGATATGTGCTGCTGTTTGAGGTAACCATTCGAGAACATGGAACACTGGGTATGTGACACTCGGTCGGTGTTAGTCTTCAATGAACCTCTTTGGTGCTAAGTTGGGTCACTGGCCGCCAGTGCCCGTGGGGCAGTACCTGTGTGCCACTCTTCAATGAGCGTCTTTGACGCCAACTAAAGTGAACAAGTATGTGACACTGTAATGTAACGCTCTGCAATGACGAAAAAGATCCGCTATTTTCCCTGATGCTGAGTGGAATAGAACCCACGTCACAAGGGTTCCTCAGGGACAGCAACCCGACGCATAGCAGGCTGCGTCACGAATGCATTGGGTATATGAGCACTTTTCAATAAATGCCTTTCGCGCCAACGCTTTAGCGGGCTCCATCATGAATGCACGGGGTATGTTCCACTCTTCAATTAACCACTTAAGTCACTTGGCTGACCCACGTAGGCGGGAAAACGGTTAAATAGATACATACATACATACGTGACTTGAAGGTACAATAAATAAATAAATAAATAAATAAATGATACTTCCACCTACATCCGGAAGCTGTGCACCACGTGCCGTGACCTTGCTGCTGTAGTGCCTGCTGACCGGCACTAGCGGTCTGTATTCCTCAGCCAGGATATGGATTCCTGCAGCCATGTCTTCGTTAGACGTGACCACGTGCGTCCACCCCTCGCCCCGGCCTACGATGGACCATTCCGCGTACTCCATCGTACGCCTAAGATGTTCACACTGGACGTTAACGGTCGCGAAGATGTCGTGGCTGCTGACCCACTCAAACCTGCCTGTGTCGCCGCTCTTGCGGCTGCGGTCCCTCCACCTCAGCCTGGCCTCCACCCCTTCATCAATCTGGGCGGTCGCATCTAAGCAGGTTCACTGCACGTTTCCCCTGTCTTCCACTCTACGGGCAGGCGCCCTGTAGCGCCCCTTGCCTCGGGCCCGGGCCGCAGGCCACAACTCGCTCCGCGTGCAGCGCCCGTCAAGGAAGAGGAAGTCGGCTTCCGGCCGCGCATCGTGTGCAACAAGATATAAAAATAAACAGTTCAATGGAAATGTGTCAATGGAAATGTGGAAAAGCCAATGGAAATGTGTCGCTCTAGAATGACGTAAAAGATTCCTTAAATTTATTGGATGCTTGGCGGAAGCGAACCCACGTCGCACGGCTACCTCAAGGACAGCAACCCGACGCAATAACAGCTTGTGCCATGAAATGGATCCGGTGTTTATCACTGTTCAATGAACGCCTTTCCCACCAAAGCTCTAGTGAGCTGCGGCATAAATGCACTAGGTATGCGCAACTCCTTGATGAACCTCTCACCAACTTGGTTCACTGAGTATGTGCCAGGAAATCTGCGGTAAGTGACGTAACAGTTTTCAGCGTTCGCAGGCTCCAGAGCAACACGGTTTTCGTCTCAGAGGCCATGCGTGGGCTTGACGCCAGTGCCACTAGATGGCGAAGCGTGTCAAGAACGAAGCGCGAGAGTCGAATCCCGGTTGCTGCATAGTGCGTTTGTCAGCGTTCTCAGCACAGGGTGGCGTTCGCAGGCCACGCGCAGGCTTCGCGGTGGTGGTGCTAGATGGCGCCGAGTGTTATCAGGGAAGCACGAAAGAGGAGTCCTGTTATAGTACATGCTTACTACATAACTCATTTTGATAGTGGCCATGCGCTGTGTCGCTATATTGATTCAATGCCAACGCAGTACCTTCGGCAGTCATCGTGAGATGGGTTCCGCCATATTTTTAAATATCATCTATATGCGCTCTCAAAATACAGCGGCTTTCATAGGCAGTAGAGAAGCCGTGTTGGAACGACAGAGCCTGATACGTTAAAGACCAGAATTTTTCACTCTTGTGTACCTTAAAGCAAGTGCACTTAACCTCGACCACGTCACCGGTGTTTCCGTAGCCTGCGCAGCGACTGTGAATTTGATGAAGTGGCAGTTGACGACAAAGCCAAGACCAACGAACAGTTGTGGCGAGGATGCAATAGCAACAGCTGGGGCGTTGTCGTGGTCGTTCTATCGTTTTTTTCCCCACTTCCCATAGACCTTGGCAAGAAATTGCTGCCCCCAGGAGAACTTTAAATTCTGGTCTACAGAACAAGTTCCGGCTAGGCATTTTGCTTCGGGCTTATGTAAACGCAGTGCGCCACCAAAAAAGTACCTGTTAGAAGACAAGAAGAAGAGTTAGTAAGTGATGGTATTAAAAGTATTGGTGAATGCGAAAACAACACATTTCAATGTCACTTCTCAGAACAGAAAATAAACTGATCGAGAACAGACTAAGACGAGAGTCTGATTCTCACACCAACAAGACCAAACAAGACCACTAGGTGAAAAAGAAATCCAAATGCAGTAACTTATTTAGGGATGCTTACTTAATTTTTCGAAAATCAGAAAATTATAAATGATCGCATCATTCAAAGTTATGTCTTTGGAATGCATTTTTTTTATCTTCCACCATACTATAGTCTTTACACCGCTACGTTAGAAAGGTGCAACCCGAATACGTTAGCTAGAACCCCAGACCATATAGGCACATTGGTTTAAACTGTGGAAACAATATAAACATTTCCTTATTTAAGAGCAACAATAACCACATCTTACAGACGGTGTCCTCATCATTGTCTTTCTTATCATTCTTTTTCTTATTGTGCCTTATTATTATGGCCACCCAGATGGCAAAGCATTCATTCATCTACAAGGTGTTAAAGAAATTCACCCGTAGGGAAAGCGCAAAGCTCTCTGCCGTATGCAAGACGGTGTCTCTCATTTATATTAGAATGCTCGCCATTGAGGAACTGAGGCATCTAAACCATCCAACCATTACCTTCCAGCAACCAGCGCATTGTCGTAGTTTCGAAGAGTCAGACAAGTGAGCAACTAAGCAAGGTGGAACAAAATACAGTTTTCGTCTTCTTTACTGCATTAACAGATGCCGGAAGATGCACGAATTTTCATTCCGTTGTGTTCCGCGTATCGGGACACAACAGGGACGTAATGCTGCGTAGCCATGCGTGCTGGCCCCCTTGCTGTCGACTAATGAACTTCCAAAAGTAAAGCGTACCATTTCAGCGGCGGTTCTCCGTTTATTTCGCCTTACAAACTATCTCAAATTCTTCGCCTCCTTGACGTCCAACTAGCTCTCCCCACGGCGCACAACTTACGTCGCGTCGCAAGTGGGCTTTTCGGACCAGTGACCAGGAAGTTCGACGTGAGCTTGCACCTTTTGCAGACTCCGGATCTCCGCCGTTCTCGAAGTTTATGCTCGCGCGGCGCGAAGAGCGTCAAGGCAAGCGATGCCAAACGACATGAAACGAAAAGAAAAAAAAAAAACAAGTGACAGAGCTTAATCTTCCCCGAGCACACTGCTTCCAGAGAGCCGGCGGAGGGCAGTGGGCCGGGGTCGTGTACAATTTTATCGCGGCGCACAGAGCCGGACAAATTCCCCCGAGTGGAGCACAAGCCGCTGTTCCGACTAACCCGTGGGGCGCATCTGCCTATCACTGTGGCCTTGGTGTCGGGTCGAAGTTTGCTCGCCCAAATGTTTGCAGTGCTCACTTTGCACACGCTCAAGGGACTTAATCCCTTGTCTCGTATTGTTCAACTTTTTTGTCTGTGTCTACGCGCTTCATTGTCTCTTGCTTCTTTTAAGGCCTGAAGCGAAAATCTCCTCGAAGCCTTTGTGAGCGGTGTTTACGGTGACAGTTTGCGGTTGCTTTTGGGAAAATAGCACCGATTATAGTATTTATTTTCCTGGTGCCCCCAGTACTGTTTCAGTGTACGTCGTTGCCATGTCGTAAACTAATTCAGGGCGCACTTCACTTCTGCTTTATTACTTTTTCGCACTTGATCAGAAGCGTTTTTGTGAGAGAATTAAGAGCTTTTTCACACCTAGCAGCATTTCACTTAGGCTCTACAGTCAAATCCGTTTATAATGAACGAGCTTGTGTGGAAAAACAATTGTCTGATATATCATAATTCAATAAACCCAAAATAAACTGTGATGAACTGAGCACATTTTTGTTCTCTGTTTGTTACATACGAGTTTGTTCTCTCCAATGCGCAAAAGAAACCAGGAAGATATCCATTCATTGAAAAAGAAAGAACGTGTAGTGAGTGGTAATTTTTTTTATACCCTAAAGTGTTCTTCATGCCTGCTCCAGTTCATTTTCCTCGTTGTCTCACAACTGCAGAAGCGCCTCGTGAAGCTTCGGACTAGGCAGCTCCTCTACTGGCGATAGAGAAACGACTGGTCAGTCCAGGATCGTTTTAGTGAGTGTCAATTGTAGATGCTGTGCTTTTATTTATGCTTCGAAAAGCTGTCGCTGCGTTCTTCCTCAGAAGATTTAAGCTTAGTAACGTGTGATCGGCGTTAGCTTTCTTTACGTAACTTGCTCTCTTAAGGTGGTGGTGGTAACAACTTTATTGAGACTCTGCTCAGTTATGATCTGGCAGGACCGGGTCCTAGGATGGCCCCTCACGAGGAGCGACCCTTTCGGTGCAGGCAACTAGGGCTTTTTGTAGTTTTTCATCCGGCGTTCTGAGCAGCTCCTCCCACGTCTGTTGTGAGGGAGCTGGCAGAAGCGACCTGAGAGGGGGTAAGCCCTCGCACCCCCAAAGAATGTGATTTTGGGTAGCCAATGTTTGATTTGTGCAGTTTTGATATTTGGATCCTATCGACGTTGTTCCTATGTAGAATTTATTTGCAGTCCATCAACTATATAGAGAGGATTGCGCGGGCACTGCGTGACTGGTGCTTTCGCTGTAGCCCAAACTATTATAATTTTGGCAATCTTACGAAGCTGGTGAAATTGGCGGTGTATGGCAATAGAAAAGAATGAAGACTTTGACGAAGGCAAAAGAAAGCAAGGCAGTGTAACGGTGAAAGGCGTTGCAGTAGGATGGATAGGTGGGCTAGATGTGTGTTTCTTTTCTACGTCCAGTGTCCTTCCTGCGATCTAAGTTTTCCAGTAAGGCGAAAAACGATATGGAAAAAGTTCATTGGATACGCGCAAGTAGCTAAAGCCCAACGCACCACTTCAGAGAAGCCCCTTAAGGGATGGCGACGCTTGGACGGCACCTCCAAACGACAATAGTGTCCGGCGTTGTGCGCACAAAGACAGGACAATCGGCCACGCTTGTCAGGAACAGGTAACGGCACGAGACAGAACTGTGACAAAGACGGACACAATCACAAAAGGGTAACAAAACCCTTTTATCGCGAGAACAAAAAAGCACAAGCTCCTCGAAAGAAGGCACTTAAGAGAAGCCAAGAGCAGAGAACATGAAGAAAAGAAAGACGTTTCCGTAAGATTAAGTAAAGAAAGGAATGTGCAAGTCCAGATGAGTTAAAGACATGCGTAAAACGATACCGGAGGGGCGGTAATTGGAGACGCACTCTTGTTGCATCCCACGGGTCCTCCTTTCGGCTGATGGACAAGGGGCCTCCACGACAGGGAATTGAAGAAAATGCCAAAAGACAAGAGTGCATAGACCCCATCAGAGAGGAGCTTCACAATGGGCAATGCAAGGATCATGTTCCCCGCGGGTGAGCTTTCGGTACAGGCGTCGTGATCAGAAGGACGACGTAGCGTTTGAATCAATTACAAGCCAACAGCTCCTGCCAAGCGACACTTTTTCAATCTTTCAGATGTTGAACAGACACACGTTGTAGAAGGCAGACTTATACCGAGGCTACTCTCCTATATAAAATTGTACAGCAATGGAACTGGTAAAGCTTCAACGGAGACATCAGCAGACGCTCAGCAGAAGCTGGCTGCTATACGTATCGTACTGTACCCTTCTTTCTTATTCCTAGTTACTGGAATACAAATGTTTGTAACCATTTGCCATCAAACTGCGTTGCGAGTACTTAGGGCAAAAGAAGATACATTTTTACTAAATATGAGATTACATTGTCGGCAGTGCCGATTAGTTTATTCCTGCTGGAGAGTCTGGCAATTTCTCTGGAGTCGAGATAATTCTTTGAAGAAAGGACCGCCACTATATAAGAAATGCTTAAAATTCATACTGACAAAGATGGCGTTCAGACTAACTCCGTTCGGAGTCGATGCCGCAAGAGAACTTCCCAGCTGCTTAAAACGGAAACATCTTGGCCATGTGACAGGTGCAGCAGCGACCCGAATGCACGAATGTGCTTTTTGACCCTTAGTTCATTATAATTCATTGACACGACTTTAAAAAATTGCACGGGTAATAACGGCCGAAACTTTAATGTGCGGACATGGAGATTAACGACCTAACCTCAAAAATAAGTGGACAATCGAACGCTGCTCACTTCTTCCTTTCTCAGTTACCTGGTCAAAGGAAATCTTGTTAAGAAGAAACATTGTGCAGGTACGCTCCAATACCTCATTGCAATGTTATTTTATTCTTTTATCGCACAGCTTCTAAACCTCTATTTACTTTTACCCATTTTGCTTTAACGTGCCGTGGACTAAATTCTTACACCAGCAATTTGAGTGCGAATGCCTTTTCTGCCAATTCGGATGGATTTTGCGCCTCCGCGATATGGCGCGATGCGTACACGTCGTACGCCTCATAACGCAAATAAATTCAAGTTTTGGTGGCTAGCGCTTTGGGAATCACCGCCTGTGGTGCTTCGAGAGACGCGCGTACGATGACTTTATAAGGTTTATCATGTTTTTAGTGTGCTGGTTTCTTGCCTATGTGTTTTTTAAATTGTGAGTTATAGCGTCCCAAAATGTGCAGAGAGCTATGAAGGACGCCATAGGGGAGGGAACTAGTACAATTTTGAGCCCCAGCTGTTATTTCACATTACGTATATCTAACTACACCAGCGTTTTTTTTTTCATTTTGCCCCCCATAGAAATGCGGCCGCCACGACTGGCACTCGAACCCGTGACCTCGTCCTCAGCAGCGAAACACTATAGACACTGAGCTACTGCGGCGGATATGGCTAAGTTAGCAGCACTTGAGTCTCGGAGAAGACGACGACGCTGTTCGATCTGTTGTCACCTCAGCTCTGTAATTTTCCCTAAGTTTTGCTATTCATTGAGTGAGTTATTTATATCCTGGGAAGACGGCCGCATCTTTAAGGCGGTACTGTCCCTATGGAAAGGGTACGGCTGCTCCGGCGCCGACATCTTTAAAGGGACAGCGTCATCCGAAGGAAGCCAGCGTGGCGGAGGCGGCCATGGCCTCGCAAGGCGTGGAGCTGCCAGTCATCAGGGACGATCAGCAGTCCAGTACGTCATTATCGCTCAGTGGGGACGACTCCACTATCGTCGACCCTAACGAGGAAGTGGCTGATATGGCGGAAGTGGACAGCGACGGCTTCAAGGTGGTGAGTCATCGGAAGCAAAGAACGGTCGGAATCCCAGTGATAGTTTTACCAACAGAGAAAGGTGCTGATTTTAGAGAGCAGAACCCTATCAGGCTCTTCGAAGCCATTAAAGTGCTGCTGGGATCTGCTCCGATTCGCAGTCGCTTCACTACGCAAGGTGCTCTTCATCTAGATATCGCAACGGAAGAGCAAGTTGACGTTCTTCTCCGGTGCTCTCAGCTTTGTGACATAAGAGTTAAAGCCCGGTTGCCCCACTCCTACATGACGAACACATGTGTTATTAGGGGAGTACCAGTGTGGTATTCAGAAAGCGACCTTCTTGACTACTTGAAACCGCAAGGTGTATTGCACGTGAAACGTATGATGCGCCGGGTGGAAACTCAAGAAAAAGAATGGGCAGCGAAGCCTACTACCTCTGTTGTGCTAACGTTTGCTCCCAACACCGAGCGCCCAGAGAAAATTAACCTCGGTTTCACCAAGCATGCAGTCAAAGAATTCGTTGAAACTCCTCCCCGATGCTTTAAGTGCCAACGCTTTGGGCATGTAGCCAAAGTTTGCATCAAAGATCAACGTTGCAAACGATGTGGTGGCGCCCACGATTACAAAGCCTGCAAGGCAGATTTTGCTTGCGCTAATTGTGGGGGCGACCATCCAGCGAGTTTCGGTGGCTGCCCCTTCCGTGTAAGCGCCTTACACCGTCGAGTGTCCTTCATTAGTGGTCCCAAACCACGACCTACTGAGAAGCCGACACCTGGAAGTGACAAGTTCCCTGCGTTAGAGTCGGAAGTTGAGTTCCCTGCGTTAGAGTCGGAAGTTCGTGGCTTGGTAACAAGCGACGTCAGTGAGCGACCTGACCCTAGCAAGACGGCAAAGTCCTCTGTGAGTGAGTCGGTTGTTCGATCTGCTTCAACCAAAACTGTCCAAGTTCCTCAGCGACCAGATCACAACCAGACTCGAAGACAAGGAGGACATTCCCTTGCCTCAAAAGAGACGAAGAAACCAGCTGCAGCGACGAAGAGTGAGTCCCAGTCCGCATCTTTTGTTGAAGTGGTGAGGCAGTGCGTTCAACAAAATAAGGAGCTCAAAAATCGGGATCTGTCCGACCTTCTGCGAGTTCTGTTTGAAGTCCTCCGCTCCTATGTTCAAGCGATGCAGGCTGGCACCCTGAAGACCTTTCTACAGCTCGTTCTTTCGTTTGAGTCCATGATTACCGCCTTCGCAGCGAACTTTGCCTTATAATATGGCTAGTTTTCTTCAACCTCGTGCAACCAAAAATCACCGAAAAGTGCCGTTTATTATGCAATGGAACTGCGCTGGGATTCTAAGTCGATTAGCAGAACTGAAATTATTTTTGAAAGAAACTTGTGTTCCAGTATTGGCGCTCTCGGAGGCTGGCCTACCAAGGGGGAGATCTTTGACTGGATATGTTGCGCACAAGAATTGCAGCATAAAGTCATTTCCCACAGGAAGTGCCGCCCTTTACGTACGAAGAGAGATTCCTCATGTGGCTGTGAACGTTACCGATCTTTGCACCGATAGCATTGAGGTAGCGGCTGTGAAGATACGGCTCGGCTTTCGAACTCTTTCAGTTGCATCCGTATACGTGTCTCCGCGGAAGAAGGTAGCAATGGATTTGTTTCTCCAGCAGCTTTGTGACCGTTGCCCAGCGCCCCGAATTATCTGCGGTGACTTCAACGCCCATCACTCGGTCTGGGGTGACAGGAACACAGACTCCCGCGGACGCGAACTGGTAGAAGTTATCGACAGTTTGGACCTGTGCGTGGCCAATGACGGAAGTCCCACTTTCTTCCGGCCTCCCGCCTCAGCCACATCTATAGACCTCACTCTGCATTCACCTGACATTCGTGTGAAGTGGTCAACTGCACCTGACCGCATGGGAAGTGATCACTACCCAATTTTTGTGTTTACTGCCGACTTCAATACGCGCGGCACTAAAAGAAGCCATGTTGTTAATTGGGACAAATACAGGGAGCAACTTGCACGTGTTTCTGGAGATGTGATAGAAAAAATGATTTATGGCAAGATGGCAGCTACCACGGCGGTCAAGTTGCCTAATCATTTTCCGACTCCAGATTTAAAACTCAGGAACCTTTGCGCAGCGCGCAGAAGGGCGGAGCGACAAATGATGCGGAAGAAGGACGACAGATCCTTGAAGACGACCTATAACAGGCTTAACTCTGCCATTCGTCGCCATACGAACAAGCTCTGTAGGTCGCAGTGGGCGTCCTTCTGCGCCAGCTTGTCTGTTTTTTCACCAATGACGAGAATTTGGCGAGTCATTGGCAGCCTTGCTGGTGATTCTCGTCCTCGTAAGCCTTTCGAAGCGCTTGCACTGCTAAAGCAGAAACCTCTCGCTTGCTTGGCAGAGGAATTTGCAGATGCATTTGTACGTGCAAGCGCAGGAATTCATCAGTGCGCTCGGCCTGCAACATCTACGTCTGTTATGGACGCCCCGTTCACACTTCGAGAGCTACAGACAGCACTCAGCAGCCTGCGGCGTCGATGTGCACCAGGTCCTGACGACATTACCAACCAGATGATGCAGAACCTACCTCTAGAACACCGGAAGATGCTCCTAAGCTTTCTCAATCGAGTATGGGAGACTGGCGACGTCCCTCCTTCATGGAAGGTGGCTTGTGTTGTCCCAGTGCTGAAACCCGGCAAAGAAATGACAGACTTGGCCTCGTATCGACCTGTATCATTGACGTCGTGTGTGGCTAAGCTCATGGAGAAGCTGGCAAGTAAGCGTTTATCATGGTGGCTTGAAGATAGAAGGGCTCTGCCAACATGCATGACTGGATTCCGCACAGGTCTAAGCGCGCAAGATAGCGTCTTGGACTTGATAAGCCACATTGAACATCAAAGAGCTTTCGGCCTCTCAACACTAGCTATTTTCCTAGACGTATCAAAGGCTTATGATAACGTACTTCAAAGTTCAGTACTAAATAGCTTGATGGACATAGGCGTACAGGGCTATCTTCTGCGCTTCATTCACTCACTTATCAGTGATCGTAAAATCCAAGTGCGGTTAGGAAGTACCATAAGCACCGAAAGGGCGGTATCGCGAGGTGTACCTCAGGGAAGTGTTCTTTCCCCGACGCTGTTTAATGTTGTAATGGCTGGTCTTCCCGCTGAAGTGCAAAAACATTGCAGGCATATCCATATGTCGATATACGCGGACGACATTTGTATTTGGTTAAGCGGATATCAACACAAGCGTTTAGCTCTGATAGCTCGACAGGCCTTACTTTCAGTTCAAAATTACCTTCAAGGTGTAGGGTTGACTCTCTCGGTGGAAAAATCTGGCTTCATCATGTTTCCAGGTAGAGGAAGACGGTATGCGCGGCTGAAGATAGACATTGATCAATCTTGCCTTCGTCAATTGAAGTACAAACGCTTTTTGGGCGTAATTATTGACTACCGTCTACAGTGGCGACGAGCTGTGGACTCTATTGTGACATCACTATCTCCGCGTCTCAATGTGATCCGTAGAGTTGCAAGTGAGCAATGGGGAAATCACCCTTCTTCAATGATCAGGCTGCACGATGCACTAGTGACGAGTCGAATAATGTACCAGCTCCCTTTAATTTCCCCCTCACTATCACAGCTGGAACGACTTGAGGTTTTGCACAGAAAGGGCCTAAGGAGGGCTCTTGGCGTTCCGCAGTCTGCTCCTAATAATGCAGTACTTTATGAGTCTCTATCGAGACCTCTTAGCCTAGTCGCTTCACAAAGGCTATTGATGCAAATTGGCCGCCTCAAACAGACGATAGCCGGTCGAGCCCTTCTACAGAGCCTTCGAAAGAGATCCGAGTCCCGAGCGTACTTGGCCCTTAATACTATTGGTTACCTGGGTCTTGACGCTAGAGGTCGAACTAAGAGGTTGAATCCACCTTGGTCTTTCGCGAGCCTCGATTGTTCGTTGACAATTCCTCACGTTCGTGCTAAGCGGAGTTCTCCTTTGGCGGCAACACGTTCGCTCGTACTGGAACATCTTGAAACTGAATATGCACGTCATCTTCAAATTTTTACTGATGGCTCTGTGGACAAGGTCAGAGGATCTAGTGCAGCTGCTTTTCATATTCCCGCTTTAAAGTATGATTGGTCGGTTCGCTTCACTACAGTCGTGTCCTCCACAACGGCCGAAAGCGTTGCCATTGAGGCAGCCCTAAAAAAGCTACGGCTTTGTACGCCTCAACCCGTAGTCATTCTTACAGATTCGAAATCCGCCCTTCAAAGGTTAGAGTATGGGTTCCCTACTGATGCTTTATGTCTAAGCTCCCTACGCTCGGTGCACACTCTCCTTATCAAAGGCTTCTCCATACGATTCCAATGGGTGCCCTCGCACATAGGTATCATAGGCAACGAGATGGCGGACAGCCTTGCACATAGAGCGCTGTCTGGGAATCCTTTGAGAAAAGTGCCTCAAGAGGACAAGAGACTCTTCAGAGAAGCGGTGTCGTGCCACTTCCACTCTTTGTGGAGCTCACCTCACAAGCCATGTGTGACTAAGGGTCTCAAAAGAAACCAAGCCACTTTACTGCTCCGCATTCGCACGGGCTCTGCTCGTACCCCTGCGTGGATGTGTAAGACTGGCCTGGCGTTGTCACCATTATGTTCAACGTGTGGTGTGTGCGGTGACATAGAACATTACCTTATGTGCTGTACTCTGTATGACGCGGAAAGGAGCGTGTTATTCGGGTCCCTCAAGAGGACAGGAATTCCCCACAGTTCTATACAGGACATTGTTTTCCCGCGCGGGAACCGGTTAGATAGGAAGGAGGTTTCTCGCCTTCTTTTAAATTACCTGCAGGACACGGATTTGGCCTCCACATGGTGACCTTAGGTGTGACTATGTGTAGTGTAGTTGTGAGGTCTGTGTCTGATTTATATGATTTATGTATTTTAAGTGTCGCTACGGTGGAGCAATTGCCGGCAGCTACTGCAAGGCTAATCCCACCAGTAGCCTACAACCACTCAACTCAACTCAACTCAACTTAGCAGCACTTGAATTCTCATACCAACTATCCCCCTTTTTGGAAGTGTATAGGCTCACCGATTATTAGCACAACTGTAGCTCGCGTTCTAATATTGTAATCATGAGCAACTGCAATAACTTCAGTCGTTGACGCACTCCGCGGTAGACCAAGGCATATCTTGAGGTCTTGGGCATGGATGTTTTGGATTATATTCAGGTTAGTTCGGCAGGTGTTGGAGATGGCCTGTAGGCTATACCCCAGGCATCCAGTAAAGAGGACTCTGTACAGTTGCAGCATAGATTGTATTTGCACTCCCCAGGTCTTTACTGCTAGGAACTTAAACATATGGCAAATTCCTGTCAAGCGTTTTCTCACATAATTCACCAGACGGGTCCAGGAAAGGTTTCTGTCAATGACCACTCCCAAAAATCTGTGATTTGTGGTGTATGAGATGAGCTGTAGATCCGTCGACGGATATCATGTACGGACACAATGGTTTCCTGGTAAATGCCACCACTGCACGCTTTTCACATGATATATGAAGTCGTTGTTCTCGAAGGCAGGATGATGTTAAAGTGGCTTCCTGTGATAAATGCTGTAAGTCGTAAAAAATGGGCAGTCTTCTGTGATTGAATGCCGGCCTTGCAATGTGTGCAGTCGTTTCTCCGACATGGAAGTCACGATCAGCTCACGTGTGAAGTCGTGGAACTTGTCCATCACTCGAGAGAAAAAGGCCATGATATTGAATTGCAATGAATACCAGGTCATTGCGGTATCATTGAAACTGATGGCACAGATAAGGCAGTTCGGACGTCAAACAAAGAAGACCGCTGCGTCCCCATTCCACTCTCATGGAACAACGCTGCGAGACAACTTCTCATTCTAGCACGGACACTCTCCTTAGCAGAGTGGAGTACCGCACATACAATTAAGGCGCACAAGACTGCGCAGACTAAACCCTTCACTGCAAATCAGACCTGCGGCCGGGCTGCACCGACGCGAAGCGTCTCTCCTGTGTCGGTTGTGGCTGGGAGTTGCCTTCACGAAAGCTTACTCATCACTATTTGGAATGGCTGATAGTCCTGCATGTGATGTTTGCGGATGCGGGGAGAACATTGCCCACTTATTGTGCCACTGTCCTCAATTTCAAGCACGAAGACAATCTTTATCCCACACGTTTAGGGAACTAGATGATCGTCCTCTGAGTGAACAGACAGCATTAGAGCACCGTCCCCACCGATCATCGGCTCAGACGGCAGTGAAGACACTTTTAATTTTATTTCGAACCCATGTTTAACCGCGAAGAAAAATGTAGGGGAATGCTGGTGCCCTCATCGCGACAGTTCGAAAAGAAAAAGAAAACGCGAAATCGGCAGCGGCAAGCCAAAAAGGGCATTTCAGCGCATTCCTAAATTACAGCCCCTAAAAAAGGCCTTGGCCAACGTACAGAGCGCGAGCCCGCATGATCCCCCGCTATCTCGTGTTTCCGGCTATCACCCACGAATCAGTCGACGCAGTCACTAAAGAAGGCTAATGGACTGGACGGGGTACTTGGCAGCTGCGGATGCAAGGCGCAGGCTTTCCGCTTCCGCGTCAGTGTCGCGCGAGTAGACGCGGGTGGGCGATGTGGCTGTGCGCGCGTCCTCTGGTTGTAAACAAACTGCTGCGCTTCTCGCCTCGTTTAGCGGCACCGCGCTCATGACTCTTGCTTTCATGGAGCATCGGCGCAGAGCGCCACACGCACTTCCACGTTCGCATCGTTTCGACCCTATACATACATACATACACATATATATATATATATATATATATATATATATATATATATATATATATATATATATATATATATATATATATATATGGCAATGTAGGCTCGCCGGGGATGTCTGCATTCATTCGTCTTCTGTCTATCTATCTCGCAGCTTCTGAAAAGACAAAGCAACAAGCGAAAGAACTGTGGAAGCGCGATTTTCTCCAATTCGTAAGCACGAATGTACGAAATCTCTGTGCAGATGGATATAAAGCATCGGGTGCGTCAAAGAATTCAAAACACATCATTGCCTCGACTCCAGTGTTGCGAAGCGGGAACCTCACTTGCACGCCGACCGAAGATGTGTGAGTAGCATGGAATAATAGGTTGTAGAAATTTGTCTGCTTGAAGGAATGGCTGGGGATTTTCTGGAAATAATTCAGTATGCGTTTGGTATCGCGGTTACGAAAAAAGCAGTACGAAAGTAACCAGTCACTATTATACCCTGAAGTTAAGACGCAACCAAGGGCAGAAAAAAGCCTTTTGACATGAAAGAGTGTCATTTGCAACTAGTTTATTGAAAGCAGAAACGATCAAATTTATAAGCGAAGGTGGCCAGGGGCGCTATAACGTAAAGCGATTACGAACTATTCTATTCCAATTCTGCACTTAAAAGAAGAATCATTGGTCGATTAAAATATACAGCAGCACCAGTTTTATCGCCCTTACAATGAAAAGCCTTAGGAATCAGCGCACCTTCATTAGCCAGATTAGAAGTGCATGGTGCTGAGTAGTTCGCATGCACTCCTGCTCGTGGATGGTAACACAGACGATATGTTGCTGTTATTTGTTTTTAGCGTAGCAAATGCCAGAAGAGAGGAGAAGAAAGCAAAGGCCTGAAACAACGAAAGGAGATGGGGAGTGGCCATATTTTTGTTTCGTACTGAAATGTTTACGTAACTTTATATTATCTTTGAATCACATAGTAGTCAAGGCATTTTTTGTTTGCGCTGCTGGCAAAAAAAAAAAAACAAAAAAAAAATTCAAATACTCTTGATTTTCACTACGGCAAAGGTTATCATCGACTATATCCGGCCGCGTCTCGAACGCTGACAACCTTCGACAAGTTAACTTACTTATCACAATATTCAAGGAGTGGTCTCTAGAACGTTAAGGCTGTCTGAAAAATATGACCAGTTAACTTTTGCATCCGCCAGGCCTTGTCGCTACATTCTAAATGAACAATTTGACCAAAACAAGGGACAATTCCTGCCTTAGCTGGATATATTCCGTGATGACCGTATAAAAAGAATCTAGAATGGCCCGAGCAACTTTTTTTCTTTTGTAGTCTGACAGTGAGTACTATTCAACCGTAAGGGACAACGTTTATGAACAATTAAAATAAAATAAACCTCCTGAATCTTTGGAGAAAATCAACGCGCCCAATTTCGCCGAGGCGAAGTGATGTCACGTGATTTTACTTTAGACGCAAGGACTATTGCAGCGCCGGCGCATGGATGGATAAATGGATGGATGTTATGAGCGCCCCCTTTGGAACGGGTTGGTGGGTTGCCCCATCTAGCTCTTGTTATTTTATTTCTTAATGTGCTACCTATGTGGCCCTAGCGCTCTCTATGGAAGCACGGTTCTCAACAAACTAGCAAACACGCATTAAATTGGCGTATAAGCTCACCTTTCTGCGTGAGTTGCTGGGGTAACAGTAATCACGTATAGCGCTGGGTGCACCTGTCTAATTTGTCTTCTCATTTGTTAAACTTTATTCCTGACGTCAAAGAGGGGAGACAAAACGAGCAGCGTACGCCTATAAACACAATCAAGATAGACTGACGTCCTCGCCAATTTGTGTCTTCGTGGAAGTTCGCGAACTGTATCCACAATAATCGATACTGAAGGCAAACGATGCAATAACCACGTGCTTTGCAACCTTGACGTCAAACTCGTTCTCATCTCCTTGCGCATCAAACCTCGTTGTTTTTAACTGCTTTGAATCAACGCAGGCCAGCGCTTATCGCCACTCGCCGTCTAGTGTCCCGGCTAGGCGCGCCTGAAAACAACTCTGATCATATCATGGTCGTTGAACCTTGCTAGGAAGACGCGATGGCACACTGAGCGGCGCGGCACAGGCAAATGTTGAAGATCTGGAAAAAAAAAGTTACTAAGCGTAGCCTAAGGACCACAATTTCGCTACCTTCTTTAAGATTCACCGGTCTTGGCCAATGGTTCAATGCCCCGGCCCCATTCACCCACGCGTACACAAGCCAAATGCCTTGTCGGGGTTCACTATGCCCCGCGACGTTTTTACGTGCTTGCCTCGCTGTATTTTCGTGCACTGCCTTCAAAGGCAGGAGTCATGATGCTTCACCTTATCACATACCTTACTCTCGTAGCACGCACTTTCTTATGGGTGCCTCATTACGAGCGGCTCGAAACGCACGTAGACAGCTTCCCCGGGGAGATATTACCAGTGTGTTTAAGAGCGCCGTCAGCTTCATAGTCACTGCTATATGTTAACGTGCATGGATAGTGGGTTGTAGCAAGGATTACTGCTGAGTTAAGATGCAATACAAGACAGGGAAAACGTATAGGTGAGTTAATCAGTTATTAGGCCATATTAGTGATCTTCGATATGAAAATGATTGAACTTGAATGTCGATATCATATATGAGCTGGTTTATATGTCACATTATGACGCTCACGCAGCTGGAATGCTCCAGAAATCCGTACTTTATATTCGTGTTGCGTGATGCAGTGCAGTAAATGAAGCCACCAACAAAGACCACATTAACAATTATTCGTTAAAGTGCCTCAAGCAAGTATTAAGAGCGCGAGTAATATACAATCACAAAGGAAACGGCAGGCTGAGCGCTTTTGTTTGTTAATGTTTTTTTTTACTCGCGTAGTTATTCCGTTACCACGAATTACGAACTTATCCAAACCAGCAATTATGCTTGAGCAACTTTAACTATAGTAGCACAGACAAACACGTTATGACGCTTTGTCTGGAACAACCGTTCAAAGGAATCAAAGGGAATATTTCTGCCAACGATAGTTGCGGCGCAATGTGTCTGGATCTCTGCTACATCACGAGACGTCACGCTTAAAATTTACACACTTTAGATGCGCGTGTTCGCGACTACACATTTTCGCCACACAAACACTATGTATTATTATTGCACTAATAATTATTACCGGCTGGCTTGCAGCACCAGGCTTGCCTTGCCCCGTATTGCACGCGTGCTCCGCATAGGCTGTGTACGAGGTTCTTTTCAGCCTAAAGCTACAACTAATGAGCCGGAGCAGGAGCCGCTTTAGAGAAGCTCAGTCCTTTGTAGAGGCTTGCCGGTAATGCGAGTCGACGGTATTTTGGGAGACGGTGAAGCGGATGCGACAGGGTCGTCGTCTGGCGAGGTAACAAAATGTACCAGAAACAGGAACCCTGAGAGATAACAAGGGGATGTTGAATTACAGAGACTCCTCCAAACGAAGATGCATGAGAGAAGGATGAAAAAGGAAGGAAAGACAAAAAAAAAGGGAAATTGCATATATAACTTTAAAAGCATACCCACCCGGAAAACTGTGCTGATGGAGAAAATATGGCCACCGCGTGTGGCAGAAAGGAAGAGAAAAATAACTTGAACAGTGTAACATTGGCTTTCTTAATACACGATTAAAACTGTAAAATAAGAAATGGAAGGTCAAATAGGCTAGCCCTGTTCCATGAAGTTGTCAGCAATGCATAAACGGCACGTTTTACTTAACGAATAACATAAAATGCACCTACAGCCTCGCACGCGTTAGGTGGATCTTGTGGGTTTTGATGCCATCGAAGGCCAAATTGCCCTTCTTGCACTTTCATTTTCCTTTATTAGAAATACGAACCTTATCTTGGAAATTTAGCCCCCATTAATACTGTTTTCACAATTCAAATATCTTGGATCCACGGCCACTAGAAAAATTGCAATACAGTTCTGCATGCGTGATTTCACATTTGCTGGAGAAATCAGCGATATCAAAGAGTTTGTAAACTGATTATGGTACGTTTAATCTCGTTGTGTCTACTCCGGAAACTATTGTTGCTCTAAAATCGCGTATAGTCTTGTTTCTGTGTTTTAAATGCGTAAACATTTCTATGCCTACCTAAAGAGGAAACCCGTCCGTTAGCCCGTTTGTCACGTTAGACGAATGGTTATAAAGAAATAAATTTACAAAACAAAATAAATTCGAAAAGAAAAAGCTTTGGCAATGGTGAATATTGAACATACGACCCCATGCTCAAAAGTCGAGAGTCGTGCCCACTGGGATAAGCACCCACACATGCAGGAGTTAAATATATCGGAAGCATATAAATGGGTTGTACCGGCAGTAAAAACAAATAAAAAATGAAATTAAGAAATAATGTCAGAGGAAAACCATTTCTGTGAAGGCTTTGTTGAAATATTTGGTGATCATGAAATAGAACTCACCTCTACGACCCCGTGTACAGCCAACTTGGAGCATTCTGGAAATCTGGAAAATTCAGATTTCGCGAAACTTCGGCGCCAAGCACGCCACATGCCCGATACATTTCGGTCGTTTTGGGATGCGCCTTCTGTTGGGACGTCCCTTCGTCGACCGAAACGTCACCGATCTCTGAGGGCTCAGGTGCTTCGTGTCGCGCAACACTGCCAGATAAGCAGTCGATGGGTGTATATGGATGGTAAAGACTTATGAGGGGTTATATGGGTCTCATCATGATTGATAATATTTTGACGCCGATGGACAAGTGGCTAAAGATTAATAAGGGCTTATAATGATCGGAGCAATTGTGGTAAGGTTGTTGAGGACCGATAAGGTTTGATAAAAGTCGGATCAAATCTGATAAGGTTGATAACAACCGATCAGGGTTGATAACGGTCGTATCTCGTCGGATGACGTTGATAACGACCGATAAGCGTTTACAAGTGTTTATACTTGTAGGAGCGAGTTTGATAAGATTAATAATGACACCGGGCTGTTTGGAGATGAGCAAGTGGCACAATGTTTACGCATACTTAGTCAACTCCAGTGAAGTCTCGGCGTGAATTTTTTTATTGCGTTTGTGCTCTCCACTGTTGTCCTTGGAATATGGCACCCAAAAGAAACCTCACTCGCAATAAATGGTGAAGAAGTTTTTTTTTTTTTTTATCTTTCAGAAGCATTTGCTTGGTACGTGAACTTTAGAACTAATGTCACTGCATATTTGTAGTCGTTACATCGATCAGTTTCATCTTTCTGAGCACTATTTTCACGTCGAAGGCGTACGCAAGCTCCACCATTTTTCTAAATACAGCCAGTAAAATCAGTGTTAACGTTAACAAATAACAAGAACAAATAATATTAAGATACACGCCTCATTGTAAGTTGCATATACATACGTTGAATAAAATTTGCAATTTCGAAAATGAATAAGGCTTGATATTAAAGGTGTGCTGTCTGAGATACTTTCTTGCCATTGTAGTACGTTGTAGTACGCAAAAGACATTTTTTGTTGAAACACGTGGCTGGCTAGAAAGCCGTGAATGCACGAGGGTTGATAGCACGGATTTCCGCCTAGACGTAGGCGTATTGAAAGCGTCAACGCTATAAGCACTATAAGCAACAACCGGGGTATAGTGGTAACGTTTTGTTTTTGCACGAAATGGGATTCTGCATAATACATAATATGCGAAAAGTTCGAAATGCATTTTGTGCGCCTACAAGAAAGAAAAAAAAAGGATTTTCAAAGTAAAAGGGACACCCGATGTGAAATCTCTGACCAAGCGCAGAAGAGATGGACAGCTACGTACATGTGTACAAAGAACGTTTAAAGAATGGCAACTGTGCGTAGACTAGAAGAAACATTAAAGAGTGGAATGCGACATCAAATGAGCGAACGAAAAGAACGAACAAGACAACAACAACAACAACAAAAAAAGCCCGGCCAGCTGCCTTGACTGCTATTCTCAAACGTTCGGCATTTTGTTTCTGCACACGCATTACCTCACACATCGGGCTTTCACGTCTCACGGACGGACGGCGCAAGCTTATTGGCAGACGTCTTTAGGTGTTTACGCAAGCTGTCCGCGGGATTTCCCTCAAGCTCCACCCTCGTCTTTCAGCGGAAAGCCGATCTGTTGCCCCGACATTCTGTATCTCTTCGGCTTTCCGATCCAGCCTTGACGTTAGCCCTCCCATGGGTCAAGAACAGCAGCTGGTGAAGACTCGCGAATAGAAAAATCCGGACGCAACGAAAGTTAACGCGTGGGGGAAAACCGCGTGTGGGAGAGAGCTTCGCTTTCGCGGGCTGCATAGGGCAGCCGAAACTGGTCTACGCACCCACATTGAGCCGAAAGCTGACGCCCTGCGGGTATTGAAGGCAGAGGATAGAGTCGTCGGCACCGGACGGTAGAAAAGTGTGACATATGCCGAGATGGTTGAAGCAAAAGCAGTTCCAAGAAGTGGGAAGATGCTGTGAGTCAGAAAACAAAGTAGTCAGAGTAGTGCAGAGGAGCCAATATGTCACCGGATTTGGGCCGCGATGCATTGAGAGGTGTCAGAGTTCAGGCACGGCATGTGATGCTTTGGGTCACCCATCTAAGTCCTGATCCATGCACTCTTCACGTGCCACTTCATTTTTTCTGGTTTTACTCCAGGTCTAATCTCAACAATGCTGCCGTAACAAGGTATGGGACAAAATATTTCGCTGGAATTTAGTACTACAAAGGATGGAGAGCTATGCGGAGGGAGATTATCTGGAGCACCAAACTTCAGATTAAGATAGGTCTTAGTGCAAGTAAAAATATTTGGACCAATCTTATTAAAAATGAAAGGCAGCATAAGCACATAATATGACGAATGAAAATGACAGTCATTTTTCTGAAAAACAAAGATATTATTCTTAATGCAGTCAAAACTCATAGTTCCATCTTATCCTCTTAGAATACACAAGATGTCCTGCCCAGAAGATTAAATATCTGTAAAACCCAGTACTGTAGCAAAAAGAGATTATGTTGTCGGCAACACGCTACTGATCACAGATGATGATGATGATGATGATGTCCTTGATGAGATTGGCGCTTACCCACTCGCGGGGATTGGCCAAGATTCGGGCAGACTTTGCTTATGTGTATCACAGTGTCGCATAGCCGTCTGTCTTTACGCTTCTTCGTCGTCTATGTTGTGAAGCAGTGTTCCTTGTCTTCGTTTGCGTTTTTTCTCTCGAAATTCCAGTTCGGGGAATCTCAAGCGGCGAACCACTCTAAGGGTGCGGCGGGACGACCACGTTGTCACTCGCCTTTTGTATTGGAGACAGAAGCGCCCCGTTTTCTGATTTACTAACATATTCGGTAAACGTGAACAAGGTTACCGTCAGGGGAGCCAAAACGTCTTTCTTTTTCGTATTCTTTGAGTGGTCACCGTCATTTTTTTACGTCTACCAAGAAGCTTCCCAACCAGGCAGACTTCCTTAAAATCTCGACTTCATTTAGTCAATGCTACCCCACTCGCTTCTGTATTTCCGCTTTCTAGACAACCATAATTCTTCACTTTAGTGTGGGTGCTTAACTCTTTGGGCAGGCAGCCGTCATCTAGTTCAATCTCGGGGAAGCGCGCCAGGGGTCTGGTCTGATTGTCTGTGTGACCCGATTGGTTCTGGCCAACGCGAAGTGGTGATTGGTCTCCTTTTTTTGCTCTCTGACGGAGTGCTTGGAGGCTTCTAGAGGCGCCCGGGGGGAGTTCGCGCTGGAGGCACCAAGAGACTAGGTCTGAGTGAGAGCTGCTCATAAATCAGTAGTTTAGTAATGCGCAAGTACCAAAATGTGTAATTCGCGTAACAAAACGTCATATAAACAGATAATTTCTTCGGCGTTCTAGAAGTAGCAACCGCAAGCTATTCTACGACAGGGGGCGTCAAACATGTGCGAAATTTGCTAGTATATAGGCTGCTTTTAACAGGAATTTCAAGATAAATATTAGCGAAGAAGTTTAATTAAGTAGTTTTAGTTGTTACCTGTGCGACGCGTATTTGCTTTGCTTGAACACATAATTCATCACCACTTCCGAGATATGCGTCCTAGAAATCTCTCACGCATGCAGTAATCTTTTACAAGACAATTCAATGCAATGCAGGATACGGTTACGTGGAACACCAATTAACGTCGCAAAAGGCTCGCAGGTTTATATATCGGAACATATTGATGGTTAAAATGTGTCAAATACTCCATTTAGTCGTTTTATTGATATAGAACTTCCGATTTCTTGCCTTGAAGTAACCTCCACATTTATGACACCGATAATAGTTGAGAAAGGAAGGCGAGGCATGCAACGACGTGGATTTTGATTTCCATGGAAATTTATAAGGCGGCCTCGTAATGTCTGTGTTTGAAAAAAACTTCACTAAGCTATAGCTTTAAATATTCAGCACCAAAACACGGCGTATAATCACGAAAATTCCACTATCGGAGAGAGTAACCTGTGAAAGAATCATTTTGCTCTAGTTTATTGTATAAAACAGTTACCGCGTTACATTTCTGTTAAAATTCGCTTGTTCGTCTGTGATTGCGTTTTGTACAATACTATGAAATCCCTGAAGGGTCACGGTATCCTTAACGATTCGTTGGCATCATTATACTCATGTTTTGAGACTTGGCAGATGTAAATTAACTTCCCATAGACACTTCCCGTGTCATTCCCAAAGCTCTCTTTCCCATCTTGCACTTGTTCGTTTAAGGGTTCACCACGTTGAAATGTACATGTTCACATATCTTGGCCTTCTATTCCCGAAGGATATGCATTCGTCTCATCACATTGAACCAGTGTAAAATGGCGTGCTCTAATGGCTAGGCTATCTGCAACGTAGCCTACGTTCGGCCCTGCAGCACATGGCGTCCTCACTTATAAAGCACTTGATCGTCCAGTATTCGAGTATGACTGGGTTGTATAGAACCTAGATGAGAAATCAGATGTCGACAAAATTAAGTATGTCCAGAAGAAATTCATACGCTTTATTTATTGTCCCTACGACAGGGTATCTTACTCCTAATTCCCATCTTTGTTATCTTCAGAATTACACTCTCTCTTCGCGTCACCACGTAGAATCTGTAGAGTTTTTACATGCTTTGATTAACTTTCCATAATTGGCTCTACTAAGCAACAACATCAATGCCGCTATGCCTGCATCCATTAGATACCACGGTAAAATTAAAATACCTGCTTTTTGTCGTCACACCAAGGCGCTTAAATAATTCTTTTTTTCTCAGCAATATAGGCCATTGGATTGTTTTACCGCTAGTGTCTGATCTTTATCCTGGCCTGCGAAATTCCTTTTACATATTGTGAGCCGTTCATTTCGCACTGCATCTTGTTTCTTTACTTCATTCTAGATTTTTGTTCTCGGTACTTCTCACTCCTGCGCTAGCCCTTTCATGCTGCAGCAGGCTGAAAAAAAAAAGACTAAATAAATAAATAAATAAATAAATAAATAAATAAATAATACATAATAAATAATAAATAAAGAAATAAATAATTAAATAATTAAACCATCGGTAAACGCCGAATGTTGGTGAGCAGGGGAGAACAAAAGTTCACCTGAAAAGCTGGAAGCTTTGACAAATTGCTTTTTTAAGTGGCATGGAAGCAGCGCTTTGACGTTTCGAGCTGCTCAATAGGAAGCTTCGCCAAAAAAGAGAAAGAATAAAATGATTGATTGCAAAAAACGCACAGAGGCCGTCCTGAGCTCGTATGTGGAGGGAAAGAGAAAAGCAAAAGGCAGGGAGATTAACCAGAATAACGTCAGGTTGGATACCATACACAGGGGGAATGAGAAGGGGTACAACAAAGATGACAGGAAGAGAGAGGTGGGAAGGAAGAGTTTGTCCAGCTACTCTGCAAAGGGTAAGGAAGAGAGGGTGCAAAAATTATACGAGATAATGAGAGGGAAGGAAAGCTACGGTGCGCGCTGGAAACACTACTTTTGTTCATCAGGAGTGAGCGTATTATGCATTTAATTCTTCCAGAAAGTAATGTTCGTCCTGACGGAAGCGGGAGAAGACGTAACATGTCTTAAAATGATGAATCACAGTAACTATATACCAAGGTATGTTCTATGCTCGCTTACCAAGCTATCTTCTACATGTCTTGTTAAGTGAAGTATCCGATACCGAGGTGCGCTCAGTATATTTTGGAACTCGGTTTACTTCTCGGAAGGGAGGAAGTAATGGAAGCTTGACATTATTTGAGACCGTTTCACTTTCCAACCTCCTTCCATTGCACTTTAAAGCAGGTGAGAAGGAAGGATTGGCACAGTATGCAAGAGAGACTCGACACTCTTCGATTTGATTGCCCCCCCCCCCCCCCCCCCACTCGAGTTACCCACTAATTTATAGCGGGCAAGTTGGTAACCAGCCACCAGCTCTGTCACCCCCAGATGCGGTGAAGCGGGCTGGCATTACCGTTATGGGCCGTCCATACCAATGGTCTCACATACCGTGCGCTATGCAATCTATCGAAATGACTCTAATGGACGGCTAATGTTTACGATGAATATTTTAAAGCGAAGTTTTCTTTTGCCTAGCCACCCACGGTTGCCTATGTTTACCTCGAAAGCAGTGCCAGAGTGCGCGCATCTGTAATGTGCAATCATGCGATAAATAACGACCTAAATCACCTACACCTAGAGTCGCTTTCTATACATCGATATATCAATATATTTATTATGCGCACAGACCACATAATGGTATAGGGCAGGCTATTCAATGGCTTATTGGAAACTTCTTATGTTTGGCCTTTCCCTGTTCTCGGGCAATAGCGTATGTACCACTGAGTGTATGCCACATACGCATAATGCATTCCTCTCTTGCCATTTATATACCCCAGAATGGGCATGTGCCCCTGTGTGAGAGCGGGTACCGAAGCCTTAAATGTATTTACTTATCTGTGCTGTGACGAAGGGAGTTTATTATGTATATTTCATTCTTTTCTCTGTATCCACTCTCAACACCATTTCCTCCCCTACAAGGATCAGATATCACCGACGTCTTCCAGTGGGCGTCAGCGTTAAGTCGTGGTTTCATTTTGCCATAACTGGTGATGAGTGCACACACATTAAAATGGCATGGCAATAAAGTTGTACATGTGCTGTCAAAACACTGCATGGAATTACACGCTGCTTAAAAAAATGAACGCATCGCATTTTGTTGTATGTAGTATTTACCGCTTCTTGATAGTTTCACTTCCCAGATATTCCAGCATTCGCGTTCAATCTGCCTAATTATTTTTACACATAATGACACTAGAGTAGATTTAGAAAACGCAATGACACGGAAAAAGGACGGTCTTCAGTTGTGACACATAAAAACATGCTTAAACGGAATGATAAATTACTTAATAACTATTGCTGATTTTCTAACAAGCCATTTTAATCCCTAGCACGTACTGTTTAAGCGCAAAGAGAGAGAGAGAAAATGATAAATGAAAGGTAGGGAGGTTAACCAGGACTGAGCCCGGCTGGCTACCCTACACTGGGGAAAGGGAAAGGCGGACGGAAAGATTAAATGAAGAAAAGTCCACTGGAGATATCAGTCGGTCACTCAGTCCGGATCACAGACGCTGACTCAATCCGGTCGCTTTCAAATATCGCAGCAGCGCTTTTGTGGCCTTTTGTAGCTGAGATATGCTACGCCATAGTCCCAAGATCTTGTTCAAGGTGAACGGCTTTCCATCTAGCTGATGGAGAGCTGTGCAGAGGTCTTGCCTTTCATTTTCATAAGATGGGCAGTAGCACAGTAGGTGTTCTATGGTTTCCTCGACACCGCAGGCATTGCACTCGGCGCTATCAGCCATTCCAATCAGAAATGCATAAGCATTTGTGAATGCGACGCCTAAACGTAAGCGGCACAGCACTGTTTCCTCATTTCGCGGAAGACCTGGTAACACCCGCAGTTGCATAGAGGGATCGAGGGAATGCAAGCGATGGTGAGTGAATTCAGGTGTGTGCCACTTCTCCAATGTCAAAGAGTGAGCTAGCTTGCCAAAGTGTTGGGCTGCGTCGGTCCGCGATAAAGGTATTGAAACAAGGGTTGCTCCTTCGTGTGCTTTTCTAGCAGCTTCGTCAGCGAGGTCGTTGCCGGAGATACCGCAATGACCAGGCAGCCACTGAAACACGACGTCGTGTCCTTTCGCGATCATGTGATGGTGCATTTCTCGTATCTCCGACACGAGTTGTTCACATGACCCGAGACGAAGAGATGTCAGAAGACATTGTAAGGCCGCCTCCGAATCGCAGAATATAGCCCACCGATTAGCCGGTTGGTTATTAATATAATCAACGGCACCTCGGAGGGCAACAAGCTCCGAACCAGTCGATGTTGTCAAGTGAGAAATTTTGTATTGGATGCTTAGTGATCGTGATGGTATAACCACTGCGCTGGTGGAGCTGGTCTGAGTGGAAGAGCCATCCGTATATATGTGTACTCGATCAAAGTAGAAAGTGTGCAAACAATCCAGAGCTGTTTGCTTCAAGGCCAAGGTAAGCAGGTCGGTCTTCTTTCTTATCCCTGGAACCGTAAGACGCACTTGAGGTTGTTTTAAACACCACAAAGCTGAGGTTGAACGTGCAGAGGGTGTGAAACCCGATGGTAAGGAGGCATGATGGATGCTGACCTTGTTGGAGAAGGACGCCTGTGGTCGTCGTTCCGGCAGGCACGCAAGAGAGCTTGACTGCATCCGTGAAACATGACGAACATGGGCTCTAAGCGTTTCGGTGCTAATGTAAGTCGTGATCGGATGGTCTTGAGCCATTATAATGGTTCCAGCTGTTGAGGCGCTGCGCGGAAGGCCAAGGCAAACACGTAGAGCCTACGCCTGCACGCTCTTAAGTTCTCGAACATTTGACTTGCATGTTTTAGCAAGCACGGGAGAGCTATAGCGTAGGAATCCGATGAACAGTGCTCGATATAACTGTAGCATGGAGCCCACTGACGATCCCCATGTTTTGCCGGCGATGAACTTGAAGACGTGAACAATAGATGTGAGCTTCTTCTTTAAGTGGGCAACATGATGGCTCCAAGTGAGGTCCCGGTCTACAATGACGCCCAAAAACCGGTGATTTCTCTTGTAGGAGATAGGCTGACCATTGATGCATACTGGAGAAGTAGTCATCTCTTTTCGCGTAAAAGCGACTAACGCACATTTTTCTGTTGAGGTGGTAAGGCCTTGTGTGTGAAGGTAATCAGGTGCCTGTGTTGCTGCTTTCTGTAGCCGTGCGCGAACCTGCAGGCGAGTGACCGCTGATGTCCAGATGCAGATGTCGTCGGCGTACATTAAAACACTCACTGTTTCCGGTAGGGATTCGGCCAGCCCAAGAAGCGTGAGGTTGAAAAGAATAGGGCTTAGAACACCGCCTTGGGGAACGCCTCGGCATGTGTAGTGGTCGGTAGTCGGACCATCTTCCGTTCGTACGAACAAGGACCTTTGTGTCAAGTAGTTACTGACCCATCGATATACTCGCCCTCCTAGTTCAATTGTCAAAAGTGCGTCTAGAATGGTTTGATGGGAAACGTTGTCGTAAGCGCCTTTCACGTCAAGAAAGAGTGCTACTGATAATCGCTTCCGATATTTTTGTTGTTCCACAGATGTTACTAGATCGATGACACTGTCAATCGATGAACGACCGCGTCGAAATCCCGCCACAGAGTCAGGGTAAATCTTGTGGTGTTCAAGGTACTATTCGAGACGCATGAAGATCATACGTTCCATGAGCTTCCCGACGCAGCTGGCAAGAGCTATAGGCCGATAGAATGCCAATTCGAGCGGTGACTTTCCTGCTTTTAGAAGCGGTACCAGGCGGCTGCGTTTCCATTCCTGTGGGACGACACCATCTTGCCATGAACTATTAAAAGGGCTCAGGAGTTCTCTTCGTGCTTCTGTGCCTAGGTGGAGCAAAGCAGTATATGTTATGCCATCGGGCCCTGGCGACGACGAACACTTACAGAGCGCCATAGCAGCTTCTAACCCTTCCATAGAGAATGGAGCGTCCATACTTGCATCTCGTGGGCCGGGGATGTTGCCTAGAGCCATGTGAGGGACTAAAACTGTGCCGCCGGCGACGTTCGCACAAAATTCCTCTGCGACGTCTATCTCACGGCGGTTTTGATAGAGAGCAAGGGCGTTGAATGGGTGTCGTTGCTGGGGACTTGAGCAAAGACCCCGTAGGGTACGCCACACACAGGACAATGGCTTGCGGGGGTCTAGTGAGTCGCAAAAACATTTCCATCTTTGATCCGCTAGCTTATCCATTCGGCGTTTGATCTTCTTTTGCATGCGCCGAACTTCTCTGAGGTCAAGAATTGATTTCGTGCGCCTGTACCTCCTTTCAGCTCGGCGACGTAGTGCACGAAGCCTTTCCAATTCAATGTCATTATCTGTACGCTTTGATGGATGTGTGAAGCAGCGTGTACAATCTTGCATAGCGTCTGCAATTATGTCTTCTAATCTGCGTGCAATATGTGTCTTGCATGTGTCTTCTACGCGATCTTGAAAGACTGACCAGTCGATTTGGCGAGAGACAACCGGTAATGTGGCGTCTAGTCCATCGATTCTCACATAGGTCAGAATATGATCACTTCCATGGGTTTCAATATCAGTGAACCACTGCACGCTCAATGTCAGGCCACGTGACACCAACGTCAAGTCAAGGCAGCTACTGTACGTAGTTCCTCGCAGAAATGTCGGGCTTCCGTCATTTAGAAGACACAGGTTGTGGCCTGATGCAAAGGTTACTAGTGACCTGCCCCTCGAATTTATCCTGGAGCTTCCCCATATATGGTGGTGAGCGTTGAAGTCCCCTGTTATTATCCAAGGACCGGGAGTAGCAGCCATAATATCTTCCACTCTTTTTCTATCAAACTGACTTGTTGGGGAAAGGTAGACGCCAATATGAGTAAAAGACAGCTTCTTCTTTTTCACAGTAACACAGACGTATTGGTTACCGTCGTGTGGCGCTACATGTTGGGAAAAATACGTAAGGTCCTTGCGAATGTAAACCAGAACTTACTACTACGGACACACGTTGAAACAAAAGATTCATATCCCGATAGTCTTATGGAGGATGATAAGTTCGGTTCACAGATGACCAGTATAGGAAAATGGTTTGCAAATACGAACTGTCGAAAATCCGAAATACGGGACCTCAGGCCTCTCGCATTCCATTGGAATATGGAGGCACTTCTCACATCATTCCGGAACGATCGTTGTTCTTGTCGATGAGCCATGGTTCTGCTGTAGAAGTTCTCAAGCACTAGACTTCTGAAGGCTCGCCAGAACCAGACTGATGGCAGTTTGAGCGCAGAATTTACAACAACCACAAAGGGACACGAACTGGACAGGCGCTAACTTCTAACTAACGTTTAATGCAAGATGTCGTAAATATGTACAGAAAAAAACAGAGAAGAAGAAACAGAAAAGACGAGAACGAACATAACTAACCACGCTCGATATCGTGGAAGCTGCAATAATGGGTAGTGATGATTATGAGTGCGTCCGCTCACCATGTCTTTCAGTATCTGCCAGAGAAATATGTTTTCTTGAGGGCAGTTGGCGACAATTGTTTAGTAACACATACATGTTCGAAGATACGATCAAATGATTAGTTGTGTTCATTCTTGTCTATTCTGTTTCTTCTTGTCTGTTTTTCTCTATATATTTACGACATCTTGCATTAAACGTTAGTTGGAAGTTAGCGCATGTCCCTTTCGTGTCCCTTTGTGTTTGTAAATCCGGCTCTTAAACAGTACGTAGTATGGATTACCAACTAGCTCGCACCAACGCGTTAATCCCTAGCGCTGGTTATGTCGCCCAGTCCATACAATTGTGCTGTTAGAGAGCAAGTTCGCTGTATACCATCGACAGTGCTGCGTTTAAAATCTGTACATTACGAAGAAGTCTTCATCACAGCGGTGGGCGAAGTTAACGTACTGGTGTTATAATTCTTGCGCATTTCACTATTTCGTCATTGCAATGTCTTGCCTCTATGATATTTTTAATGGATTAGCATTCTTTAGTGTACTTCACGCACTTTCCGGGGCTTATCAATCTATGGATGTATGTTTGTACTATCTACCTATGTATGTTTGTATTTAACCGTTTTGCCTCCAACCAGGGTCATTGGGTAGTCCGTGGTCGAATGGGTATAGCATCGGGCTGTTGTGTTGAGCGAACAAGGCTCAAAACCAGCTATCGGATCATGGGTCACTGAGTATGTGACAATGTGTATATAGGTGCGTGGCGCTCTTCAACGAACCTCTGTCATGCCTTCATGGGTGTCTGTAGATGCGGGACTGGGCAGGTACCGCTGTTCGAAGAAACCCATTCTTGCCGACTTGGAGCACCGGATATGTGCTACTTGGTTTGTGCTCGTCTTCAATGAAACTCTTTGATGCCAACTTAAGTCACGGGATATGTGCCGCTGGGCAGGTGCCGCTCTATAATGAGCAAAGAGGTCTTTTTTTATTGAAATAAAAATAAAGGAAAGAGACGTATACATTTCATAATGGTGACGGCTACTCCTTTTCGCATAGCGGAAACAACAACATAAAACATATATGTAACAAAATAAAAGGAAACCACGTCATAGGGTCATAAACCCACAGCACACAACTCACAGCACACATAAAACACATAAACCCACAGCACACAATTCCTTCTTAACCAAGCCTTGGCGAACCGTGAACGCTCAGCTTTTGTGGACGCGGCGGCATACACGGGGAACAAAGCTTTCGCAGTGGCGGTTGTGGACGGCCGCGGATCCACAAGATATGCAGCCACGGTAATTGCAAGGAAGCCTGAACAGGCCGAACAGGTTGCGATCGCTGTTGCGCTCACCGACGACAATCTTTCCCATATCTACAGCGACTCCATAGCCGCTATCAGAGCTTTCCAAAAGGGCACGGTCTGCGCACAGGCTCTCAAAATTGTTTCAAAGAAAGAGATTAAGAAACACTTCATATACTGGTTCCCGGCACACTTAGGACCAAAGCTCGGCGACGTCCCCAACCTTAACGAGGCGGCACACGAGGCTGCGCGCGCGCTTACAGACCGCGCGGCTTCACCCGACCACTCGGAGAATAAGGACGCGCCCACTACATACAATGAAATCACTAAACACTACTACCTACAACGCAGACAATATAGCACGCCACACCGCACGCTCACTCGAGCTCAAGCGGTTACACTCAGAATGCTACAAACAGACACATACCCCACTCAAAACAGATTACACCATTACATGCCTGAGCTCTACGACAAGTCCTATTGCACCAATTGCAATACATCCCTTAACGTTTATCATTTACTCTGGCCGTGCTCGCAAGCTCACGTAAACTACGAACAGGACAAGCGCAAGTTTGAGGAAGCAATCCGGAGCGAAGAACTCGCTCCCCAACTCTGGGCCGTCCAGCAGGTCCACGACGCCGCCAGGAAACTCAACCTCCCGGTTCCGTCGTGGGAGACGCCCACTCCATGAGAGCCCAAAGCTCTCGTGGCCTGCAGGACCTGAATAAAGTTGATTTCCTTCCTTCCTTCCTTCCTTCCACAGCACACAGTCCTATACACCCATGAACATAGCAATCTTTCATATTTGTTCTATGATTGGCGGAATAAAACCCACGCCACACGGGTTCCTCAAGGACAGCAGCCCGCCGCTCTTGCAGGCTGCTCCACAAGTGCACTGGGTGTGTACCCCTTTTCAGTGAGCGCCTTTCACGCCAATAGCAGGATGCGCCGAGAATGCATTTGGTATGAGCCGCTGTTCATTGAATGATGAAACGATCAAACGTCTCCTGTATGACTGCCCACGATACGAAGACGAGAGCATTGCGCTTCGGACAGCTCTAGGGCATTTAAATGGGGGGTCTTTCGAAGAAGAGAACATATTGGGGCCGTGGCCTCATGCGTCTGCTATGTACAAAGCCACAAAATTGTGCTGCGTTTCTTGGAATGCACTTGCCTATGTGTCCACTTGTGACTGACTCGGCGATGAACGCTTGATTGTGTGTGTGCCAGTGCAAAGTGTGAACTTTTCCTTCTCTTTAAATCCCCTTCCCACTTTTCCCAATGAAGGGTAGCCTACCGGGCTCTGCCCGGCTAACCTTCCAATCTTTCACTTATCACTTCTTTTTTTCTCTCAATGAATCTCTCGCCAACTTGGGTCGCTGAATACGTGCCCTTGAGTGTGCGGCAAGCGAAGGAACACTGCTCAGCGTTCACAGGCACCGGTGTGCCACGCTTCTCGTTTCGGAGGCCAAGTGCGGGTTCCTCGGCAGTGTCACTAGATGGCGAAGCGTGTCCAGAAAGAAGCCCGAGAGAGGAGCCCGGTGGCCGTATGACGCGTTTCTGATCGTTCGCACTTACCGGCGCGCCGTTGCATTCAGAGGCCCCGCGCAGGTTTCGCGGCAGCTCCGCTAGATGGCGCCGAGTGGTTTTAGGGAAGCGCGATAGAGGAGCTCTACTGCAGTACATGCCTCATACATAACTCGTTTCAACGGCGGCGCTGCGTTGTGTCGCTATATTGATTCATTGTTAAACACCTTACCGTCGACAGTTATTCTAAGAGGGGTTCTTCCAGTTTTCTCATCTTGTTTCTTTCTTTTACGCCGTTGCCTAGTGCAAGTTTTTTTTTATCAGACCTTCTTTACGCGCGTGGTCTCTCCACTTACTCCACATTATCGTACCTCTCATTTTTGTAGATTTCGTCAACAGATGATACCTTTGTTATCATTGTTGCTCTAACATTCGCGCTCTTTCACATGTTGACGAACCCAGTTGAAATTAGCTTTCGTTATCCGCATGTTACTGCGCCATGCATTATATTTGTAGAAGGTACGGTTATGGTATTAGAAAGCTCCTTTACGGTATAGTATAGTCTAGAGTTCAAGCGAACACGCATTTGGTGTTATGCCTACCATTATCGCTGATCGATATCAGCCATAAAGGTCTAGAAAAAGTTGTTCCAAAAAGGTCTGCACATATTCGAAATTTCAAGCATGAATCGAGTAATATGTGAACTTCGATTCCTATTCATTTCGAGAATTCACTATTTTATAATCTCGAATATCTTCGTAAAGATACGTGGGCTATGGGGGGAACATCTTTCAAATATCTATCTGTTCAAGTGCCATAAGGAATGACAACAGTTCTTGCAGCCTACAAAGAGAAGGACCGATGCAAGCGGTTTCCTTTCCGAAAGGTTTTGCTGCAGGAGAACCATGGTTGCTACGCAGATACACCAATTCATGAGCTTGTGCACGAAGATCACCCTGCTGCGAAGCTTCCAGTAGCTAAAACAATTATGGCAGAAACCATCCTCGATGATTATCTAAGCGAATGCGAAACATTCCGCCCTTGCACGTAGCGCAAAGGCCGAACAAACTTACGTCCACCATGAAAAATGCTCGCTCGAGGACCACCACATGCGCCGGCCGCGACATCCTCACGACGTCCGATCGGAACCAGAGGAGATCGGAGACGCTAGACGCCACACCAAATTCGCCTTCGAGAAAGCGCCTTTGAATATGAGCGTGTGCATCCTGCAAGTAGCGGTCCTGCATTCGGCGCCGCTTCGTCTCGGCGGCCTGTTAAGCATCTGTTCGGTTTGTGTACTGCTGCTCGGCAGCGCGTCACCTCTCTTGTTCACTCTCCACAACCACGCATATACCTCGCCAGCCCCTCGTTGCTTCGCTTCCTGCGTGGACGCTTCGGTAATAGTAAAATACTTCCCTGGTCTCTGCAATGTTTGCACTACCGCTCCTCTCCCGCTTAATTCTTTAGAGGTCCAATTATTGTACGTGCAAGTAGAAGCCTATGCGCAACATAGAGCAGGTAGCACAACCGTGTCAGGTTTATTTGTGGAGCGCACGCCTTTACCGGCGAGTAGAGAAAGGAGAGGAGGTGCCAAGTCAGTAGCGGCGTGCGAGGGGGCTCGTGGAAGAGTGTGTACATGTGCGTGGAGCAAGAAGTGGCCGAGTCAAAGCGGCCAGCAAGCGGACGAAGGGGGTGCATGCGTATCGGCAACAAACTCTGTGGCTTTGGACACCCTCGCGTTTTACTTTAGCTCGGAATAGGCAAAAAAAAAGACTTCGCACTAAAAAAAAAACGCAGCAGACCCGACGAGCTGGAACTTATATAAGCGAAGCTTTCTGTGATTGCATAAACAGTCGAAACATGAGTGCGCGCTCGCACGCACGCGCGCACGCTTGCACACATGCGCACTCACACACGTGCACACACGCACACACGAGCGCGGATTCACACAAATTATGCTGAGCCTTTTGTTATGCGAAGTTGCCGACTACTAGAGACTCTAGTACGACGGATGCCATGAACGCATCATGGTTTCAGAGGTAGCGTGGGCATACGGACGTAGCGGAAATCGAATCCATTCTATCCGTAAGAAGCGTTTACTCCTTCATTACCATGCAGCCGCGGATGCGCGAAGGCGAGCTTTCTGGTTCTTTTTGATTTCTTGCCCCCGCACGGTCGGCGCCGCTGCTGCCGCAGATGCGCGGAGACCAGAGCCATCTGATACGCCTCCTCCGCTTATTAGTTAACCTATTCGGCGACAGAACAGCCACGCGACTCCGAAGGTTACAAAAACCCGGTGATTTTCGCAAAGAATACGCTTCGCTTTTAAAAGCTTTCCTCGTTTTCGACAGTGTGAGAATTGGTTGTTTCAATTTAGACAAAGTAATTTATTGTTTGGCCAATTTCACTATGTTTGGGGCCTTTAAAGCTCAGATATGCGCTGCTGCAGTATTACAGAATGCATGCATCTGATGACCGTGCTGTTGATTTGTTTTTATCGCGACAGCAATTGTATTAACACTCCCGGCGAATTGGCGCCGTCTTCGTCGCCGTCGACCGTCGGCGTTGCCGCGATGCTCCTTATGAAGTCCAAGTGGGATAACATCGCGGCCGTGCGCCGTATGGTGCAGGTGTGAGGGAAAGCTTGCAAACACGAGCCTGGAAGGATGATAGCTTAATGTGGTGGCAGCGTCATGCGTGCCAAAGAACGGGGATATGTACCCACGCTAGCAGAAGAGGGGGGAGGGAGGGGCAGGTTAGTGCGCGTCTTCTTTCCTACTCCGGCTGCGGCGACTGAGCGTGGCTGCACGGGCACTATTTTGCAGGTAATCTGCGGTTGGTTCCAAGGCTATGTGACGCGAGATAGCTCATGGCTGCCTGTGCGCTGCGTTATGGGACGCTTAGTCAGCACGCTAAGGGATTCGCTCGCCGCTGCTGCCAGTCTTCATCACGCCAGCGTTCTGACAGCGAGTGTCCGCGGTCGTCGAGTGAGATGTGTTCGTGTTTCTCTCATCGTGAGCGACAACGTGTTTGTCAATTAAATTAATAAGCGAATGTGTGCAGGAATTATACAGCTGATAAAACTACTAACCTTACTTCGTATAGGTGCCTGATAATTTGCTGTCGCAATCAATGCTTCGCCTTTTGTGCGAAGCTGAGACTTTTTCTTAGTCATTGTAACTGGCGCGTCATACATTATTAATTTTCACTTGCCTTCCATGTAGTTTTTTAGTTCATCTGACGCCTAGTTGTGAACTCCATTACAAGGTTCAAATCACGTAAAATAAATCTCTGTTTTCTTTTATTGCAATTCATTTAGTATGGACACTACAAGCAAGTTGTTTCCATCGCCATGATGTTCCGTGTAAAGTCTGAGTGCGATAAGAAGTGTGTATCATATTGTACATCTGGCAGATGGCAACCTCGCGTAACTCGCTGCGTACTCGAATTGCTCACTCAATTTCCGGTTTTGGCTTTCTTTCCACTATTTAAGGCGTAGAAAGCCAAGAACTTGCTCCTTCTTAATTATGACCCCGCCTCTCCTATCTTTTTTTTGTCATTATTATAACTCCCAACCTGCCGTGGTCGGCTTCGATTCTCGAACCTATTTGTTTATTTTCCATCCTCGCGTGCATCGGTGTATATCGATACGTGCCTACCGCTTCGCACTACTCGGCGATCCTTGTCCAAGATTAACCGTAAACACGCAAACATGCGATTTCGGTTCCCCAAAGCACCAGCTATAGGGCATATATATTTTTGGCAACGGTACTGCTTGCCTCGATTGAGCGGTCGTTGAACGTATTAGCCATCTGGAAACATTCAGCGTGAAGAGCTGCGCGAGGTCCAAACGAAAAAAAAAGAAAAAAAGAACACCTCGATTAGTCATTTCTGCATACGGCTTTCGGTCTTCGCTTTGCACAGTGTGCTTGCTGTTGCTATTGAACGTCAGCACTCGATAAATTATTTTGTGATGTTTTTTCTCGGGGCCATCAATAGAACGCATGTTTACCCGTGGGTTGCCGGTGCTCATTATAGTTGCAAAGCAGCGGATACGTTATTGCAGGCAAGATATTAATCTCGTAGAGAGCTTTAGCTTGGCGCTGCTCACTTTAGCCTGCTGCGGACGCCGCTATGATTGACCTTTTTTTCTCCGAATACCTCTTCTTCTATATTTGTTGTTCTTATTTTATGGCCACTCTTTCTTGACCAAGAAAAGAGGCTTCTTGATTATTTCTTGTTAACAACAAAGAATAGCCATGCTATCGCTTATTTAGTAGGAAATTAAAAAATAAATCGATATGTAAAGCCACAATCTGACACAGCCAGCTCTAATAACCTCATGAATATTTTGCACCACGTCTAAAGACATGTCATGTTTGACAACTTAAGTTGTAGGAGTACGAGGATAAAGCTAAGCAAGAGAGCTAGTGCGATGCGAACTTAGCTGACCACCAAAAGACAAGCGTGTCAAGTATAGCCACGCGTAGTGATGAGACGAAGCTTGCCTCATGTCTCTTACTCAATATTTTTTTGTGCCTGTATTTGTAATCATGTTCATTTGATTACCCAGAGGCATCCACTTTCACTAGATATCCCTACGTTCTTCGTCAACCCTTTCGGTGAAGTTTGGAAGATCCGAAAAAATACTGGAAGTTGACGAAAAGCAGAAATAGACGCCGTGTCTGTGCGTGCCACTCTCTGAGTCTGTTTTGTTTACAACATTATTGCCGAAAGTTCCTGTGCATTGTTGCCCCCTGCAAGTCGTATTCAAATGGAAAGCCTTGCATTGAAATGGGATGGTCGTTCCTACGAACTCAGGCGTCAGGGCAATATGGCAAGTCCAGCCGGTCACGAAGGCTTACTGGGCGAGGTTTTCTCACAAAGGTACTTAGGCAGCATACGATGGTTTGTTAGTCACGTGTCTGCTCGCCTAAGATCACGTGTTACCTGGCGCCGTCCGGCAAGAAGGACGTTTTACACTCGTCCACTCTGAGTGGCGCTGGCTAACACTCGTAGGGCTAGACTGAATAAACACAAAAACCCAAGTTAATGGACGAATTGATAGCCGTCGCCGTAGCACAATTGGTTGTGCAACGCACGCGTACTGCGGAGGCTGTGGATTCGGCTCCCACTGGCGACAGGTCATATTTCTTAGGTATATATATATATATATATATATATATATATACACACCGCATGTAGCGCCTTCAGTACCCACCCAGATCGAACAGGTTTTAACGTTTCAGCGCTGGAGTCGAAATGCCATCATCGTTTTAACATACACCATATTTAATCGCCATGGGAATGCACGATTGTATAACGCGTAGTCACCTATGACGCCACAATGCGTGTTTCTCTCACTTGTCCAGATCCTAACAATCGGCATGTCGCAAGCTAGCGTCGAACCGCCGGAGTAGAAATCATGCTGTCGGCGTCACACGATTGTCGAAACAATCGTCTCGCTACTGTCGTCACCCACACGATCGTGTCAGGCATACAGTTGTTGGTTGAAACAAAAGCGTTGGCGCAAATGGTAACCCGAACAATTCTGAGTACCCAGCTATCACCAAAATGTTTCGCATAACATTGATTCCCATTGCGCATGAGATCTTCTCAATTTTTAGAATATTCTGCTCTACATACAAGTGTACCTTAATGCGGCGACAGAAACATTGTTGAAAGGCTATTTGCGAAAATATTTTCCAAACCAAACACAATGATTATCGGCAGAAAAAACGTAAAGCGGATAGTTTAGGCAGAACATTAAGATGGCCGAAACAACCGCCAATATTCATACGAAAGCTCAATGTCTCTGCAACCGAAAGTAAGAGAAACGGTGAAAAAGAAAACAGTCGGCAGGACACGCCAAGAAAGTGTAGGCGCGGTCTGCGTCTATAACGGTGCTGCGTCAAGCTGTTACAAAAAGGGAAACCATCATGGATAAATTCCACGCACGAGCGCTTCCGAATTCAGCCAAGCAGGGATAAACTCGCGTGTTTCTGTTCCTTCCATGCTCTCTCTACTTTTAATTTCGTGTCGTACATGCCTGGCTGGTTTCTTCGCCGTTGACGACGCATGCGGCTTGCCAAAGGAGAGAACTGGAAATGCACCGAAACAAAAATGTAGCAGACGAAGTGTATCGGACGATCCATCTCCTCAACCTATTTCTCAAATTGCTTCGTTGGGCCCAAGTCAGACGCTGCCGTTTGATTCAACCTCTGGGGAAAAAATAATAAACAGGCAGAAATAATAAAAGTGAAGACGAACTGAAATTGTAATCCACGCTTTCTGTCATGAACAAGAAATACACCGTAGTAATCCTTTTTTTCGTAGAACCCTGAAACGATGCCGCTGTTTCTGCTCGATTATTATTTTCTTCTTGTTAGAGAAGATAGGGTAGGTCCTTACGCAATCGCTTCCCAAGCGTCGCTGTCAGTTTTGCACTGTTCACACCAGGCAACCCATTCCAGGTCAGCTTATCTTCCTCCGATCGTTTTCTCATTAGACCATCCGGCACGTTTCATTTATAGTGACGCTCTTCCTTTAATGTACCAGCGAGATTAATTATTTGTAAAGCTTATACCTGTGGCATCACTTCTAATGTGTGTCGCAATAATTTACTGGGAAAGTAAAGCCCTCCTCCTGTGCTTTCTAGACGACATCAGTAGTGTGCCGTTTGATTTTTGCTTTTTTAAAAATTAATTTTGGGAATACAGTTTATGAAGCGCGTGATGATATCGCTGTTCCATCAAACGTACGTTAACTTAAGATTTTTTTTCGCAGTATAAGAAATAGAATAGAGTAAGAAAGTGTTACAATTTGCTAACAATAATGTGGAAAGACTAAACAGAACGATTAACAGCTCTCGTCCATGGCACGGCATCTTCGATGAGAGAGAAAGAGGCTCTTAATGAATCTAGAGATGTTTTCCTGGTGACATGCCCAGCATGCTACGGCAGATTGGCGAAGAGATGCAAAGCATACACAAAGCAAACCACAACGCTCGCCAAACTAAAGTATCTTACTTGGAACAGGTATTTGATAAAAGTAACGCAATGACCCGCAGTAGCCATAACGTGAACCCATGCGAAAGGAGCGCCATGCGAAAGGAGCGCCACTGTGATATGCTCCTCATTTCGTTTAAGTAAAGGAATTTTACGCTTCCACTTCTTGTGTAGCGCTTCGTGTAGCAATCCGTGTTAGTTGCTGCGCGATTTGCGGCGCGCATCAAAGATGTAAAAAGGCAAAGCGTTAACTAACTAACTCGGCTCCCAAGATGCGTTCAATGGTCGCTTGTAATGCTATATGCCATTTTCAACGCGCATAAATGTTTAGCATCGCTTTTTCTATAGTTCGCCTCTCCGTTTTACTTATTCTAACAATGGAATGGCCTCAACAAATAAAGGTAAAGCATGGCGAAGTACAGGGATCTGCTAGCACGTAATACGTCAATGCAGTTACGTACATGAACGCAAAAACATTTTTAACGGTAGATGTTTACACCATCCTAATGTGGAATTTATAAAAGGTACGTGTAGCCTGCAGTATCTTTTAATCTAACGAGAGTGTACTTCAATTTCGTGCCTTTTCAGAAAAAGATATTGAGAACATCAAGGTACAATGGCGTCGTAGTAGCAGCTAACATCGAAAACTGCAAGGCCGCTTACATATACATTGTTTGCTATCATATGGAAAATGGCACTAACTGCTCCTAACTTAACTTCCTCTATCTTTGAGTGGAATGAATTTTTCGTCCAAGAATATTCAATGCGGCGAATAACGTTTGATGGTACTGACTGTAAAAAAAGGTAAGTATTCCGATCTGGCCCGCTCACATTTTTATTCTACCCATAACGGCGGGGAATTCACTCTTCGGCTGAGTTTATTTTTTCTTCAGCTACTACTGAAACTGTAGTGAAATCATAAATTTTTATTGGTTTACCTACACGGTTCCCTTTCGTTTAGGCAACTCTGGCACGTTTTGAAAAATATCACGCATACTTTTTTACAGCAGAATTTCACTACGTGTGCGCACGTGGCATAAAATAAAAAGAAGATATGTTCAGAGCTCCCATTTGGCTTATTTGTTACAGACCCAAGAACATGTCAAGGCTTAACATTAGTTATAGTCCGTACGAGAGTACACATCTAAGGCTATGGAAGATTGACTGAGCGTAATATCGCTCTAGTTATAGTCACTGCTGCTTCACACTTGGAGCAGAAGTTAGAGTTCCTTCCAAAGCATGCAGACGCATGCACGTAGCCACGTAAAACAGAACAGAAACCGTGCAACAGGAGGCGACCTCTGTAGCACGCTGATAAGAGCCGATGGTTCCCCGGGAATAGGCCATGCATTTCATGCCCCAGTACTTGGCACAGGTGCGAAAGAAAAAGAGAGGTTGAGAAAACTAAAGAAACTTGCAGAGAAGATACACGAAGTGCAGGTTATTTTATGGTCTGATGTTTATTCAGGTTGATAACAAAGTTTTCTTCACTGCCGCGGAAAATTTTATAGCACTTTTAAGAGCTGATGACTTGAGCGATAAACACTCGAGAATTATACGCGTGAAAAGTCTTCTTTCAATCAGAGAGACACGAATGTTCATCTCTTTAATATTTCGTGCCAAATAGACATCTACCAGGTAGAAGAAACATTTTATAAACACACATACACTACATAGTACTCTATGAGTCAGCTCATTGAACATGCTGTTGTCAGCTCAGTACCAGTCCTGTGTGACTATTCCTGTGTATGTTCCAGTCGTGATGTGAAGTGCCGCCCAATATTCCCACATTTGTGCGAGAGGCACGACTGATTGACACGTGATGACACATTTGGCGCGAAATGACACGCTCAGGTGGAGCGATTTCAGGCCATGTCTGCCGGGCTAGCGCCGCCTATAGTTTAATCACCTCCACCACGACTACCACCACCACCGGTCATGATAATAATTAGTAGGTAAATATATAATTAAAGCTATACACACAGCGTCCTGCCGTTACGCATTCCAATATCTATATTGCAGGTCTACTGTTAAGTTTGGTGAGGTCCACAACTCCGAAAAAGAAAACTTTGTCTTGCTCTCACCTTCATTACCATTGCAAAACTCATGGCGTAACAGATGACCACCAATGATTTAGAGTAGTTATGGTCACGTAAAGTGGTCCGAAAACTTTTGAAGAAACTTGTAAATCACGAATAGAGTATTTAAGTCACGTCGGTAAAGGCTACCTTAATTAACTTTTAGTCCAGTCGAATAATTCACGACTTACAAAGTTGTAAAGTTTTCCCAGAGCCGCGGCTGTGAATGGGAGAGAGTGTGGTTGATTCAATTTTAAACACCAGTGCTGGAAAAGCAGTGGCACTTTCCAACAGCGTCCACCAATTAAATCACCGTTTGCCCACAGGTAAGTAACGAGCAAGGCCCACTAAATGTGCTAATGTAGAGTGGAAGGTTCAAGTCTCTAGAACCATCATTAGGGCATTACAGAGCCAGCATTCAGATGCAATAAAAAAAATAGAGGACCACCACCGTTCAATTTCATGCAGAGTGCGTTGGCTGGACCGTGCCCTAAAGACTCATGCGAGCCAACTATGAGCGCACTTATTTGGAATTGTCTCAGTCTGAAGATTATTGAGAGCAGCAAAACTCAAAACACTGCAAATTTAATTTAACCGTGCCTTGACTGTAATTTATTCAAATGCCATATTTGCCACCCAGAAGTAAAAATCCTGTAATATCTGCGAAAAGCAGTCATTTCATACTCTAGAAGTAAAAGAAACCCCGCTCAATGAGAGCTAAAATTAGAAATATATTCAACAAGTAAACTTTAGGTAATAGTAATGCCGTAGAATGTCAGTGGGCCTCTTCGATTTTCGGAGTTCTGGCAGCCCGCTGGCAGCCAGATGGCAGCCAGCTAGTTCCGGTTCTGATAGGAAGTCACGTGGGCTGGGATCCCAAGAAAACCTGAACCTGCCCGAAGTTTGCAAAATCGAACGCCGGTACAGCTGGCCAAATGTAAACAAGCTACCAACATGGCAGCGCCCGGCGAGGCCAGGGCGTGCTCGGCGTAGTCGGCCCATTTATGCGTTGCCAACTTGTGTGGGCGTAAACGATAGTGCGGGGCGGCGGCAAGTTTACAATGCTTGGACGAACCTTCCCGACCATTCGTGTTCCGTCCACGACCGAACGATGACGTCGAACTATGACGTCAAGCGGAGAGCTTATAAGCAGCGTTTGCCGGCTGCTAGGGTGTGCTCGTGTCGTGATCGTTGTCGGGAGCTGAGTGCTCTGTCATACTAGAAATGTACTAGTGAGCTGTGTGCTCGTAAACTGTTTGCTGTATGTTAGTTTTGCGGGCTCCATATGGGAGTCACGCTAGTCTGCCAATGTATTTTGCTTAAACTGTTAATATGTAAATAAATCCTATTCATTGACTTCCTGTCTACGACCTTCATCTCCTTCAAATGGTGGCAGCGGCGAGATAGTCCGACGACTCCTACATCTGGTCGACAGCGGTAGGACCGTCCCAAGTTCATCTCTACAGCTACGACTGACAAATCTGACAATATATACATACGCGAGATATGTGAAAGGGAACGCCACCAGAGAAAGACGAACCCAAAATGTACCGCAATCTGTGAATGAGCGTCTACAACTTGCGTGGAACACGATGCAGGTAACATGCACGCATAAGAGCGCGGCGCGCTGATCACCGCCGCGAAGAAACCATCAGGGGAGACACACATGCACACACACACACAAAAGCTTCAAACGGTTCACCACGGCTCGTATCACGCCGCTTCGCAATGCGAACGGAGCGCTAGCACCTAAAAAGATAACGCTATAGAAGTAAGGAAATCCGAAGATGACCGTAGACAGTTTACTGAGCGAGGTAAATTTTAAGTCCTCAAGCGCCCGCGTTGCAATCCGTGAAGTCCCCGAAAAGATGGCGGCGAGCGCCCATAGCCTCTTTTAGTCGTCTGCTAGCCAGAGAACTTCCAGAGAGCAGCCAGACCAAAATCGTCTGGGCATGCTCTGGCAGCCCGCGGGTTGCCAGATCCGTCCAGCCCGAGCAAAACGAACGCTCGGCGGAAGTGCGTCGCGCGGTGGGAGGAGCAAGCCGAGAAAAACGAGGACGCTCTGGCAGCCCGCGGGTAGCCAGAAGTGGAAAATCGAAGAAGCCCAGTGTAATACTCAACAAGAACACTTTAAGCCGTATAAATGCAATAGAATGCCATTGCATTAATCGCAGTAAAGTTCTTCTTCTTCACAGAAAAATATAAGAAAATAATATAGAATAAATATGAATTACACTACTAATATGACTTAGTCTTCTATTGGTTAATGGCCTATCAGTGCGAGAATGCCTGCCGCTGTTTAGCGCAAATTTCTCCTTTCCAGCGGAGACAAGGCAAAATTGCCCTAGAGCGTACCCATAAGAATTAGGGCAGCAACCATTTCACGACGACGATGGAGGCGAAATGATGACGACAGCAGGGCGACGATGAGATGACCATTTTAAAATGATGATTGTGTGAAGACCACAGCGTGACGACGTTGGTATGTCGAGAACCGGACGAAGAAGCTGAAATGACGACGAACGAACGACCAAGACGGCATAACGACGGCAGTACGATAGCGAATGCATGACGGCAGCTACCTTACGACGGCGTGTTGACGGCTAGGTATGACAACAGCAGCATAATAACAGCTGAGGGACGAAAGAATTATTACAATAGACCTACGAAGAAGGAATGGTCTCATGGAACTACGAAAGCTTTATGACAACAATGTGATGAGGTTTCTGAAGTTATGACGCTCGTAAGAAGACATTACCCGCGGTGGTTGCTCAGTGGCTATGGTGTTAGGCTGCTGAGCACGAGGTCGCGGGATCGAATCCCGGCCACGGCGGCCGCATTTCGATGGGGGTGTAATGCGAAAACACCCGGTGTACTTAGATATAGCTGCACCTTAAAGAACCCCAGGTGGTCGAAATTTCCGGAGTCCTCCACTACGGCGTGCCTCATAATCAGAAAGTGGTTTTGGCACGTAAAACCCCACAATTTAATTTTTTTAAGGAAGACATTGGGACTTCACGGCATGACGATCATGGTATGATGACCTGATGATGGCAGCATGGCTTGAGTCGGATGACAAGGTTGAAATGATGACAGAACGAACACGACGGTGTCACGACGATGGTATGACGATGAATGAATGACGACTACTATAAGACGAAGACTGTATGACAGCAGCGCAATGACCGCAATGGCATAGCGATGGTATGAGTACAATGCGATGACGGTGATTGCATGATGATGATTGCATGGCAGCGGCATGAGCACGTTGAGATGACGACGACTGTATTATGACGATAGCATGGCAGCATATCCTATCAAGAAAACGGCGATGGCGTAACAATGATTGTATCACGAAAACTCTGTGACAACGATGGTGTGACGATGATGACAGGATGAGAACCTGATGACGAAGGAGTGACGACGATAGACTACGGCAACGGCTTAACGACGATAGTGTTACAACAAAAGCATCACGACTATATAACAACGCTTAAGAGAGCTTCTTGCTGGGCAAGTTGGTATTATTTGATCATACCTATTTTTGAGGCACCAAAAAACAACACACAGCACACAAGAGAGGACAACGGGACAGGAGCTTTGTCCCGTTGTCCTCTCTTGTGTGCTGTGTGTTGTTTTTGGCGTCTTAAATATAGGTATAAGACAACAAATGCATAATGACTGTATGATGACTGTATGAGGACGATGGCATGATGACGATGGCATGAAGTCAGTTGGATGACAAAGCTGAAGGACGACGATGCAACGAACACGATGGCCTCACGATAACGAGCTCATACCTAATGGCCCAAGCTATCGGAGCACTTGTCTCTCTGGGCCGGCGTAAAAAGCGTGACGACGACGCCATGACGAAGGTCTGATGAATAAGCCGGAATGACAATGATAGAAGGATCATGAAGGCATCACGACCGCGAGCACATTCTTAGTGGCCGGAGCCGGAAGACCACTTCTAATTCAATTCTTTATTCAGCACCAGTTACTGGATGGGCGTATAAGAATAGATAGATAGATAGATAGATAGATAGATAGATAGATAGATAGATAGATAGATAGATAGATAGATAGATAGATAGATAGATAGATAGATAGATAGATAGATAGATAGATAGATAGATAGATAGATAGATAGATAGATAGATAGATAGATAGATAGATAGATAGATAGATAGATAGATAGATAGATAGATAGATAGATAGATAGATAGATAGATAGATAGATAGATAGATAGATAGATAGATAGATAGATAGATAGATAGATAGATAGATAGATAGATAGATAGATAGATAGATAGATAGATAGATAGATAGATAGATAGATAGATAGATAGATAGATAGATAGATAGATAGATAGATAGATAGATAGATAGATAGATAGATAGATAGATAGATAGATAGATAGATAGATAGATAGATAGATAGATAGATAGATAGATAGATAGATAGATAGATAGATAGATAGATAGATAGATAGATAGATAGATAGATAGATAGATAGATAGATAGATAGATAGATAGATAGATAGATAGATAGATAGATTCAAGATGACTGATTTAGGTAAAGAATGTTAAACGCATTAAAAAAAGTGATGGGAGAACTGTATCTTCAATAGTAACTTTCTAAATAAGAATACACAGAAATGGGAAGAAGCCTATCGTTTCTCGATAATGATGACTGCTCTTCGTATATTTAAGGGGTTCAGATAAAGAGTTGGTTTGGGGTACCAGAAGCGTGAAGAAAGTATAATGGTCGAAAAAGTGCCAAAAGACTTTCTGTCCATATGCGATCATTTTCTCCCGCTTAGCACCACGTGAAATCGCCATCCTAAAAAAAAAGGCTGTCAATTTGGAATCACTGCTCAAAAATACTCGCACGTCGTTGACAAATTGTAGAATAGGATAGGAATAAACTTTATTTGTCCAACGGTTATTGGAGGGGGGGGGGGGGGCTGTTGGTGCCTGGGTCTAGGCTGCCAGGGGCTAGGCTAGACCCGGGCACGCCCTAGGAAGATCTTCTGAGATCCTCGGCAATGGCCTGGCCCGCTGGACGGCCCACTCCTGGTCTTCGGGTGCCTCGCTGAGCAGGGTGGCTTGCAATCTCTCAGCGAGGCGCCCCGCTTCGGAGGGTCCTGCTGTTGTCATCCCCCTTTCTCTTTGTCCTTCTTCCTCATGGCGTTGGCACTCGCAAAACACATGGGCCAAGGTCACGAAGCTATTTAAAGCCAGAAGGACGAAGTTTAGGCAAATCCATGTACTACCAATCATACCCATGCCGGCTGAACTGCCCTGCAGGCAGCTGCCATTGACACTAGCGCCAGTTCCCTGTAGTAATTGCAAAGAAAATATTTTGTGGGGATGGCAGACAGTGCTGCTTGGCTGCGTACAGAATGGAAGAAGCCAACTTTGAAGCTCGCGGGTTGAACGAACTGAGCATGTATAATCACGGAATTGACAGGCTACAATATTGAGCTACGGCACTTGCTCAAACTGGAACACGAATTGATGTTCTGTAGTTCCGATTTGGCGAACAATGTGGGAAAATAATGCTAAATGACTTGCTCTAAAACAGTCCTTGATGTTTCGGCAAGTACGCAAGGCAAAAAAAAAAAAAAAAAGAGAACACACACACACACTGATGAATTTAGCTTGCTTTAACAGTTACCAAAGATGCCGAAACTGAAAACGGAGAAGCCACTTGCAGTTTCATGACGTTTCTATTTACGAGAACTGAGATTTGTGGCATACATTTTGTTTATTTCATCAACACGTAGTCCATCAATATGAAGGTGACTATTAAAGAGCCAACGCTATCATCACAGATGTCACAGTGTCAAACGGTGCTACCATCTGTGGCAGAGTAATAGATTAATGGAATAATTGAGTCAAAAGAAAAGCAAAATTGCAGGCCCTTTTGTGTCTGCCTCTCCATAACATTTGAATAGCTGACTTTGAAACATTTAATCTTAGTTCAAAGGTCGTTATTTTGCTCTTAGTTGAGATGGGCTCACGCAATATATACGGGCCCTGTGATTGTATTCGGGAAAGTTATTCGGCGTAAGAATGCGTAGTCATTAGGGGGCCGGCGCTCGACCACTCGGTAGGCTGTTGATAGCCATTGGTTTGGTGATGTGGTCACCGCGGCTATGAACAGTTCGAATCTTATGTAATAGTTTCAGGATAGCTTACATAAGACAACATGAGGCAGCTTTTTGGAGGACGTGTCTCTGTTTGTCAGGGGGGGGGGGGGGGGGGGAGAGGCAGGGAGCCACAAACACGAATAGCGCAGAGAAATGCGTTCTCTATACCACCACAATGGCCGTTATAGTTGGAGAGTAGTATAACGTTCGCTCATTTACGATCCGAAAGTCAAATTTGTCTTCTGTCTCTTGCAGCACAAATTTATGCAGAGGGAAATCGAAGAGTATATCTGGCCTCTGCAAGACTAAAAGCCATAACTTTGAGCAGGTATTGCGTGTGTGCGCGTCTCTGTTGTGTGTGTGATAATGCATGCGTATCAGTTAAGTACAGAAAGATAAATACGCCATACTCCTGTTTCCCCATTTTCCTGAATGCCTAATGTTTCGTCCTATTCTTGGCAATATACCAACTCCAATAAATTTTTTTATGTTGTTGACAGGGAAGTTATCGAAAAGTTATCTATGCAGATTACTGTGAATACAAGAATTAGGCACAATGCTGTTTTGTATGGCGTCGGCACACTCAGAAATAGCCCAAACCTGGGTCACGTCTTTTTCTTATTTGCCGCATTTTATCGGAATAAATTAGCTTGGCTTGGCTGCTCGTTTCTATAAACGTGAAGGGAGCCGTCGGCACAATAAGGCAGACCGGAAGAAGGGTCGGCATTAGCATAATTTATGGGTATGATGCTGGCAGTTCCGTAGTGTTGTGGCGACATTGGTTCGCGTCAGCGTTTCCTCGAATAGAAACGGTCGGTAGAAAATGGCGCTAAAGACATTTGAATGTTATTAGGAAGATAAATCAGGCCGAGAAAGATACACACCCTTCATGCTACTTTCTGTCTCACCAGCATGCTTGGCTGGATACTTCAAAGTAGCTGTTCTATGTTGTGTTGTTCTAGCGTTCTTGCTATAACTTAGTTGAGTGTGTGACTTGTAGCTGCACAGTAGTTTTAAATCTACCCCAAATATATGACTCAGAAGCGCAAAATATGTTGGATGATGATGATGAAGTTGTATTTTGTAACTTTACCATTGTGTTACCGAGCGTACGCGTTCTTTCACTGACAACAAAAAACATCCCATGTTTCCTTTTTCTTAGTTGGTCATGCACTGATTCTGCAACCAAAAAGAAATTGGCACACCATTAGATTGTCACTAGGACTGTACATTTTCCGTCCCTTTTAAAAATATTCTCAATAACAATATCATACAGGCGTTTTTTCAAACGATGGCGCAGCCACCGTACGTCTCAGTGATCTGTTTGATTTGGCCAGCCTGGCCGAGATCTGTATATTTTTTGTCACACAACCGTCAAACGCACCGTGCTAGCTATGTCTGCAAATACGTTTCGGGCCGTTCATAACGTAACAAAGGAAACCAACGAAAATTCTTCATGCATTACACGTTCTGGTCTGCATGAAACCTGGGGGACTGATTAAGAGACGGCGCCTACGTGTCTGAGCCCCAAGATTTCGAGCGTCCGTCAGCACGGGCTTCGTAGTCATCGTTTCCTCGCCGCATATATCTTTTTTTTGCATTTATATGAAGTTTATATGAGCTCTGAATGCAAGTACCAACAAACAGGCTTACATAAACCGTATATGCTCACCCCCATATCAGCGCGAGTAAGTCCATTTCTGTTCTCCGGAATAAAAAAAAAATATTAGTTACGGCATAGAACTTTAACATACAACGTCGGCTCATAGGCATCTCTGAAGCGCACCGAACTCTTTCTGCAATGGCACATCATAATCAGCGGCGTGTTTGATTTACTTGATTTTCTATCATTTAGCCATTCGGTATGTGCCGCTGAGCGTGCGCCAGTTTTTCACTTATCTTCCAGATTGGGTACGTGTCATTGTGAAACAAGGGTGATTGAAATCTTAAATGCCTCTATATGTATATGTATCTATATGTATTTCTATATGTATCTGCCAATGTGATAAAAGACATATAGATGTTACTTGTGCGGTGCGTAAGCATAACTACTGCATGCCATTACAGGTTGCATAGGATGTGAGTGAACAAAAATTTGCGGATTGCCATTAGTTGCAAATAATGTTAGTCTCTCCACTAGAGCTTCGCTTCCCATAGACTCTAATATGTGTGTTGAGACGGCACACGTTTTTTGATCAGCATGCCGCTCATACAAAAGACGAAGCATAGAGCGCTGGCTCGGATTGTTTGCATCATGAGCGATGCAGTGGCGGGCAGTGGCGACTTGATGGTGACGAGTAGTTCCACCATCTTTGTCGGTGTGACGGACAGACGCGGGAGACGCAGTTTCGAACACTTGTGCTACCCCGAAAGATGAAAGGACTAAAACTCGCTGTGGACTATTGATTCTATGCTATGGCACTATCCCTCAGGACTGCTTGCAAAGCCCTCCGAGCAGTTTGTTGTACCGATGTGCTATTCCACTTACGTGGAAATTTTTTTTCTGCTATGAAAGGGCTGTTACTGAAGGGTCTCCTTGCTGTTTTCAAAATGCTTCACGACGACACATATCGTGGACAACTTATTTCAAGGTATTCTACATTTTTTTTTTTTTTTTTTGATGAGTGGCCGCGTTCGCAAAGACATAAAGGTACACAATTTACACTTTAGATAGAGATACCTGTGGAATCGAACTCAAACCTTAAAAAATTGTAAATTTTCGAGCCCGTGCGACGGTTGTCACCGATATGCACCAGGCAATCTAAGTGCGGATCAACTCTATACAACAGTGTTCACTGCACGAAGCGCCTTAATGGACGACTCTCGAAACGTGGAATTTCCAAATGGCCGTATTGTCGTTTTTACGTCTCCCTTTTTCGCTCAAAAGGCGAAGCATTGCTAGGGATATAAACTGCAGTAAATGAATAGCACAGCAAGAGGGGAGTGATCGCTCCATGCTGCCTTTCGAATCAACGCGTCTCCTACGCACATGAACCCATTAGCTATTTTGTATCACCCATTTTTACACCCGCCGAAAACTACCTGCAAGATAGGGCACGTGGGCCGCGTATGCGCTCAGCCGCGCGAACCGCCATGCGCAGGTACACGGCTGAGCTAGAGAAGGAGAGGCGCGCTCACCTGCTTGAACACGTTTCCACACGCTCGCTTTCCCTCCTCTCCTTGTGCATGCTTGATCATGTGACCTCCGACATTGGACGCGCGGGAATACTTTGTGTGTGTCTTGTTTGCTTTACTCATTAATAGATGCGCTGATTCATGAAAACGTTAGCGAAGGCCAACTCCCCCAAACTGCTATCCTTGTAAATATGTGTACTTCACCTGCCGGCTCTGAAAGTACTGCATCACCTAGCATTTTTGTTTTTCGCAGTACATTCATGTAGCATCTATAATTGAAAGCCGTCACTGTCAACAACAGCTGTGAGCGTCTTCACCATAATAGGACGTTTTCTCTATATGTATAAATTGTTCGATGCACCAGGGTGAACTTGTGAACGCGTTTCTGCTATCGGAAACCTACTTTTGCAAAATTTCATGCTTCTTTCCCCACGGAAGAAAAGCATAAAGCAGTACATGGTATATCGGAAGTAGTAACAGAAAATGAAATCCTGCGAAAATTGCGTAGGCGTCGCCTCCATCGGCAAGCCAGATCGCCTTTCAAACATCCAGGAGACTAGCTACCGAACCATAAAATTCCTGCACGCAGAAAACAAGAACTCATGAAAGAAGACACTGAAGCTCCAAGCGAATCCTCCATACCCTTCCCCTGCCAATCCCCCTTGTTGCCTCCGCAGAGTTGATAAAATTTTTCGACCCCAACAGTCTTCGAGTGGCCTCGAACAAAACACCTCTTTCCCCCTACCCGCACCGCGTCATGGATACAGAAACTGGAGTAGCGCTAGCGGAAAGAGGGGAGCCGACACCAAGTGACCTGGCAAGCCTCAACTTTCGGGACTGGCATCCAATCTTTCCTTTAAGTGGGGCTTGGCTAGACAGCACATCTTCCTGGAGTCAAGTCGTCCCACCGTTCGCAGAAAAGCATCAATCAAGAGTCCCCTTTTTTGTTTCTTCTGTTTAGAAGTCTTTCGTGGCGTACGCTACTCCTCATTGCCATTTCTTTTTTACTAAGGTACCTTCTTTTTGTGTTTCCAGTGTGCAGCTGAACGCGAGAAGATCTTGTTACAAGGATATAACAAAAGTGTGGATTCCTGAAACATCTACGCAAATCGAACAAAACAAGATAGTGCATCTTTTCACGAAGCCTGAGTGCAATCATGGGAACTCGGAAAGTGAATTGAAAAAGGAAACCACATGCAAGAACTAAGCACCACACAAACCAACAGCTCTTTGCCACTAGTGGCCGTGGGGTTCTTAATATACGTCTCGATGGTTCTTCCGTTCTCAGTGAAAACAACAAATGAAAAACGGTTGCCTTCCATTCAGAACCGGCAGTCGCAAGGGAAGTCCATAAATAGATAACGCCTGCTTTTAGGAGTCTCGCCCGCGCGTCGCTGGTCGCCCACAGGAGTGAAATCTAATTGCAGCACGACCAGCAAGAGCAAGGAAACTGCCTTCAGCGTAATGGGGATGCGCTCACTTGAGCCTTCAGTGGCGCAGGACAACATAACCTGCGAGCGTGTCCTAAGGACTGTCAGACAAATCGCGTGGGTGAACATCCGCGTGCTTGTTCCCTCGAGCTCCTTCCGTGCTTTGCGAATGACCTGCTAGTAACCACGTAACATACGTGCGCCGACTTAAACGAGCTCTCTTTCTCGATATACCCACGGCCAGCGATATCGGTCGAGAAGTTGAGATGCGGTCAACTAGAAACCTCGAGCGACTCTGAAGCTTCACGGTTTCATATGGGAAGTATGGTCTGACGTACGTGGCTTTTCTTATCTTTCATGAACACAATGATAGCTGTTCAAGAGATCTGGGTCGCCAAGTAGTGTGTCTATTAAATTAGGTAATTACGGAAAATTGAAGTCCATGTACGAATACCAATCTAAACAGAACGAGGAAGCAAAATGTGTTTTGCACACACGTTCAACGTCTGCGCATGAGCGATTTCTGAAAGTAATTTCCTGCAATGCACGTTCGTTATTGCGCTACTAAAAGTATAAATATGCAAATTATAAACTGACTACTGCCCTTCACATAGCTACAATGAGCAAGAAGAATGAGGGGATCCGAGAGACCCAATTTTTGTTTACCCTAATAATACGAAGCAATCGACAGTGAAGCCATACAACGCACAGGGCAAGCTATTAGTGTATAGGTGGTGTCTGCTGAGCCAAATTGAAACAAAACTTTCGTCTGTATTCTTGAACGGCGTCTCCTACGTCTTGAGTTCTTGAACTTTACCTTTAGTATTCCATCTCTTTCAGTCCCCAATATATTCCCCATGTCTAGGTTACCAAATTAGACAAAGTCTACTTCGACTTCCACATCCAGCACATTCTGGGAAGTTGCACACGTCAAGGCCACACCTGATGTGTTACAAGCGACGATGCCTCCGACAATTAGCTGTTTGGCGAATAAAGTTCATCGCTCTCTCTCTCTCTCTCTGCCTTTCATTCTTTCCCTCTGTTTCGGAACTTTCGCTTCATTTGCCGTTTCTTCATATATGATTGCGCCTCACATAACTACCACTACAGCAACCCTAGTAAGCCTTTGATCTAAATATTGCAAGATTACTGTATTTTAAATGCACCCACTATGAAATAAATATTTTTTCAGTCTCTTACAACAAAAAAAAAATTAACTCCTGTGGTTTTAACAGTAACTTGTGAATGCACGGCAGCGCTCAACATAATATGTCTGCAGTGTCAGCTTTCAAGATATTGAATTGGCAGCGACTTTGCCTGTAAGATGCAGACCGTGTCCATCAATAGCTTTCCCAATTAATTTTAATTTCGGCTACTCGCCTGAATGGTGCCGTATTTCTTTGAAACACTCAGCGAAAATTGCCGACGAAAGTTTGCTTGAATTTGGCTTTGCCGACACCATGCACAGTGGCGGCTCATCCGAAGCTGCAGTAGGCGTAACGCCTAAAAGGAGCAACTTGATCTAAGAGGATGCCTCCACACACGAACACTGCGGCATTTCTCGTGCTGTAGGCGCTGCACTTGAGTGAATTTGTAAGCGAACAGAAGAGTGTCAGTAGTGCGGCGTGCCTTTTAGGCTTAACGCCCATATTGATTCCCCGCCGTTGTTACTCCAAAGCGCGCCTTCCGCGCATTGTTGGCTATGCATGCGGAAGCCGAAGGAAATGAAAGATTACTGTATTTTTTGGTCCATTTTACATGGGTTGTTTTAGAGAGATTGTGGTAGAAGGTACCTCGGCTGCTCCAGTTGTCTAGGTTGTGAACATTTAAATTCAACAAATAATGAAAATGGAACTAATAGAGATCCCAACTCCGCAATGGAGAGTTGATGTCTTTCCGTGCCTCTAACCGAACAATATTGTTACGGAGGGATAAACGAAGAAAGAGGAGGAAGATCGCGAGACGCTGGCTGGTGCGTGTTGTTGCTGGTCAGCCATCTTATGCACATTGACTCTGCTTGTATATATATTGTAAATACAGTCTGTATGTACCTCCAACATCCCCAAAACAATAATATACACTCCTTACTCTTCATCCGTTAGTGCAGGAATTCTCCTACTAAATCGACGGTTGGTCTAGACACACAGCTAACTTCAAGTTCAGTCCATAGCACAGAGCATAAATTCGCCACTCAGTACTTATCACACGCGCTGACCTAAAACTGTGTTCGCTAAGAAGTGCTTTAAGAACATGTTTGCCTTTCCTTGCTGATGGCTTGTTAACCCCGTTCGAAGTAATTTTTATATTGTAATGGGGCGCTTTTCCAATCTTTCAAATCTCTTTTTTTCTTTGACGTTATTCTTTAGCGTCATTGGCGGAACTTGGCGGACGTTCTCAATTTTATGGTCACGACAGCACTCACAGAAATGGAGCACCATATCTTGTGCTAAAATGTATATTTTTATGCCACTTCCAGGCCGAAGCATGTGAATTAATGTCTGTATGTTCTGCTTTGCAAACTTCATTGCGGTTTTCTTATTGTGTCACATGTCGATATTTAGCCGTAGTCTGTAAAGTTTATGCTGTCTGCCATGCACAGGAGCACTTGTTGCATCTTCTATCCGCACAAAGCTTTTCGACAAAGTTCAAATTTGTTCCGAAGCAGAAAAAGCGAGAGAAAGCTCTTTATTGAAAAGGCGGAGTGTTTAGTAGCGTGTTTTTGCCTACATCCCATTCTCCACCAATGGCATGAAGGATAAGAAAGACTCTCTAAGCAAAGCAGAACAAAACACAAACTCTGCTGCTAATGGTACATTTTGGTACACCGGTTTCTCAGCGGGCAGCATGTTGAGCTTGTGAACTCAAGTTGATGGGGACTGAACGTAGAAACACGCGCTGACCTAATTTAAAATACATATTAAAGAAAACTAGCGTAAGTAACATTATTGTAGTTCCTCGAACAAGGTGTCTGTTACAGCTACGGTGCTGCTGCGGTGTATAAACGCAACCAATCACGAATAATTAATAGACATAATATTTACCACTTGCATATGGCGTTACGCAGAATGAATGTATGGCGTTGATCATTGGCAACGCTTCTGTGCAATTGTGTACACTGTGTTGTTGCACCGGTCATTACATCGCTCTACAGAATCTTAATTTTTTTAAAGACTATATGAATGCTTTTTTAAAGGTTTCAAGAATACTAATACAGTAAAGTAATTGCAAAATACTAAAACAAAGATAGTGAAGTTCCTAGAATAAGCCCTCCGTGCACGATAGAAAATCTGAGACACAGTCCAAGCACTGAATCCAATTTTTCCTAAATTATATATGCGTGTGATGTGCCAAAATATTGATAAGGGCTGTTGATCTGCCAACGGTGTTGTATAAGCAATGGAAGGTTTTTTACTAAACTGCCGAGTATTAATTATCAAGGCCCTTCTCTGAATGGGAAAGAGCGTGTAGAGATGTCCTTTATGTAGCGCGAGTGATGCCCCTAAATAATTTCTATAAAATTTATTTCATTTTTAATTCTAGCATTACACGTGCCAAAAGCACTATCTGATTAACAGGCACGCCGTACTGGCACGCTGTAGTATGGCTTGTCTAGCGGTGGCAAACGTGCCCTTTGTTTATACGGTAGACAACTCACCCTGCCAGTTCTAAGTCAAATACGAACGATGTCACGAGCGCTTTTTGGTCAGCATCAGTGAAAACCCGCGCTATAGAAGTCATTGACTCACCATGATAGCTGCACTTTTTCCAAGTAGGCGTGCAGTGAATGTTGTGCTCGAGGGAACTATCTGAAACTACACATGGAAGGGGGATGGGATCTGTCAGCTTTTCATCGCTAGACTGGAATTTGAATATTATTACGTCAGCTACGAGTACTTGTTATTGTGTCTTTACTTTGCTTTCTACCACCTTTCCGTTGAACAGGAGAGTGGTAAAGAGCCAGTCTAATGACAGAGTGTCAAATGTAAAAAGAAAATTTAAAATATGAGTGGTAAGTTATTCTTGTGTCCTCGGTATCTACAGCAGCCTTTACTTCTTGCATAGATAGCACAAATACTGTTCTACTCATAACCATTTGTTTTCATACTCATGTACTCCTCGAATATACTGAAGAATAAGGAAATCATATAAGGAATTCCCATGCGTTCGCGTGGTACCCTGAAAGACCGAGCAGAGACGATTAATGACAAGAACACATCACTCACGACACTACACGTCGAGGTGGTCTTTCTAGCACGAAAAGCTGACCACGCACCAACTGCGATAAATGATTCCTCCACTCCGTCACGCCGGTGGCCTGTGCTCCTCTGGCTTCTTGTGCATGTCTTTCTGGATGTCGTGAGAAAAGGTGCTGCGTCATCGCGGTCGTCTACCATAAACGCCGCTAGCACAACCAGCGTTCGTCAGCACCTGTATAGACGAATACCGAATACTTCCTTTCATTCTGCTTGTATGAGTCTCCAAGGACTGCCGGTGTCGAATACTTACGCGTACGTGTGTGAATTCAGTACAGTAGCTGGTATGAAACTGGAGATGGCGGGAGGACGAGATCAAAGAACCAATTTGTGTGGCCGGTGCCGTGGTATTCGAGCTGCTCAGAAGAATATAACAAAATAGGGCGGGTATATAAGCGCTTTCTGGTTATTGTACTATTCCGGTATTACGCTCCGAAGATGTAAAGAAACGGTTTCTCTGTTCCCAATGTGACGTACGTAGCGTTTTCAAACCCGTTTTCAGTGTTCTCTGCCGCAATGTTGCTTCGGGCTTTCTCTTTGTAGGCTCCTGCGTCTTCTAGTTCCAGTGGCTGATGGAACAAGAAGGTGCGGTTTCGTAGTATGACAGTTTTATGAATGTGTCTGTTGTTCAACATTGAAGTAGCTTTGTGCACAGCTTACCACGTCTTAGCGAAGCCTGGGTCATTCCACAACTGAAAGCTTGATTGAAAGCTTCCGATGTTGATATTCAATGTGAGCAGTAGGTATATCAACAATATGGATACAATGATGTAGTATTCTTGCTCGAGTAATACTTCTTACTGCTGCGCGTTATTGCACCGTGGCATAATTATAGCGTGAAGTAACTCGAATGCCAGCACGAACACTATGAGATGCCTGTTTTTGTTCACTTGTGTAAGAAAATCTCCCATGTGATATGACTTCAGTATAACAATTACACTTCGCTGAATGATCACTGCATTTCTATGAATGCTCTCTGGCAAAGCGTCATTGCAGTAACGCAAAATAGGTTCTTCACAGCATTTTTACCCCAACTATCACAGCTTTTCTCTTTTCGTTCTCAGGGCATGCAATATATAGCAAAATATACTTCCAAATACCTTCTTCAGGACACAGAACCACTTTAGCTGAACCTTAATCTGCGGAATATGTTAGCTTCTTAGTTTTTTTTTCCATCACTGCGCATTAAGGATCATCGATCTTATTGCTTTAGTGTATGGGACGCTTGCACACGTGGAATGGCCAGTCACACTCAATCACCCCTTTCCTTACACTCACCGAGGACGTCATCGAAGACGAAATGGGATACAGCCAAAGCAGCTGGGAATGCGAACACGAAAGGCACAACAGTACTGGTGCATGTGTTCAGTGGTCTGGGGAAATAGGGAGCTTTGGCGTCCAATGGAATGCTTCCGCAGAGGAAATGCATTCGTTGCCTTTGCAAGCGAACGTTGCTGCTTTTGTAGTGATCAAATCTCTACCATTGATTTTGGTCCATCAATCCTCACTTTACTGTTAGCGTGCAGATGAAGCGTTTTTTTTTTCTCCGCTTATGCCGCAGCGTTGCGAAATTCAGAGCGAAAACGCTGTTGCTTTCTGGCATATTAGCCGGGTGACAACGACAATATGCCACACTAGATCTAGCGAAATTAGCGGGAGCTTCTACTGATGTGTCCATTTATCGTTTTACGGTCATATAGGTTTGGTATCGTTGCCCAATACGGAGGGTGCACAACATCCCAGTCGTCAATTACGAGTGAGTAAAGTCTGACTAAGTCGATCGTCTTTACTGGCCTATGTGCATTTTCTAACGGTAGAAAGATTGGCATTCGACAAACACCAACGCATTTGGTTCTTCGATCGGCACTTATAGCTACCAAATGCTGCATAGGAATAATGTCTTCATAAGTATTTCACAGAGTTAAGGAATTATGGCTTGACCTTGCCTTTTATATTTGTTCTGTTTCGTTGCACCTACTTCTTTTCTGAGCAAGTATGTTGCGAATGCGTTCCAGCATTCCTTCTGGCTAATTACGCTTTTTGAAATCCAGTACTTCTGTTTTGTACATGCAACTTATCTTTATTAATTACTCAAAAATTGTTCAACTTGCTTATTATCATCTGCGGCTTCTCCTCCTTGCTCTGAGTGAGACGAAAACGAATAAGAAAGTCCGAACCAGAATGCTCCTTGCTTTCAATCAGGATAGCAAATAGCGCGAGCAGGTCGAAATTTGTTATGCGCAAAGTACAGAAGTCTGGGAAATAAATCAGGAGCGCATTTGAAGAAAGGCCTTGAAGAGCCAATTACTCGCTACTATTTGAATTTTCTTGGTATAAGTACGTATCTAAGGAGATGGAAGATAAGTGCAGGTTATCGGGCATTATATCGCAGGCTGGTTAAACTTACGCTGGTCCAAGAAAACAGAAAAACATTTAAGAGATATTGATGGGCAAGAGAAGGAACGTCCGATAGTGCGGATTAAGCGTTGTAAAAGAACAAATTCTTATTTATGTAAATTATCTGAACGTTGACTTACTCATCTGTCATACGCTTTTCATGTAGGAAACTTCGGAAATTTCACGCGTGTTCAGATTGCGCCACTGATTCTAGTATAATTGTATCCCAAAAAAACGTGGCTTACGCTCGCAGCCGCTACAGTGTACTAATAAAGTTATTTCATAGGAGAAATCATTGTTGGGCTCTCCCAAGCAATTGTTATTGTAGTTTCCAGCTTGCTGATAAAACTACAACCGCAAATGAGCTGTAGGAGATATACTATAAGGTCTAGCTCTCTCGTTTGCCCCCCTATTCGGCATACTTTATTCGATATTATTACGATAACAATTACATAGACACTCCAGGTGCATTTCTGCCGTCTCCATCGGCATCACCGTCGCCGTGAGGTTCCGTATGAAGTTCAAGGGCAATAAAATCGTCGCCGCGCGCAGTATGCTGTATGTGCGAGGGTGAGCCGGCGAACGCGGCTCAATCTCGCGTGCGTGAGCTGGCAATGGATGGATGGATGGATGGACGGACGGACGGACGGACGGACGGATGGATGGATGGATGGATGGATGGATGTTATGAGCATCCCCTTTGGAACAGGGCGGTGGGTTGCCCCACAAAGCTCTTGCTATTATACTGCCTAATGTCCTACCTAAGTTCAAAAAGAAAAAAAAAAAACAAGATGAGCTCCCACAACCAAATTTTCTGACCCACTATTGCTAACGTTGCTTTTGTACGTCTCCGTTTTTTGTCGGTTCCCTACTTTTCTTCTACCTAACTACGAATCGCCTCTTACTAATCTCTATTGCGGACATGTTTACTTTTTTCCTGCTCTCGCTGAACCCAGGGGCTTCCGGAGGCCAGTGGTGCCTAAATCGACCTCTGGGCAGACGTCTTCAGATTCTAATAAAACCTACTCCATCGCTTCCCTTGCTTTACCGCAGCAAGCACATGCTTCTTCTTATATATCGCTTTATAGGTGCGTGTTCTAAGGCATCCTTATCTCGCTTCGAAAATTATAGAGCTTCCCTTTGAGTTATCATAAATTGTTTCTTTCCTGATTTCGTTTTTTCCTCTTAAGTAGTCACTCATGGCAGGTTTCTGTTCCATTGCCGTCAGCCATGGGATTATTTCTGCCTCCCTGACTTCCCGCTTGATATTCTTTTTTGCTGTATTGCCGACCCTACTGGCCGCATAATTGCTGGTAAGCTTCCTTGTACTTTTCCTCCACTGTGAATCAATGTTTTTCCTGTACAGATACTTCGACACTCTCCCAGCCCATTTACTTTCTGCCATATTCTTCAGTCGTTCTTCATAATCAATTTTGCTGTGAGCTTCCCTCACTTCAAAACTAGCCCAGCCCATATCAACCTGCACAACTTCATTTGTAGTACTCCCGTGAGCGACCAATGCGAGGCGTCCCACTGACCTTTGGTTCCCATCGAGTCCTGATTGTACCCCCGATTTCAAGCGAACAACCGCATTTCAGAAAGGTGGGGCGGAAGCTCGCCCTCTTCTGTCGAGCGTGAGGCACGGGGGTGAGACGAGCGAGTGGGAGGGGGGTGTTCTCATGCGGCTGCTGCTTAGGGCCGAGACATGGTCAACCCACCTGTCCGTTTTGCCCTCGTCCGCCCGCGTGCGGACGTCTGTCCGGTAGTCTGAACGACAGACGGACGATCGTTCGCAACTTTCCCGCCCACACGCCTGCTCGTCTTTCATTGGCTACTCTGAGGCGGACGGCGTCGGGCGTCTTCACGGCAAACATGGAACTTGCTCAAAACGATGCGAAACGGGGACGCGAGGCCTAAGCTACAGCCGCGTCAGAAACAGCATTTTTCTCGTTCTTGTGATTTTCACTAGAGTTATCCAGCACCAACTGAGATAGTCATCGAAGGCAACAAGCCGGTGTGCCCTTCCGAGGCCTCATCAGTGCGTGCGATCACTCGCTGAAACATATGAAGGGCAGGAAGTGAATTATGTTCACGCGAGCGTCAGATTTGAAGCCGTCAACTGTGTGATATTTTGTGCCGTACATCTCGTGTGCGTTGAAAACGACAAATCAATCACATACACGTGCATCCTGAGCAGGACGCATGCTCATGGCATGGCAAAATGAATAGTGCCCGATCGGCGCACCCAGCGTACTCGATCTGCATCTGTTCTTTGTATGTGGTTTGGTGGCTCGAAGTGGTGAACGCCAATCCCTTGCAACTTTCAGAAGTGATGATACGATCAGTATCGGTAAATTTTTATTGTCTCGTTATCACTGTCACTACGCGCGTGCTATACCCTGCGTGAGCTGTTTTGCCAGCTGCGGTGCGCCATGGTGACCGCGACTTTGGAGCTGTGTTCTTGCTGTTGCCAAGTGTGTTCACAAGAGGCCAATCGCGATACATAGGTGGGATGTGCCGCAGCGTTACTGGGTGTAGAAGTGTTCGTTCTATGCGATGTGCGTGTGCTCAGAAGTGAACTGTGCATAAGTGTTGCCGATCGTGTTTTCAAATGTAGTACCCTTATGTAGTATGTAGCATGTTTTCATATGTAGTACCATACGTAGTACACCGGCCTTTTCTGCTTCGTACATGTGTCGCTTGTTTCAGAAGTTGTTACTGCACTTTTGAACGTGCTTCCATTGGTGTGGAAGTTTAGGAACAACATAATCGTTACATATGTGAAGAAATACAGCGCTCCCCTGAAATTTCAACACGCCTGACAGCACTAATATCAAAATTTTGGGCAGCCTTGCTTTCTTAAAGAAAACATTATAGGGTTTTACGTGCCAAAACAACTTTCTAATTATGGGGCATGCCGTAGTGGAGGACTGCGGAAATGTTCACCACCTGGGCTCCTTAAACGTGCACCTAAATCTAAGCACACAGGTGTTTTCGCATTTCGCCCCCATCGAAATGCAGCTGCCATGGCCGGGATCCGATCCCGAGACCTCGTGTTTAGCAGCCCAACACAATAGCCACTAAGCAACCGCGGCGGGTTATTCTGTTAGGAGCCAGCAGAATTGCGTAATATTTCACCTAGGGTTCTTCGTCACCAGCTAGCTATGGTCACGTTATTAATGTAGGCAGAATAAGGTAAGTGAAAGTTTGCCGTTACTTTGTATATACACCATATTTCTTTCTCTGATTCGTGTCACCTGCTTTGGCATGCGAGGTCAGTTTAATGCGATCAATATTTATCACAAGTACCAGCATTATGGTGCCTGGAAAGTGCTTTATTTTATATCCTGTTGTTCATTCTAACGAATCTCATTACTAAATAATGGTGAGCAAAACGAGAACAAGGTGAAAGCAGGAACCAACGTTTCGACAAGTGGACTTGTCTTTTTCGAGGCGTTTTGCTCATCGTCTTGAATTTCCATCTCCCGCATTTCGCGTGCTTTCCCTGGATTTCTACCGACGGAAGATGAAGGAACAAGGTGAGCGCCCTCTTGTTGCCGTTTTGCTCATCATCTTGAATTTCCATCTCCCGCATTCCCCATGTTTTCCCTGGATTACTAAATAATGTGTGCTAAACTGACTTGTGCCTGCAAAGTATGTCATTAGGTGTTTTTTCAGTGCACCTTAATCTAGCTGTAAGCGTACTGCTACCTGTCATTCTCGGGTGTAGCATGTTCGACACTATAGATGGCCATCTCGCTGATCTTTATTTTGCAGAGGCCGCACTTTCACTCATTAACTGAACCGTTTTCAGCTGCGTTACCAGAATATGGAAAGAAGTGCCTCACCTCTTGTCATCCTTTCGCATGTTCAAGGCCACAGTGCATTGCGCCTGAGAATTCAGCTGCTATCACAAATATGAGAATATTCTGAACACATATTTTCACAATTATGTCAGCAGCCAGCCAATGACGGCAGACTACTGGCAAAATTTTCAAGTGACTCACCTGGCAGAATGTCTGCTCCCTATATTAGCCACATTGTTTTGGTCAGTCTGCTCCATTTTTCTTTTGACACAACTTTACTACCCAGCCAGATAACATATTGTCAAACCATCAGTTTTAGGTCTCTACACATGGTCACTTTATTTTATCATATTCTGGAAATGATACCAAAGCCAGGTTTACATTAGCAACATTAGCTTATGCACGCAGTTGAGTTGCTGCATCTGAGGAAATCATTGCCTAACTGATAGGAATTAGTCTGGTACAAAATTTATTTGTATTTATGTTTTGATTGTATAAGTTGTGCTGTTCATTTGATGCAAACAATAGCACGTTAACAAAAATTGTTTGCGTACCTTGCACTTATGTGCATGTGTGTGTGAATAAAGCAGCACAACATCAAATATCAAGAAATGTTGCACCAAGTAGAACCCATCAAAGATGTTCTATATGGTATTCAGGTGATCCTATTTAAATGTTATCACGTGGTGCAGTTACAAGATTTCATACCTGTATGTAAACCAATTTATGGACTGTATCCGCTGCATGTGAGAATGCATATTTTAGACCAAGGACAGTACTTCAGGCAGCATATCTTTATTTATCCTTTGCCATCGCTCATTACGTAGACCTTTGTTGATTGCGTAACTAAACAGCTCACATAAAGTTTTGTGTTTACTATACCAGCACTGAAATACTGCAGGTAACTACACTTATTTGTACAATAGTGAGATGAATTCCACTGCTCATCGTTCTGTCACGTTTTCGTCAGCCATACATGGTGACTGCATTTGGTGTCACTAGTTCTGCGCTCATATTCACTTGGAGCCTTCGATGAAAGGAAATTTGCCTCTTCAACGGGTAATTTAGTGCAAGACACCACTGAACCAATAGCTCCGAGACCAATCCCTGCATGCATTTGGTCAATCAGATTGTGTGCGGACACTATGTATGATACATCGCTTCAGCTACACCAGTAATCACACAGCTGAACCAGCTACATGTAGTTAATTGATGTAGGCAGAGGAAGATGTTGCTGTATGCAACTGTCACTCATCCCTTAAAATGCGAATGACCCAAACCTTCGTCAGCGTATCAGTCACAACCGCGCGATAGTACAAGTGGGAGCATTTGTGCTATCGGAAGTGAAAACAAGTAGAATAGTGCTGGCTTGCCATGACGCCATTGTGAGCAGGTTTATTGTTTATATTGGATAGGCTTTCTATTTTACGAATTCACAGTTTTCATAACATTCACTGCACTAATGAAGGCACTGCACAGATACCACTACTAAAGGAGGCATCTGTACTAGTAGAGCAGAGAGAACTTATGGATAAGTTAAAGAATATACAAATCAAATTGTCTAACACAGCATTTCCACATTAGAAGACATACCACCGGTAATGAATGCACATTCAGAATATGCAATAAGTGCCATGTGTTGAAGATGGAGACGTGTGGTGCCGGAAACCTGCTTGCCTTTTGAATATTGACGTAAAAAGAAATTTCGGCCTTTACTTCTTTCTTCTGTGTCGGACGGTAGAATCTCGAAGGAGAGGTGCACAACAGATTGCTGTATGTAGTAGTCGATTATGAATCTGCTACTCAAGTTGGTAGCATATGCATGTATGACACATTAAAAATCTTTTCACTGATCATTCTGAGATCTAAATGTGAAATGCATGCTGTTTTCTGCTACAAATAATGCTTATATATATTGGACCTATACTACAAAGAGCTGATGTAACAGAAAATGTATACACATGAGTGTTATGTTGCTTTTCATGGTGTCCTAGTTTACTTAATGCAGTTTTGAATTTACAAGTGCTTCACAGGTTTATAGCTAAAAACCACAGAAAACTGCCTGCAGTGCGACAGGGCAGTCACAACACGAGTATTTGTGTGTGGTGTCTTTCCTGTCCGTCGACGTTGTCTTTAACTATATATGTAATATGTCACTCTTGAAAAGCTGAGCATCCACCCCTACATTTCAAACACTTTTTTGAATGCTAGGCAGTTATGCCTATAAGCACACTCTGGCAGCCAATTTGCTCCACCTTAATTTAAGTGCAATGTAAAGGGATGTTTGTGCATAGGGAAACTGTTCCAGCATGCCTGTAGGAATACGGCAGTGCGCCGTGGCACCGTATAACTCAGGCGTAACAGTGAACAAATGATAAAGAAAGTGGTTGATACTAAGCTTACCTATATGTGGGAGCATTATAATATCTAAGCCACACGCAATGTTGCTTTCAGTGTACTTCGTTACCACAGCTTTGATTTGTCTAGATATATTACTGCCCACACACAGTGCTGCAATAAATTCTGTAGAATGATGAGCAATGCAGCAAGGAATGAAAAATTACTCGCGATGTGCGGATTTGAATAGTATATGGGAATGCATACTTAATTCACTAGTATGCATGTTTTCTTCTGGAACAATTTTACGTTTGGCACAGAGGCTCAGCCATTGTGGCCTCTTGACTGCAAATTTCTGTGCTCTCTTTCACAGTGCTCATGGGGGCATCGTTCACTTGGCTACTCGAATAGTGAATAGATAATGGAGCACACCATTCTTGTAGTTTTATGCAGCACACCTTGTGCATTATTCACAAAGCTGAATCGAAGGAACTATTCGTTGGTTTGTTATAAAAATAAAAAATGGCTATGAATGCTTTCTCACTTTTTGTTCGGGCCTATCTTCTAAAATATGATCCTTCACTTTATTGTGCATGTTAAAGCAGCTATTAATTAAGAAGGACAAACGCAAAACCACTTACTACATCAACCTTTTCACACCATGAGAAGTCCCAAGTCTCTTGGTAATCTTGGTTTGCTTTCAAATAAAATACAGGTGCTGGCCAGCTGTTTATGTGATGCTATGCATTTTTTTCCCTCAAGTATGACTGTGCGCATCAGCTAGCTACGTTGTTACTGCATAAATACATGAATAACATGCAGCCCATGCCCCACTAACTCATATAACGTGAGTAGAGCTTAAACTAGAAGAAAGGGGGTTAACTGAGGGGCACAATTTTTATTAGTCATATCATAAGAAGCCAGCAAACACTGACACAAAGGACAATATAGGGGAATTTATTTGTGCTTAATAAACGAAATAAAGAAACGATAAATTGATGGGAATGAAAGTGTTTGACGTTATAGTTCTGCGGAAACCCGCAAGGTGAAGAGAAGTAATTACTAACGGGAAAATGAGGGATGCTGTTGGCTGACTTCAGCCAACAACATTCCCCCGTAATAAAAGCATGTTGTCGCCCCAGGTGCAAATTCTTGAAGCACCTTCAAAGTAACATTAAAGTTAAAAGCACGCGCAAATAGTTATACACACGAAGTCAAATCTAGCTTCACTTGTACAAATGCGGATGTGATTTATATGCTTGAATGTTCCTTCTGTAAGAAACAATATGTCGGCGAAACAGGACAATCAATGAACGTCAGATTAGGCGGACATCGCGCGGACACAGCTAAAAAGCTTCCCAACGCCGTCGGCCAGCATTTCAACCAACCCGGGCGTAACTTTGATGAACCTAAACTCTACATCTTACAGTCAAATTTCCGTTCTGAACGAGAAAGAAAATACAGAAAATCGTACATTATCCATAAGTTCAAGACATTGTATCCTATAGGCATAAACGTTTCAAAGGGAGCTTTAGAATCTATTCGCTATGGTAAATTTCAAGCTATAGGCAACAACACTTAGTTTGGTAGCATTCTTTTTCTGCTTTTTTTTTCTTTTTTCTCTTTTTTCCATTCTGCTTCTTTCCGCCTTTTTGCCCTATATTTATTTATTTATTTATTTATTTATTTATTTATTTGTTTATTTATACAATTTCACTTTTTTTTCCGAGCACCGGTTTCTAGCGCTTCTTCTATTATCTCTATCAGAGACACGATAGCCTACGAACACCAGTGAAATACGTAATAAAGGGCTGCTGTGCACGCCTTTGACACACCGGCTGACACACGGGCGTTGACACGCGATTGACAGACGGCCGTGTCCCTGACCTTGTGTACAGGACTCCTTTATTCTTAATTCGACACGCTAACACACCTTCGCTCGTTGCCGCACCTACCTGCCTTACGCCCTCTCCCCTTTGGAAGAACCTCGCCTATATATACTGGGCCGATGAAAGCATGTGTAGCCTTGAAGAAGACAAGTCCACTTGTCTAAACGTTGGCTCCTGCTTTCACCTTGTTCTCGTTTTGCTCATCGTCTACCTGCGACAAGTTGTTTCTTCATCCACTTTCATTTCCATCAATCTATAGTTTCTATATTTAATTTATTAAGCACAAGCAATTTCCCCTATGTTGTCCTTGGTGTCAATGTTTGTTGGCTTCTTAGGACATGAGTACAGCTTTCAATAGTTCACTTATCATGTGCAACCCGTGTGAGCTTATTTTTTACATATATAGAGCAATCAAAATAGAACGCGCATGTATGATGCTGGCAGTATCAGAGTCCCAAATCAATCATCCTTGTTTGCTGACATTGCTCAGAGAGGGAGCATGCCTGTCATGGTACTGCTTAATTTTGTGCACTTTGGTAATGTTTTGTTCATTGTTTAAATGCAAAATTAGGTATGTCTGAGCTGTAGGGGGGCGACTGATTGGCCACCCAGGCCGGCAGGAAATAATGTTATTTGATTTCACTCCGAATGAGTTGTCTTAGCAGCAATATATTTTATTTGCTTTCAAATAAATATTATAATTCAAAACATCTCATGAGTATATATCTGCACAAGGTCAGGACTATACGTACATATTGCTTTTATGCCAGTTATCATGAATTGCACACTCGTTCCTTAACCTTGATTTCCTTGCTGGCATCAAGTTAACCGCTTATGCACAACAATTTTACGCAATAAAAGAAGTTATTTGATGGCTGAGCAGATCTCCTATTTTTCTCCTTCAGTTAAGGCCTTATTTTGTTTGGAACGTCTATAAGCAGCAAGTATTACATTTCTAAGTGGTATGTTTTATGCCTCACTTCGTGTTTGGTGGTTTTATTTACGCAAAAAAAAGTAAAAGGTATTTCATGCATCGAAGTGCCTTAAGCACATTCTTAAAATTGGCAGAGTAAAAAAAGAATGAGACGCATCAGCAAGCAAATGCAAGCATATCAGCAAGCTCTACTTGGAGCCTCAGACGCGTGCTTAGTGGTAAACAGGGGGTGTCCTGTGACCTACGCAGCTGTATTCCGCGACAGATGTGCGTTTGTTACGTATTCTTGCAAGCTGTCACTAGCACTACAAAAACTACGTCATCGCTCTGAACATGGGCATTTCAGACGAATTCACGTCCGGCGATACTATCACTTTCGCGTGACGTAGAACGTGGTACGTTGGATCGTTCGAGAGGTTTTGCTCAACGAGCCAAGGTAGCGCGCACTGAAAGCAATCGTCCGAGAATACGTCTCATGTTGGGACATGATGCGAATGCAATACATGTTTTAAAAGTGGCGCAGATAAGATGATTGTGCAGTACTTCGAACAAAGATGACGGTGCCAATGCAACACATGCGCCTGCGCCACAGTACGTGACAGCCTAGAGCCGCATTTTAACCGTGACGCGGAAATTTGAAACACAGATACGCAAAAGTATGCTAGTGTCGTCTGCTGCCTTTTAGTAAAGGAGGCGATGTCTGCTTTCAAAGATAGTTGCGTCAATCTCGAACATCTTTGCTCTACCGAATGGTTGTCAACTGTCAACAGACCGCGCCGTCCAATAGGAGTGCACGTGCGATCCGCTTGTGCGGATTCAACGTGGACCGAACTCTGAGACAGAGTCCACCTTTTGGGAGGCCGCCCCGGCCCGCACGCGGGCGGACCATGGCGGATGAGGGCGGAACGAATGGGCGGATTGACCATGTGTCGGCCCTTACAGCGCAGCCGTGCGGGCGCCGTGTCATGATAGCGACCTGTACTATGACAAAAGTGCGCGCCCGATCTGCGATCTGCGATGTTTGCAGAGTGCACGTAGTGTGCTGTGCTTTCGAGGTTTCGTTCGCGTTGAAGCGAGATATGCACGAAAGTCAATTGGCTCGCTGCTGCTACCACGATTCCTCACTCCAGCGTTTTGACAGCGAGTATCCGTGGTGATCGAGCGATATCTGTTCATGTTTACTGGTATGCGCGTGACACCGTGCTTGTGAATTTACTTAGTAAGCGAATGCTTACAAGTTTATACGGCCGACAAAACTACTATCCTTACTTCGTATAGCTATCTACTAATTTGCTATCGCAATCAGCGCTTCTCCTTTCGTGCGAAACTGCAACTTTTTTGTTTCCACCAAAATATTCGGTTTCTATTTCAGTGAATATTTATGTCCCAACGAACTTTTAGAAGATTCCTTTGTTCGAAACTTTATATGGTTGTGCTTGCCGGTCCTTTTCATTTTCTGTGGATATATGGTTGTACAATTTTGTTGATGCTAAAATATGCGGTAGGAAAGCGCATCGTGATTTTCAACACTGTACTTGCATCCAATATACAGAATGACGAATCTTTCGAAAAATAGTCTGAAACAAGTGCACGATACCATATAGCAAGGCGGCAAAAAATAATGCAGGAATTAAGAGAATGGATTTGATAGCTTAGCGCGAATAGAATGAGACCTTATTTGCAAATTATCAAAATTATATCTAAACATTACAGAGAAGAATCGCCAGCTAGATATGATCCTGCGCTTCCATTAGCAAACTTGCCAATTTAGTTCACTCCAGAGGCCCCAGCGTGAATACTGCGAGGAACCGCGCCATGGTTTTCTCGAACCCTCTTTGTATCCTCCACCCCGGCACCCCCGCTTCGCGCTACTTATCATCGCGGCGACAGGAAAAAACTACGCAATTTCAAAACAGAAATAAAGGGAAAATATTTCTTGGGCGGCTGGTAGACCTTTACCTCGTCAGGTTTCCTCCATCGGAAAGCATACACGTTCGCAGCTGCAAGGGAATCGCAGTGCTGCCTTTCTGTAAAATTCGTTCTGGCTGACTCGTTTTCGGGTGAAACAGAATTCCCTTTAAAAAAAAAAAAACACGTTCGGAGTACGTTTATTTTTGTTCTGTATATACTTTTCTTTTCAAACTTAGAGCGTTTAGCCGTAGCAATATATGACCTCCACAAAGCACTTATTAAATTTGGTTTTCATATTTTAATGCGCACGTCCAGCTTTTTCGGTTCTGTATCTAGCTAACGCGTTAGTTCGTTAGCCTGCAAAACGGCCTACCTTCCATAGAGCCGATAGGACAACCTCGGCTCCGAACCAATAACCAACTTTCACGAACCCATGGGAGATGCAGTGCCGATACGGAATAGCTGTAGCTTCTGTTTTTTTTTTTTTTTTGCCCATCAGGCTTGGTATTGTCTCCTTGTACGTTGCTTAGTACGTTGCTGCTTTTTCACGATCTTATGTAGTGAGTCTCGGAAATCTTGCCGAAAAAAAAAAAGCCTATCAACCTGTATTTTCAAGCTACTCGCCGCTGTCACCAGCACTTTGGCAGTGCTGCGCGTAAAGAAGACAAGGAGATCGCTCTATCTGCTATTTTGAAATGACCTGAAGCGTACTTAAGAACTCATTTCCCGCTTCGCGTTTCATAGCCCTAGCACACCTGACCTTCGGAGCGCAAGCCGTTAATGTCGTGGAAACGTACTTTTAGTCTGAGTCCTTGAATGCAAAATAGATCCGTTGAAAAAAACTGGCTCATGTTTAAAAATACACTGTGCGCATTAGTGGACAAGTATGTTCCACTCGTTAATATAACTAACGATAAATTGCACCCTTGGTTTACTAAAAAGCTTCAGCGCATGAGGAACAAGAAGAAACGCTTGTATAATATCGCTAAGCGAGATCGCACATCAGCAGCGTGGCAGATTTACAAAACGTACCTTAAATCGTACTGCTCAGCTTTAGGCGAAGTTAAAGATAAATATTTTTCTAATGATCTTCCTGAGCTGCTTAAGAACAATCCTGCCAAGTTTTGGAAAATAATAAAGCCTAACAACGAATCAGATGAATTATCATTACAAAACAGCAGCAATATTTCTATTCCAGTCAGTGAATGTTCGGAGGTCTTTAATTCATTCTTCAGCTCTGTATTTACACAAGAGAACACTTCAAATATACCTTTTGTTTCAGAATTAGGCTACCAACACATGGAACCTATTGAAGTCACTTTGGAGGGCCTCTCTTCTCTCATAAATAACCTTAAGATGTCTTCTTCATGTGGCATAGATGGTATAAACTCAAAGATTTTAAAGAATACGGTAGAAATATCTAGCAAAATTCTTTTTTACATATTCAGACAATCACTTGCGACAGGCCACCTTCCCGCAGATTGGAAGATGGCGAAAGTTATACCTGTATTTAAAAATGGCAACAGGAACTCCTGTGAGAATTATCGTCCCATTTCATTGACATGCATTCCCTGCAAGTTGCTTGAACACATTATCGCTTCGCAGATTTACAGACATCTTGAGACTAACAAATTCCTTTTTCATAATCAGCATGGCTTTAGGAAGGGCCTCTCGTGCGATACACAGTTATTTGAATTTACAACAGACCTACACACTAACTTAAATTATAACTTACAAATTGATTGCTTGTTCCTTGATTTTTCGAAGGCATTCGACCGTGTCGCACATTGTCGCCTAATATCAAAACTATCCGCACTTAAATTAGACTGTCTTACTTTGTCATGGCTCCGAAATTTCCTGTCTGATCGTCAGCAGTTTACTATTGCAAATAACTACTCTTCCTCCGTAACAGACGTTTCTTCTGGTGTACCACAGGGTAGCGTCCTCGGTCCCTTGCTTTTTCTAATATTTATTAACGACTTACCTCAAAATTTGTCCTCCACCATCAGAATATTCGCCGACGACTGCATAATTTATCGCCCTATTAAAAACTCAGATGATCATCTCGTTCTTCAGCAAGACCTTCAACAAATCAATAACTGGTGCAATAAATGGCTAATGACTTTAAATACCACAAAATGCAAAGTAGTGTCTTTTACCCGGAAGTCGGCAACCTCACAGTATCCCTACCATATTAACAATTACACTGTTACAACAGCTACACAATATAAGTATCTAGGGGTTCTATTCACATCAAATCTTTCTTGGACAGAGCATATCACGTCCATTTCAGCTAATGCCTCCCAATCGTTGGGGTACTTGCGACACAACTTAAGAAATCTTCGTTCAAATGTTCGCAAGCTAACTTACCTAACCCTCGTTCGTCCCAAGCTCGAGTATGCATCTCCCATTTGGTCCCCTCACCTGAATTACCTAATTGAAACGCTAGAACGGATCCAGAATAGAGCAAGCCGCTTCATCATAAACGATTACAGCTACCAGTCTAGTGTTACACAAATAAAACTTAAGCTTTCATTACAATCCTTGAGCACTCGCCGAGACATTGCCCTTTGAACACTGTTCCACAAATTCCTTCACTCCACTCGAATACCCACATGCTTGAAACGACCCTACTCCACGTCACATAGGCTTCATAATCATTTCAGCTATGCCCGCGTTTACGGGTCTACAAAGGCATTTCATTACTCTGCTCTTCCTCGTGCTATCAGAATATGGAATTCGCTCCCGGACAGCATTGCAAGCCAATCTAACTACGATTCATTCCGTGATGCCTTGACTGAATACATGACTAAAGAAAAGTGAAGTTTTACGTTTGTCGCACAATGCTTTCTATATTTGCACTATATTTACAGCTTATTTTCGCATTATTACTGTTATGTCACTATGTTTACCGTTTCGTTGGAATGTCGCGTCCGTAACTTTGCTGTCATTGTTTTTCATCATTACTGTTTTTATTAATTACACGACTTCACTGAAAACAATCTGTGTGATTTATTCCTTGTTATTATATTGTGTTTTTTATGCTTCTTCTTTTTCCTAGTGAATCGTGATCTAAATAATTCTTTTTTCATCTCAGTTGTACTTTGGTTGTAGGTTGTAAACAGATACGGTTTATAGATGTCTTGTATTCAATGTATTTTCTATTTACTGCCCCCCTTACTCAATGCCTCACTTTGAGGCCTGTAAGGTATCTTTAAATAAATAAATAAATAAATATGTTCGTTAAGATTCCTTTCAGCCCTTGGCAAGAAAATCTCACTGAGGATGAGCGTTACGTTTGGACACAAATGCATTTGGACACGGCCCTTGACAAGATAATGTGACTGAGGATGGCCGCATAAGGATACACGTGCACACCCCCCGCGTTTTTTTTTTAAATGTCGTTTCCCCCATTAGAAATTGAACCTTAAAAAATCATCGACGTTAGGACTACAACAGCTAGCAAAATCGAATGAACAGAAACGAAGTCCTGTAGTTCTACCTGTTCTCTTTGTGTCGCACTGACAACAGTTATGTTTTCCTGGTTGTGTCCCTTAGCTGTGGCTGCAGTAATCCTTTCCACTACGAATTGCCTTTGATGGGGTGTGTGTGCACTAAAAGGGGTTGAACTGAGACACCTGTTCAGGTTCACATTACCTCGTGCACATTTCGAAGAATCCTAGCAGATACCGGACATGGAAAGAAGTATAATAAATTGTACAACCACCTAAGTCTTCATCGACACTCCTGAACCGCGCTTTAGGACAAATGCCAAGAATATTCCTTAGTTGTAGCTTTCGCTTAGAAAATCTGTCAGTTCTCTTTCCCCCTTCAACAGTTCAGGGTGGCCAACTGAGTACAGCCTTGCTAACCTCATTGCCTTTCTCTTATCAGTTGTTTCTCTACTCACTATCTCTCTTGAACAATTATATTCCGGAAAATTGTAGACAGGTAAATCCAATAAATTTCCTCCTGGTGAAAGAAGCAAAGTTAATGCATTCAGAGCATGAGTTTCTAAAGAACGACTTTTTGGGCGCACTCAAGCGGAAGGCGTCTAGTACAAAAACTGGCCTAATTTATTACAAACAGCTGATTATTAAAGAAAGAAAAGCATCTTCGTTCTAACAACCGCCACAGCGGGTACTTCATATCGAGGACGGAACGAGGTGCCGTAGAAGTATCAGAAATTCACAGAAGCAACGACGCCACAAAAATAAATTTAAAAGGAAATTATAGCTGCCACTCTATCTAGCTCAAGAACAGACGCGGAGGTTTACGAAATATTAGCCACGTTTCTAAAGCAGATTATCGCGCGGAACATTCAAGGCTAACTACGTCGTTGCGCCTCATTAGGGAAGAAGCTAAATCTCATGAATCCATCGGCGCAAGGAGCACGTCTCACACCAGCCCACGAAGCTGTCTGGAACGTGTTCAGGCGTAAAGATGACTCGACTTAACTAATCAGCACGTGTAGCCCGGTCGCTCCAAGCTTCAAGTGGTTCGTACATTTGACTTTCTTTTCGTTGTGCGATGGAACTGGCTAGCTTTCTTCGGGAGGGATGAGAGTACGTCGTTGAAAGAAAAAAACAATGTAATATATTTTTGAGAAAAACAAATATGGCCTAGGAGAAGCGAACAAAGCATAAAATAAGCGGAATATTTGTTTCTTTTTTTTGTTTTCGACAATATTTACTTTGGTTTGCTGTATATGTGTCCTACTAAGGGACCACGAAACCATTCATGTCCACGGGTAGGAATACCGGAGACGCGCAATACACAAAGTTGCCTTTTGAGACCGAGATGTCACATTTCTGGCTCAGCTATGAATTCATAGCTTTTCCTTTTATTTCTTTTCAGGAAAGAAACTGTTTGGCGAAGGCGAAACAGAAGGAATGCAATCTTAATCTCCGCCTAGGCACTGTTAGCGTACCAACGGCTTTTCGTGCATTCTCTTTATAAAGGTCTTCCAAAAAACCAAATATTGGACACAAAATTATTTCTGCATTGTGAAAGTAAAGCTGCAGAATGTTCTGGATGCTACACTCAACACTTAGTGGTTGTTGCGTTACTTCTTGGCACCTTGAAGGGTTACAAATGATTGCTTTTTCTAGTGTCTGCTTCACTATCTTATTCAACAACTAATGCGTTGAATGAGAACCGATAAGCACATAGTCAATATTCTATTGGATGGCTTAATATTAACGCACTAGTTCGTGCTGCCTCCTTTAATGCATATGTCATAGACATTTATGTCTTACAACTATTACATATATGATCCTGTACGTTTTAAGCGCTATAAACCAAGAATATTGACGTTTTAGTTAGAAAAATATATTTAAAACATCGGCTGCAGCCGATATCGCTTTTCTGCCTCTTGAGGTTGATTTGTGCACGAAGCTGAAATTATCTGTTTGAGAAATGTCCATTTAAATAGGGTTAATTAAGAAGACTCGCTAATAGTATTTAATTTAACCCCTTTACGCTATATATTTCAATTTTGACACTGAAGCAGTATAATAGTCAAGGCAAGTAAGTAAAACATAAATTCTTAGACTAGCACCACTTTCGAGATGTCCTTTCTTAATATGTTCTAGTGAACAACGTACAGCATTTTTATAAAAAGCTCTTGGGCAGCAGTGCATTTTGTAGTCCAATCTAAAGGCTCATGTTTGTGAAATGTGGCTATTATTAAGCAAACGTAAACATTACCTGCCTGTGTGGATTAAAATGTAACCCTACCCCAACGTTGTGCCGTCCTGACTTGAGGATTGTATCGTGTCGCTTTCACGTTAACAACGTAGCCCTGGTGGTCTAAACATATTACGAAAATCAAAACGGGCTAGTCGGGCAATATTTTGTTTACCTAAAAAGGAACATATATTTTCAAATTTTAATAAAGTAAGGCTATTAGCAGGAGAAGTTTTTCAAAAACAAATACACGTCATTGTTTAAGACGACTTCGTTGCAACTTGAACCCTGTTGACAGCCACATAGCAAAACATATTGGTTGTAATATGGCGCATTTAGAGCTTCTTGTCTTTAGAATTAATACACGTCATTCCCCTCTGGCGTTCTCGCATGTCACAGTAGTAGTTCCTAACCTTTCTTCCTTTCCAAGTTGGTCATTACAAGAAAAAAAAATCAACAACAAGGTTGATTGCGTTGTTGTGGTTTTACTTTACAGGATGCATGTAATCACTTATGTGAGATCCATCCAGTTTACCTCTTCTCTTTCTGGAATAGTTTGTTTCGCGAGTAATCATTGTTTCAAAATGGGATACATTCACGTTTTCAGGCCTGTATCATATTTTAGCGGCATCTTGTTTTACACTCAGTGCTGTAACGTGGAATTACAATTTTATTGACTTCATGATAGCTAACTGCGTCCAAGCCGGAGGCCCAGGATTCCGTAAAACATTACTGTTTGCGTTTAGCCCTTGATCTTTGAGTCATTACAGTCCGAATACATGCCGAGATGAACTGAATTTGCATAGATGCCTGAGATTCACTCGCGTACGCCAAGCGTGCAAAAAATTGCAGTAAAGATGTCTATACATAATAAGTAATTGCACTACAATATATGCGTTTAAAATTTCCGCTTGTAATCAAAAATATCATGAGCCATTCTTCTCTGTGAAGGTGGTTGACCAGCGAAGCTGTTTAGCACACGATACGGAGAGGACACATAAAATTGAACAAATGTACAAACTCATTTATTGTCTTGATGGCTGGTCATCGTGACAAAAGGTACGCACCCTTATTTATTATATTGATCAATGTTCATTATTTCACTCGCAGCTGCAATTACATTCTTTGTTAATGTCAAATTGATGCATGTATGCAGCTGGTGGTCGGTTGGGCCGGATCGGTATGGCATCGTAAGGTATATGTCTGCAAAACGCAGCGCGTAAACCACTCCCTTTTTGGTACCGACATATCCACATTGAAATCACCGATAACGACAACAGGAGTAGTGTCATCGCAGCTAATTCATGCAAAGTTAGTAGCCTTTAACCTTATGGGACTACGAGTTATTGCATTTCTTGGTTGCTTACGGGGGTATGAGCCATTGATGATTACAATTTTCGACATGCTGTTATGTATGTTGTATGCGTGATTAGAAAGGATTTAAGCGCACTTCGCTTCACATTGCTGAGTGCCTGTAGCCTCTGCCTTACGGTGCTATGAGTCATTACATTTTATGCTTGCTTACGGGAGTATGAATACCTACGGCGTATGAGCCCATGATGATGATAGTTTTGGTTCACGGAAAACAAAAATGAACGGATCCCTAGCCAAATACAGCTTCGCTGTAAAATTCATTACAGTCGTGCTGGTCATTTCATTAAGGTTGCCGCCATTTTCTGATCACAGCGCCGCCTGTCGTCCGGCGCCATAGTGGTGTTTGGAAGCGCGCTGAAGGGTGCCCAGCAAACGTGCTGTTGACGACGAGGGGGAAATTTTGGCGTTTTCCTGAGAGTTCTCAGCACATTTTTTTTTTTTTGCAGTTGGGAAACTTTTTAGCGTGTCCTAATTAAGGTTTGAGATTCGATATAACCTCAACATCGAAAGGCGACGGGCCTAGAGGCGCTGCCACAGCTCTGACCGTGATCGAAATAGGCGGCGAGTCAAGCCTGAGCATTCTCGATACGTAATTCGCGTGCAACGTGTTATTATTGTATGTATAGTTTTGAATTCTGCTAAGGTATCACTCAGATGATAACAATCAGAGGCGTCACCGTGTGCCATGCAGTTTCCAGTCCCAATCCAGGCAACTAGCGAAGCCCCGAGGAAACACGTTCTTCTAGCTTTCCTGCTCCTAAACTTTTTGCGCCACGATTTTCTAAGCATTGTTACCTGACAACCGGTCGTCATGCTTTACAAAATAAGCAGCTGCTAAATAACTCGACCGGAAATGTTTTAATAAGGAGTACTCGATAAACCGACCTGGTGATAGCGGCCACAAATATGCCACCGTCAACCAGACACACGCGACACGTTGAAAAAAATATGCGCACTCTTAGGTCTCCAGCGGTGCCTGTGCAAGGGCATCTCACCGACTCGACAGTGATGAAAAACAAACTACTCTTCGCTAGAGCAACTTTATTTGCTGAAGTAATACAACCCGCGAGGCGCGCCATCAACCAGACCGCTTGGCGGCGAGATTCGGAAGCACGGGAGAGCCCATGTGAAATATAGGGGCGACCAGCACACGGTAGGGACGACTTTGGTTACAGAACGAAAAAGAACACCTTCATTTCTTTCGTTGAGGCGTAATCTTATACATCTCCAGTAAAGTTTTACTGGAGCATCGGTTGCGAACCATTATAATCTGGGAACACGTTTAAACAGATTAACTTTAGTGTGCACGCACGTGTCCATTGGAACTATTATTAACCGATTCAAATACGGAAGTTCCGTTCATATCCGAGTTTGATCGTGGGAGCTGACTTCATCACAGTGCGTTCACTGGAAACCAAAATCTTTGGAACAGACACGTGACGAAGCTGATGTCATCAAGGGTTTTATGTTTATTCTGGTAATCCAAAGCTGACGCCTTTGTGCAACCTTAACGGCGGAGTCCACGGAGTCGGTGCGGCCGAAGATGCTGTTCACATTCACTTCCGAAGGTTACTTTTACAGCTGAATACAGCACAGTGGTGGTCCCTTGACCTCGAGTTTTATCTGATATCGCAGCAGTCACAGACGGAACACGCAAGAATTGCATTTATTCGCAATGGGCCCCGCTACCGTTCCAAGCTGCCGCTGGGCGAAATGGCGATCTGCTCATGCCAGATAAAACGGACTATACGAGGCAATGTTCGGCTACCAAGGTATTTCCGGAAATTTGTCTTTCTATCACTCAGGATGTGGCAGTCTGAAAATATGGCGAGGCAGATAACAATAAGGGTGCCGATTGTGCCTCGCTAAAGAAAGAAACGACCAAGTCAATCACGCGATGCGTGACACTGTTGCGCGTCTTGCCGCTAAAATGGCAGCCGCGAAATGGTAGATTAATTGCACTGAGGGACACATTTGGCGTAGAATATCAAGTTATTACTTTCTAGTAACACGAACTTCATCGGAAAATTAAAAAAAAATTAACTAGCACTTTTGTTCAAATTACCTATGTATATGTTTACCTTTAAAACTAAAACTAGAAACGTATCTGGGAAGTGTGTGTAGTTATACCATCGTCGTTTAATAAATGTTTTATGGTCACGAAACTTCTCCGTCATGCTATATGAAGAGCTTCATACGCGGCCTACAATGGCCGCGCGGCGGGCCAATTGTTCTGAGGGACCACTCGGCAAGTGGCGGAGCACTTGGACAGTGCGTTGGTTTGATTTTTCTCGCAGCTTCAGGTGCTATTTCTGCCTGTTGCCGTGTGCAGAGAAGATCGCATTATCTTCAGGACCTTGAAGAACAATACCGATAATCTCTTCTATGCCACAGCGTCATTACGGCTAGAGGGGCAGACAAAAATCCTTGCCAGTCTTTGTGGAAGCAGCCGCTGAGAGAAGACATCGCACCGACAGCTCGATTATCGCCGCGCCTAGATATGCGCCTGATATTGTGTGCCCCAAGAGAGCCGAAACGTACTTCCGAAGTTGAAATGCACGATCGTCAGCCTTGATAGCGGTCGAAATTTAGTTTCAGGTGGCGTCGACCCCGTTCAGCGGATGTTAGGCCTTGATCAGCCGATGAGTTGGTGCACCCACTACAGGCGGATCTGAACTAAGGGATAAGAAAATAGGCCAAAGAAATATGCTTTCTTTAAGTTTAACTCTGACCATAATGGTTGAGGTTTGGCCATATTCACGAGGCCAGAGAGGCCGAGTTGATGTACGTTTCATTTATCCATTACGCCTGTGCTGCAACCCTAATAGCGTGCAAGCGTACCAGATGAAGGCCAAGAATGTGGCAGCCTGGTGTTTGCTTGTAAGCTTCATACTGTAGTTAATATAGGAGTAAATTTATAGGGCTGTTATGGTCCTGCTCCTGTTGTCGTCGTTACTGTATGTGTCAACCACTTCGTTCGGGAACAGGCGTGTACAGGCGTAGATAATTTGTCTTTGCGATATGCTCCGATCACGTTGGTTGCAACTGAACGTGCAGTTCTTGTAGCCAGCGCTCATCAGGTGCCGTTGGAACTGTTGTGTGATAGGTTACACTTCAGGTTAATATTTGCGTAATGCGTGCAGAAAAATGTTGCTTATGGCCGATGCGATCGCCCGCCGGCTGTATTTTTCCACGCGCAGAAAAAAAAATCGTGAGGCCCGCCTATTATTGCACGCTTGACTTCATTGCTATGATTATAAAAAGTGAATACCTTAAAGTATTAGTAAAGGCAAGGCGCAGAAGACCAGGACTTAAGAAGAACACAAACGACAGGACCGGCGCCAAGACTGGCGCCGGTCCTGTCGTTTGTGTTCTTCTTGAGTCCTGGTTTTCTGCGCCTTGCCTTTACTAATTCAAGCACGAAACAACTAGCCCAAGCAAGAGCTTTACTTGAGCAAATTTTAAAGTATGTCAGCCGCGTACTTGCATGCTTATTGAAGTTTAGCATTCGGTGATGCGTGCCAGTGGCGGCGGTAACGCTGCATTTGTAGTTACTGCAGGTGGCATTATAGCCTGACATTCATGTCCGGAAATCGGTTTCCAGTCATCGCCTGCAATTGGCTCTCCAGTGCTGCTGGTCAAGCTTGTTGCGCACGCCTTGCGGGAGAATGTGCATGACCAACAATCGTATATATATATATATATATATATATACATATATATTGTTACGTGTAGAAAGACACAGACAAAAGAGGCCATTTACAGACTATTTACACTAGAATGGAGCCAGAGCGCCAGGCCGACATTCACTCGCGGCAAGGGCACAGACCCACTTCGTCGTCGTTCTCACGGCGGCTCGTCTCTCGGGTATTTACCGATCATATCGTAATACTACCCCCCGGCGGCAAAAGCGCCGTCACGGTGCAGTTAAATATCCAAGGCATGTGGAGAGTTGTAGGGCTTGAGTCGGGCGACGTGGACAATGTCACTGGTTGTCACAGCAGAGGACGTAATGGGCGTGGCGAGAACGATTTCGTAGGTGACATCTGTCACTTGGCGAAGCACGCGATATGGGCCCGTGTAGCAGCAAAGCAGTTTTTCACAAAGGCCAACTTTACGCGATGGTGACCAAAGCAACACGAGGGTGCCGGGGACAAAAGTGACATCACGGTGACGGAGGTCGTAGCGCTGCTTTTGTTTGTCTTGAGAGACTTGTAGACGAGCGCGCTCAAGTTGGCGAGCATGGTCAGCATGGGCGATGGCATCACGGGCATAAGCGCTAGTTGATGCTGTGGTGGACGGAAGCACAGTGTCCAGTGGTAGCGTCGGTTCACGGCCATACAATAGGTAAAAAGGAGAAAAGCCAGCAGTGTCGAGACGGGAAGAGTTATACGCAAAGGTGATGTAAGGTAGAGCCTGGTCCCAGTCACGGTGGTCGTCTGAAACGTATTTGGATAGCATGTCTGTAAGGGTGCGGTTCAAACGCTCAGTGAGGCCGTTCGTTTGAGGGTGGTAGGAGGTGGTAAACTTATGCTGCATTGCGCAGGCACGCATGATGTCGTCAATGACTTTGGCTAAGAACGTACGGCCACGGTCTGTTAGCAATTGACGCGGAGCACCATGAATCAAAATGATATCATGCAGGAGGAAGTCCGCAACATCAGTTGCACAACTGGTCGGAAGAGCGCGGGTTACGGCATAGCGGGTCGCGTAGTCCGCCGCGACTGCAACCCACTTGTTTCCTGATGTAGATTCCGGAAATGGGCCGAGAAGGTCTAAGCCGACACGATGGAAGGGCTCAGCAGGGATGTCGAGCGGCTGCAGGTAACCAGCGGGGAGTTGGGAAGGCTTCCTGCGTCGTTGGCAAAGTTCACAGGCGGCGACGTAACGTCGCACGGAACGGGCAAGGCCCGGCCAGAAAAAACGGCGACGTACACGGTCATAGGTTCGAGATACGCCGAGGTGTCCTGCCGTTGGTGCGTCGTGAAGCTCTTCTAAAACGGTTGAGCGGAGGTGTTTAGGCCCGACAAGGAGGAACTCAGAGCCGTCCGGATGAAGGTTACGACGGTACAGAGTACCATCGCGGAGGACGAAGAGGCGTAGTGTGGCGTCGGCCGGAGTGTGTTCAAAACGGTCGATGAGTGCTCTGATGTAGGCGTCATGACGTTGCTCGTCGGCGAAATGAAGCAGCTGCGACACAGAGAATATGCAAGCAGCACTGGTAATATTGGAGGAGTCAGGGTCGTCAACAGGGTAACGCGACAAGCTGTCAGCGTCTTGGTGCAGGCGGCCAGACTTGTACACCACGGAATATGAAAATTCTTGTAGCCTCAAAGCCCATCGACCAAGCCGGCCTGTAGGATCTCTTAGCGATGAGAGCCAGCAGAGAGCATGATGGTCAGTGACTACGGAAAAAGGGCGACCGTAAAGGTAAGGACGGAACTTCGCTACCGCCCAGACTACAGCAAGGCATTCTCGTTCCGTAATGGAATAGTTGCACTCCGGTGGTGTGAGGAGGCGGCTCGCATAAGCAATAACGCGATCCTGGCCACGCTGACGCTGGGCTAAGACGGCACCTACTCCATGACCGCTAGCATCTGTACGCAATTCTGTAGGGGCATCAGGGTCGAAGTGGGCGAGGATGGGTGGTGAGGAGAGAAGAGTAACGAGACGAGAGAAGGCGGCGGCTTCTGCAGTACCCCACGAGAACTGTACGCCTTTCTTCAAAAGATTAGTGAGGGGTCTAGCAATTGCCGCAAAATCTTGAATAAAACGACGAAAGTACGAGCATAGCCCTACAAAACTTCGAACGTCGGCGGCTGTCTTCGGAACCGGATAGTCTCGGACAGCGCGAGTTTTGTCAGGATCAGGCTGTACTCCGGAAGCGTCAACGAGGTGGCCCAGAACAGTAATTTGGCGGCGGCCGAAACGACATTTGGACGAGTTAAGTTGCAGCTTCGCCTTTCGAAATACATCAAGTATAGCTGTGAGACGATCAAGGTGAGTGTCGAACGTGGGTGAGAAGACGATGACGTCGTCGAGATAGCAGAGACATGTGGATCATTTGAAACCTCGTAGCAAGGAGTCCATCATACGCTCAAAGGTGGCAGGGGCGTTGCATAATCCAAACGACATTACTTTAAATTGGTATAGGCCATCAGGTGTGATGAACGCGGTTTTTTCTCTGTCCATATCGTCAACAGCAATCAGCCAGTATCCAGAACGAAGATCAATAGAAGAGAAATAGCTGGAACCGTGGAGGCAGTCAAGGGCGTCGTCTATACGTGGGAGCGGGTAGACGTCTTTCTTAGTAATGTTGTTCAGATGACGGTAGTCTACACAGAAGCGCCACGTGCCATCCTTCTTCTTAACCAACACTACAGGTGGCGCCCACGGACTCGAAGAAGGTTCAATGATGTTTTTGTCTAGCATTTTGTTCACTTCGCTTTGAATAACGTGGCGTTCCGACGCAGAAACTCGGTACGGTCGTCGGTGAATAGGAGTAGCATCGCCAGTAAGAATCCGATGCTTGACCGCGAGCGTCTGGCCTAAAGGGCGATCGTCGAAGTCGAAAATATCTCTGTAGGCCGATAATACTCGATAAAGGTCTTCAGCCTGCGCAGAAGACAGGTCCGTCGCAACCATTTTCTGTATCTTGGGATCGGCGGCCGAGGCTAGCACGAGAGGCCTGCTAAGCTCGCAAGAAGGATCGGTTGATAAATTTGCCACGTGATGGTCGCCGAGACAATCAACGTTGGCAAGGCAAATACCTTGTGGTAGAATTTGCTTCGCCAATCCAAAGTTAAGGATAGGCATGAAAGTGCGGTTCGCAGTAACAGTAGGTATACTGTGAGGCACGGTAACGTCATACTGTAGGGGAATGTCGCGCAGAGGAGTGACGAGGTACTCGCCATCAGGGACTGGTGGGGAAGACAAGAGTTCAATATAGGCTATTGATTTTGGCGGCAGACAAATAAAGCCAGTGGGGCGTAGGCGGCACTGGGGTGCGTCAGAAGGTTCTGCGAGAATCGGTAACTCAAGGCGAAGGGTACTGGCAGAGCAGTCAATAAGAGCAGAATGCGCGGAGGGAAAATCGAGGCCGAGAATGAGGTCGTGGGGGCAATGAGCAATTACGGTGAAGAGGACAGGAGTGTGGCGGTCGGCGATGCTAACACGTGCCGTACACATGCCGATGATAGGCACAGTACCACCATCCGCAACGCGGACGACGCGTGCCAACGCTGGGGTGAGGAGCTTATTCAGTCGTCGTCGGAAGGCAGCACTCATAATAGAAAGATGTGCCCCTGTGTCGATGAGTGCCGTGACAGGATATCCATCAACGTCAACGTCAAGAAGGTTTTGGTTCGTGTTTAACGTGAGCAGAGGATTTGAGGGCAGTGTCGACAACGCAGCTTCACCTCCAGAAGCTGCAGTGCCTAGTTTTCCGGCTGGGCCCGGGAAGTGATAGGCGGCGAAGAGAAGCGGCGGGGTTGGGGCGAACGGGACTGACGGCGTCGAGGTGAGGGCGAGCGGCTGTAGCGAAGGTTCGGAAGAGGAGCATCAGCGGCAGTGGGTTCACGGCGGGTGGCATAGGGAACAGAAGGTCCAAAGGTGCGGGAGTAAGTGGCGGCGTATGTCCGAGGAGGCGGAGGCCATCGGTTGCGGCAGTGACGAGCGACGTGGCCGATGCGACAGCAGTGAAAGCAGATTGGTCTGTCATCAGGGGTACGCCAATCGGACGGGTTGCGGCGAGATGTGGCGGAAAAGGACTGTCGGGGACGAGGAGGGCCGGTGGAGAACTGGGGAACGCTGGGTTGAGATGTTGAACACACGGTATTCAGACCCATGTTCTCAAATTCTTGTCGGACTACGGCCTGAATCACGGCAATCGTGGTTGCTGGCGGATCGGGAGGCGTCGTGGAAAAAGCTGGCGAACAGGCGGCCTCAAGCTCGCGGCGAACAATACGGGTGACGTCGTCACAGGTGGTGGCCTGACGCGATCGACCCTCACATGTCGACGTAGCAGCGGTGTTGGGTAGCCGCGTGATGTGGTGTGTGATACGACGGCTCTTGGCTTGTTCAAGGCGACGGCATTCTTTAATGATGTTGTCGATTGTCGAGACATTGCCGAAAACAAGCAAATTGAAAGCGTCGTCGGCGATGCCTTTTAGGACATGTGACACTTTATCTGATTCAGACATAGCATCGTCAGCTTTGCGGCATAGAGCCAAGACGTCGAAGATGTAGGAAACGTACGGCTCTGTAGATGTCTTAACGCGAGACGCAAGAGCCTTTCTCGCGGCAACCTTGCGGCCAATGGGGTCGCCGAACAGTGCCCGTAGCTTTTCTTTGAGAGAGTCCCAACTGCTGATCTCTTCGTCATGCGTCTGGTACCACATGCGTGGCGTGCCGCCAAGATAAAAGATGACATTGGCGAGCATAATGGTTGGGTCCCACCTGTTATTAGCGCTGGCATGTTGATATAGCTTGAGCCATTCGTCAACGTCCTGTCCCTCCAGGCCAGAGGACACACCAGGGTCGCGATGTTGGGCAACCGTGACGACGGGAGCAGTCGGACCAGCCGAAGCCGTTGCAGAGGCGGGCTCGTCACCGGGAGGCATGGTGACAAGCTCGACGTACCGACCACTCCGGAGTTCCGTGGCGAGGACGGGGATCGCTGACCTCCACCAGAATGTTACGTGTAGAAAGACACAGACAAAAGAGGCTATTTACAGACTATTTACACTAGAATGGAGCCAGAGCGCCAGGCCGACATTCACTCGCGGCAAGGGCACAGACCCACTTCGTCGTCGTTCTCACGGCGGCTCGTCTCTCGGGTATTTACCGATCATATCGTAATAATATATATATATATATATATATATATATATATATATATATATATATATATATATATATATATATATATATATATATATATATATATGTTTGAATAAATAGTACTAAGCGATTCCCGGCCTCTCGGCGCAACGTTACTGGAAGGGTGGGCAGCCGCTGGTGCTGCTTGCTCTCAATTAGGAAGGCGTTCAATGGCGGTGGGCCTGTGGTGGCCTCTGGGGTGCGGTGCGGATATTGCTCGATTTAAAAGGTCTATTTTTTACTATTTGCTATTTACTCACTATTTTACTATTTGCACATGCCGTATGCATTTCGTCGAAAGAGTGGAACAAGACAGCACGTTTTCTAGCAGTAAAGTCATACATCATTTTCAGTTTCTTCTTGTGCGTGTGACTAACAAAAATTTGGCAACCATTCCACTCTGTGAAGATGGAATAGCAGCAAAAGCTGACGACAGTCACAGCTCTCAAATTAAAAGCTAAGTGGTTTCGCAGCCATTCCATCTTCACAGAGTGGAAGGGTTGCCTGGGCTTGCGATTGTCATTTTTGTTCAGCATCGCGGGAACGTTCTTCGTCGGTGGTCATTTCGCGCTGGGGCCGTTTACATTCTCGTTGATGTTCCCTACGGCGCTCCTCCTACGCATGTTGTTTTTCGGTTGTACGAACTATACGTGTTCGCCCCATCGATAACGCCGCTGTTTCTAACGCCGATACCTCTCCTGCTTAGATACTGCCACAACCTTGACGTCACACTATTTTTCACGGCAAGCGTTCTAATCTGTCCAGCATTTTGACATCTGCGCCGCCGCACTGCACCCGTATGGGATTGCTAGAAATCGCTAAGTCCGTTTCTGTTGCTGGACGCCGAAAAAAACTACGGAAGGTTAGTTATATACTGCTTTCGCTGTAAGAAAATGAAGCCCCTCGGATCCCCTTATTCTTATCGTTTATATTGCAGTGCACAGTTCCTCGACAATATGTAAAAATTCATGCCTACATGCGCACATGTATAAAAACCAGTGGCAAACAGAACTCAAGTTTGCAGTTATGTGCATCCGTTTCCCACGGGCAAGGAAGCCTCGTCATCAAGCTGTCGCCTAACATTAATGAAAAACGCGCAGTCAAAGTTTTACTTCAGAAGAACTTCAGTTTGGCCTAGTTGGTGTTTACTGCATATCGTATTGACCGCAAATAAAGATGGGGACAGCGGAAGAGAACACATAAACAACACGGGCGGTTTTAGTGTCGTTGCGCGAAAAAAGAAATTTACCTTTCTGGGAGCAAGATCCACCGTGGTTGCTTAGGGGCTATGGTGTTGGGCTGATAAGCATGAGGTCGCAGGATCGGATCTCGGCCAATGGCGGCCGCATTTTGATGGGGGCGAAATGTGAAAACACCCGTGCACTTAGATTTAGGGCACGTTAAAGAACGCCAGGTGGCCCAAATTATTCCGGAGTGCACCACAACGGTGTGCCTCATAATGAGATCGTGGTTTCGTCACGTAAAACCCTATAATTTCTGTAGCAACACGTTCGGCAAACAAAGAATGTTGCAAGAACGCCCATAGTTACCAGCATCTGTTTTCTCGTATTCAAGCTTCTTGCTGATCTAAAGAGCCATGTCTTACGCTGGAGTGCTTTTCGGTGGATTATGACTGCATATATTACTTTCATTCAAAATTTTCTTGTTTTGACTGTTTTAGTGCAGGCGCCACGAAACCAATATCTGCTGACATCGCCTTCGTACTCGCATATTAAATGTGGCCGCATGCTTTCTTTTTTATATTTCTATGAATTGCAAGCAGGTATGGGAGGGCCGGAAGGAATGTTTCCGCTTTGTCCCCAAGGCACGGCGTGAAAATCTATTCTGAAGCCAAGTTGTAATCCGTCTTATAATATTAATGTAGGAGCCCTCTGGGAACGTTGTTCTCGTGCCGTGTTATTTTTCTGTGGACATTCAGTCTTATTCTTCTCTTTGCGAGGATCGACCCACCGAGAATATTGCGTGAACTTTCGGTTGCTTTATTACTGAATTTGTTTTCTGTAATGCAGAACAATAAAATGATATTAAGCTTTGCGTGGCCAGCAGACTGCTGGATGCTGCGATGGCATGGGCAGAGAGTGCAATATAGTTCCTGTGCCCATGAATTCACACGAATGCTCATCCAATGAGCCCGCGCATATGTTTGTTGATTCTTTTGATACCGTCGACAAGAAGACTGATAAGTATCCGATAACACAAATCACAGATGTTCATAACGTTGGGCACAATATACCCTACAGCGAAAGAATGTGTAAAAAAAAACGACTTCATATTTTCGTTAGTGACCTACACATATATTTCGGTGAGTAGATTGCTTCTGGTGATTTCTGCTAGTTGACTGTCATCCTAAGGACGGAATGTGCTCCATACTGGTGAGGGTGCGTGCATTGTTAAGCAAGCCTAGTCTCTCGTAATGCACTGCGCTGTTGTTCACGCCTGGCGGACTCGTGGCTAATAACGACCCTACGTAAAGTAATCAGCTGGAAGGTAATAGATGGGATGTATCGAAGCCATCGAAAGTGGGCAAAAACATTTTGTGGGGGGATGATGCGACTGGAAAAATAGTAGCATAACTGCAATTCACAGGCGAACGAATCCGTAGGCGCTTGAATGCAATTCGACAACTACAGCACGAGTTCAATCCCCTTCATTGTGTCGGCCGGAAGAGAGCACTGTTGCCTGTGCTGTCGGTCTGAAAGTGTTCGATGTTTCTGTTGGATCCGTAACACCCAACCAACAGAACTAAATTAAGTGGTATATGCAATGTCGCCTAAAATGAATACGATAGTTTTACCCATTACTTTGTGAGAGGTTTTACCTTTGAGAATGGATGAAGGCAAGGTTGGCTGGTCCCTGCCTGTCACCTTAGCCAAGAACACTAACCATTTGATTGAGTTATAATACCAGAAGCATTGCCGTCTTTTGAAGATGGAGCATTCTGATCGCCACATGATCTATGGTCATTACTACAATTATTGTTTTTGCACATTTTTCTCCGGAGCGTTCACGCGGTATGCTGGGGAGCAAAGAAACAGTAATACCACGTTATCTGCGAGGTTCAAGCTACCGCGCTCAATAACATGCGGCTATTGTGTCCCTGCTGCGGCTGGCCACTGAGAAATATCATGAAAAAAAAATACGAACAGTAACCCAAATGTTGCCTCCTTCACGTTCAAGTGTTGCGCTGTGGTGGCCTATACAAAAAAGCGTGGACATCTTGTATCAACGGAAAGTATAGTATCTGGAGAGATAGCACAGTATACTTAGGCACAGAGATGAAAAGGCTTAGACCGAGAACCCAGCAAGCAGGAAGAATCGCTATGAGTGCAGTTACTCCATAGCAGGCAGGAGACACGCGCAACTGGCTTCGTAAGCGACTCGTGCTCAGATTTCCTAGCCAAGCGCAATTGCTGCAACTCGCCTAAATTGAAAAAAAAAAAAAGAGCGCGTCGGCGAAAGCGCATACAAGAAGTGCTCTCTCGATCCAGAACTCTTTTCTTCTGTGCATCAGTAAGTTGGTCGCACTTTTCTTCAGCTACATTCTATTTTGCTAGTATGTTGAACAGGCTCAAGATGTCCTTTTTCGTGCGTTATAATACGGGCGAAAAAAATATTCGAATAAAAATTACTGGAAGCCATGCTTAGGGAACCGATCGAACGTTTTTCTGGCGGTACCTTGCACTTTGTAGATACCGTACAACCAATCCCCTCGTTCTGCTTCTACATGTGTCTCAGCAACCTAACCTCTTTTACAGACGCGAGGAATGATTAAGCATCTAAGAGTTCGGGGTACATGCGATAAGAGTCCGTACTCACCGTACGACTCAGACTGAGCAATACCGAGTCAATGACAGCGCTGAGAAGATCGATTGCAATGTACCACATGGTCTAGCAACCCAGACACACAACCGAATGGATATTTACGTTAGCAATGCTCAGGATTGGTGTTCACAGTTACTTTTACCGCCACGGTGCACTGTTCTCGCTTTGTGGCTCTGTAAAATAAAAGGTCAGACGCTAAAGATGTCCCTAAGATCAATGCCAGCCATCGTGATGCCTGACATATTATTGTTGAAGGTGAACGGGCAATAATAAAAAAGTACTTATAGGCAAAAATTTTGTGAATTCAGCCCCTCTTCACCGCAACGCTATTTAGGAACCACCAGATGTGTCCTGCTTCTCCATTTGTTCTGCCTCTCGCCGCGATATCTAAGTGGCTGAAAGGAAAGGCAGATGCGTTGAGCCAAGCGATGCAATCTCTTAGTGTCGCTAACCACCAAGAAAAACAGAGGAAAACGTGCATTTCTCTTTCGCCTAAATTGTTCCCGTGTATTGGAAATGCATGCTGCCTGAGGTTTCCCACAAACGGAAAGTGTTCAGAGTGCTACATTTATTTTCAAGCGTCTGTGGCGTATTGTTAGTAATGTGCGTTGTTGAAAGATACGTAGAAGCTACATACATACAAAATTTTACGAGGCCGAGGGTATCTTTAGCTCTTTTAAAAGACGTAATACTCGCCGACAGAATTTCCAAATGCTTTTGTTTGAAACCGCGGTTTCTCTTTAGCTAGCCATCACTACTATTATGCCCAGCATCACGATTGGCTGCTATATGCTCTAGCGTGAGAACATTTTGTGAATGGTGGGTTTCGTTTGCGATTGTTTCTTCTAATCCAATATAAGGACGAATTTGTCAACATGTAAACGCTACCAATGTTCCTTTTATTGTTTGAAACAGCCCTTTACGCAGTTTCCGTTTTGTATAAAAGGAAATCTCGCCGTCATGTCCACTATGATAAGATGGTACTTTGCATTTATGGCAGGTGAGTGCGTTATTTTCCCCCACTTTCATGCCTGTCTATGTCAATGCTAGCACGGTGCTCCTAAATCTGCGAAGTGCGCACTAGAGACTGTTACACTAAGCCACATCGAGCTAGCAAAATGCAAAACAAGACACAGTCGAGAACACGACACAGTTTTTAAAACTAGAGCTATAATAATTATGTTTTTGCCGAATAAGGAAACAAGGGGGAGGGAGGGGGGCTGCTTTCGCCAAACATGCGATCACTACTCTAGCTGTTGCATAGGGCTTACTTGCATAGGGTGCATAAATTACAGATCCTGCAGTTCTCTCACAATGAAAAATGGCGAAAGCGGGAGAATGACATAAATTACGCCACAGCCGCTTTACGCGTAATCCTGATAAAGGAGACAAAAGGCGTTGCCAGAACGATGTCGAGCTTCCACGCCGCACCATAAATTTTATGCGCGGGTCCGAAGCGAAGCGCTGAAACGTAAGCCTAAATGAAGAGAAAAGTGGCGACCACTACGTACCAGGGGTTGCAGTAAAAAAAAAAAGAGAGCAGTTTTTATTTACCGCCGGCTGTATAGTGCGTTGCCGCGGTAACAGCCAGCTCCAAGAGGTTTAATATACGGTCATCGTGGAAGAAAATAATTGAGCTCATGCTTTTGCGCAGGCACCTGTAATTTGGAAACAAACGAGTTTCTTTTGAATCGCATGGTTGCTGCTTCAATACACACGCCACTTAATCACTTCGTGCAACACACTGCAGGCACGCGCTGTCCGTATTCTACCAACCCGACACGGAGTTTGAGAAAGCCATAGAAGAAAATAAATAAAAACGCACACACGTCTCAGTCCACCGCTGTTCTTGTACCTAAAAACAACCCGTAAGGGACTGCGAAGCCGAAAACTTGGCTGCCCAAGGTATCAACACATGCTACATTAGCCACCAGAGCAATGTCATTTAGGATGCATAAGGACAAACAAAATTGTTGACAGGGCGCTTGGCAATGCGAGAGTAATTAAAGTAATGTCAGGGTGGCGTGTTTGCCGCGTGTCCGAGTGAACCGCCACCTGGCGTGCTCGCTACATGCTACACCTTATGGATCGTATACTTCAGCCTCCACACCGTGAGATTAATACATGTCTACGGCCGCCGGACAGTGCATTCTACTTTCTCTAGCGCCATATCTTAAGTCTAGTTGCCAGTTTCCTTTTGTTTTATTTATTTATTTATTTATTTATTTATTTATTTATTTATTTATTTATTTATTTATTTGCTTTTCGAATTCCGTTGTGGTTTCTCAGTGGCTTCTCGGCCCATACCAGAATTACTCAGTCTGCCATTTGTCGATATTGTCGAGTGGCTACTAGTGTATACGCTGACACTAATCACATTTGGTTTGTAGCACGGTACCTTTTTTATTATCTAGATGTAAGAATCTGGTAACCTCTTTAGGGACATAAGGTACGCTTTGCCAAAAGCAGACATTGCTTTAGGTGTTGCAAATTTTTGTACTATGACAGAACGTTTTGAATACTTTTCCAGCGTGCTTCGAAGCAAAATTGTATGCCCTGTTATGATGAAAACAATTGTAAGGACTGCTATAATATTGTGTTATTGTCATGTTTTAGCCATTTCCGTCGTTGTTGCGGTTCTTTGTCTTGCTGGGTCTCCGTGCATGCTTACTTTGCAGTTACTCTGCGCACAGAGGAAGCCTTTTAGTTAGTTCATTTTGTTTATAGACATTCTTGTCTCTCCCTGGTGAATAATCATCGCCTGCAAGGTATCGCTTTCAGTCTCTTATGCGGGAGATATTAAGGCAGTAAAGCTCTGCTTTGGGCTAGTTGTTGTATTCGTGAACACGTAACAGGGCAGCGCGAAAAAATAAGGACGATGAAAGAAACGTACACAGGACGGCGAAGACTTCTAACAGTTCAAAGTTTGCTCCCGTCCTGTGTACTTCCCTTTCATTGTCCTTGTTTTTTCGCGCTGCCCTGTTATGTGTTCAATATATTCAGGTGACCTCATTGTCACTGCAGCGTAGACATTCGAAGCTGCTTTCATGTTCTGCGTATCTGAGGTACGCGCCGTAAGCAAATACAGACACATTCTATGGCATTACTTCTCTCTCTCTCCTACAAAGTACATATCTTCTTTTAGCTGCCATGAATATCTCGGGTAGAGCCAGGCAATACCACAAACACAGCAGTGTTGTCGCTTATGACGCTGCTAAGTTACGACATGCACAGGGGCCCTGAGTGCAACTTACTGGAGGACATAGACCAAATAATCTACTCTTTCAGCGTGTTCGCATTAGAAAGGACATCCATGGTGCCTGCACTCAATGGCGGATAAAGAAATTTCGAAGCCCAGGGCTAAGTTTGCCTCAAGGCCCCAGTGATGGTAACTATGATTTAAGACAATGATGATGATGATGACGATGATGATGATAGTGGTTATTTAGAATGCGAAATATTTATATAATTTATGTTGAGTTTTTGGGTTCAAAGTCATCTTACTACGCTAATCCTTGTTCGATTTCGTTGAGGTAATATATTTTTATCTTTTTATATTTGCTGTACTGCTCACCTTACAGAATGCTCCACGAGGGCTCTTTGAGATATTTATGTATGAATAAATAAATAAATAAATAAATAAATAAATAAATTAATTTAGAATCTTACAAAATTCACCTCGTGTTTTCAAGTTTAAATTGCTGCGCACATGTGGCAAAAATTTAGGTTAATTAAAACGCATTTACAACTCTACCTTTAACTCTACAGCGAAATTATAACCTAGGACGTACATATTAGCGCGACGTGGAAACAAAGACTTTATCGGAAGTTGTAGGAAAGAACAGACCGAGTGTAAATAGCGAAGTCACAGGAAGACAACACCTGCACATGCGTGGAGCAGTCACGTTAAAACGTCACAGCATTGTGTCAAACAGTTGGTCCCCAGCAATTCTAATGCCAACGTTTTGCTACTTCTTTCCAGTATCTTTACCTGACGAAGTTGTGGTTCACACTTGCATGCAGTGCCATACACAGGTAAGTGCGCCTTGAAATTACTCCTTAATGATTGTTCATGCTCCCGTGCTCGGCCGTTGACACAACATCAAGTTTCACCAACATAGGTCTTCCCACAATATAGCGGTATTCCTGATATAACGCCAGTCTCACATTTATTATAAGGTCTGGGGTGCTCCTGGCATCCGAGCTTGTCAACGTTGTTGACGCGTAGACACAGCCCAGCTGACTTGCGTGGCGCCCAGATAACAACTCTTTCCTATACTGCCTCCTGATAAGTCTTTATTTCCACGTTGCGCTAATGGGTACCCTTCGAATCGAACCAACTCGCCCTGAAACATATTCTATACTCACTAAGTCGGAAGATTATAGTGTGTGCAATTTTGCCCGCCATTCTTACAGCCTGATACAGGAGACAGCGCAAACTCTGAAAAACTTTTCAGATAGATTACCAATCCCAAAAGATGACAATAACCGCTAGGCTTATCACACTGCATAATTTGGCCAAAAGTATAAGCTTGTGGCAATGAAGGGTAGCATAAACAAATTTCACATCTAAAAACGCGCCTTGCGGCTTTTGCTGCTACGTACGCTGGTGTATTGCTTCATCACATGAAATATTTACCAAGTATGGTTCGATGGACATAATGACCGGCTAGGGATTTCAGCTTTCTTTCGTGAGCGTGGAGTGCAGGAAATTTTTACTCAAGACAAACTTTAAAAATAATGGTTAGGTCTGATAGTTTGAGGCTGGTGCACTCGGATAAACCTTAAGGGAAATGGAGACATTAGGAAAAATGACTCAAATTAGTACTTGCTCTCGTACTAAAACAAACAAATGACTGACTCGAGTCCTTGACGCAACATCACTCATTTCGAGCGCTAACCAAGTTTAACGGCTGGCCGCGGCAGGGTACTTAATAGCCGTGGGATCTTCTTTGTGTGCGCCTTCAAGCCCTTTTTATTTCTTTGCCATGTTGCTGGAATTTTCTTACGACGGGTCTGGGCACCTGTGGATTGAAATGATCTTCTTCTGAAGAAGGGAATACATGTTTGTTGCCAGGCCTTCACAAGTGTACCATTCAACTGGCAAAACCCTATCACTTTTACGTGAATGTCACCGTGTAGCCAGTACCGGAGGACAATCGGAAGCTGGTTGACATGGGAGATATCTGTCATAGATTACAACTGTTTGGATTCTTCCACCTCCACAATGATCCGTCTCCTGATAGTGTCTGATGTCATGCCGATGAACTCGCCGCATATCGACTTGGAAATATGACATGGACAATGTTTGCCCTTGTTGTCATGGCGAACAATTTGGTTGCATAGAAATGGGCTGGACTCTAGGATCACTTATATAGAATGCAAAAAAAAAAAGAAAAAACGCCAATTCTAGGAGAATGGAACGCCTTCTTGCTTCTCCTAAATTTCCAACAAGCACGACGTGCTTCAGCACCTCGTTCCAATGCATCATTTGTGCAGCAAACTGTTTACCAATATTGTTAATTGTCTCAACAGCAGTAGATGAACCCATCCATTCCACGACTACCTTTCGGGGGTCAGGGCTGCATTCATGTGCTCTTCAATTTACCTCCGCTAGTTTTTATTCGCAGAATATATTTAGACTACTACAAAATTCTTTTTTTGAAGAATTGTTCTCCTGTAGCGCTCCTTAGACCGCGTGTTACAAGTTCAAATGTATAATGAAGATTTATGCGAGTCCCTGGTGAAAGGGTTCTTTAAGATTGTTGTGGGGCCCACGAAGGAAGCATTTTTCATGAACTTGTCGGGGGCCCGGGGCAGCAGCCCCCTTAAGCCCATTGGTTAATCCGGCCCACTCAGCGTGGAATATATAATTAACGCTATCATACCTTAAGATGTGACGCGTAATAGGTTAATGTACTTGCCTTGTCGGTGCGTCTCACAGAGTGAAGATAGTTTTAACTTACTTGAGAGACACTCGTTTCACGACTGTAATACTGTAATACTGCAATTACTTTGATCGTTACGTGTTCTGATGTGCTTTGAGTGTACAGTACGTGTAGTGTCTGTGTGACGTGCAATGCACATGTAATTTCTCTTCTCATCATTACCACGTAGAATAGCATGTTAGGATCATGCCACCAGGTAAAATCCCTTTCCATTGAAGTTTTTGAACGTGCGTTACTTTCTCTCTTTCTCTCTGTCTCGTAAATGGCGTAACCACGATGACATAAGTATAGGCTGTGCTCAATTGTCGCATTGCGCAATTCATTCACAGTTGTCCTGGGGAACTTTTGCGCGATTTCAGGCAACGCAGAAAAGCCGGAATATCGCTGATGTGTAATTCGTGTTTGCATCGCTTCGCAGAGCTGAAACCGATAACAGTTATCTCAGACATGACATAGAATATCGGAAGCCCGTAGTGCAATATCTGGAACCACAATCCCCATTAACTTTTTTTGCTACAAACAGAAATTACCAGAAACGAAAGCAGACATTGTTCCAATTACAGTCGTAACCTGATCAGAACCAAATCACGCTCATCACAACAGCAGTTCTCTCAGTTAAAAAACAGAACGGCGGTGTGTTAAAAAAAAAAGCCTGACACCAAAACTTATCGTCAAAATTTCACGATAAGTCGCAATTCTTAAATAAGAACAAGAAAAAGACCTAGAGGGGAAACAAGAATCCGTTTCTAGACAGAAGCTAAAACTTCTATGCGCTACTGCAAGGACAGATAAATCCTTGTACTGCTAAAGAACTGTTCCAGCTAAAATAGCTTCAAGTAATGTTGTACAAATTACTTGACCTCTTCGATATCCTCGCCGATTTTTCAGCTTCTATATTTTTTTTGCCTTCTCAAGTACTCCATTTTAGCCACGAATCCATCATTTCTGTGATGAAAACGAACGTGCGTTTTTTTTCTTATATTTAGAAATAATTTATTGGTCCCAACATGACAAGACATTTCGCGTATGCCCTCCCGCGACTGTTTTGACGAAAAAGCCGGCAAACACGCTACATCAGACTTCTTTTTTGTAATGTGACAGTTTCGCAACAATTTTTACGAAAAGAACACATAAACACGCATAGACGCCAAACCAATGGTAAACTGCTTCAAAATGTACAGTGACGAATAAAGCGGAACGGCCATGGTACAACTCGCTCTGCGTATGAAACAAATAAAACACGTACATGGGGAAAACAAAGAAAACGCATCGCGACATTCTTCCCATGCGCTCTATATGCACCAGCTGTCGCCGTAGGGGTCATAGTAGGACGCCGGCGCACCAATGTTACAGTTTATCCTCTTAGTTGCTTTTCTCTCCTGTTGGTGATATCACTGCAAGAACTGATGTTCAAAGTATTTTGTAAGGCGTCCCTCAAAAAAAAAAAAAAACACACAATAGCCAAGACATAGCACACACGACCGTTTAAAGCACACAAGCCTGCCTCGATACGACACATTCTGTGAACTTTGCCGCATTACCACAAATAAAAAAAAACTGTTTTGTACAAATTGGATATAAAGCCTTTTAACTTCAAAATGCAAGACGGACGTCAGGAACGCAGTGGCAGAGGCTCAGTCGACTAACAATAATTCATGCATAATCTCATACGCAAGCCGACAGAAATGGTACGGGGATATTTACTAGAAACATATGTGGTAACTTCCCACCTTTAGTTGCTGAAAAGCTAAACATTGTCAAGTTGCGTAAAATTTTGACTCTGAAAAGGCTGTGATTTACCCTCTTCATGTCTGCCGCAGCAGCTGGTAGCGTTGCACCGACATAAAGGAAGAACGTATGGAAAAAGTGTGTTATACACGAAGCGAATGAAAACGCAGGCCTTTTGAATGTGTTTCTATTTAAAAAACGCCCGCGCTGTCTAAATACCGAGCAGCATGAAATAAGTACTATGATTTTATAAGTTGTGAAATGTCAATTTCTGTCTATTGAGCCTATCGAAGGCCAATTGCGTGTATTAAAAGCTACGCTAACACTGACTGGATGCAGCGTGCGGGGCTGTTGAATAAGCAAACCGTGGTAATGCGTAAAAACACGCAGTGTAAACAACGACCGACAAGCATGAAACCAAGATAAAGTATAAGCTAACCATGTGAGTTCAGTCCAACTTTCACGCCATCTGAAAAGCTGTAAAAGGCCTTGAAGGATGACTTCGTATGTCATATTGCGCACCGACTCATCAAAATGTAGATCAATCGGGAAGAAGCCGGCGACGAAGATTGAACGTTCTTGTTCTGACTGATTTGAGCAATAACAGGAGGCGCACGAAGGTTACGGTGGGAAAAAAAATTAAGGGGAAGCAGAACTGAAACAAACCTCGATGTACTTTACAAATCTCAAAGGACACGTCTGCCGGCACCATCCTGGTGCTGTATATGTGAAACAGATCGTAAGCACAACAAGAATTGCCCGTGTAGGAGGTGTTGCGGGACAGCTGCCCATCCATCAATAAAGAGCTGTTCGAGGCCATTCATCATTTTGCCTTCAATATTGTTGGTCTAACATCCATCCTACTTAGAATGAGTCACAAGCTTTGTTTTTAGTGTCTTTACTCTGTCAAAGTTCGGCAACGTGCATAAACGTAAATAAAGATTAAAAAAAATTATTGTTCAAAAGAAAAAGAATGACTTGCCTTGTCTGCCAAGAGATACATTCATATCGAATGCGAAATTGTAGTTGACTTAGCAGAAGCCACGCCTGTCTCTACTACGGAAATGCCTGCTACAATGTTGCACGCCTGCCTGACGGCATCTAAACGAACAACGATTGAAAAGAATGCATGCTGGCGCTAAGAAAATAAAGACAAATCACAACGATTCCTATACTTAATTTATTCATGCGATAGCTGAAGCTTTCCCGCAGTAGATACAGTTACCCTCTGATGAACAACTTCATCTCTCCGATGATCAGGTCATCCTCGTCCGCTTACAGAATTTCTTGCTGTGACCTCCAAAATATATGTTTACACGTCACCGCTTTCAGCCGCACAAATTGCTTATTGAACATATCCGCATGCTGCATCCAATCAGTGTTAGCGTAGCTTTTGATACGCACAATTGGCCTTCGATTACGCACAAATGTTTCCCGATAGCTCAGCGGTTATTGCAGACGGCTACCAACTCCTTTTGGCTTCATTGGCAAGAGTTCTTCCTCCAACTAGCCGTGGTTAGCAAATTTCTGGACCCGCATTTGCAAAAAGCTGTTACGTAGAACTGTTCGCATAAGTAAAATCTGGGTAATCCTGTTGCTGCACATATCTTTAGCTAAGGCGGCCGTTCAATAGTAAATGACACTTACTAATGAAAAGCTTTGTGAATACGGGTCCACGGACTAAATTCACAAAACTTTTCGTTCTTAAGGGCTCTTGACGAGTGGCTGACCACATTCACTATTAATATCTACAGCATTAGGATTGGCTGGAATTTTCTCTTACAAATGATTCTAATGCAAGAGCTTTTTTGTGAGTACGAGCTCTGTTTTTCGTCGCCACGTGGCAAGGAAAAAAATGAAGGATGAGCAATGGCTTGATGGCGATGACATAAAAAAAATGACAGATGGAGAGGGCGAACCCTTTTAAAAGGACACTAAAGGTTAATATGAAGTCAACATCAACTGTTGAAATACCATCACAGAAACCTCGAAACACTTGTTTCATGCGAAGAAGAGACTTATTTTAGGAGAAAATGCGTTCTGAAGCGTCCGCGTACCTCTAGCGCAGTTCAAATCGCCCGCCCTCCGATCGAGGAGTGGTGACGTCATGATCTCATAGTGACGTTGCGCCGTCGGTGAGTAAAATGGCGCCCGCAGACGGCGCTACGGCTTGTCTGCGCAAAACGCAAACGCACGGCCAGAAACAGAGCCACGACAGAGCCGACAGCAGCACGAAAGCGGAACTATGGTGGCTATCGGAAGGGAAAGTGCGCGACGATAAGCTGGTTCTTTATTTCATGACGCCAACTTTGACACTCGTTGCAATGGACGACCCTGACAACGACACATTGGCTCGCGATGCTGGGCTCGACTTCAGCGATTTAAGCACTGATGAACGTGACCTGCTGCTGAGTGCTCGCGCTGCTGGCGTCGTTGCGTACTACTACGACGGCAACTGTATGTCATGGCTGTACATATTCGCACATTTGTAGCTTTTCCTTCGTGAAAACCAAATGCCACACTCACCGCCGTCTTCGACCTGCTGTTGTTCTTGCGCTTCGGAGAATGCAGACAAGACCGACGAAACATCGCTACGGGAAAGCATTGCTTTGAAAGGCACTCCACACGACTTCAGTAAGTCGGCGTTGAACTCGTCATTCTCTGGACGAAAGTGCAGCGAGCACACTATGCGATTTTTCGGCTCTTTGCCAACGCGCTGTGGCAGAGGTACGGCACTTAGGCCCGTATTCAGAAACAGAACTTAAGTAGGGCGTCAATAAGTGCGGGAGAAGTACAAGTGTTAGGAAAGTTTTAGGCGAGCACTTCAAAAACGACACTTAAGTATCACTTTCGAAAGTAGCACTTTTCGAGTCAAGTATGTCGTCTGGTGTCGAGGATACGTAAATATTTTACGTGTACGATAGGTTCAATCGCAAAAAAAAATAATTTTTGCAGCAGAGTAATGTGGATATAACTGTTGCAGTGCTTGCTCGCGCATCCTTCTGAGTAAAATACAAAGAACGGTTTGGTTTTAGCGCTTTACTCAAACTCGTCTGGCCACAAGCTGACGTTGGTTCTCGCAGCCACCGCGGTTCTGTGTGTCGCTGTCCCGACTTTTTTTTGTTTTGCTGCTGAAAACTTGCGGTGTTCTTGCGCAGAGAGTGTGTGTGCGTTGCGTGTTTTCAACACGCGCGGACGACGGAAGAAAGGAAAACAAGCTTTTCCGAAGAAGAACGCGCCGTGCTCCGTGAGTCCGTTTCGCGCCATCGCAGCCTTTCGACAGCGAAAAACCTCCGCGTCATCTCCTCCGGGACTTGTGATGGGTACATGAGTGCAGTCAATGCACCCTCTCACACCAGGAAACCATGCGATGGTGTAGAACTCCTCCATTACGGATGCCAAATCATTAGCATTTGGCAACTGCGGGAACAAAGTCTCGGCAATCATGCTTGATATTCATGCAATGATTCGAGACACATGCAGTTGCTTGCGAAACATTAAGGAGGTTCCCGGTGACAACCTGAAATGTTCCGGCGCCGTAGAATCGCAGCGTAATTAGAAGCTGGAGCAGCGGCGGCACGGCGTGACCGCGTTCGTTGTATTTGGGACCAGTGGCAGCATTTCCAACAGCCGTAGCAACCGCTTGCTTGGAAAAGTGGTACCACCCCAAGAATTCCGCGTCGTTGTGTACTTCCGTGCGATTCTGTCGATCCTTAAGCCGTGGCCGTAATGGCGACACGTATCGGTATGCCTCATCCTCCGTAATATCGCGCACACGTCCGGCGAAATCGGCAAAGTCGTCGAGGCTGCCGTAGCAGGCGGCCATCTTGCTTGCTAGGCGAGAGTAGCGAAAGTCGCACTTAAGGTTGCCAATGACCGTACTTTACTTTGAGGCACTCAAGTCTCGATTACAGTTTACTTTGAGTACAAGATTGGTGTATGAAACGCGTTAAGCATCGACCGGCTACTTAAGTCATAAGTTAAGGGTAAGTTTCGTTTGTGAATACGGGCCTACATCACTTCGAATGGAGAGGTTCACTCGTTGGCACACAGTGATAAGTAGCGTTGGATTCGGCGCTGCAATTGCCCTTGGCCAAGTTCCGCGGACTGTTCGCGCATCCCACGACATCGCGTGGACGTGGCATTCTCGCTGCTTGTTCCAAATGCAAGTTTCGCGAGCTATCAGAACCAGCGCGGCACGGCGCGATAACGAAACAACTGAAACTCCAAAGCGCGCGCGGCGCAGAGTCGAGCGAAAACGAAACCCTTCGACCACCCATGCTACTGAAGGGTAACGTCAAAATGTTAATTTTTCTTAGAATCGAAGAGAAGTAGACAAATAGCATTTTCTTCCGTTTTATAACCTAATGAAATGATCTTTGTAATACGAGTAGTTGAGTACTAGTGAGATAAATTATGATGAGTGCCTTCGTCATCGGGCTAGTACCGGAATATCGCTGGGGGGTCTCAAATTGTGTCATGCATTTACCTCAATTTCTCTGTTACTAAAGCTCTGTTCGCGATTATATTGACGCCTTAGACGTTCTAGAGCATTGCTTTATAACTTTAACTTGACTTCATAATAACTTTTAGTCTCCCTTTAACTAATCTCACAGAAAAACAACGCTGAAAGCCGCAGTTCCAGAATGTACCATCTGAACACTCGTCGAGAATTAAAATCATGACTCCAGCACTTCATATGTCACATTCAAACATCTTTCTTCGGAGTTATCTTACTTTGGTAAGGAAATTGCATAAAAACGTGGGGGGCACAGAAACGACTGTACTGCGTCATGCACTGTTGTGACAGAAAAATTGTGGCTGTTTCTGTTACAATAATTAAAATGGTCGTTGGGAATGGATTTACGGATCTTCAGAAGAAAGGGGAATTGGAAAAGTGGCGACTACTTTGTATACATTTATATTGCATTCGCTTCTTTCTATACAATCTGTCTTTAGTCTTTACGCAACCGCAAACAGAGCAACTAAAGCTCGGTGATGATAGAAGAAACATAAACACAATGAAATGAAGGAACTACCCCTCAGAAAGAAATCTATAATGTTACGAGCTGCGTCAAAACATCGAACAGTTGTCCAAATACAGAATTCACGATAGAGAAGATGTGGAAAGAAACCTAAAGCCCGTAATTGGATAGTAAGGAAAACGTGACAGCGACTGCAAGACATAGTGCTTATATAGCATCTGATGATGAACTGGTACTTAAAATAATCGTTTTGACTTTCTCCATAAAGATATGAGCTGTGTCACATCCACTAACAATTAGTCAAATAAAGAATTTATGATAAAGAAGACATTTAAGGAAACCGTTTTTAGGGCACCTGATGCACTTTCCGGGTTCGGACTTTCTGTCTTTCTTTCTCTCTGTTTGTTTATCTAATCATTTTCTCGCCAACTTGGATCACTGGGTAGTCCATGGTGTAATCGGCAGCGCGCCGGTCCACTGTGCTCAAGGAACAGGGTTCCAAACAAACCGCCAGACGAATTTAGTCGCTGGATATGTGATGCTCTTCAATGAACATCTTTGACGCCCACTTGGAGCACGAATTGCATTAATATGCAAAAGACGAAGATAATTATGAATAACCGGGCAAGGGAACAACAATTCAGGATCGCCAGTCAGCCTCTAGAGTTTGTGAAGAAGCACGTTTACCTAGGTCAACTAATCACAGGAAACCCTGACCGTGAGAAGGAAATTCACAGAAGAATAAAAATGGGTTGGGTCGCATACGGCAGACATCGTGAGCTCCTCACTGGGAGCTTACCATGATCATTGAAAATGAAAGTATACAATCAGTGCATTTGACCGGTGATGACATATGGGGCAGAGACTTGGAGATTGACCAAGAAGCTTGAGAACAAGTTAAGGGCTGCGCAAAGAGCGAAGGAACGAAGAATGCTGGGCATAACTTTGAGACAGAAAGAGAGGGGGTTGGATCAGAGAGCAAATAGGCATAGACGACATTCTAATTGACATGAAGAAAAAAAAAATTGCGCTGGGCAGGTCATGTAATGCGTAGAGTAGGAAATCGTTGGATTATTTAATTTAATTTAATCTTTATTCTTTCACAGAATGGGTACCAAGAGAAGGGAAGCGCAGTAGAGGACGACAGAAGACTAGGTGGTGCGACGAAATTCGGAAATTTGCGGGTGCTAGTTGGAATCGGCTGGCGCAGGGCAGGGGTAATTGGAGATCGTGGGGAGAGGCCTTCGTCCTGCAGTGGACATAAAATAGGATGATGAAGATGCTGCTGCTGATGATGATGATGATTATGATGGTGGTGGTGGTGGTGGTGGAGCACTGGCTATGCGCCACATGGTCTGTGCCTCTTTTGAAAGAAACCTCTTTGAAACCAACTTGGCACACTGGGTATGTACCATTAGGCATGTGCCGTTCTTATTGAACCTCTTTGACGCTAATTTGGGTAAGCGGCTATTTGACAATGCTCGCGGGAACCAAAACCTGCGTCCCGCGTGGACTTCGCCATGACACCGCCAGATAGCGCAATGTAGGCAGTAGGAAGGGCGAGAGAGGAGCCCTGTTCCATACGCGTTTCTGGCTTGGCTATACGATGCGTCGCTGCATTGCTTCGGTGATAGTGGCATTAACGTCGACGTTCATTGTGAGATGGGTTCAGCCAGAGTTTTTTTTTTAACGCGACAGTGAGCATTACAATTTAAAATATGTCATTAGTGTACTAACTTAAGGGCGAAAGCTTGGCCATGATAAAATGGCAATAAATTCCTTTTCTAGTGATCTCGTTGCTCTCTATTTCAACGAGTGAAATGTTTTCTTCTAAACCCAGTTTTGAGTACCACATTATGGAACATTACAGGGGTAATAAGCTAGCTGCAATCTACTGATTAAAAGAAAATGAGAGTGCAATATTAAAGAAATGTCTAGAAATAAAAGCATTAGAAGTGATATTTAGCATAATATACCCCCTTAAGCCACGAAGTATAACTCAGTGTTCTTATGTGCTGCAAAGTCTAGCATCTTTCTGGAAACACAGCACACCCGCGATGGAGTCGTAGTGCCTTCGGCGTTGCACTGCTAAATCCGAGAGTGCGGGATCAAATGCCGCCCGCGGCGGCCGCATTCAGATGGAGGCAAGGTGAAAAGACGCTAGTGTAAAGTGTGTTGGGTGCACGTTAGAGAACCACAGGCAGTGGAAATTAGAGTCCCCCGCTAAGGCATACCCTATAAGTATATCGCGGTTTTGGCAAGTAAAACCCCGGAATTTATTGTTTAAACACAAGGCGTACGTAGCAGAAAGCAACAGGGCCGTCAGTATGGATACTTATGTCAAATAGGGGCAGCTGTCCTAATTATAAAGGTAATTGATTACGGGCATCGGCCTCTTATTGATGTATGGTTACCTTATTAAATCAACTATATAAACTAATGGTTAAAATTAGATGCACCGGTTAATAATGAGTTGAGGGCCTCCTTATGCAAGAAACAACACTTTTAACATCAGTGATACAGAGCAACACGTTGAACTTGTCAACAAACCAGGGCATTCTCCTATTAAACTAATACTGCTTGCACTATTCTACTTACTAGAGTGACCTACGGTATTGCTTTTGGTTTGCAGAGAGCCTGGTAAAACTGATAATGCAGCTCGTAAACTGTCTCTGTGTTGCATTATTCCCTGTACTAAGATCACTTTTGATATTGTTTTTATGTTCGCATAAGGTTAAGTTTACTTTCAGTGCTACGTTCATGACAGTAATCTTGTCGTGTCCACTCGGCATATACAGAAGTTAAACCTCCCGACGAATACATCGTGATGTAAACGGACACAGCGCGCGTCTTATGCAGCTATGTCTTGTGAACGTTTCCTTCCTCAAGCAATTTTTCAGGCCTGAGAATTTGCATCTGCCAAAGCGAAACCGCTATCGAGTTAGACATAGCTGCCTGCGGAGGTTGCTACTTTTGTCTAAAAAAGCGAGGGACATTAGCTAACTGAGAGTTGAGGAGCTTCAACTGGAAGAGAGTCGACCAGATTGTGGCTCTCTATTGAGGCAGCTTTAAACACACTCTACCCGCATTGAGCACCCCTTCACCTGCCTTAACGACAGTAAATGAAAGTACCAGAGATATAAAGGTGTCACACGAAATCTAGTTCTTTATCTGCGTGCACATGACGTATGTTGCAGGAGTTGCGGTTGCTTGCGATAAATAAACTAAACAACACCAACAGATGGTTACACACCTGGCAACACACCTGCAAGAAACCAAGCAACGGTTAAGTAATTCAGTACACTGTGTTAAAGAGGCACGCTGTAAGTAATTTCACCACGAAAAAATATGTGCTTTCCGAGCCAAGAGTTTCAGTCCATTAGTTTACGCCATCAAGCCCAACCACAACACTAAGACCATTACTCGTGCGCTGGCTTCTATCACCATTCTTCTTTGTCACTTTGACGTTGTATATCGAACCAACTACAGGTCGTGTTGCTTTTATTGTTTAGTTTTTATTTCGGAAGCATTTTGCGTGCGCTCCAACATTTCGCGAGTTCCTTCACTAGGCAGCCGCCTAGGATCGCCCGAACTTTTCTCCACTGCTTCCAGCGGTATCCTCCTGTTCGATTACAGTTACGTGTCACTTTCAGGCACCGAAAGTTTTCACACACCACATCATGCACTGCTGCGTCGATGTTTGGTTATATTTTGTATTTTCTTTCCAGTCTGCAAGCTTTGCTTATTGCGAATTTTTCTGTATCCCAGGTACCCGGCACTGTCGTCAGCAGGTAGCCGCTTTAGGTCGACTGCGCGCTCCAAGGTAAATTCAACTTCTACCAGGCGCTAGATCAGAGTGTGTCCTATGCTGAGGACACAGAAAATAAGTGAAAGGAAAACAAAATCTAAATTTGCTTTTGCTATGATGCAGAGTGCTGCATCTTGAACGCTTACAAGTTCTTGGTTAGAGTAAAGGAAACAGCTGCCAGAGACACGAAGGAAATAGCAACCATATAAAAATACCTTCACGCGGAACGAACACGTTTTTTTTCTTTCCTTTTACTTACGTCGCAGAAACATATAACCTGAAGAAATGTGCCAGACATGTATCGAAACGCGACGCATTCTGCCGTCGCTAGGGCGACGACACAAAACTACGCGCCTGCAAGCGCACACACAAACAGGCGTAAGCTACGCATGCAATAATTTTTGCGTTTCTTAATTTCATTTATTAATCACAAGTAATTTCCCCTATGTTGTCCTTGGTGTCAGTGTTTGTTGGCTTCTTATGACATGACTATATATATATATATATATATATATATATATATATATATATATATATATATATACTGAGTGCTTTTAATATGTCGTTGTTTCCCAAGTGCAAGGCTTAAGAAAGTAGAAAGCCAGCTGTCCAACCATTATCACATTTCTGCGATTTGGCACCGCATTTGAAGCTCAATATGGTAATCGTATACTACTGGAAGAGCGACGTGTTGCAACAGGCTTTGAGAACCTTAGGAGGACGTACAGGCAGTTTCATAGAGTAAATTTGAATGAAACATCTTGAAATTTTCTTTGCCCGATTCATGATCGATCGTCCACACTATGTGTGTGCTATGGTGTCTGAGATCATCATAGTCCTCAAGTTAATAGCATTCGTGCTGACGGCGGCAAAGACAATTCCATCCAATTACTCTGAGTAAACATTGCTCTAGTATCTCCACAGCCATGAGGAACGGGCATGTAACAATGAACAGAACAGTACAAGAGGTCTCAAAGATTGTTTAGAAGGTGCCGCCAGCTCTCTATGCCTCCAGACGTGCTCGCTTCGAGCTTCCAAGAACAACCAGAAATTTCAGTTTTCTGTACCGGAACCTCGTCATATTCGTACCAGAGCTCAGTCGGCATTTTCAGATCTAGTGGAACGTGAAATATGACCTTCACACTCCGTTCCCCATCGATCCACGAACCGTTTTTTACGTTGGCCCTTGGCCTCGCCACGCTAAACCTAGCTGCATTAGACTGAGCGCTCGCGTAGGTGAGCTACCGCTTGCACGCGCCGAGCACGATGGAAACACAAGAGGCCGACGTATGCCCCAGCCAGGACTGACAAGACGTTAGAGACGCTATTCGGTGTCTTCAAGAGCAGATCACCGTAATCATGAAAGTCTCCGATGGTACCGCATTAGAAGAACTCTCATAGAACCGTGTTGGACCCAGTGTTCTCAACGCAGCTGTCGTGACGACTACGGAAACGAAAGGATACTTACGTGAAGGTGAGAAATGTCCACAACCTAATAGCAGTTGACAGCTACCGCCCAACAGCAATAGGGAAGCTTGTTCGTATTCGGCAAGTTTAGATAATTGTAACACAGCGCCCGGTCCTCACATACCAGGCAAATGGCATGGACACAGTCAAAGGTGTAATTCATTGTATACAGTGTTCTGTGACAGATGAAGAACTTGAAAGAGAGATAGAAGTGAGCGGAGCTAAATTCCTGCACGTAAGACGTATAGGTTCATCGAAAACAATCCTGATAAATTTAGAGAGAACATATTAAGCGCGATATGCTCTCTACTGTCGATTGATTGTCCGAATGTATCAACATAGGCCCCACAGCATGCTGTGCAATTCATGCGTTCAAGTTGGACACGGCGCTGACGTCTGTCCCCACAAGAACAAATTTTTGGCTTGCATAAACTGTGGGTCTAAGTTAGCTTCCGCATACACAATAAAGAATATCCTCATGACTGAGTGCTACGCTGCCCAAATTGCGGTGGAAAGCATGCAGTGAATTACCTCGATTGTGCAGTACGCCAAGAAACAGACGAAGCAAGAGGAGACGCTGCAAGAAGTCCCAAGTAATGCTACTTAAATGCTATGAAAGAGAAGCAATAGCACGAGCCTGCCAAGCAATCGTTGAATCCAAAGAACAAGCAACCTAGCCGCATTAGGAGCTCCGGGGGAATCAACTGACCTGAGCTTACAACTACAAACCACTTCGAAAGGCTTACTAGCCCAGAAAGGCAATGTGGCCGGAGCGCCAGTCGCAGCAGAGACAACCACCAGAACAAGAGAACCGCAGCTAACAAGCAAGATGGCAGAGAGATACTATGACTGCACCAGAAACGAATAGGAGACGAAGAAAGGATGAACAGGAGCACTCCAGGTACACTGAAAGACAAACTATGTTCCCCACAAGAGCGAAATTCGTGGGCGAGTGGTTCCCACCTTTTACCAGCTGCTAAGTCTTCGCCCTCAGACCACACCAATAATCCCCACACTTCCTACAGTCGGACATTGAAAGCAGCTCAGACATCGTAATCTCAGAGGAACAAAATTAGACATTTACCGGCGAGCATTAAAAAGAAAGAGGGGGGCACAGGTACACGACATAACAATGCCACTGAAATGTCAGAGGTCCTAAGCAGACTATATCAGATCGTTGTTCTTGTGACTAAAATGCAGAACAACATTCTGGACCTGCAAGCAGTAATACAGAAAAGAGGTGCTGTCACAGAAAAATTAGCAGGGCAAACTGCACTAACCACAGAAAAACAAGAACAAACAGAAATAGCAATTAGCCGCATCGAGGCAATTCTTAACATGGTGAGAAAGTGCACTCCAAATCTCTTGCACTACTCGCAAGATGAAACGCCAAACAAGCTAGTAATTCCAGACTTAGAGGACAATAATATTCCTAGGAAATGTGACACCCAACATGAACATCAGTATCGGAAGTAAAAGAAGCTATCCGGCTGAAAATAAAATAATAATCTGGCAATGGAACTGCAGAGGTTTCAAAAAGAATAAGGCGCTGCTCTTGCATGGAATCGGACAGGAATTTATTTATTTATTTATTTATTTATTTATTTATTTATTTATTTATTTATTTCAAATATCTTCATGGCCCTGCGGGCATTATTGAGGGGAGTGTAACAAAACATACAATAACACAGATTACAAGAAATGGAAATATATTCCTGGGTCACAGCATTACATATAGTTCACAGCACTGATTTTTACAGATTTCAGCAATTGTGCACATCCATGGAAAGCTTAAAAAACGAGAAAATAAAACAAGAACTAACAAGGCAAACTGGAAATCAGCCACACAGAGTTCATGAGGGACCACGGAATGAAGGGCACACATGTCATGAACAAGAAATGCAGACACGTAACGTTTTCGAAAAATGCTCGAGATCGTCGGTGAGGCCCACATCGCTGGCAAATGATTCCACTCGGATGACGTAGTTGGAATGAAAGAATTTAAGCGAGCGGTAGTGTGACAAGGTGGAACGCCCACTTTGCGTGGATGGTCAATGCGCGATGAAACATAGGTGGGTAGAAGGAGCAAAGCGTTTTTCAAAGCACGATTCAGATTGTAGATCTTAAAAAAAAGACAGTCGTGAAATTTTTTTGCGCAATGAAGGTAATGGTAGTGACAAAGTGTTTTTCATTAGTGTGACACTTGATGTGCGGTTATAGTTCTGGAGGATAAAACGAGCGGCACGCTTCTGAACAGCTTCCAACACAGATATAAGTGACTTAGCTTGAGGGTCCCATATCGACGCGGCGTATTCAAGCTTTGAACGAACCAGTGTTTTACAAAGAAGGACTTTGACTGAAATGGGTGCATTAGAAAAGTTTCTTTTTATGTAACCGAACATGCGGTTCGCGTTTCCAGTAATGTAGGTGATATGCTGGTTCCAGGATAAATTTGATGTCAGATGTACACCGAGGTATTTATACGAGGTAACCGGGCGTAGCGAAGCATTGTTGATGCTGTACGAGGCCGGTGGCGAGCCGTCTTGACGAGAAAAGTTCGTGGATTTGCATTTTGATGCGTTAAAAACCATTTTCCATTTAGTACACCAGTCAGTAACGCAGTTCAGATCTGCTTGCAATAAGTGGACATCATTAGTGTTTTTAATTTCACGGCATACTATGCGATCATCTGCAAAAAGTTTGGTAGAAGATTTTATATTGTTAGGCAGATCAATAATGTACACAAGGAATAACAAGGGTCCGAGTACCGATCATTGTGGTACCCCAGACGTAACCGGCATCGGAATCTAGACCACTTGATGTAATCATGGTGCAGGAATCGAACGGGCTAACAACTTACCATAATACCAGCTATTTCAGCAACCTAGTAGTAAATGGAAATGTAGGAAGGAGACAAATAACATTAACGCACCAGGCATGACCATAACTTACGTTAAGCATGACTTAGTGGAGGTACAGCAATATACAGGAGCAAGAGTCATCGTCATCATCAGCCTAGTTACGCCCACTGCAGGGCAAAGGCCTCTCCCATACTTCTCCAACTACCCCGCTCATGTACTAATTGTGGCCATGTTGTCCCTGCAAACGTCTTAATGTCATCCGCCCACCTAACTTTCTGCCGCCCCCTACTACGCTTTCCTTCCCTTGGAATCCAGTCCGTAACCCTTAATGACCATCTGTTATCTTCCCTCCTCATTACATGTCCGGCCCATGCCCATTTCTTTTTCTTGATTTCAACTAAGATGTCATTTACCCGCGTTTGTTCCCTCACCCAATCTGCTCTTTTCTTATCCCTTAACGTTACACCTATCATTCTTCTTTCCATGGCTCGTTGCGTCGTCCTCAATTTCAGCAGAACCATTTTCGTAAGCCTCCAGGTTTCTGCCCCGTAGGTGAGTACTGGTAAGACACAGCTGTTATACACTTTCCTCTTGAGGGATAGTGGCAACCTGCTGTTCATGATTTGAGAATGCCTGCCAAACGCACCCCAGCCCATTCTTATTCTTCTGGTTATTTCAGTCTCATGATCCGGATCCGTGGTCACTACCTGCCCTAAGTAGATGTATTCCCTTACCACTTCCAGTGCCTCGCTACCTATCGTAAACTGCTGTTCTCTTCCGAGACTGTTAAACATTACTTTAGTTTTCTGTAGATTAATTTTCAGACCCACCCTTCTGCTTTGCCTCTCCAGGTCAGTGAGCATGCATTGCAATTGGTCTCCTGAGTTACTAAGCAAGGCAATATCATCAGCGAATCGCAAGTTGCTAAGGTATTCTCCGTCAACTTTTATCCCCAATTCTTCCCAGTCCAGGTCTCTGAATACCTCCTGTAAGCACGCTGTGAATAGCATTGGAGATATCGTATCTCCCTGTCTGACGCCTTTCTTTATTGGGATTTTGTTGCTTTCTTTGTGGAGGATTACGGTGGCTGTGGAACCGCTATAGATATCTTCCAGTATCTTTACATATGGCTCATCTACACCCTGATTCCGTAGTGCCTCCATGACTGCTGAGGTTTCGACTGAATCAAATGCTTTTTCGTAATCAATGAAGGCTATATATAAGGGTTGGTTATATTCCGCACATTTCTCTATCACCTGATTGACAGTGTGAATATGGTCTATTGTTGAATAGCCTTTAAGGAATCCTGCCTGGTCCTTTGGTTGACAGAAGTCTAAGGTATTCCTGATTCTATTTGCGATTACCTTAGTAAATACTTTGTAGGCAGCGGACAGTAAGCTGATCGGTCTATAATTTTTCAAGTCTTTGGCGTCCCCTTTCTTATGGATTAGGATTATGTTAGCGTTCTTCCAAGATTCCGGTACGTTCGAGGTCATGAGGCATTGTGTATATAGGGCGGCCAACCTTTCTAGGACAGTGTTCCCACCATCCTTCAACAAATCTGCTGTTACCTGATCCTCCCCAGCTGCCTTCCCCCTTTGCATAGCTCCCAAGGCGTTCTTTACCTCTTCCGGTGTTACTTGTGGGATTCCAAGTTCCTCTAGACTATTCTCTCTCACTTTATCGTCGTGGGTGTTACTGGTACTGTATAAATCTCTATAAAACTCTTCAGCCACTTGAACTATCTCATCCATATTAGTAACGATATTGCCGGCTTTGTCTCTTAACGCACACATCTGATTCTTGCCTATTCCTAGTTTCTTCTTTACTGCTTTTAGGCTTCCTCCGTTCCTGAGAGCCTGTTCAATTCTATCCATATTAAAGTTCCTTATGTCCGCTGTCTTACGCTTGTTGATTAACTTAGAAAGTTCTGCCAGTTCTATTCTAGCTGTAGGGTTAGAGGCTTTCATACATTGGCGTTTCTTGATCAGACCTTTCGTCTCCTGCGATAGCTTACTGGTTTCCTGTTTAACGGCGTTACCACCGACTTCTGTTGCGCACTCCTTAATGATGCCCATAAGATTGTCGTTCATTGCTTCAACACTATGGTCCTCTTCCTGGGTTAAAGCCGAATACCTGTTCTGTAGCTTGATCCGGAATTCCTCTAGTTTCCCTCTTACCGCTAACTCATTGATTGGTTTCTTATGTACCAGTTTCTTCCGTTCCCTCCTCAAGTCAAGGCTAATTCGAGTTCTTACCATCCTATGGTCACTGCAGCGTACCTTGCCGAGCACGTCTACATCTTGTATGATGCCAGGGTTCGCGCAGAGTATAAAGTCGATTTCATTTCTAGTCTCACCATTCGGGCTCCTCCATGTCCACTTTCGGCTAACCCGCTTGCGGAAAAAGGTATTCATTATCCGCATATTATTCTGTTCTGCAAACTCTACTAATAACTCTCCTCTGCTATTCCTAGAGCCTATGCCATATTCCCCCACTGACTTGTCTCCGGCCTGCTTCTTGCCTACCCTGGCATTGAAATCGCCCATCAGTATACTGTATTTTGTTTTGACTTTACATATCGCCGATTCCACGTCTTCATAGAAGCTTTCGACTTCCTGGTCATCATGACTAGATGTAGGGGCGTAGACCTGTATAACCTTCATTTTGTACCTCTTATTTTCACAACAAGACATGCCACCCTCTCGTTAATGCTGTAGAATTCCTGTATGTTACCAGCTATGTTCTTATTAATCAGGAATCCGACTCCTAGTTCTCGTCTCTCTGCTAAGCCCCGGTAGCACAAGACGTGCCCGCTTTTTAGCACTGTATATGCTTCTTTTGGCCTCCTAACTTCACTGAGCCCTATTATATCCCATTTACTGCCCTCTAATTCCTCCAATAGCACTGCTAGACTCGCCTCACTAGATAACGTTCTAGCGTTAAACGTTGCCAGGTTCATATTCCAATGGCGGCCTGTCCGGAGCCAGGCATTCTTAGCACCCTCTGCAGCGTCGCAGGTCTGACCGCCGCCGTGGTCAGTTGCTTCGCAGCTGCTGGGGACTGAGGGCCGGGGTTTGATTGTTGTGTTCATATAGGAGGTTGTGGCCAAGTACTGCACCAGGGTGGCCAATCCTGCTCTGGTGAGAGAGTGCGTTACCGGTTCTGGTCACCGGGATCAGGCCGCACTCCAGGCCTGTTTGTGAAATTTTCTCAACACACGGTTTTTTTTTTCTGGTATTTTCCGGTGGAGAATTGTGCGGTCCGGGATTTGAATCACGGTCCTCTTGCACGGGAGGCGGATACTGTATCGTCCCCGCAGGAGTTAAATTTAAAAATAAATTGTGGGCTTATACGTGACAAAACCACTTTCTGATTATGAGGCACGCCGTAGTGGAGGACTCCGGAAATTTCAACCACCTGGGGTTCTTTAACGTGCACCTAAATCTAAGTACACGGGTGTTTTCGCATTTCGCCCCCATCGAAATGCGGCCGCCGTGGCCGGGATCCTATCCCGCGACCTCGTGCTCAGCAGTCTAACACCATAGCCACTGAGTAAACACGGCGGGTCCCGCAGGAGTTGTACGCCTCATTTAATATACAATGGTGCCCTATTTGATCAGTCAAGTTGGACCAATCTGAGCTCGGTTATGCCGCACGGATGGCACTCGGCTAGAGAACCTGGTATTTATGACCAGGTTACGCAAGAGTACGTTACGATAAATGCAGAATCCCGAAGAGCGGGCATGATATAATTTTCTTAGATGGTCCTGGCTTCCTAACAAGTTTAATAATACCATTCAATATCTCAAAAAACACATAAAGGGCCTAACAAAATATTCTGTCGTCTTAGCAGGATTCTTCAACACTCTAAGTAAAGCTTGGCAATATGACAGGACGGCATAGAATGGCAGAAAGTTAGAATGCGTTATCAACAACCTACAGGTTACTCTATTAAGCGATACCACGATTGCTACTAGAAGGGGAAATAGCGTCGAAAAAGATACAAACCCGAACTTAACATGGTTCAGAGGACACATGAACTGTATATGAGAAAACGGCCTAGAAAACTTGGGTAGCGATCGTTATATCCTTACAACGCAGCTTATATTGCAAGAAGGATGAAATACGGACAGAATTTTTAGGAAAATGAAAATTACTAAATGGGAGGAGGTGCGAACTGTACTATTAGAGAGGGATCCAGGTTACGACATAGATACTTGGGTAGAACACATCAAGTCTGTGTACAAAAAGAACAGTAAGCAAATAGGAAGAGATGAAGATCACCCCTATCTTCACTCCCATCTCTCAGTTGTCTAGGACAAGCGCCACAGCTTAATCAATAAATACAAAAAGAATAAATCAAATAAAGCATTACGCAAAACAATTCAAATAATGACTATAGAAGCGCAAAATTATGCCCAGGAATTAGCCAACGAGAACTGGCTTGAAGTCTGTGATCAGCTTAACGGACAGCTTTGTATCCCGAAGGTTTGGCAAATATTGAGGACCCTTCTAGGTCAGGCAAAAGCAAGACATGTGGTAACTACAAATGTCGAAAAAAAAAAGAAATGGAGAGCAGTTAGCTGCAGAATTTTTGTGTAACTTTTTCCAATCAAAATCGATGACCGTCCTTTACCAGATTACGGCGAATACGGTAACGACAATGCCCAAGGCTTCAACTCGCTTTCTTTTTTCTTCGTGAATTACATGTCGCCATGCAGAGCTTAAAAGGGAACACTACCCCTAGAGAAGCAATATTGAGAAACTTGCCAGATATTTATCAAGACGCTCTTATGAAATATGTGAACACAGCATGGGAAAAAGGAGAAATTTCAAAACAATGGAATAACACAGTAGTAATGACGATTGCTAAGCCAGAAAAGCATCCACAAAATATATAACTACAGGCCCATATTGTTAAACTCCTGTGTAGAAAATTAATGGAGAAGATGGTTTTGGAACGACTTGAATGGCACCTGGAACGCCTTCAACATTTAACTGAGACAAGAAAACATTAGAAAAAAAAAAAACCTTCTTAGTACTCAAGACGTTATACTGAGGATTAAAAACCAGGTGTTCAATTTAGCAAGTACAGCTCGACTAAGAGCAATCGTAGGGGTCCATATGGAACGAGCTTTTGATAGTGTCACCCAATACGCAATTCTACAGAACCCCAAGACAACTAAACCGGGGCCTAGACTATACAACTATGCTAAATACTTCCTAATAGAAAGGTCGGTTAAAGTGAACCTTAATGAATACGTGTTACACAGACATCTGATCACGCGTGGATCACCTCAATGTTCTATTCTCTCCCCGACATTATTTTTTATTGCGATGTTGAAGCTACCGACATTACTAGAAGAAATATCAGAACTAGAACATAACGTGTACGCCGATGACATAACTATTCGGTACAGTCGAGCATCACTGGGACGGCAGAAACACACTATTCATGGTGGACTAGATACCATATATGAATACGCTGAAATGCTAGGGCTGGAATGTTCTCCTCGGAAATCAGGATATATGGTCATTAGTGAAGACATTAGCAAGCGAGTGAAGGTACATAAGCACTTCGAATGAAAGAGGCAGCTTTATACGATAAGAATACTCGGCTTCTTTCTGCCAGGTAATGGTAAAGCAGCGACATAGGTGCAGAAGTTGACCGTGTGACTGAAATAAATACTTGCAATGATGCGTAGAGTAACTAGACAAAATAGAGGAATGAAAGAACACGAACTACGTGAGGGTGTAGACGCCGTGATCTTTTCAAGGATAATGTACTATCTACATACGCTAAGGTAACGAACACGCAATGCCAAAAGATGGCATCATAGTTAGAAAGTGTGCTAGACTTGCTCTGGCAATTGTTAAATTCGCACCCAACCATCAAATTCAGACAATCGGGCTCTTTACCTCCCTAGAAGACAGAATGGACATCCACAATCAGGTGCACGTACAACGACTTCAACCATATCATTAGGGTCAACGAATACTGAACAGACTGGGATTCGAAACAGTAACTTACCCCCCCCCCTCCCCCCATTCCGTCGAAATTACTACCATGGGATGGTTTGCCAAGAACAAAAGTAGACCACATTCCAAAAAAATATGCACACGAAAAAGAATCGAAAACGGCGGTGAAAAAGAACCAATATCAGGCAGCAGACAGACGACAAAAGCAGATACTGTACAGATCCCAGTCATAACTTCGAAAGCGGCAAAGCAGGATTCGTGGGCCATGACTCGACGCTTGGGAAAATTTGCTTGATTGTCCCAACGTCATAAGACACGTAACTGCTGGCGATAATACTTGCCATTACGGAAATTACACATACTTATAACACGATTACAATCCGAACAGACAGTCAAGGTGTTTGCAGAGTCATTCAAAGTTATGACCTGCCTTTGCACATACGCACAAAGCTCTACGTGTGCATGTGGACTACTCCCCCACGAAAGTTTGGAAAACTATGGTGTGTGCATGTGGACCACTCCCCCACGAAAGTTTGGAAAACTATGGTGACCGCTTCTGGTTCAGCACTTCAAGAACGTGCTGGGCCAGCTGGCATGAGCCTAACAGGAGTCCCACACTGGGGCTTCAGTTCCTTTGCTACTAATAAATGCTATCCCCCTCCCCCCTCCCTGTCTCTCAAAGATAGTGTAGAAAAATAAGCGTATAAAGTCGCTTGGGAACGTTGTCAGGAAACATCAGTAACGCCAAAACCACCGAGCCTCGGCTGAAACACGCGGGGATAGATATCTCAGTTTATGGAATTCCCGTCTGTGTCACCGCTATCTCTAGTCGTTCGTCGTGCTCGGCATGAAAACACTGCAGCCCTGCCATGCGGGCAGCGAAAGCTGGCACCTGATTCCTCACCAAAAGGAGAAAGCAGCAAGGATTTCAAAAGAAAGAAGACGTGAGGATTTCAAAAGGTCGCACGAGTTCGCGAGGTCCCGATGCTGTGTGCAACAGCGAGAAGAACTGATAATGGGGACTATAACGGTACGCGGAAAAGGCCAAGAGAAAAGAGCAAGCAAGTGACGGCACGGCGTTGGAGGAGGCGATGCAAACGTGGACTCATGTTTATTTCATGATGCTGCCGACACGTCGTTCCGGCTTTGTCGCTGCGCACGTGCTTGCAGATAAGAGAGAAATATGCGTGTTTTACGGAAGTGCGAGAAGCGAAAGAAGTTAGCGAAGCGAAGGTCTTCTTGGCGAACTTCAGTCATGAAACTTGTGCGTTAAAGAGAGAGAGAGAGAGAGAGAGTGTGTGTGTGTGTGTGTGCGCGCGTTAATGTGGATACAGAAAATCGCGTCGCCGGCTTTCTGAGCGAAGCGGGAACAAAACCCGGAGGTTTACACATGGATAGTCAGAAGAAGGAGGAGATGAATGTTTATGCGTAAAGTAGATGCGTGAAAAGTAACAGTTCGCTCGTCTCCTGAGAAAACCGTAGCAATGCTTGTCACTCACATCAGTCGAGGTTGATATGGCCTCGTCACTCGCTCACGAAGGTTAGAATGGTATTGACATGAGCAATAGCCGTCACGCTATAACAGCGTCACATACGGAACGAATTGCGCAGTCCCGGGAACTTTCCCAATATTTCGATGTAGTGGACACGGCACAGGCCGTGGATTTGAAAAGTCCACAGTTAATCCTCGCCTACGAACTAATGAAGCACATTTCTTTTTTTTTTTAGCTGCGATCTATACCTTGTTATCCGACTCTTGCTGACGATAGGCGTTTGCCGCAATTTTATGAGAAACACTAAGCGTAGAATATATTTTGCAGCCTGATTAGTTTTGTGTAAAGCGCGGTGCTTAAATACAAGAACAAAGCAGTGTAAAACAGACAGAGAGAGCGGACCTACAGGAGAAATTATGGGAATGGACGTGTATGATCGGCATTTTTTTCCCTCCACAATTGACAGTCTTATGAAATAGCGGAATTTCTTCAAGTGTGAGAGAAATCCGTGACTAGATTACACTTGCTGGAAAGCTTGAAATATATCAAAGAAAGTAAAAAAAGCTGAATTATTGCAAAAAAGGACAACAAACTTATGCGACTTTGCAGTCACCAAACAATTTCCAGCGAAGCTGTTTGTTTTGAGTAATTGCAATAAGAGTTTCAGTTCCAATCACACATTTTAAAGCTTTCTCCCGTATATGAGTGACCCGCTTTAAATCTCGCCCTCATATAAATTTCGACCAATCTTTGTGGAATGAATAAAGAGGCAGGCGATTAAACCACACATATTTTACTTCGCAAGAACATTTACCATAATCTACCCGCCCTCCCCTTGTTCGTTAAATGTGTTTTCTGTGGCATCAATAGTTCTCCCAGGGCAGTGGGATAAATGCGGCATTGTTACTAAAACACACTGATAAGGCTTAGGATTGCTTGGATTCATAAATTACGGCTAAGGCCGTAACTTGTACAGAAACTTTGAAATCGCCTTTGTATTACCCATAACCTGTCCCTACATTTAAGTAGATATAAACAAGGCGCATTGCTTAGTTCACCGAGGATACCGGGAAACCTACTACGAAACTCGCATAGTGCAAAAGAAGAAGTACGTTGTGGAACGCTTGCATGCATAATTTATTGCAAAGGCCACTTTAGCCCACGCACTTTCAACTCGGCCTGCACATCGCCCATGACCTTGGCCTTACTTTCGCCAACCATAATAAAAAGGTATCTCGTTTAGCTCATCGAGGAAACTAATTACGAACCTCGCATACCGCATGAAAGTAGAGAAAAAAATTAATGTCCGGTAACTATTTACAAGGCCTACATTTAGGGCAGGAACAGAAAAATTTCTCGCCACATTACGATTAACAGTCATCTCATTTTCATTGGATTTGAACTTGGCGTCTTGCACAGATGTTTTTAGGATATGGGAAGCACTGCGGATAATGGGATTATGACACTCTGGAGCGCTTGAATTTGCAAATTTCTACAATGGCTGTAATTACTCAACGCAAAATAAACATTTATCGGTCCTCACTCACAACATAATGCCTACTTCAGCGGAATATAAGCAGTATGGCTCACACGGTTCACCAAGGAGACATGCCGCGTATAACGCAAGAGATTTTCGGCAAGACGAGCAGTCAGTAACTAGTTTCAAAGCACAGCATTAAGTTATACACAGCAAGCTTTCAGTAAGCGTAACCCATGAAAGGGCCCCTTTTTCATCTAAATATGAATTTTCTACCGTTTCTGATCCGCTAATGGAAGTGGGGAAACTTTGTAAGTGTTTCATATAATGGCTCCAAATCAGCCGAAATCGGCTATTTTCATTTAACCCCCAATTAACACACACTTCAAAATTAGTCTGTACATTTCCGCTGACATTATCCACATTTATACAAAACATAAACTTCGTAAGTGATCACGTTTTTATAAAAAGCCTTAAAGGCCGGCATCTAACGCTTTCGAGAACATTTAGTCTCATAAAAAAGCTTCGCTGTAAAATCACAGCCTATCCACGTGCTAGGGATACCAAACTCCGCTGCATAAGCGGAATAGTCTCCGACGTGAATGGACATCTCTTTGCTTGGCAATTTAACTCTTCTAAATTATTCAGCTTAGAAGCCTTCGTTCAATATAGAAGGGCACCGATGAGCATTTCGTGTTCCGCACGTGTATGCCTGCACGCAGACACGAACTTCAGAAACGAAGAAAAAACGCGCCGTTTTTCCTCAGCCGAAGGGGGGCTGAGCCCATTTATTTGCGTTATGAACGCTGTCGACCTATGCTCCGACTGCATTACCGGAAACACGGCAATCACATGTTAATACCAGCTTTTAAAATATCGCGTTTAGTATAGAGTAAGCCTAACGTTTCACCTAAAGCACAGATCAAGGAGGAATCGCGAGGATTTTTTCAGCATTAATGAAAATACCGTGTTCAAAATATGTGCTTTCTTTTTTTTTTACTCTAGGTGTTGATCACACAATATTGATGTCACCGCGCTTCTTGAAGTATGCGCGTAACTACACAAGATCACCGTAGTGCTTGTATCCTTGCCGTTGAGTGTGCTTCCTGCAGATACATGGCTGTGTTCCAGGGAGATATCGCTGCAGGCGATTTCCAGAGCTATAGCGGGGTGCAAGGAGCGAAAACCTTGCCCGTGCGTTCACTCCTGGCAACGGCAAGCGCCTGGAATATGGCGCGTCGACATGGGTCATTTAATCTGGGCTGATGGAGGACGCATGTCGGACGAAGTGCGAGTGGTCTTATCACTAGAATTAACGAGTTTACGCATGCACGATATAACGCACAGAAGGCACTATTTGTTGTTTCATATTGGAAAAGCTTAGCATCAGAAGTACAAAATGCCAGGCCTATGACGTAGCAAAAGTATAGGCTTCAAGCGCGGCCCTCTAAGCCGCTAGCATAAGTGCGGTGGCCCAACGTCAGTGAATTGCTGTAAAATACAGATCCAGCACGTGATATCCACGTCCTCCCCTAAAAGCGCACAATTTAATAGAATGTGAAGTGAACTACTACGCTTTCTAGCGCCTGTCAGAGCGTAGGGCGTTACTATCTAATGTGAGAAGAATACGGGACACTTCCCTGCGCAACATTTGCGGTCCTTCCGGGAAGACTAAGTGTTCCAAAGGAACTGGCAGTACTAAGGGACGAGCACAAGCGCTTGTGTTCCTAATGTCATACTGTGTTGGTGTTTTTCTGTGGCACCGTTTCATAGAAATATTGTAAAGGACCGGTCGACACATGCCGACATATTTGGCGTGGAAAGAGACATTCAGACGGAGCCCTTGCCGGTCAGCTTAGCCAGGCTATCCCAGTCTGTAGAAACTACATCACCATTACCACCATCACCGTTACTACTTAGCAGCAAAGGTTTCGCGCATCGTCAAATTGTTTGTCACAAGGAAGTAGTGCAAGCGAAGCTGCACTTTACTTTGTCCCATTGTAGATGTCTCCACTTTCTAATTGGAAACTTTTTGGTTGGCTACAAGTTTAGTTGGCTACATGGACGTCCCAGCCGTCAGCTACTTCAGCCAACGGAAAGTACCTCGGCAGTGCGAGCACAAAATTATTGAGCCTCTGTCCCTATGGTGGTTATCATATGCTGTTTGTTCCCGAAAGCGAGTGTTAAAAGTTCTGTGTGCCGCGTAGTGAACTCATTCCTCAATCTTGTTTTTACTTCCTGAAACGCTTGGAGCCTTCTCATTGTGTCTTTATCTCTGTTTTCCTCCTTCCTTTATATTTTTAGAATGGCGCCCTCGCTTCTCGGTTCAGTAACTTCTCTCTCTCTCTAACTCTCCAGAAGAGAAAAAAATGTCACGCAGAAGCTCATCTTGGAGTTGTCTAAGTGTGCGCAAGTATTGTGCCACTTGCTCTTCTCCATGCTGCCTGGTGTCATTATGAATGCTATGAAACTTGATCCGACTAGTATAAACTACAGCACTGCGGCGACACGAACTGCAGCCGGACTGCGGCACAAAGATGGCGCAAGAAAACTACTGCAGGTGACAGTGCTAGATTTACTGATGACGTTCCAATCGTTATAAGCCGTTATCGCTTTTTAGCGTCTTATCCATCCGCGTCGAGCCATTATGAACCGCGACCGACCGCACTCCGGCGGCGGCTGCGTATGGTGCGGCCACGCGGGCCCTATTTTGAAAGCGATCATGGGAGGGGGCAGGGAGTGGGGCGAGTGCTTATAGCATCGTGAGCCCTGCGTTCTCTCCGCTTAGTTCGCGTTGAAGCGAGAGGCAGCACGAAGGCCAATTCACTCGCTGCTGCAGGGCCTATGTTGAAAGCGATCATCTTACAGGACGGACGGACGGACGTTCCCAACCTGCTGTATTAATTTTTCTTCTCTATGGTTTTTCTTCGTACCTCTTTCCGTCTTTCATTTCCCCTTACCCTTCCCCCAGTGCAGGGTAGCAAACCAGAATCTTCTTCGGTTACCCTCCCAACCTTTCCCACCCCGTTTATCTCTTTCTGTTTTTAGCGGTAAATACCTCGTTTCCCGGATTATAGTCCGCACCCGGTGTATGATCTGCCCCAATTCGTAGATGTTAATTTTCAAAACGTCCGACAAAATGCGTTGGTGTTCCAGTTACTTAATGCCTCAGTGCATGAAACAGCGGTTTCCTAAAAAAAGTAACTGGAACGCCAATGCATTTCGTCGGATGCTTTTGAAATTAATATCTCGGAACTGGTGCTGCTCAGAGAATTTGTCCCAGCTGCATACGCCGTGAGAACTCAGCGGCTGTAATTCATACGTTGAAATATGTAGCGTAAAGCAATTATTTACAAAAATAATTGGTGTAATTACTTTAATTATTCGATTGAACATTTTGATTTCTCGTAGAAGGAATGGCCACCTCATTGAGTAATCTAGATCAATGGTTAGAATTGTGCTATATGCCATAAGCAATCTTTAAAAAATTTGGTGCAGCTAAAGAAAAACACCCTGTATATTGAGCAGATAGAAACATGTTTTCAAAGGCCAAGAATTTCTGTTAGTATCTAAAAAGTAATAGGATACATTAAGCAAAGAATGATTGAGCAGCAGGTTAACCCACCTATGAAGGCCTCTTATAATTGCTTCCAGGAGAGAGGAAAATAAATTTATTATAAGAGAAAAACTCAGAAGTCGCAATTCCAACAGATGTGTATAAATCTCCGAGAATGTCATCTTCAGCTGATTAAGCAGTAGCTGCAGGGCGCTGATGGTGGGAAGCAGGTAATCAACGTAGATCTTTTCATTCCTTTAGACTATAGTTCCCGCCAAATTTAAGTGGTCAAATCTGCGTCGCCCATCATAACTTTTGTCAGACATTTAACTGGTTACATGTAATTGTTTACTGAAGAAGCAGTTGAGGTGAGGTGAGGTGAAAACTTTACTGAGCTCTAGTAATTGCATTTTTCTGCGGCTGGGGCGGATTGCTCACGGAAGTCTTCCTCCTTGTGCCTTGCCTGGAGATCATCAACCGCTGCTTCGTCCATCCTCTATCGCAGTGGTCGGTTGCCCTCAGTTCAGGGCTCCGCTGGCCTCTGCTGTCCATCGTGCACGCCGCTGGACAGCCATTCCTCCCATTGCTCCTCATTTGAGTGTCATATGATTGGGACTACGTCAGTCTGTTGACCTGCCCGTGCTGTGGTATAATGTGGGTTTCTCAGTGCAACATGGACGTTTGTCGTTATATACTGTGGGGTGCATTTTACTTTGCACGTTGTCTCCATGCGACAGCTTCTTCCCTGCCAAGTGACTTCACTGATACTTAAAAAACACTTTTATGTAGCACGTAATGAGCAACAGAAAGCTGTATCGGGAGTTTTTCAAGTTGCTCTAAAATTTTCTCATTGACACTTTTCCCCTAAATATAATTTTTGAGAAGTTGAACAATTATTAATAAGAATTATGCAATTAAGCGGAAAGCAAAAAGTAATCTGAGTATCTCCAAGGAACAACAAACAACATTACCTTGGCTCTTTCTAGCTACGTGGCATTTGCATATGTTTAAACTTTGGTCAAGTTACGTGGGACACCCTATAGAGTGTAGCATGCTTGTGGCAACGCTTGCATATGTAATACTTAGTGCTTATTCCTTGATGTAGAGAATAAGAAAACCGTTGTTGGTGACTGCTGCGTGCTCTAAGCTGCATCTGGCCATTCCGTTTCCGCACTATTAATTACCATGCAAAATAATAACAAAACAAAGCAACAGACAATCCCACGCCAACACGCTTCTTATCGCTTTCCGTACACCTCTCGTGAGAGAAACGCTGCCAGTTTCCACTCCTGTTTTCATCCGGAATCTACGAAAAATTGCGACGCTCTCGCTGTCTCACATTTTTCGAGGGACGGCGAGAAGAAGGGGCGCACGTAATTACTCACCGGCTGGTGCCACTTGCGCGCTGTCCTCAGGTTTCGCCTCGTCGCGGAGGCTAATTTCGAGCACTTGACTCGGCACTCGGGCTAAGCGCTTTCGTACGCCTTCCGGCCTCTGCCGCGGATGCTGCAAGTGGTAATTAAACGAGCCGCTGGGACGACAACACTCCCACAAGACGCACTGCCGGGTCGTTCAAGCAAATGAGGTCTGCGGAAATCCGCAAGGTGGAGGAAGAAGTTTCGCGGAAGGAAAACTTGGCGTCTCCCTGAAAGTGGCAACCAAACTACAAAGGATTCACGAAACGAGTGCCATGGAAAGAAACTTTCGCAGTTGGAGGAAACAAAAATTATTTGGCAGCCAAAACTCCACTTGGGAGCTACTTAATGTGAAGCAATGATGTTTGGTAGTAGAGGGCTGCTCACAAACTATGGTAATTTTCGGAAGCTAAACGTATACTGCAAGTTGTAAATAACAAATGTTTATATAGCATTGCAGTGTTATAAATGATGATAGTGTACATTCTTTAGATTGGTAGAGTATGTACAGTCATACGTATGATTGTGGTTTCGACCGTGTCTTGACCGGTGACATCACTGGCGGTTTCAATTGTGGATTCACCGGTTTTGGCGGATCAAGCCGAATCTGCGTAATTGCTTGATTGCTTACCTCAAAGTTCGGTTGTGGAAAAACCCAGGGGCGTTGTGCCTAGAATACTAGAGAGGCAGGGTCGAGCGATAAGTGACTGCTCACTGTTTAATTGGTGCTCTACCGGGTCTGAACGTCACATTGAGCGCTATATGGGCAATTGATAACAGCGGAACGCTCCAAAGGCAGTCCTAGATAACTGTTAGAGAATATGTGTTAGACTTCAGTGCTTGCGGCATCGGTCCACGATAAGGGTCATACGACATACGACAAGAAAAACCAGTCTTGATTTGACAAGAACGCACCGCTTTAAAAAACTCGTCCTGGCCCTGTTATCGAACTTAACACCACCAAATTTCGTCGCTCTGGCATCTGACCTCTTCTGCAGGTGCCAGATGATGACACCAGAGCAACATTTTTGACAACTCGAAGCACACAAACACTGAACAAGCATATGTGTTCCGCAGAAATTCTCAAGGACAAAGTAAACATTGCTGATGGGTAAAGCTTCCATTCGCTTAGAGGTTTCAAAGTTGCAAGTTTATGGTGGAGTTCGAAAAGTGATGCACTGTCCGTGTGGCTGGACTTGGAATGTGATACATTTGGAAATATGCAGCGAACGGCACACTATAACGGAAATACCCAAAGACGTACGCAGCCGGAAAAGAAAGTAAGAAATGAAATTGCGAAAGTGGTTCTGCTGCACTTAGGCTTCTAACTGTCCTCTACTTCTTGACTACTGGTAGCTTTTTGAGCAGACAGTCTTGGAGTGTCAGTTTATATAGTTTTTACACCAGAAGGTGACGAAGGCGCTACTAAATTGACATTAGTCAAACCAAGTGACCTTGCTGAGCCACTCTGATATTCCCTGGTGTTTGTGTTTGCATGTGCTTTCTTTTATTTATCTCTCTCTGCATGCGCTTTTGTATTTTTAACTTTCGCTTTCCTCTTACCTATTCCCCAATAAAGGGTAGCGAATTGGGTATTTATCTTCCAGTTTGCTTTCCCGATTTTCGGATCTTCCATATAATATGCAATACTACATTATGACGTGAGCACAAGTTATTTGTATAGGCGTGGTGTGTCATGGTAGCACGTTCTTTTTTGGTGGCAAAGTGTTACAGCTTCGCTTGTTTCTGATTAATGACCCTGCAGAGACTCATAGATTTAAGAGGCTTTTTTTATGAGGGTAGCCCTCTTTCGGAAGTTCAACCAGTCTGCGCTATCTCTGTCTGTCCAGGCCTAAATGTCTTCCCCTCAACTTGGGTCACTGGACAGCTAGTTCGAGGTCTAATAGGTAGATCATCGGGATGCTGTGCGAGGGAAGCGGGTTCGAAACATACCATCAGACGAACTTGGGTAACTGAATATGCTACACATGGTTTGTGCCGATCTTCGATGAACACCTTTGACACCAAATTGGTCCATTGGGTAGGTGCCACTGTGTATGTGCCACGCTAGAATCAGCATCTTTGACGCCAACTTGGGTAACTAGGTAGGTATATAGGGTAACTAGGTAGGGTAATTAGGGTAACTAGGTAGGTAGGTAGAGGCATATGTGCCTCTCTTCAATAATTAAATTTGATGCCAACTTGGGCCATTCGGTACATGCCGTGGAGTGTAAACCACTCTTCAACGAACCTCTTTCGCGCGAACTTCGGTCACCGCTGTTTGCGTCTGCCAGCGGCAGTGGGAGCTTGAGGAGAAAGGAGGTGACCGTTGAGGTTAATGTGATTGGCATTACATCCCATCTCATTCATCTGCTGGGCACCAGAAGTAATTTACAATGTCCTGCTCATCAGTAGTAAGTGTATAACCCGGATAGTAATCATGCGAACTGGCCAGTGTCACCAGCAGCAGTGGTAGTTCGAAGCGGAATAAGAAGAATCCGTCCGGCTGCGTAGATACCTCATTAACATTGGAAAGCATTTAAAACAAGGAATAATGTAATGTAATTGGCGTGATCACCGTTGAATATTCTTAGAATTTATAATAATTATTAGTTAATCATAGGTAATATTGTCACCCAGCTGGCAACTAAAACAGTTTACCACCGACAGATTGGGAAAAAACGTCTGCCTTTAGCGATGGCTGGTCCTCCGAGAGCCCGCGCGCAAAACACGAACTTCATCGTTCTCGCCTTAAGGGTCCCGTGTCAACACGTGCAAACTTATTTCGCGTCATTGCTCCCCTCTCAAAAGCGACCGGCCCGGTCGCTTCAAGGGCAGCGGGCGCGTACTATGGGCAAGAATGCCAACATGAAAAGACAAAAAAAAAACATACAGGAATGTACACAATGCTAGAGCGGTTTGTGAGGGTTGCTTAGCCCTGGCGTGCGTAGTACGGCTTCATCCGTACTACGTGGACGACTTCAGCACGGGGACGGCGTCGGTTCGCACCAGGATCAGAGCTTTGAGGCACCACCTCGTAGTTCACATCACTGAGGCGGCGTACAACTTCGTAGGGGCCGAAGTAGCGGCGCAACGATTTCTCTGAGAGCCCACGGTGTCGTATAGGTGTCCACACCCACACAGGGTCGCCTGGTAAGTACTGGACATTCCGTCGGGTTCGGTTGTAACGGTAGGCGTCGGTATTCTGCTGGGTGCGGATGCGATTCCGAGCAAGCTGGCGAGCTTCCTCGGCTTTCTCGACGAAATCTTCAGTGGTGTCATTCCTTGTGGTTCCGTGGTCTACCGGGAGCATGGCGTCTAAGGGGGTGGTAACGCGACGTCCGTAAACAAGCTCGAATGGTGTAAACTCGGTGGTCCCCTGCACAGCGGTATTGTAAGCAAACGTGACGTATGGCAAAATTTCATCCCACGTTTTGTGTTCCACATCAATGTACATGGAGAGCATGTCGGCTAATGTTCTGTTTAGGCGCTCTGTTAAACCGTTAGTTTGGGGATGATAGGCCGTGGTCTTTCGGTGGTCGGTGTGCGTCAGGGTGACGACTTGTTGCAATAACTCCGCTGTAAACGCTGCACCGCGGTCAGTAATGAGTACAGCGGGTGCACCGTGGCGAAGCACAATGTTGTGGACGAAGAAGCTGGCGACTTCAGCAGCAGTTCCCCGCGGCACAGCTTTCGTCTCCGCATAGCGAGTTAAATAGTCAGTTGCCACGATTATCCACTTATTTTGCAAGGAGGACGTGGGGAACGGCCCAAGAAGGTCCATTCCCACTTGCTGGAATGGTGCCGGAGGGGGATCCAAAGGCTGAAGGAGGCCGGCAGGCTTGACGGGTGGAACTTTACGCCTCTGACAGTCACGGCACGTTCGCACATAGCGCTGAACCGACGAAAATAGGTGAGGCCAATAGTATTTTTGCCGTATGCGTGCTAATGTCCTCGTGAAGCCTAAGTGGCCGGCACAGGGATCGTCGTGACACGCCTGTAAAACTTCCTCGCGCAGTGCCGTCGGAACGACGAGAAGGAACGTTTCCTGGCTATTCTCGAAATTTTTCTTGTACAGGACATCGTGTCGCAGGCAGTACGACGTCAATCCTCGTGAAAGTGGGCGTGGGACAACAACGTCAGCTCCCTCGAGATATCTGATGACTGGAAGCAGCTCAGAGTCGGTACGTTGATAGTCAGCCATGCGCACCACGTCGACGACACCAAGAAACGGCAAATCTAGCTCCAAGTCGGAGGATGTCAAGGGAATAGGAGAACGGGACAAGCAGTCAGCGTCGCTATGCTTATGGCCGGATCTGTAGACAACAGTTATGTCGTATTCCTGAAGGCGGAGGCTCCAACGAGCGAGGCGACCTGATGGGTCTCGTAGATTGGCAAGCCAGCAGAGCGAGTGGTGATCACTGACCGCTCGAAATGGCCGGCCGTATAAGTAGGGTCGGAACTTGCTGATGGCCCACACGACTGCTAAGCATTCTTTTTCGGTCGTTGAATAATTAGCTTCAGCTTTTGTCAGACTACGACTCGCGTACGCAATTACACGTTCTGCGCCATCTTGCCATTGAACCAGAATGGCCCCGAGTCCTACGTTACTGGCGTCGGTGTGTATTTCAGTTGCCGCGGTGTCATCAAAATGCGCCAGCACTGGAGCGGATTGAAGGCGTTTACGCAATTCGGTGAAGGCCTGCTCTTGTTCTTCCGTCCACGCAAAGGGCACATCTTGTCGCGTCAGTCTCGTGAGCGGTTCAGCAATCCTTGAGAAGCCTTCAACGAAACGACGGTAGTAAGCGCAGAGGCCCAGGAACCGCTGAACAGCCTTTTTGTCTTTAGGACGAGAAAACTCGGCAACGGCAGCGAGTTTTTCTGGGTCTGGTCGTACTCCTTGGGAGCTGACCACGTGGCCTAGAAACTTGAGTTCCTGGAAGCCAAAGTAACATTTTTCAGGCTTGATGGTGAGGTTGGCCTTGCGTATTGCGGTAAGAACACTTAGTAGCCGGGCGAGATGTTCATCGAACGTGCTGGAAAACACAACAACGTCGTCTAGGTACACCAGACACGTCTGCCACTTTAGTCCAACGAGTACAGTGTCCATCATTCGTTGGAACGTAGCAGGAGTGGAACAGAGACCGAAAGGCAGCACTTTAAATTCGTACAGCCCATCGGGAGTCACGAAGGCGGTTTTTTCACGGTCGCGCTCGTCCACTTCGATTTGCCAGTAGCCTGACTTTAGGTCTAACGAAGTAAAGAACTGAGCATGACGCAGACGGTCCAAAGCGTCATCAATCCGTGGCAGGGGATAAACGTCGCGTTTGGTGACTCGGTTAAGCCGTCTGTAGTCAACGCAGAAGCGGAGTGCGTTGTCTTTCTTTTTTACTAGTACGACAGGCGATGCCCACGGACTTGTCGACGGCTGGATGACGTCATCATTTAGCATTTCTTGAACTTGACGCTTAATCGCCTCCCGCTCCATAGGTGACACGCGATACGGATGCTGACGAACAGGCCGCGCCGACTCCTCTGTAACGATCCGGTGTTGCGTAACGGAAGTGCGCTGGACTTTGGATTCCGTGGAGAAACAGCCGGAGAATTCTGTCAGTAGGCCCAGCAGCTGATCCTTCTGTACATCTGCTAAGTCAGCATTAATGTGGACGCGGGTATTCAGGCTGGTGTGAGTTGTTGCATCCGGTGAAGTCACTTGTAACGTGCCGATGTCGGAGAAGTCAGCAATGTCGTTCAGGAATGCCACAGCTGTACCTTGAGGGACGTGCTGATACTCATGGCTGGAGTTTGTCAACAAAACTTGCGAGCACTTATGCTGTATTCGAACAAGGCCCCGGGTGATGCAGATGTGTCTTTCGAGCAGCAGCGGGATATTTGCCTCGGCAATACCCTCATAGCCGTCGAATGCGTCGCAGGTGACGAGGGTCACTACGCTGCTCCGTGGCGGCACCGTGAGGTTCTCGTCAACAATCCTCAAGGCGTCGACATACGTGTCGTCAGTGCTGCTCCCTGCTAAGGCCTGCGCCGTCGAAAACGTTACCCGCGACTTTTGTAAGTTAATCACAGCTCCATTAGCCTGCAGAAAGTCCATTCCCAGAATTAGGTCCCTCGAACAGCTTGGGAGGATAACGAAATCTCCGAGGTACGTAAACCCACGAATGCTCACGCGCGCTGTGCATCTTCCTACCGGGGTTAGCAGATGGCCTCCTGCAGTTCGAATCTGCGACCCAGTCCACTTGGTAGAAACTTTCTTCAGCTTGCAGGCAAGGTCCATGCTCATAACTGAGGTGTCCGCTCCAGTGTCGATTAACGCCGTTATTTCTTCGTCGTCTATGGTGACGGGAATGTTCGACGTTACTACCTCTCGTAAGGTGTTTGACTCCGTCTGTACGTCTGCGTCGTTCTGTTTTCGTCGTTGTCGTCGTAGTGGAGGATCTTGCGTACGGTCGTCGTCAGCGGCCTCACCTCCGAAGGTCGCTGAACTCAGTTTTCCCGGCCCGCCGGGCTAGGTGAGCGGCGTCTGAGAGTACCGCGAGTAAAGGCTTGGCTTGGTGATGGTGACCTGTAACGAGCAGGAGACGACGAACGGGGCTCCTGCCATCGCTGATCAACATTGCGACGATTCGCAACGAAACTCTCTATTTCCGGCGGCCGCTCACCAGGTCGTGGACGAGGTGCATTCGGCGAGAATCCACGGAGCCCCACCTGACGATAAGGACACATTCTGTAGATGTGTCCGGCTTCGCCACAATGAAAACAAAGGGGCTTGTAGTCTGTCGTGTGCCAGACGTCGCTCTTCCTAGTCCTTGCTTCGGCAATGTGCGGTGGGCTGCGAGGCGGCCTGAAGCTTACGTCCATTTGTTGAGTGGGGTGTACCATGCTGCACGCACTTGAGGGTGACGGATGGCGTACTGCTTCAGCGTAACTCATTGCGGCGTGCGGTCCCTGCTGTGGTGCCTCGCACTGTCCAGGAATATGGACGGCCTGTCGTACTTCGGCGCGCACCATTTCCGCAATGGAAAGTTGTCCCACAGGGGCAGTGGTCGTCTGCAGCTTCTGCAGTTCCTCCTTGACGACAGCCCTGATGAGTTCTCGCAGGGCGCCAACGTCGTTACCGAGGGTAACGGCAGAGAGCTCCCTTGAAATCATGGCGTCGCGGTTGTTTTGCCTGGCACGCTGTTGAAGGGCCTTTTCCATAGTAGTGGCTTCGTCATGGAACTCGGCAAGTGTCGCCGGCGGATTTCGAATGAGGCCAGCAAAGATTTCCTCTTTGACGCCGCGCATGAGATGGCGCACCTTCTTTGCTTCAGTCGTCATAGGGTCCGCACGTCTGAAAAGCCGATTCATGTCTTCTACGTACGCCGTCACTCGCTCATTCGGGCCTTGAATTCTTGCCTCCAACGCTAACTCCGCCCTCTCCTTCCTGTCCGCCCTGGCGAAGGCATTGAGGAACTGCCTACGAAATTCTTCCCATGACGTCAGTGTCTCCTCGTGGTTCTCAAACCATGTTTTCGCGGAATCCTCAAGAGCGAAGTACACGTAACGTAGCTTACGCTCGTGGTTCCAGTCGTTGAGGTTGGCAACCCGGTCAAAATGGTCAAGCCAGTCATCGGCGTCCTCTGAAGCACTTCCGTGGAACAGATTCGGCGTCCGGATGTGATTGACGACAACGTGCGATGCTGCAGGAGTGGCAGGTGGTGGTTGGGTCGTCATTCTAGTTCGTTCGGGTAGCAGACCGTGCTGTGGCTGGAGTCCCTGGAGGCGTCGGCTGGCACGTACGTGCACAGGGGTAAGCTCGGTTGAACTACTCGCCGGGCTGAGGTCTGGGGTATGCTCCGGAGATCTTAACATCGACCGTACCCCGCACGTCCACCAGAAATGTCACCCAGCTATGGCAACTAAAACAGTTTACCACCGACAGATTGGGAAAAAACGTCTGCCTTTAGCGATGGCTGGTCCTCCGAGAGCCCGCGCGCAAAACACGAACTTCATCGTTCTCGCCTTAAGGGTCCCGTGTCAACACGTGCAAACTTATTTCGCGTCAATATACACCAGTAACTTAACGAGACGCATAGACTTTAGTTATGCTTTCATTGCGAACCTTGACCCATCCTCCCTCATGGGGAGTTGCCATATCTTAATGGCGACCACCACCACAACAACAACAACGCTTCATACATGACGCGTGTCAGTGGTGGCAATACGGCGTGCCAGTGCAGTGCTTCGCCGCTAATCGACATTCACGCCGACATTCATCGCGAGATGGGTTCTGCCGGAATTTTTCGAATATTTTTCTGGCACTGTCGGATGCTAGCCGTACACCCCTCATTCAGATGACGCGCAGCCTTTAGTGTTGGGTCCAGGAGCGGTCCAATGCACCACTGGCCGGACTGGCGGCTAGTCTGAAATATGCCTGTGCTTCTGCACTTCAGTAGGTAAGTTAAAGGGGTAACAGTGCCACTGATGGCGATGTAAAAGAAGAACAGAGTAAAGTCGCACATAAAGAAAACGTCTTGTCCACGAAACGTTCTATTTTGACACAAGAGTACTGCGTAAACAAAGTTGAAGAACGCTGGATAAGTTGGCTCAAGAATACATAGTATATTCGAGATCCACGTGCATTCTAATTTTACGCAACCGGTTGATACTATTCGGGAATTTTCTGTTCGTGATGAGTATATGCTACTCTTTGTCCTCCAATATACAGAAAACCACATGCCCGCACATGAAACAATCAGCAGAACAGCTCATTGTTCAATTTCTGTTATAAAAAACTGAAACAAAAAAATTGTGTTGTCTTATTTCAAAGTGAACAGTGACGCGATATCTATAAGTACTAAGGCGCGTGTTCTGCTTTTTATTTTTAGCAAATAACGGCATCGCTTATTAGAAAAACTCAGTTCATACAAATGTTGCCGCTATGGCAGCTAGCGTTAGAAATCGAAAAGCCAATGGGACACATGCTTAAAGAAACGCAACGTGCTCTGCCGCATGAAAACGATAATTCAAAAATATTGGGGAGCTTTTCACTTTTAAGCGAAGACGTCTTCAAATAATCTGACAACACAGTCGAAACACTCGTCTTATGGCCCAATGGGAACTGCTCGAAAAACGTCTCGGAAATTTTCGTTTTCTACCCAAATATCCCCCTTCTATAATTAAGCATAGACAAAGACTTATTATCTAGCATGTTTTTAGCAATACTGAATGTGTGCATTAGGATTTGTTCTTCAGCCACGTGTAGTGGTTGTTGTGGTCAGCCAATAAATTTCCAAGAAAAGCCTTTGCTTGCCACGAAGGTTCTCGCGACATTTGGCTTAAGATCTGCCTCAACAACATAACATTCTCGACGTCCCTTTTAATGGTACATAATTTTGGTCTCTGTACAGTCCTTTTGTTTGAACACTGATCCGAAAGTTTAACATGAGTTTGCACCCTTGGCGTACTCTCGAGTTCTGAACTAGTTTGTGTTCTCTTATCAAACATTGCGTAAAAAAAGTGAAGTCGAACGCCAGAACAACCAAGAAAAAAAAAACAGAGCGACAGAGCTTAATCTTCCTTAACCAGACAGTGAACATGAAGCAAGTGGAGGACAGCGGGCGGGGTAGTGTACAGCTTTATCGCGGCTCGCAGGGACGGAAAAATTCCCTTGAGGCACACAACTCACTTTTCAAACAAACCCGCAGTGCGCATCTGCCTATATCGTGGCGTTTTGCACACGTCGAAATCGAGGGGGCAGTCTCTCGCAATGTTCTCTTCATTTTCTTTCCTCCATTTTATAACATACCGCGTGTCAAGCAGGCAAAGTGCGCAGGAGAGTAATGTTATTGTATAGTAACACTTTGTTAACAAACCTTAATATTGTGACCAGTGCTCACGAATATGTGTGGGCAGCAAAGTGTGCTTTTTTGCTGTGTGTGGAGACATGCTCGTGCCGATGGTGATGCTGAGCCCTTGATGTGACGCAAGAAGTGGAAGGCTCAGCCACATATATAGTAGAAGGTCAGAATGATTAGAAAAGAATGCCAAACCCAAGAAAGTATCTGTGCGAACAAACGTGATTGCATTCTAATGGCCTGATGAGTAACTTAGTTATGTTTGTAAATATTTACAGGTCGTTAACGAAAGTTACGGGTCTTCGAGTTGCTAGAATTTACCTCTAATCTAAAACCAGTAAATCTCATTAAACTTAGTCGAGCGGTTGTACCGCAAGAACATTTTGCTTTTTGCGTGTATTGGAATGGGGAAGCCAGAGTTAGTTCCGAGCTAAAGCTTCCTCTTAGCCATACTTTTGTCTGTTTTCTATCCTACGCATAGAAAAAAATGAGATATTAAAAGATACACACAAGAAAAGCCATGCTTTACCATCGATCTGCTATTACAATGGCAGTTACCGCCAAATCTCTAAATACGACGTTACTCCGCTGATTGCGCAGGTTATTGTACCTTTCGCTAATTCTTGCAAGTATTGCATTGGAATGACCGACTCGCTCATGTGCGCTCAATGTATTTGCACAGCGTCGAACGAGATTAGAAGGTGAGTGCCTATTCACCATTGGCGAAACATGCAGATCCAATGCACATCTTGGAATCTATGGGAAGCGAAGCTTTCGTGAAGTGGTTGCGGCTAATGAAGTGCTATAAATTTGCCCATTTGATTCCTGCGTCTTTGGCGTAAAGGGAACTGGTGCGCGCGCATGTGCCATCGCGCCCCCTTGCTACGCAATGTGCCGCAGGCGACGAGCTTCTCAAATAGTTAGTTGGCATTTGTGCAACGAAACTATACGTGCAATGGTCGCGCTGTGATTAGCGTATCGGGTTACTGTGCTGGAGGGCTCAGGCTCGATCCTACCATCGGGCAAGTAATTAATCTTTTTTTTTTTCAAAGTTGCAGTTAATCGGTGACGTAGCATCACCCAGAAACGATCAGGAGAGTTCAGCAGGGTCCGTAAAGAAAGCTTAGTTTAAAAAAAAAAGCACGCGTAGTGTTTCGTGACTTTGAAGGAACGCAACCCAAACATGAGCGAAGGAGAGTTTTCCTGACGAAAGCGGCCTTAGTGCTTCCCTGGCGAACAGGTGTTGTCAACTCCTGACGAAATTTTCTGTAGCCGTTCTGTACCCTGCGCTCTGCCGGCATTGCGCCTCTTCGAACCCCAGGCGGGTTGCGACGAAGCCGTTGAACGCGCAGAAATTTGCAATCAACACTCTGAAATCATCGATTCGCAACTTGGGCAGGTTCCCTCGGCTGTGAATTATAAGCTTAGAGTATGTACCTTATATCGGTGTGCATGACGTCAAGCAAAAGGGTTAAGCCGTTTGTTTAGACAACAGTTCTAAGTCGATATCCCTTCGCGAAGGAGCCCATTAATGGTAAATATGACCTGTTGGAGTTTTCTAACCTGCACCTAAAGCTTCTTAATTTCGACATCGCATTTTTTCAAGCGAACATGTAATTCCCATACGTTGGCACGCCCAGTAGTGCTCAAGCAGAAAGCGTTTCAGTATATTCGAGTAGTGTGCACTAGACCATAAACTAGCTCAAATTATTTTTCTATGCCGACCTGAAAGCAACCAAATACTGATATTTCTGAAAGTATTTATTCTTAAAAAAACATTTGTTCAAACAGACTTTCACCTGATTACGCATTACCACTTTAAAAAAAATTACTGACTCTGCGCTAATTGACAGTAGATGTAAGCATGAAATGGCAGCCGACAAAGCAGATTGGTTGGACATGATACTGGTCACAACTTTAAAATAGCTGTAGTCCCTGTTCGCAACGGCTCACCCCACCACACCACACCGCACCCCACAGCACCACGCCGTACAGCACACTGGTCCATATAGACGATGGCCAGATAGAAGAAAACCGGCTGAAGGCGACATGACAGATAGCGAAAAACGCCAAGGAGACAGAACGCACTGCCCAGCTAGAAGAAGAAAAGCGCCTGAAGGAGGCACCACGCAGCGTGGCGCTATTTCTCGAGGCGACAAATAAACCGCACCGCGGAACTCACGGACCACTAACGTTCAAAAGAGCACAGGCGACCCTGTCCACCATCACCACCACCACCACCACCACCACCACCACCACCACCACCACCACCACCACTACCACCTTGTTTCAGCGCCAGAAGGCTACAATGAAGTGTATGGTGCCCTGTATCTGCCTTTTGAACGTCGCCCCCCCCCCCCCCCCTATCGGAAATGGCAAATAAAACTTCAGCGCAATAAGAAGTTATAGCTTGAGCGATATTGTAAACCCACGTTAGTAAAAACTCGGTAGTAATATTTTTGTAACTTGTTTGGGCATTAATACGTATGTAATGCGGTCCCATACAAAGGGTTGGGGGTCAGAGACCGAATTTTCTTAAGTTTTAACTGTTTGCCCAGATGATCTCGTTTTGTTCTCGTAACTTGCCCTGATGTTCTCGTTTGAGTGTCTGGATAACAGCTGTGGCTCTTTGCTCAAGGTCACTCGAAGGCCGCCGACAACGAGAGCTAAAAGCATTTCATGATTAACAATCTATTTTAGAAACACCCATATATACAGCTCCAAAGCGTAAAAGAAAATAAAATTGTACTATTTCCAGCAAAGCCCCCATTAAACTGTCCACTTCTGAATAGACGCATACGTTGGCCTTACATGATCAATACTTTCCCCAATTCTTGTTCGGTAGTTCCAACGGCTTTTCTATACAGTCTTTGTTGATGTTTGGAGTGAACGTTCTCCAGCGCATGTGATACAGCAACTTAGCTAACAGTAATGACAAGCATCGCAGCTCAGACTTGCACCACAACGTCACAAAGCTCTACTGCTAGTACTATAGTAGAACTAGGAACGTAGCTTATCGTATGCCTCAATGAACGTGTTTGGTGCAGCCCTAAACTTGGGATGGTGTCCCCCCAGTGGACTCTTATCTTCTGATACCGACGCAAAATCATCTAAGTCCATGCCGTCGTCCTTCTACTGTTCTGCTTCCGCCACGGAGCTCTTCGTTCCGCATTTGTTGTATTAAGAATATCCCTGCCACTTCAGCTGAATAAAAATGAACTCACTGGTTAAAATTGTATAAGCAGATCCTTTATTTTCACCTGTGCAGAAATAATGAGGCAGTCTCGCTGCGGTGCTTTAGGGCACATTGAAGACCTAAAATTCGCAGTGTGAAGCATGCCCTCGTGGTGGCCAAAACACCAGAATTGCAAAAGACTTGGACACACACACACGCACACACACGCACACGCACGCACGCACGCAAGCTTCAGGCACCAGACATACAACAGCATAACGATTCGCTGCATAACGATGCGTGTCCATTGGCAGGTTGCACAAACATCCCACTCGGTAAAGAAAGGACGGGCCGCACCGCAGATATCAAAGATCAACGAAACTATCTTTGGCAAAAACAACAAAAAAGAGCTGTGCGAAGAAACAGACCTGGAGACGGAAACAAAAGCAGGCACTACTAAGACTAATGAAGGAGAAACGATGTTTAGCTACCTTCGAAATTAAAAGGTAAAAATACAGAAGGGCTATATAAGGTAGGAGCGCATGGAAAGCACTACTGATAAAGTTGTAATTGGAGACACGCTTCGGTCGCCCCCCCCCCCCCCCCCCTTTGCAGCGAGGCTACTAATTTTTCTTACTCTATACCCTTTCGCATGCAACTGCAGGTCGTCTCGCATCGCAGTTCTAAGTTATTTATTCGTGACCTTAAATTCTTTTTACTGGCTAATTCTCAAATTAAGTGTTGGATAGTAAATGTGTTAATATTACGAAGGCACATTACATTTCCTCGTTTATCTGCGCATATATACGCATGTGTCGCAATAAGTTCTAGCATTCGCAACAGTTTCTAGGCACAAAACATCCGATGGACATAGCCGTTTGGGAATTCCGAGACAATGCAACTCAGTGTTTGCCAGGATGTATTGTCTAATGGCAGGAACAATTCACAGTAGGAAGCCAACGAAGTCAGCGTGCCCCTAAATTACACTAGCTGGCTACTCACCCATGGGCAGTACTGGATCCCACATCTCCGTTTCGCGCGTTTCCGGCTATTGCCTGAGCTTCAGTTGCCGCCATCACTAAAGCAGTCTAATGGACTGCAGAGGACCAGCTTCCGTAGAATCAGGAGGACGATTTCCGCTTCCTGTTCAGTGCGAGCCCGCGAGCGCTGGCGGACGGGCTATGCATTATACACTAGTTCCGGTTGAAAACAAACTGTTCTGCTCTTCGCCTCGTTTAGCGGCACAGCACTTCCGATTACTGACCCTCCAGGAGCATTGGCCTGGCACACCAGTAACTTCGGCGTTTACGTGGCGCTCAGATTTTCTTTTCTTAGATTAGGGTCGTAAACATTGTTTAGCATAGATTAAGCATTTTTTTCAGCTCTGCATTCAAATAGACCTTAGAGGAAGCTCAAGAGCTGCTTTCTCAATGCATGCGAACGGAAAAGTACATTTTCGCTGCTCCCCACTACACCGACTTTGACGAGAATTAATATGTTTAAAAGAGTCAGAAGAATGCGGGAAACTCATTTATTTTAATTCAGCCATCAATATTTTTACCAAAGATCTTGAAAATCACACACGCACACACAAAGACAAAAAAAGAAACACTGGAGAAAAAAGTTTACAGCTCTGTTGTTCATTTTAGATTGTGTGGTAGATCGCGAAGCAGGGACAAGAGACGCAAGAAAAACGAGGGCAAGCGCTTCTTAGAAGGGTGATGGTTTGGCCTAGTTGGTTTTCCATTTTAGACTGTGTCATACAGCACGAAGGAGGGACAAGGGACGCAAGAAAAACCAGGAGAAGCACTTGTCCTCGTTTTTCTTGTGTCGCTTGCCCTCGTTTCCGTTGCGTCCCTTGTCCCTGCTACGCGCTGTACCACACAATCTAAAATTGAAAACCAACTAGCCCAATCCGTCACCCTTCTGTCGCTCAGACAAAAAAAAAAAACAGAAAAAAGAAGTATCACAAATAGCTAACATGTGTGGCCTCTAAAGCGGACGCAGTTGGTGTGTTATACACCGCTCTGATGGATGGACGGAAAACTTTATTTGGTCCTGCAAGTAGTGATAATTAACGACTAAGCGGGCCGCTTCCACGTCGGGACCGGAAGGCCAAGCCTCACGGCCACGTCGTGAGCCTGCTGGACAGCCCAGAATACACCGCTCTGAGATATATCACTAATCAACTACGTGCTATTCGGAAGACAGCAACAGCACACAGGAACACCCAGCAGCCGGTAAGGATAACATGCAAGGATTCAGGAAGAAAGCTTCCTTTTATTATTTCTGACAATTAGGAACACCTTGATTTCGTAGGAATAACTACAGGTTGCGGGGCTTCAAAGTGAAAATTGAGATTCCTGTTTCTGTTGCGCAGGCGCAATCGACAAGCATCTCACGAGCCACTCCCACGCCGAACAAACTACAATAAAAATACATTGATGAATAGCACAACATCCTCAGTCTCCACGGTAATGTTGTTCTCTGTGGTTGCTCAGTGCGTTGAGCTGCTGATCTCGAGGCTGTGGGCTCGAACCCCGCCGCGGCACTCCCATTTCAGTGGGAGCGAAATGCAAACAAACTTTCATGTACTTGATTTGGCGCCCATTGAAGAACCCCAGGGGGTCCAAATTGATCTGGGGTGCTCCACTGCAGCGTGCCGCCCAATCAGATCGTGGTTTTGGCATGTGAAATCCCCGAATGTAGTTTTGACTTTCTTAACGAAAATGTTCGAACGGGGGACGTGCTCCTCCTTGCGGCATTGATAATGGCAAAGACCGCTAACAATGTGGCCAACGCAGCCGTGCCATTTTGGAGACTACATTAAGAAATACTTTAGCGGATGAGGACAACTGTGTACATCGAAACGAAATTGTGGTTCATAATGTCAGCTGCAAAAACATGCTGCTATCGAGCAAGCGAGTTTAGCACCAGAGGTATGGTTGAGGTCTGCCGATTTTTTGTTTCTGTTGTGTATTGTATTTCAATTTGCTTAATGCTTGGCCTCTATCTACCCTTTTTAACACTGCTGTGACCGTGTAACGTATTATTTAAGCCTCTTATAAGGACTTCTTTTAAGCAAGATTCAAGACACCTATTGTGTGTGGACAGCCAAGAAAGTATCAAGAAACCATTATGGTGCTTGCTGCTAACAATAACGAATATTGAATGCCCCATACCAAGCTTACAATATTGTTGTTTCCGCGAAGAAATATAGAATCTCCTTTTGGAGAGACAGCGCGGGCTCTTGTATGTATGTGTGCGTGTGTGCATGCGTGCGTGCGTGCGTGCGTGCGTGTATGTGTGTTCTAAATCTTTTGGCGCAATACTTTTGTAAAGTTTTGTACAAACTTGCGCAATCAACTAAAACTACAAGCACCAGTTGAAGCTGTCGGTGCACAGAATCGAGGCGGAGAAAGATGAAGCCCCAAAACTTACCCGATCTGCCCCAAAGCCCGACTCTTCTTGACTTGCAAGACAGCAAATTCCCTGTGCCCTCTACACTTCTGTGTTTTCTTCATCAGTGCACTGCAATGCATATGAGTGGACTGCCTTAGATTCTGTTTTATAGGTTACTCCATAATTATATAGTGTTTACGTGTGTATTTGGCTATGTTGACGTAGCGTGTTCTTCGTGGAGCATTCCAGAGCTCTGCGAAAGCTCTTTCGTTCCCTTTATTGTTTTGTTTGAAAGAGTCATGAAGAAGATAGTGGCCAAATACTACCCTAGGGAGGCCAAATCCTGTTCTGGCGAGGGAGTTTTCTTCTTGAAGGTCAATGGAACTTCTCAATTTGGTTACACCTGATCTAGTAGGGCCCCACCGGCTCTCGGAGTTCTGTTTCTTTTTTCGTTTATAGCGGGCTTCAGGCGCCACCCCAATCCTGAAGATGGCAGTGTACTGGAGGAGGATTCGAACTTACGGTGTTCTTATTAGAAAGCAGGTGTTCTATCTCTGTTACACGCCACCACCATGCGTTTTATTATTGCATTCTACAGGCGCTAACATACGAGGAACAAACTTGGAGGTTAACAAACACGTTCTGCAACAAGTTAGGGATCGCGTAACGAGCGATGGAACAAAAAATGTTAGGCGTAGCGCCAAGAGACAGAAATAGAGCGGTGTGGATCAGCGAACTAACAGAAATAGATGATATTGTACTTTACATTACACAGAAAAGTATGGAGCTGGGCAGGCCATGTGATGCTTAGGGCAGATAACCGGTGGAACATTAGAGGTACAGAATGGTTAAGGGGAGCACAGTCGAGGGCGGCTAAGAAGATTAGCTAGGGTGCTGAAATTAGGAAACTTGCAGGCGCAAGTTAGAATCAGCTACCGCAGGACAGGGGTATTTCTAGATCGCTGGGAGAAGCCTTACTCCTGCGGGGGGGTATAAAACATAGGCTGGTGATGATGATGGTGCTTCTTTTTTTTGAAATCACTATTAAACATATGGCGATGAGCAAAACGTGAACAAGGTGAATGCAGGAGCCAACGTTTCGACAAGTGGACTTGTCTTCTTCACTTGTCGAAACGTTGGCTCCTGCATTCACCTTGTTCACGTTTTGCTCATCGCCTTGAATTGCCATCTCCCGGATTCCCCGTCTTTTCTCTCTATTAAACATATGGAAACACTAGCTGATGATTTTCTACAGTTTATTGTCAGACTTTGAGGAATGTGATACATAGCCTAGTTCCCATTTGTTTATTTAATAATATTGCTTTATTGTATTTCACTCTCCCACTTTTCAATGTGAACTTTCTAATAGCTGAAATATTTCCCTTCAATCGACGTCCTTCATACATTTAGTAATCTAGAGTTGGGGAGAAGCCGATGAGAGAATGTTCTTGTTACCGGCACTCCCAGTTCGCAATCAATCAATCAATCAATCAATCAATCAATCAATCAATCAATCAATCAATCAATCAATCAATCAATCAATCAATCAATTAATCAATCAATCAGGTAATTTTTGTTCCGATGAAATGGTCTCAGTTTTATTCAGTTCTGTTGCCTTGGTATCATTTACATGTTCACTTGATTGGTAGGAACGAACTTGAGTACATGAAGAATTGATGCACGTAGGCTGACTGATATGCAAAAGCGATACACAGTGCTATTTCTTTTCGCTGGGAAGCCTCTGCTATGCCATCGCTATGTGCTCATGCCAGGTCATTGTAATTAAGTGGCTTTGCGCACAAATTTAAAGCACTTACTAATCCTTTAGAATCCAATGGTGGGCTAAGTTAAATCTGTTGACACAGTCATTCAGGTGCATACCGCGCGATGGAAGCTTTTAACGAAATGAGGCTCTCTAACCGACGTCTTCAATCATAGTAATATAGTTTTTGACACAAAACTTATGAAAAGCGCAGCAATAAAAAAAAAACACCTGCCAGAATGCGGATAGTGTTATCTCTAGGCAGTAAGGGTGCGATCTTGTGCGCGTTCCAAAATCGAATGGAGGCGGTCCGTTCTTTACGTCGCGATACAGGGGGTCCGTTCCGTTGCGTTCGTCCGATAGCAGAAGGCACGGAATGATTGACAGCAGATATCACGTCACAATTGACGTCATGGCGTTCGTCATGGTTCAAATTGACCAATCGTGTGCGGCTCGATGGAACGGACCGCCTCCGTTCTATTTTGGAACGCGTACAAGATCGCACCCTAATTGTGTTCGTCTGATATTTTGGGGCCGAATCCACAAAGTATTTCGTTCGTAAGTGTCGTACGGTCGCATTGGCTAATATTTATAGCATCAGGATTAGCTGAAATTTTCTGTCACGAACACTTCAAGCGTAAAAGGGTTTTTGTGAATACAAGTCTGATTAGCTGAGTGCCGATGAATCCGGTATGTGTGAACTGTTTATGCCAAATTTCATTATTTTCATCTGCCGATTATTCCTCTAGCCAATAACAGCCTCCCCCCTTCTCACCCGGTGCATAGGCCAATACAACAGCGCACATCAAGCCTTAGGCTGTTTCATGCATTGTAATTGGCGGCGGGGCGCAGCCCGTGTAAATTGTGCAGTTATTAAGTTCACGCGGAGCTTCTGTTTCTATACAAAGGCGGTGGAGCTGAGAGAAACAGTCCACAGTCAGTGAATAAAGCCAACTTAGAGAAAGCCCACCGATTCTTGCTCTTTGCCTGGACAAAAGGCATGCTAACAAATCATGTAAAAAAAAAGAAAAACATTGGTCTGAAGTCCTTCACATCGCACGACCCTCAGTGGGCCCCTTATCTCCTCAACTTTCTTTTCTTTATCGTGAAAACGAAGGACGACGAAAAATTCATTTCTGGATCAAAGCAAGTTACCGGCCATTCAATGAGCTAGACCGATAAATCGGCAAAAGTGAAGGGCATTGTGAAATTCAAAAGCACAGCTTATTTTATATGGGACGATGATTCCTTGATTGGATGGTGCTCTCAAACAATAGATCGTGGACATTGTTGATAAAAACGCATCAGCGTTCTTTCATCGACGTGGTTCTCAATACGGACGGCAATTCGTTCAAAAGAAATTAAAGATGAAATTCATTATAGTAAGGATTTGCAAATTAAAAGCAACATAAATGAACTTGAAAGCGATTCCGCTTCGCAAGTGGTTATTTCTTTGAAAAATCTCCAATGCAAAATCAATGCGAACGAAACTAGGGAACGTTTATGATAGACCGTGTTCATTTTTTGTTTGATCACTACAGAACCATCAAGAGCAAAGTTTCAAGAGAAATTTGAATTCAATGATTATGAGGGTGATGATATACGCTTGGCTGATAGAAGAATTGATAGGACGGAGAAAGGCACGTATATAACAGGTAGGTTGTGGGCATAGCAATTTTTGACATGAAATCAAATACGAGTCAAATAGTTCCAGAAGCGAGTAGAATCGAATACTGAATACTTTTTAAACAGTGTCATGAAAATGAGCAGCCGCTTCACTATTAATATAAAACGATGCTGAAATCCTGTAGTAGATTCAGAATGTTAGCAATATTCTGTCATTACAACGCACGTTATGAGTTGTTAGTTATTAAAAACACGAATCAAGGACTAGAAACAAATTGCGCTGTTCGTTTGCTAACGCAGGACACTTCGCTGAGCGAGAATTATAGCGGTTTAGCAGGAAACGCCTGGCTCCCTGAGCGACATACATCGTGCTCTACTGCATAACTTCTCACGTGACAAGAAAATTATTGCTGGCGGGGTGAAATTTGTGCACTTAATGTTTGATCGCGTCCAGCTGACGATTTAAAATATTCGGGAGCTCTTCAAAAGTATTCGTATTCACAAATAGTGAAGAGTGGATTTGATAATCGAATCGGTATTCGAAAGTTCAGAATATTCGCACGTCCCTTTACCATAACTAAGTGATTGCACGTAAATAATAATCTTCTAGCCTCGCTGACTTTGACCACTGACTCTTGTTAGTGGACGTCAAAGCGATCAATGCGTTACGGGAACAAAACATTTTGTTGTGTAAAGAAGGGTAGCCTAACCCTCCGCTAAACTCTCTCGTACACGTGGTGCTAGTACCCATCATTACCTTCGTGCTTCTTCCTTAATTTTTACAGGTACGAAGACGTTACAGTGGCAGCAATAATGACGTCGTCGCTGTATTTGGCGTCACTATATAATAATGTCGCCAACATACCTCAGCCGAGCATTGCATGTAACATTAGGACCGTCTTATGCTTGTTTCATTCGAACTATACACGATTATATCCATACTTATTGCCTATCTACAACACGTTATCTGAATATTCTATCCATTAGGCCTTTGTCATTTGATATGTGCCCTCCAGCTGCGAGCCTTATTGGAAATTGCAGTATGTATGAACGAAACAGAAATATATATATATATATATATATATATATATATATATATATAGTTATTTAGGTGAGTTACGCGGATTATTGCAGGATACCTTGAAGACATGAATATGCCATGTTTCCTAAAGCGACATTTTCGCAGACCTAAATTTTTTATAGAAGCGGGCAGGTGCCGCTTACCCGATATCGCAAAGCCGTGACCCGAAAGCTGGCGCAATATTATGTGCAGTAGGTTTCGCACTGTTTCTTGCGGTTGCGGTTGGAGGAAACATTCGCCGATGTGCGCGAGCAATCTCGTTTCGAGACGAAAACTTTAGTTAGTGATGCCTCTGGTCCGAATCGTCTTCGTTTGTGTTGGTTAGCCTCCCCGGTGATGGAGTAGGGGAGAGACGCGACTCGTTCTTGCTCCTCGTGTCTATCCAGCCTCTTTTCTATTTCTATGAAGCAGTCATATAGTTGGACGGGATTCGGTGTCAGCGCATCATAATGTCATGGGCAGCGCGTGCCGCCGTCCTATGCCGTGTGGTTGCGATGCAGCTAAGAATGTGGGCGGTCCCTCCTGAAAGAGACGGCGTACCATTGAGCATGCGCAGTAGAGCACTTTTATTGAAGAGGCGGCAGCATTACTAGCGGAGACGGGAGACTGGCGGGCTAGCTCAGCAAGTGCGTTTGGCGAAGCATATGCAGAGTTGATTTGTGGGATAGCTGCCTCAATGGTGCTGCGAATGCTTTAACTGATTTGCCGAGCGCATGTTATTTTGAATTTGCTTCATTATATATCATTGCATCGTTGCAAGGCCTCTGCTACTGGTGTTTACGGCTGGCAGAGTACTGCTCCGAGACCCCGAACAGAAGCGAGGACGCTTAAAGTTAGCGACAAATAGAAACGCTTAAAACTAAATGTGCGGCAATGGCACACGGCGACCAGTGAAACGACTGAACTGATCAGGGCGTAGTCCCCCTTTCTGTACTGTTCTATATCACTGAGGAGGCCTGTATAGAACCGAGTGATCAACAAAGATTCCTAACTTTAGGCCTTCGCTTCTTCAATGACAAGGACAAAGGTTTTTGCCGTGCAATATTCAAACGACATTAATAAATAATAATAGAATGAGATCAGATGACGTTAGAAAATAATAGTGGAATGGGACCAAGGACAACCGTGCTCCGGAGCGCACCTGAACAAGACGTAGGACTAGTAGCTACCGACATGCTCCAAATGTTTAAGCTGCGGCAAGAAGTCCAGGATTCGATTTGCGTTCTACGTAACGTACTAACATACATAAACTACTATGGGATGGCCACTGCATTTCTTTTCTTTTTTGAACAGCTTAACGTCACGTCCGTATCGGGCTGTTGGCGAGTAGCATACAAATCTTGCTGTCGTACGCATTATTGTTTGAAAAGCTTGTGCCTGCTCCTCCTTATACGTTAACCGTCCCCAATACTGCTCCGCGCTCCTGGTGTTAGTTCCCTTATTGAAACTACTTGTGTGCTTGTAACTTGTGTTAGTGTATATACTGTTTCTTGTTCCTTTTCTGTCACGATCGCTTTCGTTATGTAATTTCAGGCGTAAGTTCTTTTACAATTTTTATATAACTGGATTTTACTAGGTGTACCTTTTCTTCAATAAAAAAAAAAACTATAAGAACCTGACTTCTCAGAATAGCCTCTTACTTGGTCATTTAAAACCAATGCAGCTTATCTTTGCTTTTCTTTCTCTAATCAACAATTACGTAGATTCATGAGTTTGTAGGTTTTATTATTATGACTTTATGCACATATTACGTTGCCTAATGACTGCCTCAAAACAAAAACAACATAGAAAACAAAACCATCATTAGCCGCTACCTTCTAAACGCTGTCGCGAAAGTACAGCTCCGTGCTCTGCAGTTTATCTCTTACAATACTCTAAACCAACTGTTTATTGCTGAACCCTGTAATCCGAACAATATCTTTCGCTTACACCTCCTCCTTGTAGTCTGCCACCATATTTGCTTGGCAACAAACGACGTTCTTTCCGCCGGTTCAGTGTGTGCGGAGAACCTTGACGCCGGTCTGCTATAAGCCTTCGATCGTGCGTCCGAAACACGCGTTAAGGAAGCGCGCAGGTCTCATGGTTGACAAGATACTGCCGGGATAAGGCGAAGTATCCCGAACGTAAACGACACACGGGAACTTGAAAGTCGTGAATAGACAGAACTTTAAAAACGGAGTGAGGACTCACCCCCTTCTATTACCTGTTTTTGTGCTGATAAAGCATGACAACGGCCTGAGTTCGACGACCTCCTACGTTGCCATGCGCACTAGCAAACTACTAGTTTAATCGGATCATGCTTCACATGTTTGATATATTTGTTTTCTTTTCCTTAGAGGGCAGCTCTAATTAGGCGTCCGTTCCTGCGTCGAGCGTCGGTGTCGGCGCAACTGAACGAACGAGCACATGGAAAGATGAAAGAGCGAACGCGGAGCGAAGTGGGGGATGCAACACGAGAGGAGGAAAGCGGAGGAGGAAGGTTGAGCAGAACCTTGAGGCGGAAATCGGAGGAATAGGCTGTAGCGAAAGCGTGCGAAGAAAAGCGTAGAACGGCGACGATGGTTACGGGATGGCGCCAGAGTAACGCGCGTCGTCTGCGACGTCTGTCTGCGGCGGCTGCTGTGAATCGCGTCCACACGTCACCCACACGTCGCCTATCGCGACCTTTAGCGAGGCAGTCGCACCAAAGTTCGCTCCATTTGACACGTGCCGCAGAAAGAGGTTGCCCGCGCCAGACAATCTATCGCGAAATGAAAACACGTATAGAGCTGCGCTCAACTTTCGCATTAGGGAGTAGGGTAATCGTCGGTGAATTTTTAATTTCGATGGCAATTATATGAAAATTCCTGGCCCAGTTCTGTCGTCTGCGTCAGCATCGCCGTGAGGTTCCATATAAAGTCCTACGGCGATACAAGCGTCGCCGCGCGCCGTTTGATGCATGTGCGAGTGAAAGCGTGCCAGGGTGAAGCGGCGATCGCGGCTTAATCTCGCGCACGCAAGGGAGGCAAGCAGGGAGGTAGCGCACCGTCTTCCGCCGCGCGCAAGGTTCTGAAGGCGAGGGAGGAGGGGAGAGCGCGTTCTACTGACAGAACGCCACACAGACCTGACAGACCTGACAGAACTGACAGAACTGGATGACATTTTAAGTCTCGTGTACGGCAAAAAACTACATGATATGGTAAGTCTTCTTTCCAACTGAAAGATACGGCGGAATAGCGAGCTGAGACCTAGTGCTTTTTTTGAGGGCCCCAGTAATACGAGTGGACGGTATTTTAGGGCACGCTGAAGCGGTTTAAACGAAACGTTATTCTAGGAGGATAAGAAAGCATGCTAGGGTATGCTGCCTACAGAGATAACAAGCAGTTTTAAACACATAGGGTGAGCTAAACAGAATTTAAGTAAAGCTGTAACAAACTGGGGAGTGAGGCAGAGCAAAGTTGGAATAGGAGGCCACTTTAGGAACAGAATGGGCTGATCAAGTTTGCTGATGAGAAGAAAACAAGTGCGGCAAATAAGGATAGATGGAAAGAAGATAGAATTGTTTTTACTTCAGCTGACAGAGAGAGAGAAAGCTCTTTATTGAAATTTCAGAGTGTTTAGCCAGCGTATTTTCGCCTACATGCTACTCTACAGGCAATGGGACGAAGGAGAAGGAGAAATGCCCTAGAAGAAGCTGGACGGAGAAAATAGAACAAAAATGCAGGTCGTGTGATGTTATCAGCAGTACGGTAAATGTCCGATGCGACGAATATAGACGGTAAGTGCAAAATGAAATAAAATCATAATCTTCATGAGATGACGTACGTGAGTTATAGTTTAGACAGCAAACCAATTGATTCAATACATAAAAACAAGACTTCCAGCGCTTTGCGCTGTTTGGATGGGTAAGGCCAGGGACCCAGCATGCGTGTTCATGATAGCGCCTTGGTCGAGCTTTATTATAGGGTATGAAAAGAGACAATGCACAGAGAGCGTAATAGAGAAGGAGCAGGCTGGCAACTGCCACTGATTCGGGTAGAAAGCCTGCCTACTCTTTCGAAAGAAGGGCATACAAAAGGAACTTGAATATAAGAAGATGAAAGTAAACAAGAAAGAAAGAGCGGAATTACCAGCCACAATGTCGAAAGTAAAGCAAGTCATAGAGTGAGCAAACTGGAACATAATATACACAGTAACAGAAAAACCAAACACGCAGTTGGCACTAATAGAAAATGTAAGAAATACACAAAGTTAGCAATAAAGTATTTCGTCAATTGCAAATTCTTTCACAAAGGGGAAGCTAAGCCGGTTTCTTGTAGAAAAGTAGGCACAGACGGTCAAACGCATGCATCAGTGTTGAATATACAGGAGGATCATTTTTAAGTTGTGTGAAATATTTAAAGATCACCTGTGGCATGTGGCGTATTTCTTGTAGCTGAACTGGATTACTCGAACAGGCAGAGAGTACCAGCACGCGAAATTGTAACACATATTCAACTAATTAGCAAACATTGACTAATTCACTTCCTAAGTAATTATTTTACGGTACATATTGCAATTAAAGAATTGTAGCCTGTGAATTTTCAAGACGGATCCCCTTGAAATGAAATTACAGGATTACACCAGTTTCGAGATATTATTTTCCGAGGTGCGAGACGAAATACATGGGCGTTCCAGTTTCTTTTTGCTTCAATGCATAAAAGAGCATTTTGTTAAAAAAGTAAGTGAACCAACAGTGCATTTATACGACGAGTTTAATGGTGCATATCTCCACACTGGTGTCACTCTGTAAACAAATTCCATGTGAATACGCCTGACAATCTGACCGGCTAAAATTTAAATTGAAATATCAGTCGTAAAGTAACTAATTAGGAAGTGAATTATTCAAATTTTGGTAATTATTTGAATTTGTGTTTCGATTTCTTATGCAAACAATTTCCGCCTCTCTGAACAATTCAGCTCAACGATTCAATGATAATATTTCCAATAGAATTTTTTAAAAATTGCAGGAAACTTAAATATGAGCACCCTGTATAGTGTGGATAGGGCGAAAAAAAAAGAGATATCGTAGGCATTGCCATAAAAAGGTCATGTAAAATTCCATCAGAGGAAATAAAAACTTGGCTTTAAAGAGGAAACAGAGATGAAATATTTAACGAGCATATTTCTTACATAAAGAATCTGCCAGTATATTTTTATAAGTTCATTTAACTCTTAGAATAACGTTTAGGTCATCTTGAACGGCAGGTTCAGTTATCCTTCTTTTTTCTCGGTGGTTACAGAAAACGCCATTACATCATTTTCCAGTCACAACATATGGCGTGCCGACAGCCAAACTTAAAACGCGCATGAGAGAAATGCGATCAGAAGCCGTCTTTCGTACGGAATCTGTTCCTATAATTCTAGCAATTTCTTTGCATTCCTTCTACGAAGTGGACCATCGCTTTGAAGACGGGACTCCGTTCCCACCACAGCTTACTCATCTGATACGACGGGTGACCGATCGCCACAATGGCCTCAAAGAGCAGGACACCTTGCGAATGGTACAAGACCTCCTTTACAGCGGCATTACATAGAGAGCTCCTTACCTCAACCTAAAGACATCCGAGAAACAAAAGCTAAACCTCCTCATACGAAAGGCCACGAAGATCGCCCTAGGACTGCCGACAACCGCCTCCACTGACCGATTGCTTCGCATGGGAGTTCACAACTCCTGGGAAGAACTCGCGGAAGCGCACCTCATCAACCAGATCGAGAGACTCAAGTTCAGAACCATAGGCGGAGCAGTCCTCCGACGCACAGGATACGCAACCAAGCTAGAACACAATGGTGAACGTAAGGAAAAGATCACGTCGAAGCTACGAGAATGTCTACAAGTTCTTCAGATCCCTCTGGACGTGCATCCAGAACACCACCGAGGCAGACGGCTCGCCAGGGCAAACGCCATCAGACACAAGCACCGTATTGCAGTAAAATACGTTTTGGGGCTAGTTGGTGCATAACTTTGAATAGATGAAGCGCCAATAGTGACGGCACACAAGAAGGAATACAGACAGGACAAGGCGTTACTTGCAACTATTTATTGAAGTCACAGGTGGCTGATTATGTAGCCATGATATAGTCAAGAAACAGTTGCAAGTAGCGCCTTGTCCTGTCTGTATTCCTTCTTGTGTGCCGTCACTATTGGCGCTTCATCTATTGAAAACAAGCACCGTAACGACCCGCAGGCGCGCTACATGGACGCAGCCAAGTATCCGGGCCGAAACGCCTTCGCCATCAGCGTCACAGACTACAGGGGGATGACACTGGCGTTGGAGACAAGGCTGCTAGAACGCACAGGCTGCAGGGAATTGGCGACCCCGCGTGCAGCAACTGCGCCGATTTGGAGACGCTCGACCACTTGCTACTTCGCTGCCCTGCCTTCGATGTGGAGCGCACGGACTTGTGTACAGTCTATCGGCGACTGGGACTGACTTACGATACGGCGCCCGCGCTGCTATTCCCTGCAGCCCACTCGTCCATCGTGAAGCACGCTCTTTCGGCACTGCTAGACTACTGCAATGCGACGCACTTGAGAGCGCGGCTCTGAGCCCCGCACTCACATTTTTTTTTCCCCTTGCCACGTTCGACCTGTCTTTCTCTCCTTCATCTTTTTCTTCCCATTCCCCCTTCCCCGTGCAGTGCTGTTGAGGTGTCCTCCTGTGAGAGACAGTTACGGCGCTGCACTCATCTCTTCCGTTTCCTTTCCTAAAATCACTTCACACAATTCTCGCCAAACGCGCGGATACAGCTGAGGAGGCCGCTATAGCACTCGTCACCCACACAAGCGAGGATGCCATAGGGGTCTTCACCGAATCTCAAACAGCGGCACGCAACTGCATGAAAGGCAGGATCTCCATCAAAGCGATCAACGTACTGAAACGTGGCGACGCTCCTCCCCCTTACACCTGAATCATGTGGGTTCCGGGACACCAGGGACTCGAGGGGAATGAAGCGGCGCACACCGTGGCCCGCGCAAGCGCCAACCGGGCCTCCCCGCACGAGACTCTAGACATGCCCCACCCACCCCTATCAGTGGAGCAAACGGAAGGAATACCGTTAACTTACCAAGCACTACTGCTGCACTATCGGCTTGGACGCAGGGTATACCCTCCACCACATCCAAAACTAACAAGAAACGAAGGCACCGACTACAGGTGCCTCCAGAGCAATGCCTTTACCCACGGAAGCTTACTGCATCATTTTCACCTGAGGCTATACAGCTACACCTGTCCGCACTGCAACGTGCCTGACACCCTGGCGCACCTCCTCCTGCAATGCAAGAACACCCGAGCAAGCATCACCGCGACACAACTAATAGCAGCAGACGCAGACCCAAACCTCCTCGCGGAAACGTGGGAGGCTGCGATCTCCTAGCCGGACCTGGTCGACCAGCGCGAACTCGTCGTCCGGGCCCGGAGGGCGATTCAAGCCAGAGGGTTCCTGGATTAAGGGACCCTCCCGACATGTCACTGCTTCAAATAAAGGTTTCATTCATTCATTCATTCATTTTAGCATATACACTAAAGAGGAGGAAGGCGAAAGGCTGCGCGCTCGCGAGGCATTCGTTACATTACTTGACATTTTCATCCGAATGCGTTGTCACTTGCTAATACTTGTTTTCTCCCACCAATGGTCGTGTATTGGAGTGCCCTAATTCACGATACCTTAACTATCTGTGCATTAATTAACATCGCTTTATTTAAACAAAAGGCCGTGGTTTCGTATCCCACCAGCGGCCGTGGTTTTGACTCTCATGCTTCACGATGCCAATTGGAATTCAACTTGGAGATATGGCCGGTTCGCACATATCTCCAAGTGGGTTCAACTCCCACTGATCGTCGCGGGCTCGAGTGCCTTAATTAATTCTGCCTTACGTTTGCCTTAACACATTAGGTCATGCTGACGCTTCAGCTTCTTCTTGGCTTCACGCTTTCTTATAAAGAAATTAATGACATAATTCACCATAATTATCACCAAAGGTCGTGGTTCCACTCTCACCAAATGTCGAGGGTCCAACCCCCACGAAAGCTCGTGGGTTTTAATTAACTTAGGCTTAATTATTACCATAGGTCATGGGTTAGAGTCCCAGCAAGGGCCGCGGGTTGTCTCCCTATAAATTTCGGTGCCATGAATTTGGGTTCCATAACAACGGACATCGGAACTTTCGATCCATGAGACAGGTTACACTTTCGCCCTAATAAAAAAAATCTTGCACTGGTGTAGAATGGTTGAAAATTGAGCTTTTTGGTATATCCAAACGCTTGGAACCGTTAAATGACGATACAAGGAAAGACAACACATCAAAGTAATAATACAAAACTACAAAGTAATAATAACTAACTTTTTAATGATTTGCGCATTCTTTTCCTTCAGTCAGTGTATATGTTCCTTCAAATCAAAATGTATTGTTATTCTGCGCCCGTTTGTGTGCTCTAACTTAAGGCCAATGAAATCTCTTTCTATTCCATTTTCTTCGTTAGTCCTTAGCGATTGGTGAAAAATATTTAATGCCACGCCTGCTTTGACCTCTCTGTCACAAAACATCTCAGAGATGCGAAAACTTCCCCTCACGATAATGTGTAAACTCTGATTATGCATGGTTAAACCGAACAAAAGAAAAATGTTTCTTTGCGATTCTACACATTTATCAGCATTAGCCTTCCGCGATTAGTGAAAAGGTTTTCGGACCACGACTAGCTCGCTCGTTTGTCACGCGACGTCACAAAACCGCGAAACCACAATATTTATTATTAGGCTGAACAAAAGTGAACTATTTTGGTATAACCGAAAACTGAGAATGGAGGGATAGTGAGGGAGGGGGGTAGAGATGTTCCAGAAGGAATTGAAGATGGCTGTCCCCTGATCCCTTCTGCATACTGTGTACTCAAGAGTTGCCGGCGAGAATGGATTTCTTTGTGTATTTTACAATTTTTGCGTTGCAACACAACGTTGCCAAGTCTTTTCAGCACACATTACGAGATCGCTGAGCCATATATTCTTCACTTAGAAATCGTTTCGGCTACACTTTTAACGCCCAGTTGTACGCCGTCGCAATCGTCGACGACCCACTGCAAGCTAAGCAAGGGGAAGTTGACCGGTCGTAGACAACGGCATCACCCTCTTCACTCGGTTACCTACTTTAACTGTGCTAGCTCGGCCCCAATGAGACCCTCTTCTGCGCGCTGCTGTTCTCTTGTCACACAATTAGATAGGGAAAACCTGTTGGGGTGGACAGTGCTATTCGCTTCGAGACCAAACAAAAATTATCTCTTATAAAGGAGGATAGCGTCGAATTGGGCTCTTCGAAGAATCCTGCGCGTCCTCGCCAGTGCGTGCATCGACGGCTGCAGAATATTGACGTCAGGAGGTTCAGAAGATACGAATAACGTCAGAATGGGACACCTTTACGTTATCGTTGTCTTTCTTTGTAACATCGTTTAGCGCTAGTCCAGAAGTTGCAGTTAGGTATTTTCGCACTTTAAAAAGCAAGAAAAGGAAATCTTACAAATCTTTAATAAATGACTGCTTGTTGTGCAGGAAAATTTGCTAAGGGGTACAAAGGAGTGACTGTGAAAAGATTACAACTACGAGAAATAAAGGAGGAAAAAGAGGAAATAAACCTGCATAACTACATACAAATAGAGCGTCTACTAGAATATTAGCGAAGCGTCGGCTACAGAATAGTACTTTAGTTGCCATTATGGCTTTTGTACAGGGAACATTACAAACATGCATTGTATTTAGTCTGTAAAATAGAGAGAGTACGTTTATTGCTGAATGTGTTTACGTAGACAAATGATATGATCCTCCAACTGCATGAGGGTGCCTCTCCGACATATCTCGCTACGAACTAATATGTGGAGCTGGCGTTCTCGAAAAAAAAAAAAGGAAAAGAAAGAGGTTCTTTAAGAAAAACAGGACTGGTTCGTCTAGCGGCTCTCTTAGACTGCTACACTAGTTCAATGCACACGCAAAGGAAATGATGCACGCAGGAAATGCAACGTACGCGTTAAAGTGTATCTTTGCGACGAGTGTGTTTCAGAGAAATTAAAAGCGCCTTCGTAGTACGAGACGCACCGGAGGCGCTATTCCATGGTCCAACTACGGTCCATAGCTGAGCATTAAATGCCTGAGATACGTTCAGTGTAGTAGTCTGAGGGTCTTTTAAAGTTCGAAATTTGAGTAAGGCTATCGAAATATGTTACTGTCCAGCTTGCATTCAAGCTTCGTCAATTCGAAGTGTGCAGGCACTGCAAGCTAAGAAATTCTACGACATGAAACGTATTTCTTATTCTTTCTGAAGTATTTCCTCTGAAGTATTTCTAAAGCGTGTTTCTTCCCCCTAGTTTAACTAATGTTCATTGAATCTTACTACTCTTCATGCACGCCGCCAGGCGGAATGCCATAAATTTCTTTACACTATAGTTAATACTCAACGCTCCTTGTCTTTACATTTAATCAAGCGTTCCAAATGTTCTTCGAGTGAAGTTTCACGCATTGAATAATGTGCGATGTTCACTTGAACTGACTGATTTAAACAAAGCCTGTTCCCTCGTGGACACACACACACTCACACACACACACACTCACACACACACACACTCACACACACACATGCACACATGCACACATGCACGCGCACATACGCTCGCACGCACATATTCATGACACTCTGGGGCCCATAGCGAGACGACCAGAATTCCGAAAAATAGAGCTTTCAGAGCCTTCTTGAATAGAACAATTTAAGAGAGTAAACAGGTGTGTCAAATTGTCTCGGAGACCATTGTGGCTTTCGATTTAGTCTGGCGCACTACTAGAGCGCTCTCAACTCCGGGCACATTGGAACAGTACGGACCCTTTTCAAAACCGATGAGCTTCTCATCCGAAGTACGGCAAACATTCACGCGCCCGGCATAGCGAGACATTCATGACGGACGCGGTGGCAATGGAACGTTAATGCAGCAGTCTTTAGGGATTCAGTCACCATTGAAAAATATTTCGTGCAATGCTGGGGAATGAGGTGCCTCTGAGCAAGCGGCGTTTGTCTTCTAAAGCCGCTTCGAGAACTAGATTATGAGTCTTTTTGTTAAAGCCGACACATCGTAAAGTTCGCATGTTGAACTGTCTGAAACATAAAAATGTCGTAGCGAACTTGGAAATCACACTTAAACCCAATAGTAGCAAGGAAACTTGATCAGCTTGATGTACATTCATATTTGACAAAAACGGCGCTAGTAAACGTGAGGACGAAGAAATTAACGTAATTTTAGCACACGACACCCGACCATCAACTAGAACTATATTTTCGAAAACAAATATATATGCACTGGAGAACTTGAAAAAGATACAAAGCCATGCATGCGTGGCAGAATCAGGCGACTACAATGATGAAAGAAGCAAAATTTAAGCCTTGTCGTGTAACAAAAATTAAATGCGTAAATGAAAGCGGCATGAAAGCAGGAAGGTCTACCAGAGAAGCGATACAAGCTAACCAAAAATGCTCTGTTTTAAAAACCATAACCTCTCTCCACTAAGGACAACACACAGTTTGTTGATGCATTTCTCTCCTTCCCATTCACTACATTATTTCTTTATTTAGTAACGCTCACATAATTTTCCTTTTGTTCTGTTCCTTCAGAATAGAGAAAATCGTTATTTTATTCGCTATCGCGTGGAATCCACAGATCCTACAATGCCGAATTCTAAACGCAAAAGAAGAACCAAACGATTAGGGACTCTGCCAAAGCTTTGTATTTGTTATCTCTGTGCTAACTTATTATACATTTAACGAGTAGAGACAGAGACAGAGAGCAAGGACAGCAAAGGCAGGGAGGTCAACCAGACGAGCACCCGGTTTGCTGCCCTACATTGGGGATGGGGGAAAAAGAAAAGAGAGTAGAAAGAGGTAAATAGGGAGAGAGTGAGCAGTGAGTGCGTGTGGGAGGATGCGCATGGACGCTATAAACGGTTTCTTAAGCCGGTGAACTTCAAGTAGTGTACTGGTGCACGGATGGCTTTTGTGCCAGTGACGGGTGTAGCCAAGGTCCGAATATCTTTGACTCGGAGAATGGTCTTGAGTCCAGCCTTTTCTAAAGTTGTCCTCTGAGGGAGGCGTTGTACGTCGTAGCGGGGTCAGGTACAGAATAGGTCCTCGATGGTTTCCTCGCATCTACAGGTGCGGGGAAACCGCATATTAATTTCAATAATACTAGGCTCTCGTTAAGAAGCCCTTAAGCGGATAATCAAGCCATATATTCTTTTTTTAAATGTTCGTCTATTGATCGGGCACAGACACTGTCATGCGATTCTGTGTTAGAACATGCTGTGGCATTGTTTTTAATCTAACACGAATAAAAAAACCGACCGCATTTAACATATAGTAGCTTAGAGTATATAAAAGAACATAGTATGCCACCTGCAAGCATCCACAAATTTTATGCCGATCATCCATCAAGTTCTGTTCGTAAAGTTCGGTTCATGATGTTTTCCACCTCAGAAAAACTACGCAGTTTTCTTTGTTCGTGCTTTCATGCATCAATCTTGTATTTAAAGAAATAAGTGTTTGTGGTCTGGCTTAATGTGTTCCTTAAATACATTTACACTGTAATTTTTTTTTTGCCTTTAAGCATGACTTGAACGCACGAGGGGGATTGACAACACTGAATAGATTGAAAGGTGCACCCAGCACTATCATAGGTGAACTTGTCGCGAGAACCCTTATCTTCTAAACTTGTTCTGTGTATAGTCATGAAATATAAACATTTTGAAGCATTGAAAGTTTTAAACAGCACCTATTTATTGGCTCTAAAGTTCAAAATATTCGCACTCTATAAGTAACTAGTTTGGCTAATTCTGGAAGAGTAAACATTAATTAATACCTCAGGCAAACATGCACTTTTTAAGAGCACGTCTATCGGCTCAAACGCAATATTTTAAACAGTTTACGGCGTTGTACATATTCATGGTGCATTCAAAGTTCATGCAATGTACTGCAATTTATAATGAAAAAATGCAATGTTACATGCAGAAAAATAATGCAGAGTAGCATGCATTGAATCTTATAGAAATAATCCGAAGCCATCACGACAGCGACATACGAAAAACAATTGGTTCAAATACTCAGCACTCGTGTTCTAAAAAACCACTTCACTGCATCTCGGCTATGCGACAGTATCGCACATAAGTGTCGTTCGGGGTTAACGCCGTAGCTGCTGTCTTCAGGGTTTAACTCTTTCGTACAATGAACTTTCAGTGTTAGGTGAAAGTAGGAACGGGCTCATGAACAGAAACAAAAAGAAAATGTAACTCACGAAAGTGCAAGATAACAGAGCTGTCGTGCAGTTGTAGACATCAGCAGTCCCGCCGCGTCTTCCATCCGCTTTGCTTGGTTTTGGAGAAGCGGAAATAACGAAAGCAGATTGTCGCGGTGCTTACAGCGCCTTTTTTTCTCGTAAGCTGCGAAAGTAGAAGAGAGGGTGGTTAAAAAAAAACAAAAAACAAAGAACGATGAAAAGGAGAAGAAGTGATCGAAGACAAGGAACACGAGGACTTTGTTTTTGGTCTGGCGGACTCGCCCCATCCAGTGCTTTGCCAGCCAGCTTTCTAAATAATCGCCTCCCATCTCGTAATATTTCTGGTAGAGGGTCGGAGTTTCACGTCCGACCGCGGAACCTTTCCCTCCAAGTTTTCACCACAGTTCGTCACCTTGCTGGCCGTCACCCATCTCGACCCGAATAGTATTGTTCTTGCGTCAAAACATGGCTCGTACCCAAGAGAGGAATTGGTCACACTGAATTGATTAAAAAGTGCACCCAACAAAAGACCAAAAGGGGTAAAAAGCAAACATTAAAACCGAAATATTGGGCGACTAAAGGAAAACACAAATTTTAGGATGGCTTCTTCATAAACAAAGAAAAAAATCTCAGTGCCCTTCCACTTTGTGAAGAAGGATGACCAGCGAAGCTGTGTATGCGGGCCCCTTAATGGCGAAATGCACGTCCACCGCGGGTCGGCCCATCATTGCACTATCTTCGGGATCGGCCCACGTATGGGGAGTGCTTAAAGCCTTCTTTAACTCTGTTGTGGATCGGCCTGGCATTGCACTATCTGCGGGATCGGCCCACGTATGGGCAGTGCTTAACGCCTGCTTCACCTCCGCCTTGGGTCGGGCCGGTATTGCACTATCTTCGGAATCGGCCCACATTTTTTGCTTACTACACAAAAATTTCCTTGGATGGTAGAGGTACACTGCTTCGCTGTAAAAGGAATAAGGTGCACCACGATCGGTACCCCAGCAGGTGTCATCTTTCGGACACTTCAAAGAGCTTGATCACATACGCAGGCGCTTCGACGTCATTGCATCCTGGCTCTGCACGGACTCAAGCAACTCAAGTCGCTAAGCTCAAACCATACCCCCAGCGCGACGCCACCTGACCTTGCGCTATCCAATGGTTTAGCGGCAAGTCTTCTGAAATATATAACAATCAAAAAAGAAATAAAAACGACGAACGGTATGGCATGCATTTTTACGGACGTTTCGGCCGGAGTACCGACCTAAACGTCAGTAAAATCATATGCCATAACGTTCGTCCTTGTTTTTTTTTTCTTTTTTGAATGTTATACCTTCTGGTATGGCGCGAAACCCATCGTCTTCTACGCATATATATATATATATATATATATATATATATATATATATATATATATATATATATATATATATATATATATATATATATATTGTACTGTAAAATAGGGAGCAGTGGGGCTGTGGCTAAGAGAGAGACAACGACGACGAGAAAGAACAACCTTGTTTCGGTGCTCGGTCGGCTACTCTACCTCTCGCTGCTCCAACGTTCTAGTCGCGAACGCTTACTGCTCAAAGTGCTTCGCGACATTTGTTATCTCTCCCGCGGAAAAGGAAGCCGTCCCGGCGACCTACGGGTAGGACAGCACATGCGGATCATAGTAGGGCTTGAGACGCTGGACATGCACAATTTCGCGTCCACGACGGCGATGATCCAATGGTAGCTCGAGGGGTTCCACAATATAGTTGACTGGAGACGTTTGGTTGATCACGTGGTATGGGCCTTGGTACTTCGACGCGAGTTTCGGTGACAGTCCAGTGGTAGAGGCTGGAACCCAAAGCCACACTAGCGAACCAGGAGCATAGGATACAGGAGCATTCGAACTTTCTCGATGGTGCTTCTGGCGTTGCTGGTCTTCTGACGTAAATATACGGGAAAGCTTGCGACACTCTTCTGCGTGTGCAGCAGCTTCGGATAGGGTAGTTGATTCCGTGGAGTCAGGGCGGTACGGAAGGATAGTATCCATTGTGGAAAAAGGTTCGCGTCCGTACAGGAGAAAGAAGGGCGAAAATCCCGTGGTAGTCTGCGTGGCGGTGTTGTAAGCGTAGGTCAGAAAAGGTAGAACATGGTCCCATTTGGTTTGGTCGGATGCAACGTACATGGCCAGCATGTCACCAAGAGTGCGATTAAAGCGCTCGGTCATGCCATTAGTCTGCGGATGATACGCAGTAGTGGTGCGATGAATGATGCGGCATTCTTTGAGGAGAGCCTCGATGACGTCGGAGAGGAAGACGCGGCCTCTGTCACTGAGTAATTCCCTGGGAGCTCCGTGGCGAAGGATGATGTGGCGCAGGAGAAACCAGGCGACGTCACGTGCAGAAGCGCTGGACAAAGGGGAAGTTTCCGCATAGCGCGTAAGATGGTCGATGGCCACGATTACCCAGCGATTGCCATCTGTTGTGGTTGGCAGAGGTCCATAAATGTCGATGCCTACTCGATCAAAAGCACGTGCTGGGCAAGGCAAAGGCTGCAACGGGGCGGTTGAACGACGAGGGGGATCTTTACGGCGTTGGCAAACCAGACAGGAGCGGACATAATGATGGATGAATCGATACATCCCCCGCCAGTAGTAACGAAGGCGTAGACGCGCGTATGTCTTCAGTACCCCTGCATGCGCGCACTGGGGATCGTCGTGGAATGCTGCGCAAATATCCGAACGCAGGTGTCGCGGGATGACAAGCAACCATTTGCGGCCGTCCGGGAGGTAGTTGCGACGGTACAAGAGCCCGTCGCGAATGGAGAAGTGATGTGCTTGGCGACGTAATGCGCGATTGTTAGTGGGTGTCGATGGGCTGGACAAAAAACGCAGCATGGACACAATCCATGGGTCTTTCTTCTGCTCCAGAAGAATGTCCGTGGCAGCAAGGGAAGACTCGGACAATGAGGCCTTCGGGAAGCTAGCCTCGTCTGTTAGTGGCGAACGAGACAAGGCATCCGCATCTGAATGTTTTCGGCCAGAACGATAGAGCACGCGAATGTCGTACTCCTGCAGTCGAAGGGCCCATCGAGCAAGACGACCGGACGGTTCTTTTAAGGACGACAGCCAGCACAGCGAATGGTGATCAGTTATGACGTCAAACGGGCGGCCATAAAGATACGGACGGAATTTGGTTATGGCCCAAATTATAGCCAGGCATTCCTTTTCTGTGACAGAATAGTTCGATTCAGGTTTAGTGAGTGCACGACTGGCGAAGGCAACGACGTACTCATCGAAGCCAGCCTTTCTCTGAGCGAGAACGGCCCCAAGGCCAACGCCACTGGCATCCGTGTGTATTTCAGTTGGAGCACTTGGGTCGAAATGGCGCAGGATTGGTGGTGACGTCAAGAGACGACGCAGCTTTGTGAAGGCGGCTTCGCAATCCGGTGACCAGGTTGAAAGGTTGTGGCCACCATGAAGAAGCTGCGTTAAAGGTGCTATTATAGTGGCAAAATTGCGGATGAAACGGCGAAAGTATGACGCTAATCCAATGAAGCTGCACAGTTCTTTCAAAGTCGTTGGTGGGGGAAACTGGGCAACAGCTTGTAGTTTCGCCGGATCAGGGAGTACACCTTCTTTTGACACGACATGACCGAGGATGACCAGCTGCCGGGCAGCGAAGTGACACTTCTTCAAGTTAAGCTGGAGGCCAGCATCGGCGATGCACTTTAGGACGCGTTCAAGTCGAAGTAAGTGGGAAGGAAAGTCCGGTGAAAAGATAACGATGTCGTCCAGATAACACAGGCATATCTGCCGTTTGAGGCCGCGCAAGATGTTGTCCATCATTCTTTCAAATGTGGCAGGCGCATTACACAGGCCAAACGGCATCACGGTGAATTCAAATAAACCGTCAGGTGTGATGAAGGCCGTTTTCGGACGGTCTGACTCAGCCACTGGCACTTGCCAGTACCCGGATCGTAAGTCTAGGGATGAGTAGAATTCAACGCCTTGGAGGCAGTCTAGCGCGTCGTCGATACGGGGTAACGGATAAACGTCCTTGCGTGTGATCTTATTAAGTCGCCGGTAGTCCACGCAAAAGCGAATTGTGCCATCTTTCTTTTTTTACCAGCACTACAGGAGAAGCCCAGGGACTGTGCGAAGGTTGTATGACACCGCGTTGGAGCATGTCTGCAACCTGCTCAGCGATCACGCTACGCTCCGTGGCGGATACACGATACGGCCTGTGGCGTAAAGGCGCATGGTTGCCGGTGTCGATGTGATGGACAACAGTGGAAGTACGGCCTAAGCGAGATTGTTGTAGGTCGAATGACATGCGAAAGCGGTCTAGAAGATGGACGATCTGGGCGTGCTGCGCTGGAGTGAGGTTGGGATCAATACACTGGTAAAATGTTGGGTCACACGGCGGCGTGGGAGGAGAAACTTGAAGGGCCAGAGCGTCAACCGGAGGAGAAGCCGGGTCGTCAGGCACATCGTAAAGGAAGCTTGGCTCGATTTCGTCGGCATAACCAAGACACTCATTGTGGAGCAGGCTAGCAGGGCAAGGAAACAGGTTCGATACATAAAGTGCGCTCGAACCTTGTCGAATGGCAAGAAGGGCAAAAGGAAGCAAGAAAGGATGGCGGCGAGCAACAAGCTTGGACGGCGTGAAAAGAACTGTGGAGTCGGACAACCCAACGCAGGAGACGGGTACAAGTGCGGCAGAGTATGGAGGAATCTCGGTGTCGGCGCTGACGAACACACGACCGGAAGTGTCATCAGTATCTTCAAAAACGTTGGTGCCGAATGGCGACAGCGCGAGTTCAGCACGGGCACAATCTATAACGGCATGATGAGAGGACAGAAAGTCCCATCCTAAAATCATGGCATGGGAGCAGCGAGGCAGAACAACGAACTCAATATGGTATAAAGCGCCACTTATAACAACACGCACGGTACACTTCCCTAAAGGTTCAATCGGCGCAGCGCTTGCTGTACGTAATGAAATGGCTGAATAAGTCGTCGCGACTTTCTAAGGGTAAGACGAAGCTGGTCCGAAATCACTGATATTGCTGCTCCCGTGTCTACAAGCGCATGAACGGCAATGTCTTCTGCAAAAACTTCAAGGACGTTCGCAGGAAATAAATGAGGTCTTGAGGAGTTCGCTGAGATCGCAGTTCTTGCCTCCGGAACTGCGGTCCTTAGTTTTCCTCTCGGATAGCTTCAGGACGACGGATAAGCGGCGACAGAGAACGCCGACGGGGAGACGGAGACCGACGGGTATTAAAGGGTCGGGAAAGAGGAGACGAGGCTTCGAAGGGCTGAGCGGCAGTAGCAGAACGGGACGGAGAGTCGAAACCGTTACTTTGTGCCCTCGGAGAATCCGAAGGATACCATCCACGCCGGCGGCAAAGCCGTGCTACATGCCCAGGTAGGCCGCACGAATAACAGATAGGCCGATTGTCATGGGTGCGCCATGGATTGAGAACAACGGGCGGAGACTGTTGGAAACATTGGCGAGGTGGGCGCACGGGCTGCTGTGGCGGCCAGTAGCTGCTTGGGGGGGCAGGAGAATATGCTGGAGCAGCTTGCGGAGGTGAAGGAAAGGCGTTGGTAAGTCTGGATTGATTACCTGCAGACGGAGGCCTTGGATTAGCGACAACGGCAGCGTACGTAAGTGGCACAGGCGTAGGAGGCGGTTGATGAGCAAGTGGTACTGCGTTAGCGACTTGTTCTTGTATCATGTGACGGAGATCTGGAGACAAGCGCGGCTCTGAGGCTGGAGCGACTGGCAGAAGAGAGAGTTGGCGCGCCACTTCTTCTCGTACAAATTGCTTGATTCTGTCGAAAATTTCTGAACTGCAAGGAGTAGAAGTGACACCATCACTCAGAGCTGAAAGCGTGACGTCCGGAGCGAGTGCTTGGCGCGTAGAAAGCCGTTGTTTGCGCAGCTCCTCATAGCTCTGGCAAAGCGTTATGATGTCGTTGACCGTCTGAGGATTCCTTGCCAAGAGCATATGGAAGGCGTCATCTTCTATGCCTTTCAAGATGTTCTTGACCTTGGTATCTTCGGTCATATCTGGGTCTATACGCCGGCAGATGTCAACTACATCTTCAATGTAGCTGGTAAAAGTTTCGCCCTTTTGTTGGGCACGACAGCGAAGCTGTTGTTCAGCCCGAAGTTTGCGCACAGCAGGGCGACCGAATACTTCTTGAAGTGCCGTCCGGAATGCTGTCCAGCTGGAAAAGTCAGCCTCATGGTTGCGGAACCAAAGATGGGCGACCCCGGAAAGGTAGAATGGGACGTAGCCAAGCTTGTCAGCTTCAGACCATTTGTTGTGGGCACTCACGCGGTTGTATGATGACAGCCAGTCCTCTACGTCATGATCGTCAGTGCCATTGAATATGGGAGGATCCCGTTGGCGTGGCGCACCAGGACAGACGACTGGAGGCGGTGCCACGGGTGGCGCGGTAGGACTAGTCTCCTCAGGCATGGGAGATGTGATAGAGATCGTCCGGCTTCGGAGTTCCAGGTTTGCAATAAGTCCAGCACCTTCCACCAAATGTCGCGAAGCACTTTGAGCAGTAAGCGTTCGCGACTAGAACGTTGGAGCAGCGAGAGGTAGAGTAGCCGACCGAGCACCGATGATGATGATGATGTCCTTGAGTTTGGCGCTTACCCACTCGCGGGGATTGGCCAAGAGTCGGGCAGACTTTGCTTATTTGTTCAAAACAAAGTTGTTCTTTCTCGTCGTCGTTGTCTCTCTCTTAGCCACAGCCCCACTGCTCCCTATTTTACAGTACAATATATATATATATATATATATATATATATATATATATATATATATATATATACAGCTTCTTTAGACGCTTTAGCAATATTAGATTACAGAGCACGATCAGCAGGCGCGAGTACACGCACCTGATTTCTTCCTACAGACATTGCGATTTGCATGTGTATGCATGTGCGTGTATATATATATATGTATGTGTCCATGTACGTGCGTGCGTGTATATGTGTGTATGTGTGTGTGTGTGCGCGCGCGCGTGTGTGTGTGTGTGTGTGTGTGTGTGTGTGTGTGTGTGTGTGTGTGTGTGTGTGTGTGTGTGTGTGTGTGTGTGTGTGTGTGTGTGTGTGTGTGTGTGTGTGGGTGTGTGTCTGTGTGTGTGTATGTGTGTGTGTGCGTGTTCATGTGTGTTAATCATGAACTCAGGAGCACAATGACGGCAATGCCACAGGAGCCATATCGCATGCGGGAAGAGTCATTTAGGTATGCGAAAGGGTAACATTTTGAAATGTATTCTGCAGCTCTAAACAATGGTGCACCATTGTAGAGGCCAGACGCCGATTGGACAATACGAAGAGCATTTATATACAATACATGAAGGGAAATCTACTAAACATATATTGAGAATATCGAATCTGCAAGACGCCAAGGTTCTAACTGAAGCAGAAAGAGTAGGGACAAAAGACCAAGAACAGAAAATGAGAGTAGAAGATAAAAAAAGCCATTGCGGTTCTTCTCTATCGTGATTCGAACCGTACCTAGTCATACGAGGTGAATAGCGGCGGATAGACTTTCAGCACAAGCACTTACGAGGCCAGCCAAGCAGGCATCATAAATACATAATTTCCTTTTGCACTTTCCTTTATTCGCTCGCTGGTTCTCTTTCCTATGTCATACACGCCTGGCTGACCTTATGCTGCAGAAGATGTATGCAGCTGTCTAAAGAAAGGCAAGCGGCAACGGTACCGGAAGAGGAAAGACAAGATACGGTATAGTAGATGATTCATCCTAGCGCTCTATTTCTCAAACTGCTTCCCTCGCCGTAAATCAATTCCAACGACTTCATTCAACTAGTCTGGAAAAAATTAAGGTGTTGCAAATAAAGAAACAACTCATAGAAATAATGACAACTTTCATAAAATGAATTCAGTTACGCATCGTGCGAGTCTAACAACCATCTAACCATCTTCAATATTGGCGTTAAATTATCACATTCTTTTCCCGTGTGTGTGTGTGTGTGTGTGTGTGTGTGTGTGTGTGCTTCCTTTCTTTTAGGAACTGTGAACAAACGAATTTTTGTTCTCCTTTTTACATAATTACTAAGAGGTCACTCGTTTTGCTCGTTTATTTTTGTAGTGTCATCCTCTTTCAAATATTCATTAACCGAAATTCTTGTTCAATCAATTATGAATTTCACTATGCTGAAATTATTAAATGTGCATCAATGGCTGTGCGTCTCAGTTATTCCTGCATTTTTGTCGCTTTCCTTTAAACAGGATGAAACATGAGCATTCCTTAAATAAACATACCGAAGATTCCTAATTTTCAGGCGCATACCGTACACCAATGGGTGATACTGGAAAGCATAGCTATCTTTCAGTAGCTGACAGCGTTCATGTAAGGACAGGGATATTGCTGCCAGTAATACAGGAATTTTCGTAGCAGGGGAGAAAATGACTGTACTGCAACATGACAGCGTCACCCAACCCTTTTGTCAGCGCAGCTGAATTGAGAAAATTTTAGAAGTATAGGACGCGCTGTTCATATACGCAGTCTGGCTTCCTTACGACAACGTAGGCCAAGTTTGGGTTTTCAAGCGTGTGGTTACTCTGATGTAGTTTAAGAGAAAACCAATCTGGTTCCATGTGGAATTTTTTTTTCGGTAAAACAACAGGTACTTCCTTTGGGAAATATGTTAACCGCGCTAAGAAATATGAGATTCAAGACACCTAAGTGCTGAGGTCCTGTGCTGGCCCACGAGCCCATTAAAAGAATGGAATGCATAGTCTGCTATTATCGAAATTGAGCAGCTGACTCTAATTTTTTGCGATAGAGTACAGCCACAAAAGCATTTATTTAGACAATAACAAAACATACGACTTCCTGACGGAAGGTGGACAAAGGCTCGTAATACATCGCAGTACTTACGTGCAACAGGTGAACTAGCTAAGAATATATACGCCATCAAATAAAGCACTCTTACACAGGCACACAACTTGGAATTATCTCACTTTATTGCATTAGTCTAATACGTGCGGGAAGGCTGCACAACTTGAATTTAGCCGTATATGCCTAGTCGACGAATAAAAATAAAAATTTTTGGCACTTTTGGTAGCCAAACGTTTGCATACGAGTGAGGATGAAAAAGCAAGTTGCCGCAAGTGGGGAACGATCTCATCGTTTGCCACCTGCGGCAAGTTGTTTTTTCATCCGCTTTCATTTCCTTAAATTGGTGGCCTTGGCGTCTCTGTTTGCTGACTTCCTATTATATGATCAACAAAAATCTAACCCCTCCGTCAAACCCCCTTTTCTTCTCGTTCACATATATATATATATATATATATATATATATATATATATATAGGCACTTGCACAACAGCTGGCTGTTTTATGGAGAGCCACTTCGGCGACAGCTGAGGTCGACGAAATGAACTGTGTCGACGGCGACGAGGAAGCGCTGTCAGCGGAGGTGTTGTTCTTGAACTTTGTGCTTCTTTTACATTAAAGTTAATAGTTCTTGCCCTATATTTAGTAACGTAACTATATATATAGTCGCTCTCACAGCTTCTTTCATAGCACTCTGTAGTTTTCTGCGATAGCTGTTTCATCAATTTGCCTGTTTCACTATAACAAGGCTTCTGTAGGAATACTGTCAGCATATTTGACGTGTCTTAGTTTCACTTAAATTTGTTGTACAAGAAAGATTTCATCTTTTCACCTGGTCAATGGAACTAACCTATACCTCCCGTGGACAATAAATTAGATTTCTCTCTCTCTATTTCTTTTTGGTCACTTCTGATAACAGTGAGCTGGAAACCGCAATGTCTTTAGATATCCGAGTCCTTGTCATGAACTGAACAGCTCCCGATTTGTCACGAATATATGTTCAACTGGAAAGAGTGGCGGGCATGACATTATGTACAGCGCAGCGCAAACGGAACACGCAACAAGCAGCAAGACGGGCATACGGTGCTGTGCCTTAGGAACATCATGAGCTTCCGTAAGGAATAAAACAGCCAGAATTCTCTCCGCATCTGTTTCTTTGCTTCCTTTCTTTTTTCGGAAGTGCCCGGCGGGGAATACGGGACGAAGGAGCTATTCCCAGGGGGAATATCATTCACGATCTGCATGAGAGAGCACAGCCGAGGCTCTGTGGTCTTCGTGTCACGACCTACATTACACTTCGCGTTCTGTTCGCCAAATAACAGCTTCGAAGCCGAAAGCGATCTTCCAACCTTCCCAAGGCTCATCCTGCGTTCCGCTGCGCATTGGAAAGCAAAAGTATCGCGTGCATAAAATATCAAGCATGAACAGCGCAGGAGGTGACGCCCGCTGTAGCAAGCTGATAACCACGCCGGGCGCCTGGGAAGGATCACTTCACACACGCGACGTCAAACAACGCAAAATGAAAAAGAAACAACACTGACGAATACAGCAGCAAAGTTGCCCAAAATTCGTATTCCTCTATGGCAGTAAATTTATCCCAGCTGAATTCCGCGCTCCCCAGTCGGTTGTCGCAACTTCAAGAGCGTTCTTGGAAGCTGAAGCGTGCGGGTTTCAAACGCTCGAAATCGCTGTTTCAAGATAACTCTGCCCAAAAAAAGATCAGACAAACGACTATTTGTTCGGTGAATGCTGTTTCTGCGAATACAAAAGCCGACACGGACATTTTCTGCTCACACAAGTTACAACATTTGCGAATACTCTGCATCCCACATAGCATATCTAAATGATATTTCTAAGCCATAGTTGGTTTGCTAGTACATGGTCCAATACACAACAGTACCCGAAAAACAATCTCTTCACCCTCGAACGCAACTGCTCACCGGCCATTGAATGTTAAGGTACCAACAGGTGGATCAAAGCTTACTGTGCTTACAAGTTTATTGAAATGCCGGAACACTTTTGTCGGCAATGATTTGCTTTGTCGCACATGAACGGTTTTATTTGTCTCTGAAGCCTTTACGAAAATATCGCCGTGAGATGAGCTTGAAGGTGTGATAAGATATTGAACTCCGTGAGCTACCCTTCGAGCCACCGCTGTTATATGGCATATGAGTTTTCGAAATTTCTTTCAAGGTGCTTTAAACTTCAACATATAGCAATAGCTGACGTGCTTTTCTACATACAAGCACACCCGTTACCATGCATTTAATGTGCAACCGGTTAATAAGAGTGCTAAGGTTGTTCATGTCTAGAGAAGGTCACTATTAGAATGTCGCACTCCAAAGGCAGCTCGCATGCTGAATTGCGTGCTCAGTTTATTAGCGCGCAATTTCGATCAAGCGTTTTCGATCCAGCGTTTTCGATCAAGAACCGAGTTATTAAATTAGGCCTAGCCGAGTTGCACAGTGCATTCGCAGAAAATGTACAATACTCATCCTCGTGTTTTTTTTTTTTTTTTTTTTTGTGACGCCAAATCTTTTGTCATACTCACGGGTATATATATGCCAGTACGCGCACACCTTTTAATAATACGCATTGTTTACGTGTATGACATTGCCCCGGTTTTATGTACGCAAAATGCCTTGAGCGGGCAGTCGCGCGGCAATTTCGCGTGTATTCGTGGGCTTCTCTCTAGCTCGGAAAAGCACTTTTATGTAGTACGTATTGAGCAACAGAAAGCTGTATCCGAAGTTTTCCATGTTGCTCTACAATTTTGTCATTGACACATTTCATCTAATTATTATAATTGAGGAGTTGATTAAATAATCAGGACTAATTATGTAATTAGACGGAATGCAAAAATGTAACCTGACTGTCTCCAAGCGACGGCAAACATTACTTCGGTTCTGTACAGCTACGTGGCGTTTGGACTTTTTTAAACCTTGTGTCCATGATAGTTGGGACACCCTGTATATATAGCGCGGGCATGCCTTACAGGATAACGGTGCAGCAATGCACTTGCGAGAATCGCGTATCATTCTCAGCAAGGCACACTGTCACAACGAAGAAAATTTCTCTAATCTCTGCATTGCGAACGACGAGATGACGGTACATGAGAGAGCCAGCGTACCTGTCGCAGAAAGGAGTAACGCGATTAGGGACTACGAAGCCGTTGCAGAGAGTAACATCGGACTCTTACTCGAAAAAAAAAAAAAAAAAAGAAAGGGAGCCACATGGCAAAAGGCCTTGTTCAGCTGTGTAGTGGATGTGCTCACTAATTTTGTAAATGACGCGCAACACGGTGCGAAGGAGACCATCATTGTAAGCCTTAATGACTTTGTCTGTGTTATTGACTAATTGAGCATGTCCACGACCACAGTACTGGTCGTTGTCAGGCTCAACTGGTTTTCTGAGATGTAGACTGTCTCCTCGCATCTATCGACATCAAACCAGGACTACCGTCCACTCAGAAGTAGCAAACAAAGAACCTTCTAGGAGAGCCTGTCAGATGCTTTTAAATATTACCGCGAGACAGAAGTTTGTCGCATTAGGCCAACATCGATGAAGAAAACGTAGAGGGGGATGGAAAGTGCCCCGCAGATCTGTCGTCAAACATCGGACCGCTGTCGGCGAATCAGTGAGACCTATGCAAAGTGCTTTTTTAGCCAATACGAATTTTTAAACATTTCTTTATATACAGATTTTATAACAAAAAGGTTATAAGCGTAGCGAACGTGGCGTCCTTACAGAGGAGTTCCCAGGCGAGTGGACGTACTTAGACTCTGATAACTTGACCTCCAGAGAAATGATAAGGGGAAATTTATCAATGAGCTTATTTATTAGTATCCAGTATAATTTGTTTTGTTCAGCGTAACCGCTAGTTCTTTTGAAGGAGATCCTAAAATGGTCTTTTTCGCACTAATATTTTGCACGCAGCAGGCTTTTGGGGCTGTGTGCTGCCTAGTGTCAAGATTGTATCCGGAACTCGCCTGTGTCGTCCAGGAACAGATCAGAAATACAACTGGCCTTTCCCAACGTTCGAATACAGAGACAAATTTCAGTGGATATAACAGTGGTTCAAAAAATATAATCATCAAATCGAGTTTAGAAAAAATTGACGAGTGGTACAAAAATATCATCATCAGTAATGGATCTTACCCGAAAAAAGATAGCATCATCTCGAATGGCTCATACCACTGTAAGCAAGGAAAGATGCATTGGCTCAATATGAATGAAGACACGAAAGGAAAAAAGATCGAAAGAAGGAACGAAATAAAGAAGGAAAGAAAGAAAGAGCGTAACAACAGAAAGAAGGAGCGCAAGAAAAGAAGGAAAGTAAAAATGAACCAAAGGAAGGGAAAGAAGAGAAAGAAACAGATAACTAAAGAAAGAACGAAATAACTTTTGGATGGTGCATTAGGTTCTCGCATGTGTCGTGGAGGAAATCGACGTACAGCGTAATAAGTTTACTTCACACTGCAGCTCTTTACGTCTTGCAAGAAGTCTGACCCGTGCGATAAGATAACTTAATGCATTACCACTTGTGCAGCAGGCTTTCGCCTTCACGTGTTACAGTTCATGTAACTTGCTGCCGATTCTATTTTTAATCAGTCAAGTAACCACTTCTTTCGAAAAGAAAAGTTCTGTTTTCCATAGACACAGGCGATGAGTGCCTTTGGTTTACATTGGACGAGCCGGGGGGTACAGGATTGGATTCAAGTCTGATAATAAACAAATTGCGCCGTAAAATGCTGTACCCCGTCGCAAAATTTGAGCATGAAGGACCCAGTTTTACTCACGAGGAAAAGACATTCCCATTCCATGTCCTTATCGAAGAGACAAGGCACGTATGCATGCTTTTTTTTTTTTCAGAAGCTATAACGTCCTGCTGTTGCAACCGAAGTCATTGGTTTCATTCCCCACCACAGTGCCTACATTTCGATGGGGGCAGAAGTCATAACGCTACTTTACGGAACTTTGGGGGCGCGTTAAAGCACCTTAGGTTGTGTAAATTACCACGTATCCACCTGTGCTGATACGTGTTCCATAAGCCGTGCGTTCTTTTGCAACATTGAGCAGCATGATTGGAAGACGAAGAAGACGAAGTGTCTTTCAGGCAGAACGCCGGGTCTTCCAGCTCTACTCATTTTGTGAATTTCTTAGACTTTGCCAGTGAACTGCTATTTCCTCCTTAACTGCGATGGAGATGGAGCCTCACGCGCGTCCGCCGGACTCGGCAGTGCCCGCGGCGGCTGCCTCCAGGAAGCGCAACAGCACCGAGAGCGATACTGGCAGCGTCGACACCATGCAGTACTATGTCAGCAGTGAAGATTTTTGTGACGACACCTTCGAGCTGGTGCGGAGTCGTAAAGCAAAGCGAAGATTTCTCAGCGCATCATCGAATTCGAGTGAGTCCACCGTGAGATCTTCGCGGGATACCGAGGAGCTCACCATCCTGTTCTCGCCAGTTCTCGCGACTGACAACCTGAGACGCCTCAACAGGCAAGCCGTGTCTTCACATCTAGAGGCACTGGTTCCAAACGAAATCAAAGACATCAGAGTGAACACCCGTAAAAACGTGCTAGCGATTGACGTAGAACACGCGGCTACGTTGGATTCTTTGCGCAAGGTCACGGAACTTGGCGGGTTGAAAGTCCGCCCTTATATTCCGCTGGGCAAACAAGTCCGTGCTGGCGTAATTTACGATGTTGACGAGACCATTGTCGACTCCGATCTGTCGATCTTAATCAAGCCAGCTACGGAAAACACGATCATCACAAACGCGTTTCGTCTCGGCACGTCACGGTGTGTGAAGATCATATTTAAGGGCGAATCCCTGCCATCGCACGTAAAAGTGGGCCACTTCCGACACGCAGTTCGCCCCTTTATACCAAAACCACTGCAGTGCTGGAAGTGCATGAAGCTTGGCCATGTGAGTAGTGTGTGCAATAACACTACCGTGTGTTCTCGCTGCACTGGGCCCCACACCACAAATACGTGCGAGGCCAGTGTGCTGAAGTGCACAAACTGCAGCGGCCCTAACGATGCATCTTCGAAGGAATGCCCTTTGATTCGAAAGGAAATGCAAATATTGAAGAATATGGTTAGAGACCACTCGTCTCACCGAGAAGCAGCAACATCTATTAAGCGACGACGATCACGTCGCCGACGTCGATCAAGAGCCTCCAAAGCCTCTGCAGAACGCCACACACGTATATTACCACCCACTCTTCCGCCCAGGCCAAACGCAGTCAGCTCAAAGGACAAAGGTGCATCGAACAGCACGGCTGCTGACGCGTGGCCTGCACTCCCGAGGCTACATGCCACTACTGAGCGAAATGATACTTCTACAGCAGGGGACACTTCGTCTGTTCCTGATGAATTGGCGGACCAAGATCACCAAATTGTTGTCATGATCAGCTCTCTGGTGAGTGCTATTCGTGCTCTCCTGGACAAGCTACAGACACCAACAGCTCGAAGTGCATTGCAAGTGCTGGATGCCATCAGTCAGGTTCTGGCGAGCCTTCAGAAGTCCAGTGCTTGAGAACTTCTACATCAGAACCATGGCTCATCGACAACAACAACGATCGTTCCGGGATGATGTGAGAAGTGCCTCCATATTCCAATGGAGTACGAGAGGCCTGTGGTCCCGTATTTCGGATTTTCGACAGTTCGTATTTGAAAACCATTTTGCTATACTGGTCATCTGTGAACCGAACTTATCAGCCTCCATAAGACTATCAGGATATGAATCTTTTGTTCCAAACACGTGCGTCCGTAGTAGTAAGGTTCTGGTATACATTCGCAAGGACCTTACGTATTTTTCCCAACACGTAGCGCCACACGACGGTAACCAATACGTCTGTGTTACTGTGAAAAAGAAGAAGCTGTCTTTTACTCTTATGGCGTCTACCTTTCCCCAACAAGTCAGTTTGATAGAAAAAGATTGGAAGATATTATGGCTCCTACTGCCGGTCCTTGGATAATAACGGGGGGCTTCAAGGCTCATCACCATATATGGGGAAGCTGCAGGATAAATTCGAGGGGCAGGTCACTAATATCCTTTGCATCAGGCCACAACCTGTGCCTTCTAAATGACGGAAGCCCGACATTTCTGCGAGGAACTACGTACAGCAGCTGCTTTGACTTGACTTTGGTGTCACGTTGCCTGACTTTGAGCGTGCAGTGGTTCACTGATATTGAAACCCATGGAAGTGATCATATACCGAGCTATGTGAGAATCGATGGACTCGAGAATCGAGAACCGGTTGTCTCTCGCCAAATCAACTGGTCAATCTTTCAAGATCGCGTAGAAGACACATGCAAGACACATATTGCACGCAGATTAGAAGACATAATTGCTGACGCTATGCAAGATTGTACACGCTGCTTCACACATCCATCAAAGCGTACAGAGAATGACATTGAATTGGAAAGGCTTCGTGCACTACGTCGCCGAGCTGAAAGGAGGTACAGGCGCACGAAATCAAGTCTTGACCTCAGAGAAGCTTGGCGCATGCAAAAGAAGATCAAAGGCCGAATGGATAAGCTAGCGGATCAAAGGTGGAAATGTTTTTGCGACTCACTAGACCCTCGCAAGCCATTGTCCTGTGTGTGGCGTACCCTACGGGGTCTTTGCTCAAGTCCCCAGCAACGACACCCATTCAACTCCCTTGCTCTCTATCAAAACCGCCGTGAGATAGACGTCGCAGAGGAATCTTGTGCGAACGTCGCCGGCGGCACAGTTTTAGTCCCTGACATGGCTCTAGGCAACATCCCCGGCCCACGATATGCAAGTATGGACGCTCCATTCTCTATGGAAGAGTTAGAAGCTGCTATGGCGCTATGCAGGTGTTCGTATTCACCAGGGCCGATGGCATAACATATACTGCTTTGCGCCACCTAGGCAGAGAAGCACGAAGAGAACTCCTCAGCCTTTTTAATAGTTCATGGCAAGATGGTGCCGTCCCACGGAAATGGAAACGCAGCTGCCTGGTACCGCTTCTAAAAGCAGGAAAGTCACCGCTCGAACTGGCATCGCATCGGCCTATAGCTCTTGCCAGCTGCGTCGGGAAACTCATGGAACGTGTGATCCTCATGCGTCTCGAATGGTACCTTGAACACCAAAAAATTTACCCGGACTCTATGGCGGGATTTCGACGCGGTCGTTCATCGATTGACAGTGTCATCGATCTAGTATCATCTGTGGAACAACAAAAATCTCGGAAGCGATTATCAGTGGCACTCTTTCTTGACGTGAGAGGCGCTTACGACAACGTTTCCCATCAAACCATTCTAGACGCACTTTTGACAATTGAACTAGGAGGGCGAGTATATCGATGGGTCAGTAACTACTTGACACAAAGGTTCTTGTTCGTACGTACGGAAGATGGTCCGACTAACGACCACTACACATGCCGAAGCGTTCCCCAAGGCGGTGTTCTAAGCCCTATTCTTTTCAACCTCACGCTTCTTGGGCTGGCCGAATCCCTACCGGAAACAGTGAGTGTTTCAATGTACGCCGACGACATCTGCATCTGGACATCAGCGGTCACTCGCCTGCAGGTTCGCGCATGGCTACAGAAAGCAGCAACACAGGCATCTGACTACCTTCACACACAAGGCCTTACCATCTCAACAAAAAAATGTGCGTTTGTCACTTTTACGCGAAAAGCGATGACTCCTTATCCAGTATGCATCAATGGTCAGCCTATCTCATACAAGAGAAATCACCGGTTTTAGGGCGTCGTTGTAGACCGAGACCTCACTTGGAGCCCTCATGTTGCCCACTTAAAGAAGAAGCTCACATCTATTGTTCACTTCAAGTTCATCGCCGGCAAAACATGGGGATCGTCAGTGGGCTCCATGCTACAGTTATATCGAGCACTGTTCATCGGATTCCTACGCTATAGCTCTCCCGTGCTTGCTAAAACATGCAAGTCAAATCTTCGAGAACTTCAGAGGGTGCATGCGCAGGTACTACGTGCTTGCCTAGGCCTTCCGCGCAGCGCCTCAACAGCTGGAACCATTATAATGGCTCAAGACTATCCGTTCGCGACTTACATTAGCACCGAAACGCTTAGAGCCCATGTTCGTCATGTTTCACGGATGCAGTCAAGCTCTCTTGCGTGCCTGCCGGAACGACAACCACAGGCGTCCTTCTCCAACAAGGTCAGCATCCATCGGGCCTCCTTACCATCGGGTTTCACACCCTCAGCACGTTCAACCTCAGCTTTGTTGTGTTTAAAACAACCTCAAGTGCGTCTTACGGTTCCAGGGATAAGAAAGAAGACCGACCTGCCTACCTTGGCCTTGAAGCAAGCAGCTCTGGATTGTTTGCACACTTTCTACTTTGATCGAGTCCACATATATACGGATGGCTCTTCCACTCAGACCAGCTCCACCAGCGCAGTGGTTATACCATCACGATCAGTAAGCATCCGATACAAGATTTCTCACTTGACAACATCGACCGGTTCGGAGCTTGTTCCCCTCCGAGGTACCGTTGATTATATTATTAACCAACTGGCTAATCGGTGGGCTATATTCTGCGATTCGAAGGCGGCCTTACAATGTCTTCTGTCATCTCTTCGTCGCGGGTCAGTGAACAACTCGTGTCGGAGATACGAGAAATGTACCATCACATGATCACGATAGGACACGACATCGTGTTTCAGTGGCTGCCTGGTCATTGCGGTATCTCCGGCAACGACCTCGCTGACGAAGCTGCTAGAAAAGCACACGAAGGAGCAACCCTTGTTTCAATACCTTTATCGCGGACCGACGCAGCCCAACACTTAGGCAAGCTAGCTAGCGCCCTTCTTTTCTCCTCTTTATAAACAAGATCGATCAATCAATCAATCAATCAATCAATCAATCAATCAATCAATCAATCAATCAATCAATCAATCAATCAATGAAATTAATAAATTTTTAAACAACTATTAATAAATTGTTCAATAAAGTTAAAACGTGTTGCTGGGTTTTTAGGCGGCCGCGCTTCCCCAGTGAATACGGCGTTCTGCTGCTGAAGTCAAGGTCGTGGGTTCGGTTCCGGTCGCAGTGGTGGCATTTAGTTTGGGGGGATTTGCGAAAACGTTCTGGGGAACTTAGATAGAGCGGCCCTTGAAAGAAATACACTTGTTGAAACATTTATCGGGAGTCTGTCACTACGGAGTGCCTGCAATTCGGACGTGGGGATAGCCATCGCCGTAGTTCAGTTGGCAGAGCAACGCACCCGTTATGCCGATGGTGTGGGTTCGGCGCACACCGGCGGCAAGTTGTTTTTCTCGTAGCCTTTCATTTTCACTTAATTATTCATAAACCTCAAGTAACAAGGCCAAGAAATTTTGACAATTTGCTTGGCTGCATCATCTGCTGACTTCATAGGGTTATGAGCACCTAAAATCGGGCCCCTCGACTGCCTTCTTCTCTTTCGTAATCAGTTGATGGTTTTGGCACGTGAAAACGCAGAATTTGATGTTTTCTTTAAATGCTTGCAGCTTTAAATAAACACACATCTTTAAGGACTACAGAAAGAAAGAGAAATACCGCAGACAGGGAACGGGAAAAGTTTTATTTAAAGCGAAACTTCCCTATAGAACAGTTGTGAGAAGCCACTGCCACTGTTTTTGGCTTAGTTAAAAGAAAGAGCCTATTTAGACCTGTCAAAAAATGATCCATTCAATTAATAACAAAAAATTTCTTACAGCAAGATCGAAAACATGATGGAAACCAGTTGAATAAGAAGCTTGCTTTGCAAAACTGCACTTCGTGTGCACGCTCAAAGCCATGTGGCTATATTTTAATTCTGCAGATGTGCTTTCTAGTTGTATATTATATCTTCTGCGTTAGGATGGACGACTGATAACGATGCCTAAACTACTTACTAGAGTGCACTACTAAGTTCTCCGTTATGCAAAACCGTTATGACAAAACATGGAACACGTGCCTCTTTCATTAAAGGCCGTCCTCTCAGAAAGCTGTCCATTCTTGTAATCTTGTACAATGTACTACTGCTTTTTTTTTTCTGGCGCCTTTTTGTATAATAAATTAGTTTCGCGGAACTATTCACTTCCGTGTTGGTGAAGGAAGTCATGGGGCTCACGACGACAACCGCCAAGGAGGATGAAATTACCATAATTTATCGTCGTGGAGCAGGAAACTTGGTCCAAGGCTCGTCGCGACGTTCATTCAATCAACGTATACCAGAACGAAGAACTCTGACGTAAACGAAAAAAAAAATGCTAAGATGCTGCTTGTAAGGCCAAGCAGGGCCCGGGAGATGTGCCTTTATACAGTTTTCGGCTAGATACTTAACGCCACTGCGGCTTCATATTATCTGCGTTACGTCTTATTCCCGCCTTCCCCGTCCCCTGCCCCCCTTTGTCTACAACATATATAATAACCATCGCTGTGCGTGTGTCGTATTTACACTGTATTGCTGACCATATTGGAATTGTTTATAAAAAGTAGTAATGACTGCAATATAAGGCACCATCCACGGCCACTCGATGGAATGTGCGTCATCTCTAAGGAGTTCCAGTTAGAAGGCTATAGGCTTCGAAATGCTTACGTCAAAGCGTAGCGTGGAGGCTGTGTGTCACCCCTTTTCGGTGTTCAGCGAGAGCCGAGCATCCCGAGAGCAGCCCCATTCCGAGCAGCTAGTTCCCAGGACAGGAGCGGCATGTGGCTCATTCTCAGGTACGAAGGCGCTTCCTGGCTCAGCGGGCATGGTGTTACTGCTGTGTCCGTGACGATGCGTCACGGTAGGAGGAGTGGGCCCTGGCAGTGCGTGGACAGCGGTACCTTATGGCTGAAGGTTCTACAGGGAGAGCGACGTTCGTGTAGACCAATTTTCGGAAATAGATAAGACATTTTGGCATGCCTTTCTGCTTGAGCCATCTCTCTAATAAAGCGTTTTCAAGCGTCAGAGATGTTCACTATCTATGCAAAACAAAAGAAAAAAGAAAACTCCGGCAGGTACAACGCACATTGTGGACTCTATGCGAAACGAAGGTTAAATAACGCGGTTAATTAAATGTTTTACAGCTACCGGCGTGCGTGCTCTTTGGCGATGACGTGTGTATGTACAAAAAAGGACGACACCTATCGAGCAGCCTCTCGTATCAGAATTGGCAAAAAGTGGGTACGCCCCCAGTGGCGTATAACCTATGGGTAAATCAAATAAAGCAAATTAAGTTTGAAGTTTGCAGTTTATTGAATGCTTAGTGCAGATATAAAAATATTGGTATTTAGTACAGAAAAAGGTCTCATAGTGTAAACACTGTAGGGGGACCTTTATAATGTTAAAAAAACACTAATACTACTTGACAGCAAAAAAGCTGCAAATTATAACAATACAGAAATGCAAATACAAATGCAGATACATAATGAGGCAAAAGAATAATACAATGGAAAATATAAAACGATAGGGATAAGGCTGAAGCTGAAGTAAGAAACGCAGCAAACAGTATTAAAAACGATAGAGTTGAAGTTGTGTTTTAAAAGACATATTCAATCAACGGAGCTATAGGTTAAACATGAAATTGCAAAGCTGATGTTTGAATGACGATATAGAAAAGGCACATCTAATGTTAAAAGGCAATGAATTCCAAAGTTTGATTAAAACAAATGCAACTATTTGTGAACCATACTTAGTTCGTACCTTAGGGAGTATAAAATTGTTATTGGAGGAAAATCGCGTAATATTTGAGTTAGTAAGGTGTCGGTTAAGAACAAGATTGAGAAGATTATGGTCTTTAACTGCTTGATAAGGAAACGTGCAGACAATAAATTTGACTAGATTGTCAATATTCAGTATGTGCAGTTCCCGGTACAGACCATTAACATGTGAACATCGGTTGCTCCAGGTGAGGATGCGAATGCCTTGATTCTGTACATGTTGGATGGAAGAAACGTGACAATGATATGTTTGACCGCAGGAAGCAATACAATAATTTAGATGAATGTGAATGAATGGATAATATCAGGGGACCAAAATAGTCAAGTCAAAGTAACATCTAGCTTTTAGTAATACCCTAATACCATAGGAAGTTTTCCGCTGTAGTTCATTATTATGCAAATTAAATTTTACGCGGGAATCAAGTTTGATACCAAGGCGAATACCCGCAACATCGCCGCGTGACTGGCCGCGCCAGGCACTTTGCGTGCATTTGCGGGCTTCTCTTACGCTCGGAAAGGCATTTTTTATGTAGCACCTATTGAGCAACAGAAAGCTGTATCGGGAGTTTTTCATGTCGCTTTACAATTATCTCAATGACACTTTTCATTTAGTTATATTATTTGAGTCTAATAATTAATGAAGGCTAATTATCTAGTTAGTCGGAATGAAACAAATAATTTGAGTATCTCCAAGCGACCGCCAACGTTACCTTGGTTCTGTCCAGCTGCCTGGCATTCGCATATGTTAAAACACTGGTTAAAGTTATCTGGGAAGCCCTCTATTGAATATATATATGCTCGAGAGCCAGCCCCACAAGCGATGATGAAGAAGAACCCATATGAACCCCACATGATGATGATCATGTACAGATGACAAAGAATAGCTTATAAATTCCCACAATATTCACAAATATACTCGGCATGACACCAGTAACCGCCAGGAAATTCTGGGAGGATTCGCAGAGGAAATTTTGCTTTAAAATTTCTGCCGCATTCTTCCGTGCCCTGCCCTTGTCTGCCTTTCTGCCTGTTGCGTTGACGTCACTAGCTGTGACAAGAAATCTCCTGTTTGCCATTGGTTTTTGTTCAATGAAAGCTTTATTCGTTGATCCTTTTCTGATAACGCAACTAACCTGTACCTATAGCTGATTTTTGTGTTTGAAAAAGTTGGGGCGACGAGCTTGTTAGAGTGCTTTTGTTTGATATTCTGCTACGCGTAGCGCACCATTAACACATATAAACCGCACGCTCTTGTGAAAAGCCACATATCAGTCATTTCTTCATGCCATTGCTACAGTGAAATCACTGGCATTTCATCGTCGCTACTTTGCTATACTGACTTTTTTGAATCAAGCAGGGAATAGCCAGCGCCTGGAATATACACGCGAGCATTTTGAGCATAGGGAAATCATCTCTGTTTCAAGAAATTGACGAATGGTGTGATAAAACTTCTTACAGACGCGTTCTGTGCTCGTAGCACTTTGTTCTCGTTGTTTCTTTTCTGCCGCAGCGATACGCGCCAAGTAAATGAAAGTCCAAGGAAAGATTGCTGTAGTGTTATCCATAGCTGAGCCAGATCGCATTTTGTATGCTCAGAAACGTGACTACCGAGAGGCGAACGTCTTGAAAGCAGAAAAAGCAAACGCTAAAATGGGCCTAAAAGAAAATGCGGCAAAGGTTTCCCGCGGAGTTGATAAAATTTCCTGACCGTAACTGCCCTGCAGAAGATGGAACACAACATTCTTCCAAAAATGAGAGAATTCAATAAAGTAATATTACAAGAGGTAAAGGGCTCTGGCAAGCATCAGTTTATTCCAACGTGGCATATTGCCTACCTCTTATGCTGGACTTAGCTAGACAGCGCGTCGTCCTAGAGTAAGTCGTCTCAGCATTCCCGGAAGAGCATCAATCACGACTCTTGCTTTTCGTCTCTTTGTTGAGTATTTCATAGTGCCTTCTTCTTGTCACTTTCAGGTAATTTTATCTTTTCTACCCAGTGCGCGCCTCTAGCAAAGCAGGTCTTCTCATAAGAAAAAGGAAAAGAAAGAAGTGACGGGAGCGGGAAAGATAAAAACAAAGAAAATCACAAGAATGTAGCAGACTGATCACTTCGCTTTCCTGCCCTATAGTATCGCATTCAAGAAAAGTGGCGCCAGCAACGGACATAAGCGAAGTCTCAGCTTTCGAGCGCTTTCTCAAAAATTCATACCTATTTTTAGCAGCCATTGTCCACACTTTTAAAGGAAAGATACGTTCCCATTTATTAACGATAAAAACAGGCGAACACATTTCCAAAAAAGATACATTGTTTCGTTGTGGTTGATTCAACTATTTTGTAGCTATATTATAATGACAAATAGTAATCATGCGCTCTTAATTACCAACATTATATATTTCCTCTTCCAGGTTCAGTTTAATATTTTTTGCCATTTTAGTATGTATATTCTTGTGTTCGGTGTATTTTATGTATGCAAATATTTCTTTCTGCCCAGTACGGATGTCTTGTGGTTGGTACATATGTTGGTATATTTCTCTAAGACGTGCACATCCAGTGGCCTGTCTTGTCTCGTCTACCCTGGATCATTATTTTGTTTGCATTGTTTTAATCAATATATAGACAACTCTTGCTACGGACTTTGCACACTTAGCGCGGTGTCATTTTAAAGGTGAATTGAGTTGTATGGGTCGGTGCCCTGTAAGGGCTTTTGCCTCTCGCCGGTTCCCTGGAAACCCCTAGCTCCCTCATTTTTTTGGGTCAGCTTTTATTAAATGAACGTCAACCTCAACAAAGGGAGATGGGACAAAATTACAGTGCATGTAAAAGCAAAGCTCTCACTCTACAGCGGCGTGATGCTCCTGAAAGATGTGTCGCTCACTCTTTTCCTTCTAATGACGTTCGGAAAGCAAAGGAAAGCAACCTGAAGACCTCAAAAAAGATGTCACCAAAAGACTGCGTACGGTAAGAACGCCTGTTCTGAAAAGAGAACAAAGAAAAAAGTTTACCGGCGCGTCGCAGGTCCGATACACAAGTGGACACTAATTGCGGCGCACAAAGTACTCTCAAAACACTGTCTCCTGCGCCACGCGAAAGTGCGCACTTGAGCCTTCGCCGTTGCGGCAGAATGCAGCCACCGAGAGCGTTCTAAGCAACGACGTGGGTGGTGCGGTCGTCACTCCGGCGAACTTGCGCACGCTCGTCCACTCGGCTTTGCACTCGAGTGCCGACCGAGGGCCGTGCGGAGAACTCGCGAGTAATGAATGGTATCCCGTCAGTGCGCGGTCGAGTGCTTCCTTTTCTTCCTGCCGGCATACTACGAGAAGTCCGCAAAACTGGTCACGCGGTTTGTACGTTGCCGTCGGGAACCGCTAGTGGCTTCACAATGAAATGCGCTTAACTTAGTGCTGGACGAAGTTTGGTCTGCCGAATGTTTACTGCTGTGGTGGCAGCGGTAAGGCAAATATCTTGAACGAATGATTCGCACTCGGAGATGACGCAAACCTGTAGACGTCTCACAGGGCAATAAGGTGAATATTGTCCTTGGAGTGAGTTTCAGCACAGGTTGCCAATAGCAGCGTGAACATAAATCGTCGCCGGAAATCGAAGGTATACCGTACTATTTTGGCAATCGGAAAACTTTAATATAATGCTCGAATATGACTGGCTCGCTTCAAACGTTTACCGCATATGACGTTTTCAAGCACTCTTTAAGGAATTCTTGCGAACGCTTTCGCCTTTGCCGGTTCCCTAGAAACCCGTAGCTTCTTCATTTTTATGTCAGCTTTTACTAAATGAACCACAACCTCAACGAAGCGAGATTAGGCCAGGCACACTAAACTATCGCCACGCATAGCAAATAACATGAGCCTCTATTCAAGGAAACATAAACTTGCTCTAACGTATCTCATGATGGCAATCGTAGTGAAAAACTGATGTAGGCTAATTTCGGACGCTTGATTAGGAAATATTTTGTAAAGTCCGCGATTGATCATTAAACATTAAACTTCGCACAAAGGATTGGCGTGGCGTCGCGTTGCCATGATTTTCGCAGAGTTTGATCTCAGTGGCCTATTTAGTCCTGCCATGGCGCCGCTCGTAAGGCACAGCTTTAATGCTCTGGAGCGCTTGCATGCGTAAATAACCGGAAAGGCAGCAATCAACCCACTCACTTTGATCTTTGCCGATGAAGTCCTTGCATTCATCAAACACAAACAAGGTGCCTCGTTTAGTTTAATAGTGAAAGCGGGAGATGCTTATATAACTCATAAAAAGTACGAAAGAAAAAAAAACGAGGTTGCAATAATTATTTAACGCACATAATTGAGCCAGGAACAGTAAAACATTGCAACACATATACCTTAGGATGGTCCCCATTTGTAGCGAATCTGTGTACCGCAGAGTAATTGTGGGACATTGGGAAACGTAGGTATAGCAAGTGAATACTGGTTAGCACAATTCGAAGACGGGACAGAAAATAGACACAGAATCACAGGACAAGTGATAACTCGCTAATAAATTTTATTCTGAAGACTTCGCCTACTTAAGTATACAGTGGACCATGGTCGCGAAAGCGCACTGTCCATCAAGCCAACCAATGCGTCATATCAAGAAGCGTATATATTATAGCATCATTTCTTAAAACTGCTTTTCTATGATACGCAAAACAACCGACGTATTGCTAATACAGGCACTTTGTTCATTCCAATATGATATGCCTCCATGATATATCTAGCCAAATTACTCCTGCAGCAGTGGCAAAAATTAGGAGCGTTAAAATTTCGCGACAAAAAGCACTTAAAATGGATGTCATTTTTTCTTAATATACAGTCTGTGTGCTGGAAAATTCTCGCGGGACAATGAGAAATGTGACTAGTAATGGGCACGTGACACTTTTTAACAGTTGCTTAAGAAGCTTCTTGCGAAACTTGTGTTGTGTCCATAGGCACTTCGTGTACAGATTCGCAACACTGGTGTCTCATTTTTCTAAGTTTGATCTTGTTTGTCCTTATGACAGAGCATAGTGCTAAATGTTGCGGCGCTTTTGAAATATACATTTATAATGCTGCAGAGCACCTAATTACGTAATTTATTCCAAAACTGCAATGACCTCACACACTTTTAACATTGCGTAAGCATAACTCACAACGCGCCCATTATTTCACCAAATATGCATACGTTGCCTTGAATAGGACACCGGAAAAGCAAGTACAAACCCATTATGAAGTATTAAAATTGGGAGAAAACGAGGGTTTAGTAATTGAGAAATTTTCAAAGAAGCAGTAAAAAATGCAAGAAGGTCGCACTCAAGAAATATTTCATCTGGCTAAAGTTAAGATTTTAATAATACGAAGTAAAGGTTGGATGGGAGGTTATGTTTAACTGGCGATTAAGACGCAGAAGAAACATAAACTAAAGGCAACGTGTTGCTCTTCCTGCAGCAGGAGCAGAGAAACAACCGCAAATCACGTCGAAAGCAATATGAGGGTTCGTCCATAACACAGCCTATGTGAGCCGCGAAACACCGCGAACTGTCTCATTGATTTCCCGCTGGGCTGACGTTGTGGCATGCCCCAATCAAGACATACAACCAGTGACGTCTCAAGGGGGAGAATGCCCGAGTTAGGCACTGCCGGCGCTCACTCTGGCAGGTCAGAAGAGGGCAAATGACTGTGGACCCAATCCGTTAACGTCTTCCTCCCACTCCTAGAGGTAAGCAGCACCGACACTCCTGTGCCCGCTACGCTTAGTGTCGTTTGTTACGCTTCCGAGTTTCACGGTTTTGCCTTGAGGCAAATACAACGCTTTTTTCGTCAATGTGAGGCAGTTATACACTTGAAGATCCAGAGTAAGCCTTCCAAAAATTACCACAAGTGCACATTATAGTTTAACAAACGCCAACCATTCTTTACCAAATGGTAAACAACGTTTAAACTTTAACCTTCTTAAACTACTTAAAGCTTCTTTACCACTTGCGCACTAGTTTACGTCAAAAGTTACGGGAGATAAACATGCGTAAAGGCATTGTTTCTATACAAAAGAACCCAAGAGGGAACCAACCATGGCGTTCTCGCAATATATTCAAAGTAATGGGAGTTAGATTACATTGTCGCTTATTTCGCCGGGAATACATAAATTTTTTTTTAAATCCCAGTTGGTAGAATGGATGTTTGCCAACATAGCAGACTACTGATAGATAGAAACGCTTCGCAACTGGCACTATTTTTATTTGATTTGAAGTTGTCGAAAGATATGTAAGGACAATATTTAACCAAATATCTGCGGACTCCGACTATATTTCCCTGAGAGAGCTAGATGTAATGGGATGGAACTTGAGAGATTCTCTCAGTCGATGATGTCGCACTAGTTGCTAGAATAGCAAAAACGTGAAATGTTTCATGAAATTCCCTGTGAGGCATTGTTCGCAAGAATGCCATGAATAGTTCGTGCAATTTTTCGTTGAGTTGCATTGTGGAGCCAGTGGAGGAGAAGTAGCCGCCGCGGCCACAGTGTCTTGGTGACCACAAGCTATACGATGGAGATGGGCCTTGATGCGGCAGGTAGCCGCAACCGCTCACGACGGGCGCGCTAGTATATTCTATTCCGCGTGTGGTTGCGCACGCGGCGTTCTTTATAATCGGCGAGCTGTAGTCGACTGTAGCTGTACTATCGCATCTTTAGACTAGCTCTTTCACGAGAACCGTTGCCTAAGACATGCAATGCGAAGTCTTTCTGTACAATTTCAAGATTTACTCCATTCATCCTCGAGGGAAACTGTGAATCATAATTTCTTGTACACTGCATTCTCGCCGTCCGTAACTCTTCAAGTTTACCTTCGGGCTCCTTCTGGGTCTGGCTTCGCCTTTCCGAAACGGCGAATGTTCGATGAACGAGCGTCCGCATTCTGCGCGAACGCCTCGGCAACCTGACGTTCTCGTGCTGCTTCGGCCTGGTGGTGCCGCCGTCACGGCACCGCAGCGACCACCGCCTCGCCTCCTCTTCGAACTTCGCCTAATTGCGACGGTGATGTATTAGGCGACGCGACCGGCGCATACACAGCGAGCGAAGAGGATAACACCATCCTGGCACTTGACGCTGACATAATCACCTCTATCCGTCTCCTTCTGAGCCCAAGACATATCTGGCTTCCGTCTTGACCTATTTCCGTGAAGCTCGTTAGCACGGGCTCTCGACTTCCTGGGCTGTTTTCGATGATAATCCCCTACCCTTGGCGCCCTTGAAGCACAGGTATAACGCTATAGTTTTAAAAGTACCTACGAGCTTTCAAAGATTGTCATTCATTAAGCGAATAAAAAAATTTGAATCCTTGCGCACCAACACGTCGCTACCATGAGGCAGGCCTAATAAACTTAATAAAACGAGTGAAGTAAGGCGGTCAGGAAGTGACCTTCGCACGTGGAGAGCTGGCAGAGAAGACGCTGAAAAAATCTGTCTTCTCTGTAGCTCTGACCGGCACCGGCAGCAGCAGTTTTCTTTTACTTGAATTTTCATGATCCCGCGAGTTCGTCTTTGGCGTATCCAGTTGAGTTGCCACAAATCTTGGAGTATGCCGCTTCTACCAAAACTAGCATTGATGCTACTGCGTAGTGTTACTACTGGAAAACTGCGGGATGGTTAGAACTCTGCATAGGTACATCGACCGCAGCACTTGAATTTCTTCACCCTAGGAGGCTTGGGCTCTTGACCCCTCTTTCTTTCTTGAAAACTTGCTTTCATAAAATTCATTCCTAAAGACGGGCAACACTTCCTACCCTTTGTGAAAACCTAGGTAGGCACACAGACATAGGCTGGTTAGAGCAACCTCCTGTAAGTACGGCACCAGTTCGGCGACGTCTCTATCACTTGATCTGAAAGAAATTCTGTCATTTAAAATTTGTCTCCCAGCTACGTTGTTCCCTCCCTATGGCGGCGAGCAGCAGCTCGCTGCGTGGCAAGGATATAGCAGGTAACTGTAACAAATTCGCTGTGAGTATAAAGCTAGACAAGTCAACTTGGTAGGACAAGAAGTACAATTACATATCTTTTCTTTATATCAATAATAAATTATATTGAATAAGTGCTTGCTAACTGGCGCTACAAGAGGCAGGAAAATGATGTCTAGAAAGGCATGGAGGTTAACCAGAAGTATATTCCTGTTTGACTATGCTTAACGGGGGGAAGAATTAAGGGGATCAAAAGAGAAAGAGTTTGGAGCATAAACAAAATTAACAGCCTATATAATCTGGTGGTAGGAACCGTAGCAGGCAGGATTAACTCTAATATATGCAGGCCCGTGGAGCTCGGGAACGTCAGCATTGCCGATATAGCCTTAATCGCAAAGTTCCTATGCGAGTACTCGCCTAGCAATGTTTGTGCTGATCGCCGATGATCGTCATTCAACAAATACGGAAAGACAGGAGAAACACATTTGTTCTTCCATATAATATCGACAAAATAATGTTTTGCTCTTGCTGTCGAAACAAAGAAATTATGAAGAAAGAAGAAAACTTGTTGCGAACAGACAAACGGATACTCTTCTAGTTTCACTCTGGCGACAACATTCTCTTTTCTTCATTAGATACCTCAGTAAGCACTAGAAATAATGCAGTATGAAGATCCATAAAGTATAACTGATTTACTTTGGGGCGAAACAGGCATACATGGAGGTACAAGTGGATAAAGGGCAGTGATATGTAATATTTTGGGAAACACGTTTTCTCTTGCTCCCACTCCGTGTAACAACAACAAACTAATAAACTTACAAGTTTTTGGCACGTAGCAGCGGCATCTGGCATGATCCACAGTAACGCTCAGAGACACGAACAAGATTTCCAGTCTCTGCCAGCAGAGACCCTCGACATGATCACAAATGATTGGCGCTGCAGTCATCGACCCTTGCGGCCTGCGCTAATGAGCCCGATACCCGGGTTTGCCTGGGATAAAAACGGCCGGTCGTGCTTCTATTATTCACAAGCGTTAACCTGCTTTCCAAGCCCGCCCTTACACAATTGAATAGCGTTCTCTGTTCTTGCTGTACACTTGCTCTATGCCTTGTCATCTTTTTCTTAGCTTATAGCTTGCTTGCCTTGTGCTCGTTCTTAATTTTTTCTCCTTCAAACTTTGTCATTTGGTTAGCTCTTCACCATTTGCTTGCCCTAGTCTTCTAAAGCGAAATAAACCCAAGACTCTCATCGCGTTGACTCTATCACCTGAAAGTTCATTGTTTTTTCACGCCGTTTATAGGCCCGCCCTAAAGAATACATGCAACTTGTTTGTAAGCTCTGCCGGTTTTGATTTTCTAGCTCATATATACATAAACAGAGTTTGAAGTTTTGTTGTATTTACGGCCTTCTGTTGTCCTTCTGTTATCTTTTTTCGTCAATTGACGACTGCTATCAAAAGGTATGACAAATAAGAAAAGTAACAATGGCCTGCTGGTCTGCTCATGGCCGTTGCCATTATCGATCTCCGATGAAATTAACTGTAGGGTAGGTTTATCGAAAATATTTCAATAAAATTTCCTTGCTTGTTTGGGCCGCACATTCCTCGGGGAGGAGCAAAAAAAAAATACTTGGAAACCGTTTATTTACTTGTAACGAATTTGGTTCAAATTGCCCCATTATATAAAAAATGTCGGCCATGCGTAGCAACAGATTTTCTTTCCATTCTACATCGCATACTTGTATGATATGTCACCGAAAACTACAGTAACTGGTACGAGAATGAAGTTGAAAATAAGCATTTAATTGACTAAGCAAGCCTTCCGACTGGTATGAGTGTATCCAGCGTGCCTTCTATTGGCTTCTGACTGGTGAACTTTAATGCAGGCTACCACTCTTTACACTACCCTAAATCTTGAGGCAAGGTAATGCTTGCTTGGTCTACATGAAAGTCACCTTGATAACTTTTATTGCGCTAACATTCGTTTGATATCTTAATGACTGCTACTGTTGGTATATTAGCGCAACTCAATAACCGAAGCCGTTGTCGAGGTAGAAAATATAAAGAACCAGTCGTCTACCAAAGAAAGGCACCTTTACTGCGCCCCCAAAGTCATTTCCCTTTGAAATTATCTGAAACTCTTCTACGAGTGAAAAATCATCAGCCGTACTAGTTGGTAAGAGAACGTCATGTAAAGAAAGGAGCGGCGAACGGGACAGGGACAAAAAAAAAAAAACAAGAGCTGCGACAGGCGCACTGGTGTCGTCGTCTTTACTTTGTCTGCCTGTTTGATTAGCACTACCTTTCTCATGAAATTTCTTCGCTTTCATGGGCTATCTTGTCACCGCAACCTGCCAAAAATTAACATATTCTGGACTATTAATACTGTGAATGCGGACCTGGTATGGCGAATTTCGTCGGGCTGGGTACACACAGTCGCACACAGTCCACACGAGAGTTCCCAGGGATGTAGAGACATCAGAGGAAAGTCCTCTATTTGAATCCTGACACCATTCACTCGACTTTCTCTTGTCTGTTCAGACTCCACCTTATGCTCCCCGTTTTGCCGTAGGGCGACGCCAGCTATAGCCCGCAGGTGGCCACATTCGTGTGCGATAAACAAACGGTGCCTCGAATGAGAATCGAGGGAAGGGGAGAAACGCATTCGCTCGTCCGGCATTAGTGTCAGACGCGCGATGATCACCTACAACAGGAAAGGCTCTGGACTATCAGGAACGCCAGTGGACGGATGCCTTCACATATGCGGATATTGCGAATGCAATCACCTGCAGCGATGCCGGATACAGAAAGCAAACAAATGAGACATTTCCTTCCAGAGTATGTACCACTCTGTGCGCAAAGATGACATCTATGGGGACGAGAACAAGCGGCTCTCTGCGACGACAATGCACATATTGTGTGCGAAAGCGTGATTACGGTCGTGACAGGGTCTTCGGAACGCACCTAATGCGGCTCCATTTGCATGTATGATGAACTAGCGCATTTTCTCTGGCCTGCATTGTGCACAAAAGGAATGAAAGAACACAGCAAAAACAATCAAAGCAACAAAAGCGGATCTATGTCCATTGAAGGCAGCTGTTAATGATTGTTGTCATAAATAAATTATATGACAGATACAACACAGCCGAGAGCTCATTGATTACCGCTACCTCAACACAGGGGGCTATGAAGCCAGTGTATAAGAGATGTACTGAACCAAGGAGAATGTTGTGGAACTCAGCATTGAAAGTCTGCAGTGAAATGAATTCTTTTTCCAGTTAGGCTTCCTGTTCTGCATTGCACCAGAGTGCTGAAAAATGGGATCTGATGATCTGCAACTGCAATGCATGTCGCTACAAAAACTTCAGTACGTTCTCGGAACTGGTGCAAGACAACAAGTTTCTTGCAAAGCGTATTGCTCTGAGTAATGGCTAACTTCCTTTCTAAAATTACAAGAAGCCCTATATGATGGTAATAATTGGGAAGGCTACCGAAAATTTTGCTTTTTATATTTATGCCGACGATTGCGGGAAATATTTTGATGCCCAACCTTGCTGTGAAGTTGTCATCAAAACGGACAACTTCTCATATTGTGAACAATCTCATGTTTTCACAAAACGCATGACGTATATTCGGACATGGTATTTAAGATCGTTGTTTTTTCTGTGCAAGATAAATTCCAGAATTGTGGATCGGTGACTAAAGTCAAGCAGCCTATAGTCAGTTCGACGGTGATACTAAAGATACTGCGATTACATAAACATACATAAACGCCGTGGTACGGCGTTTATGTGTACTGTACTGTGTTGCGCTGTACTGTTGCACTTAACTATGTATATCTCATAGCCACGAACAATGTTCGAAAATTATTTTCTTTATTTCACCTCATGACTCTTGACAAGGTGTTTGGGGAGTTCCAGAGTGGTTGGCTGAAATCCACCGCATCTTGATATAGAATGGCGAGTTCGCAATATATAGAACCGCACAAGACATTACAAACCTTCCAATCAAAGCAGTTTTTCCCCCATGTGGAGAATATGCCAGATAAGATCAATATAAGACCCAATATACAGTGTGCGAAATGAAAAGAAAAAGGGTGTGACCATATTTTCTTGAACAAATGCTGTCGACCATTTTTCAGTCTGTGGGCTACTTTGCAGACAAGTATTTTAAAAAATACATGAATATTAGAAATGCTGCAGAAAACTAATATCATCTTCAACGTCTTCACGTTCGGAGGCTAGAGACACTATCATATTATAGTATGACTTGGTTAAGGAAGAAAGAATGCTGCAAGACACTGTATGAAGCGCTAAAATTTGCCAACGTGCACAGGCTGCGTGAGGATCGAGTTTATTTATTATGCTAATGAGCGCCATTGAAAAGAAACACCAACCACAGATTCCCTTTTCGGTGACCAAAGAAAGTATTTTACGTTTATTTTTAGACCATATTTTATCCCAATCGTTGCTGCTCTTGCGATAGTGCGAGGTTGTGGGTTAACACATTGAAGTTGTATGGTTCTCGCGATTTCTTTTGTTTAGTTTTGCTAGTTGCGTCTGTACAGACCTAACATTCGCAAATGTCGTGTTTCCGACCCCAGATACACATCGACGCGTACGCTTCTTTCACCAGTCTATTAACGGCGACAAAGATGAAAAAGACATACGTTAACAGCAAGACCCGAGACTGCGAAGTTTCAACTTTATAGAAAATATGTAAAAAAAAAACCTAATTGTCTGCATTCGCGTCGCAGAATCATAATTTTGATCGACTACGCGATCGCCGTGTTAGAAATTCTGCATCGAAAGACGAGTCCCAATCAGATCCATTCTGGCCGATACTGAAGCACAACATAACGTCGCCTTGCTTCTTCTGTGAATATCATATTCCCGTGCTTTAATTTCCAACTAGATATATGAAAAACCAAACCAATATACTGTTTGTTTTCCTTAACACCATTTTTTTTATCGTTTGGGAACAGGCATCCGCGCTTTGGTAAAATTCTAGTCACGGCTGATTCATTTCCGTCAAAAGTTGCACAACTTCACTAATGGCGACACGCTTCCCAATCGCAAAAGAAGAAATATTTAATTGAGGGATGTGTGCCCACTTTTCACCCATGCAGCACCTCAGGTAAACTCAACTTTCTTTGCAACGCACGATGCCTGTCCGTACATTATAACGACTGCGACTTTTTGTTTTGTTGGTAGTGTATGCAGTATGCATTCACGATCAAACATAAAAAGCTGATGTTCGATGTGTTGCGCTAGTAGCTTAGCAATAAGAGCACTAGACCTGCACATCTTTTTATTTTCTATTCTTCTACCCACCTTCCACTGGGGCCTTTCTACCGCTCCTTCCCACTACCGGCGGACTCGTATGCACGCAAATGTACGCTGGCTTGCCACTCTAATTTTCAAGATAAAGAGCTTTCTCTCTTTCTCCATCGCTCCGGTCACTGCGCTTCAGACTGAATCCAGGCTGCTTGCAATTAGAACTGAAATGCTGTAGGAAATACAGAAAGTTGGTACAATAAGAACACGCAAATAAATACACTGTCATAAACGCTTCTTCACTCTAATAAATCACTTAAGTTCTGGTATGTGTGTGACTGTGTGTGTGTGTGTGTGTGTGTGCGTGTGTGTGTGCGTGCGTGTGTGTGCGTGTGTGTGCGTGTGTGTGTGTGTGTGTGTGTGTGTGTGTGTGTGTGTGTGTGTGTGTGTGTGTGTGTGTGTGTGTGTGTGTGTGTGTGTGTAAGAAAGACCTAGAGTTCAACGGTGGCGTCATTGCCACTACAGTTAACGTATTTTATTTCCTAAGCGACGTACACACAAGAACCTGTCGCTTGGGCGCGACGTGTGCTTCACTGAAAACGCCCAAAAGAGCGCGTATATATGTTAGTAGCAAGATCAGAGTATACCTGGAGAAAGAACATCCCACAGTCCAATGTGACTGAGGTTAAACAGCGCGAATAAAACAAGGACTCCAGGAAACAAATACCCCACACAAGCGCTTGTTTGTGGTATTTGTTTCCTCGCTGTTGTACTGATGTCTACTGTAATTCATTTTTTCCGCATGCTTCCGCACACTGGAATAGGCTTCCCAGGAGCATTGGTGAATGTAAAACGTGTTCAGAGTTGCTGCCTTTATTGTCACGCAGTCTGTCGTAGTATAATATAATCCCGTTTTCTTTATATCATTTGGCTGGCATCGCACTTCATGCGATAGTGTACCCTTTCCATTTCTGTCTTGCAATTTTGCACCGCATTTCACTGAAGACCATTTTGCCGTCGAGATGACGCATCGATGTTACGTATTTTGTTACTTTTACCACCGGTGCTGAGCTGTATCAAGTTTTTGTCACATGTTCATTTTTCTTCAATTTGTTCCCCCCCGCCCCCCTTGCAATAATGCCCTTGTGGTGCTGCAGGTACTTGTATAAATAAATAAAAGTTCAACCACAGTTCTAAGTATGAACCAAATGGCCCTCATCAAGATCTTACTAATGCAATGTGATATTTGTGAACCTTGTGTAGGTGTGGTATATATTCAGATTTTATTATAATTTTAGAACTGGTTTTCCAGACATAACCTTTTCGGGAAGTGTTGATGCCATAGTTTTCTTGTATCCTTTTGTTAGGGCAGAAGTTTAGCATGATGTCTTAACATTAGCGACTTGTGTATTGACTCCATTCAACAATACAAAACGATTTCCGGAATGCTACACACTGCATTAGAGCTTGTAACGCGTTTAAAATAATCTTTATGCTTTACGTAAATTTTGCTGGGGGCTTGAAACTGGTGAGAGAATAGAAGCACCGTCCTTATGTAACTTCAAAAAGATGGTGCTGTTACTCCTGGAAAGAGAACTGGAGTGTAGTGGTTTCTAAGAATCTGTTGTCAACTCCTCTATAATAGAATACAAAAGGGTTAGGCTGAGAGTGAGTGCCAAACGCTCAGTTTTTGTATTCAGTTGTAGGTCTCAGGCATAACCATACCATTTAAGGTCACATACATATAAAGGCTGCCGCTAGACCGCTTCCCACACGTTTATCAAAGCAGTTCTGATCGGCAACCAGTGCTCATATTCAGGTTTTGCTTCTTCAATCATCGCCATTTGCCGCAGCAGCGGTCCTCTCGGCAGCCTGGAATAGCGCCTACACGGGATCATTCAGACGCTTACTGAATTAATGAGGCTGCATTTAATCTAGGTGCCACCCGTTAGGAGGGCCTGCTCTTCCTACAGGTATCGTCTGCGATGAGAAAAACTTTGTGACCTCAATGCATAACTTAGCGGGCAACGCATAGATCGCCCGGCAAAACCCACAATGACCAGATATTAAAGAGGAATCACAGAAACTAAACGCCAGGGGCCTCAGCGGGAAACGCGAACCCTGTCAATGACACGGTAGGGTATCGACCGAAAGCGCCAGTGGAGAGTGTTAAAGGTCACCTGGAAATGAGAGAAATAAGGAAAGATACGAATGCATTATACGGAAAGAGAAAGTATAGTCTGATCGAGAAGAGATCTGGCAGAAACAAGGTGGGAGTGATAAAGACGGGCTTAACCTGGATGCTGGAGTGATGGCAGAGGTCCGCAATAAGCTGGGCGAAGTTAGCCGCGAGGGAAGGGACGCAATGTAATTAGAGAGTGAGAGCGAGGTGGTGAGCATGAGATAAGCAAGGTGCGAGGAATTGCGCTTTAGTTGAAGAAAACGAACTTATGCATGCTTATGGGTAGCTGGCTTCCGAAAGTATCAGATCGGTATGCTGTTCTCGCATGTTTTCGTAGGCTTCCTGCGGCGCAGTTCCGGAAAAAGCTAATACCAACAAAATTCTGTCGCATTTACGTAAGGCTCTGATGCGCTATTTGACCTACGTGACGCTTTTCGTAGGCACAGAAGAGTGAACTATAAGTGAAGTGCCTTTGTCTCTGCACGATCGTTTCTTTTTCTGTTGCGGACCATAACTTGTCGACTACACCATGTCCGACAATATCTTCCTGCGTTTTAGGTCATTTTTTTCTAATAAACAAAGCATGTAAAATACATTCAAGGCGATAATGTTCAAGTCATTGATTGTATCGACTACAGTAGATAGCAACTGTGAAATGTCGCCTGAGCATGGCATTCAAAGCAATTAATAATTTAAGATATCAGTTATCAGGTAATATGGTAATATGTCAGTTAATATCAGTTAGTATGCGTCACATTTCTGGATGGCCAAATAAAGCAGGTGGAACACATTGCACGCTGTCAATTCCATATACCTGTGGCGACTTCTAAAAGAAATGCACGGTACCTGAATTCAGATTTTTCTTCCTTAATAATTTCGAACACAAGAATGACTGAGGCTTAGAGGTGACAATCCACGAAACTTGCTTTAGCTAATAGTTTCTGAAGGGATAATCGTTTAAATCTCTCATTGTGTGCTATAATGGAGACGCAGCTAGTCGCAGTTACCTCTAATTTCCCGAAGTCCTGATTATAGATCCTAATGTTGAAGGAAGACAAAAACGTGGTGTCTCTATTGTGGCAACTTCGCAGTACTGCTTCCAGTGAATAAATACCTTTCGGCTTTCACTCACTAATAACAAGCTCTGTACTCCGTATTGCAAAGCTTCTGGAAATATATAATAAAGCACTTACAAAAATAATTATTGGTCGACGTGGGACACCAGTCGTTAACTGCCACGTAAGCTGAGCAGCATTGCCGCGCTTTCAATCACCCTGAAGGCTAGTTCGCTGCTCATCAAAGCAGGCGCTGTGCAGAGTTGCCCGTTTTGCAGACAGACGAAACCTAAATCGCCGACAGTGAAGCGTCGCCGTTTCTGCCAACGCCAGCGTCATCAATCACGGGTCTCTAATTAGGCGTGCGAAACGGTGCGATCGCAAGTCCCAGGGTTATGCTCCGCTTTTCTGCAAGGGTAATTAATGAAATGGACGCAGTTCATTATATCAAGGCGGGATGTCTATACACTCCTCTGGGCAGAAGTGATAAACAATGATGTGAGTAGATAAGCACTCGGTACATGACAAGGGTGGAAAAAACCAACAAACAGGAAAATAGCACGACAACAGTGTGTTCCATATACATAGACAATCAAATCGAACAAAAGCTGTACTTTTTGAAGTGATATGCATTCTGCCGTAGGCAGAAATTATAGATCGCGTTTGCATCAACTTCATCGACACGTTTCTCACAAGATGGACAATTATTGGTGCTATTTAACAACACCAAATACTCAATCAAAAACAAGTTTAATAAGTCTTGGATAAAAATAAATTTTGTCTTATCTGCGTTTGTTCCTACAGTGAGTGTGATGTGGGGACATTCTGTGCTTTGGAAGCAAGATATGATTATCCGAAGCGCAGCTAAAGTCAGTGGTTCTAGGCCGAGACAGAAGTAAAATTATTGCGCGATATGGCAGACGTGAACACCCTCCGTTGGGCACATTTGCGATTTCTGGCAAAATTTTCAAGAATTTTTCGTTGATTTCGCCAGAAAGAGACAAAGGGGCGTAACCACAGTAAATATCACCCAGTAAATATCACACAATGAGCACGTCTCCGTATTAAATGACCGGCTCTACTAAGTTACTGTTTGCGCTGAACATTTCTTTACGACCACTCAGATTACAATATATAAACCCCAAAGAATGCAGCGAGATTACGTTACATAAACCCTCAATGATTGCAGCGAACATAAATAATCGAAGACCAAGGTGCGGTCGTTTTAGGAATGCTTCAGGGTAAATTAATGTTGCAACATTTCTGTCCCCTCTCGTTTAGCTAATTACAGCGGAAGATGTCCAAAAGAACTACAAACATACAAAATTCACAGTTGAAGCCTTCAATGCCCGAATGTTCACTTTTGCGATGCCCTGGCGCACTAAAAAGCTCTCGTCTAAAAAGCCCTGGCCACCAAAAAGCTCACCCATGCTGAAAATTTATTTGTAGTCCAAAGCTCATGAAATGACTTTAACTTTAGGATGTCATGCACTTATACACGACCAATATGTTTCCAATTACATATTATAGACTTCTCACAGGTGCTTTCATCTGACGTCTCAGAAGGGCTCAATAGACGTCTGAGAGGCGCTCAGTATTTTCAACTCGGTAATTCACAAGTGATTCTCGAAGAAATCGTGGATAAGAAAAATTTGTCTGAATAAACGAAACGCAGAAATATTTGTTTTAAATATCCTACTAAATGCACGGCCAGTATTTCAGTGGATAACATAAAATGTAATATGCAGCATTTCTGTTCAGCTTGTCGTGGTTGGTTAGCGGATGTCGCACTGCACTGCTGAGCCTGAGAACACGGGTGCAATACCGATCGCGGCGGCCACATTTAGTTCGGGGGTGAGTCGAAGTGAAAGCCCTCGTCGACTTTGATTTAGGTGCATGATAAAGAACTCCAGCCTGCTAGAATTAATCCGAAGTCCTCCACTATAGCGTGCTTCCCAATCATATCGTGGTTTTTGGGGCGTAAAATCCCCGGAACAACACAAAAAACAAGAAACATGTCTGTTCAGTCAATTAGCAATTTTTTTTCTTGCTTGGTATGAACATTTTATAACGGCCGTTAGACTAAACAAGAGTGCAGACGTGAGCAGAGAGCGGTATTCTTTAGTGGATGCAAGAGATGTTGACTTGGCCACGATACTCCAGATTACAAGAGCGATTTTCGAAACGACCTGCCTAGAAACCAGAAATAGATAAGGCTGTTTCTCAAATGCACATCATTAAAAAAATTATGGGGTTTTACGTGCCAAAACCACTTTCTTATTATGAGGCACGCCGTAATAGAGGACTCCGGAAATTTCAACCACCTGGGGTTCTTTAACGTGCACCTAAATCTTAGTACGCGGGAGTTTTCGCATCTCGCCCCCATTGAAATGCGGCCGCCATAGCCTGGATTCAATCACGCGACATCGTACTCAGCAGCCCAACACCATAGCCGCTGAGAAACCACGGCTGGTATGCACAGCATTGCTTTCGCTGCTGGCTTACCTGATAAGAAAATTTCAAACTAGTGCGGTGCTACAGTTTTGCACCATGCAAGTACGTGAAAAAAGCGCACAACAGTTCCCGTAAAGATATAAAAAATAAGAAAAAATGAAAGAAGAGCATGACCTGTCGACACGATCAAATAATGTAACTACATTTAAAAAAACGAAAAATAACTCATGATGTTGCGTTTGTTTGCAGTATTGTGAAGCAGCACCAAGTTAAAAAAAATTGGAGGACGCTTAAGCTTCGCTTTCAAGAGTGGAACGCGATAGCGTTATCGCACCCCGTTCGCACCGCCTACTCAAACGATCTACGCCACCCAAACGTCGCGATCGGCACAGATAACCGGGCCGCGGCGCGCCATGAAGGCGGACGCGATCATGGGACGAGTGGCGCGCCGCGTGTCGGGGCAGCGCCGTACATCGCGAGGAGGGGATTTTCTGTGTTTGCCGCAAGATGGCTCTGCGTGTGCGCAGAGCGCAGAAGAAATGTAGCGGAAACGTACTTCGCTACTCGTGAAACTGCCACTTCTGTAAGTGACGAGGTCATAATTACCGATATACACCGCAGTAAAACTTTCTACGGCGCGTTTCTAAGGCAACACCGCATTCACTAGAGGCGATTTTGCCGCGCGTTGAAGGAACGAACTCGGGGCTGAGTGGTAGCGTCTCTGTCTCACACTCCGGAGACCCTGGTTCGATTCGCACCAGCTCGTCTTGCTAGGTGTTTTTTATTTATGAAGTGCCTTCTGGGATTTATCGCTCACGACCAACGCCGCTGACGCCGACACCGACGACACCGGCTTTTCTGCGACACGAGCTCCTTAACGCTGTCGCGTTAATACACATGCGCTCTAAGTCCGAAATAAAAAAATACGTAATCGAAGTGCATTCTGTTCCTTTTTGCTTCTGAAGGCGCGCACATGCGAGCCAGCTTCAGAAATATACTGAAATCAATTGCCGCACATCTGAACACGATATCCTGCTTTTTCTTTGAGTCCTGTTGCTCAAAATAGTGGATATATAATATATACCTCCTGTTGTTTTGTCCCTCGCTGATACTTCCCAGTACTTGCGAACTACGTGCTGTATTCACAAAGCTTGTTATTCGTAACTGTTCTTTATCATTGGCTGGCCGCCATCACCAATAATATGCTCAGCGTCAGGATTGGCTGGAATTTTGACTTACGAACATTTAAGCGTAAGAACCTTTTGTGAATGGCGGTCTGTTTTTTTAACGTGTCATGATATATGGAAGGGTTTGGCGTTGTCGCTTGGAAAGGAAGAAGCAATGCTCCTTTAAGAAAAGAAATCTGACAAAACAAGGAATGAAAACTAATCATTCTGGATTAAACCTTCTGCATCGAAGGTGTCAATGTGGCCTTCAGCACGGTCTTGAACATGCGTCAGCGTTCGTTATATGCCCCTAACGCAGGTCATGAAATACGAAAGCGGCAGCAGCACAGCCGTTATTTTTACAGTTAGCACTTCCAGCTTCTTCTGTTGGGAAGGCTCCTACCAGAGAAGCGGACATTCCCACCGACAGCACCGAAACCGAAGTTGTGCCGTTGCTTAAAAGCTTTTGCTATTCCTTTGCCAAAGGCCGTCTCTCTTCGGGCGGCATGAAATTGCAGCCTGCCTCCGCAAAGAGGAAGCCTTTGAACCCAGAATAAAAAAAAAGGAAATAGCGATCTTGGTCCAGCGCTTTCAAGAGACAGCAGCATGCATGCCCGTCCAAACAGAATCTCGTCCTCCAGTTTATAATAAAAATGCCTGCGGCAGACTGTATCAGTCTCAGACGCATACAAACAGCTAGAAATGTCGCCGACCATTCGGAGCCGAAGACATAAGTTCTAAAGGAATTAAGAGATAGGCGGCAAAACAAAAGCAAGCTTCACGAATGGCGTTCTGCCTTTATGTGAAGAGAAACCGAGTTATTTTAAACGTCGAGCTCATTGAACGTACTACGCACACATAATTGTCTGCGCACAGAGACACTAAAACGCAGCCAACGCGGAGCGCTGCCAAAGTTCGTAGAATGTAATGTACTGTGTTTAAAACTTACTCGCCCTTCTATATTATGTGGATATCGGCATTTGACAGAGAAGACTTTCCTGAACGTTTGCAAACATCATAAACGACATTTGCGAAGAGTTTTGACCTAACAGCTTGATGCTTTCTTTCATTTCCCTCAATTCCACCCTCCGCATAATGCCTACGCCCATCCTTTTATTGGCCCATAAAAGGAACACATCTCTCAACTTCCTCTTGTCGGTGTAAATATTAGATACGTTTGAAGGCAGCTTCATGGTAATTTAGGATAACTACTAAACTTAAATTTATCTTTATAAAGAACCATGTATGAATGTTCGGAGAAACACTGGCACGGCAAACGACATAGCGTAGGGAGGAGAAAACACGGCAATGTGTATTTTCTTCCATGTTCTCTACTTTTTGATTTCAGGTTAATTCATTGGACACATTTTAACGCTATTTTCTAGTCTCTTCGCAAACTAAGCTCGTTAACAGCATTCAGGGTGATTATCACACATCAATTGTATCTATGCCAATCGCCCACTACGGCTAGTGAATCGCAGCTATAGGCCAGTTTAAAAGCTTGAAGCCTCATAAATAAACCCTGTCGGGTTAAATTGGGTGCTTGGTCATGCTAGCTAAGGCGTCTGTTATTGCCCATATTAAAGTTTTAATCCCAAACGTCACCCTTTTTATTGGCTACTAGGTTCCAGAGGCATGTCAATATAAAAGGGAGTTGTGACCTATACGAACTAGTTCTTTTCTATTACCAACGCGTAATAGTTTTGCTTGCGCAGAAAATTGTGCCAACCTCGAAAAAGTGAAGGCTGGTTCATGATGTTGCACTGCCCTTAACACAGCGTATGTTTTTTACGGTCAGAGGAATAACGACGGATCCTCACTGCTATGCTCAGTCTGCTGGGTAGTTGAAACTACTATTAATTTACTCTTCTCTTGTGGCCGTCATGTTTCAGTGAAAAGAAGAAGCCCGCTTTGAATATACCGCCTTGTTTGCCGATTTGGCCAAGTTGATTGATCTCCGGGCCACGACAAATGTTATTCCAACCGCGACAATCTGTTTCTGACCATTCCGTATGGGTATCCTTTGTAGATTTTTGCTACTCTCAGGTGGATAAAAAGTGCTCGTTTGCACAAAACTTCCTCCATTTCAAAGTTTTCTGTAGAACTTATTTGCCAAGTTGGTCTACATTGCACATCATTCGCCAAATTGGTCTGCCTATCTTGCCGCTGGGATCGTCCCCGGCTGGACACTTCCGCGCGTATACTAACACTGCAGTTCAGGATTTTTTTTTTTGTCAGATTCAAATGATTGCTCTCACTGTACACTTGTTTTTTCAATAGTTCTTGTTTATGATTAAACGCGTGATGCTCTGTATGTCTTGGGCACGTCGATAATTGGTATTTTTCACTAAAAGCTTTACATTCTTTCTTCGATTTCCTAAAAAGTGCTCGTGCCCACACAACCTGCAATACCTCGCCAATCTCCCACATGGGCCTGTGACCGCACAATATGAAGCCAAAAGTCACGCTGCTTTGAACAATAACCTGTGGACCTCATATATCAAACAAAGCAGACTAAATTGCACATTGAACATTCTGCGATGTATCCCAAGCGCGAAAAGGATGTGGCACTGGAGAATCACTTTCAGAGCTCTGTATAACTCTTGAATGGCAAAGTGTCGCATCTTCATCACTAATCATGCAAAAGGCATTCATGTCAGATGAGCGCTGGGTAACCACTATAGCGCACAGTCTTATTATATGTCTCAGTTTGTGGCATTCAACGTCCAGTTATTGTCTTTTTATCACGGACGATAAATAGCCCTCTACGCAATTTATTCGGCTAAAAAATATGTCGCCCCTTTATTGGTTTATCGACGAGTCATGATCTCCACCAACTACTAGACAAACTTCTAAATAACGGACGATTTTTTGACATGATACGAGCTCATGAGGCATACTTTTACAGAACCTACATATTTTATGTGACCAGAAATAAGCTATTCTCTTTGGTAGCTCATAAAGCCTTCTGTGACATTGAACATTCCAAGAAAAAAAAAAGATCTGCTGTACACCAGATGGGGAACAAGAGAGGAAGTTTCTCACGCTCCAATATATGTACGATTTTAGGAAATGCTACACGTTGGTCTTGTCAGACGGATCTACATCACACGATAGCTACACTTCAGCTTTGCATATCTCGCAAGGCATCGTCCAGAATAGATGCGCACTTTGAAATATCACCGGCCTGCAAGATTTATTGCCAAGAGTTGCAACAGTAGACTATAGGCGATATATTGTGACTAAAAGGAATCCCTCTGCTACTGTCAAAATGATAAAAAATGTTTACAGCTGTTTTCTGGCTGGACTGGAGGTCCCTTTTCAACGTGTGCCGAGCTAGCGACGCGGATAACTGATTGGCTGCTGCAGCGCACACATTAACTGCACTGACTCCCGTTAAATTTAACTTGTCAACGCCCAAACTGTTCATCGAACCTTGTGGCAACACTATGCAGGCATACAAATTCATCACACCCGTACAATGTCAACTCATTCTTGCGGCTCTTACATAGCAAAAAAAAATGTCTTCGTGTTCGACGCGCTTCTTCATCGTCTGCGTTTGGACGTAGCTGCCTGGTCAGTTGTTTCGCATTGAATTAAAAGCATCCTTAAGCTAGTTTCTGCGACTGCTTTAGCGCCTAAACGAAGCTGATTCTTCAGAATTCCAACAATATTACCAAAAGCGGCCTCACTTGTGTGGCCGCTTGAACATTATTTAAGGACGACCTCCATGAGAAAGGAAACTGATTGACCCGGGCCTAATAAACAGAAGCATGCCGTCAACGCCTTTCGCGACGTAAGGAAAAGCGATATCATGGAATGTCTTCAGCGTCAGTGTCAGGTTGTCGGATTGTGAGATCGATTATTGAGCAAGTGTAGATGATGCCTATCTCTTTCTCAAGAAAAAAAAAATACGCGGCGGCATTGGTATCTGCAGGCGCTTGGCGTCTGCAGCGAACCCTCTGGACAGATGCCAGCTACCAGTACGGACCCTTATACAAAAAAAGTCCATCGTGTGACTTTTGCATGCGGCGACGCCTCAAGAGACAAGAACAAGTATGCTTTCACTGCATAAGACTCAACGTGGCGTACACAAACTACTTCAGGTGTAAGATTCAACTCACGGACTCGTCAACTTGCTCTAAATGTAACGACCCTGAAGACCTGCAACATGTTCTGTGCGAGTGCTGCTGCTGTGCGTCAGAGAGAGAGTTTTTGCAGGCGGCACTGCACCTTGAACGAGACTCGAGCTTGGAACTGCGGTACATTCTCGACCAATGGCAAAGCACCACTTGTGCGTTACGCGACATGAAAGCGCTTCTGATGTTCTTGTGGGCCACGAGCTTTAAAGAAACTTTGTAAATATATATACATGTGTGTGTGTGCGTGTGTGTGGGTGTGTGTGTGTGTGTGTGTATGTGTGTGTGTGTGTGTGTGTGTGTGTACTGCTCCGCGTTTATCACATTTATGTACCGTAGTCATCACCCAGCACCTGGAGTAGCACGTCAGGCGAACAGCCAGGCTAACATCTCAAGCATACCATTAAAGCTTTTTCCTCTCTCTCTCTCTCTCTCTCTCTCTAACAAGAGTTGTTTGGGATTCTCCTAATGCGATTTCATGACTGTACTAGACAACTAGACCATGCCTCCGACACTGATGGCGGTGGTGACAACACGTGTGAGCTTGTGCGTGTGTAGTTGGAAGTAGTGTTTGCTGGAATTTTCTTGTTCCTTGCAGCTCTACTTTTCTTCTTGCTTGTGTGGTATTTTTCGGAAAATTTAGGTAGCCTGCCTTAAAGAGACCTACCTTATTACTTTTCCTAAATTACTAAAGGATATACTATAGTAATGGCGCAACGTACATACCGTGATACCCTAATGCAACATAAAAAGGAGTGGGGGTGGGGGGCACACGTGCTAAGTAAAATGTAGTACAAACCTAAAGAACGCTCCAGTACGTAAGGCAAGCCTTCTAAAAAGGCAGCTTATTTGCATGGGTGAATTGGCGTTAAAGATTAAATGAGGCAAGAACGAGAAGCCGGCAAACGTACCGTAGCGTTGTACGTTAAAAAAAATTGCCGTGTTGAAACCATATAAACAGTGGGAAAACATTTCCCTACTTTTAAGTACGAAGCCTAAGATTACCCGCCAAGCTCTCCTCATCCCTTCTGCTTCTTCGCATTCAAAAAACAAGGAATACAGTTATGACCCGAAGTAGCACAAGCGAGGGTGATATGGTAAAGGCCCGAAGTTCTGCAACTCGCGTTGCGAAAAGGCAGCCACCCAAGCGTACTAAGCCGACGGAAACCCGTGCTAAATGTCTTCAGGATGCAACAGAACGGGTCTTTAGGGATATGCCGGCAACACAGTGACACCTCCTGTACCTGGCCTGCTCAGATAAGAGAGCACATTTAACTTTGTTCATGCATTGACTAACGAAGAAGGAGCATCGTCGGCTCTTTATGGCCCCATCTCCACAAGCGTTATGTTTACGTTTTGCTAGAAAGCTTTCGCTGTTGCCAACACTTCTTAAAACGCCTTGCGTGATGTCATCGCAGGGGTATCTTCAGAGAGATTTTGCATAGCTTGCTCTCCGAGATAGCTCGTTCGGTGCGAAGGAAATAAACCATCCTTGCGTGAATAAATAACGAGCGACACAAACATAGCGTCCCATTAGGCTTTGTTAGCGCCACGTGCTTTCACAATTATTTGTCTGTGTATTTGTGTGTGGAGCAAAAAGTAAACTGTCAGTACTGAAAAACGCGCAGTAATAGTCGGGGTCCCAGGTGAAGGGTGAGACGACATTATTTATCTAGACCAGATGCTTTTTGTCTGCTTTTAGCACCTGGCGCTTTGTCCATAGGAACCGCCACTTACTCTGCCTGTAAAGAAGCTTTCATCTTTTCCTTAACGATGTTGAAAGAGATACTTTCCACTGTTGCACACTGTATGGGACGCAGTTTTCCTTCGTAAATATATACCGCGGTCTTAAAGCTTTATTAATGCGGCTTTATGCACCATTCTGTAGTCTGCTTTCAGCATATCGACACGTGTGCGTCATGGCACTGTCTCACTTTGTTTTGGAGGTTCAGGGCGAGTTCTGAAAGCATAGTTCACTTGTATGGGCCCCGAGAAGTTTGAGTGGCGCACTTTCAAGTGTTACGTAAATGCGGGAACTCCGCGGCCAAGCTGTCTTAAGGAAGAGGCCCACAGTCAAGGCTGTTTGAGGCGGCCGATGAGTCTCTTGTCGATTTTATCAAAGTTCATGAGTTGGCAACAAATTAACAATGCCAACCAACCACGAGGACAGAGAAAAACGACGGGGTTACCTCTGTGTAACTCCGTTCTGTGACTTGGTTATTTGCTCAGTTATTAATTTGTTACTGTATATTACCAACTGTCCCATACCCAGGTGCTGCCTAACGAGTCGGTAACCCAGTACTATATAATTTTTGCATACCGTGCGTAGAGACACACAGGAATGCCGATTTGGGTGCAAAGTTAAGTTAAATACAATAGAAGCGAAACGCCGCTGTTCTTTTTAACACACACACACACACACACACACACACACACACACACACACACACACACACGCACACGCACACGCACACACACACACACACGCACACGCACACACACACACACTGACGCATCAAACTTTATTTGCTCCTTTACGCAGTAGGGAATTAAATACAACAGAAGGAAACGGTGCCGTTGTATTTAACACAGACAAACACACGCACGCATGCACACACACACACACTGACGCATAAAACTTTCTTTGCTCCTTTACGCAGTAGGGCATATTGATCGTGGGCGAGAGCTATCCACTATCCAATGATTTCAACAACCACTATACACTTGAATCAATTCGGCGTAATCTGTCGTGAGTAGTAATGTTATTGTGGTTCGCCTCCTTTACCATAGCTCTAGTGGTTTTATGGGAGACAGATAAAAACGCCAAATTACTTTGTACTGATAAAGTGTTACTTTTAAACTTTGTTCTTTTTTCCGCAGTGAGAGGTCGATTATTTGAAACGAATATGAATGTCAGTATTTGATCTGTTGAGTTTCGCACGGGAACTCCAGCTATGCTGCGTCAATGGGACGTCACCAATTAAAAAGGATACTTCTTTTTGTATTTCGGTGGATCTGGCTCCATGAAGGCTTTAGAAACCTGCGAATGCCAGCCATTAGCTTTTTGAGCATGCGTTCTAGTTAATCTTCGCCAGCAAAAAGTTAACTAGGCCAGAGCAGACGCTGTCGAAATCCTTGACGTCATGGTGACCGGTTGCGGGAACTTCAAGGCGGCACCGCTACTCGTTCCTTTTTTTTTTCTTTGCGCCGTTTCTTGCTTACTAAGCCTGTGCTCAGCGTAACAATGGTTATATTTTTTTGGTACCACAAAATGGGGTTTCCTAACACAGCTAAAGTAAGTTTTTTGCTATGGTGTTTCTAAAAAAACCCTGAATTTATAAAATTTACGCTAAAGATACATACAGCAACATGAAGACGCTATTGCACGAACGGATGCATTGAGAGCTGGAGCTACCAAATGAAAGCACACCAATTACTCGTGGGGACAAAGGGGCGGTAAAGGGCAGTCACCAGGATCAAGTCACCAGGATGCCGCTCGCTGCGTCATCATCGGTCGCGCATGAAACCGTATCTTGTGGGTCAATGGCGGATTTGCTTCATATCCGACCAACAGATCCATCAATCGCTAGAATGATCGGTGGAAGGATCTGTGAATTAGTCAGTCAATTGATCAGTATAACCTATTACAGCGTGCCGTATACAAGTGTGCCGTGTACAAGCCTGATTGCGCAAGTTTTCGCAGTCTGTAGACAGAGTGACACAAGACGGAAATAAGGAGGAAATGGGGGGGGGGGGGGGGGGGGAGCACCTGAACGTTATAAAAGCATTCTGTGTGCATCAGAGAAGCAGAGACCCATTTACCAATACCGTTCGGAACAAGGTAACAGAATGAGGTAATAGTGATCCACAGAAAAGTCGGCAGAAAAAAGAGAACGAGATAACACTTCCAATTCTGCACAAAGAACAGCAAAACGAGATCTATTCATACCACTGACATAATGACAATGAATGTACTGTTCGAGAAAAGCCACGTACACACATAAAAGGATCCAGAAAAGGCGGTATTTGGAGAGGCACTCTTGCTGTGCCCCCACCCGAACGGCTGTATTTCTTACTGCACTCGTCGACGAACACGTAGCCTCGGCGCAGTGGGCAACGCTAGAACGAAGTGATAGTATCGAAAAAGCAAATATATCGTTCTTGAAGAAGAAAGAGCCGAGTGAGAAGTAAAGATTGCGTTTTTTAATGAAACGAAATTCGTATGTCAGCCTGCGACGGTAACTTTGACTAGTTTCATCTTATCTGCTGTGTCATCAGTAGCCGCGTCGAGCGCCTAACCAGATAGCGACTTGTGTGGGGAGTTTTCAGTTATTGTGGTGTATTCGACGTGCAGTTTTAAGGGGACCGTCACAGGTGTGTCTAAAGTGCGAAGAGCTGTTACTGCACATCATAAAGCACACTTGTAAAGCGCCCCCACCTGTGACTGGTCTGTATTACACTAATATGCATGTCCGTAACGAATGCCACGCTTTACTTCCTTACTGTTCTCACTCCGCACAGCTAGAATTGTCGCAAACCTACGTGTCCCTTCTAAAAAAATTTATCTGCTACACGAGACGAATATCTACAAAACTGCATAAAGATCACTCTGGGAATGAAATCCAATAATAGGCTGCGCCTTGAAACAAAGCGGGAGTCCTAGTCTTAAAAGGAGCAGAAGAAACTAGAATAAGCGCTTGTATTGCGCAAACGTAATAAAACCTGGTATATGCAACATATTTTGCCACTTTCTCGCTCGAAAATTGGAGAAAAAGAAAGGTTGCTTTTTAATGACGAAGATGCTGAATAACTATTAAAAAAAAAGAGCAGGAGGGCTGGAGGTTGCAGACTGAAAAGCACTTTCTGAAGGGCAACGCCGAAGCCCTCATTATTTTCGATCACGCTCGCTGGTTTGCAGATCGTCACCTCCGACTAAACGGCAAGAGAGTTTTATTTGATCAGAGGGACTGCTGAGAAAGATTCAGCTGATATCTGCACCTTTCTTTAAACTACGGTTTAAATAATATATATATATATATATATATATATATATATATATATATATATATAATATACACAATGAGGGAGAATTAACGAATGATAACGTGGGGCTCGACCGATATGTAATAGCGTTATAGCGTGTTCAGCGCCTCGCTTGCTTGAGCTCTTTTTGAGGGAGGACTCGCAGAGTTTCCAGCTGAATGAGCCTATTTCGCCACCCGCGAGAGCAAGATCAATTCATAGCGAAAAAAAAAAAAAGCTCGTGAGTTCAAGAACTAGTATTCTATTGGGCTATATAAATCGACTATCAGGGCTGCCCAAGGCAATCATCTACGCCTATTAACCAGAGCACAGCACAGATACGAAGGCGAAGAAATGGTGAGTTTGGGCTATGCTAGAGCGCGCGGGTGGCGTTTGCTTCAAGTATCCTCCGTTTCATCAGCGTGTGCCACCGCTGCTCAGTACGCAGGGTGCCGGCCATTGGGCTTTTTTCTCAGAAGGATATTAGAATATATGGCTAGCTAGTAGTTCCTAGCATAGAAGGGAGTACGAATACGCTCCATTGGAGATAAGCTACTTGTTAAAAGCTAGATATAGAATCTTCAAGAAACTTTGGTATTTAGTTCTCTCACGCAATTACAAATGTGCAATCCACTGAACCCAAAACACGGTTGCGCGAATATTCGAAATATCAGTTAGTACTCGATCCAAGAATACGCTGCTCATATAATTCTCAAGTATTTGTTTTTGTTTGAATGGAAGGGATATGCCTGCTTATTTCTGTGTACAGGAGAGAAGGACGGATGAAAGTACGGACGGTTCCGAATGTCTGCTGGGTGAGAACCTCTTCTGTGGTGTATCCACTCCAGGTGCACAGAAACGAGTGGAGCAGCTAACCTCTGCACAATCACTTTCAATTCGTGAATAAGGACATGTTGCATGTAGGCAGGCTACAAATTTGTTGTTTAAAATTAAGCAAAAATACTGTTTGGGTAATCTTTGCCACTCTTTAAACCAAAGCGCGGTACTGTAATATGGGATATTCCACGCCAGGGCAACCAACTTTTTTTCAACTAGGAACGTTATAGTTGAAAAAATTTCCATATGCATGTTAAAGTCGAACTCATTCTCCGCGTGAATGTTTTCTTGTCAGAAAGTTTCTCGAATTTTGGTGAAAAGTTATTTATCTGGTCCAGTTGAGCAAGAAAACGCTAATATATATATATATATATATATATATATATATATATATATATATATATATATATATATATATATATATATATATATATATATATATATATATATATTCCTTCAAGAGCGCATTTTATGTCCAAATTAATTCGGACTCCCTCACTACGGCGTGCCTCATAAGCACATCGTGGTTATGGCGCGTAAAACCTCAGAATTTAAGTAATTTTGAAGAAACGGGACTCGTCGAAAAGCTATAGAATGCGCGAACTGATGCGTTCCGTACTTTTTTTAGTCTTCTCCTGTTTTCTTATCTCTTTTGCCCTCACCCCATCCCTCTTTGCAGAGTAGCCAACCGGACACTTAATCCGGTTAACCTTTCTGCCCTTCCCCTCTTGTTTTCCCTCCTCCTTCCTTGGAACTTTAAGGGATTTGGTATAGGCTGTAGATAGGACATCAAATCCAATTAGGGCACCGCTGAGCTATTACGAGGCCGTTGAAACCGAGCCCTAAGCTCACCTTAAATGATCGGTGGCGTGGGACAACATAAAAGAAGGGTGTACCGGTAAGGGAAAAGAAATAACCTAAAAGGGCATGCAACCGCCCACCAGCGACAGTCCCGTCAGAAGAAATAAGGGGCACATAAATGTGTTTTGTTGTCAACGATCAGCAGTTTCAATACGCCTTTATTTACCCTGAGCAAAAACAAAACCTGGTTCAAATAATAGGGTACTACAAAAAATGCAGTACAACGTCGCTTGATCCACTTCGTACAAGTACTTTGGGAAAAGAAAAATATATTTTGCGATGGTCCTTGAGCAGCCAGATAGCGACGTAATCGCAATGATCGAATATGGCGTAAATTTTAAGAGGCCCCGTGGCATAAAAAGTAAGACTGGGGCTAACGCATTCCACAATATTTTTTTTTTTTGGATTGTAGGTCCTCCGTATGTTGCAATTTGCCGCAACACCTGCTCAAGAATGTGCCTTTAGTTAATCCAATAACTCATTGCGTTGCATATACAGCAGTAAGTAAACACGCGGCTTCGCAATTATCCTTAAAATTAAAGGCGCACTAGGGCCTCTAACATGATCATACTTCGAAAAAGAAAAAGGTATAAACTGGATTTGATATACGGGATAGATACGAAGGTTAAGGGATATTTCGGTGGCGCAGACATAATCACAGTGCTGAAAGCTTTTACGAGATAAGTTTTGGTCCACTGGAAGAGGCAGTCAATTGCATAGCCGTCATACGAATAGAAGCATTTGTGTCTCTTCCTCGAAGCTCTACCTCTACCTCGAATCGCGAACGGCATTGCGACGGACTAAACAATACAACCATTTGTTATTTATTCCCGATGAGTTTCATCTTTATGATACCGGAATACATTTGCATACGATGTACATTTGTATGGGTCTTCCGCCTGCCCACATTTATGTAACAAAACCGATCCAGTGCATTTTTCAGATAAAAAGAGAAGTACAGAAGAAATAGCTGCAATAAATAAATAAATAAATAAATAAATAAATAAATAAATAAATAAATAAATAAATAAATAAATAAATAAATAAATAAATAAATAAACGACTTTCGGACAGTCGACCTTCGTGCGAGTCAATATGCTGTGGACATTAAACTACAGGTAAACATTACGTCGCTGTACTCGAGCGAAAAGGAAATGCTGGCCGCAGCAAGATCTGCTTCATAGCAGCGCCACAAGGGACATCGCTTTTGTTGCCGACGACCACTCGCTGCCTCGTTTGCACCGGAGTACATCTGGCATATACCGCATAAGACGGTGCTGAAAGTGTTACAACTGAGATAAGAACACGCAAATCGTTGTCACCATTAGTCAGGCACCATAGAGCTTGTTTTGCAACGGAATCGTTAGTTCACTAAAAAAGGGAGGGAGGGATGACGGGTAAAGCTGAACTCCAACACAACGTACTGGCCTGGCAGGCAGACGACGACGTGTTACCATTTGAAGCTTGCTTAAGTCAACGTTAAAGAGAAGCAGCAAAACAGTTGAGACTGATAAATCTTTCAAGTGCCTTATTACTGGTAATAAGTGGTAAGACGTAAATTACTAAATGAAGAGATGACAGCTAAACGTTCAGTCTATTCTTAAATCCCACAGAAACAGAAACGCTTGTACGATAGTTTAACATAAGATAATCTACAATATTTTCTCATAATTGGGGCGTTATGGCGTAGTAGAAATTGTGTAAACTTGCCAAGCTCAGTTGCTGAATTTCTTTAGAACAGAATGTAGCCATATTTGTCGCAACTATAAGAAGAGCCGAAGTTTCGCCCAAAAGACGAAGCATCAATTGCGATAAGGATAGTATTTTATCGGCGATATAAGCTTGTTAACATAGGCATACTAACTAAGTTAACGAGCGTGGTGCCACACGCGTACAAGCAAACATGAACACATCTCACTCGATGACCTCGGAAGCTCGCTGTCGAAACGCTGGAACTGGGAATCGGCAGCAGCAGTGAGCGAATTGACCTTCGTGCCGGGTCAATTCACAGCGCGCAGCGGACTCTCCCCGTTGCAGAAGACTTTCAACATACAGCGCCCCTGAGTAGAACGCCACCCCGCCCTCTCCTTCACCCGGAGGCTTGCGCGCGACGGAAGACGGCGCACTTCCTCCCCGTTTTCCTTCGTTGAATGCATGAGATTTAGCTGCGTGGGTCAGCCGGCGCTCTCGGCTCACCTTCGCACGGCGCGCGGCGACGGTTTTATCGCCCTTGAACTTTATACGGAACGTAACGGTGACGGCGATGGCAGACATGCGCTTGGAGCGTTCATATAATTGTCATCGCAATAAAATATTTGTGCCTGAATGGACGCCATCAAAATCTATGTCATCATGGCGGGCTGTAGCGGGAACCTCAAAGCGGCTTTAGTGCTTTCGTATTTTCTGGTTCACCAAGCTCGCCCTCACAGTAACAAGGGATTTTATGGCGTTGCTCTGAGGTAATTTACTAAAACAGCTGAACTTTTCTTTCTTTAATATCCACTGTAGTGCATCGCTATCTGCTGCAATAGGCGAAATAAGGTAGCATGCGATCAGCTACGATGGGTGGACATGAAAGCAGATTTGCAGTGCGTACGCTCTTGAGCCTTCGAAAGTCGGTCCATTCTCGCCCGGAATCATTTTTCGGGCGCGATGACTCGCAAAACATTCGTCTAATCAGAAGCACATGCCATGGCATAGAAAATGGCTGTGTTAAGATAATTTGTGAAGCTGCAGTACTGCCAAAAATGAAATTGAAGGGTTTTGTTTCCATGAGCGTGCCAATTGATATCGTCATCTTAAAGTGGTTGCATCTAACAATCTGTCACTGAGGAAACTGTTGGTATACAAATAAGTGTTTTCTTGGCGCCGATTAAACCATACGTTTTAAAAGTTTATGTCTGGCAACTTAGGGAAACCAGCAGCCCAATCTGCCACTTTTAGGAATGGTACCAGTTTCGATTCGTTTGTATTCCATCATGTTACTAGGGTGCGTACCCTGAAGGGGAAACAACAGGATGACATTGACAGACAGCGCTCGTCCTTGTCCCTGCGGTCCTGTTATTCCAGCCGTTGTATGGTAAATATTCTTGAAACATTAGCGTGCACAGGAAATAGTGTAAAATATGTAGGGGGATTCAATGAACCAGTTTTCTCCTGTAAAGCAAGCCGCTGTATGAAGCGATTGAAGGTGTTTATTATTATTTTCGTGCAAAAGCAAAAGTGACGCGCTCAGGAAAACGAAAACTAAAGGGGTGTAACGTAACAGAGGTGTTGTTCAGGTTTTGAGTACATCCATAATTTCGCTCTGCAATGTCGGTCGCCCTTAAGCTACCACCACCGCTAAAGCGTACTTACAGCTCATCCAATTGAAAATTCCCAAGAGCTACAGCAGAAGCAAATTATAGTTTGTATTCACCTCTGCTTTAACAATGTTTAGGCACTATTCTCCCATTGATGAATAAAGTGAATGAATGCAAAATATTTGACTTGAATGAATGTATGAAATAAATTACCCTGAAGTAAATGAATGTAACCACCTGAAATCAGAAAATCAAGCCACTATATGTGGCAAATCTGTGTGACCCCTGTGCTTCGCCTTGTCGATAATTTCGGCTTCTCTCTGCAATCTGCTGGATTGCTGGTTAGCTCAGATGGTGGAGCGATCGCTCCAGAAATGGGCTAGTCCTCGGAGCAGGACCAATTTTTCTACAACTGCGGAACTTTCTTTCCGTTTTGATCTTCTATGTAATTTCATGCTATACGATCAAGTGGATGACAGTTTTCTCTTTCAAGCCCAGTAGATAGTATTCTGTCGTGTCACATACGTAGAAATGCTGATAGCAGTCAGGAGCTACAAGAAGTTTTGCGAACAAGGCTGACGTGTCGAATCGAAAACGTCATGTTTCCGAGAATAGTTAACCGTGATCTGTGTCTTTCCCGTTTTTTTATGGTTGTTGCGGTTTTTACGGGTAGGCTTATATGGTCAGCCCGCTAGCATCATGAACGAGGCTGCCGTGCGGGGGCTGTAACGCCCAGTTTGAATCAGTAACCGATGCCCTTCATTCAGACAAGCACGTTTCATATTATATGCGCGCTTCTGTGACACGATACTTTCTACAATGAAGTAATCGCACGGTTCTCATATACCAGTCAATAAAGGCCGCATTCTTTTCAGTTGTCTGATAAACCTTTTCAGCGCAATGGCTTTTGGATCATATATTTAGTACGTTGCTTTGGCACATTGATTGATTCCTCAGGGCGTGCGATCCAAAAATCACATTTTTCGCATTTAAGTCACATGAAAACGGAAGCCCAGCCATAAAACAAAAGTTAAAAGAACAGATGTGCATGTATTCTTTTAACTCAGTTGGTATCAGTGTAGGTGTGGAAGTCCCCATTTATACATCACCAAAAGAAAGGCGGCGGGAACAGAAACACCAGTGAATTTGCAGATGACATTGTCGATATTGTTTGGCTGCCATCGAAGAATACAAGATAGATCATGCATAGTAAGACTTCTTTCTCTATCAGTTAGGTCACACCAAAGTAATAAAATGCGCTACTGATACATTGTTTCTTCAGTCTGTCCCTAAAGAGTAGGCTACTTTACCCTTCCGGGATAACTTTTCTACTCAGAATGGTAAACTTTTGGAAGCTGGATCGTCTAGCTCCGTAATACAAGTGGTCGCAGAATTTCTGCTCCAAATGATCAAGGATATAAGAGCAACAAATGCTAACAGTTTTACGCGCCGAGTGAATCTTACCGGGTTACTGCTCGATGTAGTGAAGCGATACTCACTGTATAAGGTCGCTATCATCTCCAAGTCGCACTTGTGTTGTCAGCCACTCTACCAAAAGGGTCGAATCATTGTTATTTTATTCACGGGAAAAACAGCTACTCAGGTAGCTCTTCCTTAATTGCGCTGCTAGTGAAACGTACCAAATTTCACTTACAAGACAGGAAGCTGTCAACTCGATTTTACGTGAACGATTGTGCCCCGGAACACTTCCATAATGTAATTGGGAATGAAAATACCCATATCACATAGCATTCAGCCGTCAGGCGAACTACCAGGGTAAACTGGGATTAATGGCACGCCACCTACAGCGCCCCGGTTCGTATCCATCGATGCTGTCAGTGCTCCTTGTATGTTGAATGAGAGGCGTTGAACTAGGCCGCACTTGACGTATGGCACTCCGGCGGAGCAATTACTGGCAGGTTTTGCAAAGCTAAACCCACCTCACTGTTCCTATCCTCCTTGTAGCAGGTGCACATGCAAGTCCCGACTCAGTGAGATGCGGATTCTTGGCGAGATATGCGCAAAGGCACAATTAATAAAACAAGCGTTTCCAACTTTAAAAGTGGCAATGCTTGTGTCAATGAACCGTCTGTCAACCTTCACAATGGCGGCAGAGTTGCGACTCTGCCGCCAGGAATGACGACCATGATTGCGACTAACCAAAATCGAGCCTCTCGGCTTCCCTTTTTCTCGTTTATTTTGTGCATCTGCTGTTTCACATGCCGCATATAATTTGCTGTCCAAGTTGATCAATTGAGCAGCGTGCTGTAGCGCTTGGCCTCGTTCCTTGGTACGTAATTGTGATTTCTGCACTACCTTTCACTCAAGGTACTTCGTGACATCGCTGCATCTTCCTCAACCATGAGTATTTGACACCGAACCTTGCCTTGACGTTCCTTCTTCCAGCTTACGAGCACGGCCATCGAAACGACAGGGTGGGTACTCACTTTGGTCCTGTCCCTTCGCATCTAGAGGCAGCAGCAGGCCGTATGTCATCCGCTAGAGTGACCGAACTATACGAAAGAAGGCAGCGTCCTGCACAGTGAACATCGGCGATTTCCGGGGCTTAGCCCCCGCCATTACGACTCGCTAGCAAGATTGAACTGATCCAGAAATTTCCCATTGTCGAGAAATTCCCCACAACACGTAGGCAGGGAAGCTTGCAATGGACTCAGTTTGGATACTAGAAAGTGCGTAGAGACGAGGAAAAAATGCGAGTTTGCGTAAGGCCGAGCTTAATAACCCGTTTGTTCATGTGGGCGCGAAATTAATTCAGTGCCCGCATTCTCTAAAGCGCTGCCCTGCTTTGTTAATAGGCGGTGTTATATTCTACACTAAGGATGTGAATTCTTATATCAGGAAAGTGGAAACCGCGAGTAGGAGAATAGGTACGGGGAATACGGAAAGTAGCCCCACATATCTTTAGAGTGACGGCTGTTAAGTGCAGTTCGCCCAACTTTTCTGGCTGAATGACCCAGATATCATGGTCTTAATTGCCATCGCCACGCTTTCTTGGAGCAAGATCTCACCGGAAAAGAAAATCATGCTTGACAATTTTACGAACTCTAGCTAGGCTCTGGACATTCGAGAAACCATATCTTTGTCATGCTGTCATCAGAGCCCATGTGCACCGGATTTGTCGTTGAACCATCATCGTTTTTTGATTGATGTTAACCGAAGACGGCAACTAGAGGCAAAGCTGGAACATGCCACTGGTTTCAACATTTTTTTTTCGTGTTGGCGCCAACATTGACACCGACGTCGCTATTTTCTGCTGTCTACTGCAGACGGGGACTTTGGACCTGTGACTTCTTACACTAATCACTTTCAAGCACTAATATGTCCAAATAGTGAATCCGGTTTCGATAAGTGCTGGCCTCTGATGCCTGCAACTAATTCGGAAGAAGGTTGAAACGTAAGCCTTCACTCTATTAGGTGGTGTTCTTTGGAAGTCGTGGCACGTTGCGGTAAAGTAGGGCGGGGAGACAGGGGGCTCATGTAAGCGGTGATGGGGCGCACAACCTTTAATGCCATTTTGTTGTCGTTTTTGTCAGTAATCCATCGTCATTGTTGCTCAGATTTCCTTATGTTCTGTAGAAAAGTCTACTCTCCCGACGCTAATTTGCACAGTAAGAAACGACCGCAATACAGATTTTCCTTCCATCAAATACCCGGATACCATAAACGTCATCGCTCCTGTCTATACAGGACGTAACGATGCTGCCACTGTTGGCTCATCCCACTCTTGCCCAATTTCCAGCACCATCTGTCTTCATTCTTTTACGCAGGGAGCTTTGGCCCACAATAAATGGACGGTCACACTCAATCACTCCCCTTTTCATACACGCTGAAAAACCCTCGATGTCGGCCAACTTTATTGCGCTTACCAAATGGAAGACAGCGTTAATGAGCCAGCCCCAGAAGCCGACAGGGCTATCTGCAACGGGAGCGGAAAGGTCAACAGTGGCAGTAGCTGCACTGGCTCGATCACTGGTGCAAGCTGAAAGCAACTCTGAAAGCCAATACTTATGCGAGGGCCAGCTCATGCACTTATCGACGTATTCGTATAAAACTTCAACACACTACGCTGTGCCACTCAGCATCAGAGGCTTCTAGGATTTCTTTTTTTTTGTTCACTTCTAACCGTGACTCCCGTCGCCGTATTGCCGCATGATCATGTATCTTCGTCTGTGCGCTGAGAAAGCAGTCGCGCCACACCGCAAATGCACATTCAGCTTTATAGTCAGGAGTACTCGGAGACATGGATATATATATATATATATATATATATATATATATATATATATATATATATATATATATATATATATATATATATATATATATATATATATATATATATATATATATGCTCCTCGCCTTTGTGCCGCTGTCAAATCATAGCCAAAAACAGGTTCGTGTCAGTGCTGTTTTCGTGTCTGGCCGGCTCTTAATATCTTCCTTCCTTTTGATAGCCCTGTGGACGAGAAGGTGCTGCACGCTCCGTCGTAACCGGTTCTGTCAAAAGGAATCACGATGTATTCATTTGCGATATATTTATATGTGGGACATGCTGTCTGAATGTTCTGTGGTACTGATCCACTTCCGGACAAATAATCCTCTGTTTTCTTTCTGCTCTTTCACCATCCCCTTTTCCTGCTGAGTAAACACCATATTTTATCTTCTCGTGTCAACCTTTATTGATGCGTTATTCTCCGAATCCGCCAGCTAAGAACTATTTCTCCTTTAGGTTGTCATTACTATTTAATACAAATTTTTCCATTTCGGAACGCTATGAGGCAAGCATATTTCGATAACCCAACAAACTTGAGGTAGGTATCATTTCTCCTTCTTTTATTTTCTACTAACAGCGCTGCTATTTCTTTCGCGTTCTTGAACTCGCCTTCAGAGTGGCGAAGGTGACGTGTTAGTGCTATACAATATAATGGTAGGGGTCTTCTTTTCGCCGTTCCTTTCCCGTGAAACGCTATATGGCAGGACAAGCCCTCCCCTTCCCCCCTAAATAAGAAGAGCACCGAAATGTAAATATGGAAAGAGCGCCTTTATGTATGTCTTCAAGCATAAATTATATTGAAGGACGTGGAGGATGCGAGACATTGATGGGAGAAGCTCATCTTCGGATTAGCTACATAAATGCACATCAACACATGTTCACGAGCCTGATTTTGCTCTTATTCTGTTAGATTAGTTCGTCATTCACTAAGCAATGATGAGCTTGGTATCTGGGTATCCCTGCAACGTCCTACTTCCTTGTGACATTACAACTATTTGTCGCATCATGCTACAAGCTTGGAAAACAAAAATGAAATAAGGGAAATGTTCGCAAAATTACACGGATTTTAACCACGATCCACATAATGCAGACTCGGGTGCTCTTTTATTTTACTTCATGCAGTAACACGTAAAATTAACAGCAGATGATCAGCCAACTAGTGACATGAATGATTCATTAAGTAATTCAATAAAACAACCACCAGATTTACGTTGTTGAGCATGGTGGGCACAATAGCTGTCGTACAAACACAGAAGCGGCCCATCATATATACTTTTTAACTTTTCTAGAAATTATTTGATTAATACCCACATAACGTTTTATAACGGTAGTAAGGATAAGCACCTCATTAACATGGGGTACCAGTCTGGTCTAAAGTATTCTTTACCTGGAATGAGCTGCACTTGTGGAGTGAAATTTTTGGGCTGTGCACTCCTGAACTGCACTTCATTCCAGAAGAACAGTCGCGTTATGGGCTCGTTCTCAGAGTTCACACAAATGTTTAATGCTTAGCAATAAATACAATAACTGAAAATATAATACTATTTCCATCACCATTGAAATAGGGCTTTCAAAGTAGCCAGGAGCTAACCACGTACGCAAACGATCCTGCTCACTGTTTTTGGTGTCAGCCTGTCTCTATGAAGCAAAATGCTTAAGTACGTAGAATAGATATGAGAAATGCGTCCTTTCGAATATTTGTATTCTTCGTTACTCACATTTCGTGTGACAGCAGTGTTTAGAAAACAATCAAGCACACAATTACGTAGCCGCGATGAATGTTACCCGAGGGGTATTGACAATGTATACTGGTGGTGCCATTTTTATTAAAGTATTCCCACTAAAATCGACTCAAGATGTTCTTCCCCCAAATTAGAGTTCCCAAATAGGATATTGTGTCTCTCTCTCATTCGTTCAAGATTAAATTAGGTTAGCCCTGAATTAGTGCTACGGTTGTTTTGTTATGATATATAATATACACAAAATGACTTTTCTGAAATGAAATGAGAATTTTAAGGTATATGTATATACATGTATGTTTTTAAGATTTTGGAGTAATTGAAATGCATATATATATATATATATATATATATATATATATATATATATATATAAATATATATATGCTCGTGCGCCATGCATTGATCAAATGTTGGAATAAAAAACCTAAAGAGGCAAAAATTACCCCGGTGCTCTCCACTATACAGCATCCCTTACTGTCCGCCATGAAGTTTTGGCACAATAAACCTTACACTTTATAATAAGATGCCTATATTCATCGCGAAACGTGAAGAGATACAATCTTGTACACTAAGTCACATGTGGCGGCTACAGGATCAGTATTCGAGGCACGTCGAAGTCAAGTTATATAAATTTGCAAGCAAAGAAGTATTGTGCCCAGGCTCAAGTATAATTGGACAGAGAAGCGCTGGAGCTATAAGAATAGCCGAATTTCTAAAGAGGATTACCTCCCGAAACATTTCAGAGAGGATCTGCCAACATGCCTCATTAGGGAAGGAAAACCTGCAGATGACACTACGCTCGCTCGAGTTCTTTAGGCAAGTTCACTAAGCCTGCAGCGTGAAGGAATTCGCCGGTAAGAGCGAAGAACGTCTACAGTCTATGGAAGCGTAAGTGTCTAGTTTCTATCTTTCAATTTTTGGTTTTGTTATTTTGATAATGGTTGCCTTTTTATTTTGTATCCATGGAAAGAAGTGCACTCTATGAAAAGATAGAGTGTTCGCAAGCAATTATAAGCAAGGGTCAAGTGAAACGCCTGTTTCCTGCGCTTCTTATCAGAAATGTTTTAAAATTGTGGTGCACCTTTCTTTCTAGCAAGAGACCTTGCACATGTTCATACTACACATTGCGTTAGAGTCAACACTTTTCACAAAGCTCTCCCTTGCGCCATGAAGGACAGAGCTAAGGGAGACACCTCTGTATAGTGTGAGGGTTTAGAGAGGACGGATATTTGAAAGTTGTCGATAGTCTACATGTATTGTGTGCTTATCAGTGCCTAAATGAATTCCTTAATGGCAGCATGTCTAATGATTATTAAAGAGAAGGTTCATTGGCTAATTCTATTTAAGATGTTAATCACTGGTGTTGACACAGGGAATTCCATCGCCGCTAGCAATTTGCTGCCGCAACAAGGGCGCCATTTACTGGTCTGACTGGTCTGATTTACGAACTTAAGGGTTCAGGATTTCGGTGTTTAGAAAGCTATGCTATAGATGTGTGGATAACCTTCGAAAGTTATATACCTGAAAACAAGAAATAACGATGACAAAGAAGAAGCCGCAAGATCGTAAAAAAGTATTTAAAATATCTGGCACTTTGAAAAGCAAAAATCAACCTGGCAGTGGCGGGGACGTGACACCCTGACACGTCGCCGCAACGCGCCCTGAGAACGCAAAAAAAAAAAATAATAATAAAGGTCAGGACTGCAGTGAGCGAGTAAAAGAAAGGGGGGGGGGCGGTGTGTTAGCGGTCCATCCAGACGTGCTTAAAGAAACTCTTTCGAGAGATTTTTTAGTCGACATGGACGAACACAAATGCCGGGTAAGAAATGCTTAAATACTAGAGCGACAAACTTCCTTTCTTTCTAGCAAGAAGCTTTGCACATGTGTACACTAGACATTGCGTTATGGCAATACTTTTCACAAAGTCCCTCCTTGCGTTATGAAGGACAAAGCTAAGGGAGACCTCTCTATAGTGTGAAAGTTTAGGGAGAGGCCTTCGTCCTGCAGTGGACATAATATAGGCTGATGACGACGACGACGACGATGACGACGATGATGATGATGATAATGAAACTACCTGATGTTTTAATCAAATTGTTGCTGTTCTTTTATAGTTTGGTTAACATTTCTGCTTTGTCATATATAATACTCTCCTGCGCTCCATGCACAAATCATTTTTCTAGTTGCCACTACCAAAGAGAGAGAGAGAGAAAAATGATAAATGAAAGGTAGGGAGGTTAACCAGGACTAAGCCCGGTTAGCTACCCTACACTGGGGAAAGGGAAAGGGGGACGGAAAGCTTAAAAGAAGAGAAAGTCAACTGGAGATATCAGTCGGTCACTCACTCCGGATCACAGACTCTGACTCAATCCGGTCGCTTTCAAATATCGCAGCAGCGCTTTTGTGGCCTTTTGTAGCTGTGATATGCGAGGCCATGATCCCAAGATCTTGTTCAAGGTGGATGGCCTTCCATCTAGTTGATTGAGAGCTGTGCAGAGGTCTTGCCTTTCATTTTCAAAAGATGGGCAGTAGCACAGTATGTGTTCTATGGTTTCCTCGACACCGTAGGCATTGCACTCGGCGCTATCAGCCATTCCAATCAGAAATGCATAAGCATTGGTGAATGCGACGCCCAAACGTAAGCGGCACAGCACTCTCTCCTCATTCCGCGGAAGACCTGGTAACAGCCGCAGTTGCATAGATGTATCGAGGGAATGCAAGCGATGTTGAGCGAATTCAGGTGTGTGCCACTTCTCCAATGTCAAAGAGTGCGCTAGCTTGCCCAAGTGTTGTGCTGCGTCGGTCCGCGATAAAGGTATTGAAACAAGGGTTGCTCCTTCGTGTGCTTTTCTAGCAGCTTCGTCAGCGAGGTCGTTGCCGGAGATACCGCAATGACCAGGCAGCCACTGAAACACGACGTCGTGTCCTTTCGCTATCATACGATGGTGTTTTTCTCGTATCTCCGACACTAGTTGCTCACACGACCCGCGACGAAGAGATGACAGAAGTCATTGTAAGGCCGCCTTCGAATCGCAGAATATTGCCGACCGATTAGCGGGTGTTGTTAATGTAATCAACGGCACCTCGGAGGGCAACAAGCTCCGATCCGGTCGATGTTGTCATGTGAGAAATCTTGTATCAGATGCTAATTGATCGTGATGGTTTAACCACTGCGCCGGTGGAGCTGGTCTGAGTGGAAGATCCATCCGTATATATGTGTACTCCATCAAAGTAGAGAGTGTACAAACAATCCAGAGCTACTTGCTTCAAGGCCAAGGTAGGCAGGTCGGTCTTCTTTCTTATCCCTGGATCTGTAAGACGCACTTGAGGTTGTTTTAAACACCACAAAGCTGAGGTTGAACGTGCTGAGGGTGTGAAACCCGATGGCAAGGAGGCACGATGGATGCTGACCTTGTTGGAGAAGGACGCCTGTGGTCGTCGTTCTGGCAGGCACGCAAGAGAGCTTGACTGCATCCGTGAAACATGACGAACATGGGCTCTAAGCGTTTCGGTGCTAATGTAAGTTGTGATCGGATGGTCTTGAGCGATTATAATGGTTCCAGCTGTTGAGGCGCTGGGCGGAAGGCCTAGGCAAACACGTAGTGCCTGCGCCTGCACGCTCTGAAGTTCTCGAAGATTTGACTTGCATGTTTTAGCAAGCACGGGGGAGCTATAGCGTAGGAATCCGATGAACAGTGCTCGATATAACTGTAGCATGGAGCCCACTGACGATCCCCATGTTTTGCCGGCGATGAACTTGAAGACGTGAACTATAGATGTGAGCTTCTTCTTTAAGTGGGCAACATGAAGGCTCCAAGTGAGGTCCCGGTCTACAATGACGCTCAAAAACCGGTGATTACTGGATGCATACTGGATAAGGAGTCATCGCTTTTCGCGTAAAAGCGACTAACGCACATTTTTCTGTTGAAATGGTAAGGCCTTGTGTGTGAAGGTAGTCAGATGCCTGTCTTTCTGCTTTCTGTAGCCGTGCGCGAACCTGCAGGCGAGTGACCACTGATGTCCAGATGCAGATGTCGTCGGCGTGGATTGAAACGCTCACTGTTTCCGGTAGGGATTCGGCCAGCCCAAGAAGCGCGAGGTTGAAAAGAATAGGGCTTAGAACACCGCCTTGGGGAACGCCTCGGCTTGTGTAGTGGTCGGTAGTCGGACCATCTTCCGTTCGTAGTAGTTACTGACCCATCGATATACTCGCCCTCCTAGTTCAATTGTCAAAAGTGCGTCTAGAATGGTTTGATGGGAAACGTTGTCGCAAGCGCCTTTCACGTCAAGAAAGAGTGCTACTGATAATCGCTTCCGAGATTTTTGTTGTTCCACAGATGATACTAGATCGATGACACTGTCAATCGATGAACGACCGCGTCGAAATCCCGCCATAGAGTCAGGGTAAATTTTGTGGTGTTCAAGGTACCATTCGAGACGCATGAGGATCATACGTTCCATGAGCTTCCCGACGCAGCTGGCAAGAGCTATAGGCCGATAGGATGCCAGTTCGAGCGGTGACTTTCCTGCTTTTAGAAGCGGTACCAGGCGGTTGCGTTTCCATTCCTGTGGGACGACACCATCTTGCCATGAACTATTAAAAAGGCTGAGGAGTTCTCTTCGTGCTTCTCTGCCTAGGTGGCGCAAAGCAGCATATGTTATGCCATCGGGCCCTGGTGAAGACGAACACCTGCATAGCGCTATAGCAGCTTCTAACTCTTCCATAGAGAATGGAGCGTCCATACTTGCATCTCGTGGGCCGGGGATTTTGCCTAGAGCCATGTCAGGGACTAAAACTGTGCCGCCGGCGACGTTCGCACAAAATTCCTCTGCGACGTCTATCTCACGGCGGTTTTGATAGAGAGAAAGGGCGTTGAATGGGTGTCGTTGCTGGGGACTTGAGCAAAGACCCCGTAGGGTACGCCACACACGGGACAATGGCTTGCGGGGGTCCAGTGAGTCGCAAAAACATTTCCATCTTTGATCCGCTAGCTTATCCATTCGGCGTTTGATCTTCTTTTGCATGCGCCGAGCTTCTCTGAGGTCAAGAATTGACTTCGTGTGTCAGTACCTCCTTTCAGCTCGGCGACGTAGTGCACGAAGCCTTTCCAATTCAATGTCGTTCTCTGTACGCTTTGATGGATGTGTGAAGGAGAGTGTACAATCTTGCATAGCGTCTGCAATTATGTCTTCTAATCTGCGTGCAATATGTGTCCTGAGTGTGTCTTCTACGCGATCTTGAAAGAGTGACCAGTCCATTTGGCGAGAGCCACTACCAAATTGTAAACAAATGTGTCATGCCATAAACTATTATTGAATGAGGTACTTCGAAAGCATATGTCTCTATAGGAAAAACTAGAATTCCCGTATACTTTAAAGAAGCAAAACTGCGAGGAAACCAACTTGAAAGGAATGCTGCGATGAGAATGCTGCGACGGGAATGCTGCTACCGGGAAGGGAATGCTGCTAATGACGCTGCGGAGAAAGGTTTCCCATGGTAATTCATGAGGTTTGAGAGAGGCTGTCCAGGTGGAACAGCCCTGCCCAGGTGAGTATCACTGCAAGGAAAACTGATTCAAGCATAAATTGGAAAGGAATGAAAACAAGAACCACAATTAACTAAATACTACCCGATACTTAACCAATCCCGCGCAGTCGCCGCGAGAAGCCAGGCTCGCTGTCTTCTGGACAGGTATGCCAGTTGCCAACCTCTAAACTTTTAATTACGAGTAACCGCTTGTGTTGTCATTTTCTTCAGCTTTGTATGTGTTGATTGTGCTCCCTTACTTTATCTTGAAGCCTTACCAACTCGCCCAAATGTCAAGCTTGATACAGTATAACTCTGCATTTTCTCTAAAACACAGTTACAACGCTCCAAATAGCCTGCATATGTAATCTATACAGCTAAGGCCTGTCATTTGTCGACACACTTTGAACTTTGTTTATAGATTACCTATAACGTGCCTCTAATTTGAACAGATATAAATAATGTGCATTTTCTATTTCATAGAGGACACCATGTAAACCTATTACAAACCTCTTATAACATAAGAATGTGCTTAAAAGCAGTAGAGCTCCGAAATTATTTGCAGTGTTTCTAATCTGGCCAGAAAAGTTCTATCTTTCACACAATGCACTGACCGTGACTCTGTTTTCCAATAAACATAAATTTGGTTTAAGATATAGTTATCTCTCGTTAAAAGGAAGCGTAGCTGATAATGGTCGTACGACACTTTGGAAAACTTTCTTAATTCTTTTAGCAAGAACAGTATTTATTTCACATGCATTTAACATTTCATAGAAATTTTCCATAGCATTCTCCCAACTTTTATCAAATTTAGTCTCGGTGGCGTTTGTTGTTCAGCCAAATATGCAGGCTAAATTCTTCACGCTCGTTAAACGCTCATAACGCTGCGGAGCACTTGCATACGTGATTAGTTGCAAAAGCTGGAATAAACCCACCTACTTTGAACTTTGAACCTACCTATTGCTTACTACCTCGCCGTTACATTCACCAAACCGAAGCAAGGCGCCTTATTTAGTTCATCGAGGACACCAAGAGAACGTTGCATCACGCATGGATGTACTGAAAAAAAAAATCAAAATTGAAAGATAATTTGTGATGCTTCTAATTAAACCAGTAACATTAAAATTTCGGGAACCACCGCATTTCAGACAACCGCCCCCCGCCCCCGCAATCCCCTTTTCATTTAAATAAAACGAATCTGCAACGCCGAGTTCTTTCCGTGCAATTGAGAAACGTAGCTAATAACAGCAGTATGACATTTGGGAACACGTTTTTCAATATATTTTACTGCAAAAGCTGTATTTCATCCACTCGCATTTAACCAACACTTTGATCGTGGTGGCCGATGTAGTTATGTATTGGCAGCGGGGTAAATTTTTGACTGCTAATAAAACGCACTCATAACACTCTGGAGCACTTGCATACGCAAATTATTGCAAACTCCTCAATTAACTCACACATTTAGAACTTTATGTAAACATTAGCCTATTATTCACTCCTATGATTATTCATTCCTATTATTTTCACGAAATATATAAATGATTCCTGGTATATTTTACGATAGACGCCGGATACACGGGCTGCAAACCTGGTATGGCACCTGAAAGTAATAAAAAAGAAGGATTGTTTAGTAATTTTTTGTAACAGTGCTTTTAGAACTATGAATACGAGAAAATTTGTCAAGCACTGTGCTTATCATTACAACTAATATTACTTAATTTGAAGTTGGCGTCTCGTGCTGTTGTTTTAGTACTGTGGTAAATAGGGCGCACAGCGGCAGTATGACATTCAGGAACGCTTGAATGGGTAACTATCCAGAAATGCTGTAACAAAGTTACAGAGATGGAGCATTTATTGTTCGTTGCGCATGACATGCTTCCCACTGCAACTAAATATAAATACCTTGCTTCAAATAATTCGCCAAGGCGTCCGGGGAACAGCAACTACATGTCTTGAATAAAGTATAAAATTTGAGTAAATACGACTATTCAGTAGTAATTTTCAAAGCACATGATTGCTCTGTACACATCGAACTTTTGGTACACGTCTCCCATAGAGTGGCCACCTTATCCTTTCAAAATATGAAATCTCTGCCTTTCATTGTCCACCCACGGAAGAGAGAAAGCTTTTTAAGCGCTTCGTATAGAGCTCCTATGTCGGCTGAAAAAGAGGGTTTAGCAATTTTCATTTGTCTCTTAACTAGCGTAGACGTTTAAAAATTTGCCTACATGTTACCCTTAAAAATCCCCACACTTCACCCAAATATAGATTTCGTGGATTATTTAGTAACTTTATAAAACCGTGAAAACTGACGTATTACGTGTTTGAGCGGTTCTAGTCGCGTTAACAGGTTGGCTCTAAGCAAACACGCCATAATAACCACAAGGGAGACACTTAGGATTTTTGCTAAATCGGTGAATTTCCAGCAACGCACCGGTCTTCAATATATAAAGAAAGTTCGTGTGTACGTGCTCTAAAAGGAAACAATGAGAAGAGAAACAAGAAACGACGAAGGCTTTGTTGAAGACAAAGAAGACCCGTCTCCCTCAATTTGTTGCGCTGCTTCAACGCGATGCATTAATTAGCGCTCTTGGTATTTCAGCTCTAGTTTGCAGAGCCCGGACAAGAAAAGCGGTGATGTTCCGGCAAGTACGTCCTACTTGCACGCTACACAGTGATTATGTCGTGGTCGTGACAAGGAAACTGCTGTAATAAGCAGCTAAGCAGAAAAAAAAAAACATAAGGGAAAGAAAGAATATGTGCTTTGAAAATAAGATTTCATCTTTTTTTCTCGCCCTTCGTTTTGCTTGCGGGGTGTAAACACACGGGTGTAGGAGCTTTCTTGAAAGGATACTTAGAAAAAAACTGGGTCGGCCGTTTTCTTCTCGGAAGCTTGTGTTTTATAAAATCGATCATCTGCCATACAACGATACCGGTAACTTGTGTCGGCGTACTCTGTAGAGGAAGAGTGTATGCTGTAAAACAAACAGAAAGAAAAGAACTCCTATGACGCAATTTAAGATTCTTTGTCCTATACTACCCCCTATTATTGCCAGTTGAACGGCCGCAGGAATCTTTCTTGCTTTTAGTTTTGTTAGAAAAATGAAGCTTTGTTCGAGAAGTATGTCTAGTAACACTAAAGTGTCATATTGCTTTTCCCGATATAAGTGTCAGTGTTATTTTTTCATTGCAGCCGTATATTACCGGGACCTTGTAAAATGAAATAAAATACAATTTTAATATTTAGAAAAGCTAAAATATACGTAGTTGCTACCATAAAATGGCCTAATTAGAAGCGGTGAAGCTTAGTTAGCAAAATGGTTTTAGAGACAACTAAAAGATTTAAAATTTATGTATAGGTGCATCATACAAACCAGAGTGATTCAACGAGTGGACTTACATGCGAACTTGGAGAATTTCCAGAAATGCAAGCCTCCAAGATAACAGGATATCTGTGCAGCAAACAAGCATACACTGTAGATAACAGCTACATTTGAATTTTGACGCGCCCTCTACTAAAGTTCATTGCTCAATTTCGTGGCGCTTAGCTGGGGAGTGTGGAAGCTATTGCTTTTGTAGTATTTGTATATCACAGCATATGCAATCGGGGATTATTGCATTTTAACAGTCATTGGCGAAGCAGTAAATGCAATAAATAATATCTTATTACATTATCTTATGAACTTCCTTGGATTTCTTACAATATTCTAGTCCCTTAAAGCCTCGCTAAATAAAGCTGCTTTTGAACATCTTTCGGTTGCTTCACACAACCAAACTACACATATCAGCTCGTATATATCTGTGTCCTAATAGCCTTCGATATATATGTTTGTGTTTCCGTCACGGCAAATAGCCCTATAGTAAGCTTGTTAAGTCACGGGGGCGACGACGAAGTGCCTTCTTCTTAGAACGCTTCTATCTGTGTTCTCTGTTTTCCGACGAATTCTTCGGAATTTCCTGGTGCCTTGGCTCCCGGTTTTGTGGCCATGGACGCGGAGCCTTCCAGAGGCCCTCCTGGCCAGAGGTCATCAAGGCCGTCCCTCACGAGGAAGAGAGGAAGCGTGCTCAGTGACACCGAGGACACTGAGCTATACTCAATGTCGGATGAAGACTCATCGGATGATAGCTTCATCACTGTCCGCAGAAAGAGGGCCAAAAGGAGGACTGTCAACGCGAACCCATCAACGCAAGCGAGCACGGCGACTCTGAAGTCAACGCCTGAACGCTGGCCTCACGCCATCGTGTTCGTACCCGAAGAGCCCTCAAACAACCTCCGACTGCTAAACAGGCAAGAACTATCTGTTTTCTTGGAAGGGGTCGTGCCGAATGAAATTAAGGACATTCGTATAAATGCACGCAAAAACGTCCTCGCAATTGATGTTAACAACGGGAGTGCGCTCGAAAAACTGAAGCAAATCTCGGTGCTAGGGCGCATCAAAGTGCGTTCATATATCCCGATGGATGACGCATCCACAGCAGGTGTCATTTATGACATCGATGTCGCCATTCCCAACGCGGACTTGCCTATCCTCGTCAAACCAGCAAGTGAGGGTGTTGTCATCACGCGTGTGAGCCGCCTTGGAACATCGCGCTGCGTCAAACTGATCTTCAAAGGACATTGCTTACCAACACACGTCAAAGTCGGTCACTTCCGACACCCTGTTAGGCCCTTCGTACAAAAGCCTCTTCAATGCCACCAGTGCTTTAGGCTGGGACATGTCAAGGGTGTCTGCCCAAACTCGATACTGTGTCCCCGTTGTGCTGAACCTCACGCGGAGGAGACGTGCCGGGCTACTGTCCTAAAGTGCGGCAACTGTAATGGTTCCCATGCTGCCTCGTCTAGGGACTGCCCTCGCATCAAGAAAGAGGTCGCTGTTCTCAAGCAAATGGTTCGGGACAATTCGACACACAGGGAGGCTGCTGCAACGATCCGGCGTCGGCGTCGGCGCCACCGAACCTCCTCAAAAAAGGCAGAACCGCGAAAGGAGGGGGCCGCTTCCATTGTAACACCCACGTCCTCCAATCAGGCCAAAAAGGGGCTGAACAGCACAAGGGAGTCGCCTGAAAGGAATTTGTCTCAAGAAGAATGGCCTGCGCTTCCGAGCCAGCAATCTCCCACAAAACTACAGATTGTCAAGCCCGCTCGGGAGCCTACTCCTGCCACTGATGCCACGCCCAAAGCAGATCGTCAAGTCCTTTCAATGCTGCGTCCCCTCATAGATGCCATTCGAGCGATTCTGTCGAACCTTGGAACTACGTCTGCTCAAAATGCACTAAACGTACTGGACGCCTTAAGCCCAGTGCTTGAGTCCCTCGAATAGAGACATGGCCAGCCATCCCCCATCGTTTCGAGAGGAAGTCAAGGCAGCGTCAATCATACAGTGGAACGCAAGAGGACTAAAATCACGCCTTTCGGACTTTCGTCAGTATATATATACTAATTTGTTCCCAGTCATTGTCATATGTGAGCCTAATGTATCAAAACCAGTCAGATTATCGGGATACGAAGCTGTTATATCCGCAACTACTAATGCATGCAGCAAAGTCATCGTTTTTATTCGTCGAGAACTGACCTATGTTCGCCAGCCGATTCCGCCTCATGATAAAAATCAATACGTTTGCCTAACAATTAAAAAGGGCAAACTCTTGTTTACACTTGTAGGCGTTTATATATCGCCTTCAAGTATTTTTGATCCCAAACGATTAACCAACATCTTGTCTGTGTGCCCTGCCCCATATGTCATCATCGGAGATTTTAATGCGCACCATATAGCATCGGGAAGCGCAAAAACAAATGCAAGAGGGCAAAGACTTGCAAACTTCGCCTGTAACCACGGCCTTTCACTCCTGAATGACGGTAGCCCAACGTTTATACGAGGCGTGAATTATGGCAGCTGTCTTGACCTAGCTTTCGTCTCCAGCACTTTCACAAGATATGTTAAATGGTTTTCGGATATCGAGACACACGGGAGTGATCATATTCCCACATACCTTGTCATCAAAGGAATGTCCACTCCCACCCCACGGAACACCATTCGATTAATTGATTGGACCACTTTTACTTCCACCATGGAGGATGCTTGTCGAGAGGGCTTGTCCTCTGGATTAGAGGAAGCAATCAAGTCTGCAATGCTACACGCCGCGCGCACGGTCACGGTTTCGTCGAAGCGCACGGAATTGGATATAGAGTTGGAGCGACTTCGTGCACTCCGTCGTCGTGCGGAGCGGCGTTACCGGCGTACAAAATCCATCGAAGACCTTAGGACAGCCAGACGACTACAAAAGAAAATTCAACGTCGCATGGATAGATTGGCATCTAGACGTTGGACAAGATTTTGCCAGTCACTAGACCCCCGAAAGCCACTTTCCCACATCTGGAGAACCATACGTGGTCTACGTTCCCTCCCTGAACAACGCTTCCCATTCAAAGCGCTGGCGCTCTTCCAGGGGCAGCTAGAGGCTGATGTTGCAGAGGACTTTTGTGCAAGGATCGCTGGCCAAGCAACCGGTCCAGGCTTTCCAGCCCCCAGTCGCATCCCTGTTTCACGTGACGGCCGCATGGATCTTCCTTTCATAATGGAGGAACTAGAAGCGGCTCTTGCTCTATGCAGGCGTTCTTCATCCGCGGGACCGGATGGAATATCCTACTGCGCCTTGAACAACCTGAGTGATAGCGCACGGAGAGAACTGTTGCATCTCTACAACTTATCTTGGCAGGATGGCATGGTTCCCGAAGAATGGAAGATAAGCCGCTTGGTCCCTCTCCTGAAGCAAGGCAAGTCCCCACTTGAACCCACCTCATACCGCCCAATAGCGCTGGCCAGCTGTGTGGGAAAGATAATGGAAAAGATGATCCTTGCCCGCTTGGAATGGTACCTGGAGCACTACAATATGTTACCGAATCGCATGGCTGGTTTTCGACGAGATCGCTCTTCAGTAGACAGCGTTGTTGATCTCGCTACGTACGTCCAGCTTCAAAAGTCACGCAAAAGACTATCTGCAGCTTTGTTCTTGGATGTCAAGGGGGCATACGATAACGTATCTCACGAGGCTATCCTCGATGCTCTTGAGATGGTTGGCCTAGGTGGTCGAGTTTTCAAATGGATCTCTCATTACCTTTTTATGAGATCGTTCTTTGTCTGTACCGGTGATGGCAAAACGGCACTACACTACACGTACCGAGGTGTTCCTCAAGGCGGTGTACTAAGCCCTACCCTATTCAACCTCACACTCATTGGTCTCGTTGATCATCTGCCAGCAGTGATCAAGATATCAATGTACGCCGACGACATATGTATATGGACCTCAGGTGTGACACGTCCTCAGATACGTGCAAGACTTCAAAAAGCTGCTACTCTAACAGCTATATACCTCCGCAACCAAGGTCTTGAAATCTCGTCAGACAAATGTGCACTGCTGGCGTTCACTCGCAAACCAATGACACCCTACGCCATATCAATAAATGGCCAGATAATTTCTTATGAGAAGACTCACACATTTCTTGGCATAATCATTGATAGAGATCTGTCATGGAGCCCGCACGTGACCTACTTGAAAAAGCGCCTGACAGCAATCTCCCAACTTTTCAAGTTTCTGGGAGGAAAGACTTGGGGAATGTCAGTGTATGCAATGTTGGAATTGTACAGGGCTCTTTTTCTGGGCTTCTTGAGATACAGTTTGCCCTTACTGACCAACACCTGCCAGACAAATCTTCGTGCTCTACAGGCTATTCAAGCTCGGGCTCTCAGGGTTTGTCTTGGTTTGCCAAAATGCACATCGACAGCAGCGACTATTACGATTGCTCGGGACCAACCTATACAAGCACACATTGCGGTAGAGGTGTTGAGAGTGCACATTAGGCACGTTGCCCGTGCCTGTTCCCACCATCTGGCAACACTACCGTCAGAAAGGCCGCAGGCAGCGATTTGTACTACGATTTCGAAGTATTATACCTGCCTCCCATCAGGCTTCACCCCCGCAACTAAGCCATCGATTCCTCCATGGTGTTTGGCTCGACCCGCAGTACACCTCACCGTACCAGGAATCAGAAAAAAATCTGAGCTATCATCACCTGCTCTTAAACAACTAACTCTGCTCCTTTTGCACGAGAGGTACGCCGAACACGTACATATTTATACTGATGGATTGGCAACTCTCCAGTGTTCCTCTGGAGCCGTGGTCTTCCCAGCGAAAGCCACCACCATCAGTTTCAAGACATGTCACCCAACGACACCGATGGCCGCGGAACTTGCAGCCCTTCGCGCTGCACTTCGTCTCGTTAGCCAAGAACAACCTCGAAGATGGTCAATATTCAGTGACTCGAAGGCTGCACTGCAATCTCTGCTATCGGCCCTGCGGCGCGGACCACACGAACAACTGGTATTTGAGATTAGAGAACTCATTCATACCTTAACTGATAAAGGACACCACGTAACATTTCAGTGGCTTCCAAGTCACTGCGGAGTCATAGGGAACGAACACGCTGATAACGCTGCTCGGTCGGCTCTTCAAGGGGACGAGGAGGAGCCGATACCGTTATCAAGGACAGATGCCGCTCGAAAACTTCGATTGATCAGCCGTGACATCACGTTCTCCTTGTGGAACGCTGGAAGTTTTCACGACTACCGACTCCACAATCTTGACTCCTCTCTACGCCTTTGTATTCCACCTGGACTCTGCCGTCGCGAAGCTACCCTGCTTTGTCGACTATGGCTAGGGGTGGCTTTCACCAAGTCCTTCGCTTACCGAATTGGATGGGCCGACGACGCCTCGTGTGAGGACTGTGGTGACGAGGAGACTTTTCAGCACCTTCTTTGTGACTGTCCTCGATATAATTTGCAGAGACAATCACTCGCAACCGCGATAGCGCGCTTTGATCAAAGACCTCTCACAGAGGAACATATTTTAAAATACCGCCATCATAAGCCTTCGCAGCAGAGGGCGACGAGTGCACTGTTGCGGTTCTTGAGGGCGACAGAATTGGACAGGCGGCTGTAGCCTGAACAGGTGTTGACAGTGCTTCAAGTGTCACTGTGCTGTGCGATGACAGTATTCAGTGACAGTGACCGACTGTGATTGTGTGTCTATTCTCCTTCCTTTCCTTATCTCTACTTTTTTACCTCTTTACCTCCCCCTCCCCTCTCTCCCCAGCGTAGGGTAGCCAACCGGATCTTTTTTTCTGGTTAACCTCCCTGCCTTTCCCCTTTCCTCTCTCTCTCTCTCTCTCTCTTGTTAAGTCACGGGTGTGTACGCATATGTTCTTCAGTCATGGGAGAAAACATTACAAGCTCTGGAAACTCCTCGATCGAACAAGTTTCGAGCTGTAGCTGAGACAGCCACGTATGCCAAGACGCCTATCCGCTTCAAGCCTCAAATCAAGCAGAATGACCCACGCGCAGCTGGCCTTTTAGGCTTAGAAGGAACTCTACGAATAAAAACAAAAACTAACCTGATGCACTCGAGCAGCCGGCTATATTCTTTTCAGGTTTCCTTAGAAAAAAAAAAGGCCTTGCCCCAAAGTTTTCATTTGCGTTTTTTTTTTTTTGTACAACTTGTCCTCAAGTCAGCGGTCCTCTGAAAAAATGTCGCAGTATATGTAGAAAACCACAGGACAAACAAAGCGAGGTCGCGGCGAACACTTTCGATTATGTTTTTTCATGACAACTTTGCATGGATAAACATAAAAGAGCTGCAATCTGGACCTTCAAGGCCTAACGTCCGAACAAACTTGTCTCAGCTGATGCGTGATATTGTGTTTGGTAGCACCGGGTAAAAGATACAAAAGGCGCAATGCAAAAGAAAAAATAAATAAAGAAAGCAATCAGTATAGGCTGATATTTCGTGCACTCACGGCAGAGAAAACGACCGGTAACTTATCTTGGTTATCTCCGCAAATGTTTTTATTTATTTTGCTCTTTTGATTTAAAAAGAATGCACCGCCAGGGAAACCAGAAAAGTGTTTCTCCGAGAATCAACATCACAAATGGAAAGATACGCAGCATCAACCCGGTCACTTTGTTTAATTTTTTTTCGAAACATATTTCTTGTCCTGCCTGTCATCGTCGATATCTCGCGGGTATGGGATTGCACAAAGATATTTTGCGTTGAACCTTAAAGACGACATTTCTCGAACAAATAGGAAGTCTTAAAATATTTATAGGCAATATTTCCGGCGTCTCTTGGGGACAATTACATGCCCTCGAATGAATGCAAATAGTGTCAACAATATTGCTGGGCGCATGGGCATCTGAAAAATTGCAGCATAGCGCTTCGCACCTGTTTAGTAGTTTCTTGGTGAATCAGGAGCATATAAACGTTATCGAATTTCCTTACCGTACGTTTCACTTGAATAAAGGTTTGGATCTGTCCTCGGACACCGTTTCTTCTCAATTCCCAATTGTTCAATTTCGTCTCCCCCCCCCCCTTTTTTTTACAGTCATTCTTATTTGTGTTGTGTTTGTAATGTGGCATTCATGAAAGACCCGATATGCACATGTCAAGGAATAGTGGTACTTTCTGAATTTGATAACTTGCGTCAACATTCCTCCTTTAATTTTTGGTTGCATCATTTAAAGTATTTCATAAACATTTCATGATGTCAGAAAAGGAGGAGTAGCCATTGTATACATGTTACGGGGCCACCACAGCATGGCTAATAAAACAATTAGAAATGACCTCACTGTGCACAATTATTTGGGTTTAGTTTGTATTTTGTATTAATACTCTTCTCTTGTTGTCGGTCTTGTTTCAAGCAGAGAAGTGCATAGCTGTAGTTCACTTCTGGCACCCGGTAAAATCAATTTGTTCGAACTGGGCCACCAATCAGCGACCGATCTCCCGTGTATTAAAGAATAGACTGTGAACTTGCCGAGTACGTCAATGTGTGTATTTTATTTATAACTCATACCACTACTTTTACCTTTCTGGAATTTAACATGTGCAAATCATTTTGGAAGCCAGCAATGAGCAAAAGAGAAAAGCGGTCACATAGCTTATGCAAAACGGCTTAGCAGCACTCCTCGTGCTGCACTTGTATTACCAGCCGTTGAATTTTCCTTTTTTTTTGTTCATCTTCTTTTTTTGAAGCTGCTCGCAGTCGCTCTTATTGACAGTTACAAAGAGGAGAAAGAGAATTCACATAAACTAAAATGATCTCCTTATGTAGAAACAACAAATGAAGTGAAGAGCTTCAATATTTTAGGGCAAATCTGCGCCGATACGGATGTGCTCTCAGACGCTAAAGTCGGCTGCAACCTCTGGGACAACACGGTTTTCCCTATGCGACGACGGCTTTGTGCCGGTGATAATGAGTAAGGTGGAAAGGGGAGAGAATGCGGAGGGGCAACAAAAGAGACCCGCTGTCACGCCCCTGGATCGATACAGCGAGAGATCCAGAGAAATTGCATGGAACACGAACGGGAGGGACGGTGGTCGAATGCAAATGTGGGGTCTCGGTCATGTAGGAGTAATCCCAGCACGAAGAAACTGACACAAAACTAGCGCTTCCCAGAGAAAGGATTTGTGCACCTAAAAAAATACACATAAGATAGACAGATTGTAGGGAACATTCGCAGTATTTCAAAGTGCCAAATATAAACACTGTCTTTGTAGACAATAAGTACATTTTATGCATAAAGATACGCTGAAATTCGCAAGAGCTTTGCAAGGCAAGAAAGCCGAGGCTTTAGTGTTGCTACAGATAAGTGTGCAAAGTCATGTGCCAAATTGAAGGGGTTGAGTTTTAAAGAAATGCTTATTAAAGACGGGAGGTGAAAAGTACAGTGAGTCATCTTAGAATACCTAGTGATACGCGTGGCAAGATACAAGAAATGAAGTTTTCGCACATTACGAAATGCAAGATGCTCAAGATGTTATTCTACAGGAGTAGATAGTTTGCCTTCGTCTTCGGAGGGACAGTTTTATAGCTTGAGCAAGGGCGCCAAAGGACTGACACCGCGAAAAATAATTCTGGTGACAGTTTTAGCAAGAAAAACACACATAGATATCCAACTATTTATATCACACCTAACACGGTATGTACGTATTACAAAATCAGAATGTGAACAGATCGAACTATAAATACAAACAATGTCAAGAGAGAATCAGGAGAGAAGTTAAATGTCAATGGAAATAAGAACGTCCCACAGAACAGTCAAAGCTCAAGTCGATAAATTAAGGATGCAGTGGAGTTGGATTGGCTACGGAAGCTTCTATAGTGATTTCTGTCTGGCGTCTATATCTCTTTCTTCGCCCTGATGGCACCACAGCGGAGGCTTGTACTCTTCTCTTCCTACGCCACACCATTACAGTCACTCGGAAAATCAGCGTCTAGTGGCCGAAAGCACTGGCCTTCTGTCTCGGTTCCTGAAGCAGTACTCGCTCCGAATAAAAAAAAGATTTCCAGGCATAAATTTGGGGGGGTAGAAATACCGACCCTGGAAATTATGCCTTTGTTGTCATGCAGAAACTCACGAAGTAATGAATATGAATACGCTCGAAAGAATGCAATATATTTTATTCATACCTTTAAATCTCCAAAGTGGTTGAATTTAGGCTTGCTTCCTGAGAAAAAGAAAGCCATGAATGTTCTTTACACAACAATAATCTGATGGCATAGCTTGTGGAAGGTACCTCGTGAATCGCAGGCACAGTAATTCATTATTTTATTTTACACTCCTGATTTCGTCGAATTATTTCATCAACTCATGAAAGAACATATCCGTCCTTTGTGCCATCGCGGCACATTTCAAGTTAAAAAGTCCTAGCTTATTTCTCAGCTTGTGGGTTGTGAACACTGTGCGTCGATTACGGACAATGTGGCGAACATAAGAAAAATATCCAGAAGCATTGCAAATGAGTGTGTTCGTGTTATACTTTATATTCAGAGGGTTTGAATCAAAACAATAGCGACAGTCTATTTATTTGTCGATCCTTCTTGTTCAAGGGAAAGGCAATCGTCCAAATATTGGATAAAACCGCAGCGCGACTGAGACAAGGACGAGAACAAAACAGAAAGCTACATCACCAGCGCTCACTAACAGCTCGTTTTGTTTGCGCTAAGACGTGTTTTATATGAGTAGAAGTTTATAAGCGCTAGCAGTCGCGTAGAGTTAATAACTTGGTTTAATACGGATAGCATAATCATTGGCATCGCTGCTCTGTAGGGCGAGCTGGAAGGAAATCCGGAAAATAAATAAACTAATCAATTATTGCTGTGCGTTTAAAGCTCGCAAAGTCGCATTAATCCTGGAACAGTGTGTCCTTAGGGAAAAGGCATAATACGTGAGCAGCAAAGATAACGTAGATGCATTGTGGGAACAAAAATATAGCTCAAGGAATCATGAGCCGAGGCAGATTCGATACAGGAATCAAAGGACTCCATTACGACGGACAAGGATGCCAGGCGAAATCAATTAGGATTACGATAAAAAATTCAGGGTCTCATTTTCTTCACTATTGTATCAACCTTGCCTGTGTACCCACTGCAGAACAGGCCTAAGGATAATCTGCTTGAAGTATTATTAGATGGAACACGCTCGTTCACATCATAGCCAAAGGAAGAACGAGTCAAGGCGAAGCTGGCACTAAGACTTCACGAATACTGTGCTCAAGCCGCCGTTTCAGTAAAACCCTTCAGACCTGCCAAACAAACAATTTCATTTAGGAGTGTGAACCCAATAAACTGAGTCGCAGTGTATCGCAGGGCTAAATAACGGAACAATGTTATTCAACGTTAAGGTAAGTTTCATGTATTTGACGGCTCCACATTTGATTTGTAAAACTAATTGATGTAAGGGAACATTCCCAGCTACCCTATACTTAGAAATAGTGATGCTACCTTGTTCTAGTGGACGCGATCTTCGTTACATGTAGAGCACCACTATAACTCTGCTTCCACAAGTTTTACTTTATCTATATAACTTTTTTTCCAAGCCAGTAATAAGTGCGTGCCATCGGTATGTCCTTCTTTAACAGCGCCCTGATAACTACAACAAAAGAAAGAGTATTAGTAGTATATTCAAATCATGCTTCTGTTGGGCTTAAGCAGTTTAATTCAATGCAAATAAACATATATGTGGATTGAACTAAGTTCGCGGAGCAAAACTAAAATTCGCCCATTTAAGGTGCACAAAACGTTTTCCAAAATATAGGTCTTGTATATACTGCTATCAGGGTAACCACGCCCATTGCGGGGTTCCACCGATGCCGATACAAATATTCGTCCACGGAAGATGACCGGCTTCACATATCGGCTTGGTGGGCGCGTCATAAAAAGATCTTGCATGAGAGCACGTTTACAGAGTTCCTGAAAATAGTTTTAGCAAAGGTAAAGCTGGCAAAGTAATACACCACACTGCTACTGAAGCAATGCGCTCATCGTTGCACAGAGATCTAACAATGCCACCTTATGTGGATGTATCATCAGCGGCACAGCGGATCGTAACGAGGTGACATTAGTTTGAGCTTCCGTAGTGCCGCATGCACGGCCGTATGAAGATGCCCTTGCACCGGAAAACATAGAGCGTGGCACTGAAACAAGAGGCTGAAAGAGAGTGCGCTTGGCATGCTAGCGGCTGTCTCGGGGGTAGAGTGAGCGCCTATGTGCCTAGCGCAAACTAATGAAGTGGCGTTTTCAGCTGAAAGCCTCCGTAGCGAGCTTCCCCCCATATCTTTGGAGGTCTAAACATCGCCGACAGTCTGCTAAATGCTGCTGACAAAGCGGCTGACAAAGCGGCCAACAAAGCATGTGCACTTTGACTGCACCTATTTTACTGGTCCCGCAGAAGCCATGCCTTACGCGTAGTCATTCATTTCTGTTTCATTTTCTAAACTTGGATTTTCAGTAGTGGCGTTTTTTCTCTCTTTAACGAACAGTAGTAGTTTGGCCTTTTTTTTTGTATCGCAGTATCCCCACGGAATAAAATATAAGAGATAACGCTCATCGAAACACGTGGACTGAAGTACAAGCTTTCACGCACCGTGGCACACACAAGGCAACGGTGTGCATGTGCGTGCGTCAGGAACTCTTGATGATCCTGATAAATGAGGCATGTCGGATTTCCGGAAATCGGGTTATCTAAGCAATGCCGCGAAATTCAGGGTGCTTGCATATTTTATCAACATATCGAGACTTCAGGAACACAATATTAAAAGATTGACAGGAAGAACCCTAGTCAACAGTTTCAACAAAATCAGAATAGATGACGCCAGGACTTGTTACGAAAATTCTGTAGCACACCCACAACAGAGAAATATTGTCTTCAGTCATACATATAGAAACGAGTGCCTGGGTGCTAGCTTCACGTGGAAATTAAGGTGTGCGCAGTACAAATGACAACACCACACTTTCAGAGCATATGTAGTCAGGCATGGCCACGGCTAATTACAGTGTTTTGTTGCCAAGCGCCCCTCAGATGAGCAGAGCGCGAAGAGCTACCTATTTGAATGTCGGAGAAAATGAAGCAACGGAACTTCAAGAGTTCTCCCGTTATGTTCCATTACACCACATGATGACAGCTTCGTGGTGAGTGCAGAGGACAACGACGGCAACCATCTCACGTTTCCACTCTCTTTTGATGCGAAACGCCAGCGTGTATATGCATCGCGTGAGACGCCTTACCCGACTCCCAATCGGCCCTCTGCCGGTGCATTATTGCCATTCGCCTTCCTAGCGCATAATCGTCGTTTACAAGCGTACGATGACCTATAGAACGGCAGTGCGGTGCTTCACAGTCATTAGTATAGACGCGGCTTGTGAAATCAGCTCCTGCTTGGAACGATTTGTATAATTATGATTTTCCTTCTTAATACAGCAAGCTTCTTTAAATTGGTTTTTCGGTGCCAATGTGACAATGCTTTTATGTTTCGCCATGTATTTGAGTAATGTGGATCAGAGGTCAAGGAAGGAAGGAAAAGTGCAGAAGGAAAGGCAGGGAGGTTAACCAGTATAGCTTACCCGGTTTGCTACCCTACACATGGGAGCTGGATGGGAGGATGGAAGATGGGGAGGAGAGAGAGAGATAGCACATAACAGCACAAAGCTACCTCATAAGACAACGCTTAGAGCCTTCAAGATAATGCAAAGAAGGACTAAGGAAGGGAAAAGTTGTTCCCGTCTCTTTTATTCTTTTTTATTTTGTGCATGTGTGCATGTGCGCGGGTACGTGCGTGTGCATGTGTGTGTGTGTGAGTGTGTGTGTGTGTGTGTGTGTGTGTGTGTGTGTGTGTGCGTGTGTGCGTGTGCGTGCGTGTGCGTGCGTGTGTGTGCGTGCGTGTGTGTGTGTGTGTGTGTGTGTGTGTGTGTGTGTGTGTGCGTGCGTGTGCGTGTGTGTGTGTGTGTGTTTGTGTGTGTTTCACGGTGAACAAAGATTTTGATGGTTCCTATGCTATTAGGTGCATTTTATTGCGGTACACTCACACCGTCGCCTTTAAGATATCGTACTTCACCATTTACTATGATTTCCTCAGCTTCTCGTATATTAAAGCCATCCATCAGCTGTGCCATTTTCCTTTAGCAACCGTGTGCATGGAAGGATGCATTTTATGCTGGTTAAGCCCAGTTGTCCATTCTGTTACACTATATTTCTAGTATCGAGGGTTCTAATGTTTTTCTTAACCTTTGTGTGTCGGACTCGGCTACGCTTGCTTCAATGATTGCCGTGTGTGTGTGTGCAAGACAAGAGTGGCTTCTTGGCACATTTCACAAGGGACCTGTTAGCAATAAGTTCAGACCACGTGTGGGTGACTTCAGCCTTCTGTTGGTCACTCAAGCAGGGTTCGCCGAATCATGCGCACAGAACTGGGGTGGCAAGTAAAGTGCTACACAAACTTGCTTTAAAATATTCGAGCGCCTCACCCTGTCTACTCTTCTTGTTCTTGTCTTGGTGCGCTGTAACAGTTTCAAGATGCAAGGGAATCCAGAAACTGAGTCTCTGCTAGTGGTGAAACTATTATATAATATAGTAGCTGATATGGAAATGCAGTGTTAATGCGAATAATAATATACTGAACAAAGAAACAGGGCTATAATTGGGAAACTAAACATTGAGCAAAAAGAAATAAAGAATTAAAATATCCAACGCCATTCCACTCCCTAAAGGTGCATGACCAGCGAAGCTGTTTAGCGCACGGCACGTAGGTAGCCCAGAATATTGAACGTAGGCACGAACATATTTATTGTCCTATTCTGTGGTCATAGTGGCGATATAGGTACGAACCCACATTCGCGTTTCACCTATATTATTAAATGCGTCCGTTACGCAAGACAATGAATGGCTCATACCCCCTTAAACAATGGCTCATACCACCGTACACGCGGCCTCCCCATTACGACGACCGAAGAGAGGTGAAGTTCTACGCTGGAATGATGAGCGGCAGCGGAGCCAGATGTGGAAGACGACGATGCTTGATTAATAGCTGATGATGATAGTTTTTTTCACAACGAAGTCGGCTGTGGAAGAAGACGACGACGACATACGCGCAAGCACTGCCACGAGTGCGTTTGTGCGGTTGGCTCCGATAATTTTTTAGAGTCCTTTTTGTAAAAGTTGTGCAAAACATTTTTTTTCCAAAAACATCGGTTCTTACCCTTGTGTCTGGCACCTCGTTGGGTACCACGTGTGACAAGGGTAGTTCAAGGGCGCGTTACAGGTCCCCGAGCGCATAGGGATATCTGCCATTGAGCGTGGCCCCTTTCTTTTCTATCACCAGGATCGGCCCAGATGATGATTTGTTTTGTCAACACTTCGGACACATTTTTTCCGGTTCCTGGCCGTAGACAGCTTGGCCATAAAAACGTGAAAAGAGCCGTAGGATGGAAGGCCGAGTTACAGCAAGCCTTGAGGGGTATTAGTTCCTCGTGTCGTTAGTTGTCGACAGGCTGTTGTGCCCCGACGCTGGCGTGGCAGCAGCACCGCACAACGGTGGTCTGGCGCAAACGAGCTGTTGTGGCACGTGTGGCCTGAACACCGAAACTGGAGACGTTGATGGATCGTGCGCCTCTTTTATCGCTTGTTCGACAACAGCCACCAAGTGTCTCCGCTTTCCGAATCGTTCAGTGAGAATTTGTTTTTGTTTTTATCTTTCCTTGTTCGCCATGGTTCTCGCTGAACGTTACTTAGTTTGTACCATTTATCGAAGTGGATAAGTAGACAGAAAGACTTGCGGCTGACACTAATTATCTCCGCAGATCGATAAGAAAATCTATTGGTTCACTTTTTCCGGTATTGCTTTGTTTATTTGCCTTTCATTCAATTCCTCACTATTTACTAATGCAATTTCATGGTATGAACAATGGGCGAAAAAGAGAAACGTCAATGTCAGACCAACTCTTCTCAAAGAGACTGTTCTTCATCAGTGCAACAATTGGGGCCGAAATCACAGAACTTGCCGCTTGTAAGTGCTGTTTGCCACTGGCTGACTACCTGCGCTAATAATATGTCAAACATCAAGATAGGCTGGCATTTGCTCTTACGAAAATTCTAGCGTAGAATATCTTTCGTGAATTCGGGCCCTGATAGTCTTGATAGCACTTAAATAGCGCAATTGCCCTTCAGTCATACGAAGCATAAATGGGCATGAAAGAGTAAGGTGTTCGCCCACACTGGCCATGTTTCAATGCTCGTCGTAGACCGATAAACAGACTGCTGAGTTAACAGCGTCCATCTTTAGTCTTTTTCCACTTCTGGTGAAGCCGACCAAAAAAAGACAGCTTCGCGAAGTACGCACAACGCCACTGCAGCAGAAGAGGCTGCCATTGCCCTCGCCATCTCAGTATCGGGACTGGATGACATAAGTATTTCCCCACTGATTGTCAATCGGCATGTTCAGCCTGCGCGAATGGGAGTCTGCATAATGTAACATGCGCTGTCCTCAACTGCGGGAATGTAATACCCCGTACCGCGATAACTTGGAGACCGGGACACACAGCCGTCAGTGGTAACCATCGTGCACAATTATACCCGGACTGCAACCGGCCATTGCAAGATATGGCACAGCACCCCAGTCAACATGTACCACACACTTGCCATGAAAAACTTCGGACATGAAAAATACATGAAACACTGCCGCCTTTCGAGAAGAACAATGCAACCACCACGCCCATTCCTCACTAGAACTGATACCACGGCCTGGAGGCGACTCCAGACCACCTATCTTCACCTCACGCCCCTCAACGCGTTGTACCCCACATTTTATCAACCCTTTCGTACTTTCTTTAAAGAGCAAGCTACCCTACACCATACGTCATGGGCCAGGCGAAATATCCCAAATAACACCCCAACCGAAACTCCATGCACCAGCAGTTGGACATGGTGCTGACACGTTCGACATCGGAAGACCAGCGAAATCTGATTGCCACAGCTGAGAGTGCTGCGCCCGCCACTGGGTCCCTGATCTAAGGGTGTCCTCGCAGTGCCCAATTAAAATAAAGTTTCTTTCTCTCTCTTTCTCACGAAGTACTAAACTAAGTACGAAACTATGGAGGCTACAACGCGGTGCAAACAAGTTGGCGGTTGAACAGAATGCTTGAAAAGTCCACGGGAAGGTCGCCTGCCTATAAAGAAAGTGCATTCCTGCTGCAATTTGCGCATAATATAGTCTACTTTGTGCTTTGATACGAGATTGTTCGCTTTCTGGTTCCAGCGAAAATATGTCTCATGCACGCACGTACGTCCCTCAACACCACCACATTAATTGATTGGCATTCCCGATGACGATACTTTAGTAAGGTTGAAATTTGTGGCGAGTCGGCATGGTTACATGATAAAATTAAAGGTAACGCGAAAAACAAAGATAGAGAAATGGAGTGGACACCACACGTACTTACTTTTTTTTTTCTTCTGAATTTCACTTGTAAGTTGCTTCTGTCCACTTGTGGCGACGACACAGCTGGCTCTGCTCCCTTTTAAGTTCTTGTTTCCTTGAATAAACGGTTAGTGGCGAGCAATTGCTTGCCATGTCGATCATATCTAGTTCAATGTCCTTGTTTCGAGCTACCTTCACTTGAACACAGGACGATACTTTGCCATTTTACGCCTACATACAGTTTACGAAAGTAGCGACATGGCGGTTAGAAATGTCTGTTTCATTTAAGTAATTGTGCTCCTGCTGACATATATTGGTTGCTTTAGAAGGACATTCATTATTGTTTGTTTTATCCGTGAGAAATTCCGTAGAAAACGAGGCCGGCAGAAACGAGGCTGGAAGAAGGTAGGGCTTGAAAGTGCCTGTAGTGGTCTAACGGCCTAACTCAGTCGGCGTATATACGAGCGACAGCGTTCCTAGCACATTCCTGGCGCTTTTTCGAAGGGGATCCACGAGAACCGCCACCGCTCGGTGGCGTTGTCGGTTAATGCTGTATTCACGTCTCTTCTCACTTTTGAATATGGACATGGTCGTGCGCGCGTGATGAAGTCTCGCCACATAAATACTCACCATCGCGTCGCATATAGTACCTATGACGTATGATAGCGTCTGGGGTGCGGTTTACGTTGCGCCGCAGCAGCGGCCACACGTGCTTGCCATTGCTGTCGTTACTTCCTCCTTCGAACGAAACTGCAATAATTAAAGGACTGAGCACATTTATCGACTTGTATTCGATAATCCTCACCAAAGCTGCTGCTGTTCCTTAGCCTAGAGGCCGTACTATCGTGTTACAACCAATTCCTTTGAAAGTTGAATCAACCACTGTACCTAATTTCATAGGTTCGCGGCAGACGAAATCTCAAAATGCAGCGATAATATGTGCCTTCCCTAGTCGCAAGGACCTCTTCCAGATGCGTTTCAAAGTTTGAGCTCCAAGCTGTCGTCTTAGCTGTCTACGTATTCTGTCTCCAATGCTGGCCAGAATTGGAACGCACCCACTGTCAAATACCTCAAGTCTCCTTCATCCTGTGCACATCTTTTGTTGTTGTTGTTCATCTTATGTTTACGTGAATTCTGCCCTTGCGCTTTTTGTTTGCTTTATTAGTTTGCAGTATTTTCAATCAAGAGTGTAAGTATATATACATAGCGCGAAGCTCATCTGTATGAGAATAGCTCATTTTTACAGTAATATCTTTTACGGGATCGATCCCCTGATCATTTGCTGTTCGCCACTGGCACCAGTGTCCCCTGCTGCCTGTCTCCGGGCACCCACACTGCTTTGCGAGAAGTCCATGGAATTTTTTTAAGTACGCTTTCGCCTTTATTGCGACGCCGTGAAGCGATTGTTGGTGTTATATTATGCGCAGTAGGTCTCGCGTATATTGCAACAGATTGCGAGTGGGAATAACTTCAGCCACTCCGTAGATGCAGAGTGTTGAACGGAACTTTTGTTTCGTTCTGCTTTTCGTTCCGGTTCAGCGAAAACGATTAAGTTCCGATTCAACTCTGCAGGGAAAAAATGAGGGTACAACAGGTTTGAACTGGTTCATGTTTATTTGCTTAACCGAAAAATAAATGCAGTAACGCAGTATAAGTTTCTTTTGTACAAAAACCTGACTTTGCACCTGAGCTGCACGGGAACCCTTAAAAAAAAAGTACCCGTGCTCTTCTGCAGGCCAGCAATAGATACAAAACAAGTTATGTGGACTCAACACAAGTGTTGTAATCTCTGAAGCGGACTTTTAGTGAAGTGGCTCAAAGCTGCTAAAGAAGTACACCAGATGCGTATAATTCTGTTAAGTGTCGACTCGTCAGTGTCAAGAGGAGTAAAGCGGTCTATGATGGATGTCTAACTAAGAGTGGTTATGACAGGTATATGACGACATATGCGCTTCTAACTACACTAAATATTTTGCAAGTCTTGTGTCACAATGATTCACAACTATTCTGGCGGAATAGGCACTTCAAAGAACCTGCGCGCTTTAAAGATACCAATATCAGCCAATATCATACTTACAGGTTCTATATCGTGATTTATTGTGCTATTACGCCGAAGAAAAGTGCGCTCATTAGCTCAAATTTATCAGTGAAAATTCTGTCATAGATAGGCCATAGCGTCTCTTGCACACGCAGATGTCCTGAATTAGTGTAGGCCAAATAGAAGAAAAATAATGAAGTCAATATCCTTAAATAATACGCCTCCTTCCAGTAGGATACATGTGTTCTTTAGAGATTCATAACATCTGGCATTATATTTACAATATGTTTGCCGCAATTTATTGTTTTATTAGGCAGACTGCATGTTCCTTCAGTGGCACTATGTCTTTTTGTTGTTGTTGTTGTTGTCGGTTAACATTCATCATCGGTTAACTTCAGCACCGAAGAACGCGAAAAATAATGATATTCGCACACAAGGCGCCGATTCGGCGTTGAGCTCACACACTACGGACACAGTGATTACCTTAGGCGAAATTAGATGATAGGGGCGAATAATGTTATAAATAATATGGAAAGCTGGAAAATTAGAGAACTTGGAGATTCATATCGCATTCCGCAGAGTACGGGCAAGCGGCCAACATGTGCTCACAACAGGCATGGTGATGAAACCTTCTAGGCTAGCATTCTCACTTATAGTCGGGCATCTACAGATAGTTGATTGTGATATGAGAAACAAGCCGATGTCTTCCACCTCGTGTGGGAGTGCACAACGTTCGCCTATAGCACCAACACAAGATTAATAGCCAGCTAGCCGCAGCCCTCCGTCCCACATGTTTCCAGCAATGGATAAGGCCACGAACTTAGTGACAGCACCGAAAATAAAAGTCTGGACATCTCATTGAAGTACCTCTGGAAGACAGATGTCATCGTCTACGAAATTTTAATTTGACCTACCTCAGTTTCCATTCGCCCTGCCTTTCTTTCCCATGCCGTTACCGTGCGCCAAAAGGAAAAATCTTACCCGTTTATTAAAATTCAACATTTTCAACAACAAATCGGGATGATGCAGGAAGTAAAACTTCGTTTTCCAATCGCGTTGTGGAAAAACACCCCAGAGGCAAAACCTCGTTTCCATCGCACTTACTTCAATTTACATGCCAGTTCGATAAAAACCAATCGCCGCGCAAGCAAGCACTGCTTAACAGAGAAGTATTTGACGGTCACGGATTTCAAACGTTAAGGAAAGTATTACTTTCATGCCTGCCTCCCGAAGTGATACGTTTATAACTGCTCATCTGTACGGTAAGCTGTCATTGTAACCGTCCCCACAACAAATATATGTCGCGTATTGGCATACGTAGTGCCAATGAAAGTCTAAAGCTTTTTTAATTTGCTTCCTATTATTGCGACCAATGACGACATTAAAGATGTTTACTGAACAGAAACAGCTGAAAGAACTAAGAAGATAGAACACAGAAAATATCGTTAGTGCTAACTGGTGTCTCAAATTGAGAAGTAATATTTGTGCAAAGAGCCTCATCAGCGTCAAGACACAAACACAAACACTAAAAAAAAGCACTTCATGAAATTGAGTGGTGCATGCAATTGTATACGCTAACGGAAACGACAAACACGGTACACCGATCCGAGTGTTGTGCTCTTTCCCTCTTTCCTCTGGTTCCCTTAGATGTGTGTTTACAGAGTCCACTAGATATATCGCATCGTGACGTCCTGACGGTGGACGGGGCAAGCTTATTGCCTGACATGTATTTGCAGACTCTCGGCGTGATTTTCCGACTCCTGCGTTGGGCTCATATTTGGTCTTCCTCTCGCAACGCACCAACAATACGTCGTATCGATCTGGCGCTCTTTTTCCTTTTTGTGTATACTTGGTCAAGGTAGTGGCTCTGCCCAGGGGTCAAGAACAGGCCCTGCTTTATGTGCCCACCATCATCAAACGAAAGGGCAGGCGTCTGAAGTGAGAAACATGCTGTAAAATACCACACGGGACAAATAGCAAATCTGGCGACGATGTAGATACACAAACACACGATACGGGCCCCCTGTTTGGTGGTGGAAATGCTGACAGCCACGAAGGTACTGGCTCATACGGTTCCAGATGTCGCCGCGGGTGATGGAACGCTGAAAGCAGCATAACTAAGAAAGGAAACTCCGTCAGCTAAATAACGGGCACAGCCTCTGACACACGCAAAACTGAAGACCATGCTCGATACTTCGCAGATTTCTGGGGGTCGCTAAGATGACAGAACATACACGCATAACCTCAGTGCTCGTATTCACTATGGTCGCGTCTTTTTATATGCGACTCTGCATATCTTAATTCACCACAGCCACCCCATCTCTGTGTTCAGCTTCCATTGTCATATTTTCACTGAGGCAGCTGTGGCGCTTCCTACGATACTCCATTGGCACATTCCCAGCAACGCTGGCAATTAAAAAGTGACGTGCAGCATCACATGTGGAAAAGTTGGTGAACCTTTAGAAGTGGTAACTGATTTATCTAGAAAACAATTAGTTCAGTGTATGCGCCTTCCAACGTGTTGGTGTAACTCCATGGCTGCAAAGGCGAAGTCAATAATTCATGCGATAGACCTAAAACATTCGTCTTCTAGAATATCTTAAACTTTGCCTACAGCCCCTTCCTCTTCCTGGGTTTCTGTACGAGTAAAGTGTAGTCGTAGTGGATTAACAAACTTTGCCCATCCCAGAGACACCATAGACAAAGACGTCGCTCGATGAACCGTTCCTTACACCAGTGCATATGTGTGCTCATAAAAGTTTTAATAAGGTTTGTAACTCAAGCCGATCCTGCTGGTATATCAATCTAGATAATGCCATCGCTCACAGCCTGGTTGCTTTAGACCCCCTTCTGCATTTCTGTATTTTATGCAATGTATGCGCTTTGATAATGAATCTGGGAATTATGGTTGGGCAGGTGTAGCACGTGGAGTTAGCTTGTTACCTCTTCCGGTGATTATGTTGGCTGATTAAATGTTTGCGGCAGTGCCCACAAAACTTTCTGAATTTGGTCTCAGGTGCCACTGACGGTGAAAACCATCTGTCGATTGTGTATGTATGGTTACATCGTATGGTGACTAAATAGCAGACACTGAAAACGCGACTGTAATGTCAGTGGCACCATGAAAATCTTGATGATTGCATCGCTCATGCATCGCCCGTGCATCGCTCATGCTCATGCATCAAATGAGGAGGTGAAAAAAAAAATTGTACGCAAATCATTGTCAATTATTTTCAATGTAAGATGCGTTTGACGGCAAATATTTACTGCAACGGCTACATTTAGCAAGCGTACGTTGTTACAGTGTGTAATTCCTTAGAAAAGAGGGGAGCCATAACGTAAAGCTATTCCAATCTATTTCTATTTCATTTCTTCCAGTAGCCCTCCATGATGGGTTAAACATGCTTCAGGCCACCCCCACTTCGCCTGTCTGTCACGTGACGTCACGAAAACAGAGAAAACTCCCAATCTTATATGGCGTGCGCACACTGATTACCCATGATTAGGCAAAAAAAAATTCGTTAGAATTCTACATCTCTTTCGCTATGAGCCGTGCGCTATAGGTGAAGAAAGTAGGGCTACGCCCATTCTGTCACAGACAGGCTACGCCTTTCTGTCATGCTGTCGCGCGACATCACAAAACCACGAAGACGCACACCATCAAAAGTGACGTGTGCGCAATAAAAATGCATTATTATGGCGAGTAAAACTGATTTTTTTTTCAGAAGAGCCGGAGATTATCCCGTTCCAAAAAGAATAATAGGTGGCTACCAACCGATATCTCTGTCACTGGCTACTCGAAGCTGCCGGCGAGAGTGGACTTCTCTGTGTATAATAATAAGGCTGGGTGGCTGTATAATATTGTCGAGATCTTTAGATATGTTATGCGACATCGCTCTGCCAACTCTTTATCGCTAGGTATTCGTTTCAGTGGTATTTTTAGCCCACGTTGCACGCCACCCCAATTTTCCACTAGCCACCGTAAGCTCAGCTAGGAGCAGGGAACAAATCATAGACGCCAGCACCACCATCCTCATCTGGTTATGTACTTTCACTGTGTTCAGACAGCCCCGATAATGTCTTCTCCTCTTGTGCGCGCTCGTCGTCTCTGAGCAGCCAATTAGATAAGAGAAACATGTCAAAATAGGCAGTGCTATTTACATTTAAAGCAAACAAAGGTAAGTGCCTATTTATCAGACGAGCGTTTGATTGGGCTGGTCAAACAATGCTGCAGGTCACCGCCCGATGTTTGCACCGGCGCTTAAGTAATTTGAGTAATTTGACGTCAGTACATTGGAGTGAAATCAGTGGGGAATAGTTTTAAGTTATAAGGCGTAATATAAAGCGTAATATGCCAGATTCTGTACGGCCCCGCAATGCTAGGACTAGACGTACTCATAGAATGACATTTGCTCCAATTTTCGCAAGGAAAAATTCCGCCACTAAGGAGTGGACAACGCTTAGTCACTGAAACAAGCATACGATATCCTTTGATGAGAGAACGAATTCCTCTGGCTCTAACTTCTAACTTTTGCTCGCCGTTTTTTGCGTGTAATTGTAGGCTCAACGCGCAGTTGCAGTGGGCAAGTGGTTCAAGAAGTAGACTTCAGTTCACGTTTCTGTTTCCCAGATTCAAACATCAAGCGAAAGCAAGTTTGCACTCTGAAGAACCAAATATTTTGTCATTTTCAACGCGACTCAGTCTTTCACTGATCCCACGCCCTTTGCGATAGGCTGGTAGGTACAGTAGGTAGGTATTTGCGGTCTCGCGGCACTTCTGATCTCTGTATCAAAAAGAAATGCATAAACGACGACAGTGCGCCCGAACCTCTTCCTTTGAGAACAACAACACAATGCTCTAACTCTTCTCGCACGAAATCCGAGTAGCTTTTTCAGACGTTTGGTCGATGCGTCGCGTGCCCGTTTCTCGTGCACTTTACTGCGACAGCTCACATCTTTGAGACGCTGTGTGAGACTGCACCGTCACCAGGATCGCCCCATGTTCTCCGGTACATTGTTCGTAGCAGCTGACGCTAGGTAGGATCTATGTGACGCAGTACTGCCTCCATGATGGACCCAGTTCGAACAGGCTTTCACATTTCATTGCTGGAATGCAATGTCATCGTCGTATTAACAACGTATGTCACATGACGTAGCCATAAATAGGTACCCACGATTGTAGCACACGTGGTCTCTGACGACGTCACAGTCCCTGTTTTTCTCGCTTACGCTTCATCCACTAGATATATTTGAAGCCCGGTGAGATAGCGTCAAGCGTCCGGAGTACAATTCATGCCGCTGGTGTCACACTATCATCGTCACAGTCGTCTTGCTGCTGTCGTCACACACCCGCTCGCTTCTTACCCATAGTTGTTCGTCTTACACAAACATGTTGGTACACTGGCTAAAGCTTGGCGTAATGCCTTCTACCAGCAAAACGCTTCACATAACATCGATTCCCGCTCTGTGTGGAGTCTACTAGACCCAGAAGTAATGGTAGGAGGCATCATGATTCCGCAGGTTAGGACGCTTCGCATCCTCGAACTCCTGATTCACAAGGACGGGGCCGGGGGAGGAGAGTTGGAAAAATTTATAGACCAGTGCAGCAAGTAATCCACTTAATCAAAAGACGAGCAAAAGTCACGGACTCAAGGAAGGAAACTGGATGAGAATGCTACAAGCGCTTATCACGAGCATCGTCACGTACTGGACCCCGTACGTTGACATGAAGAACAGTTAACGAGACAAACTCAATGTCCTCATGAGAAAAGCCTACAAAATTACCATGGGCCTGTCGCCCTTCACGTCCACAGCGCAACCACTCAGAATGGGAGGTCACGACACATGGTAAGAGCTCGTAGAAGCGCACAACGTCAACCAGCTAGAGCTGACAAAGACGGGAAGAGCCCGCCTCCAAGATCTGGGCTACCAAGTCGAGGATAAGAGGCACCTATCTCATCGTATCCCACACGAGATCAGAGATAAGCTACACGTAAGCACCATGTCCAGAAACATGCATCCCGAGTACGACAGGCGAGAATACACGCGCTCGAGCAAAAACTCTAATGCACCAGCAACAAAGAAGAAAACGTGAGATACACGGACGCAGCGGCGTACAGAGGAAACGACCGATTTGCAATCAGCGTGGTTGAGGAAAAAGGCGAAGAACGTACAGCCACGTCCATACGTGAAAAGTACGTGAGCACAGCGGAAGAGCTGGGCATAGCCCTGGGCCTCGCTACATGCAGGAAGATCCTGGTTATCGGTATGATGGACTTGCAAGAAGCATGCAGAAGGTAGATAAACGGAAGGGTCGGAGAGGCAGCACTTCAGGTCTTGAAAAACACCGAGATAGAAGAAGGGAACATCCTGTGGACGCCGGGACACGAAGGATGGAACCAGGCGGCGTACGCCGCAGCTAGAGATCACGCACACCGAACCATCTCTGGCACGCAGAGAACACGGACCAATGGCTGTCACGAAGATGTTGGACGCATACCCAAGAAGTACTCGGAGGTCTTGACGCACTACAGGAAGCATAGGAGTCACTACCTGCTTGCACATTAAAGAATGAATAGGGAACAAGCGGTGACCTGGAGAAGACTCCAGGCTGGAACCTACCCGCTTGGAACACTGCTGCACGCCATGTATCCGTAGACCTACGGGCGGGACTGCAAGTTCTGCCCCCCGGACACCCCCTACACCATGCGCCACATGGTCCTGGGGTGCAGGAATAACCCAGACGTGCCACCGTTATCACCATCACCAGGCGATAACGCGCAGAAAGAACCGGAACCAGAAGAAGAATAAGAAGATCAGTGGGAAGCTTTACTGGTGATGCAAGACCCTGAAGACCAGCTACAGTTGGTGAACAGCGCTCGGGAGGCAGCAGCGAGCCATAACTACCTGGACTGAGGAGGTCACCCACCTGTCGGCTCAAGTGAAAGAAGCCTGGTCAAATAATAAAGTTTATTTTCTCTCTTTCTCTAGTTGGGGAAGGGGAAGGTGGTGCTACAGGTTTGTCTAAGTTCAACAATTGCTTGAGATACAAGTTCAAATAAAGAAAAGACCAAGTTTTATCTCCTATAAATGTTTCCATAAAACACGCTTTGCTCTCAGCAAGCCTGATATTTGAACACAGCATGATGTAGCTGGGAAGGTCGGTCGAAGTAACTGAAAACGTGCTAAGAATGTGAGAAAGATGAATTTTTGAGACTGTCAGCTAAGGGCTGAAGATATAAATATCAGGAAGTGCGCTTGTCTTTCTTCCTCAGGTCGTTACGAATATGGATACCAGAGCTTTTGTGCATGGCTGCCGTAGTATCTCGATTTTGTAGTCTGACTGTTTAATAGGACATGTGTGCATCAGGAAAAAGTTATGAAAGACGGCGACTTCTTCCGGTTTCGACCTATCTCCCACTCTAATCTACATGAAAGCCTCGCTTATGCAAAGTGCGCGCGTTCTAGCTACACTATGGCAACATCCCCATGGTGGCGGCTTTGTGATTGAAAGGACTGATTGCATGGAATGAACGGAGTATGTAGTTGCTGAACAAATAGCCAAACATAAGTACGAGCCTATACAAATAACGCGGGGAAAGCGCCGTATAATAGAGTGATAATCGATGGTAGGGGTGGTCTCATTCACAGGCGCTCATATGAGTGAGGAAGTTCGTGCTCATTACGACCGGGAACACTGGCCACAGCTTCGCACGACCGCTTCGTAAAACCTAAACGTTCTCGTACGTTAGAAAAAGAAACCGCTTCGAATTAAAATGCCGTTCTACTGCATCTTTTTTCGTCTGCTTTCTAGAAAGGAGAGGAGAAAGGTGAGGAGGGAAGGGTGGCACCCACGCGCTAGAATCTTGCGGACCTCATGCGATAACGTTAAAACTGTTTGCCTTACTTGAATGCTAGGTTACTAGATATGTGCATCCACTAGACGCTGTACTAAGCAGTAATGTGCCGCGATGTGCGTTTGAACAATCGGCCTTTACCTGCATGTTCTACAAAACTTGTTTTGAAGGTATACTTCTCAATATACCGGTCCACCCTACTAATGGTTATTTGTATTTAGTTGTTTTTCTGCTCTCTGGAAATTTTGATGATACCGACTTATGCTTGCCGAGTCTCAGTAGTTGTCAAAAAAAGGAGTGTGTTATCAGCTTAGTTGCATACGGTGACTGTGTTCGCTGCGCAAATGGCAGGACGAGTGGCGTCGGCCTGCAAATAGGGCACCGAATGCTGATGATAAAATGTCTAAACACGACCACGTCAACGTGTGCGGCTTCCACATACATATCCCGCGTCTTGAGATGCTTTGAGATGTACCTTACAAGGAGCAGTGTAGCGCGACAGATGCTGAAGCAACGTCGGACACCTGCGCAGTAATGACTTAGCATTTGAACGTTGATCAGGGTGCACTCATTGGTCGAAACGAAATGGCTGGCACTTCTTCTTCCTCCAGTAGAGTTTTGGAGAATAAAAACTATAAATCACTGCACAGAACGCAATCACGCACAGCTACAGCAGAAACTTACTCGCGACAAACTCATTGTTCTGGCTAAATCAGTTTTCCCATCATTATTCTGTCATCTGTGAACGGAAGATAGCGCAATCAGGGCAGTTATAACATCGGTACGGCCAGCTTACGGGAATAATGTTGCAACTTTGCATAATTGATGGGACGTGGTGGCCTGCGCAATTCCGTAACCATTTTGAATCGTCCACACAGCGATAGGCTCCATGGTTGGCGCTTCGCTTCTCAGTCATCCGTGAGTGCTCGCAAGCGCATGTCGATCGTTTGCTTTGTCAGGCTGTCTGTAGTACGTATTTTCGGACTGTCGGCCAGATAGGAGCTCGAAAAACTTATATTAGCTTTTAATTGTGAGAACTAAAAGAAATATATAAAAACGCTTAAGACAAGAACACAGATCTTAACCTAAAGACAACCTGGTTCCTCAAGTCAAAATTAATGAAATTGTAGGGTTTTACGAGCCAACACCATAATGTGATTCTGAGGCACGCCATAGCGGGAGTTAAAAATGGACTTAGAAACGCAACGACATGACCACAACGCCACCGCGGCGGGTAACCTTGTTCCTGCTGAAATTATATACAACATATAATGAATTAAGAGTTATACCCCGTACCAGTGGTAGTTTAGTTGGAATTAATGTTGACAGTGCAAGGTATGCGGCCTATATTCAGATTGATGTAGCACTTTGACAAGTCATAAACGCTTTTCTTAATTCAAGTGATAAATAGCAATGATGAAAAGTATACGTTCGGTCATGAACGCGGCGCTGGATATTTCTTTACTCACGAAGAGCTGCCCCTTCCGGTGGTAGTTATCACAGGTTTACAACAGCTTTAAGTCTACTTCTGAGTCCGAGTCTGGCTCTGAGCCTTTAGTCCAGGCATGCATTTACGCATACCTGACTGGGGAGAAGGAACAAAATTCACTATGGTAGCGCCTTGACGGTACTCTCTTCCGCTAGATATACATCGGTAGGGATGCACGGAACAATCAGAGCGTACACAAGCGAAATATTCTTTTACAAAACAACTCAATCAAACAAAATCACACAGTGTAACACGAACTAATACGAAAGCCCAAATGCTTTACTATAGCATCACATATATTCAAAATGAAATAGGAGAGTATAAGGGCAGTACGCAACAAAAATAAAACCTATTGAAAGATGTTTTTAAACGATCTATGAGCGATGTTGAGAATCGAGGTATAACATAATCCAAACCTGTTTAGTACAGAGGAAATTGAATATTTTACAGTTTCTGAACCATAACCTGTTCGTGAGCGCGGCACAAACCAGTACTCATGGTATGTTGTTTGGTAGCAGCGATTCTAGGTGTGAAGGTGCACAATTGCTCCCTACTTTTTTTGTCTTTCTATTTTATATAGATTTTGAACAAGTTATTAACGATACTTTTTAGATAATAATAATAATAATAACAGTAAATACAGGAAGAAATTGAATGTTTCGTACTTAGAAGTACTTCTCTGAACCACAGCGCGACTGTCGATGTTAAATACGGCTATGTGGCCGTATTTCCTAACGTAACATATCATTCTCTATCCGTTTCGCCCGGCATAATCGATTTAAAAATGACCCTCACGCCGCCCCGCCGCTTGATAGCTAAAACGCAATAAAAATAATACGCAACGTTGCAAAATACTAGGCCAGAGCTATGGCTCGTTGAAATCCAAGTCTGCTATAATAATGATTTCTTAAGACGTTCTATATATAGTGGGCTAGTTGGTTATATATGATCGAATATGGCTGCGCACTTCAAAACAAGGAAGTAACACAGAGTGAACAAACATAGCGCTAGTGTTCGTTCACTGTATTACGTCCTTGTTTTAAAGTGCGGTGCCATATGTGATCACGATTAACCAACTAGCCCACTATTACGTCTTAATCAAGTTCATTTTTAGTTACTCGGGCTCCCTTGCACCCTGTATCTTACAGCACTTGTGTTCGTTCACCCTGTGTTAAGTCCTTCGTTTGAAGTGCGCTGCCGTATTCGAGAATAACGATTTCACAAACCGAATTCTCAGCGTTAGTGGCGACGCAGCCTATCTCTGGTAAATATGCGCTGGATATTATATCTCTCGTATTGCAGCTGCACCGACGCAGATGAGATTATCATGAGCAACACAATTTGCAAACGAGAATGAACAAAGTGAGAAAGAATGCCGATAAGGTCTTCCTTAGGATTGTTTGTGTATACAGCGTTCACTTGTGAGAAGATTAAAAAAGAGAACGACACGCTGCCTTCGAATATTTGAAAAATGAAATTTAATTGTAAGACGCATACTTCAATTCTATTCAGTTCAGAACCTGTGTAAATGTTCGCTACGTTAGCGAGTGAGACTGCAAACCACATCCCGTGTTCTACGCAGTAATAAAGCATCCGCTCACCAAAGTTTTTCAGGAATATAGTGACACCAGTTTAGAACGCTAGCTAACCATACGGTGAGGAAGCAGTTGTCCTTTCGTTGAAGCAAAGTAGAGTTGGTACGAAACGAGAGGTAGACAGAGGAGAGGCAGGGAGGTTATAACAAGTTGTGATTTACCGGCTTGCTACCCTGCACAGAGGTGGAAGAAATAGGAGGTGGGAAGAACTCATAGAGAGACAAAAATTGGAGGACAACTGTCCTTTATCAAGCGTAATCAATGGAGAATTTATATGCGATTACTGAACAAGATGTGAGCTGCAGAAACCAGCAACAATTGATAGTTCGCAGAACGACGCCGTACGCTGTGGCTCTCATTCTGAAGTTTCAAAACCACGTTGCTTATTAAATTCTGGAAGATGAAAGATTCTCAAGGGTGAGCAACCACCACCAAAAGATATTCCTTCGATAACGCTGTTATAAGTTTATTATCAGTGCCACAAACTTGCACGGCTTTCACCAGCGCTATTACCAAGTAGATAAATCATATTGCCTCACATAAGCTTGTTTGAAAACAGGATTAGAGATCATGCACCACACCATGCAGCTTACTATCCGTTTTCTCTCCGGTACTTTAGAGACCAAAGAGAAGAAAGTCTCCGAAACGAAGCACCAAGTCGCTGCTTATATACGAAGCTAAGTTGACAGCTCCGAAGTTTGCTTATAACTTTGTGTAAAGGACCTGCTTGTAGCCTACGCCTTTTCTCTCAACAGTGTTAAAGACCGAAAGCAAACACACCACCCTGCACGCTATACTACTTGCGTAAGTGTTTACGTACACAGTGTACGTGTAAACAACGCATCAGACGCGGTGATTCTTCACAATTTAAGTGGAACTTTGACGCCGCGTGTACAATAAGTTTTGCACACCGAAGGTAACGATCAAGAATATTTGCGTCCCAATTATACAGAAGGCTTTCTTTTTTTAAAGTAAACAGTTTTCTTTGATTGTTTAGCACGTTTCCATTAAGGTGGGCGGTGGCCGGACTTTCGCCACAGATGGAACTGCGCCTATAAAAAGCGGACATTTGCTTACGTGCAACCGAGTTGCGAGGTGCGTTGGTCGACGAAGGAAAACTATATTATAGTCCTTTGATACGCACGTGCTGTAGCGCGAGAACTTTAGAGCGTCTGAATGTTTAGATGCTCAGGCAGAGCGATCAAAAAGGACGAGCCTTTTCTTCTCCAGCTGTCCTCTCTCCCCTGTGGCGCTGCGGGAGGAGGAAAACAGCCGTCTTCCAGGCCAGCGCGCGCTGCGCTGGAAACACGCATATTAAATATTAAATTCCGATGTGATTACTCACTAAAACACGATTTGATTACGAGATACGCTGCAGTGGGGGACTCAACATTAATTTTAACCACCTGGGGTCCTTTAACCTGCACCTGATGCACGGTACACGAGTGCCTCTGCATTTAGCACCTATCGAAATGCGGACGCCATGGCCGGAATTGCACACGCGTCCTAGAGTTCAGCAACGCGTCCTCGAGTTCAGCAACGCAACGCCACAGCCTCTGGGTCGTTTACAGCGGCGGGTGGACACAGATGTGACAACTTTGATAATGATGTTGCTCTAAGTCAGTGTTTCTCAAACTGCGGGTTAGGAACGTTAGGTACTTTGATAATATTGTTCCTCTAAGTCGCTATTCATCTTCGAGAAAATTCGCTCCAAACTTGCCTCACCCTTCTTCCTTTGCGCAAAATGTAATGGCAGCGCCTACGTTAGCTGCATGACGTGCTCTGCGGGTTTCCTGCATAGCCTCACAGGGTCGTCTCCACTCCACTGCACGTCGCCGGCGCCAGAGAACATATCAGAAGCACGTGATATGTGCAACCAGCGCCAAGAAAATGGTCAGATGCCGAAAATTCTGGACCATAACTACCCCAACAAGACCTGTCGGAGCCTGTGAGTGCCTATGATGCCGATTCCAAGGTTCGATTCCCACGAACAATAATGAAACACGGTCATGCGTTCATGACGGTGATAAAACGAATTATCCAAGTTAAAACAAAGTGACGAGATACTGCAGTGGCATGAGTGGCATGAGTGGCGGATGCCACGGTTGGCATCGATCAAAGGACCCCCACCTCCGAAAATTAACTCTGAACAGCTATTGGCAACGACGAAGCGCAAGAGCTAAGCGCTGGAACGAGTGACGGCGCGCCCATTTTGGCTCCTGATTTGCACGACAAACGCTTAAAGGCACACTTACGAGATTAACAAGTGCAGCGGTATTAGTGAATTAGGCTTCTAGAATAATAACAAAAAAGCCCTTCTTGACGTGAGAGAAAGTTTGCCAGAAAATATACGAACACCGTGTAAACTCATCGTGACGCCATGGATTTCCACCGTCCCTGCTCGGACATAGTTAATCATTTATTGGTAATAAAGCCGAACTATATTGAATTCTCTGGGAATCAGAAGCTGAACTCAGCAAATTTCGAGAACTTCGAGGCCGCAACAGCTTAAGTATGACAAAGCACTGAAGTGAGTGGCGTCGACACTGATCCCGTACCCGACGCCGCGACGCCGGTACTGATGTACCGGCGTCGAGGTTTAAGCAAGATATACAAAAAATATGAATGTTGTCTTGATTTTTTGTTCTGAGATCATCTACATTTTTCCTCGAAGAACAACAACAGAGCTGTGGAAGAGCTGAATATGTTTACTTTTAAATTTTGAAACAGTACTTTATCAATCGAACCGATTTAGCGAATCTTTTAGTGTCCTTTTAAATCAGTAAGAAAGTTCTAGGAGTAACACGACAGAGGACCTTGAGTGTCAGCATAAATGATGCGCAGTGTTGTGCTCACCTGAGTGAATGTAGCCGAGGTTTACTGCATTGTCGACAGGAAACCTTCCACTGTCGCAGTCGTATCAATTTGTCATTACTGAAGCCTGCGGTATAACACATCTTCACTGTCTGTGATATCTATAGCTGTTGAAGAAGCACAGATCTCTGCAAACCTTTTTTTTAGAATTCTAAAGTGTTTTCCGCCCCGCACTTATTTTATAGGTCGTACACTATAGTTCCTCAGTGTGAGCGAGTTCCTTGAGCGAGGGTTGATCAAAGCACAAGCGAGCAATTTTGTTGACAAGAAAGAGGGGTCAGCCTAAGCTAGTGGGCTCTGCTACTCTGCACTTTGGAGAAAGAGAGAGAAAAAGTGAGCAAACTTTATTTTGACGGGACATGAAGAGGGGTGATCTCCGTTATGGTTGGAAACTTCAGTCCAGGGCCCCAGCGGTGATCGCAGCACTTTCGGGTATCAGCTCTCGCTTATCATCGCCACTGCTCGTGCGTGGCGGTTTGGTTCGGGAAGCTATTAGACATTTTTGGCAGGCCCATGTGGTATGGCATAGTGCAGCTCGCTTTGTGCAGAAAGGACAAAGAGCCTCCTAAAGTGGGGGCTACATCACGTGGAGGAACGTGAGGTGAGGATAGGTGTTGATCTGGAGTTTCCTCCAGGCGGTGGCTTCAGCTCTGGAGAGGGGTGGGTGCGATGGCGCATCGTTCTTATTGGAACGCGGCAGTCCTGGGGTATTTCTTGGTAAGTGTATAGTGCTTGTGAACTGGCGTCTTCTGGCGTCTCTTGCCGTGCAAGTTTGCAGTGACCTCGAACTATCGCGTGTGCACGATAGTTTCCGCTGACGGCTTCGTGTCCCGGTGTCCAGGTTATCGTGGCGCGAGGTATTTCGTTGAGGTGGTTGAGGATATCGCATGTTACTATATGGAGCTTGCCGTTTGCTTAGGATTGACATGCTGATTGAATTAAGAATATGTATTTCCTCATCCTGTCTCGACTCCGAGATGGTGAGGGCTATGGCGGCCTCCTCTGCTAAGGGGACGTTCTGCACTGGGGAAGACAGATGGATGGATGATGATGAAAAGAAGAGGAGGAATGAGTGCTAATGTACATTAGACGGGGACCATAGCAGAAGCACTCGTCAAGCTTGGTGTCACGCAAGAACTTCTACAGCGCTTTCGTTGTGCGCCTTGTAGTTACAGAATCAGGCCACGCGCCGGAAACAGCGTCCTCCAGAAGTAACTACCCGTCAGCGTGGGCTAGGGAATTGTCCAACATCTGTCGCTCAAGCATACGTGCTGCGCAGTCACATTATACGTATTCCGCCGTTTCAGGTGTCTGAAAGTATTCATAATCATGGCAGTTCCACTGGCCGATGAGGTGTGCGTAGCGGCGGGTGAAATGAAGGCCCAGCCGAATCCTGTGTGGAAATGACGCTTTGCTTCGCGTAATGTTCGGGGCAAACGAAATTTACCATTGCAGTTGATCACATGCATGTAGTTGCCTGCGGATGTTGTCAGCGTGAGCTCAGTATTGATTTTTAAGGGCCAGCACGAGTGCTTTGATCAGTGCATTAGTGTCAGGTGATGAGTAGGCAATCCGTGCTTCATCAGACGAAGAGAATGCCAATCTTTCCTTATTATCAACGAATTTATTGCCAGTCACACCACAGGGACCAGATACCCACTGAAAAGTAATAATTTCGCCAGTTCGCTAGGCTCTGAGAGAAATCTCGTCAATGTGTAGTACAAATTTGGTGATGATTCAAAGGAGAGACTGTATAGCGACTCCGCTTGGCTAGATCGTCCCCTGCAGCCCTTTTATACCAAAGCCTTCTGTGCCTACTCTACCATCGAATCATCTGGGTCGGTCGATCGGTCGGTCGGTGGTCGGGTTTTTGCCGAGTAGACTCGCATTCACTTTAAAGAAATTAAGTGCATCGGTGGCTGGATACGAATTTACATCTCCAGTGCAGCAGCCCGATGCTGGAACGACTGCGCCACAGCAACATTATTTCTTCTTTATTTCACGGAAATCGGGCACAAAGATCTACAAATGGCTAGGCTGACAGGCACGTAATAATAGGGCACACAAAATAACATTCTCCGTGGTGGCTGCTCTTGCGCCGCATACACACTACGCGCATACGATACAGTTTTACCGAAAGGTGGCCTCGTAGGCCGTGGAGATTCAGCGTGTCTGTCACACATCCGAGTTTTCCAAGGACTATGCAGTACCAACAGAATAAACATGTCATACGAAGGGTCACCAGGGTCTTTGAACGGTAGAAAACGCATTGAATATGGCGTAATCACCATATCCTTTTTCATTGTGCTGTGCAGTATGTTCCAAAAGAAGACCTCGTCTTTGCAAGCTACACAACAATGGTCAGTAGCTTCAGATTTAGGACATACACGACAGTTGGCTGATCACTGTACAAAACAACATATATACTCCAACCACGCCTTAACAGGAAGGGTTGCTGAATGAAATTTAGTATTATCACACCGGGAGGAACGCGCATTCGCCTTATACGTCTTAGCCCATCTTGATCATTACATTGAGAATAAGGGGCACAATATAAAGGAACTGGGAAAAGACAGTCTACCAGTGCAGCAGGAAGCTCCTTACAGGAAGCACTGAAGATATACTACATGTTGAAACGTACCGTTAGGAAAAGGAAAGTTTCGTCTAGTTTCTTGAGGAAACCGCTTATCTCTGGTACTTCATAGATGCTTTGCGATACAATTATAATCGGAAGATAACTTAATAGACGTAGCTGCAACGTTTAACAAATGAATGGATGTGTAGCATTACGGTAAAGAGATAATCCGGAAACAAGCTGTCTGACGAAAAGGTGAACTAAACCGAGGCCTCTCCTTTCGGTTACACACGCTCTTCTCTCATGCAAACACCAACTGGCTCTTTCAGATGGTCGCCCCGCGCTGATTATGATCGCAATTTCCTTACTATGCCACATACCCCCAACGTGGGATTAGCCAAGAAGTGGACACTGAATATCGGGCCAACGCCAACTATAGTTTTTCGAGATCATCACCGCATGTTGAAGATGATTGCGATTTATATGCTATAGGCAACCAGCGCAGAAACTTCACGTACTAAGAGCAGTGAGGTAAGACACAGCTTAGCAAGCGGTGTAAACAGTTTTCAGTGGCACATGCGGCTATTTCGCGTCAATAATTTCCCCACCCGTCTTGAGGAACATGCATCTGAATTCTAACCTGACGGGGAAAGGGCATGCTAGAATTCACGAGTGCATGCTCTACTCCAGCACGCATGGGTATGGCCGGAGCTTGGCTCGACTCAGGAAACTAAAGCGAACGATGGCGCGCATGTTTTCACCCAAAATGTCATACCATTTGCACTGCCTTCCTTTAGCGTGGTGTCAGCATATTTCATCTGCGCACTACCGTTCTAAGTGGCACCTGCGAGCAATGGGTGATCAGCCAAGAAGCATGTCCTTGTGTTGATTTTTATGATGATTTCAATATTATGGCACATGCCCACGACGGTGAATTGGCTATAACAGGGCGGTACATATTGTGCCAATGCCGACGAGCTCTTTGAGATGATTATCACGTGTTGTTATTGATTACGTTTTTTCATACCAAGGCACATACCAGCAACGTGAAAATCGCCACCAAGAACCGGGCCGCTACGTTTAATATGAACAAGAATAAATGAAGTAAATGCCAGCACATATAAAATTTGGAACATTGCGTAGCACGTGTACGCGAGAACACACGCTCACGTGTTTCCTTTACGCCACAGAGTCAGTAGTCAAACGGGCTAAATTATAGCATTTCATCAAAGGTTTCGCCAAAGCTACGCTTCATATAGGTTCCAACATGTGCGCTAAATCTGGATTTTCTTTCCTTTGGATTCTCGCGAGAAGGCAATTATGAGTTCTAGCGAGCAAGTCGAGACTATTCTTGGCATTTTGTTTTGTTGTTCCTTGTGCATCGAGACCGTGCAAGGGTGATTTTGTTTCTTTTTTTCTTTTTTTGCCTCCTTGAATTTTCCACTCACTACCTGCAAAAAGACAAATGTTGCAGTCTCCGGTCTTGCGTATAAATGCACCCGGCGCGTGCTCCCAAAAGCTGTCACCATCGCATTTATTTATTTATTTTAAGAAACGTAGGGCATCATTACTCGTCCGTTCCTGCACCGCTGCGTCTTCTAGCCGCAAGGCTAATGTTTCTCCTCGCTTGGGGCGCCTAATTTCGAGCACTCCGCTTAAAATTAGCCGAGTTAGGCGCCGTTCCTCTTTTTTTCAGGCAGCAGTGGATGCAACGGATGCTGAAAGTGGTAATTAAACGAGGCGATGCGGCGTTGAGACGCCTACGGAATGCTCGAAATGTTGTCGGACCAAAAAGAGAGTAGGCAGGTGTGGGGAAGGAAAATCTGGCCCTCTGAAGAAACAAAAACAAAGTTTGCACGATTCTTTGCCCTGTTCTCATGAATACAAAGACCGAGAGTTAGACAACATGTGATAGCACTGTGCGGAAGAGATGGCATCGTTTGATAAACATTTGAAGTATTACAGTTTTAGCGTGTCCGATATTCCGGGATAGGCTATGGCGTTTGCATGATACCGGATGAACTGATGCTGTAAGCGGCCTCTTGTGATGCTTAATCTAATCGCTATGCCTTATAGAGCTGTTTTCACGTTCTATAACTGTCCTTGTAGAAAAAATAACCTATAAATAGGCAACGTGTTCACGATTACGCCACTGCCGAAAAATCGCATCAGCAGCGAAATACGATACATTTTACTGCTGCAATAATAGCTCTTTATTTGTCAGGTTGAGCTTTGCGCCACCTTGCTTCCGAAATATATTGAAACAACAGGAACGATTTTTTTAATATTATGTTTAAAAAACCCTCTGTTACTAGGCGGTAGCGCCTATGACATGTATTTTCTGGTCATGACTGGCTGCTTAGTAAAACATATATAAATAGTAACGTAAAACACTTATAAGTGTAACACGATGTGTAACCTATTGCGTCGAAACTAAAAAAGCAACACCGAAACTTGTTGAAATTAAATGAAATTAGAGGGTTTTACCCGCGAAAATCACTTTCTGATTATGAGGCATGGCGTAGTGAAGGACTCCTAAAATTTCGACCACCTGGGGTTCTTTAACGTACGTGCACCTAAATCTAAGTGCGCGGGTGTTTTCACATTTCGCCCCCGTCGAAATGCGGCCGCCGTGGCCGGAATTCAATCCCGCGACCTCGTGCTTACCAGCCCAACATCATAGCCACTAAGGAACCATGGCGGGTCAGAAACTTGTTAAATGAGTGCAGCGATCGATCAAACGGAAAATGGTAGACGTAACTTATGAGACAGCAATATGCCTATATGAATTATTGAGCGAATGGTGGTAGGAGATATTGTATTTGACATTATGATTTATGAGGAAGCCTTGCAGCAAGGTGGGTCGCGTAATGCATACATATGACAAGAAGTTATTTAAAAGAGTAAAACGATGTCTGTCAACGTAAGAGAAACGCCACTTAGGTTGGCAGAGCGTTTGAGGATCTGATCAGCTCAGCAAATAAGCAAGTTGCAATAACAAGCCGCAGTAGCACTGCTCGCACAGTCCTCGAGAAAAGTGTAAGTGAAGCTTATGGAAGCCGTGGTATATGGTCTCACAACGCTAGCAGGCTCCATAGTTTGGTCAACCCTTTGCTCTAGGAATGTAACGAATGATGGGTTCGCTCCCCAATGCAGGGAACGAAGTGTTCATTTCCGCGTTCTATTTGCTAAAAGAGAGCACGAACTGTTTTATTGAATTTTATCGAATTCACTGTGATTCGAAGTGGTGTATCTTGATTTGCTCATTCCTCTCCGACGTAATTATAAGGGAGCGAAGCACACATGACAGCGTTGTTATTTTTTTTTTTGTGTGTGTGGTCCGGCAGTCTGGAAGCTTCTCTAACGGAATAAGCTGTGTTGAAAGTTTATTATATAGATTCGTCCTGATCTTCCAGCAACCCTGAATTTGACTAGCAAGAAATTTGGAAAATTTATTCCAATTGTCATAATGCGGACATAACAGGAAGCCGCGTGCACAGTCGGTGGACACATGCAATCTACTCACTTGCAGCATCGTGGCAGTCACAGTAAGTAAGGATGCCATAGAGGCTTAGCAAGGGCGTGGCGTTGTACATCAGTATGCTGAATTGGAAGCCATGCACGCACAGTACTACGTATACTAGCTGCGCAAACATTCTGTATTCGCTGAAACGTGACTGGCTCCCCAAATGTACCTCAACCGAGACAAAACAACTATAAAAACAGGGCGTCCTAGTTAGATTCACCCACGCATGCACTGACCAGCATCGATCGTATTTGTCGCAATCGTGGCGTACACGCCTGATGAATAGTAGGGAATTTATGTTGGAGCAACAGGACAAAGCCAGATAAAGTATGGATGAACGATAACACTACTCTGTTTCAGATTACGGCGTACGGACTGCACCGGGAATCCAACTGGTTACGGCCGATCATAATGAGGCAGATTAAACACAGCTAGTTAAAGATGAATGATACATGTACGTAGGGCAAAGCACATAACATTAAAAATTTTCAAGCAGAGTACTTCAATGCCTGATTAATTAGGCTCCCAGACGCGCAACCTTTAAAGATTCAGACATGTTTTATATCCTAGCTGTTTCGCACAACCGGTTGAATCTGTGTCCCGGCACACAAAGTGTTACAAAGTAATGGGTTTGATGTTCAAATGAGTTAATTCACAAATAATTGCTGCAAGGGCTCGCGCCCTACGGAGGAGATGCAGACAAATTAAGCAGGACACATGGGCGCTACTTCCAACGTAGTTTACTTGAAGCAGAGTTAATGTATACTATGTGTTATATAGGTCAGCAACGAACAACATCAAAAATACCGTACAATTGTAATTTAGAAACTGCATTCGAAGTACGTATTATTAGGTCAGCGCTAAGACCTGTAAGTGAAAGACGTAACATTTTGAGGGCAAAAATAAGACACAAGATTAAAATGTATGTCACTTTAACCGGAAGACGGCCAGCGATTTGTCTACAGACGCCCTCATATAAATTCATAGACTTCATTGGTGACACGAATTCTCTCTCCTTGGCGTTAACTCTCACGAATAGAAAACGCAACTGCTTGCTTGTACAAATTACTTATTTTGCTTGTCTGCACAAGGCACAAGTCTGTTGCAAACAAGATATCATCATAAAGGGCAACAGAGTGAAATCCAGCGACAGCGAAATATTTACCAAGGAAGAGGGGCAAGCGATGATCAAGGCGGAAATCCAGGAAGCAATCGTACTAATGTCCAGCAAGTCACGCAACAGGTACAACAATACATAGCTCCCCAACTGGCACCAATCCAAGCAGCATTTCAAGATATGAGCAGCTTCAATACCTACGTCAGGCAGAATTCGCCACAAGAGCCAAACTAGACGATAAGCATTCGCGAAAGAAGGCGTAAATCGACATGCATGATGCCAAGAGAGAAACCGGAAACATAGGCAGGGACGACGAATTAGAGCAGAATGGGAAGCCATATTAGGAAATAGCATCAACAACAGCCTTTCATTATCTGGCAGTGGAACTGCAGTGGTTTCGGTGCAAATGAACGAATCCTTAATAATCGGCAAAACTTGAACAGCCCGAGGTGATTTCCCTCCAGGGCATGGCGTTGCTGCACATCAGTATGCAGAATTTGAAGCCATGCACGCGCTGTACTGCGTACTAGGTGCGCAAACATTCTGTATTCGCTGAAACGTACTGAAACTAAAAAATCCAAGAATAGGAGACACATGCGGGCACACAACGTACTGCTATACTCAACCAATACAACTCACGCGATCTACAAGCACGAGCTCACGCACATGGAACTGGAGCACACCCAAATTGGAATAATACCGGAAAGAAAGATGCACCAGGGCCTCTTCGTCATCTGCCTCTACAGCCCGCCCAAAGATACCCTTTCGTACTTTGATATGCTCCTCAGGGAAACCACACAGCTAACGAGAGGCCACACGCTTGTAGTGATGGCCGATTTTAATGCACCACATACGGCTTTTGGATACGATCAAACCACTAAGAAAAGGAGCGAATGTGCACGACACGGCACAGCAATATGTGGAGTGATCCGCACGTTGTGATCCGCACGTTGTGGAGTGATCCGCACATGCCCTCGAGAACGGAGAATAGTGTCTCTCACGGCCCCGACCCCGATCTGACCTTTACCGAGGGCACCAGTAGGGCGGAGTGGACCAGACTTGAGGAAGGCCTGGGAAGTGATCATAATATTATACAATGTAATGTACTGCACCATAAGGCACACATTAAAGCCATGAAAGCAAGAATCACTGACTGGGTCGGTTTCAGGAAAAGTGACGAAGCCGGTAAAATTGAAGACATTGAAGCCTGGCCTTGCACCGTCGTCAAGGAAGCCGAAAAGTACACCAAGGAAATTCAAGTGACAACGAACACACCAGCAATTGACCCACACCTCGTTCACCCATGGGAAGCCCGCAGAGAGATTTTCAAACGGTGGAAGAAGATGAAACACAACCAGAAACTCAAGCAACGCATCGCCCGTATTACTCAATTCGTCGAGGAGTACGCTGAGAAACTTACCAGATAAAATAGGAACCAAATGTGTGACTTGCTTCAAGGCACGCTGAGTATGAGAAAGACATGCCCCATTCTCAAGTCGGTTCTACCAACAACACAAAACAAGACACAACAAAGACATAACATTGCAATGTTGCTCTACTATTACCGAGGTACAGAGCAGCAAGTACTAGTGGAAATCAAAAATAAGCTCATGGGAGGAAACACTCCAAGCAAGAGTAATCCGAAGCCATACAAAGTGAAACCCAACCGAGAATTCAACAGACCATTTTCCTTGCAGAGATCGGGGCAGCACTGGCAAAGCTAACTCGAAAGACCTCGCCGGGAATGAACAAGGTCATTAACAAAATTCTCTGAAATCTCAAAAAAGAATCAGTAAACAATCCACTAAGTTTTATGAACCAGTGCTGGGAAATTGGCGACATCCAAGCAGCGTGAAAGCATGCTGAAATCGCCATGATCTGAAAGCCCAATAAACCGCTGAAAGTAGGGAATCTCCCCCCCCCCCACCATTTTCCGAACATCCTGTGCACAAATGCTGATGGAACACATGGTTCACGAACGCCTCACTCATCACCTCGAAGACAATCACCTGATGCCCAAAACAATGTTCGGCTTCAGGCACCATCTTTCCACGCAAGATGTGCTATTACCACTTAAAGAAGGCCTAATAGACTACCTGGAAAAACATCACGAGTACTCCATTTTGGCAATCGACGTCAAAGGTGCCTTTGACGACGTGGCGCAAGAGGCGGTACTCCGTAACCTCCAGGGGACCGGCTGTGGTGAGCGATTGTTTCAATACGTACAAAACTTCTTGTCAGGCAGAACGGCCGCCATTGGGTATCGGCAACCCAAGAACCAAAAACTTCGAGATGCCGAACAAGGGAACGCCTCAAGGGTCGGTAATCTCACCTTTGCTCTTCGACATCACAATGATGTAATTGCCTAAATAACTAAACGAAATAGAAGGGCTCAGTCGCGCCTTTTATGCAGACGATGTAACAATATGGACCAAAGCAACATCTACGGGCCAACAACAGAACGCATTACAGGAGCCCGTAAATTGCATCCAACTTTACTTAAACAAATACGGATTACAATATGCACCCGAAAAATCAGAATTGCTAGTGCTCGAAGCGAGAACTCGAGGCCGACCACCAGGCTATGAGCAACCGGATCCGAGCATAACACTTAACGGAATCGAAATACCATGGATGGGGTGGTTGGGAATACTTGACCTTCTCATACATAAAGAGAAGTCGGGAGCCGCGACCCTCCCCAAACTTCAAACGTCCCTCACCCAAGTGTTGCACCTCATTAAGAGAGTTGCCAACCAAAGACACGGCTTCAAAGAACAAGGCACACTGCGTATCGTACAGGCGCTCATCACAAGCTGGATCAAGTATGGCATCCGCTATCTGGCCCTGAAAAATTCAGAAACTGAAAAACTAAACATCATAATTAGAAAAGCAACCAAGACACATTTGGAATTCCAGAGAAACCATCTACGGCATGATTACTCAAACTCGGCCTGCACAATACGTGGGAGGAAGTCGCAGAAGCGCACAAAAGAAGCCAGATTGAAAGACTCAAATTCACTCCCACCGGGAGAAGCGTGTTCCTTCGGCTGGATTACGATGTGGAGGCAACTGCGAAATTGGACGAAAAATCAAGACTCCCAACACACATACGAGATTCAATCTTAGTGGCACCTTTACCCCGCCATATGTATCCAAACTTTCATGAGGAAACGGGCAAGAGCAAGAACCCTCTACAAGAAATTCTCTGCAGACCCTAACACAAGATTCACCGAAGTGGCTAAGTATCCAAGGATATCTGCTTTCGCAGTAACCGCAATACATACCAAAGGCGAAGAAAAGGCCGCTGCAACGATAATCGCAACAGACTCGGGCACGTCCAAAGAAGTGGCAATAGCACTAGCCATGGCCACATGCACCGAAAATGCCGTAATACTGAGCGAGTCGCAATGCGCGTGTTGTAATTTCCGAAAGGGAATCATATCCACCAAAACTTAAAATCCTGCAAGAAATATTGAAACACACGCAAGTTCCCAATACCTACGTCGTCTGGACCCCTGGCCAGGAGTCACTGGCGAGAAACGAAGCGACACACGCCGCAGTCCGAGATCATACAAGCCGGAATTTCTTGCCAGAGGGCTTCCGAAAGGCGACAAAGTCCAAGGACATTCTCAGAAGCTATTCAGATATCCAGCAGCGTTACAAATTTGAAAGAAGGGTATACCTCTTACCGCACCCCAATCTAACCAGTAACGAGACAGTTGCTCTGCTGCGTCTCCAAACAAACTCCTATGTACACGGCATTACAATGCATAGAATGCACCCGACCAAATTCTCATACCTTTCCCTATACTGCGGGGCGCCGGATGCCAATTGTAACAAGGTGATGGGGTTTCCTAATCTTGCTGAACCCAACAATCAAGAAACTCAATCAAGAACCGAGAACAAAAGCACAGAAGCAGACTACCAAAAATTGTGGGAGGCCATGCTCGTGGCCCTGGACTTGGAGGACCAGCGAAAGCTGGTGAACCAGGCCAGGGGAGCAGCAAAGGCCAATGGCTACCTGGTCTGACCAGGCCACCCGCCTTCGGAGAAGAAAGGACTCTTTCTCAGTGATTCGCATTAATGAATGTTTGTTCTCCCTCTATCTCCTCGAGTTTCCCACTCACTACTTGCGGAAAGAAAAATGTTGCACTTTCCGGTCTTGCGTATAAATGCACCCGGCGCGGGCTCCCAAAAGCGGCCACCATAACATTTTTTTTTTCTAGAAACGTAGGGAATCGTTACTCGTCCGTTCCTGCCCCGCTGCTTCTTCTAGCCGCAAGGCTGATGTTTTTCCTCGCTCGGGGCGCCTAATTTCGAGCACTCCGCTTAAAATTAGCCGAGTTAGGCGCCGTTCCTCTTTCTTTCAGGAAGCAGTGGATGCAGCGGACGCTGAAAGTGGTAATTAAACGAGGCGCTGGCGGCGTTGAGACGCCCACGGAATGCTCAAAATATTGTCGGACAAAAAAAAGGGAGTAAGTAGGTGTGGGGAAGGAAAATCTGGCCTTCTGAAGAAACAAAAACAACGTTTACGTGGTTCTTTGGCCTCTTGGCAGGAATACGAAAAGCGCCAGTTATACAATATGTGAGGGCGCTGTGGAAATGATGACAACGTTTGATAAACATTTGAAGTATTACAGAGTTTTAGTGTGTCCGGTATTTTGGTATAGGCTATGGTGTTTGCGTGATACCGGATGAATTGACGCTGTAAGCGACCTCTTGTGACGCTTCACCTAACCGTTATGCCTTATAGAGCTGTTTTCGTGTTCCGTAACTGTTCTTGTCGTAAAAAATAACCTTTAGAGAGGTCATGCGTTCGCGATTACGCCTCTGCTGAAAATTTACGTCAGCAGCGAAATACATTACATTTCGCTGCTGCCAGAATAACTATTTGTTAGGTTGAGCTTTGCGCCACCTTGCTGGCTGAATATATTGCAACAGCAAGAGCAGTTTGTCTTCATATTGTGTTCAAAGGACACTCTGTTATTACCCGGTAGCGCCTATGACAGGTATTTTCATGTCATGGCTGGCTGCTTGTAAAACATCTATAAATTCTTACTTAAAACACATCTTACCAATATGCTTTACCATGTATAACCTATTGTGTCAAAACTTAGAAGGCAGCACAGAAACTTGTTAGGAGAGTGCAGCGATCGATAAAATGGAAAATGGTAGACGTAACTTACAAGACAGAAATATAGCTATATGAATAAGAATGCGAACGGTAGTAGGAGATATTGTATTTGAGATTATGATTTATGAGGAAGCCTTGCAGCAAGGTAGGTTGCGTGAGGCATACATATGATAACAAGTTGTTTAAAAGAGTAAAATGATGCGAGGCAACGCAATAGAAATGCCACTTACGTTGGCAGAACTTTTGAGGGTGTGATGAACTCAGCAAATAAGTTTATGTAGGATGGAGTCGGTTGATAAAGGACATGACTCTTTGTATATGGTTTGGAGAAGCCAACAGCGGACACAACTGGTATTGTGTTGGCGATTGCTAATCGTGTAGCTGTGACATAAAATATTTATTGACAGTGCACTGTCTGGCAACATATGTGACTACATTATTGTGTGTTGTAGACATAAGGTGTACCATGTAACTTCAGCCAAGCTTTAAAAACGTGCAAATTCTCTTATCTGAACAGAACCAACATAATATTCCTTGCCTTGGCTTGGAGATATTCTTGTTATTTTTCATTCCGCCTAATTTCATAATTAGTCTTAAATAATTACCTTCGCAAATATTATAATTTGATGAAAAGTGTCAATGAGGAAATTGCAGAGCAACCTGAAAAACTCCCGTAACAGCTTTCTGCTGCTCAATACGTAGTACGTAAAAGCGTTTTTCCAAGAATGAAAGAAGCCCGCGAATTGAGGAAAAATTAGAGAGCTTAGCAGTGCTAAGTCACCATACTAGGCATACAAGGCATTGCCACGCGATTGGCCCCTCGAGGCACTCTACGTGTATTCGCATGATGTATTCGCACAAAGGATGTGTTTCCCTAATAACAGATTGTCTGACTATATCCATCAAGGCACAGTATGCCCGACAAGAGCCTTCAGCATCTGAGCAAGCCGCGATAGCACTTCTCGCACAGTCCTCGAGAAAAGTGAAAGTGAAACTTATGGAAGCCGTGGTATACGGGCTCACAACGCAAGCAGGCTCCATAGTTTGTTCAACCCTTTGCTGTAAGAATGTAACCAATAATGGGTTCGCTCCCCACTGCAGGGAACGGAAGTGTTCTATTTCTTAAACGATAGCACAGAAGATTTTCATTAAACTTATTCAATTCACTGTAATGCAAAATGGTGTATCTTTTTTGCTCATTCCTTTCCGACGCACTTATAAGTGAACGAGGCACCCAATGACAGCAAGGTTTTTTTTTTGTTGTCCGGCAGTCTTGAAGCTTCTCTAACGGAATAAACTGTGTTGAAAGTTTATATATTTGTCCTGATCTTCCAGCAACTCTGCACTAATTTTACTAGCTAGAAATTTGCAAGATTTATTCAAATTGTCATAGTGTGGACATAACAGGAAGCCTAAGTGCACAGTCGGTAGGCACATGCAACCTACTCACATGCAGCGTCGTGGCAGGCAAAGTAAGGATGCCATAGAGGCTGAGCAAGGGCATAGCATTGTACATCAGTATGCAGAATTGGAAGCCATGCACGCGCTGTACTACGTATGCTAGGTGTGCAAACAATTTGTATTCGCTGAGACGTGACTGGCTCCCCAAATGTACCTCAACCCAGACAAAACAAGTATAAAAACAGGGCGTCCTAGTTAGATTCACCCACGCATGCACTGACGAGCACCGATCTTATTTGTCGCAATCGTGGCATACACGCCTGATGAATAGTAGGGAATTTATGTTCGAGCAACAGAACAAAACCAGATAAAGTATGGAGAAACGATAACACTACTCTGTTTCAGATTACGACGTACGGACTGCACCGGGAAACCAACTGGTTACGGCTGATCATAATGAGGCAAATGAAACGCGCCTAGTTAAAGACGAATGACGCATGCACGTAGGGCAAAGGGCGTAACATTAACAATTTTCAAGTAGAGCACTTCAATGCCTGATTAATTAGGCTCCCGGCCGCGCAACCTTTAAAGATTAAGACATGCTTTACAGCCTAGCTGTTTCGCACAACCGGTTGAATCTGTGTCCCTGCACGCAAAGTGTTATAAAGTAATAGGTTTTATGTTCTAACGAGTTAATTCACAAAGAATTACTGCAAGATCTCGCGACCTACGAAGGAGATGCAGAAAAATTAAGCAAGACACATGGTCGCTATTTCCAACGTAGACTACTTGAAGCAGAGTAAATGTATACTGTGTGTTATATAGGTCTCCAACGAGCATCATCAAATACCGTACAAAAGTAATTTAGAAACTGCATTCGAAGTATGAATGATTGGTATACCTGCAAGTGAAAGACGTAACATTTTGAGGGCAAAAATAAGACACTAGATTGAAAAATTTGGCCATTTAACCGGAAGACATCCCGCGATTGGTCAACCGACGCCCTCATATATATTCATAGACGCCACAAGTGACAGGAATCCTCTCGGCTTGACGCTAATGCTGACGAATAGAAAACGCAACTCCTGGCTTGCACAAATTATTTATTTTGCTTGTCTACACAATACGCAAGTCTGTTGTAAAAAAACAAAAAAAACAAAAAAAGAAACTTGAATACTCTCTGCATATATGATTTCCATAGTCTGCGACAATGATCTAATTAGTACAGCTCGACTCCCATCTTTCTGGGAAAAGCAGTAATCCGTACATCCACTGAATGAAGCTCGGAGAAATGTATTCGAATATAGAAGGACAATACTTCGTGATTTTGACTCAGATAAGTGATATGGGCACACTATGCAACCACTTACGGAATCACTTACGAAAATAAAATACCGAAGCATACGGTTAATATTTTGTTATAATTTATGCCCCAAAACAGAATTGCAGTTCTCTGTGTTGTGCCTGACAGCATTTATAACATGCGGAAATCCTATGCAAATTACTATCACAAGGTTAAAATGCCACACCGCGAACTTTTGCAAGAAACATCTGCTGATCCCACATGCCCGACATGGCAAATCGCTAAAGATAATGACGTTTACCTGAGCGAAAGCAATTGTAGATATATTTCGATCTGATATCTCTTTTCTCGCTCAGTTATGAAGAACCAGGAAAAAAGGCATTCATTTCTAATATCACCAACGTGTTTGTTTGGGAGATCATCTAAGAATTTAGGATATAATATTGCTGTCAATACATAATACAATGTAAACTCTCGTTTTCGATTTCACTAGCTTTACTGGCGCCAATTAACAGCTGCGTAATGACAGCAATCTGCTCTTGCGCATTCACTTTTAAAATGAAATCAATGTTGTCCTTATTATTCAGGAGATGGCCTAGCGTCGCCATCTATTGTAGAAGTGTCCAAACGGAAGCCCCACTCTGGTGCGCCTCCTTTGAAATGGCATCTGCGGCGTTGAGTATCTCGGAGGAAAGACGCTGTGCGTGGCATCCGAGATTACTTGTCACAGCAAATCTCGGAGGGCGTCTTATATCTTACGCGCTTTGGTCTTTTCGTGATAGATGGCGACGCCAGTTCACTAGGCTAGCACAACTCGTCCTTCTGCGTGTTTATTTTCAACGCACCACTAGCGCAGTATCATTTTGCCTAGACAGTCGAGTGCATGTGCTACCTACGCCGTACGTTGTATACAACAAATCTGTATGCTGGATGATTAAAGGTTTCTTGAGTGCCAGAGCGAAAATCTCCATCGCAGGTATCAGACGTTGCAAGAAAGCTCTGAACATACTTTTGATGTTACCCATCACATACAAGAGCAGTTTTTCTAATCTAGAGTTGCATGCCCACAATACTTCTGCTACTGTACTGTACCCACAAGCGTGGGTCGGGAAACTCACTCATTAGTTGACTCACTCAGGCTCACTCAGGCTAAGACCGACCAGTGAGTCTGTGTCTGAGTGAGCCAGGTTGAGTGTAATTCTTGTGAGACTAAGTTCGAGTGAGCCCGACTGACTATAATTTTGGTGAATCTTAGTACGAGCGGAGACAGGCTTAGTACGAATTTAATGCGGTGGAGGGGAGAGTGGGGGGACTAAGCAAAAAGTATATTTTTTGTGTGAACCTGAGTGGAGTTCTGAGTATTTTATTGAGGTATAGTGGCTAATTCTGGCATTGTCTTCTTAAGGCGGCGAAATTTAAATATTACATCGAAGCTGTTAGCCTCTACTCGAGCGGCATTTTTTGTGTCTGCGTGCGTCAGCACTAGTGTGGGCCGATCCCGGTGGCAGTGCAGGGCCAAGAGCAGTGGCTCATACCTCCGTAAGGCAGAGGCTTTAAGCACTCCGCTAAGTGAAACGAGTAGCGCATACATTCTTTGGAATCACGCACACAATATACAGAACAGCGTACCTTTCAATAAAAAACAAGCACAATACAATCATACGAACCACATAATAGAAGATAAGGCGATCCTGATAACAATGCGAAGCCCGCAGCGCTCCTTGCATAAGTTTTCCGGTAAAGGTTATGGTTAGTGACGTCCCTAGACTTTCGTACATAAACGAACCAGCGAAGCAACTGATTTCAACGTTGTTGCAGCACCGCTTTAAAAAATCAGTTATGAGGTTTTACCTCATAACTTAGTTGCCACGATCTGAGTTACCACTCCGCAAATGCGGACCGCCCGGGGTTCTTTAACGTGCACCTAAATCTAAGCACACAGGTGTTTTCGCATTTCGTCCCCATCCAAATGCAGCCGCCGTGGCGGGGATTCGATCTCGCGATCTCCTGCTTAGCTGCATCCTAACACCAGCATCACCGCTATGGGCGGCGGCGTGCCGTCAATATTACCATTACTCCCATTACCACAATTACTCTAAATTACCATTACCGCCGTTACTGCAAAGCAATAAAGCATTGCATAGCCCCCTGAGCAGTTGTAGTGTAGTTTTCAACAGCCTCGCTGGACATCCGATTTTATATTGCCGGGATGGCGAGTCAATTATTTACCTGTAAACGCGGGCTAGCATTGTAGAGCAATTTTTGAGCCTGCAGTATAGAAGTTTATAGGCAGCATGAAAATGTAAATAGGCGGAAAGGCGCCTTTCTTCGACAAATGTTTCACTGATCGCGTAGCCCCAGCCATGCTAGCGCGGCAGACTGATGCCTGGAATGTGCGCATGAATTCAGCGTCTGCACGTGATCACCTCGAAGACCACGAAGACGATAACAACGCCGAGAATGTGCCCGCGATTCACGCTTCAACGGAAAGACTAACCGAAGGGCCAATCAGACGAGACTATTCTAAGAAGGTAGGAAAGAAAAAGGAAAAAGAGACACGTCCTATTTCCATAGAGCAGAAACTTCTGGCATACTAGAAAAGTTGAAGTACTGTATACGAAGTTCCGCTGTCTAGTAGGTACATTAAACTTCTGCATAGATATGGTCCGGCGTCCTCTTCCTTGTAGTGATATTCCAGTGGAGATGGGATGACATAACACTTCTTGTCATGCCAACATGTCACATAATTAAGAAAACACATTTTAGAAGGACATCTTCTAGGTGCCACACTGAATCTTGCCATTACCGGTATTATAACTTTGGGACCCTCCTTTCTAGGACATTATCATATGGATGTCGGTGCAGCTGCTGTAAGGTTTATAACTGAGTAAGGACGATTTCCTACCGGAATGCGCAAATAGTTATCTGACTTTTTCTTTATTTATTTAAGATTGTTAATAAATGGTTCTTTTTAGACTCGACTAATTATTCTCCTAATTCACCCGATTCTTGGTAAATCCCACATATTGAGTACAAGCCACCCGTAGAGGAAAGCCAACCAGCCAACCAACGTCTGTGTGAGACGAAAATAATTCAGTGCTAAAATTTCCCGTTGCATTTTTTTTCTTTTGTAGCTAAAGTTTAGTTGTGTGTAATATGCAGATACAACAATGTTTCTATCTTTATCACATAAATTTTAATTCACACAAGTTGTAATTACCAGTTTTAATGGAAATCACATTCGTCAAAATTAGTATTATTATATTTATTTAATGCTTGCACCGCCCGATTCATGCCGATCCCCCAATGTGTGTTGCGTGAGGTCACTAAGGAACAACAACCACAACAACAACGTCGGTGGCTGTAATCGGAGTACGAGGGCTTGGGGCGGGGGGGGGGGGGGGGGGGAAGGGCTGAAAGTGCGCGCTTCGGCCTCTAGGTGACATGATGAATCAGCTTGAGTTTTACCTTTAAGTTCTACTAGTCCGTCTACCAAGTAACCGAATCGCTTTCGTACTTCACAAACAGCTGCCGTCATGAAATAAGGTTCGGTGACTATTCTACAACAGTTTTTGTGTGGTTAGAGTTTCGTGACAGGTAATCGTGGAGAACTGAATTGGATTGAGTGACTGTTAATTATTGTAACGCACCGCGCTATCTGTATCTTGTTCTTGAGTTTTGTGAATGCTTAAGTTACCCTTAAGTTCTTGTGTGTTTTTTTTTATCTCAACAGAAGTTCTCCTTTTGATTAAACTTTTAGCTTTGTTTTCACTCTGGAACCGAGGCAACACCTCGGTTACGAAAGTCACTATTGTACCTTACCAAGTGGCAATGCCCTTCTACTTACCCCAGCGCCTCCGATGCCCCATTTGCCCCTATATAAACCCCTGGAGAGAAACAAAGTAATGAAGTAACTTTATATATCCTGCACTGGCCAGGTTAATTTGTCATTTTATGCATATGTTTGTGGACTTCAATCTAATTGTAGATTTCACATTTAAGACGCAAGCATAAAACGATCAATCGACGCCACAACTACTAGTTCTTGGCACGTGCAAGCTCGCGTTTTGAGACGCTTGGCGCGTCACCACGCAAGTGAAGACGCAAAATCAGCGACGCATATTTCTGTCGGGGATCTCATAACAGCAACTCTCTCGCAGCATCAATGGAAAGCGAGCTAATAAGACCCTAGAAAAGCGCCCTTTACGAAGAAGACGATGCACAGTGAAGCCATATGCATGCTCTGCTCGCTGTAGTAGAACTGCCTTCTTCTGATCGCGGGATCCAATCCCGGCCACGGCGGCCGCATTTCGATGGGGGTGAAGTGCGAAAACACCCGTGTACTTAGATTTAGGTGCACGTTAATGAACCCCAGGTGGTCGAAATTTCCGGAGTCCGTCACTACGGCGTGCCTCATAATCAGAAAGTGGTTTTGGCACGTAAAACCCTACAATTGTTTTTTTTCTTCTGATATCAAATGCCATAACGCATGGTAAAAATTAAGTGCCTGTTTAGCGGTAAATGCGAAAGGAATGTTTTAGTATTACGTCGCAGTTCTTTGAGGTCCCGGATACATTAATTAAACCGCTTTCACCACATTTGAAAGTAGTGTTCAGGAGCTCACATGACACACGTCCCGAGTTTTCGAGGGGCGAAGTGTATTTCACAGAAGGAAATGCCCGGTGACCGACAAGTGCGACGAAGTTTGAAACTGAACGTCGTAGCCAGTCGCGGCGTGCGCTGATACGACACTTTTTTGCTGGCATGCATCGTCCGCAAGATGCCGTACGAGCTTTTGTTGCGACCTTCGCACATTCAATCTTCGTCACGTACTTCGTCACAGGGTGTTTTCGTCTGACGTAGCAGCGGGGCGCAGTTTTGGTATTGCTTCGATTGAGCATTGAAATTCGATGATGAATACTTCAACTTAGGAAAAATTTTGAAAATTTGGAAACATGAGAGTATATTACGATGCGACTGTTTCCAAATGTGTCATATGAGCAACTGCCCCCAATGTCTTTTAAAAAAATGTTAAATCTGGTTAGTTATTCTTTAGCGACTAACGTTATTGGAGGCAAATTATCTCCCCTTGCCTAGGAACCATTTAGTGAGAACGCCATGTTCGCTATGCTAGTAAACTCCTTTACAAACAGAGAGAGAGAGAGAGGGCTCTTTATTAGAAAAACAGAGAATTTTGCCGGCGCGTATATAACCACTGGCATGTTACAAACAGATTTGTATGCCCTAAATACCACCCTGAATATGATATGTTGGGCATTACAGGGTTAACAACTGCGCGCCACACCCACTCATCTTAGTATTCATCTACAGATATCCCAATAAGCTATTGAGGCTCTGGGATGTCGAGTGGAATGTCTCTCAATCTCACTTATCGATTGATCCGTTAGCACATGATTTTCTCGATGACCAGCTGGTTCGCTCATATATAAGAAGCAGACTGCGCCTTGAATCGTGGAGCAAGGATTTACAACCGGAAGTAATTCGATGAACCTGTTAAACACGAGCTTTGCTCGAACCCTGACGCAGCTTGCCGTGATCACGCGAGCCTGTGAGGCGATCCCTACGACGACAATTCACACAGGCACATCTCGCATCGTTATTGCTGGTGGCAAAACGACATTGGATGCTCCTTTTCGAGGCGATGCCGCAGCATTCCACTCAGCAATCTTCATGGTCAGAAGTGAACAGCATCGACGGGGATGTGCTAAAGAATGTGTAAAGTCACGACAAAAATGAATCGGTAGATCTCGCCTAAACGTAAATAGCTAATAAGCAAGCTTGTACGTAACCATGCAATCACATGCATTTATATACTTTACCGAATTACATTTTTGGCAGTCTTGTAACTGATTGATTACTTTTAAACCGAAATCTTTCTTTGGCTATTTTACTATTTCTGGTGCTTGTCACTTTTCTGGCCCATTTAGTCTAAACTTGGTACATTAAATGCCGCTAGTTGTCACTATCCATAAATAAAACAAAACAATAAGAAAGTTCAATGGTCGGTGTCAAACCCTGGCTCCCCACCGCAGAAGTTTGATGCTCTGCTCTTTTTTTCCTCTTCTATTAATGCTTTATCATTTCAACTTCCGTACATGCATAAGCGATGTTTTAGACATCGGCACAGTGGGCGGTGCTTGCTTCAGGGAGGCCAAGGTGTTCGCATCAGCTTCATTTCTATAGGCTTCCACAGGCACATGACAGTTGGACGAATGTTTTCCACCATTGTGCCAGTGGGCCGGCACCCGTCAAGAATGTGCCACTATACTCAAGCTTGCTCCTTTCTCTGGTCGTAATGTAATGGCACATCGTCATTCAAATAATATGAACACCCAAAAGCTGCACGACTGCACAGAACCGGCTGTTACGGCTGGTGCCACCCGACCGTATTTCAGCAATATTATAGTCTTGATATAAGTCCTTAATTAGCACGCCCGGAGCCGCACCCAAACAAGGTAAGCACTAGAGCAATCAAGAAACACAACGCGCAAAGTTTCTGCTACAGGACGTAGGGCACAGTCTGCGGACGAATGAAAAGAAAATATTTACATTCCTCCCAACTCCTAACCGGTAGAACCTGTTCGCGGAAGCAGAAAGAGAAGTGTTTTGTGTCTGTGGACACTGGAAGCTTTCCGACACGGCTAAACGCAGAACAGCCTCTCGCTCGCAGATCAATTGAACGTTATAACGCAACAGAACATATAAGCTCAGCGCAGTCCGAATAAACACGTTTTCGCATCATTGAAGATACGTATTCATCAGAAAACCGCTCACGAAATAATTTCATTGCTGTTGCTATCTCGTTATAGAACCTGAAACCGTTTCTTTTCGGGTTTACCGGCGCATCCAGCCATCTTGACGAGGCAGTGCCTCCTAGACACTCTAAAGACTTCGAGAAGATTGGAATCCTCTGATCTCGAAAGAATAAGAATCCCTGAACTTTTGATGATGTGGCTCAGTCGTTTTCCTTTGCCTTGCTAGAGGCAGTCGGCGTTGGTGCTCGTCTCTGCAAATACATTAGGATGTGATATGCGGAAATTTTAGCGCTCAATCTCATTAAAGGCTGCGTATCATCGGTGGTACCAATAAACTCTTCGGTGCGACAGGAGTTTCTCTTGTAACCTATGCTCTTTTCACTTTATCTAAAAAACCCATTTGCTAACGATGTTAGCAGATGATCGAATCAATGGAACTATACTTTGGGACGTGCAAATGTTAAGGTGATTGCATATGCAGATGGCATGCCGCTTATCTGCTTCTCTGGATCCGAAGTGCGAAAAGGACTGGCTCACCTAAGCGATATTTGTGCAGTGTCGGCCGCGAATGTAAACCTCTCAAATTCAAAAAGGGCATGGCTAGGACCATGGTCACACACGCCTGAAAACGTCCTGGGAATCACGTGGACAACAGAAATAAACAAGTGTTTTGGCACAGTGCTCATCAAGACTCGCCTTACCACAAGAAGAACGTATAGCCCTCAGTCGCCTTAAGGACAAAGGACAAGTTTGGCAGGGAAGCTTTCTGTCATAGTTCAAGCATAGTTTCATCTGCAACAGTATGCGTTTTCTAAGCGTGGTACGGCACCCAAATACGTCCATGTGGAGAGGTGGATGTGACGAAAGTTAATAGCTTTTACGCGGTTTTCTTCTGGCGCTCTAGATTTGAAGGAATGCGTCATAGCTATCTGTTTTTCTGTAATGCTGAGACCAAAGGCGCATGCCTGGAAAAACGGAAGAAATTCATGCAAGCCAGCACTTGAGACGCTTGCAAACTGTTGCTTGCCTATACTCCGTTTCAGACATCAGCTGCAACGCTGTGGAGGCTATAGAGAGACTTTTTGCAGTGGCTACGTGCCCACTTAGGAATAGTGTGATGTTGGTGATCGTAATTGTGCGAAACTGTTCGTTAAAGACGCTCAGTATTGAATTAAAAATGCTTTAATAATTCGAAACAAACAAACTGTGGTATACGGTTACCTAATGCGTTGTTTAAGATCAATTTCTTTTTAAATGCGTTTCTTTTCAAGTTTTTCATTGGCAGCCCGCCGCGGCAGCCTCACGTGCACGTTCGCGCGAGCATATGCCTTTGGCGTGCAGCGAGGCATGGACAGAACGGGTGGAGTGATACATTTTCGTCACCAAACTTCTCGCGTAGCTTCCACAGCGTTGCACCGGATGTATGAAACGGAGCATAGTAACGGTTTACTTGCACAAAGTGAGCGCATGCATATTCTAGCTATAGAGATGAACGAAGTTACGAGGCGCGCGTTCGTCCACGAAATTCGCTATGCTTCTCCCATGGTACTGTGGCGCTGTGGCGCGTTTCTGCAACTTCAAGTATCTCGTGTCTTGTGAGTGAACACGTTTTGATGTTGATTCATCTTGCCGCATACTTAACGCGTCAAGCGCGTCGCATAGCAACAGCGTTAGGCATGTCGCACAACAAATATCTACTTATAAAAAAAAAAAAAAAAATGAGCGTCCGCACGTTATAGCTGACGAAGAAGAAAATTACGGGACGCATCTCAACGCCGTTACGGTATGAGTCACAACCAGTTTTACCAAAGAGGTAGACACATGTTTTCAGGTATATAACACGGCTGATCTGTAGTTCAAAGCACAATTTCGTACGCAAGGTGTTCGTATGTTAGAACGCGGCCATTTTCTCGAGCATGCGCATTGAGCGAGCTTTCAGCGTCGCTGCTGGTGTCTTTATAAGAAAACGAAAGAAGATGGGAGACGAAAACTTTTAAAAGCGTTTGTTAATGAAAATTACGTGTGAAGAGCAGCAGAGGACGCACGGAAAGAGACTGGCCAGCTCGTTATATTGTTTGTGCTTGTGGAATGTGAATAAAGACTGGGAAGTTAGTAATGCAAAAGTAATCAATTGCATTTTAGCAATCGCTCAATTGCCTTAGCGGACACTCATCTGTATCCATATTCAATTACATTTGTGAATGAAGTGATTCTAATTGCAATCGATCACTGTTTTCTTGCAGCACGTAGAATTGCTATGATAGGTGAATCTTTCTTTGTGTTTACTGAAATGTCTTCACTACTTTGTTTCTCTTGCTTCACTTCTGTGTAGCCCAACGCTTCGAACAAAAATTTAGCCTTGCAGCTGTTAAAGGGGCGCTGAAGATAGAAATTATTTGTGTGGTTCTGGTAAACTGTCCTTCTACTGTGCTATAAAAGGTACTCTTACTGTGAGAAATTGCTTGGTAAGCTAGAAAATGCAGAAAACGTAATACCGATGGTGGTGCCACCTTAAAGGCACTGACAACAGATTTTTAAGGACCCAGTTTGTTATGGCGCAACGCAAAGCTCGCCCTCTGTAGTGTTTCCAGCTACAGCGGTTATCACAAAACCTCGTCGATACTTTTAAGCAAAAATTTTCGATCTCAGTAGCCTCTAAAAACGGAAAGGTCCCTGGAACAGCAACGTTGAGCAGTGAGAGTGGTGCCAATAGGCCGCCTCGCAAATTGTGAAAGCCGCCCATCGTTCTGCTTTCACAGGAGTGCGCGCAACGGTGGTTAGCCACCTATATATTGATATTTTTAAAATATAAAAGCTGGTGCAAGAAGTTTACGCTGTTGTAAAGAGCCTTGCTGTATTTGTGCCGTGCTTCATCCCCAAATGCACGCCTACGTCATGGCTGGCTGGCCCTCTTCGTCGTTATTCTGTCGGTAGACGAGCCAAGTCAACTCACTGAAAACGAAGGCGAAGGCAGCGCCACTTTCCTACTCGCTACAAACGAAGGCCTGGCTGCACATTGTAAGCCAGAAAAAGTTGTAACAAGAAAAAGTGTACTGCATGTTAATACTCATAAAAATACCAGGAACTGCGCACACTAATATAAGGCCACGTGATAGGCCGGTTGTGCATCTTCATGTTCTTGCCGCAGGGGGAGGGGGGGGGGGGGGGCGTGCGCTAAAGGTAACATTTCGCGACTTGTAGTGAACAAATAACAATATGAATCCACGTCTAATATGAAAACCATGGATCGTTTGAACCAATACGATGAGCAATCTTTCTATCAGCGGGGTTATTTCGATTCATGCTGCGTGGTTGTTTTTTCCTTCAACGTTTCCGCACCATAACTTCATGAATCTTGGTGTCATCCGCTGCGGCCTAGTTAAAGTTTGTCTGGTGCACATAAACTGCATTAGGTTTTAAAAATGAATTAAACACTAAAGTTAGCAAATTTCATTCCATTTGCTGAATCACAACGGCCCACATGATAAAACAAGCACTTTGAAGTCTTTGACATCACGCTAATTTACCAACCTTGTGGTTTCAATGAAAAATAAAAACATGGCCTTTATTCTTCATTGCCAATCAACATGTTAACAAGGAATCAACGATTGTGGAGTTCTCTGAGAATAACACACCGAGCTAAAGGGATTTAGTGTTTCTCTACAGTCGCTGTGAGAATTTTGGATATGATAGACAAATGTCCCGCAGAATTTGACGTGGATTCATTGAGAGAGGATACTGCAGCTTCGTTTATTGTCCTTTGTGCTTTACGGGGTCTGCGTGCTAGGCTCACGGAATTTCTTTTGAGCAGTTCAGGTTTTGTTTTGTTGAACGTTTTGTATCGAGAATATCTCGCATCATGCAGGCTGCTACAATGTAATATTGCCACTAAACGCATCTTGATGTACGAAGAGTTTCGGCTCTTATTTATCGGTACTATGCCTGCGTTACCCGGGCATTCGATAGCAAAGCTCACATTTCCCCTTGTTCCTACTGCCCTCTGCTTTGTGGGATGTCCTTGCCGCAAATGAAACACTTGGAATGCTAGACGCCGCACTTCCACCAACCATCAGCGTCAGACGCACTTTCGCATCGCTGTGAACTGTTCAAGTTTGGCGAATCAACCACAAGTTTACCAGCGCGCAGCCTCTTCCTCACAATAAAGTTTCACGCTATGTTTCTTGTGGCCTGGATCACGGGCTAACATTTTCAGGAGTCGCCAGTGTTGCGTTACATCGATCATTGGAAAGCTGGGCGATGGGCGGATTAGAGTGATCTTAAAATGCGATAGCGCCGAGACTCGTTTCTTTCTTGAAGAATATGGCGTCACTAATCTGGTATTAGTGGAAAATCACAATGTATTTTCAACTTCAACTTAGTCGCTAATACGCCAGAAGCAGAAAGACTCAGTGTTTTCGGCTTAATACAACCACAAACGACAACATTTTGTTATTCGGTCTATACTTAAAAAAAAAGCTTTGATGGTATTTCTAGTCAGATTTGTTCTTAGGGATTTCGTACTGCATTCCGGATGGCGCAATTCGTGCCAGAGCGTAAAATCGGGAACAGCAACTGCAACAAGATTTTCGCATTTACGCACGAAAACATGTAGAGGGTGTACACGATAGCATATGGATTTTATTAATAAGCGAGTAGATAATAGCTAATGATCTTTTGTTTCAGCAAATTATAAGGCGCATGCTATCATCATTAGGTTTCTTGCCGTATAATTGTATTGCATGAAAATAAAAAGCACGAGACGCGAAGTTTTTAAAACACAAAGAAGATATTGACTTTTATAAAACATACACCGAAGGGATAGTGCATAAAAATGGTGATCGGCTTGTAGAACAACAGAAAAAACTGTCCACCTCAATCACTATAGTATGGCAGGTGAAGGGGCAGTACCCTAGTGAAAGTAGAGTATATTCAAAAGGAAAAGAATTGTGTATATTGGTCATGTACTTGAGTCAGATAATATTGAAAGAAACAAGCCGTAGAGGGCGTCGGAATAAATTGCACGGAATACGAATCGTGACATAAAAGGATGCGCGAGAGAAAACTAAAAATATAGGGCGAGAAATATTGTCACTTAATAAATGAAGAAAAACGTGTTGGACAAGCACGGCCGGAGAAGTACAAAGCCCCGTCCCGCCAAGAAAAGAACTGTACAGTTCTCCAGCCGTACCTCAAGATAGAAAAAAAAAAAACGAAAGGCTGTTTCACCAAACACGAAAGTAACCAAGAGTTGCCCCCCAAAAAACTAAGCAGTGAAGTTCACAAGAATAAAAAGGCTTTCTGCTTTTTTCCGTTGGCACGCCAAAGAGGGTCCTGTTCGCCTCATTAGGCTGATGGCGTTTACATGATTTCCCTCGGCTCGTCCTCTGTTTCTTACCCCTTACCGACCCCCCTCCCCTCACCCTGTCGTAGCACTGGTGGCTCTTTGGCCGTTGTCGGCGAAAGTGCCCTGAATTTTCTACAGCGTTTTATCTCATCCGCTCTTCATTACTATTCTTTTTCTTGTCCACTTCTCTACGAGTGCTGCTTGTCCGTTCCGATTTGTAATCTTCCTTTGTCATTTTAATGGAGGAAGACGTAAGCCTCTTTGAGACTGTCGTGCTGTGAATTCCCGAACAAGCTCAAAGAGCAGGCTTGCAAGAAGATCGAAGCAACCAAGAGGGGGCAGGGACGTTATGACATTAAGTGTTGATTCTAGAATGAACGAACGGGCCTGTGCTGTTATTGCTCCCTTTAAATCTCTTTTGCCTCCTTCAAATGCAATTTCACCAGCACAGTTCAGAATAACTACTGTAAAAGCAGTGGCGATACATTTTGTAACCGGCTGTGGGGCCTAATTAGCAACACAACAATGAATACACATTATTGGATAACTCTCATAACTCTTGGGGTAATTGACTTGGCTAATATGCTTTTCCCAGCTGCAAGAAATATCATCAGAGGCTGCCACACTGCTCACAGCTTCCTAATCTATTTAAGGAGAAAATATTGTGCAACTTGCGTTGAGTGTACATGGTAGGATTGCAATGCACGTGTCCCTTACATTGTCGCTTATTGATATATTCAGTTATGCCCCCTTGTGCTTATATAGCTTACATTCGGTGTAGTATACGTAGTGTGCATAATATGCGATATATTTACAGTGTGTTCCTAAAATATAGGCAGTTATAGAAACCTTACAGCGGCATTCGTAGCAATTTCTCGCCGTATTATCATCCCACTATTGCAGTCACAATCATGGAACACGAGCACAAAATGTTAAAAAAATTGAATTACCAAGAATTCAATTTACCCACATTCATAACCCGGCGTCTTTCACTCTGAAGTTATATTGAGGCATTGCGCACTGCAGTAGGCCGAAATATCGAATGCGAGAGTTTCATGGAATATGGCAGGTATACGGCAGGAATAGCCACAATTAGTACATGACCAGGGTAGTTGGAGAAGTATGGGAGAGGCCTTTACCCTGCAGTGGGCATAACCAGGCTGATGATGATTATGATGATGATGATGATGATGATGATGACGGCAGGAATGATCAGCCGGCTCCAGAGAAGTGCGGAGTGATAGCGACGTTTGCGAGTGAGACAAGTCAGTCAGATAGGGGCGCCCAATATCCTATGCACTGTTCACCATTATTAAATGTCTGTCAAAGATATTTCTGTGGAGAATATCTATTTACGAACTTGTCATAATTATACTTGTTAAACGTTTTCTCATGCGGAACCGGAATTATCAGAATTTTGGGGTGTCATTTGTTTTTGAAATCATTAAAACGTGGTTAGTTCGCAATACGGACGCACTACTGCAGCGTACAGAAATGTCCCATTGCAGACTTTGAAGAAAACAGAGAAACGTGTTTTGTCCAGCAAAATGGGGTGCTTTTTCGACGCCCACGAAGCTCGGAAGCTCCGAAACTTTAGATCATCATTTGCTCATTTAATTATGTTCTGTCATCTCAAGAGCTCTAGAGCCCCTTTTTCTTCTGTAATCTGAAGGGGACATAATAACAACATAAAACGCTAAAAACGCTAAATGTAGGACCAAGACGATGGCATAGACAAATACGGCACCATGCTTGTGCACTCACGTCTTGGTACTGGTTTTAGTGCTCTTACTTTAATGTTTGAACATGTACCAACCTGCCCAATTCAACATAATGCTGAGACACAACAGAAAAGCATTCGCGGTAGAAGCTTTCAGTGTCTATTGGGGCGCAAGAGAATAACGTATTACAATAGTCATAAAAAGTGGGTTCATTTTTTTTTCGGGCAAGTAATCATGCTTTTCATCTAATTTTGTGTATGTAACTGTATCTTGCATATTTTCTACCTATGTTCAGCGCCCACACTTTCAGCATTTTCTCTCTGAGCCAGTTATCGCTTATGCGATTGTCATCGCCCCACTATAAAAGTGTTCAGCATCTACACTTATAGCTGCAAGCTGTTTTGCGAAATCAAGGCTCTCTTTAACGCAATAGCCTTAAGGGCCCCGCGTCGTAGTCAATCCGGCGTCCAGCGTCGATCATCGTTTCGGCGAAAAGACTTTCTAACCACCCATACCCAGGTCCTCCACGTGGCGCAAGGAAGCTACTGAACTAATTTAATTTCTCAAGCTAAAATACGTAAAAAAATCGTAAAGTATAACTTACACCCACCCTATATAGACGGGATAGCGTCGTATTGTAGTTTGACTATGCGAGAAAACGCAATTATATTACCCGAAAACTCAAACCCCTTTTCCGGTGTTTCTGCCATTCGTAAACCGGCCAAGGCGTCCGCCACTTGCCCGCGCCGGCGCGTGAGTATCTTGGAGGCCACGGAATAGCGCGCCCAGTTCCTTGCAGTACCTCCAGATGGCGCTCGCCTGCGCCGCAGTATAATAGCAAGAGCTTGGTGGCGCAAAGCACCGCCCCGTTCCAATGGGGGCGCTCATAACATCCATCCATCAATCTATCACGATCACGGGAAACGACAAAAGAACGGAGACGTACAAAAGCGAAGTTCGCAATGGGGGATCAGAACATTTGGTTGTGGGAGTTCATAGTGTTTTTTTTGTTTAATCTAGGTAGGACATTAAGCAGTATAATAGCAAGAGCTTGGTGGCGCAATCCACCACCCCGTTCCAAAGGGGACGCTCATAACATCCATCCATCCATGTATCACGGCCCACGCAAGAGGCTGCGTTTCTACCAGGAAGCCCGCATTCGTACATAGCGTTCGAGGCCAGCGTTTCCCGGTAAGCATTACGGTTACATGCGCTCAAGTTGCCGGGAAGCGTGAGAAGCAGTCTGGGATCTTTGAATGCTATCGCGTTCCACTCTTAAAGAAGAAGCTTAGCGTCCTCCATCCTTTCTGTTTTATTCAATATTTCTCTCAATTTCAGTAATTGTTAATCTTCTTTCTTTATTTTCTTCTTTGTAGGCAACATTAGCGTTAAGGTCCCCCTACGGCCTTCGAGTATCAAGGAAAAACACTGAGGTGAACGAAGGCAAAAGAAGCACGCGGCATGAAGTGAATCTCGGTAAAAGAAGCAAAACAAGTAGGTCTTTTCTTGATGGGTGGAAGTGGAAAGAGGGGTGCGGAATGATTCGATCGGGACTGAACTTCGAGTGACAGATATAATCTACTGGAAAAGCTATAGGGCCTGGCGTGTGTTATCATGTAGAGTTTGCTACACCGCATTCCCCGTTTTTGTAGAGGGTAATACTGGCATGAGACGCAGCACCTGATCTTGGACACGGGCGGCATAAGAACCACCCGATTCCAAAGTTTTCTGTTACTGCGTCGGAAGTGTTCCTAGACCAAAGTGTCCTTTTAGAGTGCCGCTGAGAATGATTACTGCGCACGACATTGCACGAAAGATCTAAACACTGTTAAACACAGTTGCTTCCCTGATTTGTGTTTCCGGTGGGACCGTAATTTCATATTTACTTTTTCTTGACCAGCAATGATTTGTTTAATTGGCGTATATTTCTTGCTGAAGCAACGCTGGTGTTTGTACGTGCTACGCCACATGCTGCCCGAATCGATCCACTTATATAAAAGTTACTTTCTCCGTCTCTTCGAGGGCATGGACGCCATGTGCCATATTTGTGAAAGCATTAAAGTCGCCATGAACATGCTACTCAACTAGCTGTTTAAGCTCTCCAAACAATAATTTGAATATCCTGAACTGGCACCAGTATTCCATGACGTCAACTTACGTGCCTCATGCGGTCACTACAGTGTGCGACGCGTCGAAAGCGCTGCATTGCCCTTTCATGCCTGCCGATTTTTGCAGCGGGGTGTCATACGACCTGCATTATATTCTCTGTCCTGAAACTCGTTTCACGTGGCTCGTCATCGCTCGGCATAACATACAGAACAGGAAATAAGATCACCAATGTAGCAATCTGCAGAGACATTCGCCGCCAGTCTTTAACAGTAATAAATTGCCAAGCTCCATCCGCGTTCGAGCTTTATAGTGTACTACAGTGTATTACAGTGAATATCCTCTCATCTGGCTTTAGTGTAAAGACCGTGGACATCTGTATTATTTGTGTCTATGTGTTTCTAACAAATTTGCGGGCGCCAGATTTCCAGCCACTGTATTAAATCATGTCTTTAGCTTAGCGTACCTTTGAGGCAATGACATTTTTAGCACACTATTCAGGGCCCCTCAGCTAGAACGACATTGCCACAAATATTTTTTGTGTTTTGACATTCATTATCTACAAACAACTATGTGCGTGCCTGCGATATTGAATGGACCAGAACAAGAAGTACAAATGAAAAATGTAGCCCTAGATGCATTACCAAATCTGCATTAAACGTACGCAGAGTACCAATCCTGTCCCTAGGTGGCACAAGCCGATGATTTGAAACAAGACCAGGACGCTTGCTCTTGAGGACTTGCACCATCTTGTCAAGCTCGCTGTTTCACCGGGGAAGTGCCGTACTTGTCTCTATAATTCTCCAGAAAGCGGTGGTTGTGTGAGCATCGATTCATGCGATGCTACTAACGCGAGCATTGTACCAGTTAACACACCTGTCCGATTAGTCAGCAGGAGAATCCGTGGATCTCTCCCTAAGCGTGGACTTCTCCCCGAAGCCACGTCGGCGGGGTCTCCAGAGTATGGTACGGCAGGCGCAGCCCCAATGTCGACACATTGCACGCTTCAGAGCCAAAGGTGTTCCATGAAGACATCTTCGAGGAAGTGAAGAAATGAACGGCTGAGTTTGAACACGACGCCTTGGTCAACCTGCTGGACGACGTGACCATGTCGAAAATCGTCCGCTTCAGCTTGCACAAAGGTGCTCTTGGTACGAGTGTCGAGAATATCTTCTCCTCGTGCCCCTTGTTGCCTGCTGGAAACCTCTACCAGTTTGTCACTGAATACAGAGAGACACGTAAGTGCTACCGCAAAACAAGTAACTAGCCACTGTTGAGGGAATTCTTGAGAGCATGCTTTCCGGTGTTCTTCTTTCTGGGCGCTGGCTCGTGACACTTGGTATGAATATGTAAGTGACTGGGAGGTCACGTTCTTCTACATCTACTGTGAGTGCCTGGGGACTCGACCTACACTGTTTCGACTTTCAGGTCGCAGTCGTGACAAAAGACAACACATCGCTCAACACAAGAAAGTCAAATGCACCTTAAACACATTGTCACCCGGCATTCGATAAATCCTACTGCAGGCTGGCCATGATTGCCATTCGAATCCTGAGGGTCACCTCGCGTCAGGTGAAACCTGTGAATGCCGTATCGCTTAAAACGGAGAGACGGTATACGAACAAGCAGAGCGAAAAATACATATGTGCGAGTTACAACTACACAATAACATAGAACGTTTCAGAAGCCACGTTTACTGGGAAGATCCTTTATTTTTGTGTTTGCGCTGATGTTTTAGTCTCCATTTCGATATCACCGAGTCACATAGAGGGTTTCACTTCCGAATTTGGGACATCAATCTAAGCGATCCAATAGTGCCTGAGCGTGTTTTGTCTGTCTCTACAGAAAATCGCGAAAGGAATTCCTATAGAGGGGGCGATGTGGGAGTATATGCAGAAATCATGAGAGGACAAGAACAAAAAAAATAGGCAGAAACCGCCACAGGGCCCTCCATCTTCAAATGGCCAATATACATAAAGAACATTTGCTTTATAAAAAAATTACTAGAGTGATGAAATACTTTAAAAAGTTGAGCAGAAAGTTCCGCGCGAAACGTAAAGAGGGACAACTCTGGACAGCCAGCGGGCCACCAACGGAAATACCTTTGACTCACTGCTTGCATCTTTTTCTTTCATAGGCATTCTTACTGCCCCTCTGTCATGTTCTTTTTTTTTCGAATAAAAGAAACCTGTCAGCGATTCCACATTTATTCTAAGGAGTCGGTGACATTTTGTGCCCAGAAGCTTGAATGGTCTGCTCCTGAACATGTCGGAGAAATGCGGCGACGCTGGTCTGAGCGTTTCTCGAAAAGTGCATTTGCAACAAAGGGCGCACCATATTCGCTATCGGGATGGTCGTTCGCTGCATCGCTTCAATCTTACAGACGCCTGCACAATGGGGGAAAATGACAGCGCAATGAACAGGAACGAAATCTCAAGGAAGCTTTGGGTTGTCGGCAAGCTGTCCTGTATATAAGTATTCGTAAGGTGGCCTGAAAATGGTACGGCTTGTTGTTACTTCTTCTACGCATTTGACAGGGGACATTGTTATTTTGCTAAAACACGCTAAAACGTTGTTATTTCTTTTTTATAAGCATAATATGAAGCGAATGGGCACGTTTCTATGTCCCAAGAAAAAGAACATGCGCTTGATAACAGGATACCTATTCCAACTTTGATAAGAACACTTGTAAAACTTGGACTTATAAAACAAGAGGAGAGAAGTAAAGAAAGGGAAAAAATCAACCTAGAAGAAGTGCGAGGCCTATGAGAACGAAAACGGTATGTAAGTCGGTCAAGGTGCTATATGTGACAGATTTCACAACACGGCATCAAAGTTCTAAAACGCAGATCCAGTTAACATGTTCGCATCTATGGGAAGAGAACCTTTTGGCAAAGCGGGTAACAAAATGCTATAAAACAAAATCCTATGCGTACAATTGCATTTATTGTCATCCTATGCAACGCGAAATCTCGTGCAATATTTGTTTGTGCACCACAGAGGAAGCAACATTACACTCATAGTGAGTGTTTATGTTTCTCTCTATAAATTTTAAGGACACGCTTTCCTTGCCAATCCCTCCGAGTTTAGTGAGGCTGATGCTCAATATATCCGCGGATATATTGTGCATTTATATAAGAAGGCTATGTATGCGCCAAATTCTAGTAGAACTTACATAGCCCCTGTACGCTCACCGACCATGTAGTCACAGTTTGCGCATACCTGTTCTGCGTAATAAAATAAATAAATACAGCGTAATACCTGAACATATATTGTCAGCTTATCATTATCATCAGCTTATTTTATGTCCACTGCAGGACGAAGGCCTCTCCCTGCGATCTCCAATTAGCCCTGTCCTGTGCCAACCGATTCCAGCTAGCGCCCGCGAATTTCCTAACTTCATCGCCCCACTACGCTCCTGCCGTCCTCGACTGCGCTGCCCTTCTCTTGGTACACATTCAGTAACACTAATGATGACACGCTTATCTAACCTGCGCATTGCATGATCTGCCCAGCTCCATTTTTTTTCTAATATCGATTAAAATATCGGCTATACTCGTTTGCTATCTGATCCAAACCGCTATCTTGCTTTCTCTTAATGTTATGCGTAGCATTCTTCGTTCCATCACTGTTTGCGCGGTCCTAAACTTGCTCTCAAGCTTCTTCGTCAGTCTCCAAGTCTCTGCCCCATATGTCAGCACCGGTAAAATGCCCTGATTCCACACCTTCCTTTTCAATGATGAAGGTAAGCTTCCAGTCAGGAGCTGACAATGTCTGCCGTATGCGCTCCAACCCATTTTTTTTCTTCTATGAATTTCCTTCTTATGATCAGGGTTCCCTGTGACTAATTGACGTAAAACATACTCTCTCACAGACTCTAGATTCTGACTGGCAATCCTGAAATCTTGTTCCCTTGCTCGCTATTGATCATTATCTTTGTCTTCTGCAAATAAATCTTCAACCCCACTCTTACACTCTCTCTGTTAAGGTCCTCAATTATTTGTTGTAACTCGTCTGCAGTATTGCTGAATAGAACAATGTCATCGGCAAACCGAAGATTGCTGAGATATTCGCTGACGTTCCTTACTCCTAAGCCTTTCCAGTTTAATAGCTTGCATACTTCTTCCAAGCACGCAGTGAACAGCATTGAAGAAATTGTGTCTCCTTCTCTGAGAACTTTCTTTAAAGGTATGTTACTACTTGTGTAAAATTAAGGTAGCTGTGGAATCTCTGTAGATATTTTGCACGATATTTACGTAAGCGGTCTCTACTCCTTGTCAGCTTATAGGTATCTCTAAAGCAGCGTTTTCGAATATTGGTCAATTTTCCATATCACGGGAAGAAAGCCAGGAATATGAGAGAAAAAGTTTGCATTGTTCTTTGGTAGTGTAAAACGCAGCACGACTTTTAAAGAGTCGGAAATACTCTTTGGTTTCCTTCTTTGTGTGCATGTATGTGTGTGTGTGGTGCTTAGTACGAAAAGTGGCAAATTAGTTATTTTGAGAGCAGCAAATTGAATCCAAGAAAATGCTACATCTCTAAACCTTCGCGCATACGCTGTTCCACATAATCTCAAAATCCGAGCGTCCGGCATATGACCAGCTTTGGTTACGCCAGCAGCTGGCTAGAAGAACGTCTGAAAGGCAAGGCATTCCCTCGGGCTGATGTAAGTCTCCTTACATTGGACTTGCTGGTGTTCCCAGCGCAGGTAAAGGTATTTGTGGGAACAAGTTGCAGAAAAGCTGGCTGGAGGATCCTTCGTTAAAGGGCTCAGTCATTGCAATGAAAGGGGACGGTTGCCGGAGCTTCATACTTTTTTTTTTTTTTGCGCGGTAAACCTGTGTTTGGCTAGGACATGTCCGTGTGTCAAAAACTGAACATGACTGTGCTCGTGGCGAGCCACTCGGTCCTTTCATTTTCTTACAGGCCGCGTCAATTAGGTTGCGAACCGAATCTGAACAAAACCGAAAGCCGGAGCTGAACCGTTATTTCCAGCTACACCGAAACCAAACTCAACAAACATTTCTTCAGCCATTTTGGAACTCAGCCGAAATCGGAACTTTTTTGGAGGGACCGTTCCGAACCGATTAGATCACAGGTTCAGCTTACAATGTTTGTCACTGAAATTCTCTGATAGCAGACGGCGTATTGCGTCAGATCAGCGCAGCGCACACGTTGCTTTGGGGAACAGTCGTATTGCTTGCCACAGTGATCGCATTGGCTCACTCAATTGAAAAGTACTGTGCACATAGTCGGCGCGCGCTATTTAGAGCTTAGTCTAGACAGCTTAAGGTGCCTAGATGCGGGCGCATCGAGGCACCTAGGCACGCAAGAAAGCGCTTCGCCAGCATTGCACCGTCGTTGAGGATATTTGTTCTGTTCTGGGCATCTGCATGCTTAATTGTGTAACGCAGTGATTCCATTACCCTTTACGCGTGTTACAGTTTGTAGTGCCTCTTTAGTGTTTACTGTTTCATGTTCAGCAATATTGTAGTTTCGTGGAAATTCTCTGCGGCAAGCGCAGACAGCGACAGCGAAAATAAAAGTAAGAGTAAAATATGACTCTTCCTTCGTGGTGCTCGGCTATTACTTGGCGATACCATCAACTTATGCAATTTATTTATTCAGGAATACCTTACAGACCCTATAGAGTCATTGCGTAAAGGAGGGTGGCATGCGAGGAAATGTCAAAGCGCTAATATACAAAAAAAAACACCGGGAACACCTATTGTCACACTAATTTGAGACACAATATATGAAAGGCGAAAAACAAGAAAAGGTAAGTAACGAAAATGTACACAAGCGGTGAACAGATAACCAGGTTGCATTAAGACCACCAAACAACTGCCTGTAGAGTCAACAGAATAAAGAAAAGAGTATATGAGCATATACAGTGAACTCTCACTTGAGTGGACTTCAAGGGAACCAAGGAAATAGTTCACTTAACTGAAACTTCGCTACAGTGAATATTCACTAGAATATAGAACAGCATAGGTCACAGCAGACACCGAGTAAAGAGTGTGAAATGAAATTTATCTAGTTATGTACATCAATATATACGAAGTGCGTAACAGTTACGTTGCTGCATATCTCATTTCGAAAAAAAAAAATCTAATTTTCACTTGCACTGGTGCTCTTAAAGCGCATGAGGTAACAAAACTGTCCGGAGAGTCAATGTCTTTGTCCACTTCCTCTGGCATAGTCTGTTGCTGAGACAAGAAGTCTCTCAACTTTCCAAGGTAGCCTACAGTCTCGGCTAGAATTACAGAATTTGAATCTGCCTCTGTCAGTGCATTCTCCTCGTCACACTCTTCTTCTTCGGGACTGGAATCAATTTCCAGGTCTGATAGCTCAGCACAGGTAACCAGCTCACTGTCACCCTGCACATAGCCGCCGCTGGAGGGGTGATTTGGAGGCGGCGGGCATCGGCTACACCAGCGCTGCAGAGCGCAAAACTTCGTTGAGCTGATTTCAAAAGTTAACCCGGGTCCGCTGATCAAGTTCGTTCAACTGAAATATTCGCTTTTCAGGAATTCGTTTAACTGAAAGATTTTTGCATTGAATACATAGGAAACAGCCGGGGATTTTATAGAAGTTCGTTATTCTGAAATATTCGTTAAACCGGCGTTCGTTCAACGGAGAGTATACTGTATGTGGGCTTTACGCATACACTCACTACACAGTAAAATAACACAGGGCAGTGAACACATGGCAAGGTAAAAAAAAAAAAATAAGACACGCGAACAAAACTAAATACGAAGTTCTTTAAAAAAAGGCAGTAGCTAAAATAATATAAGACATCAATATGCGCTTGAATAATAGATTCAAAAATCATTACTGACCCTTCACCCCCACTAAATAAATAAATAAATAAATAAATAAATAAATAACGGAACTGCTAATAATTAAGGAATTATCTAGGGCCAACATGAATATGCATGATTACTAGATGCCAGAATTTTTTGCGGTCACACTTGCCGCCTATAATATCGGGAAGGTCGTTTCAAAGCAAAATGGCTCGAGGGTGAGAGCAGGAGTTAAATGCCAGTATCATTCCATATACGCGCATAAAAATAAACTGATTCCATAACTTTGGTGACCTATAATGAAAAACATGAAGATGGAAAAGCGATGTCTTCCTGTTATGAACATATTTATCAAATAACTAACAGTGCAATGTCGGAAGAATATGCAAGGGCTGCAGTGAAAACTCAAGTTTATTCTATGTTGTTTTTGTGTTATAATCACAACAACGCGAAATGAGTTGCCCTGCCTTACTGTGAACCGAGTTTAGTTTGTCAACTAAATACTTCTGATAATAAAACTCGACAAATGCAACAAACTTGAGTTGAGGTAAGACAAATTGTACAGGTCAGTTAATTTACGAGCCTTGTTCGTAAAATTATATAAGTTGCGAGGTATGTATCCTAATGATCTCGAAACGTAGGCGCATATGAAGATATTGTGCAGTGAGTATAGCAAAGGTAAGAAGTGAGGGTGTTCTGTGTAGCGTGTTCTATCTGTTTTGTGCCAATCCTCAAAAACCTATATGGAAGTGAGCTACGCGAATGGAATCAGCTCAGTACCATGGATTGTCGTTTCGACCAACTGAAAGCGTTTTTTTATTATGGGCACAAGTAAGTTCATAACACAAATAAGTTGACCAACCTTTAAATAAATTATTTAAATGCCAAATATTCACTAGAAAAGTTGTGCAGCATGTTCAGGAATACCCAGTTTAATTGTTTCCGTGACGATAACTGTCGCGTTATTATTCTTCTCGGCCGAAACAAAGCTGATGAATTGTGAAAATGTACCGTGCGACTAGGTGCTATAGTGCGTAGTGACAATAATACTTTAAGCCATGCTTCGAGCGAATGATCTATGCTGCACATGGACAGAACATGATTAATAAGTCGTAAGCGAAAATATGGTTATGAGGCGACGGCCAAGACCATCGTCTCCATTTCAGTCCGTCAAAACGCAAAAAAAGGAAAGAACGGGAAATGTGACAGTGCTTCCAGGATTTCTGTGGGCTGTTTATTGCAATATCCTATTCTCCATTTGCTCTATTACTTCCGCAGGCAAATTATTTGCTGCAGATGTCGAAGCCAGGACTGCTGTCTTAGCAGTGGGCGAAAATAAACCTATCCGAGTGCGAATCAAATACGAATAGTAAGTATCGAATATGGAATTGAATATCGAACAACCTATCGCAGACGCGTATATCCACAGCAGGAATGTTCATTTCATTATGTTTAGGTACTGTGCCTGTACAGACTAGTACAAGAAAGACAGCTATCTCTCAGGAACGAAGGACCAGTTTTAAATACAAGATAAGTGATTCTTATAAACGGAAGAAAAAAACTGCCAGAATAGCACTTCAACAACTTTAGAGCCCGGTTGCAAACAAGGATCTTAGGAATGAATAGTTGATGTGTGACTACATTTAAAAAACGGTAAACAAATGGTTTCAGGAAAAAAATGAGAAGTTGTAGACAAAGAAAAAAAGAAATCTCAGTGCCCTTCCACTCTGTGACGAAGGATGACCAGCGAAGCTGTGCTTGTGGATCCCTTAATGGCGAACCGCACCTCCGCCGCGGGTCGGCCCGGCATTGCACTATCTTCGGGATCGGTCCCCGTATGGGGAGTGCTTAACACCTGCTTCACGTACGCCGCGGGTGGGGCCGCCATTGCACTATCTTCGGGATCGGTCCACGTATGGCGAGTGCTTAACGCCTGCTTCACCTCCGCCGCGCATCGGCCCGGCATTGCACTATATCCGGGACCGGCCCACGTATGGGGAGTACTTAACCGCTGCTTCAGCCACGCCGTGGATCGGCCCGGCATTGCGCTATCTTTGGGATCGGCCCACGTATGGCAAGTGCTTAACGCCTGCTTCACCTTCGCCGCGGGTCGGCACGGCATTGCACTATCTTCGGGATCGGGCCACGTATGGCGAGTGCTTAACGCCTGCTTCACCTCCGCCGCGGGACGGCACGGCATTGCACTATCTTCGGGATCGGGCCACGTATGGCGAGTGCTTAACGCCTGCTTCACCTTCGCCGCGGGTCGGCACGGCATTGCACTATCTTCGGGATCGGGCCACGTATGGCGAGTGCTTAACGCCTGCTTCACCTCCGCCGAGGGACGGCACGGCATTGCACTATCTTCGGGATCGGGCCACGTATGGCGAGTGCTTAACGCCTGCTTCACCTTCGCCGCGGGTCGGCACGGCATTGCACTATCTTCGGGATCGGTCCCCGTATGGGGAGTGCTTAACACCTGCTTCACGTACGCCGCGGGTGGGGCCGCCATTGCACTATCTTCGGGATCGGTCCACGTATGGCGAGTGCTTAACGCCTGCTTCACCTCCGCCGCGCATCGGCCCGGCATTGCACTATATCCGGGACCGGCCCACGTATGGGGAGTACTTAACCGCTGCTTCAGCTACGCCGTGGATCGGCCCGGCATTGCGCTATCTTTGGGATCGGCCCACGTATGGCAAGTGCTTAACGCCTGCTTCACCTTCGCCGCGGGTCGGCACGGCATTGCACTATCTTCGGGATCGGGCCACGTATGGCGAGTGCTTAACGCCTGCTTCACCTCCGCCGCGGGACGGCACGGCATTGCACTATCTTCGGGATCGGGCCACGTATGGCGAGTGCTTAACGCCTGCTTCACCTTCGCCGCGGGTCGGCACGGCATTGCACTATCTTCGGGATCGGGCCACGTATGGCGAGTGCTTAACGCCTGCTTCACCTCCGCCGAGGGACGGCACGGCATTGCACTATCTTCGGGATCGGGCCACGTATGGCGAGTGCTTAACGCCTGCTTCACCTTCGCCGCGGGTCGGCACGGCATTGCACTATCTTCGGGATCGGGCCACGTATGGCGAGTGCTTAACGCCTCCTTCACCTCCGCCGCGGGACGGCACGGCATTGCGCTATCTTTGGGATCGGCCCACGTATGGCGAGTGCTTAACGCCTGCTTCACCTTCGCCGCGGGTCGGCACGGCATTGCACTATATCCGGGACCGGCCCACGTATGGGGAGTACTTAACCCCTGATTCAGCTCCGCCGCGGGTCGTGCCAGCATTGCACTATCTTCGTGATCGGCCCACGTATGGGGAGTGAACGCCTGCTTCACCTCCATCGCGGTTCGGCCCGGCATTGCACTATCTTCGGGATCGGTCCACGTATGGCGAGTGCTTAACGCCTGCTTCACCTCCGCCGCGGCTCGGCCCGGCATTGCACTATATCCGGGACCGGCCCACGTATGGGGAGTACTTAACCGCTGCTTCAGCTCCGCCGTGGATCGGCCCGGCATTGCGCTATCTTTGGGATCGGCCCACGTATGGCAAGTGCTTAACGCCTGCTTCACCTTCGCCGCGGGTCGGCACGGCATTGCACTATCTTCGGGATCGGGCCACGTATGGCGAGTGCTTAACGCCTGCTTCACCTCCGCCGCGGGACGGCACGGCATTGCACTATCTTCGGGATCGGGCCACGTATGGCGAGTGCTTAACGCCTGCTTCACCTTCGCCGCGGGTCGGCACGGCATTGCACTATCTTCGGGATCGGTCCCCGTATGGGGAGTGCTTAACACCTGCTTCACGTACGCCGCGGGTGGGGCCGCCATTGCACTATCTTCGGGATCGGTCCACGTATGGCGAGTGCTTAACGCCTGCTTCACCTCCGCCGCGCATCGGCCCGGCATTGCACTATATCCGGGACCGGCCCACGTATGGGGAGTACTTAACCGCTGCTTCAGCTACGCCGTGGATCGGCCCGGCATTGCGCTATCTTTGGGATCGGCCCACGTATGGCAAGTGCTTAACGCCTGCTTCACCTTCGCCGCGGGTCGGCACGGCATTGCACTATCTTCGGGATCGGGCCACGTATGGCGAGTGCTTAACGCCTGCTTCACCTCCGCCGCGGGACGGCACGGCATTGCACTATCTTCGGGATCGGGCCACGTATGGCGAGTGCTTAACGCCTGCTTCACCTTCGCCGCGGGTCGGCACGGCATTGCACTATCTTCGGGATCGGGCCACGTATGGCGAGTGCTTAACGCCTGCTTCACCTCCGCCGAGGGACGGCACGGCATTGCACTATCTTCGGGATCGGCCCACGTATGGCGAGTGCTTAACGCCTGCTTCACCTTCGCCGCGGGTCGGCACGGCATTGCACTATCTTCGGGATCGGGCCACGTATGGCGAGTGCTTAACGCCTGCTTCACCTCCGCCGCGGGACGGCACGGCATTGCGCTATCTTTGGGATCGGCCCACGTATGGCAAGTGCTTAACGCCTGCTTCACCTTCGCCGCGGGTCGGCACGGCATTGCACTATATCCGGGACCGGCCCACGTATGGGGAGTACTTAACCCCTGATTCAGCTCCGCCGCGGGTCGTGCCAGCATTGCACTATCTTCGTGATCGGCCCACGTATGGGGAGTGAACGCCTGCTTCACCTCCATCGCGGTTCGGCCCGGCATTGCACTATCTTCGGGATCGGTCCACGTATGGCGAGTGCTTAACGCCTGCTTCACCTCCGCCGCGGCTCGGCCCGGCATTGCACTATATCCGGGACCGGCCCACGTATGGGGAGTACTTAACCGCTGCTTCAGCTCCGCCGTGGATCGGCCGGGCATTGCGCTATCTTTGGGATCGGCCCACGTATGGGGAGTGAACGCCTGTTTCACCTCCACCGTGGTTCGGCCCGGCATTGCACTATCTTCGGGATCCGTCCACGTTTGGCAAGTGCTTAACGCCTGCTTCACCTCCGCCGCGGCTCGGCCCGGCATTGCACTATATCCGGGACCGGCCCACGTATGGGGAGTACTTAACCGCTGCTTCAGCTCCGCCGTGGATCGGCCCGGCATTGCGCTATCTTTGGGATCGGCCCACGTATGGGGAGTGAACGCCTGCTTCACCTCCACCGCGGTTCGGCCCGGCATTGCACTATCTTCGGTATCGGCCCACGTATGGCGAGTGCTTAACGCCTGCTTCACCTCCGCCGCGGCTCGGCCCGGCATTGCACTATATCCGGGACTGGCCCACGTATGGGGAGTACTTAACCGCTGCTTCAGCTCCGCCGTGGATCGGCCCGGCATTGCGCTATCTTTGGGATCGGCCCACGTATGGGGAGTGAACGCCTGCTTCACCTCCACCGCGGTTCGGCCCGGCATTGCACTATCTTCGGGATCCGTCCACGTTTGGCAAGTGCTTAACGCCTGCTTCACCTCCGCCGCGGGTCGGCACGGCATTGCACTATATCCAAGACTGGCCCACGTATGGGGAGTACTTAACCCCTGCTTCACCTCCACCGCGGATCGGCACGGCATTGCACTATCTTCGAGAACGGCCCACGTAGGGGAGTGCTTAACGCCTGTTTCACCTCCCCCGCGGGTAGGCCCGGCATCGCACTATATCCGGGACCGGCCCACGTATGGGGAATTTCTTGCTCCAACGACAGGAAAATTTTCTTGGACGGTACATGTATACAGCTTCGCTGAAGGAAAGCTTGTGACGGACTTGCACTCGTAGGCACAAGTAAATGACCTGTTGCTAGAAAAACATCAAAGGTAGTTGAAAGATAAAGCTACTACACCTATATTTAGGACCGAAAAAAGTCTAAATGTGAGCGTACAAGCAAAAATCACAGTTTGTCGTTGATGCTTCCGTGTTGAAACTGAACACAAAGCTTGTATTCTCGATTTTTGTTCTGCTTTTGCTAAGTTCTCACTCCCAATTGTTTGCGATATGTTGTTTAGCAGGTGGAAAACAGTAAGGGGACTCTAACATACCGCTGTTAAGAGATATTTGGTTAGATTCAAGTATTGAAAAATACAGAACAGCATTTTATTTCTAATACCCATACGAAAAAATAGTGCGTAATTTATTCCTTCATTTATCTATATATTTCTTTGTTTATTTCAAATACCCTCAAACGTCAAGGCATTACTGAGGTGAGTGGGGTGCATGCGTAAAACAATAACAACAATTAGAACAATTTATATTATAGCAAACGACATGTGCAGTCGACGTAATCATTATGAAATCAACTAACAAAAGTACTATGAAAGTGAAACTACATAAAGCTCGCGACATGTGAACTGGACAATATGAAAATATGTAATATTTGTAAGGCAAATTCGTAGGCAAATAAAAACTGATTATTCAGGCACGCCTACCATTCACACATCTTGTCAGCTTGCCTACCGGACTCAGCCTGGTTAAGAGGAAGCTTTAGCTCGGGTGCCCCCATCTAAATGCATGTAAAAGTAGAATTCGTTGTTCTCGTCAACCACTGCCCCAAATTTAACGAGGTTGGTTTCATTTAAAAGAAAAGCTTAAAATGTAGTGACTGTTTGTTTAGAATTTTCGATTTAGGTTGTCAATATTTTTATTAAAAAATGGAAAACATCCCAATTTTCAGGAAACGAAACTACCAAGTATACAACTCTGTAACTCATCAATTAAGAATGATATCACCGTTCTGTAAATTGAATCTAATAGTACATCTAAAGCGGACAAAATTGGTATGTTACGCATGAATCTGAAAAATTTAGTAATATGAGAATACAGCTTTTGCAGTACCCTTGTACACAACGTAACAAACTTACGTAAGATATAAATTGACATATCAAACTTTTTCTCTTTGAATTATCTAATGGATGCTATTTACACAACAGCGATATCTGTTATGATGCAGACCAATTAATTTGTAAACTTCTTGCTTCTATCTTTTCTAGCTTGCGAATTTCTGAAAATTCTTTTAACATAATTAAAGCCCTAAATCGAGATTCCGCTTCCAACAGTCACTAGAATTTAATTTTCTCTCTCAAATGCAACAAATTTAACTAAAATGGGTCGAAGGGTTATCTCAGAAAAGCGTTTTTGCGTTCCACATGTATTTGCATAGGCCGCGTCTGAGTTTGGCCCGAGCTAAAGCTTCCTTTAACCCTCCCTGCCTTTCGCTTATGACTTTTTTATTTCTCTCTCTCTTTCTCTCTCTGTTGTCAGCGTGCAATATTAATCATTCGTTCGAGTCATGTTCGAGTGCGCTAACGTCGCTGCGCGTAATTGTTACATAATACATCTTCAAATTTCAAGTGCCTTCTATGGGCCCTGCCCCCCCCCCCCATCTTCCAGTAATAAGAAACACTACAGGGGAGTTCCTGAATTGCCATGAATTCAAATCTATATTGTGGAAACCGGTTGACAACCTTTTAACAAATATTTTACGTTAAAAGCGATGGCTCAAAGCTAGTTATTTATTTCTGGTAAGTGATCACCTTTGTTCATATCGAAAAAAGAAACATTGATTTGCTTTAGAGGAGAGTAAAAAATAATGCGATGGCTTCATTCGCATAGCGTATGTCTGATTTTTTTAATGACGGGGCATACGTTAGTGAAGCCCCCTGCATCCAGAATCGCATGATGCCTCATTTCTGGGTAGCTTTTCTTGTGAGTTTATACCCGCACAAGGGAAAACGATCCGTAACTGCATGGAGTATCTAAGCGAACATGTTTCTCTGAAAGCGCTGCGCGTTTTTCCGGAAACCAAAGTCGTGCAAAAGGTTTTTTTTCCTGGGCCTTTTTACCCCGGTCGAAATTGTTTATGAAGGTGAAAACCGCTTTCAATCGTTACAAATTTCGCTCTGGAGCTGAACCTGAACGGAACTGGAAAGCATGAACTCTAAGCTGAACCAAACCCAAACCGAACCCGAAGATATATCGGTTGGGCACCCTGGTGAGATGGGACAGGTGCTTAGGGTAGTCGTAGTAGTTTCCATTGCTTCGCAAACTCTTCAATTCCGAACAAAGCAAGTGCTTTCCGCATTACTTATCGTTTTCCAAAGTTTTTTTTATTATTTGGCCTACTATCCTCAGCACAAAATATTTTGTTCAGGACATGGACGTTCCATGTTCCCCAATGTCAGTAACTCAATATCCACTATGTAGAAAATGCCTCTACCAGGATAACCGTCAGCTCTAGAAGAGGCAAAATCGAAGAAATTTAAAAAAAGGAGTCTGCCTGAATAACAGCGAACCGACCCATGACCGCAATCCTTGCAGTGTCCAACAGCAAGAGAAGAATGATTTTGGCAGCACAGCTCACGCCCGGAAAATGAAAAAAAAAAAAAGAAACTGCTGTCGAAATTCTGTCATCACATTCCTTTCCATCTCTCTGTCAAGTATCTATCTCTTATTCTGTAAAATGTGTGTAAAGCTCTCAAATATCTATGTCTCACCGACCAAACATTTCGAAGGCAATTTACCGCTGTCACCGCCTACCAGCGCAATTCTTCAAGGAAAATTCGCAACAGCCTTGCCTCAAATTGCAAGATGCACGTGTCGAACGAAAGCAACGTATTTGGAAGGAACATTTTCGTGACTTCCTTTCAGGCGTATCTTGTTGCCCGCTGCGCGTGACAACGTAATTGAAATTTGTAGTGAATGACAGAGAAGGTTAGCGTCGACATTTAGGTTTGCCGAGACTCACTACATAAAAAAATTTTTACACTGAAAGTAAACGTCGGGACCGGTTTTGTAATCTCAACATGCCGTTGATTTGTCTGCGTCAGAAACATGGACATCCAATTTCAGCAAGCGGATCTGCCAGCAATCCGTTGGGAAATCCACCTTTAGATTAGACTTTCTCTCTCTACGGGGACAACCTAAGCAGTACTGTTGAAGTCGATTCATTTCGCATTTTACAAAAATGTAGATGTTAATTCGAAGAGCAGAATGGAGTATAGTAATATCGGCCATCATAGGTGGCGGAATACGTAAAAAATTATCTGGTAGCACATCTCGTGGACGTAGCCGCAGAGGGTTACGTGAACCATCTTTTGCGTGCTGCTGAGTGTTTATGGTCACTACGGTACAAAAATGACGTTAAAATACACAAATGTTACTTATTCACGCATTATCAAGCTCGCCTGTTTAACTTATGACGCAGCTAGCGGGGGTCCTACGGTCTAATCTTGCAATCGTGCTTGCTCCCTATTCGGGGTATGCCCGTTGTGGTGAAAGGTGGTACACATACATACATACATACATACATACATACATACATACATACATACATACATACATACAAACAAACAAACATACATACATGCATACATACATACATACATACATACATACATACATACATACATACATACATACATACATACATACATACATACATACATACATACATACATACATACATACATACCATATATAAACACCTTAAAAAGCCCACTTATGTTACTCAATTCACGTCACTACAGATTACTTGTCGGCCAAGATGGACGTGAGTTACGCGAAAATGCAAGTAAAATCATTCACTAATTAAATAAAAGGGTAATTAACCCTTTAGTTACAAACCTTAAGGCAGATGTATAAATTGGAAAATTGAGGAAAGACGTCATGAAATACTTGAGCCATGTTCCTACATTTCACAACTACCATGTAACCGGTAAGGAGGGGCGTCTAATTATTCGTTTAACTTACCTAATTAGCACGCAGCTCAGCGAAGTACGCTTCGCAGTGCAACCACCCTGAGGTATGGTAGGGCTGCGTAAAATGAAACTTGGCTAATGGTTTGATAAATCTGTCTGCCTCACCCTTGCTGCAGAAGTGCCTGTGCGTGCAAGCGAGATTTGCGCAAATGGCCAATCGGAAGATGATCGTAGGAAGAGGGACGTGCGACAGTAGTTTTATTTTGCGTCACGCTTTTACGTCACACGTGGGTGGCAGAGAGAGCCACGTTTCGCAGTTCCGGGCGCGTAATCAGTTAAATTGAACGAATAATTCGACACCCGTAATTTTGGTCTCCATTGCCGTTTTGAAATGTGGAAGCACAGAACTAGACTTAGTCAACTTGGCACCGAAGAAATTAGTCCATATATTTAGTTTAGTTAGTGACTAAATTGCTTGCACTTTTTTCTTTTTCAAATGATGTCCGACTAGAAAGATAACTCGTCTTTCATCTGTTATGGCGCAATCAGAGAAACATTTGCAGCCCTTTTTAAAAGAAGCGTTTGACGTAAGAAAAGAATGGTATATATGTAATCATTCTCCGCATCATTTTCAATAATTTCGTCACTATTTCTTTTGTATGTCGACCGTGTTTCATGCTGATTTGTTTTTTTTTTTTTATTATTATGGCAATTTCTGGATCACATCGACCCACAATGACATCATTGAGCGAGGCCGAACGCTCTTCTACAGAGGTCACTAAAATTCCAAATATTCACCCCAACATTCTCCACCTGACTGTAAGGCGTGGTACACTTAAGCATGTAACCCGCAGTGGTTGTTCTGTTCCTGCGGCTTCTTCTTACCTTAACAAAACTGCGAGAAAGAGAATCCAATGCCTGCCATGGGAAAACATTAGAAGGCTGGTCTCGGAGCTGGATGTGACCGCAACAACAATGAGAAGAACCGTGAAAAGTGACCTCAAAGTCATCGCCTACAAGTTCCATGAGAGTCTTGAACTGGCGGAGGTCTAGAGTAAAGGAAAAATGGGGAAATGCCAGCTGCTGTTGGCATCAGGCCACCACGGCAGTAAACTCACCAGCCTATGTGCCCCATTCTCTGTTCCTTCTACACTCCTGTCTAAGGATTCACCTCTGTGCTAACCAACTGCAAGAGCCAGAATTAAAACTTTGCTTACGAACGTGCTACGTTTGTACTAGCTCTTAGGAGCAGAGCATTAAGATCGGTAACAAATTGCTATTGTTCTTATAACACATTTTATTGTGTCTTAGAAGCGCTTTTACTTAATTTCCATCACATCGTTATTTCACTACTGCTAGTGCCTACAAAAACGCCTCCTTGGTCACCTGCCTACCATGCCTCCCAGTTCAATTCTGGTACAACATCTGGCCATCGATCTCATACTTCTCTAGAGCGACGCCGAACGCTCGAGGCGTCAAAGTGGAGGCGGAAGTGCGCGTACTTGCGCGCAACAACTCAGTTCCGGACGCCTTGACATCCATGACAGCCTATGTTCGAAGTTTGCTAACAAATTTGAAACCAGAAATGAACCATCGCGTACATTCAAAATCGAAACAGCGGTGGTTGCGCCTATCCAGAATATGGCGAACCGATTGATGTCACTCAATCCATTAAGCCGTGTACTACCCCCGGAAACGTGCTCAGCGCTGTACTGACGCCCCCAAATTACCGTGATGGCAGGGTAAAAACTGTTAAAAGGCAAACAAGAAAAATATTTATTTGCTGGCGAGAGCATTTTGCCTTTGTGAGAATTCTAAGTGACAATTTCATCGCGCAATTAATGAGCCATAATGACATTGGCAGTGCAGTATGTTTTAAAGAAGGACACTAAGAATGTTTTTTTTAATTAGAACTTGCTTCAGTTTCTTTTCTTGGCGTTTTACTTCAAACAAAATCATCATCATCATCATCATCATCAGCCTAGTTACGCCCACTGCAGGGCAAAGGCCTCTCCCATACTTCTCCAACTTCTCTCAAACTTCTCTCATACTTCTCTCAAAAAAAATAATATTGATTAAACATGCGGTTAGAGGAACATCGCAGTTGCAACCTAACTTGTGTTACTACTGTATTTTAGTTTTGACAGCTATACAGCATTGAAAGATACTAACATTGCGCTGAGGCTTGGCTCCAGTTATTGAGTTTATATTCAACAGAATATGGCACTGCCCAGCCCAGAAAATCTTTGAATTGACATTGCTACACGCATTAATTGTTACGTCCATTCGCGTACCTAGATGCTCAAAGTACATGATTCTTGCCCGTATGCTTGAAGGAAACTAAATTCATTTCGAATATTAGAAAAAGATTTCGCTAACATTTTATTGAAAATTTTATGAACAATGAAAATATAACTTTGTGTATGCATTTAAGGACGGATGAGCTCGCGTATAGTAAAATGCAATAGCTATACGTGACCATAATGCATTGATGACCTCGAGAATACGTAGAGGAGGCACACACTAATTTTAGAAAACATGTGGCTGCGAACTTCAAAGCTTTTATTGCTTTTCGCAGGAACGAATTTACAAATACTATTTACGAAGCTCATGAGGTGAAACGTCAACATTGCTGTGATTCACTACGTATAAAAAAAATTACTGTATTATTAAACACGGGTAACCCTCAACGTAGAGTATCTCTGCAAGCTTTAGCTTGAAAATTAACAGTTTCCCGTATCACTAACCTCTAGATTTTTACGCAGTGAGCAAGGCAGCACCTAGGAAAGGCCCACAGAGTACGTCAATTCCACATGAATTTACACCAGATTGGTCGCAAAAGTGTTGCACATTCATCTTTCGCCCAGATGGCATTAATGTTAGCTACAATTTGGCAGTTGTTGCCACTCCCGTCATAACGTATTTATTGTCATTGTTCATGGCACACCAAATGCTTGTTTTGTTTTAACTGCGGGAACAATTTAACTGCCAGAACAAACGCACCAGAAGCGAATTTACACCGTCTTGCTGACCTTGTCTCTGCATGCCGTCTCGAGCACAATCGAGACGATGGTGATGTCATGGGATGATGATAATGTTTCCCTAATTAATGAAATGCGAAGGGATAAATCCCTTCGCACGACAGCTAGAGGCATTAGTCGCAGCTGCGCTCGCTTGGAGCCTCGGCGCTGCGGTACCATGTGACTAGGCGAGGATTCAAGGTCTATATAAACGGTTTCACTCGCGATAACTGCAGCGAGAGTGCGCTCCCGAGTAACTTCCGGTCATGGGCCTTATCAGTCTACTGCGCCAGAACGCAAAGAGCGTTTTTAAGTTGTTTTACTGGCGGAAAGTATATTATGAAGTTTGCAGATAAAATACATACGCATTGCGCCTGAACACAAATGCATAAAAAAATTTTGTGTAACTTAGGGCAACATTCACTAGTAAAATTGTTCTTGTGTACAGAGGAAGAGTGTTGAAAATCTGCGGGCTTAGATTTTAACGCACTCTTGCTAGTCAATATCGCAGCCAATACCTTTCTTGCTCGCTAAATTTAGTGGACTACGTCAGTGAACAAAATGAGAAACCGTCCAGGGCCTATATAGCCCGACGTAGTGTGAGCGCACGCACACGCTACATCAAGTTGGCGAGAACAACAGCGTCTATTTTTCGACCGATCGTTCGACGCAGTGGCGCAACCGACGTTACCGGACGCGGCTAACGCGCTCCGACGCGCCCGTCGTCGAGCAACGCTCACCCGCGCGCCGATAACGCCGGACTATAAACGCGCCTATAAGGATGCTTCGCCGGTGCTTGCTCGCTCAGTCTCACCATGGGCGGCGTGCAGGCTGGGCCGCCTGCGTGTGGCCTTCTGCGCAAGCGACAGGATGAATCCAATCATCCAGAAGATATAGCTAGATGGCAGGATGCGAAATCTCGTGCAAAGGCAAAGTTGCCTGCTGAAACGTCGGAGTAAAGGGAAGCCAAATTAGCACGTTACAGAGAAGCTTACCAAGCGCGAAAGCGTGCCAAGGTCGAATCTACTGCAACCGCCACCGTCGTTCAGCAACACGAACAACATGAAGGAGACAAAGCTGTGGATTCAAGCAACAGCACCCACAACAAACGCGTGACGGACACACACAGGCTGCCGCATACTTACCGGTAAGCTTCCTAGTCCTTTTCCTCCACTGTGAATCAATGTTTTTCCTGTACAGATACCTCAACACTCTCCCAGCCCATTTACTTTTTTACATATTCCTCAGTCGTTCTTCATACTCAATTTTACTGCGAGCTTCCTTCACTTCAAAACTAGTCCAGCCCATTGCTCAAACGCCACTGGCGGTGTTTTTTGTCACTCCAGTGCTGTGTCATGCCAGGACGCAATGTCTGCTGTGCTGCAGTGGTTGCCTCACTTTCAGTGTCGCGCCAACGTGTCACGCCATACTTGTTAGAACATGGCTATATTTAAAGCGAAGCTGTTTATGGGTAGGTTCTGGCGGAGTTCGCCTCCGTGGCTCAGAACTTTTTACCTACAATATTAGAGAATCAAGTTCCTTGCTGCGAGCTCATTTTAGTCATATATATCGGTGCTGAGTTTTGTGTGGAGCTAAGGTGTTATTCTACATACCTCCACACAATAAATAAAGTAATGAGAATGTGTGCGATCGGCTGTTTTTGGCAAATTAGCTCATTTTAATAAAAAAGTGATCACCGATCTCTGGATAGTTAAGGTATTCTACTAGTAGATATATACTTTAGTAGCACGTTCTTGAGGACTAGTTGGTTCATAGTTGAAGGAGGTTAAACTGCACGAAAAAAATGAAGACAGCGAAAGAAACACACAGCACCCCACGCTTGCTCGTGGCGTGTTGTGAATTTTTTTCACTATCCTCGTTTTTTCGCGCAATTTTAACCTCTCTTCAAGTACTAGTAGATATTCCGCTGAGTTAAGTAGGTATTCTCTCCCGAGTGCCGGTTGTTCGATTTATTTGAATAATGCTACCACACTGCTGACTGTTAATAGCAGGAAGCTCGTATTCTCACAGTATAAGTAACCACCTAGTTGAGATCATAGCAGAAGGGCCAATCCCCGGCCTCACTGTAAATTGAATGGGCGACGGCCGTTCTGCTCGCGAATGCCTTATGTGCTTTACAGTAAAGTTTATAAAGGAACTAAAGGAACTAAAGGACCGCACATGCATAGCTGTATTCTTGCTACAACTGTAGAGAATTCAATTCGGAAAAAGAAGAACGGGAACTGAAAACACCGTTGTTATAGGTCTCTTGGAATAGCAAGGGTAGTCGACACCATGAAGATCAAATAACCAAGGCTTTCGCAAAAAGCAGTTGGCAACGGCAGTCGTTGCGATTTCGCCCTGTCTGTTTCTCCACGCTAGCGGAGATCGAGTAAGGAAGCCGAATCACTGGCCGCTGAGATGAATATGCCCATTTTACGAGAGCTATGGCTTGGGGCTAGAATGAAACACCGGAGACAGAGAGCCCTTTTACTGGTACTCGAACTGGGCGAGGCACGTTTCCTTTTACACAATACACTATTTACTTTTCTCAAAAACTCGGAAAAAGAGAGTCTATAAACGAGTCTGCAAACTTAGGTCGTAGTGTGAATACAGAATGTTAGCTCCTAAAATGGAATGGAATGTACGTATATAAGGCCTTTTGCTTCCTCTGTCAAGAATTGAAGCAATACGTTCGGAGCCACCTTGGGGAAAATGCAGCGCGAGAGAGGCGCCATTTATTTTTGCCACTGAAATAAACCGTTTTAAAGCGGCTTGGTGGCACATAGTTATAAATATCATTGATTCTGTGTTTCCTTTAAGCCGAGTCGTTTAGTAAACAAAACTAAGTGTACAAGTATTGTGATATACATCAGATCTACCGAGGAGCTCTAAAGCAGTATTTACGGAATGTATCCACGCCCATCAAGCCGTATTTTGTGCCAAAATAAAAGCCTCTTATGCTACTTTGCCATCGTAGCGATATTCCTCACGAAAAATAATTTATTTTCCGTAACAAGCGAATCTTTAAAGGTATGTTCACTCCTTCAAGAAGTTTTATTATTTAATGACATTTTTACTTTAGACCTACTGAAACCGTCTCAAGACAAGCAACGGATATAATATTTGTAGACAAACCTCGTGTAGTTCATTGACTTACTGTGATGACATTTGCACAAGAAAATTACCATGGGACAGCAGATAAAGTACGCGATATTGTCTTTCAGTGGCTGCCACGTAACTGCGGTGCCATAGGAAATGACAACGCAGATTTAGATGCTCGATCTGCCCATGCCAGCGTCGACTGTGTTGCTTTCAGAATCAGAATCGGTTTCATTGTGATGATCAAAAAGATTACAGGATGTTACTCGGTGTCAAGAGTGGATACAGCGGGAAAGCTGGGTGTTTTTGCACGCGAGCTTACATTATTGGCCCAGTGGAATCCGGCCAACTTTCCAAACAATTATTTTGCTGTTTGGATCCCCAGCTAAAGGTCCCGCTTTCCTGCACGGCTTATCGCGACATGATGAAACTCCAATTTGTTGTCTATGGCTTGGAGTACCATTAATAAATACCTACTCATTCCTCGTCAGAATGGCAAGAAATCCCAAATGCGAAGTTTATGGGTTGATTTCGCATCTTTTTTTGTGTGTAATAGTCATCGCTTCAGTGCACAACGGAAAGCGTGCTCCACCATGCTTGTCAAAGCTTGACGGCCACGTCCTTAAGCAAACTATGATTCTTAGACCCTAGTCACAGCTGACGTCAACCCAAATTTTTCCAAGAACACTAGTGTTTTTTTTTATAACATCAATGATTGGATGAAACACTGCAGTCGTCGGTTACCTTCCTCTTGGATGTGGTATGGAATCAGAATCTCTTCATATCTACTTTTCTCCTACTCATCTGGACAATCGGCCGCTTTCTGTGCAGGTGCTGCTAGAACACCGCCCCCATCGCCCGTCGGCCCATAAAGCGGTGAAGGCGCTTTTGTGTTTCTTAAGGACGACGGGTTTGTGCGACCATCTGTGACTATTAACGCGATTTCTGTAAGACCACTCGCGTCAGCGAACTCGCCGCAATTTCCTTCTTTCCTTCCCTCCTCTCTCTCCCTGTGATCTTTGTTTTCCCCTTTCCCATTCCCCCGGTGTAGGGTAGCCAACCGGACGTTATTCTGGTTAACCTCCCTGCCTTCTACTTTTCTCTTTCCTCCTCCTCCCCATACACCGGGACAGAGTAGCCAACTGCACAGGTAATATGGTTAACCTCTCTACCTTACATCTCTTATTTTCTCTCTCGGTCTCTCTCTCCCGGTGCCTTACTGGGTGCTTATTTCCCCTTCCACGAAGTGTATTCAGGAATACGGTTCTTCGATTGAGAAATTCTGCGATCAGACTCAGGAATTGGCTAGCCACTCCTAATTAAATGATCCCTGCAGCACATGAACGTTGCTTCCAGTATCAAATCTCTGATTAATAGCTATTAACACAGCCGCTGTAATTTTATCAATTTTCTCATATTCCCGTTCGTGTGTTGCGCGACGACGTCCACGACTGCATCAATAGCGCTACGATGTCTGCGAAACCCATATTTTTGTTGTTTATTTTTTTCTTACAAAGGAAAGATTGACATGACAAAATGAGTCTGAAGAAAGAGTTGTCCTGCCATGCCTCAAGCTTGGAACTGCTCCAGTTGTTTTCCATGATGACAAATGGCGTTCTGAAATCAAAATTTCGTTGAGCACTTCTAATACAATGTATGTTTCAACAAAACAAACATTCTCATGGCACATAGAAAAAGAAAAAAATGTTCTGTAATAACCACATACCCGTAACAATAAAAGAAAGAAATGACCACGATGCAACAGGCACAGTAGTGGTTCAACGCGAAAGCAAGCTACCCTACTGAGCTCCACTGCCAACGACACGTCACAGGGATACCAAGCAGCCTTTCAAAATGAGTGCCGGCTATTTTCTATCTATAACCACTCACACTCACACCCGGCTCATGTTATTTCGCGTTGTTTACTCTCCTGCCAATGTCATTTCATCCCGAACATTGTCTTTCGTCGATTTATGCAACACAAGCACGAAGCAGCTGTGGCGCCAATGTCGAGAGCTTTGCAAAATAAGAAAACAAACATCATGCTCACAGGCAACACGCTGCTTTTTAGCGCGTGGCTGGAATGAGGATTTATGAAATCCGAGTCGATGTGCTCGACGTGCATCGAATACAGCATTCTAATGTCCTAGCATAAAGTCGCGGTGACATGTAGCGTCTCTGGCGTGGGATGTGTCTAGCTTTCAGCAGCTTTGTTTCGTTTTATTTTAGGTTGCATGTGGCACCTCTCACATTCAACTGAAAGTGAATTCGCTTTTTCACTGTTTTGCGTTGCTAACGTTATTGCTGAGAGAGGTCTTTTAACCTTTCCCGATTTGAGTTCTATCACATAATGATTCCTGTGTATAGATTCTCCTGCATACTTATGATTCAGCGCTTCACGCCATGCCGATCCTGCAGAAATCACACTGAACACTGCTCGAACCATGCAGAAAGCGCGAAACTGAAATTACGTGATATATAACAGAGAAATTCTCCCAGCATTAAATTTTTACCGCGATTCGCATCTGTACACATTGCATAGTTTTCAGTATGTCCGTATCTAACCTCTTTTATCCTAACTTGGCCCACTTGGTATGTGCCACTTAATTGAAAGGTGTCGAAATAGAGAACTTAGGAATAGGCATGTACAATTGGGCATGTGCCATTGAGATGTGCAGGAATAGATAGCTCGGGCAACTGGATATTGTTGGATCTGGAGGACGATCCCAATTGCTGTCCCCCAGATTTTGGACCTTGCCGTTGGGTGCGGGAGTTGGCCGAGGTTGAGGAGGACTTTGAGATGAAAACTGGAGGTTTATTTACATTCTTTACAGTGAGAGTACAAAGAAATTAACAGTCGTAAAGTCATTACGGGCCGGCAGCAACTCGGACGCTGCGGCCCGTGGCAAGAAGCTCGAACGAGATGAATGAAGGAATGCTCTCTTGCTGCTCCCGGTCTCTGGCTTTTAACCCCTTCGGTGTCTCGAAGTCACGTCCCGTTCGGCCAATCGTAGAGCCCGCTCAGGTGTCGTCATTTTCGGCCAATCGGTGAGCCCGCTCAGGTGGCGTCATTTTCGGCCAATGGTAGGCGCCCGTGCGAATGTAAGCCACACCCGGTGCAGTGGGTCGCTCCATTGTCTCCACCTGTCCGAGGGAGTACTTCTCGGTGGTATTGCCCTCCTGGTCTGCAACTGCCGACACAAAGGCGGAGGGGGGGTTGCTGCCAGGGCTTCACGGTGCACGGCGGCTTGCAAGCGCACAGCGGGGACAGGCGGTTTGTTCTCGAGCGACCTTTCAGAGCCGCAAAGCAGCTTGGCTCAGAACCAACGTTACCTGGAACCGTGCTAGGCTCCCGCTACGCTTTCGGGAAGAGTCAAGCAGTGGGACAATAGCTCCACATGCGGCGCACGAGGTGGGGGACGCCAACTTGTTTGGACGTGCCGCGCATCGGGAAGGTGGTAGATGTGCTTCTGCGCTCCTTAATCAGGTGTCACCCAATTCGATGTGGTCTGGTGAACTCGAAGCAGGCTCAGGAAAAGGTCCAGTATCTAACAATATGGGCAATGGGCCATGTGTCCCTGAATAAAGGCAGAATAAACAACTTGGGACATTGGGTATGTGCAAGTAGGCATGTAACACTTCATGTAGCGGATAGTAAAAGGATGACGAAATCCCAGCCGAGTTCCATATCGAACGCGCGCGAAACATTCATGGCGCGCGCCTACTAGTAAGATATCCGCTTTCGCTAAGAGTACCGCAGACAGCAAATGCCAGAGCATGCAATAACCAACATGGCGAGAAGACACAAGTCTTCTCGCAAATGTGGTCGCGCATCCTTACGTCGAGCAGGTTTCGAATCAAGTATTACCGCTAGATAGCGCTCAAGTAGTCTCGAGCCCGCTGTTGCGGTGTTATAAACAAGTATTGCGCCTTCTGTACGTTGGCTTAGGAGTAGGCAGCCGTGCAACAACCTCTTGTATGTTACCTCACGCCGCCATAGCGGTGCCCTATTGTAAAGGCGACGAGCGAGGGTTGGCCAGTTACTTGTTCCTTGGCTCACATAAAATGGGACGCCTGCAGTTGAAATGATTTTCCGCATAAACCGCCACGGTGCGTGAGTGGCGCTGGCGAACCGTCTCATAGATACATCTTGTACATATATACACAAAAAACGCTACAAAACAGATGTTATGACGTCCGCCTCAATTTTACAGCGTCGTACACGCAATACGGAAGACGTGGGTTAGGCTCACACTTACGGCGTAGTACTGGTCAATAAATGGCTTACGTCCGTTAAATCAACGTCCACATATATACCTGTCAAATTTGTATAATGAATTAGGCTGATAACTTTTTGTTGAGCGAACCCGTCCGCGTTTATGCAGCGTTTGAACCACATTTATTGACCAAAGCGAACAGTCATAGCACAAAGCAACGCGAACGAAATTGGAGTATGCTGCAAAATTGATAGGCTTTACTGCAGTTCTGTGGAAATGAACATGCTCTCAATGCTATTCAGTGCGACGACTTCAATCCGGCGCAAAAGTAATATTTGAGAAGGAAACCTTTCATTAAACATTTCTGGTTCAGCAAAATGTACTGTTTTCAATTCGCAAGCACCAAAAGCAGCTGGTATAGTCCATAAATAAAGGAAAAGAAATAGGGCAGTGTTCTTGCGAAATAAAAAAAATGTAACAGTTTCACCCAAAGGCTGAAGCACTGACCGCGATAGTAAGATTTAGCATTGTTTGTGAGTGCCTCGCACGGTTGTCGATGCTATCGCCTTCGCGTGACGTAGTGCCCAACCCACCAATCAACTCATCCGCTTTTGCTCAACCAGCCAATGAGCGCCAACGGAAAGTGGTATCGCCTAGACCGACCGACGGGGAATGCATACCCTGCACTCTTAGACAAAGGTACACCCTTTGGGTTGTGTATCTTCCACACAACAATAATCGTCATCTGCCTTGCTAGCGTTTCCTTTCTTGAAAACACGGCACCCGCTAGTTTCCTGTCGGAAATGCTGTGTCATGCTGATAACGCGCATGGCGTTCGTTACTGGGAAGCACCGGGCTCGCAGCGTTAAAGGAAATGCGGACAAGACAGATGACGATTATTGTTGTGTGGCAAGATACAACCCAAAGGGTGTAATTTTGTTTTAGAGTGTGGCATCTTGCAACACGGGCGTGGTGAGGAGTGCCGCCGGTGACGCTCCAGGCGTCGCGTGTCAATGGTGCACGATACGAGACCACTGGATGAGACCGACGGGTAAGCGTTGGCGTTTAGTCAGAGCCCAGTGAAACGTGCCACAGCGTTAGCCTGACGTTTGCTGTGCGTTCTACTCCAGACGAGTGCGTGCAAGAAGCAGCCCAGCAGGGACGCTTGTGTGCTTACAGCATACGTGCGTACGACGCTCACGCTAGCATGCAGGAGGCAATACGCTGCCCAGTGTCCGCTACCGAGCCCATTGGGCGGAGCGTTGACGGTGCGTCCACTTCGCTTCGCCATTTTTGCAGCCAAACGCGCTCTTATCATCCGCGTGTGCGCCGGGCATGCGCCATCGATAGTGGGACAGCACAAGGGCGGGGGAACCGACGGCCTGAAAGCCCCTAAAGCGTCCGTGCAATTCGTATTTCAATGAAATATAAATATTGCGAGGTTTCGCACGCGTGAATAATTTATTTATTTATTTCTAAGTGTTTCAGACATAAATATTGTATCGCATGATATGCGTCAGACAGATATGATCTGCCTCACGCATATCCTTCCACGCGTAGAGTGCGCAACTGATAGGTGGCATATACGAAAACGAGAAACGTGATTCACTGTTGTGATTGGTAGGACAGGGAGTAGGTTATGACAGGAGTCATAATAAAAGATACCACGATTCAATTTCGTAGAAAGCACGCACAGGGACTCTGAAGTAAAGGAAGAAAACCTTACACTATCTCCAGAGAAGCAGACATAATGAAAAACAAGAATGACTGCAATTTAGTGTATACAAAACTGAAACATATTGACTAAGCAATATATCCCAACGTTCTGTCCTTCTGAAGATGATATTAGATGCAATTCCATAACCTTTTTGAAATCATTTTGCGAGATACATTTTTTGGTAATACCGCACGCACATAAATATTGGTTTAAGATGTCTGGAACTAAATAGTGAAGTTGTTTCTTAGCGTAGTTCGTCCGGCATACAGGAACGTTAAAATGGTTGTGCCCAAGATCCTATCGTCTGTTGCAAAAGAGGTACGTTCTAATAGCATATAATATCATGAATAATGTCATATAAACAGAAGTTTGCAGTATGCGTCTTCTCTTTCGGCCTATCCTTTCAATGGAAGTCAGCTTGATTACGAATGCCAAATGGTGACATAAATATGGCTCGAAGTCGGCAAATGGAGAGCGGAATGTTGCATGTCGAAACATACCTTTCTAGTTTACCGGGATATAGGCCGGGTACACGTAATTTATCTTCAAAACGATTTAGCCGGTAGAATTGAAAAGAAAAATTTAGAAGCATGGCAGGCAATAAATCCCGCTTCCACAATAAACGCCATGTGATAGAGAACGAAATTTATCTGCATTTTCTCCTGAAGCGCAGGAAGACAAAACTAAATAAAGTAAAAAAAATTAGAATATCAGCAGGACAATTTGTTATCCACTGTAACAAAAAACTACGCATTGTCAGGGGCAGGGGAAAATACCCAAAAGCTACAAAAGGATGAACTGGTAAATCCATAAAACATGGTTTGTAGGGAGACATATTTTTTCTTACTCGCTACCCTGCTGTAGCGCCAAAAGCTTAAGCTCGAGATATATCCTTGCGCTGTTTCTCATTGCCTTCGAAAGTGTTGTAATGCCCACGAAGGGACCCAGGAAAGGATCTCAAGGTGTCGCATCTTCCTACGCATTTGTGCGCTCACTTAATCTTCGAAAACAGGATCCTATGGCTGTAAGTTACCGCACCGGGCAGTATGGCAACAAGAAGATTGCACCAGAAATGGGAAAACGTGGCGCTGGACCACATGAAAGACATGATTGCAAGGTGTCACGTGTCAAAAGTTGCGAAAGGTAAGAGAAGAAGCTAAAAAAAAAGTTTTCGTCGGCTTCTTGCATACATGCAAATTTCACTAGCTCTTGGCGCAAGTTGCAACTGGCTATCCAAAAAAGGCTGCGTAAACGCATATTAATAGCAACTCACCTAATCCACAGTTTTTCAGCGTCTCCAGACGTGTTCACATTGTTGTCATGTAGCGGACGCCAAAATATGGCAATAGATATAGCGAACTCTAGCGAATATATAGGAATGAAATAAAAAAAGGAAATCATGACCTGACTATAGATGTATCTTTTCGAAGTATATAGGCTCTATGGAACCTCTCGCTATGAGCTTTCGGCTGTGTGAATCTGCAAGGCTGCGCTGAAGATTGTAGCTAAGAAAATGTGAGAGAAGCGCCGGTAGGATGTCTCTTCGTTGGAGGACTGGCAGTTGAGCGATAACACTGTACAGCGAACTATGTCGGATATCTCGGAGCGCAGACACGCTAGAACTCTTGCGACTGATACTGAGTAGAAACACTACGGCCTCTAAGTTTTCAATGCAAACATATCCACTGCAGTCAACAAAACTTAATTATTAAATTTTAGTTAATTGGGCTGCCCACAGCGATAATGACCGTCTCACTTTGTGTCCCCTGGCCACATAACTTATTTGCACAGGTGGTCATTGCGAGCCTCCCATTGCCTAACTTTAATAAAGCCATAAAGCTGTTTTGAACACCCTGTATGGTTGCACTTTTGCTCTGATGCCAAGAAACACGAACGCACAATCACAACTCAAGAAATGTCCCTCTGAATTTTTATTCTTTCGGCTACCGTTAACTTTAACACTATGTTGAGACAGCACCAAATTCTCCTCTGCATACCGACAAAGAAGTCCACGGGCAGACTAGGCAAGATATCTTACATGCTTCCACAGTGGTTTTCTACTGAAAATATTCTCAACTGCTGTCCAGGAGACTTCCTGAGGATGTGTTCAGGCAGGAAAGATGGACCTGATTAGTATTTTTGGGGGGCTGAATGTGAGGATATCCTGATGACTCCTAATGGATGTTAAGGTAATCAAATATACGCTCTGAGGATGTTCTTAGAATTCCATGATGTTCTTTGGTGGGGATCACTGTGAATGACAGCGTTGTGAGGCTGCCTTCCCTGTCGTTTTTCAACCGTAAAGGTTGTGTCCGGTCGCCTATGATAAATGGCGCGCATATCATCTAAAGAGGGAGATGCAGCCCGCCACCATGATCAAATAATTTAAACTAAATTGATGAAATCATATGTCGCCTATATGTTACAATGTGACACGAACCTAAATATTGCATAATTTACGTTGATGAAATGCATTTTATTAGGTAAATCAGAACCCTTCTTTTTCGCTTTTTATACACAGAAAAAAGAAAACGAGAGAAATTAGTTTTTACCATAATCCTGTGTTTCTTTCCAAGCCATCACATCTCCTGCGACGATACCTCAGCAGCTAAACCTTCTGCGAGTTTTAATCTTCGTCACCGCAACCACCTTCAGACAGACACTAAATGCGAAAATAGTCATGTGCCAATATTTGGACGAATGAGAAACATTTCTTTAAGAAAACGGATGCTGAATGTTTCGCTACGATCTCCCTGATGTCCACGTGCACATTTTGCGGGTACTCTTCTTATAATAGCAACGTAGTTCACCCTTATTCAATGCCAGTTCAATTAGTCGGACTTCGGGGATTCTAAAACGTAGCTCAGCATTAGCAGTGTGTTCAAAGGGGCTGGTCGGTTCATCGCTCTGCAGTGTCCTGTGCTCTTTACTCGCTCGTCCTGTGTAGCGCTGTTTCTGTTTTTTATTCTAATGTAGCTTAAAACCTTGTTTCACAAAGTTTGCTGGGGGCGGAGCCGGTAATTAAACCGCACACTCCTAATTCAATCAGCATGGCTGAAGGAGGACTAAGCTAATTCGAAACTGGTATTCTGGTGGCCAAGAAATCAAAACAGTCAGTCCCCCTTCCTCCCTCCCCCGTTTGCCACAATGGAACGCAACATTTTTCTTCATGCATTTCTCTGCTTTGCTTCCTTATCCTTCTTAAGAAATACGGCACGTTGTTTCGACCGCTAATTACCTTCGGAACTCGCGCATTGATTACTCAGCAAAAAGAAAGAAAGATAGGCGAAATAAATAACACTTCTTCCGCACCACCAGAAAATGTTTCGTTATGGGCAATGCGCTCGTCGTTCTAGAAAACGAAAAGTGCAACAATTGCAGACGGCTGCCTTCGGACCTCAGCAACATCTGTTCTTCGATAAATCAATAAAGCAGATTTTTTTTTTTCAGGTGGCTGTTCCATAATCAGACGTGCTTCTGAAGGAATCATAATTATTGGAACCGCAATCGTTCAAGTTACACAATACATCCGTCGGTGCAAACTTTATAATTGTACATATGCGATAGTCTTTCAGTTTTTGAGCGATCTATCCGGGCAGTGAAAATACAGCTGGTAAATACTGCTTTCACTAACCATTGCAAATTTATGTATGAAGA